>NC_073272.2:8777500-10027500 GCF_029289425.2 Pan paniscus | reverse complement strand
TACTTTTTAATAATAGCCATTCTGACTGGTGTAAGATGGTATTTCATTGTAGTTTTAATTTGCACTTCTCTGATGATTAGTGATGCTGAGCCTTTTGAAAAAAAAAAACAAAAACTTTTTATGAGACGCCACTGTGTTTGAATTGACCATGTTGTGTTGCTCTTAACCCAAAGAAGAGAGGAGTTCGTAGCATCGAGAAAAACTATTTAGTTAGTGTTCAGAATTTTGTGTCAGCTAGACTTGGATAATTATAATAGTTTTAGAAGTCTTGATGACTCTACATTTATTTGCTTGCAATGTGACTAAATTCTAATTTTATTTCTGTTCTTTTTTTTTTTTTTTTTTTTTTGCTGTTACCTCTTTTTAATAGTTAGATATTTATACGGTACAAATCTCCAGACTCAACATATTAATTTCCATTAAGTCATCTTTCCTATTCTGGATCTTTTCTCCCTAGCTTAATAGTACACACTGAAAATAGGAGAAATCTAAATCTGTAACTCGTTTTGAGAGTGTTCCTGAAGTAAAAGGGTTGGCACGTGGAGTGACAACAGTAAAAGGCCAGTCTCCTGCCTTTTATCCATCCTTTTTCACTTAGGTGTGAGCTTAATCTTTCCATCATATCCTATTTACAGGCAGAAGAAAGACTTTACATTGACTGACAACTGCAGAGGGCCATGTTAGAATAGGAGAAGGGAGGTTCGCTGTAATTAATAAAAACTGACCCACAGGAGTGACTGGTCCAATTCCATCCTGCAACAAACCCAAATCCAATCAGATGCACATGTTCTGGTGTGTGCAGTCTAAATTTTGCAGCAGTGTGACCTGATATGCAGATAAAGAGGACAGGGACAGATAGACCATGCATCACACCTGCTATAATTGGATTCTTATATTTATCAATATTAAACCTCTGTTTTGCCACACAGAATTGAATGTGACGTGTTTCTAATTCCCATAATAGATTTCTTCATTTCCATTTTGCAGGAGTAGCTTATTAAGGCTGGCTAGGCTGCCCGTAACCATGTGAAGTACTTCTGTTTGGTCTTTTAATCACTGCAGACATGGGATGCTGATTTTGTGAATAAAGAGCACAAAATGAATGGGGGTAAGATGTTAATGGGTCAAAAATCCATTTCCCTATTATGAACCAAGGTGAGAGGAGAATTACTAGCATGGCACTTCATTTAGAAGGCCATCTGCTGTGCATTGTGCCTGGGAAAGAAGGATGTTGCTGAAGTCACCAGGTCTGTCCTGGGTCAGAACTCATGTCCAGAGGTCACCTCTTGGAGCACAGTAGACTCATTTTATTTCCACTCTCTCCTCTGCCTCTGCAGCCAGCAAAACATCTTATTCTTTGAAATTCGCCAAGAGAAGGGAAAAAATAAAGAGACTTGGATCCATAGTCATCCTTCCATTTCTAAGTTGAAGAAGAATAGGGAGGGTTTTGTCTATGTCTTGGGCAATTAGATTAGCAATTGAATGTGAGCATGGAATCTTTGTTCAGAGGGCTAAAATTCAGACATAGAGTAAGAAAAACTGAGATTTGAGAAAGACTTGTAGAAAGATTGTCCTGATGCAAAGAAGATGATATGAGAAGATACCTGGAAACTCAGATACACAGGGTGCAAAGCTTATGACTCAAGTAAAAGACAAATACCCTGCTGGCCTGACTAGGCTTTAGAAAAACAGAGGGATGCTCATTATCGATTAAGAACAAACCCAGAGTAGACTGAGAAGGAAGCAGACATATAACTTACCTGTTATTTTAGCACCAGAAAATCAGGACTCATGAAAAGTGGAGAGGTCTTTCCCTTTTCTTTTCTTTCCAAGTCTACCTAAATAGACTATGCAAACGCTGCTCTCTCAGTGCCTCTTGCCCATCCAGTAAACACTTCATGTGGATGTAGTGCTGGGCCCTTTTTGGTTACTGTGACATCTACTCCACATATATATTTGTTATTTAACACAGGCCTTCTAAAGATACAACTTCTTTACCCAGTTGCTTGACTTGGGGTGGAAACATCATGTACAAGACGGACCGTGGAAAAGATATTTTGAAGCAGATGGACCTCTTTAAAAGACTAATTTTAGATAGATTCAGAAAAATGCAAATATGTCATTTCATTTGACCATAGTATTAGCATCATATTTAACATTTCAGTCTGGACCATCTGGGGCTGATTCTGATCTTTAGAAATTTTATGGGAGCTATTTTGGCTCTGCTTGGGAAAGTTTTGGTTGAGTTACTAGCAGTATGAGAATCTAGTCCTGTTGCTGAAATAGAAAGATGATTTTTTTAAATCTCTTTTAGAGAAAAGTTGCTTTAGGAAGAAGAATTTGGGAACTTAGAATATATTTAAGAGATGAAGAACATTTCAGCTACCAATTTAAAGCTCAAATAACAATCACTTGTATACGAGTAAGACCTCCTGTTTCCTTTGGATTAGAAGACCCTGAATTCTCCCATACGGTTGATGTTTCTGTGCTATTCCTTGCTGCAGACATCTTTGGATGAATTTACTCTGTTTCTGGAGAAAGTTCTGGGTAAGGATTCACGTGATATGGTAAGACAGTGGAGGAAAACAGTCTTTTTCCTCCCTATGTCTGTGTAAACACCTTCCTTTTCAGTCTCAAATGCTCTGTGCAGGCTGCTAAAAGATGTTGTGAGTCATTCATTTTAGAAACACAATTTATTTTAGAATGTGCACAAATGCTGTTATACATCCACATAAGCCTTCTCAGGAAAAAATAACACCCCAAATGTTTCAACCTTAGCATCTTCCTTCTTTAATTTTTTAAAAATGTCCCTTCTTTGTTCTTGCCCATATGAGTACATATTTTTTTTAAATGGTTCAATTATAGTAAAACATGTAGTACAAACTATTTTGAGGACGGAATTATTTTACTTGATTTGCCCTTGTACAGAACTGAAAATTTTACTCAAATAATTTTGTTAGATCTATCAAATCTAATAATATTCATTTAATACTCCCTAAAAAGATTATTTAACTCAAACATCAGGAAAAAAAATGAATTTGTATTCTGTCTTAAAAACAGAAACCGTTTTAAGGTTATAGTAAGCATTTCAAATTTAATACAAAAGTCTGAGTAATGCTTTCGTGGACGAACATACATTATACATTCCATTTAAAATTATTTTCTTGTCACATAGTTGTGTGTCCATTTTCAATTATTCTGTTAATTCAAGGTGCTACTGCTGTCTGTAGAAATTCAAGTTGGCCACTGGCACAGCATTAGTGAATTACAAGTGGGTCACAGATGATTGAAACTACAAATAATTGGATGAACCCCAGCCATGGGTTATGTAGGTGGTCCTAGCTGCAGATCCAGAGCTAGTCATGGCCTCTGATTTGCCTCTCCTTTTGTGGTTGGGAAATCAAAGATGGAATTCAAGACATCTGCCTATACACTTCATTATGGACAAGTGGGTTGTGGACATGTGTTTGTTTTTGTCTGTTTTCATCTGCTCCCCACTTCATCTCTTGCTAAAAGTACCCTGATTTTCCTTTGTGCAATTAATTACTCTCCCTTGCTTAAGAATGTGGTATGAGAATCTTGAGCCCACTACTGTATTCTAGGAGATTTTAATTGCCTTGTACGATCAAGAGATCTTGTGATACTAAGCACAATGACCAGTCTTGGAATGGTCAGGTTACCCAATTCAGGACACTGGGAGAATATGAACACCACAGTGCATCTACCAGCCATTAGCTACAAGAGATGCTCATTTCTTCCATGACCAGGATGAGGACTTGAGGCTGGTACTAGACATTAACTATTCAGTGAATACAATGTAGAGCCCCATCTACTGAGAAGCTGCCTGTTGGAGCCTGTGGTTTGAGTCAGGCCTGGAGAAGACAGCAGTGAGACAGCAATGGGTCCTTGGTTACTTGATTTGAGCAAGTTTCTTGATCAGGTCTAGCCCAATGGATTTTTTTCCCAATGAACCCAGTAAATTACCTTTGTTATCCAGTACAGTAGCCACTAATCTCATGTGCATATTGGACATTTGAAATATGACTCCTCCAACTGAGATGTGCCATAAATATAAAATATGCACTGGATTTCAAACTTAGTACAACAAACATTTTTATATTGACCTCATGTTGAAATTGTAATGTTAAATTTAGACACAGCGGGTGTATTGGTCAATTTGCATTCTTATAATAAAATATTGAGACTGGGTAGTTTACAAAGAACAGAAATGAATTTTTTTACAGTTCTGGTGGCTGGGAAGTTCAAGATCAAGGCATCACAGGTTTGCTTATCTGGTGAGGGCTACTCTCTGCTTCCAAGTTGACATCTTTTGCTGCAACCCCAGGAGGGGAGGAACACTGTATCTTCACAGGGCAGAAGGTGGAAGAGCAAGTTAGCTGAGTGCTGGGTGAAGCTTTTTATATAACTCTACCTCCTAGCACTATCACATTGGTCATTTAGTTTCAACACTTGAATTTCCAAGGGGACACATTCAAGCCATAACACTGGGTCAATAATTATGCTATTAAAATTACTTTCACCCATTTCTCCAAGAAAACATGAAATTACATGATCAGCTTGTATCTGTGGCCCTGGATGTAGTTCTATTAGAAAACACTGGCTTAATGCATTTCGAATTTTCTTGATGACATGTAATGTAAAGATTTTAAAATTTACACAATAACTTACTTTTCAAATCCTAGTTGGATAACACCAAGTTTGACTGTCATACTTTGAAAAGCCAGTTCTAAGTTAGAAATGATATGTATATAAGCATCCGAGCTAGCAAAGTCCAAAGTCAAGTGAATGCTGCATGTGGTTTTTTATTGGTGACATTCTCCAAAGTTCTTTGGCCGATATGCTTTATGTGTGAAGGCTCTGAATGGCATAGGCTTTATTGTCTTTCAAAATATACAATTGCTTTGTGTACTTATTTTCAAAGTCGCTGCAATAGCCTAAAAGTGAGCTGAAATCCTTTCCCCCTTGGCTATAATATCAGTATGGTATCCAGCCTCCAAGATGGCCCCTAATGACTGGGCTGACTTGTATAAGCAATAGGATACTGAGGTAATGATGGCATATGACTTTGAAGTGTAGGCCATAAGAGACATTTGAGTTTCCTTCTTGCATTCTTTTGGCTAACTCACTTGAGAGAAAGCCAGCACCATGTTGTAAGGATACTCAAGCAGCCCTGTGGAGAGACCCATGTGATGAGTAACTGAGAAGGCAGGCCAGTAGCCATGTGGCTGAGCCATCTTGCCAGCAGATCCTCCAGTCACATAGAACCTTTCGAGACTAAAGCCCTGATGGACAACCTGACTTCAAGCTCATGAGGGACTTTGAGCCTGAACCTCCCAACTAAGCCACTCCAAAATCCCAGACTCATGAAAAAATTGTATATCTTTATTGCTTTAAACTGTGACGTAGTAGGATCATTTGTTACATATTAATAGATAACTATTGCAGTCACACTTTATATGATAAGAATCATCCTATAAATTATTTTTATTTTTCAAGAAAAACAACCCTCAAACTTGTTCCCTGTTGCTAAGTCACTTACTTACTTTCTCCTGTTGATTTTTCCACTGAAATACTTGCTATCCTATTTATGTGGTTCCATCTAAGATGTCTGAGATATGCTATCCATTTTCTCTTTAAGCTCAAGAGGAGTTTAGGCTGTAAAAGGTGACTGGTTGGTTCTGAAGAGGCAGATGTCTGTTTTTAATGCTTCGCATTACTTGAATCATAGACAATTTCAGGCTTAAAAGGTCTTTTGGAGGTAAATGAGCCCAGTGCCTCCTCCAGATGCTTGGAAATTCTCTCCACCATTCCTTCCATGGGTCACTCAGCCTATACTTAAATATGGTGCTAGAGGACATCTACCTCTGACACTAGCTCCATGGATAATGTGAGACTGCTCTAAATTTTAGAACAGGGTTGTTTATCCTGGGGCCATTGGATTCTGCTGAAATATATAAATAAACTACAGGTGTCCCTGAGCCCCCTGAGATGAAATTCATGCATGAGATTGCACTCCTGTGATTTTTTTTTACATGGAAAATTATTATGACTTTACTACTCAATGAGGTTAGTAGGTATTTTTAGAACCAATATATAAGAAAATAGCTTATATTGAGTGAAAATAGAGGTCTGCAATTTGTCCACTTCAGTTTTGGATCTTTACAGAGGCACATACAATAAGAAAAACCCCTGTGCCCTTGTCTGGTTCCTACATTCTACTTCCATGCTCTTATTGGAAATCTTGACGTCTAGCTGCAGGCCCAGCTGTCCTAGTGTCTAGCACTAATGTAGACCTCAGATCTAAGGGGTTTAAGGAGCACCTGTTTAATGCTCCGAGGTCTCTACCAAGTTGCTTAGTTGCTGCATTGGCCCTGACAGCCACCTGACACCATAGTCTGCTTAGTATTGCTGATTAATTTGCTCTGCTCAGTCACCATACAGGGCCTGGCGTGCCAGCTATGAGTCTACCACAGAAAATTGAACCCTGCATCCTGCTAAAATGTTTCACTGGGGTTAACTTCTGCCTAGCTTACAACTGTCTGTTGCCCATTTCTTGGCTTTAGCTTTGCTTTACTGGTTTCATGATGCCTCACTTTTTTTCAGGCAATAACCTCTCAAGGTAATCATCTACTACCTATTATTTTCATACAGAAATATGAGGCCCTGTTGTCCCTGAAGAACTAGACTAGATTTCCTTCCCTATCATTAAAGCGGTTTAACTTAATTGCAAAATCTGGTCCCTCCCATCATCATGGAAGTTAAACTTTATCTATTATCTATCTATCTATCATCTATCTATCTATCTATCTATCTATCTATCTATCTATCTATCATCTATCTATCTTCTATTTGAGGCAGGGTCTCATGCTGTTGCGCAGGCCACGGTGCAGTGGTGCAAACATAGTTCACTGCAACCTTGACCTCATGGGCTCAAGTGATCCTCCCACCTCAGCCTCCTGAGTAGCTGGGACTACAGGCATGTACCACCACAAATGGATAATTTTTTAATTTTCTTGTGGAGATGGGATGTCACTATGTTGTTCAGGCTGGTCTCAAACTCCTGGCTTCAATGATTCTCCTGCCTCGGCCTCCAAAAGTGTTGGGATTACAGGTGTGAGCCACTGCACCCAGCCAAGTTAAACTTTAGAATCCTCACCAGCTATGGTATAATCTTTGTCAACAGTGTCAGGCCTCTAAGCCCAAGCCAAGCCATCATATCCCCTGTGATCTGCACCTATACATCCAGATGGCCTGAAGCAAGTGAAGCATCACAAAAGAAGTGAAAATGGCCGGTTCCTGCCTTAACTGATGACATTCCACCATTGTGATTTGTTCCTGCCCCACCTTAACTGAACGATTAACCTTGTGAAATTCCTTCTCCTGGCTCAGAAGCTCCCCCACTGAGCACCTTGTGACCCCCGCCCCTGCCTGCAAGAGAAAAACCCCCTTTGACTGTAATTTTCCACTACCCACCCAAATCCTATAAAACGGCCCCACCCCATCTCCCTTCGCTGACTTTCTTTTCGGACTCAGCCCACCTGCACCCAGGTGAAATAAACAGCCTTGTTGCTCACACAAAGTCTGTTTGGTGGTCTTTTCATACAGACGCGCATGACAAACAGGACAGTTTGTCAACCATTTGAATATAACTATTATGTATGAATTTAATAAAATCATTTTCATCTAATCCTGTCATCCATAGAAAAAGTGTTCTAAATGATTTTTGAGATTTCTTAAGCTCTAAATGTCTGGATTCTTCCTAAATATTTCAACTATTATCCTACAACACCATCAACTTTGTTTCCACCCTACCTTTTCAGTGTCCCACTCATTAGCCCAAACTAAATGACTATTTTCAAGTCACTTTTCACAGTTTTGAGTCCAGAGTCAGTGTTTTGTTGATTTTTGTAACCCAAATCTAACACAATAATACCTAAAACATCAACATCTATTACATGTTTATTGAAGAAAAGCATGTTGAGTTAATATTCAAGAGCCATTATGAGTATCTTTGAAAACAATGTAATATTCTTCTTTCTAGAAATCCAACCCCCCCTTTATTATTAATTATAAGAAAAAAACTTTCTCCAAAATTTGTTAATGTCAAAAGAAACATAAAGTCTTTATTTCCTAAAGGGTTGTTTACCTGGAGATTTCTTTACATTTTAAGAAAATAGGACTAGGTCAGCCTTGGGAGAATTGTTTGCAATTTCAAAAGTGAATAACGACTTGGGAAGCTTGTTTGCTTGTTTGTTTCCCCTTTTCAAAGCCCTTCTGGTGGTCTATTTGCATAAGTATTTGAGTGCACTTTAATGCTTATGCAAATAATGATCGGACCCACAGAACTTGGATTTATTATAAATATGAAACATGTATAAAGATAAAATCTTAAGTAGAAACTGATTATCCTGAAATCCCAACTAAAATCATAATAAAAGGCTTTTTAAAAGTGAATTTTGCCTAAAGACTGCCTTTATCCAATTCCAGCACTATATTGACCCACAAAAGTGGGCCCATACAGACAGCAGGTGTGGGGGAAAAAAAAACAGAACAGTCCATTGACTTAGACAATTACACTGAACTCTACAGGGAGATGGAACCTAAATTTAAACTGAATTAGTCAAGACTCAAATGTATGCAATCATTAAACAAATAAGCAAACACCTGTTGACAAATTTGGGTCATTCAGGGACTTAGAATATGTCAACTATAAAAAATATAATAAAACCAAATGCATGCACAAAGAAATAGAACTAAAATGTATTGAGTGACCCACATCACCACACACTGAGCTAAAAGCTTTACACAATTGACGGGTTTCCAGCCTGTGGCATATTAATGCATTGGCCTCATGGGTAGGGTTATAATTTAAAGCTCCCCATCAGGCTTTAAAAACACTAAAAGGTTATCTCTTCTAATGTTCCAACCATCCTAAAACATAGGCCATTGATTGGAAGTGTGGTCTCTCTACCAGCAACCTTATCATTGCCTGGATACTCAGTAGAAAGGCAAACCTTGAACTTCAGCCGAGGTTTATAGAGCAGTGTGGAGTCCAGGAATTCTGTGTTTCACAAGCCCTTAGTGCACACTTAAGATCTAGAACCACTGGTCGTCTGATTTCATGACCATTCTACAGATAAGAACTTTGAATTCAAGAGATGCTAAAAAATATCCTGAAAGTCAGCCAGGCACAGTGGTTCATGCCTGTAATCCCAGAACTTTGGGAGGCCAAGGTGGGAGGATCACTTGAGCTCAGGAGTTTGAGATCAGCCTGGGCAACATAGTGAGACCCCCATCTCTGCAAAAAAAATTTAAAATAAATTAGCCAGTTGTGGTGGTGCACACCTGTAGTCCCAGCTACTCAGGAGGCTGAGCTAGGAGGATCACTTGAATTCAGGAGTTTGAGGATGTAGTAAGTCAGGATTGCACCACTAAACTCCAGCCAGGGCAATAGAGTGAGACTCTGTCTCAAAAAAAAAAAACAAAACAAAGAAACAAAAAAACAAAAAATCCCAAAGTTAAGCAAATTAGTAAGAGATGTGGGTAGGTCATGAAGCTGGATTTGATTTGGCCAGAAAATGTGAGCTCTTCTGATTTCACCACAAGGTCAACCAAAAAGAACTTAGGGTCTGTTTAAGAAACAATTCCTATTTAGTAAGCATGAAATTATGATTTTAATAATTTGATTAATGATTTTTAGTCATTATACTTATAGGCCAGGAATAAATTCAAACAGCGCAAAGTAGGGCATAAGAATAAATTATAGTGCTAAGTAGTTTCTGTGTCATTTCAGAATGCAGTCTCTTCACTCTGGCTAGCTTGCTTGCTAATTACTTAGTGTAATGCTCTATCTTCACAATGCATGTGCTTATCATATATTCTTAGTTATTACTTCAGTGGAAGGGAAATTACCACTCATTTCATGTCAGTTTTGTATGAATCTTGTATACTCCAACTACAATAAAAATGAGAGATGAATAATTATATTAAATCTGAGTGACGGGCTGGCTAGACAGTATTTAAATGTATCTCTGAGACAACATTTTGTTAACAGTATACTAAGCAAGATTCACATGTTGAATCTTAAAGGCACACACCAGAATAATTATACTCTTTGTTCCCAAAGGACTATCATTATGTAACTACCATTAATGATGTAAGTATACAGTTAACAGACTTATAATGATATACGTATATATGCTTGTATAGAGTTATAAAATATAAGTGTGTGACTAGTGTAAGTATATAATTATTGCTTGCATGGCCTTCTTTTATGTTATCTATTTCATTATTTATTTTATTAGAGTAAGGAACATCTTGTTATTTTAATCATGCATTATTTAGGTTAAATATGGGAGATATTTAGGAGAAGGAAGCCAATATTGAGCACCATAAACAGAAAGCAAACAAAAGTGAAAACCAGCAGAATGAGTGCTGATAAACAAAAATATGAACACACATTCCAAAACTTCAGACAGTTGCAAAAAGGGAAAGTGTTAAGCCCTAATAGTTTTGCATTGGTAAAGGTCCTGGGAATTTTACCAGCTTGTAGAGGATTGTACAGAAAGAGTAAGTAAGTGAATTAAATTTAAAAAATCATTAAAAAAACAATGAAGAGTGGCAGAAGTTACCTATCTGTCTCTGAAGCATAAGCAATAACAATTATTAGGGCTTGCCACTTTTCAGGACTTGCTAAATCAAGATAATGCACTTTTGGAGACCGAGGTGGATGGATTGCTTGAGTCCAGGAGTTCGAGGCCAGCCTGGGCAACATGGAGAAACCCTGTCTTTACAAAAAATACAAAAATTAGCCAGGCGTGGTGACATGCACCTGTAATCCCAGCTACTTGGGAGGCTGAGGCAGGAGAATCACCTGAGCCCAGGAGGCAGGGTGCAGTGAGCTGTGATTGCACCACTTTGCTCCAGCCTGGGCAACTGAGTGAGACCCTGTCTCAAAAAAAAAAAAAAAAAAATCAAGAGAATGATGCTCTGAAATCAGAAGTTATCTCCTCTATAACAGGAGATGACAGTCTTCATGTTTGGACAGATGGATGAATCTAGTACGGGCTTTTAAGAAAATCTCAGAGGAGAGAGTAAATCCCAGATTCTTAAAAAAAAAAAAAAAAAAAAAAGTCACATATTGACCCAAAGGAGTCTCCCTCCTGCCACAACCCCTCCCCGAGCAACACACACACAGGATTGGATAAAGCCAGAAAATACTACATCCAGCTTTCAAACCGCTTCAACAGAGGACAAGTTTAAGCTGCACTGTGTGTGTGCATGTGTCTTTGTTTGTGTGTATTCTCATCCTAAGGACTGAGTCTAAGAATCAATAGTGTTCTTTCGTGATTTTTGGTTTTTGTTTTAGAGACACGTCTCACTATGTTGCCTGAGCTGGTCTCGAACTCCTGGGCTAAAACCATGCTCTTGCCTCAGCCTCTGGAGCAGCTGGGACTACAGGTGCACACCACTACCCCTGGCAAGAATCAACAGTGTTCTTAATGAAAGATGAGAGCAATGGGAATGAAAGAAAATATGAATACTGTAATTTAAAAAAATTCCTGTGCTTAAACATGAAAAGTATATACATAATTAGTAGGTCCATTGAATTATTGACAAAATTAACAAAAAAATTAACAAAAATGCACATTCTCTATGAATCTTTTCAAAAATTGAAGTATAAAGAAAGGCAATGCCTCAAATATCAAGTAAAATAAACAGATTTATGACACTATGAAATGAAGCTGGCCTCTCCCTGTAATCCATAAACAGCAAAAATATCAGAAGAAAAAAAATCAATGTACAGGACTTTGATGAAAGAACTTTGCATAGCCAAGGTACATGTGAATGCAATAGAGACATACTAATTCAGAGAATAAAAGGATTAAATCCAGTTCATTCACCAGGAACCATTTATTTTTCCCTTTAAAAACATATTGATTTGAGCATTAATTACAGATAAAACACTTTGCTGAAGAATAAAGCTACAACAGGGAGACATTGGTTGTTACACAGCAGCGATGTGGCAATAGATACTTGATACAAGAAGTGAATCATGCCATGACTGAATGTAAGGGGGAAGCAACTTAAAATGGATATTAGCAATGGCCACACCAAGGAGAGAGGTAGAGCGAGGTTGGGCACACACAGAAGAGGAGAAAGGTAATGTAATGCCAGAGGCAGAGATTGAAATCATGTGGCACAAGCCAAGGAATTCCATCAGCCACCAGACTGTGGAATAGGCAAGGAACAGACTCTCCCCCTACAGCCTTAGAGGGGAGGGTGGCCCTGCCAGCAGCTTGATTTCAGCTCAGTGATGCTGATTTTGTACTTGTAAACTTCAGAACTGGAGGGAATAAATGTGTCTTGTTTTAAGCCACTGAATTTGTGGTAATATGTAACAGCAGCCACCATCATACAAGGTTATTAAATTTATGCTGAATATATTATCTCAATGCATGTAAGAAAGTTGAAGCATACCACCACTTCATTCTCCTTGTTTTTTTTTGAGATGGGTTCTTGCTCTGTTGTCCAAGCTTGAGTGCAGTAGTAACGATCATAGCTCACTGCAGCCTCAAGTTCTTGGGCTCGGGTGATTCTCCAGCCTAAGTAGTCAGGATGATAGGTGCATCCACCACACCCAGCTAATTAAAAATATATTTTTAAAAGATATGGTCTAGCTGTGTTGTCCAGTCTGGTTTTGAACTCCTGGCTCAAACAAGCCTCTCAAGCAGCTGGAACTACGGGCATGTGCCACCATGCTTAGCCCACTTTGTTCTTGATAAAGCTAAACAGAAAAATCTAAGTGGGGAGTTGTTTGTGAGTTTTAGTAAAATCTATGTGGACACTAATGGGCATCGCAGGTGATGGGGAGACCGTTGTTAGGCAAAGTGGCCTCTGTGCTCTTGGAAACAGGCAAGGGCAGTGTCATCATGGACATTGGCATCAGTGGTGATGGTATCATCATTGGGAAGTACTGAGGATCTTTGGGGAGGTATCGGTTACAGAGAAGGAACCTCAGTATTTTCAGCATTAGGAAACCTCACCACAGCTAACTCAAGGAGGAGGATCAAAGTGGATGTGCTCTACAAGGCAGCAGGACGAGCTTACCAATCACACAGGAACACTTTACTCAGGATGACAGGAATTATTGGGTGATAGGCAACAGGAATTAGATTTCCTACAGTGTGGGAGGGGGAGGAGCAGAGAAATAGGATGTTGTAACTCTGTGTTCCTAAGTTTATTTCCAGTTTGTTCTGTTCTAGTATCAGTTACCTATTGCCATGCTGCTGCTGCACAACAAACAACCACATGGCTCAGGGGAAGACAAGAGTGTGTATTACTTACCTATCTGGAGCCAGCAGGGAGTCAGCGAGGTGGTTCTGTGGAGGTCAGCTGAGCTTACTCATAACCATAGAGAGGTTTCCTTGTTGACTGGCTTTGCAGTGCTGCAGGTTCCTCTAATCCTTGAGTAGACCAGTATTGGGACTCAAAAAATGATACCCCAAAACAAAGGCCTCAGAGGCAGCCTCAAAAGCAAAAGTTTCTCTCTGACCTCCTCTTGCCCTCCTATCTCTCAGTTCCATCCTCCTGACAGGCATCATAAAAACTAGAATTTCTCTTCCACAAGGCAGGTCCTAGAAACCAGAACCCTCTTTCCCAACAGCCAGCCATAAAACCTAAAAATAGGACTCTACTTTTGTTTCACCTGTTTGTGTAGAAACAGGTCACAAAGAATGATCTGACCTACTGGGTTTGACTGCAGGTCCTAAGACCCCCATTCCAGAGAGGGTCCCACACCATACCCAGAAGGAAGAAGTGTTGCTCAGAGAGGCCAAGAAGAATTCAGACAGACAGGCCTTGCTGGGTTTCCCCACTCAGCTGATTAGCATTAGGTTAGACCCTTTTGGTCCAGTCCTATTTCTACATGGCTGTCCATACTTTGTTGAACCTAAGCATAAAAATGGTCAACTTCCCCTGTATCTTTGGGTCTTCATTCTAAAGGCTCCTGGGTACACATTAATAAATTTGTATGTTTTCTTTTTTCTATTAGTGTGCCCCTTGTCAGTGATTTTTTTCAGTAAAGCTTCAGAGGGCAAAGGGAAAATATTTTCTTAGCCCTTTGTTATGGTTTGGCTGTGTTCCCACCCAAACTTTATCTTGAATTGTAACTTCCACAATCCCCACATGTCACAGGAGGGACCTGGTGGGAAGTAACTGAATTATGGGGGCAGGTTTTTCCCATGCTGTTCTCATGATAGTGAATAAGTCTCATGAGAGCTGATGGTTTTATAAAGGGCAGTTCCCCTGTACATGCTCTCTTGCCTGCCACCATGTAAGATGTGCCTTTGCTCCTCCTTCACCTTCTGCCATGATTGTAAGGGACCATATGGAACCGTGAGTCCATTAAACCTCTTTTTCTTTATAAATTACCCAGTCTTGGATATTTCTTCATGGCAGTATGAAAATGCACTAATACATCTTTCACTAGGTTGGACATAGTCCTATACCATTTGCAGAGATACAAAAGAGAACTCCAGCCTGATCAGGCAAGAACTTCCCAATGTTCCACTTGCATAGAGGCTGGTAACATCTCATTTGCCAAAGTAAGTCATGTGGCAGAGACCAGAGACCAGAGTTAGAAAGAACACCATGACCACAGAGTACAGCCACATAGCTACATGATAAAGACAAGGACATAGGGAAGGGTGAGAAGTTGGGGATAAGGAAGCAACCTACTACCTGTGGGTTAAATATTAAATATTACACTGGATTGGATGGTTAGTTTCCCTGAATTTAATAGTTGCTTATATTACCTAATGTAATAAATTACATTATTTGTTATTAAATATATTTATTACGTTATTTAATACATTCATTTACAGCCATCTTTCTGCTTTAACATGAAAGTTATTTCTTGACATTTGTTTTATCTCTATTGCTATGGTCTAAACGTCTATGTCCCTCCCACCAAAATGCTTATATTGAAATCCTAACCCCTAAAATGATGGCATTAGGAGTTGGTCCTTTGGGAGGTGATGAGATCATGAGGGTAGAGCCTCATGAATGGGATTAGTGCCCTTATAAAAGAGACCCTAGAGAGCTCCCTCACCCCTTCCACCATGTGAAGACACAGAGAAAAGGCGCTATGAACCAGGAAGCGGGTCTTCACCAGACATTAAATCCGCCACACTTCAATCTGGGACTTCCAGCATCCAGAACTGTGAGAAATGTCTGTTGTTTATAAGCCACCCAAGCTATGGTATTTTGTTATAGCAGCCTGAACAGACTAAGACATCTACCTTCACTCTTTGTATGTCTAAACTGACTGAATTTCCTGAAGAAACAGGTATATATTATTAGTGTCTACGTCACCTAAGAAGCCACCAAAACATTTTATGAGCTAATTCACTCTGTATGATTTATTTGCAGAAATCCCCCTTAAGTAAGGTTGACTCTTGTAGGAGCTCGAAGCCACAGTGTAACTTCCCTAAGGGTGTTTGCCCCCTTTTTTCTCACTGGAGTAACTCATCCATTAATGCTGTCCTTTTATAAGCTTTTCCTAATGGTTTTCCAGGTTGGTTAAAACAAGCTATGTCCTGATTTCTCATTGCTCAGTGTACTTTTCTCCCCCATTATCTGTTTCCTTTATATATTTCACATATTCAGTCCTCTGCCTTGTATGTACAGTGAAAACACAAATGTTCAGATTTATAGAACATCAAATCTGGACTGGCTACTATGTTGAATGCTGACATCTGGATAAGGTTGCCAGATTAAATACAAGATGCCATATTAAATTAGAACTTCAGAGAAACAATGAACATATTTAAAATATAAGTATGGTTCAAAAACTGTATGGGGTATACCTATACTAAAAAATAAAATCATTGTTTCCTGAAATTCAAATTTAACTCAATCCTGTACTTCTATTTGCCAAATCTGACAATGCTAGATTTGTAACAAGAAGCTGGCATAATCTCTGTCTTCCCAGACTTCATCATATTATAGATTTAACGGGAACACAAGAAGATAATAACAAGATTTTTTTAAGTGGAAAAAAGGGTGAAGTAAAAAATGTGTTTTGGGATATTTAACAGGGACCCATAACCATCTTGCAGCTTTGGGACAGGCTTCCTCTCCTCCATACCTACTTGTTAAAATAGTTAGCACGTTATGCTAGAATTGTTATACTACACTAGAATTGCATTTACTGTAGGCAAGCAAGGTATTTCTGAGAAACAGGGATGTTATGAGGAAGCAGGTTTTTCTGCATACAAGTTATAAAAACACGCAGCCTCAGGCAGCATCATTAAAGTGCAGTGCTGCGTCAGTATGGGCAACCCTCCCATCTGCCAGGTAAGCCTGTCTTCGCTGTGTGAGAAGGATTCATTTGGGGTGTCTGCTGTAAGGTGGACAATGTGGGCACCTTTGCAAATGGCTAAGAAGTCTGTTAAGCTACTTGGAAGAAAACAGTTACTCCTCCCAGCCTCCCCTGTTCTGGCATGTGTATACATGGACACACCCATGTGCACACAGAGGCACATGCACACTCCTCCCCCATACAGTTACTCTCATCCAAGTTAAATAGGAGGGAGAGCTGGACTGAGAAGTTTATGCAAGTTGATCCCAAAGTAACTGTAATCATAAAAATTGGTTGCAACAAATTGATCGTAATCACAAAAATTGGTGGTAAGCTAGGCAATGACTCTCCCCTAATGAACCAATGGAGTGATCTAAGGTAGTGTTTCTCAAACTCAAATCACTTGGTGTTCTTCAGAGAAACAGAGCTAATAGGATCTACGTATCTATATCTACATATTTTAGATGCCTAATGTGTGTGTGTGTGTGTGTGCGCACGTGCATGCACGTGTGTACATATATTTAGAATACACACACACATAAAGAGAGTTATTATAAGATATTGGCTCATGCAATTATGGAGGCTGAGAAGGCCCACAGTCTGCCTTCTGCAGCCTGGAGACCCAGGAAAGCTGGTGATGTAGTTCGAAGGTCTGAGAACCCAAGAGCCAATGGTGTAGATTCCAGTCTGGGTCTGAAAGCCTGAGAACCAGGAGCACCCAGGGCTCAAAGATTCAAAGACTGATGTCTCAGCTCAAGCAGCCAGGGAAAGAGAAGGAGAATCCAACCACTCTCTGCCTTTCTGTTCTAGAGGCCATCAGTGGATTGGATGGTGCCCACCCCCATATTGGGGAGGGTGTGTGTTCTTTATCAGCCTACCATGTCAAATGCTAATGTACTGTGGAAATACCCTCACAGACACACCCAGAAATAATGTTTAACCATTTATGCAGGCATGAAGTGGCCCAGTCAGGTTGACACATGAAGTTACCACTGTGGTATGAAAAGGGGCATGCTGATTGAGCAGGTCTGAGTGAAGTCTGAGTCAGTGTATTTCTAGCATGCTTCCGGGAGATGCTGACGCAGTGGGTCTGGGGACCTCACTTTCAGTAGCAGGGTCCTAACCTGAGGTTTTTGGCCTAGCCATTTCTATACCATCCTTCTGCACCAATAAAGATCTATAAATGCAGATGGTGGAGTGGAATGTTGAGGTGACTCTCCATGGGAAACAGCTAGACCTTTATTGGGAGAAACATGTTGTTGAGATGCTGGGAGGTCTGGTCTGGCCCTAGATTTAGCTTACTGAGTTGTCAGATCCTGGTCTACCGACTTCCGCCTCACATCCCAAATGGCAGAGGCTGTGTGGGGTGACGGAGAAGCCCTTAATCCTGAAACAGCAACTGAGTGTGTTGGTGTATGGACTGGCCAGCTTGTCTTCAGTTAAAATCCATTAATTCAGTACCTTTTAGGTGCCTGTGGGTGCCGAGCATGAAGAGGTAGACACTGCTTAACCATTGTAGGCTAAGCTATGCATCAAGTCATGCAGAGGAGATCAAAGGGTCTCACCAGATGACTCATTTCACTGATGGTGCATCTGAGTTCCAGGTGAGTCATGGGGCTTTCTTAGGGTCACACGGTTGGCTCCGGCCAGGACTGGGACCCTGATTTCTCAATGGAGAATCCAGTGCTCCTTGCTTCTCCTCCAGGAGCCAATAAAAACCACAGACAGCACAGTGGTGAGCCTTTAGTTGGAGTCTGGCCCCGAATTAAACTTTCCCAGCTGGTATTTTCATACCAGCCCTCAGGATCTAGTTCATTTTCTCGATTGTGTTTACATTCCCATTACACAGTATTAATCACAGAAATATTTCCTGCCATGAAAGACTCTAATTAATTTCCCGTGCTTCTTTGGTCTGTTAAACTTAAGCCATTGCATACCTTGGGGTCCACCGACATCTTTAAAATATCCTCCAAGTTGGAAGCTTAGATGTGGAAGGTACAAATAAACCAACGGCAGCCCGGATTAGCCTGAAGGATGATTTTGGTTCACAGAAAAATAAACCGTGATTTAACAACCTTGTCTGATCTTGCGTGAGCGAGTCACAGTGCTCGAATATGCCTGGGCAGGAGGCCGCCTTATAATGATGAATTATGGATGAAAAACCTACACATTTTCTGCTGAATCTGGGGAGCATGAATGCCCCCTTCAGAAGGCTGGGAATTTCCCTTATGTGCCTCCATTTTGAGGAATAAAATGAATCACTAAAATGCATGAATAATTCGACCAACATGAAATTAGTACTATTCGCCATACACCACAAAGTTTGGGTGAAGTACTCGGCAGAGAGGCAAATTGTATGAGGAGGGGTAAAGAATTACAGCTTTCAAAATGCTTAGTTGTCTAAAGGCCAAAGATATTTTTTTTAAAAAAACTTTATTCCTGAATGTCATCTCATGCATAGAGAAGAGTATAACATCAAATTTGATGATAAGCCTCAAGTATCTTGGAAGATGAATTGGATAGCTGGAAAAATTGGAACAAAATTCCATCCCTTGGGGGACATATTTCTAACTTCCTGGGGACCTTAATTTATGGTGAATTTACACATTATACAATTTTACTATTTCAACAAACCAGAGCATGCCAAATCAGATAGACTTATTCATGCATAGGGAAATAAGAGATAAGAATGAACTATCTGCCTTCCCCAAAATTTTGCATGCAGAGCCCACCAATCTATCCATCTATCTATTATCTATCATCTGTGTATTATCTATTAATCTATCTAATATCTATCTACCTACCTATCTTGAAACGAATTACTTGTGTGTTAAACAAGCACACCTGAGCTTGTCCTGATTTGTTTTGTTTTGTTTTCTTTTGTTTGAGACAGAGTCTCACTCTGTCTCCCAGGGTGGAGCACAGCGGTGTGATCTTGGCACACTGCAACCTCTACTTCCTGGGCTCAAGCGATTCTTCTGCCTCAGCCTCCCAAGTAGCTGGGATTACAGGTGCCCGCCACCACGCCTGGCTAATTTTTGTATTTTTAGTAGAGATGGGGTTTCGCCATGTTGGGCAGACTGATCTCTAACTCCTGACCTCAAGTGATCCGCCCGCCTCGGCCTCCCAGAGTGCTGGGATTATAGGCGCGAGCCACTGTGCCCAGCCTTGCCCTGATTTTGAATGAACAATTTCTGTGGCTAGTTTGATAAATCCCATGTAAATCACTGATTTCTATGCCCGATATACAGAAGGTTTACAATAGTATTAGTTCTCTTTCCTTTTCTATTGAGACAGGAGTCTTTGTATTATATAACTTTATGGATGGAACGAATATTGAAAATTAGTTGTTCAACTATCTCATGAAAAAGCAAAACAAAACAGTTTAGGTGCAGTGGCTCACTCCTGTAATTCCAGCACCTTGGAAGGCCAAGGAGGGAGGATAGCTTGAGCCCAGGAGTTTGAGACCAACCCGGCAACATGGTGATACCCAATCTTTACAAAGAATTCAAGAATTACCTGGGTGTGGTAGCACACGCTTATAGTCCCAGCTACTTGGGAGGCTGAGGCAAGAGGATGGCTTTGAGCCTAGGTGTTTGAGGCTGCAGTGAGTTATGATCACATCACTGCATTCCAGCCTGGGGAATAGAGGGAGACCTTGTCTCAAAATAAGTAAGTAAATAAATAAATTAAAATAAAACCAAAATAAGACACAGGAAAAAAAACCTTCGGAGCAGATATGTTTGTTGTAATCAATTACTTTAAGGGTATGTCAACATAGATAACCTCAAATTAAAATATGAATGGTCACTGAATGAGTCTGAGAAAATAAGTAATTTATGGAATTCAAGGTGGTCCCCTTCCCCAACCTATTGTCTCTCAACCCAGCCACCATATTTTCCTTTGCTTCAAATAAAATATACAAAATGACTCTCTTACCACAGGGCCCTTGCATATGCTTTTAACCTCTACCTGAAATGCTCTCTCTCTGTATCTTAGCATGGCTCATTCCTTGTCCTTCAATTATTAGCTTTATCCCATTTTGTACTTGTGTATTTGTTTAAATAGTTTTTTATACAGTTTTCTTTTTCTTTCTTTCTTTTTTTTTTTTTTTGAAACAGGGTCTTCCTCTATCGCCCAGGTTGAAGTGCAGTGGCAGTGGCATGATCACTGCTCACTGCAGCCTCGACCTCCTGGGCCCATGATCCTCCCACTTTAGCCCCCCAAGTAGCAGAGACCAAAGAAAGGCAGGTATCATCACAGCTTGCTATTTTTAATTACTTTTTATAGCCCGGGATCTCATTATGTTGCCCCAGCTGGTCTTGAACTCTTGGGCTCAAGTGATCCTCCCACCTTGGCCTCCCACAGTGCTGTGATTACAGGCATAAACCACTGTGCCCAGCCTGTTTAAATAGTCACATTTTGACTCCCGGTAAGTTATAAGCACAAGGAAAGAAGAAATAGCAAATCTCAGGGTTATTGCAGTATACCTAGTACAGGGCCTGCTGCCTGGCAAGTAGTAGGCACTTGCTAGACATTGATTGTATAAATAAATGAACTGCTTTGGATCTTTATTTACCTTCCTAGGTTCCATCAAATAGAGTCATTCTATTTATTCAGTCCAAGGCAGGGCATGGGTTAAGATATCCCCAGAAATATATTCTCTGTTTAGAATCTGGTCCCCAGTGCTGCTGGGGCAGCCCAGACAAACCAGGACATGTACCATACTCTTGCTGCAGTAGCATCAGAGCTTCCACTGGAGCCTACACATCTCAGGTGACTAAATAACAATCATAATATGCTGGAGCCTATTCCAGCCTTGGGTGGGTGTAACCCCAGGGGGAAACTCTGGAGAGGGTAGGAGGATTAGCTAACTACAGGATAATTTGCTCGGGTAATGTGTACCGAGGACACACTTACGTAGGTGGAAAAGGGAAGTCTGATGAGTCACAAAGACCTGGCACAGATCGTGAAAGCACAGGGAGAAAACCTAAACTCCATCCAGGGTGGCATGGAAGCCATCTTGGGACATTAATTAGAAAGCCTGAAAGCAGACAGGAAATCAGGAGATGGAGGAATTGAAGAAATCACAGAGGTGGAGGTAGTGCTGGTGGCAAGAGATTCAAGAAATTAAAAGAAAAAGAGGAGGAAGAGGAAGAGGAGGAGGAGAAGCAGGAGGAGGGAGACAATGATTCAAGGCAATGTGCTTGCAAGCAGCTATTCAAGTCAGACAACACAATTTGGCATCCTATGGGTGCAGAGCAGTGATACCCCCCTCTCCTGGGTTATTTATGGTTTCCCGAAATGAAGAAGACGAGAAGTCCCATGGCTAAATGTATGCAGCATGCTGAGTTGTTAGAAACATTTCCAGCTTAGATATTTATTTCTATGCAGAGTTACCAACACTCTTGTCCAATTTGGAAATAACAAAAGAACAAGCAAGACTTAGAACTTCTTCTCTGCACTCATAATCTTGGCATGTAAGGATGATGCAGAGTCAAAATTGTGGGCTTCATTTGTTTAGTCATTTATTAGTTGATTTATTCAACAAATGGTTATATAAATCACATTCTACATCCTTGATACTGTTAGGCACTGGGGGTGAAAGAAAGAAAGAAAGAAAGGAAAGAAAGAAAGAAAGACATAGTTCCTGCCCTTTAAAAGTCTTCAAAGAACCACACAAAAAATTATACCACGTTGTGCTCTAGTTATAGAGAGACTTACAGACATAGGAACCCATCTGGGGTATCAGGGACAGCTCCTGATAGAGGTCGCTATCACAATGGCTTTGCTAAACTCTCTGAAGTCATTTTTGACCACATATGCATTCATTTCACAAATATCCCTTGAGATCCTAATAGATGGCATTGACTTGCAAAAATGAACAGGAAATGGTTCCTGCCCATAGTTGGATGTAAATCGTGATCTTTGAAAAGAGCGTCTTTCTCAGATGTCCAGTGTTAGAGGATCCAGTTTTCAAAAACTTTACACTGTGTATACGTCTCACCCCAAGATGTGCCCCAGTTGTTTTGATACTGTGTATTTTGCCTGAAAAGTTCTATATTTTGATTAAGGTCACTTAAAAAAAAGGCAGGTATCATTCAAGGATATAGCATCAACTCAAATTAGTTCTTGTTTACAATGTTACCTCATTGGATTCAGAAGGGCCTGGGCTTCTAGCAGAGCTAATATAACGGAATCAAGAAGTTAGCAAGACTTCCAAGGCCAGTCACCAGTGGCTCACATCTGTAGTCCCAGCACTTTGGGAGGCCGAGGCGGGCAAATCACCTGAGGTCAGGGGTTTGAGACCAGCCTGCCCAACATGGTGAAACCCTCATCTCTACTAAAAATACAAAAATTAACCAGGTGTGATGGTGCGTGCCTGTAATCCCAGCTACTTGGGAGGCTGAGGCAGGAGAATCACTTGAACTCGGGAAGTGGAGGTTGCAGTGAGCCAAGATCACGCCACTGCACTCCAGCATGGGCGACAAAGCAAGACTTTGTCTCAAAAAAAGACATTAGTAAGACTTCTAGAGAAAGTAACTTATTGGTATGGTTTGGATCTGTGTCCCCCCACCCAAATTTGATGTCCCTTTGTAATCCCCAATATTGGAGGTGGGGCCTGGTGGGAGGGGACTGGGTCATGGGGGCGAATCTCCCCCTTGGTGCTGTTCTTGTGATAAAGAGTGAATTCTCATGAGATCTGGTTTTTTAAAAGTGTGTGGCAATGTCCTGCAACTTGCTCCTGCTCCAGCCAGGTAAGACGCTCCTTTTTCCCCTTCGCCTTCTGCCACGATCGTAAGTACCCTGAGGCCTCCCCAGAAGCTCAGCAGAAGCTGCTATGCTTCCTGTACAGCTTGCGGAACCATGAGCCAATTAAAGCCCCTTTCTTTATAAATTACCCAGTCTCTGGTATTTTTTTATAGCAGTGCAAGAGAATACACTTATCATCTTGACAGTGCCCGGATATGGCATTTAATTAAGCAACAGCGCATTACGCTCCATGGATGCCTGGAAGACAGGGCACTGTGAACGATGACAGAATAGTCCAGATCCCTTGCTTCTTACATTTGATGTCCTTGTTAGAGGCACAGGAATGAAAACTTCTTTTGTATTTGTATTCGTTTCCAGTGGCTGCTGTAATACATTATCACAAATGGGGTGACTTAAAGCAAACCAAATGTGTTCTTCACATTTCTGGAGGCTACAAGTCTAAAATCAAGGGGTCAGCAGAGCTGTGCTCTCTCTGAAGGCTTTTGGGACAATCCTTCCTTGCCTCTTCTAAATCTTTGTGGTTGCTAGAAGTCCTTGACATTCATTGGTTTGTAGATGTATCACTTCAATCTCTGTGTCTATTATTATAAGGCATGTTCCTCCGTCTGTATCTCTGTGTCCATATTTCCCTCTTCTTTCTTTTTCTTTTTTTTTTTTTTGACAGGCTCTTGCTCAAATTTTGCCCAGGCTGGAGTGCAGTGAACACAACTCACTGTAGCTTTCAACTCCTGGGATCAGGTGATCCTCCTGCCTCAGCCTCTCTAGTAGCTGGGACCAAAGGCACATGCCACCATGCCTGGCTAATTTTTTAAAAAATTATTTATTGTAGAGATTGGGTTTCATCATGCTGCTCCAGCTGGTCTCCAGCTCCTGGGTTTAAGCCATCCTCCCGCCTTGGCCTCCCAATGTGCTGGCATTACAGGCATGAGCCACTGCACCTGACCATATTTCCCACTTCTTATAAGGATATCAGTCATTGCATTTAGGTCCCACCCTACATTAGCATGACCTCAATCTGCCTTGATTACATTAGTAAACACCTATTTCCAAATAAGGTCCCATTCACAGGTTCTGGGTAGACACAAATTTTGGGTGGCATTATTCAATCCAGTACAGTGCAGAGTTTTTTTTTAAAAAATGCTAAATACAGGTTTACCTGCTTTATGTTAGCTTTCTAATTAGCCTCATACTTTATACAAGTGTTACAAGAAAATTACACTACCTCCCTTCAAAAATCTACTTTGGGCTTAAGGGTGACTAGCTCAATTTTGTCCTGGGTTTCAGGAAACCCCTCAATCCCAGGCTAGCTGGGGTGGTTGCTCACCAAATAAACTCCTTCCAGCCCTTGGCTGCCACCAATTTCTGTCACAGAACAAGCTATTTGTTCTTCTTCCAGTTTAAGTCAGGATTATTTCTTCATGGATAATCTGTTGAGCATTTTCCCAGAGGCGGACACTGGGGTCTGTGGTCTGCCCTATGTCTCAGGATCCACTAGTGACTGGACATCTGAGCATGGTGGTAGGGGCTGGACCAGTGAGGACAGAGCAGGACCTTGGTCTCTGGGACTTCTGGCTCCTCCATGGACCACTGGGCTCATGGTCCTCGTGGGGAGAAATGCAGATGCAGGTCATTTGGTTTTCATTGTTCCTCAATCTCATTGGTAAACTTGAGACTTGTAAACATAGTCTTGTACTTTGGGGTGCTCTTATCTTCTCCCCAAATTCACTTGCCCTCACACTGCCCACTCCCTGCCTAGCCTTCATTCGGAGACCCATATGTGGGCTTCCATGTTCCATATCTACCCATTTTCCTGCTCTAATCCAATTTTGTTTAGTCAGGAGATGGGGAAATCAAATTAACTTGGCAAACAGAATAGAAGGCTATTGACAGTTAACCATGAGTGAACCTGTTAACTCTTCCCTGGCATTCAATTGTCACATCTCAATACTTTAAGGTAAATGGTAAAGAAAAGCCAGAATTGTCTAGGAAAATCTTATGAATGACCAAACAGTGACGTTTTCTTCAGTTGTGCATTCCTCCCTTATTCTGCTTTTCGTCCCATCTTAGACAGCCATCTGAGTCCATGTTTGCTCATCTGTGGGGACTATAGACAGAGCTGGGTCATTTTTTTTTCCTTCTTACTGGAGACTGAAACTAATACGAAAGATGCAAATCATCTCTGTCTCAACTGAAATGATGGAAAAGAGAGCGCCAAAAGATATCCTTGAAATCTGCATACGTTAATTATTTACTGAATAGCTGTTGTGCACCAAGTTCCCTCAAAACATTGTCTATTTATTCCTCACAGTTACTCAGTAGGGGAAGTCTGAGATGTTTTACAAATGTTCAGAGAGTGAATGGCTCTATTAAATCATCTCAAAGAAATTCAGCTCAACAGATACTTGTTGAAGTTTGACTGTGTATGAAACAATATTCTAGATCCTGGTGATTTACAGAACAAGGCAATAATTCCTAACCTTTTATCAATATTGCATTACTGGCTGGGCACAGTTGGTCACACCTATAATCCCAGCACTTTGAGATGTCATGAGAGGAAGATCACTTGAGGTCAGGAGTTCAAGACCAGCCTGGGCAACATAGTGAGATCCTGTCTCTACAATAATAAAAATAAAAAGTAGCTGGGTGTGGTGGCACATGCCTGTAGTACCAGCTACTTAGGAGGCTGAAGCAGGAGGATCCCTTGAGCCCAGGAGTTCGAGGCTGCTGTAAGCTGTGATGGCACCACTGTACTCCAGCCTGCATCCCTGCAGACACATTGTGTGTGTCAATAAAGAAAAATGATTTCAGAGGGTGATAAATGCTGCGGAAGAAATAAGACAGGGTCATGCAACAGTGGGTGTGAACCTCTTAAGATGAGATGCTCAGGGAAACCCTCCCTGAGGAGAGGACATTGGAATTTAAACTTAGTGATAAAGGAGCCAGGTATTATAGGTGAAGGTCTGGAGGAAGAGCTTCCCTGAAGGAAGGAACAGCAGATGCAACGTTCCTGGGGCATGAGAGCACTTGGCAGTTCATGTTGGAGGAGCAGAGTGAAGATCATGTGCTTCATACGCAAAGGAGAGCACGGTACACAATGAGGTCAGAGACCAGGAAAGCTGTGTGATGATGTACTGACCTTATTCTGCACACAGTAGATGCCTGTAAAGCGGCTTAAACAGGGAATGCCATGATCATATTTATGCTTTAAAAAGCATGCTGAAAGGCATGAGGAAGATGATTTGCAGTGCTGCAAGAGAAGAAGAGTCATTTGTGAAGAAGCTGTTGGAATCGTCAAGGCAAATGAGGATAATGACTTCTGTGGGGCAGAAGTGGATGAAGAGATGTGGATGGATTCATGCATATTTTGGCAGATCTCAAAACAGTACTTACAGAGCACTCTATCAAACCAACCAACCAAACACAGCAGCCACCACTGAGAAGGTAAAGAACATGAATGCGCTTTCTTGTTATAAGAGATTTTTTTTTTCCTTTTAAATGGAAAGTCAAAGAACCGTCCTTCCTTCTATCTGTTTATTGCTTTGCTGCTTACCCCTGTGCCAGATGCATCTACTGTTACCACATGAGTGGGAAAATGAGAAAAACGTTCATCAATCCATTTAAAAAAAAATAATCAGACTGTAGAAAATCCATAAAAGCTTTAGAAGTATTATTAGATGTGGTTAGCATAAAACAAAGCATTCAGATTAAAAGCTTCCTGTATTGAGGCAATCTCTTCAGCACTCAGAATTACAAGGAAGGCTAAAATATTTTATCAGTTTAATAAATGCTCTCTTGATGGAGAAAGCTTTTTTTTTTTTCTTCTGCCACAGGGACAGTGGTAACCAGAGAAAAGGAAAACATTTGAGTTAATACTTTTAATTTATATATGTATATGTGGGTAAGGTAAAAAATAACCAACTGTTTCTCTTACTATAGTCCCAAAACAACACACTTCTGGTCACCAAAATGTGAAGCAATTCTGCAACATCAGCAGGGCATCCTACAATGTAACTCAATTCTGACACTACCTGGAAATAGTATCAGTCTCAGAGGTTAAGGGCTCAGTCCCACAAAACTGCTCCCTCCACCCCCACTTTAAACACCAATTACAGGCCAATGGTTGTTCCTCTGTGCTTCTGAATAACCACCTATAAATCAGAATTCCCATGACCCTCTTCTCAGGTTCAATACATTTGCAAGAGTGACTCACAGAACTCAGGGAAACATTTATGTTTACCAGTTTAATATATTAATAAAGGATACGATGAAGGATACACGTGAAGAGCCAGAAAAAGAGAGACATAGGGTGAGGGTCCCCAGCACAGATGTTTCTGTCCCTGTGCAGCTGAGATGAGCCACCCTCCTGGCACATGGATCTGTTCGTCACGGTGGAAGAAACTTAACCCCATACTTTTCATATTTTTATGGAGAATTTATCACATAGGCATGGTCAATTATCAGGGAGTTTCTGTGCCTGTACTGAGAAGAATGTCTTATCCTCTGCAGCTATAATGCTGAGATGGCCAAAGAGCAAAGGGCTTGACCTCCTAGGTCACAAAATGGCAATCTTAGTTGAATAACCATGTTGATTGAATGGGTAGCTTAACCGGTTTTCTTATGAGAAAGTAAGGCTCCAGATAGAGGAAAATGAGGGGCCCTCAGAATTTAAATCAAGGCCTATGAGGAGGTTTGGGAAGTTGAGAGTACACTAAGCTGCAGCCTCTCCTTGGAGCCAAGGCAACCACTCATTGCCACTTTGGGGAGAGAGTCTGTAGGGACCATGCCTGTTGGAGTGGATTGATCATAAGCAACTGCCACCTACCCTGTAATTATCTTTCCTGAGATGACCAGTAGGGTAGGTTCCTTTTGTAAGTTGTCAAGGAAAGTGGCATCATCCATGAATAGTTCTGTAACGACTTGTTTTATGCAGAATGGAGAGGCTGGTGGGAGAGCTGGAAATAGGGCCCCTGCTTTTAAGGGAATAAGTATCTCAGACATCCACAGCAAGATAACCTGGTTGTCAGAGTAGCAGCAGAGCAGGCATGAGAATTAGAAAGAGTCTGCCCCACAGGATACGTGGAGGTGGCAAATGATTGAAAAATCCCTACCAGCAAAGAAGATGCATAGTGCCCCAAACTCTTCATTGCTTTGTATAAAGAAATAAACAAAAAATCCCAAACTGGCAAAGAGAGTCCTCGTGTGAACTGACATAAGAGTTCTCATTCTTCACGAATTTCAAGACCTGTGTCAGTCCTTAGATTCAGAGCCCCTGGACTGAATGGGGGGGCTGAAAGTCCTCGAAAAGATGTCCTTCAATAATATCTCAAATATGTATGTACTATGATCTCCCTCCTGGAAAGAGTTATTGTGCACCAAGGAAATGGATAGACCTGAGTTTTTTAAGGTTTATTAGATGCTACATCTGAGAAGCAGCACTGTCAGAGCGTGACATTATGGGGTTAGTTGATACTAGAGGTCTGACATGAGTCTACTTTACAAGAAGTCAGACATGACCAGTATTGCCTCCCATGTCTATTTCTCCATTTCTTAACTGTATATCTGGAATAGATCATTTTAACCTGGGGGTGCAAGCCCCACATGGGCTTCCTGATGCTAAAAGTCCAATGAGCCCCTGTCACTCTCTCTTACCACCCAAATGGTAAATTCACACTACCCACTATATCTCTGGTGTCCTTTTAAGAGATGTATGCCATCACCAGGTTTAGCCTTCTCTTCAGGTATAATAGCAATACACTTTCACCATCTATGATTTTGTGCCATACTTTGGTCTACAAGGTCCTTCGTTACTTCTATCTCTATCTTCCATCCTTGAGCAAGGATCAACCCATGATCCACTATTAATGATATCATACTGATAGGACCTGGAAAGCAGGGTGTAGTAAACACTATACATACTTTGGTAAAGCCCATGCTGACACAGCGTTCTGCCATCTTGTTAAGATTTCCTCAGACCTACTGAACTGGTTTAAGGTAGGACAGCCATGCCACAGGAGAGGAATGTTGCCCCATCATAAAGTAGGCACATTGCCTTGTAGGTATCCTTGGACTTTGCAGTCAGTACTATATGAGATTGTTCCAGGCTCACCCGTTGACTCAGCAACTTCAATGATGCCAGATTCCAGTGATGCCTTTAGCAAGATAAGGTTGACCAGATGACTCTCCCATTTATTATTTTTTCAGTTTCTAAAGATAGCAAGAATATTATAATCCATCATATCCCTCCCAGTCTTTGTTGCTATTAAGAGTAGCTTGCTACCCATTTCTATCCTGAAGACTTTCTGGGCCACCCAGGAAAGAACTAGCTGTCTGATTTTTGCACTATATGCACTATCTGTACATGACTACTTTCTCAAATCTCACCTAAATCATGAAGTGTTTCCTCTTGGTACACTCTTCCTTAATGGAAGTGGCTTTTCCATGAGTTCGACTGGGCAAATGATAACTAATCTTCTGTACTAAGAAGAATATTTTATCATCTATAGCTAAAGAGCTGAGATGGCCAAAATAGCAAAACGCTTGACGTCCTAGGTCCCTAACTGGTTATCCCACTTGAACCACAATGTTGACTGAATGGGTAGCCTAACTGGTTCTCTTATGTAAGTGAGTTCTCTTCCATCTTCTAGACAGAAGCCATATAATTGCTCTAATATTTGAAGTTCTCTAAGGAATTCTCCCTGAATTTTAATAGAAGCAGCTAGTATTTATTGAGTACTTATTACATGCTAGGAACTTAAGTCATATATCCTTATAACACCATGGGGAAAGTGCTAACATTATTTCCCTTTTCCAGATGGACAATCTTAGGCACAGAACACTCCATTAATTTGCTCAAAGTCATGCAGTTCTCAAGGGACAAAGCCAGGATATGAACCAATGCATTCAGGCATCAGAACCACAATCTTAGTACTAAAAATATAGTTATCCTACATTTTAAAGGACATCTTTAGAATCACCTAGGAGAGTCCTGTGAATGAGTAAATGTTTAACTCAAAATTTGGACAATGATTTAAACACAACAATTTTTTTGCTTGTTTTTAAAAACACCTAAAAATACCTAAGCAATTAACAAAGGCAGACAAGAAAACACAAACCAAAGGAAAGAGACAAACAAAACAAAACACCCACTGAGAAGTATTTTTCTTTTTAGAAATGATGTCTCTATATTATAGTGCTTCAATACAAAGGATCCTGTATTCTTACTTGTGTTTTTATGGAAGTAGAAAACTGCCCTGTTTCCAAGGCAAAAGCTTTCTTCTTAAGATGCCTCAGACCAAACACATCCCTGGCTACCCAGAGTGGCAAAAGAAAAGGGCAAGAGGAAATCTGAGAACCAGTCAAAAAAATACATTTCAGAGAGGAAGATGAGTTTGCTTTTCCCTTTGAAAAACCAAAAAGAGACATGTGGCAGGAAACCGAGGGAAGATTTCACCAAGTTCCCACTTCCATCGAAAGTTTATGTAGGAAAAAAAATTAACCAGATTCCAATGAAGGAGCCAACTAAATGCCAACTTAAAAAAAAATCTGTGTTATGGATAAGGACAGTTAGACCATCTCTATGAAAATACGTTACTTGGTTTACAGGGAACATATTATGAGAGAATCAATAATCAAATACTGTAACTAAGCTGCATATGATAAGATGTTCTGAAATCAATTTAGATGGGAAATCCCCAAGCCTTGTAAACAGAAACAGATGTATGGTCAGCAATGATTAATTATGAACTGTCACACAAATGTTTGCAATTCTGTTCACTTATTGAATCTAGAAGGCCCTTTAGTATTTGGTATGTAACAGTTTGGGTACTGGAGAAAGATTCCCTGATTTCAAACTTCAACCTTTTTGGCTGGCTATTCTGGAGTAGATGATTTAAACCATGGAAGCCTCAGTTTCCTTCTCTGTAAAGTTGGAAAAATAAAGCTTGATATTTCCCTGATAGTGTTGATAGGATTAGATGAAATCACCCTTGCATATCATCTAGTCTGGTACATAATAAATGCTTAATGAATACTGGGTACTATTAATTTTAGAGTCTTTCCAAAATGCTAATTTGTAAGCTTTGCTCTTGTTTAAAAATAAAACAGACTTCCAGATACCCTTATCATATTTTTGTTATATAAATGATACTATCAAAATAAAAATTCTTCAGAATAAATGCACTTACATAGTTCCCCCAAATATTGCCCCATTACAAAATAATACAATAATTTTTCTGATCTTTGGGAAGACATGTAAATCATATGGATTGCAGAAAATAAAATTCGTCCAGTGGCAAACTTGAGAAAAAAAGGCTCCCATCCTATTTTATCTCTAAGTTGATTTCCTGAATACAGTATGCAAAGTGAGCTTGATGATTTTCAAGATGAACTCTAGCTCTAAAATGTCTCCTGGGAATGACACATCCCTTGAGTTTTTTCAGAAAGTCTTACTGTGGGAAATAGCACCATTCCAGAGTTTACCTCCTAGGGAAGCTTCTATGATTTTATACAGCTACTACTTCTTCCTCTTCTTCCTCTCTCTCTCTCTCACTCACTGTCATTCACTCTGTCATTTTTATTTGTATTCCTGATCCAATGCTCAGTCCTTATCCATCCCTCTTGTCTCCTAACAATTTTTTCTCTGTCCTTTGCCCTTGTCCGCTCACAGTTTTTCTGCATTCAGTCTTAGCTAATGTGTTTTTAATTATTAGTTTAATTGTTGCTATTTTGCATCATTTGTTGCCACTAAGTGCAATAGCATCCCATAAATTATTAAATTAGATTTCATGCATTCAGTCACAAAACTTGTATTAAGGGCCTGCTTTTTGCCATTCTGAGGTCTAGGAGCCAAGGAGATGTGGTCAATGAATGGCAATTCCCTGTGTCAAGAATCCACTGCTGTAAACTTTTTCTAAACTGGAATCCACAGCCCTCCAGACCCTTAAGTCCTCATGCCTCTTTGCCAATCTAAGAAGTCTCTATTCAAGCAAACTGGTTTCCGCTCCCTGACTTCCACAATCCTCCAACGATTCCTCACAATGTGCTCTCTCATGTGCTCCATATTTTTATTCCAGTTGTGCTCCTGCTTTATAAAGAATCCTCCCAACGTTAGACCACTCACCCAGATTCAAACATAACCTCCCTTTCAGGGATAGTTCTGTCTTGGTGAAGCATTCTCAACCACTCTGGCCTGCAATGACCTTCCTGACCTCCAGTAGAGTTTCCTTCTAACACCCCTTCTCTGTGAGATCAGGTGGTCTATCTAGGCATGCTGTTGGTAATGTGCTCACTCAGCCTCCCTCCTTGTGCTATGTCTTTTTTGTACCTCTGCAAGAACCTGATCCGTTGTGGAGAGATTCACTAAAAAGCCCATGGGGTTGAATGCACCAAGTATGTGTAATGCACAGCCAGGCATTTCCTTTTGCTGTGATTTGGCTAAATTTCCTGTTCATTGTGTATGTGATCTAGAGGAAAATTAAAGAAAGGTCTCCCCTCCTTCTAAATCCAGTGATCAGGCCAAATTATTCAAGTGTTCTGTTGTTCATTGGAGGAAAATGTTGTTCAGTGACTAATATATTATATATATACACACATATGTATATTTATATCATACATATATTATTACATTATATATGTTATGTGTGAATGTATACATGTAATCAAAATACATGATTCTTGATTGCAGCATTGAAAATTCAAGTATTAAAATCTGTCTTTTCCAAACCAGGTTTTGTTTCAAAATTATAGGTGGAATGCAGTAAAGTCTCAGTCATATCACACACATCTTGAGACAGAACCCCACAGGTTTTTATGAGTTAGTAAATGTTTCCTCTTTGAGTCTACTGAGTGCCCAAGTTTCAAAAAGCAGTCATTTAAAACATGAGGGTTTGAGGACAGATGAAAACTATAAAATATAAGATACCATTGATTAGTTTAATAGTTGAATTCAATAGCTATGGCTCGATGAAGCTCAGAAATCTATACATTCAATTTATGATGAAAAGAAAGATTCACCATGAAGGGACTGTGGGCTGTGCTCAAAGTGAGATGTTGTAAGGAATCTAAGGATGAAAACACCACTACGTTATGAGCAGACTTTATAGCAATTCTTGTCTGTAAAATCATTACATTTTCTCCATCGGTCTTCAAGGAACTTTGATTTAAATCAAGGCCTTTAAGTCATGAATCTCACAACAAATTAATGGTGTAAATTCACGAATTTCATAAAGCAGGCATAAGCAGTTATACTATCAGCCCCACTTAAGCTGCATTCATGTCTCTTTCTACTCACTCCTCTAGAACATTTGACATAAGCCTTGTTGAGTTAACGGAATTATGCCAGAACACAGTGCTTGCTATGAATTCATTATCTGAAATTATTGAAACTGTATTTCTGCAGTACAGTGCATCATACACGGCTACAGTGGAACATACTATATTGGTCACATCTTTTCCCACAGAGAAAGGTCTTTGCAAAGCTATAACTTAACAATGCGCCATGACTTTTAGTGAGATATCTTCGTTTGGATTCCTTCAAAGGAAATCGTGAGTGAAGGATTTAAAGGCAGGCTGTTTATTTGGGAAGGCATCCTAGAAAGAACCCCTGAGGAAATATAAAGTTTCTAAAAAGAAATGAAGAAAATCTAGAATACATTCTCACCGTGAGTATATAGAGCTTCTTCCAACTGAAGACTCTGAGAATCCTCAGAATTGTCCAACCAAATAATGCAGAAGTGGAGGCATTGATCTATTGGGGAGTGTTTGCCTCTGAGGGTTGCTTCAGGGGAGCTATCTACTCTGTATTTCCCGGTCATGACTGCCCAGGCTGGACCAAGCTCCAATGAAGCTAGCTTCTGTGAATACAAGAGCTACTCAAGCCTGAGCAAACTATACATCAGCATTCCAGAACCTGAGCTATGCAGTTGAAGTCATGTGGCATTAAAAGATCTGTTATCAGACAATAGAAGTCAATATGATCCTGCTTTTTTGAAAACCATAATTACAATATTGTCTTTATTTTATTTTATTATTTTTTTGAGACACAGCCTTGCTCTGTTGCCCAGGCTAGAGTGCAGTAGCACAGTCTCGGCTCACTGCAACCTCCGCCTTCCAGTTCAAGAGATTCTCTTGCCTCAGCCTCCCGAGTAGCTGGGATTACAGGCATGCACCACCACACCTGGCTAATTTTTGCATTTTTGGTAAAGACAGGGTTTCACCATGTTGGCCAGGCTGGTCTCAAACTCCTGACCTCAGGTGATCCACCTGCCTTGGCCTCCCAAAGTGCTGGGAGACAATATTGTCTTTGTACAGTTTAATATAAAAGTATGTGTCATAAACACCTTGCAGACTCAGGAACACAGCAGTCTCCTCTAAGGACAGAGCAGTCATCATCTCATTAGAAAACAAGCACCTTCAACTCACTGTGTTTCTCTCCTTGCTAGGGCTCCTAGGAACTCAAGTTTTCAGCTGCCCTTCAATAACTTACACTTCCCTTTGCATTTCTTTTGTAATTATTTCATCACCATAGTAATGTCAAGATTTTATCCTGAATTTTCTAGATTTTTCATCCCTTCAAGTGTCTTAGATATTGTCTCAAATCCATTTCAGAACTAAAAGAAAAGGGCCTGGATTACAAATAACAAATAAAAGGCCAACCCACGGAAAGGAATAATTCATTATGATATTTAGTAGGAGCCAAGGGAATTGAGTCAGAGATAATACTCGTGTTGAGTCTGTGCTTTTTTCAAGGTGTGATATATTTATTTTGAACCCCACATGTCTTCGTTGTGCAGATGAGGAACTCAAGTTTCCAGGGAACCAAATGTCCTGCCTAAAGTCAATCATCTAGTGAATGGAAGAGCCAAGACCTGCAGGCAAGTCTGGTTCCATCTGTTGTGTTCTTTATGCTATGGCCTTTGGGTACTGAAAACACAGTGACTCATATTAGATCATTTGTAACAATGGAGAGATGCAATATATATCTGTAATCATATATTACATATTGTTATTTCTGCTTTCCTTTAACTTTGAAACTTTTCCAAAATCATAGCGATAATGGAGAATGCAAGATTTAGCCTCAAGTCAACATTTCCTCTTCTTTTGAAATATTTCTAGAGCTGGTTGGTAATTTTAAGATAGCATACTACTCAATTTGTCATAGTAGTCAAGATTCTTTTAAAATTAGGAGACTGCCTGTCCTTACTAAATGTAAACAATTAGAAACAATTACAAAAGAGCTAGATTATGAATCATTTTAATCTGATATTATTTATTTTGAAAAGCAGATTAATGATGGGTACACATTTCAACTGAAGTTTGCTTCTGTTTTGGGAGCCTTGGTGCTTCCACAGGGATGGTGCAGGGAGAAACAGTACTTACAAACTGCTGGTTCCCACTGACCTGGCCCATTTGCTTTGGACAAAGCTCATGCCGAACAGCCTTCTTTCTAAATAACTGTGGCTTTCCAAATCCCATTATGTCACAGTGTGTACTTAGTCATGGGTATGAATAAATTTTTATTTCATAAGCCAATTTTATGGCAGTCACCAAGTCAAACTATTTGTATGATAAACTTCCTTGATTTGTTTAAAATAACCATCCTGATGGTAAATAGTGGGCACCTCAGAGGAGTTAGCCAATTCCAAGACTTTTCCATCTCAAGGTACTTGTTCGGCCAAACGATTATTTATTCTGGACTCAGAGGACACACCTGGCTTAGTTCAGAAAGTTTAGTTAGTTCACAAAAATGGGTGCTAGTAGGCAAGGGTGATTTCAAATATTGAATAGTGGCATAAAGGTATGCAGTGATCAGAATGGAACTGCCTAGTTCAGAATGACATTTTCTACGAGCAGATATACACAGACTGGTGCATTCAGGTGGGATAGTCCTGGAATTAAATATATCCAGGGATTCTTTATCTGATAGCAAATTTCACAAAATCCAAGGCAGTGGGGTTCAAATTAGTAGTTTATGACTTCAACAGAAAATGTGGACCATAGATGTTTCCTGTTTCCAAATTGGATTGAGATGAATTTAAATGTGTTAATTTGCTTCAGTAGATTCACATCTAAAAATAACAGTGAGAGAAATGTATATACTATCAACAAAATTCAGTTTGCTTGGGAACCAAAACAGCCTTTCACATTGCACATCCTCAGTGATTTCTAAACAGCTGCCAAGGGCTTAAAAATCATCAAAGGTATTTATTAATAACAAACTCAGCATCAAACTTTTGAGACATTAGCATAGCTTTATTTGTATTTTCATTTTGTGACCATTTCTCTGGTGGGAGGAGACTTGACACACGCAGACAATCTGTAGTGAGTTCAGCAATGATACTCATGAATTGAACAAATGCTCACACATACATGCAAAACAGAAAGTTACTCTAGGTAGAGAAATGGATCTCTTATATTCAACTAGAGACAAAGGAAAAGAGATGGCATCATTTTTCTTACCAGCTGTCATCAATGCTTGATATGTCATATAGCTAGATGTAGGTGATTTTTGAAATTCGTAAATGATTGGAAACAATTCAAGTATCCCTTAACAGAGATTGCTAAATAAACTATGGTGAACTACACGATAAAACATTATACATCTGCACCAAAACAAAACAAAACAAAAAAGTGTAAGATTGTTATTAATCAGTTTGGAGAGAAAGTAGTGTTTAATGGTTTATATTAGCATAAAGAAACTAATAAAAGTAGTTATTTATAGTGGGTAGGGTTGGGCTGAATGGAGAAAAGAGTAGAGGATGGGAGTGAGGTCCTCCATACTTTTTTATGTTAAATGAGTTTGTTTTTCTTTCTGCAAAGTTTTCAGGACTTTGCAGCCTTTGTCTCTTACATCCAGACATTGCTTCAGGGGTTTATTATCCTCTCAAGAAAACCTTCCTTGAATGTTCGGCTGGATATAATTTCCCAATTAAATGCCCTATTATACATTAGTAGTAGTAGTATTTTGAGATAGGGTCCTGCTTTGTCACCCAAGCTGGAGTGCAGTGGTGTGATCACCATAACCTCCTCTGCCTCTTGGGCTCAATCGATTCTCCCACCTCAGACTCCCAAGTAGCTAGGACTACAGGCATGCACCTCTACGCTGGGCTGATTTTTGTATTTTTTGTAGAGATGGGGTTTTGCCATGTTGCCTAGGCTGGTCTTGAACTCCTGGGGTCAAGTGATCCACCCACTTGGGCCTCCCAATGTGCTGGGATTACAGGTGTGAGTCACCACGCCCAGCCTATAAGATGTTCTTAGAGCCCTGTACTTTTTCTTCTTTGTGGTTGTCTTTATTGCAATTGTGTATGTGTGTATATATATATTTGTTTACTTATATTTGTTTACTTATTTGATGTTTCTCCTCAAACGCTAGCCTGGGGTCCCTCAAGAACAGGGTCTCAGTTTCTGACTAATTGCTGAATCTCCAATACCTGACATTTCTCAGCTCAGGTTGGCTTCCAAGACCCGTTTCTTGATTGAGTAAATGACAGTGCATCCACATCACCCAGCTAATATAAACAAACTTTCATTTTCTGTCTGCATCTGCTTTTTAAATCCACGTTATTTGGGCAATATAGATGGCATTGAGACCCACAGGAAAAATTTTTCAGAAACATATTTATCATTATCCTTTCACACAATAAATTCTATAAAAATACTTTTGCTTATTAACTTTGTATTTGGAAAACATTCTGATGGTAAATAGTGGGCATGACAAGATGGTGAAACATGAAAGGCGGTGCTCATTTTCTATGTCCGAAATTCTGCAATTACTAAAATTTGTGTGCAAAACTGAGCGAAATACCTGTTTATCGGGCAATTTGGCCATGAGGGAGAAGTGAAATATCTGTAATGCATTTGCTCTTGTCCCCCTTTCCTGTACCGTATTACTGCGTCGCTTTCATTTCACTTATTATGACACAATCTCTATCTCAAAAAAAAAAAAAAAAAAAAAGGCCACAGGCTTCTTTTTCATTACTTTCAGCATGAGCTTTTTTTCTTTTATAAAAATTATTTGCGAAATGCTTACTCCACTTTTTTCTTCATCCTTTCTTCTGGCAGTCTTACATATTTCAAAGTTTTGGAAATTAAATATTTGCATAAATATCCCAATAGATAATGCATCTTTTACTTTTATTTCAGAACACAAGTAAACTCTTCATTTGGGTACAGTATTTCATTTTTTCAAGCTTTCCAAGATAAAATACTATTTTTCCTCTCAAACTAATAAGTAATAAACAATTCAAGACCAAGTAGTAACACTTAAAAAAAATTTTTAGAAAAGTTTATTATTCTTTTACTTTTGCTTCACATATTTTTACTTTTAATAACTGTTATAAATTTTCTATTTCAATTTGTAACCATGTTTATGGTTATGCTTTAAAATTTAATTTAATGTTTAGCTTTCAAAAAATTATTTTCAAGTGACAAATAATTTTGCATAGCTATGGGGTACAATGTGATGTTTTGATCTATGTATATATTGTAGAAAGATTCAATCAAGCTGATTAACATATCCAAAATACTTTTAATCATTACTTGAGATGAATTTGTGGGTTAAATTGGCAGAAATGTAAGAGTGATTAAAATTTATTTTGTGCTGTGAACTGATCTAAACATCTGGTGATACTGGACCACTAAATAGTGCTGTCCATGACACCAGACCATTGAACTTTAGTTATTGGTCTGCTCCTCCAGCTGCTGTAACATATGTTAATTTCTCACAACTGTACCTCTCTCTCTACTAAATTGCCAGTGACCTTCAGACAAGGCTCCAGTGGGTCTTCCAGAGCACCCATGGGATCTAGCTGACCCATTCTCCAGCTGAGACTACATCCTTGTCTTAGGCTGCTCTCCTCATCCCTCTTGTTCCAAAACGCATGCACTGTCAATCACCTGCAGCAACATCCTTATCTCAGGCTCTGCTCCCAGGGAGGCTGACTTATGACCGTGTTTGAAAATATCATAGAATTATGGGAAAGTGATCAGTACTTTATGATATGCTTGTATCCAAAACTTTAGTTTTTGTATAATGTTTTGAGAGATGACTGCCAACAATGTGGCAAGTAAAATTATTGTTTGACACGTATTTTATTTAACCCCCTAGTGTTTTTTTTTCTTATCTGTAAAATAACAATAAGCACATCTAACTAATGAGTTTATTGGGTCAGTTAAATAATTTAGCATAAGGAGAAAGGGCTGCTGTGCCTGTACTAGGTACAAGGAAATTAGGATTCGTTTTTCTTTAATTACTGGATAGGTTATGAATAAATGTAGCAGAACATTGACTGGAATAATCTGTTGAGAAATTCTGGTACTTTTTTTCCTAGTAATATCTGGTGAATTTTCTAATTCAAGATTTTATGTAGAAAAGAAGTAGGTTCAAGTGAAAATATATAAACTATATCATGTTCCCCAAATGGACTTGACTATACAATTAACTTATATTCTTGACCATGGTATTTTAGTATGCATTTCAAATCCTTCTACAGTGATGTTTGGAAACGCTTAATGTTAATGACTCAGCATCTCTGTGACTTTCATCCTTAGCAGGAGGCAAATACCCATTGGAGACTATTATAACACAGTTGACCCTTGAACAACATGGGTATGATCTGTGCAGGTCTACTTAAACAGGGATTTTTCTCATGACTCTGCCACTCCTGATGATGCAGGATTTTTCTCGGCCTCTTGGCTAGACTTGCAGAAGGAGCACCCCATCTACTCAGCTCACCATGCTCAACCCCTTGCAGGAGAGAGCACTTGAGTGAGCAAGTGCAGGATCCAGCCAGCCACTCTGGGCACCGACACAGGAGCAAGCTCTGTGCAGGGCCCGTGGCTAGACCAGGTATATCACCTTGAGGTGAATGTGGCAGCACCCAGGTGAGGGTGCCCATGAACCCTAAGCCCCAGACAGGGTGTTACAGTGCTCTCTTAGTTCTGTCATCCGTGGACAGCAATGTTAGCAGCTCAGTTGGTCCCTGGTGATGGTGCCCTCTGCTGGTGAGGGCAAAGGGTCAGTATGACAGCCTTTCTGGGTACCTGCAGTCAATAGGTCCCAAGCTCTTGTCTGGTGTCCAAGAAGAATGAAGTTGCACAGACAATTGAAGGATGGTGAAGGCAGAGAATTTTATTGAGCTATGAAAATGGGAGGGGAGCTAAAGAGGGGACGGGAAGGGAAGGTCATCTTCCCCAAAGTCAGATGAGTCTGGGTTCTTTACAGGCACAGGATGGGGAGTGCACACTGACTGGTTTGTGAGTATGCAAAAAAGGTTAAAATGAAGACACCACTCAAAAATGGGCACGACAGCATAGAAAACCAATTAAGGAAGGGTAGGTAGATGTAAAATAGGTGAAGGGTGGGGATCAATCAGAGGAAAGAGTGCCAAACAGGAAGATGAGTTCTCAATCCACTCCAGGGATTTAACTTGTAGCTTGGCTTTCAGACTTTAAACTGTGTTGAGCTTGGAGGTGGGGTTTCACTGGGGACCTGCCCCTATCTGCCTAGGCATTTGGCTGCCTCCTGTCACTATCACCAAGACAGCAAGACCAACCCCTCCTCTTCCTCCTCCTCCTCAGCCTCAATGTGAAGACGATGAGGATGAAGACCTTTATGTGGATCCACTTCCACTCAACGAATAGTAAATATATTTTCTCTTCCTTATGACTTTCTTTCTTTTTTTTTTTTTTTGAGATGGAGTCTCGCTCTGTCACCCAGGCTGGAGTGCAGTGGTGCGATCTCGGCTCACTGCAAGCTCTGCCTCATGGGTTCAGGCCGTTCTCCTGCCTCAGCCTCCCGAGTAGTTGGGACTACAGGCACAGGCCACCACACCCAGCTAATTTTTTTGTATTTTTAGTAGAGATGGGGTTTCACCATGTTAGCCAGGATGGTCTCGATCTCCTGACCTCGTGATCCGCCTGCCTCGGCCTCCCAAGTGCTGGAATTACAGGCATGAGCCACCGCGCCCAGCCCCCTTATGACTTTCTCAATAACATTTTCTTTGTTCTGGCTTACTTTATTTTATGAATACAGTATATAATACATAGAACATATAAAACATGTGTTAGTCTGCTGTTTATGTTATTGGTAAGGCTTCCTGTCAACAGCAGGGTATTAGTAGTTAAGTTTTTGGGGAGTCAAAAATTATAAATGGATTTGACTGCAGAAGGTCAGTGCCCCTAACTCCCATATTGGTCAACTTTATTTTTTTCATTTACATGTATTGCTATTTTTATGTTTTAGTTTTTACCCTTTAGAAAACATTTTACTCTATTTTTTGGATAGAGATTTGACAATCATAATAAAAAGAATGTCCCAGACATATCTTTAGTACAAAAAGCTGATAGTGCACCTTTGTACTACTCAACAAAAGCAAAAAAAAAAAAAAAAAATCACTCCAAAAAGTTGCAAGAAAAGTATCTTCCCTTTCTCCATCCTCCTCTACCTTCCCCAGCCCCTGGTAATCACCATCTACTTTCTACTTCTAGAAGTTCAACTGTTTTATTTGACTTAACAAAATGTCCTCCAGGCTCATCCATCTTGTCACAAATGACAGTATTTCCTGTTTTTTTTTTTTTGTTTTTTGAGTTGAATAGTATTCCATTGTGTATATGTACTACATTTTAAAATCCACTCTTCTTTGATGAACATTTAGGTTGTTTCCACATCTTGGCTGTCATGAATAATGCTGCAATAAACATGGGAGTGCAGACATCCCTTTAGCATACTGATTTGATTTCCTTTGGTAGATACAGAAAAGTGGGATTGCTGGATCATATGGTATCAGATAAGCAGAATAAGTTCTGGTGTTCTGTTGCACAGCAAGCTTGCTAAGGTTAATAATAATGTATTATATATTTCAAAATACATAAAACAGGATTTTAAATGTTCTTACCATGAAGAAATGATAAATATTTGAGGTTATGGGTATGCTACTCTTTCTAATTTGGTCATTCCACAATGTGTACAAGTATCAAAATACCACTTTGTACTATAAGTATATACAATTATTGTCAGTTAAAAATAAAACACAGCTTAAAAAAGAACGGCAAGAAAACCTTACAAACTATTTGAAAAGATAAATAATTTGCATATTTGCATTTCTCTCTCTCTTTTTTTAATGCAGACGTCTATGATCGTGAATCACTTCTTTTACTTACAGAAGACAGAAGCATTAGCTTGTGCTTTTGGAAATAATCCACAAGGATTTCAGGAAGAAATCAGATTTAGAAAATATCTCCAAGTCTGTAAGAATCAACTTCATGATTCAAGCGAGGGCTTCTCTTTTAAGTTTTTTTTTTTTTTTTAAGTTTCTTATCACTATGCCAAGATGAGCATAATAGATTTTCCAAGAGAAGATTCTGACTTTCTACCCCCAAGACAATTTGAAATGTTCTATGTCAGAAATTCAGGACAAAACTTCATTGTCTTTGACAGAACTTCAAATTGTTTCCTCTATCATGATGGCTCATCACCTGCTTTTGTGTTATGAGAGTTGAAGTGTTTTACCATCAGATTGTTCTGCTTAAATTCCTCTTCTAGCCTAAAATTCCCTAAACATAAAATTCATGTAGCATAACATTATGCTTCGTTGAACCCATTGTATGTTTTTTTTTCTGAGTCAGGTAAAAGAAAAATAGTGTAGAAATAAACTTTAATGATCATACTTTTTTATAGAGAATCAGACTTAAATGCTCACATATTTTTAAAAGAGGTCTTTCATTCTTACAGGTGTCTTCAATATATTCATCTGAATAGCTAAAGGAACATTAATGTTTCAGAATCTCTTCTGATTTACTGCTTAATAATATTTAATATGATCCTTGATGCTGAATATGTGTTTTAAAATGTCTACTACAGGAATTAAGAAAATAGCAATGCATGAGGTGCTGAGTCATTAATGGCATAGCTAGAGCATGCTACTTGATTTTTCTGGAATCATCTTTACTTGCAAGTAAGAGTTCCAGGCAGTGACTTCTGAGGTTTCTGATGGGTCTAAATTGTAAAATTTAAACGAGTCCCATTTCTGCAAAATGCCAGAGTCTCAACTGGTTATAAAATGTAAGTCATTGTGGATTATGGTCAAGGTAAGAGTGACTTCAGGTGTTGGGGCTATCCTCCAAGGAAGTTTAAATAAGATATATGTTCATCTGCATAGCACCCAAATCTGGGGGTAATTCTGATTTGGGGCTGTTGGAATAATCAGAGAAAGAATTGTCCAAGTATGTGATGGGGATGGCTGTACTCTGTCGAGGGGTGGGAGGGGCTCCAGCTTTTATTATTGGTGATGTAGTGATGGGAGGAAAAACTCAGAAAAGGGAGACAATGAATGAAGGCAGCCCATGTCATCTTGGGCTGGTGTCAGGGAGTCTGCAGGATGCAGACAATTTGTTTTTCTATCCCAAGTGCTGAATGGATGTCTTACATTTGCAAAAGAACTTTCAGGAAAATTTCAGCATTTTGAGGTTCTGATTGGTCCGATTGGCTCAGATTGGGTTAGATTCTACCCTAATATTTTTGTTTTGCTTTGACTTTTGGAACACATTAAGAAATTGATTAAAATTAGTACAAGGGATTGTTTCAGTAATCACTTTTCAATATTTTAATAACTCTATCTTATAAATAGAAAAATAAATCAAGTGAATGACAGAAGATATTTTTTCCCTTGTGACCCCCAATTGGCCATGCTCAAATTTGCTCATAATTCCAAATAAAAGCATCCTTAATATGTGAAGAAAAATAACTAGCCCCAAATGGAGACAGCTGTCTAGACCCGAATATGTTAACTTATATTGACCTGCATTTCAGACGCCAGTATAGACAGTTGTTATTGTTCCTGGTGAAAGATGAGTGCCCCTCTTCCCCGCCCAGCATGGAGAAGAATAAACAGGCTGGCAACACAGGTTTATGGGGATTTTGTGAGCCTCTGATCTCAGCCCTTAGACACCTTCTACAGGAGCATTGATCCCAGGCTGGGGTTGCGCAGTCAGCAGAGCAGCAATAGCCCTTCCCCGACCGGCAGGCACAGAGCAGGTAGGTTCCACGGCAGCATCTCCTTCCTGGTCTCTTGGGGCAACAGGCAGTAGCAGCAAGTGGGCTGAGATAGTGCTTCTCAGGCAATCTAAGGTTTAAAAAGCCTTTTCCCAGGAGCACCACTTCTCGTCTTTATTATGATAATGGTGATTATCATAATAGTGTTGTGGCATCCGTAATTTCAAAGCCTTTTTGGCATTCTATTTGAGGGCATTGTTAAAATTCATCTAGGTAAGTGTTGACAATGTGTAGTTATGGATAATGGGAGGGGTGAAATGGACATCATAGTTGGAAAAAAAAATAGTCCTTTGTCTTCTCTAAATCATTGATGACAAGAAGGCAAGCAAGAAGTCTGTATTCATAAATCTCCAGGCCAGGGATGGGAGGAAATTCAGGGCCCTCAGAAACTATTAAAATGTATTTTCTGGAATGCTACCCTAACTTATAAAAGATGAGAGAGGTTTTAGAATGTGAGTAGAATGATTTTCTTCTCCAAGGCCATGGTCATAATGTGGAGATAGTGTGTGTGTGCATGTGTATGTGTGTGTGTGTGCGTGCAAGTGCAACATATATGTGTATGTTGAAGACGGTGGTGTTACAGAGCCTGTCTGAGCTTCCGCAGGGCCAAAACAAGAAGCCAGAAAAATCAAGAACAATTGTGACATCAGACAAAGAAGGTGCGCAAACGGTAGAGACAAGAATCACAACAGGAAATTTAGATTTCCCCAATAAAAGCAGTCTTTCCTTCCTTGTTAAAAACACTATTTTTCCCCTCTCGACTTTTTGATCATCCTTGAGATTTTAGAGAAAGAATAAAAATATTGATTATTTTTAGGTTCGTTTGTATGTATGATCAAAAAGAAAATGTTTTCTTTCATAAAATGTTTAACACATGCATTAATAATTTAAATCCACTTTTAGGCTATGCTTCATTTAGAAATTAATTGAGAAAAAAGAGATCTCAAAAGGGAATTCTCTATGAGCTCTGATAGACTTTACATGTAAAAATGATTTTTTTTTACCTTGCTGGAAGCATACACAGCTCTAAACTAAGTGTCTCTGGCATTTATTCCACTGTGTACATTGAACTACAAAAAAACAACAACATTACATTGACATCATTGAAGACTGGCTGACTCCTTGAGGGAGTAAAACATGTTGTACTTTTAAGATAACACAAAACAATGGGAATTTCAGCACTGAAATGGCGGCTTACACATTGTGTTGGAAAATGTATGATTTTGATACATATTTTAATTCTTTCAAGTGGTTACAGATACAATGATAGGAATTGCACAGACAAAAATTATCAGCATTTCATAGAGCTTCATGCATCTATGGAATGAAGTATTTAACTTGGTTAAACTTGGAATTCATTGAATTGTTTACGTACTGATTTTGACAGACTGAAGAAGTTAATGGCCTTTAATCTAACAGAATCTGCTGCATCAGGAACCAGGATATCTCTAAAAAAATCACTTTGTAAAGTGGGCTTGCTCATGCTCTCTATCTCCCATTACAGATGCCACTCCAACAAACAAATATTGTTAAAAGTGAGTATTTTTAGTTAAGCTGGGATTCCGTATCCCTAATTCCAAATATGTTTATATTGCCATGTGTTGATCCATGAGCTTGAGATACAGGCTATTAACTTCCAGCTTTCCTAGCTGCCTGACATCATTCCCTCTTTCCTCCAAAAATCCTCACAATTTAGCTACATCAATAATTTTAGTAACTCTTTGGTTATTGGTAGAGCTTTAAATTTTGGCCAGTACCCAAATCCATATAGAGATCTGAAGTGGGGGCTTCTGACTCTCCCTTTTCAGAAGACATGGATATTAATGCCCCTACTCTATGCTCCCTTTCCCTGACCTCCTCTCAATCCCACTTAAAAATTGTATTGTCTCTCTGTTGACTTGAATACTGTCAATGGTGATATAGTATTTATGTGTATTTCTGGAACTATAACTAGATTTTCTCTGCTTAATATATATAGGTTAATTCTATATATTTTTAAAAATCTGTAATCTTGTTTAACATTAGCATTATAAATACTACTTACTTCTGCATCAGACAATATATTTGACTGTGTGTGTGTGTGTGTGTGTGTGTGTGTGTGTAGAATGTATTTTATATTCCTGGGTTCATACATGTTTTCCTTTACTTCTTGGTTTTCTTGTTTTGTTTTGTTTCTGGCATGTGCCTCTAGATATGATTGGTTTCCTTGTATGTCAATATCCTTCCATGCCTTCTCATTATATGCTAAGGGATAAGGAGTTATTTTTTAAAATAAACAAAAGCTCTTCCTCCTGGAGACCACTGCTTTCTGCTCCAATCAGAACTGCTTGGCAGTGATTTAGCATCCCAGAATTTTCCTCCACTACTGTAATATGTTTAAGTTATCTTAGATTATGGGGCTTCCTTTTTCCCAGTGTACTCATTTTACTGAAGCATGTATTTGAAAAGGATTCATGGAAAGTGTTTTAGCTTCCTATCATTGCATAACAAGTGACCTGCACATTTTAGCTGCTTAAAACAACATGCATTTATCTCACACAGCTTCAGAGGGTTGGAAATATGGGAGTAGCCTAGCTGGGTAGTTGTGGCACAGGATGTCTGATGGGGTTGCCCTGAAGCTGGCGGCCAGGGCTGCAGTTATCTGAAGGACTGACTGGGGATAGACGGTCCATTTCTGAGAGGGCTCACTCATGGGTAAGATAACTGGAGACCTCAGTCCCTGGTTGGCTGGCCGCAGAAGGCTTTAGTTATTCGCTATGAGGGCCCTCCACATGGCTGCCTCATGTCCTGGCATTTGGTGTCCCTCTAAGCAAGGGCTCCAAGACAATCAAAAAGTCCAAGATGGAAGATGCAGTTCCTCCACATGACCTATATTCAGAATTCATACACCATTGCCTCTGCCTTGACTCATTATGAGTAGCTAAGTCCATCACATACTAAAGGTAAGGGGAACTAGGGTCTACTTTTTGAAGAAAGAAGTATCAGTGAGGTTGGGAATGGTGGCTTATGCTTGTAATCAGAACGCTTTGGGAGACCGAGATGAGAGAATAGCTTGTGGCCATGAGTTTGAGACCAGCCTTGGCAACACAGTGAGACCCTGTAGTCCCAGCTACTCAAGAGGCTTAGACAGGAGGATCACTAGAGCCCAGGAGTTTGAGGCTGCAGTGAGCTATGATTACACCACTGCACTCTAGCCTGGGCAATAGAGAGAGACCTTGTTTCCATTAAAAATAAATAAATAAATAAATAAATAAATAAATAAAGAAGTCTCAGTGAATTCGTGAACATAATTTTAAAGCCACCACAGAATTCATTATTCTTTCCTTGTTCTTAATAAGGAGCTTCAGTGGGTATCACATTATAATTCAAATACCATTTTTCATTTAGAACATTTTAGGTATTAATCCATTTTGTTTTGTGATAAAGTCTTGCCTGTGAAAAGCTCAGCTTTTGTTTTCTGTTGGAAGAAGCAAGGATTTTTGTTTTCTTTTGTTTTGTTCTCTTCTTGTCTAGATTTAAAACATATACATACATACACACAAAAATACACACTCATACACACGACACACACACATATAAAATTCTCTCTACATATATCTTTTATGTGTGTGTGTATATACATATATGTGAAATTTCTGAGCACTAAGGATGAAGAAAGCATACATTTATCTTCATTATTCATGACTAAGCACCTAAGTTAAGTGTTTTATTCCTTGTGCTCAAAACTCAATGGGTTTTCAGGTTGAAGATGTATCTCTGCAGTGTGTGTATATATATATGTATACACACACACATATATATACACACATATATATAGGCAATTCTCATTATTCACATAAGTCATGTTCTATTGTACACTCATATATCACATATTATATATATATATATATAGAGAGAGAGAGAGAGAGAGAGAGGCAAATCTCATTATTCACAGTAGTCATGTTCTATTAAAGTCTCTGCAAACACTGAATTTGCAAATACTAAACTGCACCTGCAAGGGAAAATGCAGGGTTAGGTTCCCGCCAGCCTCTGGTCACGATACATTCATCAACAAATCAATGCATAATTTTGTTTTATGTGTAGTTCTATATAAAGACATCTTAGTTAATATAAACTGCTGATCCATTAACATTGAACTCATGGCCAACAGCACTATAACTCATGCCTCAACAAAGCCCATAGAATGTTTGTATTTCTTTCATAGGAGCATCACTGCCTTCTGGCGCTTAGGGACCCTAGACAGCACTTCAACAATGCACCTTGAGAGTGAAATCACTGAAATTAAGGACAAAAATTTAAAAATGTGACAGAAAATAAACTGCAAAAAAAGAACAGTTGTTTACAGTCTGAAAGCTGAAACGAGGCAGCTGATCACCCTGTTCAACCTCAGCTGGAATTGTGTGTGCTGGTGGCTCAAACTTTTTACCACTGTGCGCATGTCCACAAACGATCTTGAAAGTACTCCAAGGATTGATTTTCATGTTTACTGACAAACAGGTGAGTCTGCAAATAAGAAAGTCTTGAATAATGTAGACAAATGTATGCTTTCTTCATTCTTAGTGCTCAGAAACTTCACAACAGTGCACCTTAGTTAAGTGTTTTATTCCTTGTGCTCAACACTCAATGGGTTTTCAGGTTGATGTATCTCTGCAGTTCTCAGACGATTCTCTGCATCATTTCTTTGCTATTTCCACCTCTTTGCCTCCTCTGATCATTCTTTTGGGAGCATATATTAGTCACGTTTTAGCCAGTTAAGAGAGAGTAGTAGTAAAGGGAAGAGGAAAATGTTTATGAAAGATTTAGAATCAGGAGGAAATAGCAAAGATGCTACATGAAGGACACGGTAATAGGAGAATTTTAAATCAAGAAATAGGTAATCACCCTATCATTTATTAAAAATAACTTTTGGGAGACAGGAGAATGGCATGAACCCAGGAGGTGGAGCTTGCAGTGAGCCGAGATCGCACCACTGCACTCCAGCCTAGGCGACAGAGCGAGACTCCGTCTCAAAAAAAAAAAAAAAAAAAAAAAAAAAAAAACTTTTGGATTTGGAAGCAACCTAAGTGTCTATCAACAGATGAATAGATAAAGAAAACGTAGTACTTGCACACAATGGAGTATTATTCAGCCATAAAAGGAATATCACACATATACACACAACACACACACACACACACAGCAGCCTCTGGTCACAATATGTTCATCAACACACGTGTGTGTTTTTCACCCATTTTCCCAAATGTCTTCCCGTCTTGAGGTCATGGGTGGAGGATAATGTTCTACCATCATGGGTACGAGGGTTGTGGTGCCTGGGAACTTACTGCAAGTAGAAAATGAAAACTATGAACATCTACTTGAAGAATGTATTTATCACCAAAGCGGGATTCCTGACAGAGTTTGCTTTTACTTCCTCTGGCTTCCCCCGGCTTCCCCCTATATAATGGAAGGAGCAGAGAGCCTTAGTCAACATAACAAATGCATAAACATATTTGGTTTCCATGACTTTAATATGTGAGGATAATTAAGCCCAGACAGAGAATTGAATTTCAGAGTATGGAATTCCTGATAGTAAGTTCCTCTCATAATTAGCTGACACATATTCATTTTCCTTTACTTTCAGTTTATAAGGAAATCGTTTCTCTTATTTTTCATTGTTTTATTTTTATGGCTTCATTTTTTATAAATTAAGCTTTATCATAAGGAAATTGTTTTTCTATGCCTTTTTCTGCCCAGACGAACAGCAGAGAAATCATGATTGCAACAGCCTGGAGGAAAACAGTACCACTAATATGGAAGAAAGTAAATACTCAGCTGTGAGAAGCGGTAAGCTTGTCTGGCTGTGTTGAAGAGTAAAATGAAGGTAAACTCATTAGTATTTTTTTAATGAAAATTCCTAGGGTCTGCAAACTTCCATATAATAATCATTTTGGACATGAAAATCATTCTATTCTAACAGACTCATCTGTTGGGAGAATTATTTTTTGGCTGTTTATTTTTACTTTAATCAATTTTTGGAGGAAAATAAATTGATTAATAGTTTAAAAGACATCCATTTCCCCCATTATGGGTCTCTGGCACAGAAGATTGAGTTAATGATACCCCACACTGCTGCAATTATGGTACAACATCACCGTTGGTCCATGTGATGGGCCCATTTTCCATCCAGACTCCCCTTCCTGCCTCATTGGAAACTATGTAATACACTTATTATGAGATATTTGCTTATCTGACCTTATGAAATGTGTATTGTTTTATGTGTGTGTTTCATGTTTAACTAAATAATATTGGCATATGTCCCATTATGTGTTCATATTTTCACTCCAAACTATGCTTTTGATTTTTAATCCGTGTTTAATTTTTAATCCACTAAAGAAAATGTGTATTGGTTATCTATTACCACCAATTTGTGGAGTCACAAATTGCCACCAATTGAGTGGCTTAAAATGATGATCCCAACCTCTGCCCTATAGTTGTCCAGCCAAGAATGGTGATTTCTTCCTGAAATTACAATCTCTTTGTTACTTTGGTGTTTTTGTTTTGCTCTTTTTCAGTTCTTTCATGATGTTGATAGCTGCAAGAAACTGGATCCTACTAACAATTCAAGGGAGCTTGGAAGTGGGTCCTTCCCTGGCCAAGCCTTCAGATGAGAAACAGTCCTGCCTGACTCCTTAATGCTAGCCTTGTGAGACTGTGCAGAGGGTCCAGCCAAGCCATGTCCTGACTTCTGACCCATGAAAGCTTTGAGATGATACATGCATTTTACGCAGCTAAATTTGTGGCAATTTGTTACACAGCAATAGGTAGCCAATATCATCCCCAGTAATGGCTTTGTCACTGCACAAAGCCCACCCTTTATTCCCAAGACAAAGAAGCTCATTGCTTCTCTTGTCCTTGGCTGCTCTCTGATCCCTTGACTTCTGAAATATAGGCTCAGTATCTCTTTGCGGTTGGTGTTAAGCTTTACAGCTCTGGGTTCAGGATGTTAAACTGTCTTGATTAATCCTGGATTCAAATCAGTGACCTTGGGCAACTTGCTGCTATTGTTTCTTCTTGCATAGAATGAGGATTATATACTACCCATCCCATATTTATATAAAAAAAGGATTAAATAAGTTAATTCATGGACATGTTCAGAGTATCACCCAGGACTTAAGTGCTCACAGAATATTACTATTAAGTTACTGCTGCTTACCTACATTTTATAAAAGGAATTTCTGTGCTATAGAGAGCATATGTTCTTAGCAGATGAATATAAAAGCTAACAAGAATAAGTTAAAAGAAACAGCAGCAGTATTTCATACCAATTAGGAGATCAACTGAAGGAAACTAAAGGAACATAAAAGCTATTCCATTTTTGGACACAAAGGATGATCGTATTTTGTTTCCACCCGATTTCTTTATTTTTATTTATTTATTCTTCTTAACTTTTATTTTAGGTTCTTGGAGTACATGTTTGGGTTTTTTATATAGGTAAATTGCATGATATGGGGTTTGGTGCAAAAATTATTTTGTCACCCAGACAATAAGCATAGTATCTGACAGGTGGTTTTCCAGTCCTCACCCTCCTCCCACCCTCCATCCTCAAGCAGGCACTGGCGTCTCTTGTTCCTTTCTTTGTGTCCATGTGTACTCAGTGTTTAGCTCTGACTTATAAGTGAGAACATGTGATATTTGATTTTCTGTTCTTGATATCAAATCTATTTGAATATTAGGTTTCTTCATGTTTAATATTAGGTCTCTGTAGCATCAAGTTTCATCAAGCAGAATATTCTCCTAGCACTGGGGACAGAACAGAGATATACAGCCATTCACCAGTCAATGATGGACTACATATACGATGGTGGTCCTATAATATTATAATAAAGCTAAAAAACTCGTATCGCCTAGTAACATTGTAGCTGTCATAATATCATAGGACAATTATTTTACTTTTTAAGAATCTTAGTGTAGCATAAGTGTATAGTGTTTATAAGTGCTACAGTTGCACAGTAATGTCCTAGGCCTTCACATTCACTCACCACTCATTCACTGACTCCACCCAGACAACTTTCAATCCTACAAGCGCCATTCATGGTAAATGCCGTATACAGGCATACCATATTTTTGTATTACTGTACCTTTCTATGTTTGTATTAGTTGGTTTTTATGCTGCTGATAAAGACATACCTGAGATTGGATAATTTGTAAAGAAAAAGAGGTTTAATGGACTCATGGTTCCACATGGCTGGGGAGGCCTCACAATCCTGGCGGAAGACCAAGGAATATCTTACATGGCTGCAGGCAAGAGAGAATTTGTGCAGGGAAACTCTCCCTTATAAAACCATCAGATCTCATGAGACTTATTCACTATCAGGAGAACAGCACAGGAAAGACCTGCCCCCATGATTCAGTTACCTCCCACCAAGTCCCTCCCACAACACATGGGAATTGTGGGAGCTACAATTCAAGATGAGATTTGGGTGGGAACACAATCAAACTATATTAACGTTTATATATGTTTAGATACACAAATACTTACCATTGTGTTATAATTGCCTACAGTACTCAGTACAGTAAGATGTTGTGCAGGTTTGTAGCCTAGGAGCCCTAGGCTCTGCCTTACAGCCTAATTTTGTAGTAGGCTGCACCATCTAGGTTTCCGCAAGTGTACTCTAAGATGTTCACCCGATAACAAAATCATCATCTAATGATGCATTTCCCACAGTAAATCTCTGTCGTTAAGGGACACATGACTGTACAGACAGAAATTTCAAGTTCAACCTTTTTGGTCACTTCAAGTTACTTTAGTAGAGAACGTTTATTTTATTGCAAAAGCTTAAAACTACCTCGCAATGCAAAACTTGTAAGCAGTGGAATATGGCCAATTGGAATTCCTCCCTGAATTATGTGGATTTACAAAATTGTGTTTATTCAAATAAAAAATAGCTGCATATGCAGCACATTTCACTTAGTGACTGGGGACAAGAAAGATCATCTTTCCTCTTTCTCAACTCCTGGCGCCATGAAAACTTCTTCATCTTTATCTTTCAGAAACTTTGCTCAAACGGTAGCCACCTTCCATTACTCTGACTTTTGGGTATGATGAGCTCACCCTGTACTTCCAATAAACACACTTTTTCATGAGTTTTCCAGTTCTCTAATCTCTCCAGGAATCATGCCTCAAGGCCTTCTTCCCCACATAAACACACAACACATTCTGTCTAACAGGCAATTTTGAACAGGATTAAAACTTTCTGACATAACAAGACTAACCTTGTAATGAAGTAGGATGACAGCAGAAACTTATGAAGGTGGTTTCCTATTTTGGAATTTATGAGGAACAGCATGGGAGGGAAGAGTCATAGCATGGCATATGGCAAAGATGCAAAATGTGGATCTATCAGGGGTAGGGGGAATGTTTGCTGTTTTAAGGAGAAATAATGGTATAATTCGGGGACAGATAACCGTGGCCCTTGGACCAAATATGACCCACCACCTAGTTTTGTAAATAAAGTTTATTGGAGCATAAGCACACCTATTCATTTACTTTTTTTTTTTTTTTAAGATGGAGTCTCCCTCTGTCGCCCAGGCTGGAGTGCAGTGCTGCGATCTTGGCTCACTGCAACCTCTGCCTCCTGGGTTCAAGCGATTCTCCTGCCTCAGCCTCCCTGAGTAGCTTGGACTACAGGCACATGCCACCAGGCCCAGCTAATTTTTTTTTGTATTTTTAGTAGTGACGTGGTTTCACCACGTTGTCCCGGCTGGTCTCGAACTCTTGATCTCAGGTGATCCACCCGCCTCGGCCTACAAAAGTGCTGGGATTACAGGCGTGAGCCACCATGCCTGGCCTATTTATTTACATATTACATATCACATCACCAACTGATTTCCTCCTACAACAGCTGAGTTGAGCAGTTGAAATGGAGATCCTACGGTTCACAAAGCCAAATATACTTACGATCTGGCCCTTTACCAAAAAAGCACACTGACCCCTGCACAGCAGATAGAGAACACTGATTTTGGAACCAATGAAAGATCCAAATTCCAGGTAGTAATTGCAACCTGTACTTTTGATGTTGTTGATTGGATTCATATTGGTAGAGCAAGATTTAGCCCATGGCATCAATGTTGTCCATCAAATGACAATTATTTTCTCATTCCTTATGTAAACAATTTGTTAAAGAAGCAAAACATTTTGTTTTCACATCTCCCATTTTTAATGAGTGTTATGTCAGAGAAAAGTGCACAGCAAAATCTGTTATCAGTCAGTGCATTTCTGTGTGGCTCAACTACAGATTTTTAATGTAATATTCACCAAGTAAAGGCTCTGCTGAACATTTCCCAACTATGATTTTGTTTCATATTTTATGCCACCAGGAGACATATACATTTTGTGATAATTTTTGGAGAAGAAAGTTTATTCCAAATTAGATCACCAAAATAGATAAAGATATGATGGAAAACCAACTTGGATAACCTACTATTAATATCTTCAGGTGAATGGGATGCAGAGAATAATGCCGTGGTTAGCGTATCCTGTGAATTTTATCTTTGAAGTTATATAATAAAGTAAAATTTAAATAGAATAAAGGTGGCACTGTTTCTTGGAACAAAGGGAAATTACAAAGAGAAAATTACTAAATCACCACAAAATAAATTGGCAAGGAAAAACAAACATGAAATAAATATGTGTTAAGTATTGAATTTGACTTTTATTTTATACTACCCCAGGCAACAGAAACTGAAGAACCACGTTCTTTTTTAAACAAATTTTTTTGGGTACATAATAGGTGTATACATTTATGGGGTACATGAGATTTTTGATACAGGCATTGATATGGCTTGGCTGTGACCCCACCCAAATCTCATCTTGAATTGTAGCTCCCATAAGTCCCACATGTTGTGGGAAGGGCCCAGTGGGAGATAAATGAATCATGGTGGCAGTTCCCCCTACTGTTCTTATGGTAATGAGTAAGTCTCATGAGATCTGATGATTTTATAAGGGGAAACCCCTTTTGCTTGGTTCTCATTCTCTCTCTTGCCTGATGCCATGTAAGACGTGCCTTTCGCCTTCCACCATGTTTGTGAGGCCTCCCCAACCAGGTAGAACTGTGAGTCCATTAAACCTCTTTTTCCTTATAAGTTACCCAGTCTCGGGTATGTCTTTATCAGCAGCATGAAAATGGACTAATACAAGTGTGCAACATGAAATAAGCGCATCAGGAAAAATGGGGTATCCATCCCCCCAAGCATTTATCCCTTGAGTTACAAACAATCCAATTACACTCTTTTGGTTATTTCAAAACATAAAATTATTATTGACTGTAGTCAACCTGCTTTGCTATCAAATAGCAGGTCTTATTCATTCTTTCTAACTATTTTTATGTACCCATTAACCATCCCCACCTCCCCCTCCCCCAGGCCTACACTACCCTTTCCAACTTCTGGTAACCATCCTTCTACTCTCTATGTCTATCAATTCAATTGTTTTGATTTATAGTTACCACAAATAAGTGAGAACATGAAATGTTTGTCTTTCTGTGCCTGGCTTATTTCACTTAGTGTGATGACCTCCAGTTCCATCCATGTTGTTGTAAATCACTGGATCTCATTCTTTTTTATGGCTGACTAGTATTTCATTGTGTATATGTAGCACATTTTCTTTATCCATTCATCTGTTGATGGACACTGAGGTTGCTTCCAAATGTTAGCTATTGTAAACAGTGCTGCAACAAACATGGGAGTGCAGATATGTCTTCTATATACTGACTTCTCTTTTGAGGGGTATATTCCCAGCAGAGGGACTGCTGGATTGTATGCTAGTTCAATTTTTAGCTTTTTGATGAACCTCCAAACCGTTCTCCATAGTGGTTGTACTAATTTACATTCCCATCAACAGTGTAGGAGGGTTCCCTTTTTTCCACATCCTCACCAGTATCTGTTATCACCTGTCTTTTGGCTTATAACTACCTGTTCTTTTAAAAGTGTTCTTGGGGCATCTCAGGTTGCTGATCCAGGCAAGTGGGTGCTCTAAGTACTTGAAGATCTGCCTGGGCATGGAGCAGAGAGGGCCAAATGAGATATATTATGTCGTTTTGTGCTTCGCGAGTATTATTTGTGTACATGTGAACTTTAGTATTTGTGAAATATGCATGACTGTATAGTACAGTTAATTAATTATCTGCAAAAACAAAAAAATAAAAGCAGTCTTGCATAAACTCAATCCAAAAACATCTGTGATTGTCACTTACCCTTGCCCTTTGTGATTTCTCTTGGGCTCCTGTGTCTGCACATCCCCACCCAGAAGATGGCCCCGTCTTTGGTACATCTCTAGCACACTTCACAAAGTCACCTCTAGCCTTATGGATGGAACCCAACTGTTTCTCCTAGCTCACTCTTCTTCGGTTCTCATCTGTCACATTTAATGTTGTTTCTGGTTCCACCTGTACACCTTTAATGATATTCATTTGTGTAAGCTTCATCTCTGCGGCCAATGAAAGGGGGCATTTCTCCAGCACTGCTATGCAAAAATCTCAAAGAATGAATGCTGTGAAGAATTGCCAGCACCAAGGACATAGAGTTTACTCTCAGTATCTAGCCAGTAAAAGTGTGGAGTTCTAGAGTTTCCTTTCCAATGGGATGCCAGTCTGAAGTTGCCTCCTGGGCAGTCTGGGAGTCACTGTGAGGGATTTTCTCAAGCTTGGCTGGATCCCTGCCCCAACAGAGAGCCAACATGACCACCCGTGCAGGTGACGCCATCTCTGGCCCATTGGGAAACCTCTAGTTGGGCCAAATAAATGTCATTCTACTAAAAATCCATTTGGATGACTGAATTGCAACAAAGGGATGGCCATGAGAGCCAGAGCAGATGTATTGATCAGGAACATGTTCTCATCTTAATGATCTCAGAGTTTGAACGTAACCAGAATGTATTTGAGTGAGCATGTCTGGATGAAGAGATTAATCTTGGCTTCAGTCTTGCATATGTAAAATTGCTCTCAGGATGAATAGGCTAGGCTGTTTGTGTGCCAGACTCTTCAACTGGGATGAAGATACAAAAGATCATTGTTGGATGAGGAAAGGAGGTTCCCAGAATTTTAACTTTCCAAAGTAAGGGAGAAAAAAGGATACTTTTATTGATGCCAGAATACCTGAATAATAGGAAAATGGAAAAGACTTAGTAGCAGTTTACATCTATGTATTTTTAGGTCAATAACCAACACTAGTGGAAAAGCCTTTTCCTGCAAATGGAAATTTACCTCTTTCAATAGTTACTTGGAAGAAGAGCTCTCAAATTAGCAGAGAATCTGCTGATGGAAACTATTTGCAATTTGGAGGCAACACCCTTGGCCATAAACATTTAAGAGATTAAAAAATAAAATAACAGTAAGAACACATGCACGAGCATGCGTAGACACACACACACACACCCCACCATGCAGGTGACTCCATCTCTGGCCCATTGGGAGACCTCTAGTTGGGTCAAATAAATAAACTAGCAGGCTTGTTTTAGGAATATAGAAGAGTGGACCTTTTCTCACGGAGATCCAGATTCACAAACAGAGCCTATATATCCATATGTTCCTGCTTTTTCACAATTTATTATTTCATATTAAGCTCAAGGAAAAAAGCGGCTAAAAAAAGTCTAATTTTAAGGAGCTATAAATGAGTTGTTTGCTCATTAAAAAAAGCAAAACTATAATAAAACTTGCATTGATCCCATCAACAGTTAGACTTGGCAGGTTGCTCATTAGGACAATTTAAAGCAGCTTCTGTCTAATTCGACTTTTACGTTTAGACGTACGGTCAAGCTGCAGTGATTCAGTTCTATAAAACACACTTTCAATTAGGTCTGTTTGAGCTTGGCCTCTCCCATGCCACGATCTCAGACAGACCTGGTTTGATTTATGAGGACTCTGAAGACAGCATATTCAGGGTCCGCCAAGTGCTCCCTTCTGTTGTGCCTCGCGCAGATCTTGTTGCTGTGTGGCGGCCTCCCTGGCCTCACTCTCAGTCCTGGGAGGCATTCTCCAAGGATGAGGTGGGTGACAGTGGTTTGGCTCTTCTGTCTGCATTTCTTGTTTTTCTCTTTTTCATCACACACAAAAAAGAAACCACTTTTTACTTGAAAGTAAAATATCTTTTCCTCTAAAGAAAATGTCTGTTTTAAATCGTTATAGATTGGCCCATCTACAACAACTCGTTTGTATCTCCTCCTTAAAATTAGACATTTTTGTAGCCTTTTTATTTTCTTACGAGATGGAATAACACAGAGTTTAATATGAAATAACAAATTGTGTAAAACAGGAACACATGCAAATCCTCTTCCTCTGATTCATCGTACTCTATCAGACCTCCTCAGAGTCATAGACCTGCTTTCAGTATCTGGATCTCCATGAGAAAAGATCCATGCTTCCATATTCCCAAAATAATCCTGTGAATTCAAGAACTGATTCCCCACAATGAAGCTTTGTGGTAGATTCCAAATGGAATAAGCTTATGAAACACCTCAGATGGCATACAACATGTTGCAACAGAGATCAAGAAACAGAAATAAGGGCAAATGATTTCTCCTCTTGTTATTGGAATGAATGATGCAATGGGTGAGAGTCTCCTACTCAGTGTGCAACAACTCTGCGGCAGCTACACGAATTCCCGCACACCATAAATCAGAGCAAAAGAATGTCTGCTTCCTGGATCTTGGATAACCTGCTGTGTTTACAGAGGAGAAAAAGAACACATATCTAAGAGAACCACTTTCATTTCAGAGAACCATACCTAGGATGAAAGCCCTGCCTGAAGTCATGATGTCTTCATTTAGCTGCATCCTTAAACTCATCTCTCCTTTATGCTACAGCTGGGAAAGCTGAGCAGTGAACCAAACTCAACCCATTACTTTCTCTGGGGTTTTTCAGGCTACCAAAAGCATAAGCTTATTTCTTTCAAAATAAACAAGTAATCTTATGCACAGAAGAAAATTGCACCCTGCTGCATAATCAATAAACTCAATAATTAGATCAAGAAACAGAACAAAGCAAAACATTTCAGGAACACAGAGAAAGGAAAAGGAGCTTCTTGGAGGAGATGTGCTCAGAGAAAGACTCAGGGTTTCACTCTTTGATGCAATTTGAAGATCCCTGAAGAAAGTGCTCCCCAAATATCCCCCGGTAGGATGCCTGAAATTTCATGCTCACATATCCTTCCTTCCATTGGGATGAGGGTCTCTCAGATGCAGTTCTGCAGATATTGGAACATACAGGGTTTTGGAAGAAGCAATGCAATAAACAGTAATAACCTCTGTGCAGAAGTTTAAAGGATGTTTTGCAAATGACAGATAAATGGTGGTTCTGAGAGGACAAGTCCTATTTAGGATAGTTTTGTTTGAAGTATTTGGGGAATGAAGCTGGGTACTGCCTGCCCGAGGTAGCTGACTTGATTAGAGAACCTAGCCGAAAGGCACTGGGTTCTTGAGCAGATGCTGGCTAGAAGAAAAAAAAAATGTATGGATCCAGAGTTCTAGGATCAGGAAAGCCAGACTTTACGGTCTTATTTATGCCCTGTAGCAGCAGTACCGGCCATTTCAGGATGGAAACCTAAGCTGTTTTGCTTGATGAACAGAACACTTCTATTTTCACTCAAAAAGACTCAGTGATATGTTAGATTCAACAATTTAAAAGAGAAGTTTACTTAGCTGTGGCATACTTGAGCTATTTTATTACACCAATTTATAATTTCTTGGCCCTGTGGGCTTAAATGTTTCCAGGTGGCATAATGAACATTTTTAAAAACTAAATTTGAAAATTTATACTGAAGTCATTTGGCCTAAATAATTATATGGAAGAGAGTGAAAAAGTTTATACATCAAAGTGGTATTTTTTTTCCTCATAGCTAATATTTTATATAATGCAGAGTTAAGTACGTTTTGCTAAACCTCAGAGTGAAACACAGACCTTGGCAACATATAGTACCATGAGGTTAAATAGGGGCTGAAGACAGTAGTCTCTAACTATTCCTATATTCATAAAAATAATTTCTGGACACATTATTTTATTACTTAGAATAAAGATGGCACATCATGTCCTGTGACAACCTACCAATCACCTACCTGTGGCCCATAAAGAAGGGTACAAATTCAAGAGAATTTTATCAAAAATAGTGAATGTGTGCTTATAATAGGTTATCATCCAAATAGAAGACTTATGCCATTAAGGGTGAAAGTGAGGGCTCCCTGTATTTCATGATAGGGAAGGGGCAGTTCAAAAGAGCCATTCCAAGGGATCAAGCATGACAGATAGGCATGTTACTTAACAGAATGCTTACTGATTTGCAGAACTTGACTTACTTTCCTGCCTTTTGGGTGTGGCCATATGTTTTGGAACGTTCTTGGAGGGCCTTGCATATGTCCCTGAGACTTTGAGGGTCTACATGAAGAAGGTGAGTGGTATCTACTGATGAACTGCAAAATCCTCCAGCTGGGGGCAGTGGCTCACGCCTGTAATCCCAGCACGTTGGAAGGCTGAGATAGGCAGATCGCTTAAGCCCAGGAGTTCAAGACCAGCCTGGGCAATGTGGTGAAACCACATATCTACAAAAAATAGAAAAATTAGCCAGGCATGGTGTCTTGCACCTGTAGTCCCAGCTACTCAGGAGGCTGAGGAAGGAGGATCACTTGAGCCTGGGAGGTGGAGGTTGCAGTGAGCTGTGATTGCGCCACTGCACTCCAGCCTGGGCTACGGTGAGACCCCATCTCAAAGAAAAAGAAAAAAAATCCCGAGGGCCCGAGAAGCTTGGAATAGCCAAAAGCAAGGAGAGGGTGCATGGTGTGCGGTGGGGGAGGGGAGTGTCTATATCCCTTCACCCTCCACTTGATGTGATAAGAACATGTTTTTCTTTTTTCTTTCTTTCTTCCTCTTTCTTTCTTCTTTCTTTCTCTTTCTTTCTTTCTTTCTCTTTCTCTCTCTCTGTCTCTTTCTCTCTTTCTTTCTTTCTTTCTTTTCTTTCTTTCTTTTTTTTTTTTTTTTGATGGAGGAGTCTCACTCTGTCACCCAGGCTGAAGTGCAGTGGCACAATCTCGGCTCACTACAACCTCGCCTCCCTGGTTCAAGAGATTTTCCTGCCTCAGCCTTCTGAGTAGCTGGGACTACAGGCGCCCACCACCATGCCTGGCTACTTTTTTAAATTTTTTGTAGAGATGGGGTTTCGCCACATTGGCCAGGTTGGTCTTAAACTCCTGACGTCAAGTGATCTGCCTGCTTCGGCCTCCCAAACTGCTGGGGTTACAGGCGTCAGCCATCCACCATGCCCTTCCAGAGTATGTTTTTCCTTAGTTACATGGACAATGGAAAAGGGCACCAGGCTGAGGTCTATCTTAAAGTTAGTATGTTCAAGTTAGTATGTAAAAGTGGTACAGCCCTGGAGAACTTCAGCCGTAGGAGCCTGGGTCTGTAACCCTTGGGGAAGGAGGTTGGAAGGTCAGAGGAAGGCAATCTAGAGAACACTGCCATAGCAGGCAGCTGTGCAATGCTCAGCACCCCGTGGGCCTCCCAAAGAGCTCCTGGGCCAACCCATGGAAAGACCAATGTTCTACCCTCATACACATGCCATAGCGTCCACACTGATCACCAACCAGCCTTAGCCAAGAGAATCCTGAAATATTAATAACAAGACTAGTTCAGAGAACGAACTCCCCTTTCTTTTTCTTGCCCCAAATCTGGAAGAGGCAAAGTGGGAAAAGGAGGCAGAGGAAAGAGTGGAACCATCTCTGTTCTTCTACATGTCCCTAAGCCTCAGCTTGGGGTAAAAAGAGAAGCTCAGTATTGGATCCAAATTTGAAATCAAAATTTAAACTGGAAAGCACATTTTAATACAAGAAAATAAGACTTAATTACAACAAGGAGACTTTCCCGCATCGTTGGAAATGTCTGGAAAGCTATGGGAATGGTCAAGACGTCTTTGGGAGTTGGAAAAAAGGTCCCTAGGATGCAGTATGTTTGAGGGCAGTGTTAAAGAAAAATAAAGCCTTCTCCTCTGTGTTGGTCACTTAGTTCAGATTAGATCCATTTTTATTCGAGTAGATCCTCGGGTACATTTCTTCTCTCTGGTATCTCCATTAGTCCAACTTCTCCAAGCAGCCAGAGTTCTCATTTCACTTCCCCTTCTGTGCAATTTCAAGCCTTACAACATCCGCTAAGATGTAGAAGAAAGGATCTCTTTGTTTTTTTTTCATTATCGCCTTCCAAGGAGGCTTCTGAGACCATTTTTTCCTAATCAAGCCGACATAAAGTTTTAATATCACAGAAATACATCTGTTTATGTACTGTACTGTATCTTACTTGATATATAAGTATAGTACAATTTTTTTTGCCACTTCCCACCGAGAGCATTTTTTGAGAATGCATGCCTTTGGTAATTCACTTACTCCAACTGCCTCAGGTAAAATAACGAAGTGAGTCGAGTCAATGGTTTTCCATACTAAATATGGAGGAACTCTTATGGCACAGAGAGTTGATCCCATGAACACCCAAGGGGTAAGGGTGAGAAGGGGGTGGGCACCAGTGCGAGTGCCATATTGCTCTCACCCAGAAGGGCCACCATCCACACTGGGTTCTACAAGAATACCATGGAGTAGCCCTTCTAATGCAGCCTGAACAGCTGTTTTAATATATCTCTGTGTTAGGGTTCTGTGCAATATGACAGTTCATAAAAATGGTTTAGTGAAAAAAGGGGAAAAATTTTCTTGTATCCATACACCTGAATGTCCCCCACATTTTCAAATTCTAGCTTTGTGGTTAATAATGCCATAATGAATACTGGAATTTTAACAGAAAGGTGACTATGTACTCAGGAAAACTCAAATATTTGTGGAATTCCAGCAAAGGGGGAAAATGTATTTTTATGGGATTTTCCTCTGTGTCTTTCAAATCAACCCACTGACAGTTTGCTGATAAAATCTACTCCATGAGTTCATGGGACAGTCCTTCCAGTGATATATGTTTATAGCTTTATATTTTTTAGGAAAAAAACGAAACCTATAATATAGTTGGTAGATATTTTGTACCTCATGACATTTTATTCAATGCATTATAAGAGGGCTCATTGAAATTAAAATATTACCACTGTAAAATCTGATTATGATATATTTGGGTCTCACTTCATGGTGAGAAAAATGTTATACAAGAGGTCAATAATGTATTAACTTTTATCACTTTTTCAGTTTGTATGGTTTGCAGCATGATAATCCAATCAATCACACCATTAGGTTTGATGCAAAACCAACAGAACTGTACATATAGATACATGCTATAAGCCCAACTTAAATTCTTGCCCTGTTGTGAGGAGGTGTTAAATAGGGAGAGATCTATTCCCTCATTAATGTATGAAATATTACGGGGAAACAGGAAAGAGTGGTTAATTCAGTCTAAGAGGTTCTAGTGACAGGATCAGGTGACTTTTGAGCTGGGTTTTGTAGATTCTTGGAAAGAAGGGAATGGAATAATATTCCAGATGCAGGAAATAACTCAAATAAAATGTCCCAGGAGTCTTATAGTGTATGGTATTTCCATCTAGTTCTTGGATTCTTTGGGAAAACTGATACGATGCATGGTAAGAAAGAGGGGGAGATGAAAGCAGGCTCATAGAGACAAGAAACCACTACTAGGTTTCTTATTAGTGGTTTCTTATACGACTTCTTATATGATGCTGTGTTTTAGATTTACCGTGTATATGATGGTGAGGCCCTGGGAGTTTTAAGCAGAAAAGAGAGGTGTTGTTCCCTACAAAGCACAGAGTGTATAAACAGTAGAAAAGTCAGTAATCTGATGGAACCAACGCTAGGTTTGGCTAGTCTTATGTCCCAGAATCAGTATTATTCAGAAGTTCTTGCTACAGAATTGAATTAGCCAATGTCCATGTAAAACAATATGATTTAGTTCTGCTCATAATAAAGCCACTTGAAATTGTTCAGATATTTATTTTTTGGAGCACTGATACATACATATAGATGTAATTATAAATCAATATATGGATGATATCTATATCTCTACCTATGATTGAAAAGTAATGATATTATGCTATTTTTATTTATGGACAAATGTCTTTGGGTGAGAGATTTCAAGTTCGGAATTAACCTATATAATATTTTAATCCCAAACAAGAACAGTGAAATGTAAAAATATCACAGCATAGAATCTTCAGGAGAATAGCTTCAGATACAGTCCTGAAGAGATTTCAAAATGGCAGAATGGAAAATAAAATGAAATTAAAAAGATCAAGCAAGCTACACATCTCAGGTCAGACAGCTGTCAAGTGTATTCTCTGTTGAACCAAGTTCTGAACTGAATCCACATGAACGCAATGAATGAATGAGCTGTAAACTTATTTTATGATGAGACAGAGAGAAAGAGAGGTTTTGCTCAAGAGTTTGTGCCAGAGTTTTGATTTTAATAAACAAAGTGTGGCATATGAGCTCTGCTACACCCATGTCAGGACATTGCCTTTAATACATACTGTCCCAAAAACACATATCTCATTATTTTTGTAAATCTGATTTCAACATGAATACTGTACTCTGTGTTGAAAAGTTCCTAGCATTTGTGCTATCATTGCTGATAACTATGTATTTATTTCATACTTTCATAATAATGCCATATTAAAGTATCCATGTGCACATTTTCAAATTGCAGGCATGATCCGGGCCTGGCGGGGTCAGGTTGGGAGTGAATGCCTCTTGGGTAGGGAATCCTATAAGCTCTATTACTTGGATGATTACCAAAACCCATCAACTTAGTTATCTTTAAAATTATACTCTCTTTGCTGAAATAGAGAATTTTTTATTTCTTTGAGATATATAGCAAGCCAAAACTTATAGTTCTTCCAATATGAAAAATGGTTCTTTGAGATTATTAAAATCAGACTGATTATTGAAGTGGCACTTCTTCAAGAAAATAATATGCAGGAGAACAAAAGCAAAGTTTACACATAAAGATATTGATACTTCAGATAATGAATTTTTGTTATATGGAAAGATTCACAGCAGGATTACTTGAAATGCTGAGCCCTCCCAGTTGCCCACACAAAAGGAAAGAGTTAAAATTCAAGATTTGGGAATCATCCATTATCAAGCAAATAACGTCAATACATCAACTCATTTACGTTTAAACTCTGATGCCTCCAGTGTTTCTCCTTGTTAGGGTTTGTCCACATTGACTGAGAGGGAGTATTAGAAGACATCGCCCATAGCTGCCTGTGGCCCTCTGAAGGCCACTCTAGTGAATCTGTTTCAAAGACACTCAGCACAGGCTGAATGAATGTTTTGATGAAATAGCTTGTAGAGTAGAAGCAGTTCCAAATGGAACGTCTCTTCTATACCTCACCTTTCCCAGAGGTTACTGGCTAGAGTTTGGACATGGATTTATGCTGGATGATTTCATGCACTGGAGTTGCCTGCCCTATCATTGTTAAGCAGGAGTGACAAATCTCTAGAGATGATTAAGCCAGGAATGTATGCTCATAGTATAAGACTGGATACTATTCCTCGCTGGACTTATAGACATAACATTTAACGTAGGGAAATGCCAAGGGTGATCTAATTTGAGCTGGACTTGGCTGATGTTCCATGCATATAATAGCTATAATAAGCAGTTCATGACTGGAAGAAAAATCAAATAAAAAAGGTATCTCCTGGATATTGCTAAATGAAAAAACAAGCAGCAAGTCATAGTGTTATTGTTATGAAAATAAGACTAGGAAATCTAGAAAAGTATTTACGTAGCTCACTAATGATAGACAGCAGATTATCAGAATGAGGTAGGGTAGAGAATGTACTTTATATTATCGTGCTTTATTTGTGTCTTTTCTTAAAAAAAAAAAACAGGCACACACTATATTTGTAATCTAATTTATACATTAAAGAGGCTCTATCATGTACTTTCTGTTCCTGACCTTACTCAAATTTTCCTATTACAACCACCATGTCATCTTTCCTCAAATACAGGGAAACTTGGTCTTTCATCACTAAAGGAAAAATTATTGATTAGAAATGATCTGCTTTTACTGATTCAGATAAACTTGCCTTTAATACACAAATGTTTCTTTAGAATGACCTTTTAGAATTCATTTTTTTAATCATGTTTAATGCAGATGATAGATAAGACAGATAAGACATAGAAAGTGTAAGAGAGAGAAGGAAGGAAAGGGAAGGAAGGGAAGGGGAAGAGGAAAAGAAAAGGAAAAGGAAAGGGAAAAGGAAAGGGGGAGAGAGGGAGGAAGGAAAGAAAGGAAGGGAGGGAGGGAGGAAGGAAGGGGGAGCGGGAGGGAGGGAGGAAGGAAGGAAAGAAGGGAGGAAGGAAGGAAAGAAGGAAGGAAGGAAGGAAGTTAGTTAGTTATCTTATTCTGGGCCTCTCCCAGAAGCAAAGCCTCAAACAAGAACTTTGTGTACGTGGTTTATTCCATTGCTGATCTCAGAAATCAAGGGTAAGGAATGGAAGAGTTTGGGCACACGAGTTCAGTGCTCCCCTTTCTGCTTAGCAGTATACGAAAAGACTTTGCAATTTCACCATAGAGAGAAGCCTTTATCCAACAGCACCCATCGCCTGTGGACTGATAGTTGCCTCAGGAGGATTAATTTAATTAATTCCTCAGCTATGAAGCACGCCCAGGGGTCATCTCAGAGTTCTACAAAGCACATGTTGGAGAAGGTCCAGGATAGAATGCATAAGATGCATAGTGTGCCCCTAAAGAGTGATATTGTCAAGGAAAAGTGGGTGAGACTTGAAAGGAGCTGTTCACTGCTGCAGCATCTGGGCTCACAGGTAGGGCCGACAGATGTGTGGCTGCCCAAGGGAAAGGCTGGATAGAAAGAACGGGGAAAATTACATTTCTTGCTTTCCGAAAGATATTTTTCCTGTTGTCAATCGTTTTGGCATGAAGCCTGTGTGCTGAAGATCGTTTCTTTACAATCATCATTCACGGGAAGTGATTCCCCGCTCGACTTGCAGAGGGCAAAGACCAGGGAGACTTTGGGGATGTTTGCTGTGCCATTACTGCTAAGCCGTGACCATCAGCACTGAGAAAAATAACATGAAAAATATGATTTTATTGTCATTAAAAACATATAGAAATTCTCACAGTATAATTGGTCTGCATCATAAATGTATTTATCTCATCAGTGACAATCTATGTCCTTTTCTGACTTTTTTATTGTGTCATTTTTAATAGTATAAAAAGAACAGTAAAAATCATTGGCCTATTCTTCAAATTTAGGATTCAAACAGCAATGCAAATATGCAGTGTTTATTCAAGACTCTACCAAAAACCAGGAGCATTGACATAACTTTGTATATGGCCTAAAAATAGGAGGAATAATGCTATTTTCCAAAGGTCAAGAATCATTATTAGGCATCTTTGTGTTTTTATCAATGTTTTGTCTCTACAGGGTTCCAGGTACCATGCATTAGTCAAGAGATTATGAAAAATGTGTAGCAGTTAAAACATTAGTAAGAAATAGAGTGCTGGTATGTTTCATCTGTATTTTAAAAGAGTGAGATGACATAAAAATTACCTTGTATACTTATATACATTTATCATAAAATTTGAGCATCTGTTTACTGAAATTCAAAAGCAAAATTACAATGCTGTTGAAAGCTTTTAGCCTGTGAATCTTCAAGAATTGGAGGGATATCCATTTGTCTTGTAAGAGATGAATACAAAGAGATGAATACTTCTGCCTTGCAGCAAAGAAATACATAGAATAACCTTTTGAGATCCCACTTAGTTTCTGAATTCTATAAATAATACTGAAAATTATTTCAGAAGCCCACGTAATGATTACTTTTTCTATTTGTAATAAATAGATTATAAAAGTAATATTTTAATTATAGCTTCTGGATCATTAAATCAATCAATGAGGTTTTGGCATTTATTTGGTTTGATAGTTCCGTAAGTGGGTTGGCTGGTACTATGTTTTATTCTTGAAATGCCTGAATTAAGATTGAGTTCCCTGAGTCACTACTTTTAGGGACAGATGTGTTTCCACATTTAGTTAACATGCAAAGCAGTTCTACACAACACAATCTGTTAGCGTACACTTACTTCCTAAGCACAACCAAGTGCTTTTCCTTTTTTTTTTAAATTCTGCCAAATTATTCTGCAGTCACATATTCCAAAGCATCAGTGTCTAACAGATGACTACTTAAGTCCTGAGATTTTTCTTAAATTATTTTATAGTATGATAGAGTGTTGCAGGTACCCAAAGATACAAAGGAACAAGTCCCTCTGGTTTCAGAGGCAATGACATGAGATCTAAATAATATATGTAATTCGATGTCATTATTATCCCCATATTTTAACACTGTTTGCCAGTTCCTATGGATTAGAAAAATGTATAGTGATTGTATTAGTCGGGTGTTTTCCCAAAGCAGATCTTGAAACGAAGATTTGAGTGCAAGTAGTTCATTTAGGAGGTGGTCATGAGAAACATGATGAAGAAATGAGGTAAGACAGGAAAACAGTTGGGTTAGTAGTTGATATGTTGATGCACAGGAAATTGCTGTGGGCTACAGAAACTCAGTCCCACTACAAAACCTCTGCAAGATTGTGGAACACACTTCAGAGTTGTCTTCCACTAGGGACTAACAAATCCCATCTCTCTTTAATTACAACCAGATCAGGATTCAGCCAGGGGATTCACTTGCCAGCATTTCCAGCATCCAGAGAAAATTTTTGAGTGCAGAGACACAGGAGTGTGAGGCTTGAATCTGTGGTCCTGTGCAGAAATTGTCCACTCAGATGTAAGTGATCTCCAAGGTGGTTGGAAAGCCTATTCATGGTAGTCTCAGTCTACACTACAGAGTCATTGATTGAGCATTCTCAATCAACTCTAGTAATTGGTTGACTATTTAATTAATTACTATCAGGCATTTACCAGAGGGCAGACCCTAGGCTAGGTGCAAGGCATAAGGAAAAAACCAACTTAACTCTTTTCTTCTTCTCCTGGAAACAATGCCTCAAATAAACAGCCCCTCCCTCTGTTTAGTCTTTTCCTATTATTCAAATTAAGGGTACTCTATTTTCTGGACCCTATGGCATTTTTGCCGTATTTCCATTTCAATACCTACTGTGCTACATAATTAAATGAGTCGGTAACCTGTCTCATTTCCCTGACACTCAAAACATTGAGTTTGTAGATTGCATCTGGCGGTATGGTAATTTTCACAGTGTTGATTCTACCCATCCATGAGCATGGGATGTGTTTGCATTTGTTTGTGTTGTCTATGATTTCTTTCAGCAGTGTTTTGTAGTTTTCCTTGTAGAGATCTTACAAGTTTTCCTTGTAGAGATCTTTCACATCCTTGGCTAGGTATATTCCTAAATATTTTCGTTTTTATTTTTCCTCTTTACCAATTTGGATGCCCTTTATTTCTTTCTCTTGTCTGTTGCTCTGGCTAGGACTTCCAGTACTATGTTGAATAGAAGTAGTGAGAGTGGGTGTCCTTGTCTTGTTCTAGTTCTCAGGGGGAATGCTTTCAACATTTCCCTGTTCAGTATAATGTTGGCTGTGGGTTTGTTGTAGATGACTTTTTTTTTAAGTATGTCCCTTCGATGTCGATTTTTCTGAGGGTTTTAATCATAAAGGGATGCTGGATTTTGTAAAATGCTTTTTCTGTGTCTATTGAGATAATTGTGTGACTTTTAATTGTGTTTCTGTGGTGTATCACATTTATTGACTTATGTATGTTAAATCATTCCTGCATCCCTCTTATGAAACCCATTTGATCATGGTGGATTATCTTTCTGATATGCTGTTGGATTCAGTTTGCTAGTACTTTGTTGAGGATTTTTGCATCTATGTTTATCAGGGATATTGATCTGTAATTTTCTTTTTTTGTTATATCCTCTCCTGGTTTTGGTATTAGGGTGACAATGGCTTTAGAGAATGATCGACTTAGAGAGGATTCCCTGTTTCTCTATCTTTTGGAATAGTGTTAATAGGATTGGTACCAATTCTTCTTTGAATGTCTGATAGAATTCAGCTGTGAATCCATCTGGTCCTGGACTTTTGTTTTTGGTAATTTTTTTTATTGCCATTTCAATCTCATTGCTTGTTATTGGTCTGTTTGGAGACTCTATATCTTTCTGGTTTAATCTAGGAGGGTTATATACTTCCAGGAATTTATCCATCTCCTCTAGGTTTTCTAGATTATGCCTGTAAAGGTGTTCATAGTAGCCTTGAATAATCTTTTGTATTTCTGTGGTATCAGTTGTAATATCTCCCATTTTGTTTCTAATTGAGCTTATTTGGATCCTCTCTCTTTTCTTGGTTAATCTTCTCTCTTTTCTTGGTTAATGGTTAATGGGCTATCAATTTTATTTATCTTTTCAAAGAACCAGTCTTTTGTTTTATTTACCTTTTGTATTTTTTTGTTTCAATTTCATTTAGTTCTGCTCTGATCTTCATTATTCATTTTCTTCTGCTGGATTTGGCTTTGAATTGTTCTTGTTTCTCCAGTCCCATTAGAAGTGACCTTGGATTGTCTATTTGTGCTGTTTCAGATTTTTTGATGTAGGTCTTTCCTCACTAAAGGAAAAATTATTGATTAGAAATGATCTGCTTTTACTGATTCAGATAAACTTGCCTTTAATACATAAATGCTATGAACTTTCCTCTTAGCACTGCCTTTGCTGTATCCCAGAGGTTTTGATAGGTTGTGTCACTATTATTGTTCAGTTCAAAGAATTTCTTAATTTCCATCTTGACTTCAGTGTTGACTCAATGATCATTCAGGAGTAGATTATTTAATTTCCATGTATTTCCATGGATTGGAGGGTTCCTTTTGGAGTTGATTTCCAATTTTATTCCACTGTGGCCTCAGAGAGTACTTGATATAATTTCAATTTTCTTAAATTTACTGAGACTTGTTTTGTGGCTCATGATATGGTCTATCTTGGAGAATTTTCTATGTCCTGATGAATAGAATGTATATTCTGCAGTTATTGGGTAGAATGTTCTGTAAATATCTGTTAAGTCCATTTGTTGTAGGGTATAGTTTAAGTCCATTGTTTCTTCGTTGACTTTCTGTCTTGATGACCTGTCTAGTGCTGTCATTGGAGTATTAATATCCCCCACGACTATCTTGTTGCCATCTATCTCATTTCTTAGGTCTAGTAGTAATTATTTTACAAATTTGGGAGGTCCAGTGTTGGGTGCATATATGTTTCGAATTGTGATATTTTCCTGTTGGACTAGATGTTTTAACATTATATAATGTCCCTCTCTTTGTCTTTTTTAACTGCTGTTGCTTTAAAGTTTGTTTTGTCTGATATAAGAATAGCTACTCCCACTCACTTTTGGTGTCCATTTGCATAGAATATCTTTTTCCATCCTTTTACCTTAAGTTTATATGAGTTCTTATGTGTTAGTTGAGTCTCCTGAAGGCAACAGATAGTTGGTTGGTGAATTCTTATCCATTCTGCAATTCTGTATCTTTTAAGTGGAGCATTTAGGCCATTTACATTCAACATTAGTATTGAGATGTGAGGTACTATTCCATTCATCATGCTATTTGTTGCCTGTATACCTTGGTTTTTTAAATTGTATTTTTGTTTTATAGGTCCTGTGAGATTTATGCTTTAAAGAGGTTCTGTTTTGATGTATTTCCAGGATTTGTTTCAAGATTTAGAGCTCTTTTTAGCAGTTCTTATAGTGATGGCTTGGTAGTAGCAAATTCTCTCAGCATTTGTTTGTCTGAAAAAGACTGTATCTTTCCTTTATGAAGGAAATTCACTGGATTCAAAATTCTTGGCTGATAATTGTTCTTTTGTTTTTTGTTTTATTTTTTTGAGACAGAGTCTCACTCTGTCACCACGCTGGAGTACAGTGGTGTGATCTTGTCTCACTGCAACCTCTGCTTCCTGGGTTCAAGTGATTCTCCTGCCTCAGCCTCCCGAGTAGCTGGGAGTACAGGCATGCACCACCACACCCAGCTAATTTTTTGTATTTTTAGTAGAGACAGGGTTTCACCATGTTGGTCAGGATGGTCTCAATCTCCTGACCTCGTGATCCACCCACCTTGGCCTCCCAAAGTGCTGGGATTACAGGTGTGAGCCACTGCGCCTGGCCAATTGTTTTGTTTAAACAGGCTGAAGATAGGGGCCCAGATCCTTCTTGCTTGTAGGGTTTCTGCTGAGAAATCTGCTGTTAATCTGATAGGTTTTCTTTTACAGGTTATCTGGTGCTTTTGCCTCACAGCTCTTAAGATTGTTTCCTTCACCTTGACTTTAGATAACATAATGACAATGTGCCTGGGTGATGATCTTTTTGCAATGAATTTCCCAGGTGTGCTTTGAGCTTCTTTTATTTGGATATCCAGGCCTCTAGCAAGGCCAGGGAAGAGTTCCTTGATTATTCCCCCAAATATGTTTTCCAACCTTTTAGATTTCTCTTCTTCCTCAGGAATGCCAATTATTCTTAGGTTTGGTTGTTTAACATAATCCCAAAATTCTTGGAGGCCTTGATTATTCATTTATTTCTTACTCTTTTTTGGATTGAGTTAATTTGAAAACCTTGTTTTCAAGCTCTGAAGTTCTTTCTTCTGCTTGTTCAATTCTATTGCTGAGACTTTCCAAAACACTTTGCATTTTCTAAGTGTGTCTTTTATTTCCTGAAGTTGTGATTGTTTTCACTTATGCTATGCATTTCACTGAAGATTTATCCTCTCATTTCTTGTATTATTATTACTTTTTTGATTTCCTTAAATTGGACTTCACCTTTCTCTGATGCCTCCTTGATTAGCTTAATAATCTACCTTCTCAATTCTTTTTCTAGCAACTCAGAGATTTCATCTTGGTTCAGTTCCATTGCTGGTGAGCTGGTATAATCTTTTGGGGGTGTTAAAGAATCTCATCTTGTCATATTACTAAAATTGTTGTTCTGGTTCTTTCTCATTTGAGTAGACTATGTCAGAGGAGAAATCTGGGATTCAAGGGCTGCTGTTCAAATTCTTTCATTTCATGGGGTGCTCCCTTGAAGTGGTGTTCTTCCCCTTCCCCTAGGAATGGGGCTTCCTGAGAGCCAAACTGTAGTGACTGTTTTTGCTCTTCTGGGTCTCGCCACCCAGCAGAACTACCAAGCTCCAGGCTGGTACTGGGGAGTGTCTGCAAAAAGTCCCATGATGTGATCCATTTACAGATCTTGCAGCCATGAATACCAGTACCTGCTCCAGTGGAGTTAACAGGGTAGTGAGGTGGATTCTGTGAGGGTTTTTGGTTGTGTTTTTGTTTAGTGTGTTGGTTTTATGTTGGTTGGCCTCCAGCCAGGAGATGGTGCTTTCAAGAATGCATCAGCTGCAGTCCTATAGGGAGGATTCAAACCTGCCCTAGGGACACCTGGTTAAGTATTCAGGTTTCTCAGGTGGTAGCCAGGGCCACAGAGCTCCCAAGAGATGATGACCATTGTCTTCTGCTAGCAGGGTGGGTAGAGAAAGACCACCAGGTGGGGGCAAAGATAAGCATGTCTGAGCTCAGCTTCTCCTTGGGTGGGGCTTGCTGTGGCTGCTGTGGGGGATGGGGATGTGGGTCCCAGTCCAATGGAGTTATATTCCCAGGGGGATTATGGTTGCCTCTGCTGAGTAATATAGATTACCAGGGAAGTGGGGGAAAGCTGGCCCCAGACCACAAGCCTCCTCATCGAGAAAGCAAGCTGACTCACAGTTTTTCAGGATTTCAGGGAGCCTGCAGTAGTGATCCAGTTCCTTCAGAGGGTCTGTGGATTCTCTTAGCATTCCTGTTATATTCCTGCGGTAGTTCTTGCAGCAAAAGTTCACAACATGAATCTCCACATGCTGCTATCTGTGGGAGCAGGAGCTGCAAGCTAGTCCTGCCACCTATCTGCCATCTTAATCCCCTGCTCAATGAACTTTGAAGTTTAGTGCCTTGTTAGTGGTGAGTAGCCACTTCATGGGTAACAAATTTTATTTGAAGACAAGCTTCCTGGTGCTTGCCCTAAATTCCTAGTTACAGCTCTGGGAAAGAGAATGCAAGTCAGAGAGGACTGCAAGGGGAAAGGTGGTTGTAAAGACACGCTGTCTTCTGTCTTGGTACTGAGTTTATGTTGATGTAGGGTCTTCCCCGATCTGAGTTGACACAATAGGATGGGACCAGATTATCAAGAACTGTTTGAATGCCTGTGACATTTGTATGGTGACGAGGTAGCAAATGTGCACCATGGTTTACCCCATAATATGCCTGTGGCAGATTCTGCATTTCTGCTAGCCATCAGCTTAGCCTCATTTTCCTTTCCTTCTTTTTCTTCCCAGTCATAATGTCATTTGGGATGTTTTAGGCAACAAAGAACAATCCAACGTGATGACATTTTTATAGTATAGTTATAGATAGCTCTGTCAACAGCATAAAGGTGAATGGGTAAAAATGAGTTCTGTAATGATGTTGACAAAGCTAATTTAAAAGTGGGCTCTTGCTCTTTGAAAAGTTGTTTTCGAATTCCCATTAAGGTCTTGGGGGATGAGAAACTTATTTTCAATATCTTTAAGAATAATAATCATTTTTGAGTCTCACTTATTTTTTCTCTCAACTATTTATGGGATGATTACTGTCCACATATACCTGCAATGGTGAGTCATAGAGTTTCCCAGAAGGCTGATCATGTCTGTGGAGGACAGGATGAGAATGACTAGTCTTCTTTATAATGAAATACTTCAAAGATGCATGTCATCATTTAAGTTCCTGGTGGCAGGGGAAGTGATCATATATCAAAGTGACTGAAAGGACCTGATGGGACTATTACCTTGTTTGTTATGTTTTTGTCTGTCATCACCAAGGAGCAGACATAGTCTATACTTTCAAAGGAATGAGCAGAAAGATAAGGCTTTCTGAATATTCCCTGGCTTTACCTCACCATATGAAGATTTGATACACTGGTGTCCTCCATATTTGCAGGATTCATTAAAAGAAGGGCCGTCTCTAATGAGTGATGACAAAGCCCACCTTCTCCTCATTACTCACTCAGAAGATGGTGGTTGTTGGAAACCCAACAGCTCACTTAGTTTTGTTCCTTCCCTTTCTTTTACAATTTATGCAACCAAGATGATAGGGGATGTCTTTAGTCTGGAATAATCACTCATGAACAAAGCTTTGCCTTTCATTTTATAGTGCATTTGCTAATATCAAATGAGGAAGACAAAAGTCTGAATACTTTTTTAAAAAAAAGAACAAAAAGTTGTGCCAGCCTTCAGTTACTTAATTATTTGTTCAACAACTATATTAGTAAGGGTTCTCCAGAGAAACAGAATGAATAGGATATCTATCTACTTACCTATCTATCATCCATTTATCTATCAATCAATCAATCAATCACCTATCTACTATCTATCTAGATATTCTATCATAGTCTATCTAGATAGATAGATATTGGGATATTGATAGATAGATGCCTATATACATGATATATACATATATATAATAAGGTATTGAGTCATGTGATTATGGAACTTGGGATTTGCCAGTCTCAACACCCATAGTTGGCAAGCTAGAGACCCAGGAGAGCCATTGGTAGTCTGAGTTCAATGGCCTGAGGACCAGGAGAGCCAACAATATAGTTCAAGTCTAAAGGCAGGCAGAGTTGAGACCCAGGAAGAGCCTGTATTTCAGTTAGGGTCTGAGGGCAGGAAAATACAGATGCCCCAGTTCAAAGCCAGTCAGGCAGACTAAATTCTCCCTTACTTGACCTTTTCTTGTATTCAAGCCTTCAAATGCTTTTTTGTTCTATTCTTTGTGCGTTGGATGAGGCCCACCCACATTGGGGAGGACACTCTTCTTTACTCAGTCTATAGATTCAAATGTTACTCTCATCTAGAAACACCCTCACAGTCACCAGAATATTGTTTAAGCAAAGGGCACCCTGTGGCCCAGTCAAGTTGACACATAGAATTAACCATCGCAGCAACTATTTACAAAATAGTTAACAGTATGCATTGCTAGATTATGCAATGTGAGGATGACAGAGATGGATGACTTCCATCCCCTACCCTTATAAGTTACAAGCTTTAGGAGACGTAGTGTTTTTGCAGGTGTGTGTGTGTGTGTGTGTGTGTGTGTGTGTAAGAGAAGTTAAGTGCCAAATAAATAAAACTCAAATATATGTACACATGCACATATACATACATACATACGTATATATACACACACACATCTAAATATGTATATATACACGGAGAATCTATATCTATCTATCTATGAAAAGCTCATTTATAATTGGTGTTAGCAAGCAAGAATTAAAGAAAGTCTAGCACTGGATCCAAGCCATAGGTAACAGTTCAGAGTTCAGCAGAGCCAAGGAGAGGAAAAGCATTCAAAGATGCAGAAAGATATAGCAGAGAACTCTAGCTGTTACTCATACCCTGAGCGAGTCCTCTTGCAGGGTGGTAGGTCTTCACAATCAAGTATGTGAGTGGAAGTAGTAACTACACCCAGGCATGGCTCATAAAATTCCCTATTGCCTATTCCTCCAAGCTCTTTTTGTTTTCTGTGTAGCTGTCTGGAGACAACTTCCAGGGCCACCTTAGAAGCCACATGTCAAAGACGGCACCCTCTCTGCTAGCCAGGGTCTTTAAGCACCTACCCAGGGTCTATGAGAATTGCTGTGTTGGTCTGTTCATCTGGTCAACACCATGATATGATCCACAAGTGAACTGCTATTGTGTTTGAGCCATTATACACTTTGGGATCTCTTTGTCACAACAGTTAACATTACTCAAACAAATATAAGATGGATGGATGGGGAAGAGTATGACTATACAGGCACGATGCATTTGTCCAGTGTGAAGGAAACATAGAATATACGTGAAGGATTTAGCAGAGAAGACAGTCCCATGACGTCAATCAGAGAATACAGAATTTGGACTCCATAAATTGGGGATGGGGAGTCACTGAAGCTACTGAAGCAGGTAGGAAACTACTGAAACAGTGTGGAGAAACATGTAATGTTCCAGCAGGGAATGGATTATGAAGAAGACAGCATCTAGATCTTCTTCTAGAGCACAGGAAGGATACCCAAAAAGTACTGTCCAACACAACATAACAGGCACAGAATTTTAGAAGGATGGGTGAGATGGCAAGAAAGAAATAACAGAAATAACAGAAAGTGAACAGAAATGGATTTTGACAGCACAAGGAGAGTGAGAGTTATCAAAGTTAGAGCACTAACACTTTCAGCTTTGTGGATAAAAATGTTTATTAATGAGACAATCTCTGTATATTTTGTGTTTCAACTGTTTGTTATATTTAAGAGACTAGGATGACTTTACAGTCTGGGAAATTAGCCTTGTGATTCCAAATTAAAATGTAACTATATTTTGAAATATGTAATAGAATTTTATTAAATAGATCAACAGTATGAGATTTTGCTAGATTGATACATTTGCTACTGTCCTGTGTGTAACTAAATAAGTTTTCAAAGGTGATGCAAAAATTTGGGAAAGGTTTTTTGCTTGTTAGGGTATTATATTTTCTGGCATAGGCAATTGATGTAACTCACACAAATACTGAATATTTAAAATTGATGAATGTCTTTTAAGATGTTTATGTATTTGTAAATGGAATTGATTACTTAAAGATATTTATTCTGTAAAAATGAATAATTATTGTAAGACTGTTGCAAATATATAGTTAACATTGTTAAAGCGTTAGTATGTTCAAGGCATTGTAAGGAGAGATGTTTAAATTCATTAATTCTCAGGTTTTCTTTCAGTCCTAGAAAGTTCAAGATTCCATTTTTTGTGCAAAGTATCATCATCATCAACAACAAAACCCCCAAAACAGAAATCATTACATTGTTTTATCTTCTCACAGGAAGGGAAAGGAAGCACAGCGTTTGACTCCCTGGTTTTCATCCTTTTCCTTTTGTCTTTTCTTCCTTTATGCTATTTTGGTGAAAGAGCAATGTGCAAAATAATTCCTTACGGGTAGTTCATACTTCAGTATTTAATAAAAAGCCTCTGAACATTTGTCAGATGATTTCTTGCTTCCCCTTCCTTTGTTCTGGTCTAGTTGGTTAAAAAGAAAGAGCAGAGACCCAGCAGATCTGGGATTTGTTTAACTGTGACACTCTGTAATGATGGGGTCGTGCTCTCAGGAGTTCCTACGAATCCAACTTGGGGAAGAGGGGAGGAAAGAGATGGCAGTAATATTACCAAAGGACTCTGGTTTATTTATATGCAGGCTATTATGCCATATCTTCCTCATCCTGTCCCCACAGAATCATGTGGAAGGTCTTATTAATGCATCAACAGGCTCTTATCATGAATATTAAAGAAAAAATAACCAGACACAGAGTTCATGATTGGATACCCCCCGCTCCACACACATACATACCCTTAAGGCAAAGGTGTGAGACTGAGTGTTATAGTTTTTGTTCTGCACTGTGTGATAAGATTGCTATTATAAATTTAAAAATATAATGGGGCATATACTGCAGCCTGAATACTAAATATCAAACACTTTTAATAATATAACATTAGAAAATATGAGTATGCATTAGAATCAAATTTTAGACATCAAATATTTTATAAAGGAATTATAAATAATAACGATATGAAAGTTAGCATTTTTAGCATAAATATTTAATCCAAAACACAGCAATTAAAATGACTGCTATTTATGCAAAAGTGCCTTCCATGTGTATTCAAAATTATTTGATGTTTATTATTTACTATTCACATGTGACACCTCTGCAAGCCAGGTTCCCATTGTATAGATGAGAAAACAGAGGCTCAGAGAAATTAAGAAACTTACAATCACACAACAATCAACTTTGACAGCTGGTATTCAGAAGAACCCAAAGAGAGTAAGTCAGCTAATTTTATGTTAATGGAAGCTAATGATGATAAATAACTATGAATCATAATAAGAATTATTTTCTTTTCTAGAAAATAGACTATTTTTTTAGTTCAATATGATTTTATTTAAAAATGTGTACAGCTGAAGGAGGGATCTGATCTTTTGTTAAAAGAACCCAATTTTCACAGTATATATTTGGCCATTTTAGCTTTGTAGTTAATAATAACAGAAAAGGAAGTTTCTGTTCAAGATCCTCACTCCAGCACACTCAGTCAAGTGCTTGGCAAGATGACACATTTCCTGGTCTGAAGCTCATAGCCAATCCTCTCACCCAAGTGGAACACCAGTTCTCCTCCAGGCACACACACACACACACACACACACACACACACGAGGTCTTATTTTCACTGCTCTACACGGGGCCCTGAGAATCCTTAATTTTAAAGTTGGGAAAAAGGTGAAAGGATTCCTTAACTCATTGTCTGCAACAAATCCAACTACCTTTTATCTCTTAACAATTGCAAGTATAAAATACTTGAAATTTATGAGATGCTCCATACACTATTTTTTAAAGCAGTATTAGGTTATCTAATAACGCAAAATTGAGTAGAAAATATGGAGAGTTGCCGTATACCCCTGCTTCTACACACAACCTCAGCCACTATCAATAACCTGCACCACAGTGGTCCATTTGTTACAATCAATGAACCAACACTGACACATCATCATTACCTCATGATGTCTGTATCTATATTAAGATTCTCTTTTGGTGTTGTACATTCTATGGGTTTGGATAAATGTATAATGACATGTTCCCACCATTAAAATATCAAACAGAATAGTTTTGCTGCCCTAAAAGTCCTCGCTACCCTGCCTATTCAAAGTTATTCCATTTTGAATATTATCTCCTACATTATTTGTTAAAACCTTGTTAGATCTCAGTTTCCTCAATTGTAAAATGAGAGGTCAAATTAAATTATCCCTTTGCTTCCTGCAAAGATATTATGAATGTATTTGCAAATGGAAAAATCTCTCTGATCTACAGAATTTTGAAAATAATATGGATTAGGTTTCTGAAGTCTCCTGTAAGTTATTCGTTATTAGCTCTAATTCGGTGAAATTCAAAGGAACCCTTGTGACACGCTGTCAGCAATTCAGGGTTATAGGCCTCACTCTTCCATAGCAGTCGCCAGAGGAAGCCGACCCCACCTCTAGAAGGTGTGGCCAGTCAATTCAATCAAATTTAATGATGGCAAATTTTAAAGACACCATATTCCCTCAAGGCCTTAAACTATATATCATTCTCAAGATGGATTTGACTTAAACACAGAATTAGTTACATGAAAATAATTTCACTTCAAGCATGGAGCTAATAACAGGGTTGGATTAAACTGTAGCTAATTGGTTATGCATAGCCAGCTCAACTAAAATTCACTAAGTGAACTGTATGTAAGAAACATGGAAAATAGGAAAATGAGAAAATTGGAACTTGTAGCTGAGTACAGTCCTTGCTCTTAGAGATCAAAGACAACACATAAGTAAATACGTATTTCATTAAAGTATGCCAAACTTTAAATAAAATATGCTAACCGTTGAAATAAGAACTATTTTTCCCTTAGTAGGTGGTACTCAGCAAGACTTGAAACTTTGGTGCCTCCAATTAACAGGACTAATGCCAGCTACTAAACTAATTTAATAAAACTATAAGTATAATCACGAAATGGGTCTTGGAACTATCACCCCCATGAAATCATAAATCCTCTCCCATCTTTCTGGCCCATGGTTGTCCAGTGTGTGCATTCCCTTTTACTGGTCATGTCTTTCAGGCAAAGCCATTAAGTTTTCGGCAGGATTAACTCATTAGACAATTATTAATCATGAAAACCAGTGCAGCGCTAAATTGTTTATTCCATTATCCAGACGAAGAAAATTATTAAAGACAATTTTTTTTTTTTGAGACAGAGTCTTGTCCTGTCACCCAAACTGGAGTGCAGTGGTGTGATCTTGGCTCACTGCAACCTCTGCCTCCCGGGTTCAAGCAATTCTCGTACCTCAGCCTCTGGAGTAGCTAGAACTACAGGATGCACCACCATGCCCGGCTAATTTTTGTATTTTTAGTAGAGACGGGATTTCACCATGCTAGCCAGGCTGGTCTCAAACTCCTGACCTCAAGTGATCCACCCACCTCGGCCTCCCAAAGTGCTGGGATTAAAGGCGTGAGCCACCATGCCCGGCCTAAAGACAATTTTATCTAGAACAATCATGGTGGCTACCCTTGATTAGCTCATGTATATCATTTTGAATGAACCTTTAGATTCTAGGTAGAGAGTGCCTAACTTGGTATTTTTCGGCCTTCTTTTTTTTTTCATTATCATTCACCTAAGGAGGATTTTAGGCATTATTTTTCCGAATTGCCATTTCCAATGAAATTTTAATACCTCAGACATTTTGTAAATCTCTGCATTTTATGGTATATCTGTGTTTTATAAATGACAAGTGTGAATTTGGTTAAAATCAACAAAAACTGTAAAAGCCAATTTCCATCCCCTTAGAGGCAATATTCCTTCTGTTGAGAATGCATGGCGTAGATAAACTAATTAGTAGCCAAGAAGAAAGCATACAATATCTAGACACTTCTCTACTATAGCACTGTGTGCACTCACTCATAATATGAATCACAAAACCACTGAGGGCCTACTTTTGGCCAGGTATGGTATTATACAATACTTATTTAAATATTATATATCTTATATCAAACAAGCATTTTTTAAGGCAAGCAGCACTTCATCTTTATTTTTGTAATTTTCATCAAAGATAGAAAAGTGCATTGAATAATTTAGGTTTTGCTGAATGGATGAATGAAAAAGTGAAGGGATGACTGAATGATTATTATGTAATAGGACACAGAAAACAGTTTTGCTGCCCTAAAAGTTCTCTCTGCCCTGTCTATTCAGAGTTTTTTCTTTTGAATAGGCAGGGCAAAGTTACTGACTATTGAGGAGTGAAGAAGTTATATCGTCCATCTGTATCAAAAACTATCTTATCTTATACAGAATTTTATATTCGAGTACTTAGTAACAACTAATTTCAGAAGCAGAGTGTGCACATCAACTGTACCTGATAGGCAATCAAAGTCATATTGAGGTCAGCTGGGGTTATATGATGCAAACTTGCTCTCCTTATAGTGTATATTTACTAATAAGCAAATACCAAGTATCCACTCTGCCTTTATTCCCTGACATATTTAACAGAGGCAACTCATTTTTGAAAAAAAGAAGTTAATTATTCTTGTACCTCTTAAAGATTGTAACACTTCAAATGTTTGCCTCCCACTTGTGGGAAAGAAAAATTATAATCTGCACAGGATTATCAATGAGTGAAACACTGGAGTGATTGTTTCTGGCATATTCACATTTGCTGGCTGATTCTGCAGCTAAATGCCAAAGAGGAATTTGTCAAAGAAAGAGACTTGCATATATTGAATCCAAAGCATTTTCAAAATCAATACATTTCTTACACAAAATAAGCAAAATATCTATGTACAGAGGCTTTGAATAATTCACAAAATGATGGTGTTTTCCCCTAAATGGCCTTTAAACCTCAATCACAGGCTAAGATTTGTCTACTTAATAAATTATTATTTCATTGCCTTGGGACATGAAGCTCTCCTTTTGTCTTTATTTGTAAAATGGAGAGAATTCTCTATTGTGCTATATATATGTGTGTTCTCTCTCTCTCTCGATATATATATATATATATACAGATGTATACATCTGTATACAGATATATATATCTGTATATATATATATCTGTATATATATATACATCTGTATATATATATGCTATATTTTTAAGGTAGTCTATGGACTATGAACTATGAAATCAAGGAATGCTATTACTTGGTTGTTTCAGAAGAGTTTTGAGGGCCCTTACCAAACTTGTAACCTTAGTGTCAAACACATACACATACCCACATACTTCACACAACACACACACACATAGACTTGCATACTACATATCAATTTACATTTCCCACTCGAGTCACCAGATTATTACTAAGTGTACTTTTTTCCCTTTTTTTGGAAAGTAAATGTAAGCATGTTAAATTAATAGGATTCCTTTTTCATAGAGTGTACATTTGAACTGCAATAATGTATAAAGGTAAAGTAGATTAAGATGCAAACATTAAGCTGATAATTATATTGCAGGACCTAGTATTTCTAGAGTAAAGTTTGGCTATGAACCTGACAGTCAATTATTATGCCAGGCAAAGTTTCCCACAATAAAATTTTGATTGTTGTTGAAATCAGGGCACTTGATATTCACAATGCTGTAATTAATTTTTACTTAAAACATTGGTATGCTGTTTTTCAGATCCAGGAATCACAGGGTCAATTTTACTTTCCTTAGCATAAGAGATTAGAGGAAGCTTATCTTTTCTCATCGGTAGGGTCAAAAATGCATTCCCTTACAAATTTTGGAAACTGCAATCAATCAGTGGGATAATTTTTAAATGTGAAGACTGGTTCTCACACCCATTGATCCAAAAATTAAATTTATTTTGGAATATTCATGGCTTTCCATGACCTTCCTGAAATAGCTGTAAAGTACATTTTATGCACATTTTTCTCAAATGTATGAAAATCAATGAGTCACATATCTTCATAAGGAACTCCTATAGAATATCATTAGTAATAAAAAAAACCAGCACATTATGGCTTTGGTTTAATCTTAAAACTCCCTGAAATTAAGTATGTATAACTTAAAATGGAACATAAAATAATTGCATCTGGAAAGCACAATTTAGCATTTAATGAAGAAAACATATAAAATTAGATTGAAGAAGTCATCCCATATGGCGTTCTTTGATGTAAATAGAAACCTTTGTTTTCTTTTCGTTACTCATTACCTACCCACTCTCCCTGGCAACGCAAGTGCAACTTTCAATTTTACTATTTTTGGAATCATGTTAATGGTTTCAATGATATTTGCTGGTATTAAAGCTTTTTTAAGAAGACAACAAAATTAGGAAAAATAATATGAAAGTAAAAAATTCCAGAGAAAACATTTTAGGAGAAAAAAACATTATAGTACTTTCATATTCAGTTACTATTTATAAATCTTCAATTCAATAAATTATGTAAACTGAAAATTGAGAGTGACCTTTTCCAGCTCCTTCACATTACAAATGTGAACCAATGAAAAATTTTAAAAACTAACTTTAAAATAAAATATAATTTTCCCAGGGAGAAAAAATTAGGAAAATATAATAAATGGTCCTAATTATCTGCAAAAGATTTTATGTTTTTTTTTCCTCTAATTTCCTATTATTTTTCTTCTCATCATTTTGGGAGGTCACAAGTTGTTTTATCCAATGAAATACGACTTCTGAAATGCAATCAATGATGTTTTTGGGGGGGAACTTTTTGTGACACTAAATGGGATAAGACAGTGAGGCACCCATGTTTCCAATGCAGGCAGAGACCAATTTCTGTATCTTGGGTTTGATATTGTGTCCTGCTGAGTAGAACTGACAGGAGTAGGAACTATCGATTACCCCTTAGTACACTGAATGGAAGATGGGGAAAACAGAAAGTTTATAGAGAGAACCCTAACGAACCAGAGAAAATGGAGCTTACCCATGATATTGCCTATTGTGTAATACCTACCACACCCGTCCTCAACAAACTCCTCTCCTCACCACTACGTTCCTGAACCTCCACTTAATCATTGATTTTCCCCTGGTATGCAGAATTAGCCAAATCCTCTTAAACAATGGATGAAAGAACTCCAACTTTGGTGCTGACAAAACAGGAAGTAAATCCCAACTCTACCACTTAGGATCTGTGTAGCCCAGTCCAAACCAGCCCTCAGTGATTTTGTAGATTAAACAAATAATCATTTTGGAAAGTACCTGAAGTGTCTTTTGTAAAATGTAGATTGAATCCTTTGCAGCACTGGACTAAACCCCTGTTCAGTGAAGGCACATTCAGTACTCAGGGCAGAATTTTGTTACAAGAAATTGTAAATTATCACACCTATGTGATTTCTTGGGCACTCAGAGGAAGTTTGAGATCTCAAACTAAATTTCAGTCTGAAAGGGTTTCTAGTTGAGTGAATGTAGGAAAAACTAAAAATGTAAAGAACAAAACCTGATGGGAAAGTTTCTAATCCCCAGCTCTAAAAAAAAAAAAAAAAAAAGAGAAAGAAAAGAATTCTCAGGACCAGCAGGGGCAAAGCTGCTACTTTTTCCTGGATAGGGCATGTATATGGCAAATTATACCTTCCTCTTCAGAAGCCAGAACATAATGCAACCCTGGCTGAGGAGTCCACAAGTGTTGTTTTAGGAGAGTTTCTCTGACCTCAAGGTAGTTCTGTTCTACACCTGACATTGGGAAATGATCCTGAATGTTATGCCAAAATGTTGTATAACTGTACTTGATAGTAACATGGTCCTGAAGCAATCCTAGAACACATGAGGAAACTGTGCAGTCAACCACCATCAAGAATGAAAAGTACGCATGTCTCCTAGGTTTCAAGTTCCAACACCAAAACCCATAGATAGAAAAGTGCTACACTGTTCATCACCACAGCTTTCTTCCTGCCTAACTTTTGGAAGCAGACTTAAGTTAGGAGAATTTCTAAGGATATATATAGAGAGAGAAAGAGAGCCCTGAAAATCCAGAAAAAGAATTATTACTGTATTTCATAGATTTCTCTTCTGAAACAAATCTTCCTGTCCATGACATATCTTCACCATGGAGAAATTCTAAGAAAGCACTAGAAACTTAGTAGTTTAAGGTAGCTCTTAGTCAGTGACACCCAGTCAGTTGATTAATTTTAGATGCATACAGCTATCATTTTATGTAGCCCTCTTATCAGCCCTCAAATCATCACAAACTTAGCAGCTTAAAACACCCATGCATTAACTCATAGTTTTTCTGTAAGTCAAAAATCAGGGCATGGAATGAGTAGGTCTTCTGACTAGCATTTCATTGCACTGAAATAAAAATGCTGGCCAGGGCTGTGTCCTCATCAGATATCTAAAGTGGGGAAGGCTGTAATCCCAAGCTCTCTCAACTTGTTGGCATAATATTTTTTCCTCATCATTGTAGGAACCATGTTTTATTTTATTTTCGTTTAAATTTTTTTATTTGTGCATGTTTATGGGGAACATGAGAAATTTTGTTACATCTACATACTATATAGTGGTCAAATCACGGTATCTATAGTCCCCATCACCTGAGCACAATAAATTTTTGTCTAGTCATCCTACTCTGCTATCAAACATTGAATTGATTCCTTCTATCTTACCTGTTATCCCATTTATCTTCATCCTCCCACTTCTCTCTCTTCCCAGTCTCTGTTATCTATTTAGGAAATATGTTTATGTTGTCTTGAAGCTCATCACCTTGGGGCCACTCTCAGCCTCCAGGGCCTACTCTCAGGTTCTTCCCATGTGGCCGTCGCCATTGGGCCTCTCACACTTACAATTTTTCTCACCAGGAAGACTTACATTCTTGTTTAGGGCACATCTGTTTGGGTCAGACCCACCCACACTATTTCCCTGGCATAAAATCAACTAATTTGGGACATCAATTATGTCTGCAAAGTCCCTTCACGACAGCACCTAAATTGAATAACTAGGAGAGGAGAAGATTTGTGTGCAACAGACGGCAGGAATCTTGGAGGTGATCCTAGAATTCTGCCTGACACGTTGTTGCTAATGTTTTTAGAATATATGAATGTATTCAGTTATGCTATATGCCCAATAATTATGAAAATAAATACATTCATGACTGAAGATTAACTACTTCATCTTCCACAGTGGAAAGAAAGAAGTAAATCATAAATGATTTAAGGCAGCATTTTTTCCCCCAAACCCTTCTATCTAGGGATAATAAGAGAACAAAACGGTTTTGCAGTTTGTTTCTCCCTTTTAAATTTTTTAAAAGTAATTTTTAGTCACTGATAAAAATAAATATTTTTTTCACCTTTCACATTTTTTTTTCAAATTGCTGATTGGGGAGGAAACAAAAAAAATTTTAATCACTTGTCATTTTACATGCATGTGAAATTTGGATCTTACATGCATGTGAAATTTGGATTAAAAATTGTAATACAAGTGCTATCACTGGATAAAGTTTGAATCCCACAAAATATTTCCATATATTAAGCTATTTGAGGGAATAATATTTCTGAAAAGTGAGTGCTAAGCTTTGTTTAAAGTGGTATTCATGATTCAAAATAAATCTGAAACAACATAAGTAATCTTAAGGGATCTGAAAGCATCAAAGATAAATGGCTGTTAGTTTCTTGTTTTTGTCAAGGTATTCAGTTGGCCTCCTTTCAATTGTTCCATTGGTTTGGATTTAAAGGCTCAAAATATGACATTCTTCCAAACTGATGAACTATACCAGAGCATATAACTTACTTTATCTTAGTTGAAAATGTTGTACATCTGTACAAAATTTATATTTGGATTTTCTTTTTTATATGCTTAGAATAGCTTTAGTTTTATGATTATGCTATGTAAGACTAGGGAAACTTGATAGTTTAGTCTCAGTATGACCCAAATAAAGGAGATTATTTTAACCTTGTTTTTGGTTTTGTTTTGTTTTTCCCTCAGAATAGAATAGAATTAGGTGGGTTAAAAAAAACACTAATGATGGATATCTCCATCAGTGTCATTTTTTGGCGACAACCTCGAAATATTCTCAGTTAGTAGATTTAGAACTGTTACAGACTGCAAAATGGCCACACAGCTTTGCAGCTCCTTTATCATAGACGGAGCCTATTTTCCCAGCCCTTGCAACTTCCTCTCACACCAGGAACTCATCTGCCACTATGTGAACAGACACCAGCTTCCTGGGGTTTGAGAGACCACATGGAGCAAGTCTCCAGCCATCCCATATGGCTCCTGTCCCAGCTGTCTCAGCAGAGGCCCAAACACGTGTGAGCCTAGCATCCTAACAGCACTATGTGGGGCCATCCACAGAACCACAGCAGGTGAGCACAGCCCTAATTGTTGATCCAAATAATTATAAGAAAACACATGGTGGTTGTCTAAGTGACTACGTTTTCATTAAAAGTTCAAAGATACAAAACCAATACATTTTGTCTATTTTCTTTTATTACAGTCACTAGAGGTTTTAACATCTAACTTCCATTGTTTCACATGTACGTTTTACAAGCCCACCTTTTAAACCTTCTCTTTCACTTTGTATAAAAGGTAAATGTCATCCTCCACCATTTCTGTTCTCTCACACCCATTCCCCAGATAATTCTATTATAGCTTAAATCTACCCTTCTCTCCATTTTCAACCTACTAGGCACAGCCCTAGTTTGCACTTCCATTGTCTTCTACTTGCATTAATGTAACAGCCTCCTAAACACACTTCTTAAATACAACACTTTCTCTCTCATTTGCATCGTGTTGACATGTTTTGCCTATAGAACCATCTTTCTGAAATATCAAACTGCACATCTTGCTCTCTTGCCTGTATCCTTCAATGGTTCCCATTGCCTGTGACTAAGTCCCAGGCTCAGAATAACATATGGACCCTAGATATCTTTTAGTTGTCATTTCCTACATCCACATCTGACATTCTATATAGTCCAGACATAAAGAATTACTCCAAACTAAGAATGATCAGTAAATTGTTCATGTAGAATCTGGACTATAATGTTCCCATCATTCTCCTTCTGTATAAATTCTGTTCATCCTCAAAATTCATAATCCCTAGAAAGACTTCCCTGATTATAACCTCACTCCATTTTCTGCTCTCAGTATAATTATTAAATAAGTTATATCTGGTTATGCAAAATATAATGATTGAAGTATATGAGGCATAGTCTTTTTGACTCTTAAAGCCATGAAAATCTTCATCCTTTAAGGCAATCTTAAATTTACAAAAGAGTCATAGCTAATTTGGCATCAATCAGGTCAGTAAAAAAAGAAATTAAAAATTTATTGACAAATGAAATTGTACAAGTTTGTGGTGTATGACATGATGTGTGGAAATATGTATCCATTGTGAAATGGCTAGATGAAGTCAATTCCATGTGCATTACCTCACATACTTATCATGTGTTTGTGGTGAAAATGCTTAAAATCTACTTTTAGCAATTTTAAGTATATGGTACATTGTATTACTTATAGCCACCATATATTGTACAACAGGTCTCTTGAACTTATTCCTCATGTCGAACTGAATTTTGTATCCTTTGGCCAACATCTCACTGATCTTACCTCCCTCCCTCCAGCCCCTGGCAACCACCTTTCCACTCTTGGCTTCTATGAGTTTGATGTTTTTAGATTCCACATGTAAGTGAGTCCATTTGGTATTGAAGAAAATGATTTTACCTGGTGAATTTGCCAACAGAAAAGGAATAACTGAAATATTTCTATTTGAATTTTTGGACAATTTATTTAAAGTCTCAGGACCCATTTTCTTCATTCATAGAAAGCAAAAATAATATTTACTTTGTCTGGTATATTCTATGTGAAAGTATTTCGGTGGTGTCTGGGACATATTTTTCCAGTGAATATCAGTCATCTTTTCCTTGATGTGACTCATAAACTAGTTCTGATATCACTTAAAACAAACAAACAAAAACGGTTTTGACACTCGTTGGGGCTGTGATAACATTTTTGAAATACCCGTGTCGCCACTCACAGGGACCAGTTTGAAGGAAAATACACATTTGCATGTGTAAGTTCTCACCTTATTTTTTCAATAGTTGTCATGTGAGGTAGATTGCATTCCAGATACCTTGTCTGTAGATATGGGGCTGACTAGGGATTGGTATTTATGACATTCAAAGGGAAGTCTGTGAGAGGTCAGTCCCTTCTGCTGGTTCTAATTGTTACTCACCTGAAATAGTTTAGGAATGAGGAGGTTTAAGGACCTACCAAAATTAGGAATGCCTTCCCTTCCTAGACAGGCTGCAATGTTTTGAGACTGAGGTATCTGGATACCCACAGTGAGAAAACAATCCAAAGCTTTTTATGTTTGGGAATTAAAAACTGGTACCTGTGCCACTTCCACATCCCTGTTGAAGGTGGGAGGCTGCTATTGATGTATTCCTGGACCCAAGTCAGGAATGTTTTATGCAGTGTTCATCAACAGGTATTCATATGCTCTCCATGGGCAAGACTGGAAACCTACTTCTAATTCCTCTAAGCAGCTAGCATCCTTCTAACACTGAAGAACTAAAATTTATATTCTCCAATAGAATCAGTGAACATCAACTACCCATGCTCTTTTGACAAGAAGACACGTCCCAGAGAAATTCTGCAACACACATTCTTCCCTTGTTGTGCAATTCTCTTTCTTTATTACTCTATTTTGTAGAAGGCATATAAATCGTAGGAGTTCCCTGCTCAGGCAATTCCTTGTATTACATAAAGGAGAGGAAAACAGATATGCCTAGGGGACTCCTCAAGGCTCTCTCGAGAGACAGGATTTGTAGAAGATTGTTGAGAGCATGGGAGGCTTGGCAGCCTGAGTTCACTAATGGGTTGTTAAGATTTAAATGTTCATATGTGAAATGGCTCAACTGTTTTTATGTGAGATGGTTCTATAATTCATATGTAACATTTTGTCACTTTGATTATTTTCCCAGAAGAAGTTATATACATAGAGATTATCTTTTCATTAACACTGGACATGCAGTTGCTTGGAAGAGAGTTCGTTATTCAGCCTTTGTTTCTTTTATTGTTATAGATTTATTTGGGGATTTAACTTCTTGAATTAACTTTGACACTACTTTTATTTCATCAATCTCTTTCCTTGTTTTTCATAGTGTTTTGAGCTTGGTTTTGCTTCAGCTGATATTGATTCTTTTGGGTTTTTTTGTTTTGTTTTGTTTTTGTTTTTGTTTGTTTTTTTGTCTTTGCCTGATACAATCTGGTCCATGCCCCTCTATTTAGCCTTTCTTTGTCATTTGGTGTTACATGTGATAGTTTTGGTAGAAAAAACATTGCTGGACTTAGTACATTAAGCTAGTTAATTGCCTTTGCCTTTGAAAATTTCATTCTGTTTACTTTTAGAATGATAGCTGATATGTTTCCTTGTATTTCTTTCATCTTATTTTATATTTATTGTGTGCATTGTTATTGAGGTACTATTTCCGAAAGGTAAAACACAAATTTTGAGTATGATGTTCAGCAATTTTTTTTTTTACATAGGAGCATATGCAGGCAACTATCACCCAGATCAAGATATATAGGACATTTCCATTATCAAAAAAGGTTTCTCATGCTCCTACCCAGTCAACAATCCCTTCCCTAAGATAATCACTATTCTTTTTTTTTTTTTAATTATACTTTAAATTCTAGGGTACATGTGCACAACGTGCAGGTTTGTTATATATGTATACATGTGCCATGTTAGTGTGCTGCACCCATTAACTCGTCATTTACATTAGGCATATCTGCTAATGCTATCCCTCCCCCCTACCCCCACCCCACGACAGGCCCTGGTGTGTGATGTTCCCCTTCCTGTGTCCATGTGTTCTCATTGTTCAATTCCCACCTATGAGTGAGAACATGCGGTGTTTGGTTTTTTGTTCTTGCGATAGTTTGCTGAGAATGATGGTTTCCAGCTTCATCCATGTTCCTACAAAGGACATGAACTCATCCTTTTTTATGGCTGCATAGTATTCCATGGTGTATGTGTGCCACATTTTCTTAATCCAGTCTATCATTGTTGGACATTTGGGTTGGTTCCAAGTCTTTGCTATTGTGAATAGTGCCACAATAAACATACGTGTCCATGTGTCTTTATAGCAGCATGATTTATAATACTTTGGGTATATACCCAGTAATGGGATGGCTGGGTCAAATGGTATTTCCAGTTCTAGATCCTTGAGGAATCGCCACACTGTCTTCCACAATGGTTGAACTAGTTTACAGTCCCACCAACAGTGTAAAAGTGTTCCTATTTCTTTGCATCCTCTCCAGCACCTGTTGTTTCCTGACTTTTTAATGATCGCCATTCTAACTGGTATGAGATGGTATCTCATTGTGGTTTTGATTTGCATTTCTCTGATGACCAGTGATGATGAGCATTTTTTCATGTGTTTGTTGGCTGCATAAATGTCTTCTTTTGAGAAGTGTCTGTTCATATCCTTCTCCCACTTTTTGATGGGGTTGTTTATTTTTTTCTTGTAAATTTGTTTGAGTTCTTTGTAGATTCTGGATGTTAGCCCTTTGTGAGATGAGTAGATTGCAAAAATTTTCTCTCATTCTTTAGGTTGCCTGTTCACTCTGATGGTAGTTTCTTTTGCTGTGCAGAAGCTCTTTAGTTTAATTAGATCCCATTTGTCAATTTTGGCTTTTGTTGCCATTGCTTTAGGTGTTTTAGACATGAAGTCCTTGCCCATGCCTATGTCCTGAATGGTGTTGCCTAGGTTTACTTCTAGGGTTTTTATGATAACCACTATTCTTAATTTTGTCACCATAAATTAGTTTTGCCTGTTGCAGTTTCTGATGTAAATGTCTATCATCAGTATGTAGTGTTCTGTGTCTGTCTTCTTTTACTCAGTATAAGATTTTTGGTATTTATGAGTGTTGTCACATGTATTGCTTGTTTGTTCCTCTTTATTTCTAGGTGGTATTTAGTTGTATGGCTATATGAAAGCTTTTAAATTCATTGCCCAGGTAATGGATATTTCAATAGTTTTTGTTTCTTCCTATTACCCATTAAGTTTCTCTCTATACATTTTTTGTCAACTCTTTCTAAAGAAAGGTACTCATTTATTTTGGGTATACATTTAGGAGTAGAATTGCTGGATCAATTTAGTAGGCATATGCTTCATCATATCAGAGACCATCAAATAATTTTTCAACAAGTATCATTTTATATTCTCATCAGCAAAATATGAGTTTCAGTTATCCAGTCACCTTGCTATCACCTTATATTGTCAGTTTTTAAAAATTTACCTATTCTGCTACATAGGTTCTGATATCTCATTGTGATTTGAATTTATATTTCTGTTGAATATCTTTTCCTATGTTAATGGAAATTTGGTTATCTTCTCATATTAATTGCCTAATGAAAACTTTTATCCATTTTTTTAAGAAATTAGCCCATCTAAAAACAGGGTTGTCTTTTTCTTGATTTGTAAGTTTATTATAAATGTCGATTAAAGTTCTTTTGTTTGATATATCAATTGTACATATTTTCTCACCATATGAGAATTATAAAACTTTCTTAATTGTGTATTTTTGAGGGCATGTTTTTCATTTCCATGTAGTCCAATTTACTCTTTTTATTACTTATTAAATAGTGCAATTTTCATCCTGACCAAGAAATTATCACTAATGCTGAGATTAACTACATACATTCTTATATCCTTCCAGAAGCTTTATAGTGTTAGCTCTTGCATTTTGCTCTCGGTTACATCTCAAATCAATTATTGTGAATTTTGGTCAGAGTATACTCTTTCCATATAGGTATCTAGTTTTTATAGTATAATTGGTGAAAAGACCTTGTGATCCCCATTGAATTTTGGTAGTGCCTTTGAAAAAAAACTAGTTATCATTTATGAATAGTTGTATTTCTGGACTCTACTCTGTTGCTTTGATTTATTTTTTGGTCCTTAGGTTAACGCCACACTATGTCTATTACTGTAGCTTCATAGTAAGTCCTGAAATTAGATAATATAAATATTCCGATTTTATTCCTTATCTTCCATCCTTGTCTTGGTTGAAATAATTCCTTTGCATTTCTATATACATTTGAGCAACAACTTGTTAATTTTAGTAAAATTTTTGGAATTTGTATTGGAATTGGATTGAATTTTTGTATCAACTGAAAGAGAAATTGCATTATAAAATGATGAGTATTCTAATATGTCTCCATTTATTTCAATCTTCTCTAAGCCCTAAAACATTTTATATTTTTTGGTGTAAAAATCCTGCCATCTTCCATTGAAATTGCATCCTTAATACTCAATGTTTTCTAATGCTATGGTGAATGGTATTCTTTATGAATACCATTTTAGAGCCATTTTCCAACAGTTTGTGGCTGTCCTATAGGCAAGCAATTGATATTTTCTATTGATCATGTATCCTGTGACCTTGCAAATTATTTCGAATAGTTTTAAAAATAGATTTCATAGGATTTTATGGGTATAATGGCATGCCTGTGAGTAATGACAGTTAAGACTATCTCTCAGACCACAGTGCAATCAAACTAGAACTCAGCATTAAGAAACTCACTCAAAACCGCTCAACTACATGGAAACTGAACAACCTGCTCCTGAATGACTACTGGGTACATAACAAAATGAAGGCAGAAATAAAGTTGTTCTTTGAAACCAACGAGAACAAAGACACAACATACCAGAATCTCTGGGACGCATTCAAAGCAGTGTGTAGAGGGAAATTTATAGCACTAAATGCCCACAAGAGAAAGCAGGAAAGATCCAAAATTGACACCCCTAACATCACAATTAAAAGAACTAGAAAAGCAAGAGCAAACACATTCAAAAGCTAGCAGAAGGCAAGAAATAACTAAAATCAGAGCAGAACTGAAGGAAATAGAGACACAAAAAACCCTTCAAAAAATTAATGAATCCAGGAGCTGGTTTTTTGAAAGGATCAACAAAATTGATAGACCGCTAGCAAGACTAATAAAGAAAAAAAGAGAGAAGAATCAAATAGACGCAATAAAAAATGATCTGTCTTCATTTCTAATAGCCTGTAATTGCATGCCTATTTTTGTGAACTGACTCAACTTATTTAAGCATTTTTTTTTCTTTTTTTTTTTTTATTATACTTTAAGTTTTAGGGTACATGTGCACATTGTGCAGGTTAGTTACATATGTATACATGTGCCATGCTGGTGCGCTGCACCCACTAACTCATCATCTAGCATTAGGTATATCTCCCAATGCTACCCCTCCCCCCTCCCCCCACCCCACCATAGTCCCCAGAGTGTGATATTCCCTTTCCTGTGTCCATGTGATCTCATTGTTCAATTCCCACCTATGAGTGAGAATATGCGGTGTTTGGCTTTTTGTTCTTGTGATAGTTTACTGAGAATGATGGTTTCCAATTTCATCCATGTCCCTACAAAGGACATGAACTCATCATTTTTTATGGCTGCATAGTATTCCATGGTGTATATGTGCCACATTTTCTTAATCCAGTCTATCATTGTTGGACATTTGGGTTGGTTCCAAGTCTTTGCTATTGTGAATAATGCCGCAATAAACATACGTAGTCATCCATTCTATATTCTCCATCTGAAGGTTCCAAAAATCCATACACAATGTGCTCTTTGCTGTATCTCTGGATGCCCACGATAGTGGCTTTCCTTCATAGGTGCCCAATAATCTCTGACTGTGCACTCAGTGTTGACCATAATCATTAGGACTCACAGGCATAATGTGGAAGTGCTTGTTTCTCCTGTAGTCAGGGAGTAATGCACCCTTGGCCAGCTTCCCTCTTCTCTCTACATGTTTGCCGAAGCATGGAGCTCACAGGTTACGCTTCTTCACCTCTCCTTCAGCCTCAGGTTTATTACCTGCTATCACATGGACCCTCAGGAAATCAGGTTTATTATCTGCTATCATGTGGACTCTTAGGAAAACCTTATCTCTTCCAGCACCTTCTGGAGTCTTTAACCCTGTACTTCTGGCTATAGATCAGGCTTGTTTTCTTTTGCATGGAAGTATTACATCACCACTCGTGAGACCAGGTATATTTTTCCAATTCTCTTTCTACCACTGAATATTCCAATTGTAAAGTGTTCTCTCTGTCCATCCATCTATCTACCTATCTAGAAAGACAGATAGATACCTAGTAGACAGATTATGCATATTAGCAGCTATGTTCAATTTGAAACATTTTAAATTTTACTCCGTCTTGCATTACTTCTCATGAACTCATTAGGATTTTCTTAGAGTCCAAGCCACTCAATTTCATTCTGCAATTCACAGAAAGAAGCATAATTCTATAATATTTCAATGAAACATGTGTGTTATAAAAATGTTTGAATTTGTCATTATTTTTAATTGAAAAATGTATACCATATGAACAGCTTATAAACATTCAAAAGGTATGGGCATTCAACTTTTTACCCATTCTATTAGGACAATCCTCATTGACAGGTGGATTGGAGGGATTGAAAAATAAAATTATATGTTGGCATAAAAATTTTTAAAAAGGTGACATTTTAATCTTTTCCTTTATGGTTTTTACAGAGTGGTTTGAATTTATACTTAACTGAGATGACTTACAGAGGGACATTTACTGATTTAAGCTGGGAGTTTTAATTATCAAAGTTCAAGTAGATATGACAGTTCCTTTGCCCTGTGTCACATTCAGTTAACTACAATAACCTGAAAAGATAAATACTACGCATGACTTTGGAATGCTTCAAAATTTTAGTATTTTCAAAAGTGCATCTGGGTGCAGTGTTTTGTGTCTGTAGTTCTAGGTACTAGGGAGGCTGAGGCGTGGAGGATCGATTGAGCCCAGGAATTCCTAGTTGCAGTGAGCCATGATCGTGCTACTGCACTCCAGCCTGGGTGACAGAGTGACACCCTATCTCAAAAGCAATAAATAAATAATTTAAATTAAAATGAAACTTACATAAACGTTGTTATAAAAACATAGCTACCAGAATATGACTACTAATGAATAATTCTTATTGCATCATGCCCATTTTTTATCATAAAGATATTTTAATTATTTTTGTTATCAACAATATTTCATTGACCTTAGGATTTTTGTGAAAATATATTTTCCAGATAATATAAATTTGTACAAGTCATCATTCAAGAATGTTTTTGCATTATTTTTGATAGAAAGTGAAAATGATAAAAAATATGAAAGAAAGTCAGATGGGGGCTTTCTAAATTCACACCTTTATAACATTGTTTACCTTTTTTTTATCCCAGTGCTAGACTCAGCTTTCTGATGAAAACAGTGCTTTGACATTATCTAAGGGAGTGGAACAACTGCATGAAATTAAGCAGCTTCATAAATCTTAAAGTTATTTGAATTCAATATTTGGCATTTATTTGTAGGCAAAAGTAAGACTCTAAAGATTTTTCACAAAAATAAAACAGTAATAAGTTGTGACAATATAGTCTTTTATCAATTATGATTTCCTTCTTTAAAATTTCAACTCCATTTGTTCTTGAGGCAAATACTGCAATGCTTTATAATTCAGTTTCAGGTGATGACACAGCGAATATGCAATTTATTGTGCAGCTTCTGCTGACATGTGCTTTTCAGCTGGCTTAACTGCTCATCCACTCAATTTCTTCATGATAATGATATTTTGATATTTTGAGATCATCCCTTTCATTTACAGAGAGATTTCATGAGATTTCCAAGGTGTATCTGCTTCTCTCCTATTATCTTAAACTTGCTTGTGCATATTGAGCAAACATATTGAGGCCATGGCTTTAAATGCTGGTGTCTTTGGAGAGGTATACACACTGATTAATTCACCAAAATGTCAGCTTTATCTTGTGGCCTGGCCATTGTGAGCATAAATAAATAAATAAATAAATAAAATAAAGAACATTTACACATAGCTTTTCAAAATGTTTCTTCACATTTGTGAAAACATCATAAGATTATGTAAGATTATGGATTTCCCAGGGTGAACCTCAACATCTTTCCTCTGACATATTTCTGACAACCTATCCTATTATCCCCAGTGTCACAAAGTGGTACATAAGCCAGAACCTCCCTGCTCCCTATCCCCTCACTGCACAGGAACAATTAAACTCACTGTGGTGGTTCCAATTAAAGCCAAAGCATCAGTAAAGCCCCACAAAGAGCTTCATCTTTTTCAAACTAACACGTATTCTCATTCTTCACCCCTACATTACTAAAAACTGTATATACAGTCCAGGGCCCTCCTGCACTCCCTTCCACCTCCCATCCCAACCTGATTTCAAGTTCCATGCCTAGGCCAATACAGGTCTTCTCAAAGTCATCTGTATCTTTCACTTCACTGAATTTAAAGAACATTTCCCAGTTATTTTGTGTATTTCCTCAGCAGGATTCATCTCTGCTGACCACTACTACCTTCTTGAAAAATCCTCTCTCCTGTCTCCATGTTTTGGGGTGAAATCTTCATGAATAATTTGGAAATATTAAGGTTTGTTGTGGGTGTGTTCAGAATGCCTTTAACCTCTTCACTGTTGAGTTGAATGAAGGCTGACGAACATGTTCTTGTTCCCCATAAGGATGACCTTTAATGAATAATTCAATCATCGTCTCTACAAGTAGTGTGACATCACCTTCCACTTCAGAATGTAATGTCAAGTCAAACCTTAAGTGATTAATCCTCCATTCATCTAAGTATTTAAGTATTTAGATCTAAAATATTTACATAACTAAGTATTTACTGAATGCCTACCTTTCTAATTTTTATGTTTCTTAACCAATCCTACTTGGTAAAAGACAGTGTGTTACAAGACAGTATGTTACCGGGAGTCGAGATAAATCAGACATGAATATTGAACTCATAAAGCATATTGTTTTATAAAGGAAATAAAATATATATGCCAATAAAGGGTTCATTGTTACACACACACACACACACACACACACACTTATAAAGATATATAGCACCTACTACACGGCAGATACAGTTCTAAAAAATCAGACATGGACCACCCCCCTTGTAGATCCTACAGTGTAATAGAGAAAGCAGGCATTAATAAGACCATTTTACAAATATGAAGTTACAGTCATGATGAATTTCCTGTAGTGGGAGGTCCAAGGTACTTTGGTAGAATGTAATGGAAGGATATGCCCTGGTCAGGGCTGTGTGAGGAGCATCCACTTAGAGAGCGACACTCATTTTAGACCTACTGTGAGACTGGGAATTGAATATGGGCAGAAAGGAGAGAAGGACAAGGGTAAATGATAGGGCTTGGCTGTGTCCCCATCCAAATCTCACCTTGAATTGTAATAATCCCCATGTGTCAAGAGTGGAGCCAGGTGGAGATAATTGAATCATGGGTTGAATCATGGGGGTGGTTTCTCCCATACTGTTCTTGTGGTAGTAAATAAGTCTCATAAGATCTGATGGTTTCATAAATAGGTGTTCCCCTGCACAAGCTCTCTTGTCTGCCACCATGTAAGACGTGCCTCTGCTTCCTCTTTGTCTTCCACCATAATTGTGAGACCTCCTTAGCCATGTGGAACTGTGAGTCTATTAAACCTTTTTCCTTTACAAATTACAGTACAGTCTCAGGTACATTTTTATTAACCAGCATTTCCCAGAGAAGCAGAATGAACAGGGTGTGTGTGTGTGTGTGTGTGTGTGTGTGTGTGTGTGTGTGTGTATAGATGAACAGCAGTATATATAGCATGTTTGAAATCAGCAAGACAGACTGGCAGGCTGGAGACCCAGAGAAGAATTTGTGCTACTGTCTGAAGTCCAGTGGCTGTGAGGAAGCAGAATTCCTTGTTCCTTGGAGAGCCTCAGTGTTTTCTTATAAGGCCTTCAACTGATTAGATGAGACTCACCCACATTATGGAGGGTAATCAACTTTCTTCAAATTCTACTGATTTAAATGTTAAAAATATCTAAAAAATAAATTCAAGGCAACATCTAGACTGGTGTCTAACCAAAAACTGTGCCTAGAGCAGCTGACATATAAAATTAAACATCACAAGGTGTTAGTTGCCAGCTTACAAGGCAAGGATGGAAGAAGCAAGCTGATGGAAATGAATTAGTGAGTGTATTGAATCTTAACAGATGGCTGGCATTTGCACAGTTTGCTTTTAGAATGTGGGCAATGGTGTAGGCAAAGGTATGCCAGGTAAAGGGCACAAGCTAAACATGCAAAGGCAGGTAATTGCTGGGTGTGTGCGAGGCACATTGATTAATCTGAACTGAAAGTATATTAAGTCAATCTTGGAAAATGAGGATGCAAAAACACGACAGGATCAGAATTTGGGTAAGGAGTTTGATTTCATTTTATAGGCAATGGATTTTTTTTTTTTCCTTTTTGAGTAGGGAAGTGACGTTATCACAGCTAGAAAGTGACAGTGCTTATATAACATAAGATGTACTTAGGTAAAATGGGGTGCATGAAAAATGTAATCAATTAATAGAATATGTACTATAACATGTAATATAATTAATATACTTCAGAATAGGCAAAGAAAACCACAATGCTAGTCAGTAAGAGTTCTCTGTATTACTAGTTATCAATTCAAAGTTACATTTTAAAATGCTTTTATTATGTTGTAATCCATAAAGTGAATATATTTCAAAACCAAGGAATTTTTAAGGCAAAACATGATGACTTTATTTGCCTTAAATCCATAAAGGTTTCATTGCATATAAGCATAAGGTTTCACCTCCTTATTAAAAAATTCAATAATGAGTTAAATATGTACTCAATTTTTCTGCCCAGTTAAGTACTAGACATCCAAGTCAAGAAAAGGAACGATGGATTATGCCATAAAAGCATTGTGGATTGAAGGTTGTGTGTGTGTATGTGAAGTCATTTTGTGCAGCAAATCTTTTCAGCTCAGAATTAAAATATAATTTATTTATTTTGATAAAACAGAAAACAGTAGTAGGCAAATACCAGTGAGGCCAGATTGTTCTTTTCACTATGTTATGACAAGCCCCTCCCGTAGTGCAACAGGTAATCATCAAGACTAACTGCCACATGAGTACAAGCAGGTTGTCACACGAAACTCTATTCTAAACTGCTGTCTTCAGCCCTGAGACATTTCATATAACCAAACCTGCACCTTGAACATGTAATCTTTTTTCTTTTATCCCTTGAATCAAATCCGCTTGATATTACACCTGGTGCATCAATCAATTGAGCTTTATTACCATTATACCATAGCATGTACCATAGAAAGTGTATGAATTCTACACACTAAACATTGCTCACCATTAAATAATTATTCCTGTTTTTATATATTTTTATTTTTTTATTTATTCATTTTTTTTGGAGACGGAGTCTCGCTCTGTCACCCAGGCTGGAGTGCAGTGGCGCAATCTCGGCTCACTGCAAGCTCCGCCTCCCAGGTTCACGCCATTCTCCTGCCTCAGCCTCCCGAGTAGCTGGGACTACAGGCGCCCGCCACCACGCCCGGCTAATTTTTTGTATTTTTAGTAGAGACGGGGTTTCACCGTGTTAGCCAGGATGGTCTCGATCTCTTGACCTCGTGATCCGCTCGCCTCGGCCTCCCAAAGTGCTGGGATTACAGGCGTGAGCCACCGCGCCCGGCCACCTGTTTTTTTATAATAAAAAGTATTAAATGTATATTTTCAAGAAAGAAACATATTTAGTAAACAAATATACACTGTATCAAAGTTTATTATAATACAGGCCCCACCTATAACGTTTATAACTGTGGCATGTTTACAATTTTCAGTTACTTGAAATTTTTAAAGTTTTATGCTAAATATTTAAATAATTTTTCATTTCACTATGCTTTTTTATCTACGTTAACAACTGATCTGAGTCTTGAACGCATGAGCACACACTCAAACATGCACACACAGACATGTGTGTGTTTGCAAACACAGAAGCAAAAATGGAATGATATAGAATATAAAATAATCATTTTATTCCTGTTCCTTAGGAGTAGTGATTAAACTGATTTTTCAAAAATTTTTACTCACAGTTCTTATATTTTAAAAAATTATTTTGCAATAAATGCATGCATTACTAACATATTTTATTTAGCTCTGTGTGTTTTCAAAATTTGTATAAATGGGATCATATTAAATATATGCTTCTGACTTGGTTTTCATTCATTTTGATGTTTCTGAGGTTCGTCCATGTTGATCTGTATAGCTGTATAATATCCATTTTATGGAAACACCACAATTCATCCACTCTCTTTGCCAGTGGCTATCTGGGTTTTTCCTATGTTTATCTATTACAAATAATGCTACAAAATGTGTACAAATGCCTTTCATGCAGATATACAGTGATTATGTAAGTAGTAGAATAAAACTTTGTTGTACCCCATGTGCTATTCAAATTTACTAGGTAACTCAGATGTTTTCCAAAATACTATTAATAATTTACTCCCCCAAAAGTGATGACCCATCATTCCACATCCTCTTTTACACTCATCAAACACTTAGAGTTTGGCCAATCACAGGAGTGTAAAATGGTATCTCATGATAGTTTTAATTTGTATTTCTTCCACTGATAATGAGAATGGGCATCTTTTCATATATTTATTGGCAATTTGTGTCTCCTCTATGAAATACTTTCTCATGTATTTTCCCTGTTTTCCTCTTGGTTTGTTTCAATTTTCTGTTTTGATTTGTAGATGTTATTTACCCATTTTTGAAGAATAATCCTTTTGTTGGCAATATAGATAGCAAATATTTCCTCAGCTTGTGGCTTGCTTTTTTGTGTGTATCATTTGTTAATTGAGTCATATATCACATACAATAAAATTTACACATCTGAATGAAATGCAAAGCTCAAAGAATTTTGACAAATACATACAACCATGTAGCCATTTATACTTAATGTGATTATTGCTATGTTGAGGTATAAGGCTACCATCTTGCTATTTGGTGTCTACTTGTTCCATCCATTCTTTGTTCCCTTTTCCTCATTTTCTACTTCATTTTGGCTTAATTATCATTATTACTATTATCATTATTTTAGATTCAGGGACACATGTGCAGGCTTGTCACATGGTGGATATATTGCTTCATGGTAAGGTTTGGGTTTCTAGTATACTCTTCACTCAAATAGTGAACATTGTACCCAGCAGCTAATTTTTCAATCTTCATCCCCGCCACATCCTCCCCACTTCTAGAGTCCACTGTGTCTATTATTTCCATGTGTGCCCAGCTCCCACTTGCAAATGAGAACATGTAGTATTTAGTTTTCTGTTTCTGAGTTGTTTAAGATTATGGCCTCCAGTTCCATCCATGTTGCTTCAAAGGACATGATTTCACTCTGTGCTATGGCCTCATAGTATTCCATGGTGTATATCACATTTTCTTTACGCAATCAATTGTTAGACAGTTAGGTTGACTCCATAACTCTGCTACTGTGAATAGTGCTGCGATGGACATACAAATGCAGGTGTCTTTTTAATAAAATGATCTGTTCTCCTTTGGATAGACACCCAGTAGTGAGACTGCTGGATCGAAGGATAGTTCTCTTTTTAGTTCTTGGAGAAATCTCCATATTGTTTTCCATAGAGGTTGTACTAATTTACATTCCCACCAACAAGGTATAAGCATTCCCTTTCCTCTGCATCACTGCCAACATCTGTTGTTTTTTGACTTTTTTAATAATAGCATTTTGGCTTAATTATTTTTATAGTTCCATTTTACCTCCTTTTGGTGTATTAGCTATAATTTTTTTATTGCAGTGATTGCTTTAGTATTCATATTATGCATCATTAACTTATCATAGTCTAGTTTTGATGATATGAGACCACTTCACATTTAGTGTAAGAACCTTGCAGTGGTTAACTTCCATTTCCTATCCTGGAATTATGCTGTTGTTGTCATACATTTCCCTTTTACAATAATTGAAATCCTCACAATACATCCTTATTATTTTGGTTAAAACAGTCAGCTGTAAGAACAATATTACATATTTACTTGCATGGTTACTATTTCCAGAGTTTTTCATTTCTTTGTGTAGATCCATACATTTAGTTTGATAATTAATATCAATTATCAATATATTACTTATCAATGGGCTTAAAACTATATTATTGTTTGTGACATTTTTCTGCTTTTTTATTGCCTCTGTGATATTTACTTATATTATATTTATATTATTTTAGTGGTTCTTTTAGGAGAATTATCTTGCATGTTTATTTTAATAAAGCCTGGAACTATTCATTATCTTCACTCTCCTGAAACCTGAATTGTTCTAATCTCATACACTTTTATCTTTTAAGATAGTTAAAATTTAATAGCCTAATTAGTATAGTAGAAAGAAGATTGCTATGAAATCAGACTATCTTTATTTTAATCCCAGCTGCATCTTTTCTTGGCTATAAAGTTTGGTAAATAGCATACCTTCCACGAGCCTGGATCTTCTGATGTGTAAAATTGGGACACAATATTTAATTGCATAAATGAAAGAATAGGATTGAAAGGCACACAGTAGGGGCTCAATAAATATTAGTGACTTTTCCCTTCCTACAAGATTTAATCAGGCAGATTTTAATAAGGGAATCATATCCACCCAATTAGGAATACTCAAGATAATATGGAAGGACATTCCCACAAACTGTTCATATTATGTCTAATGTGAAACCACATTTAAAAAGAGAAGGAGATATAAAAACACTGCCTCAATGAATTTAAAAAAAAGTGAATGTACTACATCTTAGCATGGAAATGACATAATATGCACGAGTCAACTGCTATACTTCAAAACTAGACACAGATTCGAATCCCATCTTGATTGTTGAATTATAACATTTGACAAGTCCCTTTAGTTCAATGGGTCTCACTCAACATTTCTAAAATGCAGATATTGGATTATAATGTCTTTAATATAATGTGGATTTCTACATTTTTTGGATTTTCTGATTTGCTAAGTTGAGAAAGTAAATTATATATTTCTTTGTTCATGAATGAAAGTATAGCAGGTATAGCATTTTGTCTTGTAATATAATCACACAGATAATTTTAGAAATGAGGCCAGGCACAGTGGCTCATGCCTGTAAATCCCAACACTTTGGGAGGCTGAGGTGGGTGGATCACGAGGTCAGGAGTTCAAGACCAGCCTGGCCAAGATGGTGAAACCCCGTCTCAACTAAAAATACAAAAATTACCCGGGCATGGTGGCAGGCGCCTGTAATCCCAGCTGCTTGGGAGGCTGGGGCAGAGAATTGCTTGAACCCCGGAGGCAGAGGTTGCAGTGAGCCGAGATCACTCCACTGTACTCTAGCCTGGGCGACAGAGCGAGACTCTGTCAAAAAAAAAAAAAAAAAAAAAAGCAGTTACCATGGAGGGAATATTTTAGATGAATAAAATTATTCCATGTGCTATAAAGTGGGATGTTTTGACAGAAATTGGTAGCTTCCTACTTAGAAACAATAAGGACCATACTTATTTTCCTCTGATTTTTTATAGAAATGTGTTTTGCTGATGCAAGTTCCTGTACTGTGAAGTTGTTCTTTCTAAATCATAAAATATTTACTTTGATGCATTTTTATTTTTCCTTCTCAAAATGCTGATACATATAGCACTCTTCTCTCTGAGAGTGCACCAGGCTGTGTTGTTACTAATTGCTTTTTTCCATGTTAGGTTTACATGGTGTAGGAAGTTATTGATTTTCTTTATAATGAGGGATTGAATCTCATTGTCCTAAGTCACAATTATTTCTGCAAACTAATAACAATGAACCAAAATATGCTATTATCATTTGACGGAATGACTTAAGAATGACAGATTTTGTAGCAACAAAATAAAATCAATTTCTTTACTGCTTTTTCAAAAAATGAAACATTGAACATCTTTTTCTGATTCAAAGACACTGCCTCAATTTCATTTTTTAAATTAAATGTTTGCATTCCATCTTTTTCTCTTCAAGGAAAAATAATATTATGAAATAACATTCTCATATCAATAATGCCTCTTTTTTCTTCCTCATACTTCTTTCAGCTTCTTGCAATACAGATTCAAACTCTATTATTGAATTGAAACTCTTTCTGTCATTTTCTTCACCATGTGATCTTCTTCAATGTTTGTAACCTGCTTAGCTTTGCAGCATTTGAAACCACAGACTACTCTTCTTTCAGATTTCTGTTATTCTTTACCTCCCTGGCTCTCTATCTCTCTCTGTGATTGCACTTTCTAAATCTTTCCAGCTGGATGTTCCCTCTTCTTCCTCCACCTGCCCCTTTATGGTGACATTTATTCAGGTTTCATAATCAGTCATCATCTTTTATTTCTAAACTGTTGTCAGGATCATCTACTTCCATGGCTTCAACTACATCTCCAGGCCAGTGTCTTCTCTTATAAATCTCTTACTTTTTTTTCCAGACTTCTCTTTCGTTGCAAGTGCCTGCTGGGCATTTCCATATTGATGTCCCATAGAGAAGTGAAATGCATTTTATTGAAGAGAAAATTCCGTCTTTGTCTGTCCAAACATATTATTCCTTCTGGTGCATGCCTTGGTTGCAAGCACCACTGAATACTCCTCATAAAAGATAAAAGCTTGGATCAGTTTTACTTGTCTCCTTCAACTTCTAACTAGCCTGACTAGCTAGTTAAATTACGCAAGTTATTAGTACTTGGTTAAAATACTCCATTTGGAGTTGTATCTATTCTTTTATTTAGTATTATTATTTTTTGAAATGGAGTCTCGCTTTGTCACCCAGGCTGGAGTGCAGTGGTGCAATCTCAGCTCACTACTACCTCCGCCTTCTCAGTTCAAGCGATTCTCCTGTCTCAGCCTCTCGACTAGCTGGGACTACAGGTGTGCACCACCACGCCTGGCTAATTTTTGTATTTTTAGCAGAGACAGGGTTTCACCAGGCTAGTCTCGAACTCCTGACCTCGGGTGATCCACCAGCCTCGGCCTCCCAAAGTGTTGGGATTACAGGCGTGAGCCACTGTGCCCGGCTAGGTTGTATCTATTCTAACAGCACCTGTTCAGGATCTATCTCGATGCTGTTGGACTATTCCTTATTTACATATTTATTCACTGTCAACTATTAATTGGGAGCTTAGCATATGCCCAGTATTAGTGAGGGTTCTAATATAGGAGAGCTTTAGGATACATGAGAAAGGAGGAGAAACAGGTCAGTAAATATGCCTGTATATTATAAAATAAGTCAATTATAAAGCATTATTGTAAATGCTTGGTGGAGATATGTGCATGACGATACGGGTGCAAGTATGACTATCTAGATACCTGAGAAAGTTAACAACAGGAGGTGAGATTTAAGAGGAAATTTGAGAATTACCATAGACAGACTGAGGGAACTGTAGGTCATTACAATGGCCAGAGCACAGGGCTACAGAGAATAGTGGGGAGAGGTGGGAGTTTAGAGGTTGGCAGAGACCAGATGATAAAAATCTCTTCTCTACTGGGCTGAAGAAGTTAGATTTTGTCTTAAAGTTAATAAAGAGCCATTGAAAGAACCTAACAGATGGGATTTATGTCATTAATTTCTCTTCGTGTTGTTCACTCCAACAGTTGTCTGGAGTATCACTTGGTGTGGAGGCAGTTTAAGAGTATAGGAAGAAATATTTTGGATTTTGTCTTAATAAAAAAAAAAGCCAGAAGCTGGTGGAACAAAGGTATGTCTTTGAGAGATAATAAGCAAGTTGAATATTCAGAACTTGACATAGGATTAAATGTCAATTTATTAAATGCAAGGGGTAGGATGGAAGGTATAGGCAAGATTTGAGGCTGAACCCATTATGTGGATGAATGGTGGTGCCTTCCATTGAGGAAGGGAAAATGGAAGAAGGTGAAGATTAGAAAGAAAAAATAAATTGAATTTTGAGCATCTTTATTTCAAGAAGTTTTGCTTATGACCAGAGAAAAAGTCTAACTGTTTCTGGGCTATCAGGATGAAGAAGTTAGAAGGCTCCGTGATGGAGTTAGAAATTCAAGAGCTATCGGGCATTGGTGTGTATATGCTATTGGGAGCTACGAGAACAGGCAATAGCTTACAGCATCTTCACAATTTTTTTGTGTGTGAATTAAAAATAAAATAATCTATCCCAATATTCCCAACCATTCTCTGCCCCAATTCAGTCTAAACAATTTGGGTTCTCATAAAAAGTATGGGGTCTGTCTTTTATTCCGTCATGCTATTCAGCGAGATTGTTCCCATAAAGTTGTGGGGATGGGTGAAATTTGAATCCCGGACCTCAATATTCAAAGCTCCTCATTACTGGGCCCCAACCAATTCTCATGTCTTCCAAAAAGCAATCATGAATCTCCTTAGTTTGAATCCATCTCTTCCTTTCTTCTCTTCTTCGTCACTGCCAGTGGGACCCTGTCATTGCAATAGCAATTTTATAATCCACATTATACTGGGGCGTATTTATTTGTGTTTCTCTGTGTCCCACTGGACTCTGAAAGGTTTGCTTTTGCACTTCATAAATACATTTATTTTGGATAATTATTGTGACTTTTATTGTCGTAATGGCAATTGTTCTAAGAATTCAATTCCCTCTCTCATTTAGAATTGTAGAAATTTTAAGAGTCAAAGGATCTTGGAGCTTCTTGAGTTCCAAAAGCTCATTTTGCAGACAAAACCAAGGTCAAAAGTTATTTGCGTAAAGTCACAAAGCAATCAGTGGCAAAGCAGACATAAACACTAGTTCTTGATGTGGTACAAAGTAGAAGTGAAAATTATTTCAATTCATGTGATTAATGTGAATTTAGTGGAATCCACACTGAAAGTTCTCAGATAAATAAAATGTCACAAATGACAGTGTTTACGGAAGTGCCTCAACCAGAAATTTGCTGACATGTTTATTCTACAAAATAAATTGTTATACATATAAAATTTATTATGATTAACATGCACATCATACTTTACTGCTTAGGAAAATATGTTTTCTATTTTTTTTAAGAGTAGGTTTTCATAATTGTATTTACAAGGTTCCTGGTTACACTTGCATCTTCAAAACATATTCCTTTAGAATGGAGAACCAAACATTGTGCGTTCTCACCCATAAGTGGGAACTAATCTTTGAGGAGGCAAGAGCATAAGAACCATACAATGGACTTTGGGGACTCGGGGGAAAGGGTGGGGGGTGGGTGAGAGATAAAAGACTACACAATGTGTACAGTGTACACTGCTCGGGTGATGGGTGCACCAAAATCTCAGAAACCACCACCAAAGAACTTATTCATGTAACTAAACACCACCTGTTCCCCCAAAACCTATTGAAATTTAAAAAACCCTTTAAACGACATGATTTTGGGTGCTCAAGTAATTTTGACAAAGTCAACTAAGTCTGCCCAAGATAGATGAAGAAATTAACCCCAAAACAAGATAATTTGCTTTCAAAAATAGCTATTTCTACTAATGTGGGAAAATATTTATTGTTGAATTAAACTATGATTTTATTTTTAAATATCACCATCCCTTGGAAAAGATCACCATAGCTTGAAAAAACATATTTACTTATTATTCACACTTTTGATCCTTAAAGAAATGACATTTATAACTCCAGTACGTGGTATGCATCTTTCTGAGTCAGTAGTTTTATCTCGGATGCCCTTTAAAGCAACATTCCTGAATGTTAACATGATGAATGACTTCTCATTAAACTTACCAGCCAATTTGGTGATGCATATATTGAAAGCAGTGCTTTCCTTTCTTAACAAGAAATTGCTAGTTTCAATTTACATGTTTAGAAATGTTATAAGCTTGAAGTTTTAAATCATGTGGTTTTAAAATTTAAGCTAGTGAATTAGACACCATCTTCTGAGGTACAAAAATGTCATATTTTAATGTAACTAACTTCATGGACCCCACTGTCAACTTTTTAAATTTTGCAAAAACAGCAAATAAGTTCCTGTTTTTCATTTACCCTTAGGCAGTCTTTTGCTTGCACTAACAATCTCTGCACATAAATCTTCGTGGAGGTGGCCCAAGGTCTATTAGTTCTGGAGTCCAGTATCTACACTTGACCGCCGGTTAGAACAGAAAAGAAGGTAATTATCTAGTTATCGGGAAAAATAAAATTCAACCCAAATTATCAAAGTGATTGCTTTGTTTGAAAGAGAAGTCCTGACTGGTATGTAAATGAGATTGAGAGATAAGTTATAAAAAGAGCTCGAATGACAGGGCCACGCTGAATCTCCTGTCTGCTGCCGATTAGGCAGGTCAATTCTAACACTGTGCTAACAAGGTCAAGGTCAAGGTTAAGTCCCCGAAGTGGGTGGTTAACTTGGCTTTGATCCAAGGCCATAGAATTCACTTTTATTTTCAGCTGTTTCTGAATATCCTTATTAGGGATAACAATTCTTAAAATGAAAACAATTCTAATAATTATTTACATATATGTATACATGTAATTGGGAAAATAATTTATAATATGAATTGAAGTAATTGAGAAATAAATTATAAAATTATTCAATTGCAAGTGACAATTTCTCCGACATGACTACCATCTGATGATCCTTAGACATTTATTTAAAGTTGTATGTTTTTATAACTAGGCTAATAAATTTTCTTTAGGATATGCCAATGTGGCCTTCTGTGTCAAAGTTAGGCAAGCCATACAGATTGGGATTCTTTTGACCAACTTAAATGATAAACTGTTAGCATAAAATACTCCAAACTATTTTTTCATGAGTAGCTAACATTATGCTTTCTGCTGTCTAATTCTCACCAAAACTAGATGGTGAATATTAATATTCATGAAGGATTTATGGAAGTCTATGCAAACTATCTGTCTCTGAGGGTTATCCTTGGTTCTTGCTTTTAGAAAGGGAATCCGACAGCATGGCTTTTGTGATAACATGCATTTAGCTCATTCGTGGGCTTATTATCCTAACCTCACCTGCCTTTGCTCTAATTACATCTATTTCCCCTAGACTATTGTAAATGTTTCTGCAAGTTACCACTAATTGTTTTAGAGTGAGGTAAGCTGACTAAACCTAATTAAATAAAAGAGTTAAAGTGAGTAAGAAAAGTAACTGCAGACTCGGTGCCTTTTGGGAACTGCATAAGATTTGTTTAACCATCCTTTTCTTTCCTTCTTCTCAACTGTGAAAGTACATGAAAAATGTGAATACTTACTATGTAAAATGTATTGCAAAATGCCTTGGAAAGAACCTTTCAAATACGTTGAAATTGAGGGTGGAAACAGTAGGCAAGAAGCAATGTTGCTATTCTCATTTTCAGCTTTGCCAGTCTCAATACTAGGAATCAGATCCATTCGTCCCATTATTACTGGTATACATTTTTGCAACAATTAATATTATTTTGTACAGTTCATAGTGAATGTTTACCTTGGTGATAAAACATTTAGAATAAAGTGCTATTTTGTTTTGTTTTATTTTCCTGTCAGCTAATAATAATTTATAGATCTCTAATAATCATGGAGATAATCATGGAATAATCATGGACATATTACTTATGATTTACCAAACATTATAAAATAAATTGCAAGAAATTCACAAATGAATACATTTGTGCTGGGACATGGGAATTTGAAAATAAAATATGCATTATGTCCAAAATAAGCTTTGCAAGTAATGAAAAACAATTAACTGAAGAATTCTACATACTTTTTGGTTAAACTGTTAGAAAGACTAAAGGCCATCATAATACTTACATCCTGGCCTATGGAGACAATAACCCTCCCATTGTTGTTATAAATGTTATTAGTGGCAGTGACAGTAACCAACCATAATTTCATAATTTCATTGAAGCCTGTCCTCTCCTGCTGTCTTTAAGCTCATTGCTGTGGATCAATCCTATATCAGACTCCGCCTGGACTTTCTGACACCCACAGCCTCTGCTCTATCCTTTAAAAGACATCGTCCCAGTTCTCCTACCAAGGTTCACATCAAGCCATCATCCTGTCTGTTAAAAAACAAAAAACAAAAAACAAAAAAACAAACAAAAAAAACCCAAAAAACCCCAAAAAACAGCAGCAGAGACAACAAAAATTTCTATATTTTACTTCAAGAATAAAATATAAACTCTTTAGCTTAATATTCAATATCCTACAACTCACTTATTTGTTTATTCATTCATTAACTCATTCAAATAAAATGTCTGAGTGGCTACAGGCACAATCACTACCATCATAGAATAATGATAATCAGGTCAGATGCTAAGGAAAAGAATAAATAAAATAGCATAAAAAAGCACCCATAGATTCTGTTAAATAGTAGACAGGAAACTAAAAAGTACTGACAAAAAGCCTGTAGCCTAGTGGCTAAATCTAGGAGTCGAGGAAGTATTTTTATGGGAACCTGACCTTAAAACTTAGACCAGATGGACGGATACAGCTAAACTTGGAGAAGAAAGGGGAGATTTCAGAAGAAGGAATAGTGCTTACAAAGAGATTTGTCCAGAGGAAGCATGATGTGCTCAGGAAACTGAAAATGTCAGCGTTGTTGCTCAGACAGAAAGATGAGGAAATCAGTTCCAGGTGAGCCTAGGAAAGTAGCCTAGAGCTAGATCTTTGAGATGATGGAGGAGAACGGTGGGGCATAGTCACTTCTGAAAGGATGACTATTTCTGAAGTAATGAGAAGGGATTCATTTTCTGTGACCAGAGTAGGCTCCTCCCAGAAAAGAGTTGACAGCAACTTGGCATTCAGTGTTTGCAATGCGTACAGTCCATGGGTTTGAGACATAGTTAGGAGGGAAAATTGACGGGACTAGGCAAGAGATGTAATGTGACTGGTAGAAGGGGGATGAGCTGGAAGAGACTTATTTAAGGGGAATTATCAGTTCATTCAGTTCTGTTTAAGTTCCAAGTACCATTGAGATGTTCACTGAGATATTCAAGTAGAGAGGGCAAATATGATTCTGAGGGTCAAGAGACAGGTTAGGAAAGGAGATAGTACACTTGGGGGATATTGATAGTTAGATGGCAGTTGAAGCCCCTGGGGCATGGTAGACATTGCCCTGAAGAGAATGCAGGATGGAAGAGAGCTCTGGCCCTGGGCTTTGCTTTCAGGAGGTCAAAATGGCATCTGGAGGCTACATATGCCTCACAGATGTGTTCTCTTTGTTCAGCAGGGCATTATAAAAATGGAGGATTTGGGTCAGTTTTGGATGGGCCATGCTGTCTCCAGTTTACCAGAATCTCCATAATTTCCAGGCTTATCCCCAAGTTGACTAGTTCCTCTCTTTTTGTTATCTCCTTGGTCCCTGTAGGCACTCGAATTTCAACCTTTGCTTTCAATCTTCATAGCCCAGTTGTTCCAATGTATGGCATCCAACACTGTTGTTTGTTTCAACTCCCGTTGCTGTATGCTAGAATTCATATCTTCCTGAATGCAGGGAGAATCAGATACCCTCCTCTGGTCATAGTTGGATATTTCCATTCTAATTCTTCCTTTATGGACATCTTCTTTTTTCTTCAAGGATCAGCTCAACCCATTTTCTCACAATATTGACCTAATTCCCATGCTTGTCAATACTTCCTTCATCCTCTGTTCCCACAGCAGTTTGTTTAAATTTCACATTTAATTGTGAATAAATTCATATTTATTTAATTTAATTATTTGATTTAATTTCATACTTATTTTCTTATACATTTTTGCATACATGCCTGTTCCATTTGCTGTTATGTAGAGTTCTTAGGGCCATGCCTTTATTGCTTTTATATCCTTTATAGCAGTTAGCACAATGCTATTCTCAGAATAGGTGATCACATGTTTGCTCAGTGAATTCTGCTGGAAGAACTGGAAACATTAGGATTCCAACACCCTGTCTTGTGCTTTGTGAAAAACAATGTCAGTGATCTTGAACAAGGCATGGACCCTGTATAGCTTCAGTTTCCTAATCTGTAAAGGAAGAATTCGGAATCACATTAGTGGCACCTAAATTTATCGGTATGCCAAGGTTCCATGAGGGCAGAGGTGTGATTTTTTCCTTAAAATATAGATTCCTAGGCTCTATCTCAGACTGTCTGAATTGGAATACTCAGGGTTATGGCTTAGGAATCTGTATTTTCAAATAGCCCTCTGTTAGATTCTAAGGTGAGTGACTGGTGATATCTTTGTTCATTACTTTTAGTTTTATTTTTTGCATTATTTAGAAATTATCCATCTACTCATACTCTATCTTTTTTATATTCTAATATGTGATTTCTTTCTCAAGACAGACATGAGTAATGTGAGACAAATAACTTTATCTATTTCTCCTTTGATAAATAAATGCTATATATTTATCTTGGTATGTATAACCAACCAAGTCATGCTAAGGTTTTTAAACTTAATAGACTTTTTTCTCTTCCCAAGTGAGATTTGAAAAGAGACCATCTTCTCCTAATTAGTGAGGCAGCAACATTTGCATACATGGCCCTGAAAAAAAAAAGCCCTACAAAGATAAAGACTTAAAAATAATTCCAATTTCAAGTAATACAATGTGGAAATTGTGGGCTAATTTAACATTAAACAGTGATGTGAATTTTGTTTCTTTAATTTAAAAAGTGTACAAGTCAAAGTTTGGTCTTATTTCTGGCTATTTGTTATATTGAGCCAACTCGAGCTAGTACAAGAGAGATGGGAAAATAATCTTTTAGCTGAAGGTCAATCAGTGTGTACATATACATTATAGCGTGTTTTTCCAATTAAGAATATCTGAGACTTCCCAAAAATTCTGGACAATTTGGAGCAGAATCATTCTGGGCCACCCCTTCTGGTTTGTGCGGTTGTGCTGGGATTTTGATGTTTATTCTCAGGTTTCCAAGGAGTCTCCAGTGAGTTGGATAGAGTTTTGTTTCTGCGTTCCCATGGCTGAGGCCAAATTTGATTGACAAGTATTTGCAGAGAGGCTGCCATATGCCCCGGAATTTGGCACACCAAGAAATAACAGACAGCCTCTATCCACAAAGAGATTTATGTGTTCATGCAACAACTACAGTGCAAGGCCACTCATGACTAAAACTGTCTAAGGCTACTGTGTCCTAGTTGAATTACTGAGTCCAAGGCACATGAAAATGATGAGGACAAGGCCCAAAGTAATGCCTCCTTGCAGATGTGGCTCGGAGTCCTCCCCGGTCTCTGTCTGATGACATTGCTTCATGAAGAACCTTACCTCTAAGAAATGGTTTTCTCCTGGACCTCAGCACTTCTTTTATTTCCAAAATTAAAATGTTAGGAACAAAAATAATAATAATAATTCAAAGGCAAGGCAGGTAAAACACTAATTTTAAAATTAGAATAATAAAAATCAAGTTGAGAGTTATAAAAATAAGCTGAAAGTTGATATAAATCCCCCAAAAGACAAGAGTTCTCTCCAAAAAACGTGAGATTCTGGTTGCTTTCAACGTTTCGTGAGATGTCATCAGGCCTGACTTTTCTTTTCATTACTGAAAAAGGCGGTGCATTTGCAGTGGATGCTTGCAGGACAAATGCCATTGAGGCGTCTTATCACAACTTTCTCTTTGTCCCCAACTCCTTTTACATATGCATTTATTGGACTATGATTCCCCTCACTTTAGAGTTACATATTTATATGACTTGCCTGCTCCTAAATCTGAGGTTATCCAAAACGGGAATCATACCTTCTTTCCTTGGTTGTTTGCTTCATGGGATCTTAGTTTCTAATCCCATGTACAAAAAGTCCAAATTTCCACCAGTGGCCAAAAGGACTCTGTGGCCTGGCTGCCTCTTCTCTCTCCATTCTCATCTGTTATGGATCCCTTTCACCCTAGCCCCTTTCCATTCCAAAAAGCCAGGGAAGGCAATCACTCTTCTTTCTTGCTGGACCCACCTCTCTGCACACCTGTGTCACCAGGAAGGCATCTACTGATCCTTCGTGCCTCATGTCAGTCTTTCCCATCACCAGTGGGCTGTGTCCCCCTTTGTGTTCACCTGATCTGTGTACTTGTGTACCTCTCCCTTTCAGCGTTTATCACCATGTGCCACTATACACAGAATTGAATAACAATTCATGTCTCTCTCCCCAAACTGACTGTTAGCTCTACATAAGTAGATACAGTTCTTCTCCATGTTTTTATTTTGAGTCCTCAGTCACTGATGTGTAGTAGGTGTTCATTTTTATCTAATTGGATATTGATGTGTATAATATCAATTTATATAATTAATTGTATAAAATAAATTTACGGCAACTCCATTCCTTCACACTGAGTGAAATTCAGTCTTGAATTTACATGTCCCTTGGAACAAGTTAAAATTGAACTTACAATTCTTACGGAATGGGACCAGTAAAAATACATTCAATTTGTTGGTTTTCTGCACTCCCTAGGTAATATCAACAATAAGTGAAAACATGCCTCCTCAAAGTGATTGGCAGTATCTCTTAGAATTTTACAATCTTTAATAAATTGCTAAATTATCAAAGATTTCAGGAGATCCTTGTTGCATTCATCTTTTATTGAGATTATATCAGACTGTGATAAGGCACTCTCCACTGTTTTATGTGGCAAAACAGATCATAGTTTTAAAAATAATCTTATTTGTATAAATAAAAATGAAAAGTCATATAAACAAAATTGTTTTGACATTTTCCTTTCCATCACAGGTTGTTCCTAAACACACTGGGATAAACTGGCACTTTTCAATAACGGCTACATATTAGAATCGCAGGGGAACTTGCCCAAGACACACCCTCGACGAAAATAACAAAAACCCTCAGGGGATATAACCCGGGCATCTCTACTTTTAAAGCTTCTCAGGTAAGTCCAATGTGCAGCCAAGGCTGAGAACCTTGGGTTCTTCTTGAAAGATCACTGTCTCTCAAACTTTAAGGTGCACACAAGTAATCTGGGCAACTTGTTAAACTGTGGATTGTTATTTTGGAGTAGAACCTGCAATTCTGTATCTTCACAGGCTCCTTGGTAAACCACGGAGCACGTGCTGAGTTGTGCAGAGTCAAATGACCTTAAAGGGGGAGAGAAGTCCTGATTCAGGGACATGCAAGGGTATTTAGAATTGAGTGCTCTCATTTGTTTTGGGCATTTATTATTTATGCCCAACCTAATTTAAGAAAGTATTCCACTTGCTTACATGACAAAAGATGTCTACTGTAAAACCATAACATGAAATGCAAGGGGGCATAATAGAAATGTGGCTGGCCAACAGGTAGATGACCCCTGAATATTCTCATCTTCTGATATTCATGCCCTTGAGTGTGGGTTTGGCCTGGTGACTTGATTCGAATGAACAAGATGTGGCAATGGTGATCGGATATGATTTCTGTGGTCAGGCTGTGAGACATTGTCACTTCCACCTTGCCAGCAGATGCTCTCTATTACATTCTAGGGCTTCAGCCGGTGATAAAGTGGACTGCCATTCTGGAGGGCCCCACATGACTGCAGGCAGTGATAGAGGGGGCTGCCATGCTGGAGGGCCTCACATGGCAAGGCACTGATGGCAACCTTCAGCCAACATTAGCATGGAAGTGAAGCTGATATCCCAACACCCTGGTAGAAATTGAATCCTACCAACAACCATATGTGCCTGGACACAGATCCTCCCCAGTCACGCCTTGAGATGACTGTAGCTCTGGCAAACACCTTGATGGCTACCTGTGGGAGACCTTGAAACAAAGGACCCAATTACACCACACCCAGAATCCTGACCTGCAGAAAATGTGAGATAAAAATTAGGTGTTGTTTTAAGTCACTAAGTTGTGGGGTGATTTTTTATGCAGTCATTGATAACTAATACTATGAGTAATACAGGCAAGTAAATGAGATATTACAGCACAGGAATAAAGAATAAGAAGAGCTACAGTGGCCTCTTCTGAGCTTGGATAATGTTGATAGGCTAAACACACTCATCAACCCACTCTGCCAAAATAAAACAACAAGAAAGTTGAGCAGTTATTTTTTTTTTTAAGAAAAAGCACTATCAGCTTTGAAAAAAACAGAGAGGTATCAAGAGATTAGACATTTTGAAAGATTAACGAAAGGTAAGAAAAATACTGAATCAAATATATGGAGAAATAAAGTGGGAAAAATAGTATAAAACACATGTTGCTTATGTCAGAGCTACCCAGGAGAATTATAAGGCCAGAGGCACATTCAAGAACCAAGAAGAGAGCCAACATCTACGCAATTTATCCTCGGTTTAATTTTGAGTCCATAAAAGGTGGTGGCATTACATAATCTGTGGTATATGTTACTAAATATTCAGGTTATAAAGTATCTTTCAAAGATTGTATTTAAAATTCATGTTATCTCTCTTAAAATGCATGAAACTTCAATATTATTTATGAGACACTGGTCACATCCAATTGTTCATTCTTGAATAGACAACACTTTGAAATTTTTAGCACCAAACTGAGACATCACACACAAAAATATTTCAGTAATCTACAATCATTGAGGGTGAAAATGATTTTAAGCCCACACACACGGTGTAGAATTATTCCTGTAATTTACTTGTGTATCGAGGTTAGGACCATGCCTCCAAATTATAAGTGGGTGATTTCTATTTACATAGCATACCTGTTGGGTTATGTTGTGCCTATGTTTCCTGTATGTCTGAGTCTCTCTTGTTGACATCTTAGATGCCATCATCATTTCAGGATCTAAGCAAATCCTGGGCTCTGTCCAGCATCTGTGGTGCTGATCCTCCATGAGACAGCCACCCCTTCTCATGCCTCTTGGATTTCCAAGTGCTGTCTGTCCTCTTTGCTAGGAGGTTAGATGTGGGCTCCTCTCTCCACAGTAAAAGCATAATTTCATTCTCATCTCTACCAAGACTGTGATGGTTAATTCTGAGTGTCAACTTGATTGGATTGAAGGATGCAAAGTATGGATCCCGGGTGTGTATGTGAGGGTGTTGCCAAAGGAGATTAACATTTGAGTCAGTGGGCTGGGAAAGGCAGATCCACCCTTACTCTGGGTGGGTACCATCTAATCAGCTGCCAGTTCAGTCAGAATATAAAGCAGGCAGAAAAACACGAAAAGGCTAGACTGGCTTAGCCTCCCAACCTGCATCTTTCTCCCGTGCTGGATGTTTCCTGCTCTCAAACATTGGACTCCAAGTTCTTCAGCCTTGGGACTTAGACTGGCTTCGTTGCTTCTCAGCTTGCAGACAGCCTATTGTGGGACCTTGTGATCATGTGAGTTAATACTACTTAATAAACTCCCATATGTATATATATCATATACATCTCAGATATATCTGATATATATGGGAGTTTATTATATATTAGTTCTGATATTAGTATATATATATTAGTTCTGATATATATATCCCTATATGGGATATATGCTATAGATCTGATATATATATATCATATATGATATATATATCCTATGTGTATATATCCCATATAGGGATATACATATATCAGAACTAATAGGATATATATAATCCCATATGGGATATATATATATTATTAGTTCTGTCCCTCTAGAGAACCTTGAATAATACAAAGACAAATGTCATGTCATTTGAATAAAAAAAAATTGTCTCTGGAATTGGAGAATGGTGCATAGCCCTTTGATGTTCTGTGGAGTGTGGAGACAAAAGAGATTCCATTTTTCTCTGTGGTAAAATCACTTCTCAGACAAAATGTTAACTTTTAATTGGTCATCCCACGCTGGTTGTTCTATGGTCTGCAATTTTCCCTTCTCCGTTCTCACTTTCATGTTCCGTCAACCGACCACAGGCATCTAAGCATGGATTCCAGGGCATTCCCAAGCTGTTGAGCCAGCCCATCTCTGGGCATGAAGAAATCCTTCTCGATTTCACAATTTATCTGTGCTTTAGTTCTAGAAAACTGACACGGCCACTAGCTGGAGGCTACATTTGTGGTCTTAAAATTTACTTTGAAAAAATGTAGGCAAATACCCTTGCACACATCTTCCCCATTCGCACAAGTACAAAACTGTACTTCAATGTCATTTTCCCTTGGGCCAAGAAGAAAATGTGGAAGAAAGCATGGAAATTATTTCAACTTTGATGCTGGAATTTTATTCTAAAACCAAATTCATGATAACTAAGAAATACTGTGTAGTAGAATGTTTATAGTATCTAAAAATATCACTTTTATGCCATCATCTATGAATTACTTAGGGATTATAGGGAAAGTATTTATATTTAAATAATTTTCTTCTGGACCCATTCAATAAAATATTTAATGCATAAAAGGTAATTTAAGATGAGAAAAAACAATGTTACTTAAAGTGTCATAATTCTGTCAATTGTACCATATTCTCATATTAAAAAGTGTGGAACATAAAGCTATATTTTATTTAAAAAATTTCCTAACTCCATTGTCTATATCTGCAAGGTTTATTTTCCCATAAGGAAAAATTCACACATCTAAGAAGTGTCTTGGGTTAACATAACTCTCTCTGTCTTGAAAGATTTTTATTTTCTAGTAAATTAAGTTTAAGTGCATAAATAATGGTACTGTCATGATGAACAGGCATATTATTAATATCATATTAATAATTATTATCATATTAATTATTATTAATATCATATTAATAATTATATTAATAATAATTAATATAATTATTAATATGATATTATTAATAGCATACCTGAAATTTTATAACGTTTTGGGCTGATTTGAAACCAGGTAGTTGTATTGTTGCATCACAGTTGAAATTATTATAACCAGTAGTCACGTAAGCCGTGGCTTGCTATGAAATTCAGGGCCCCAGAAGAAATATATTGAGACTAAAGCTAGCCACGCTGTTCAAAAGAAGAACTATAGTATATTTCATATAACTCTGTAACAAAGAAAAGAACTGAAGCTTCTGTGAGGTTTTTTGAAAATTACAAGAAAATATAAACAATTAAATGATAAAATGTAGTCCTGCAATAGCAGAACATGGAGGGAGAGGAAGTGAGAAAGAGAAGCAGAGAGAGAATAAGAGTGAATTATAAACAAGGAATATCTGCTTTCTGATTTCACCCACGGCATTGGGGAGTCCCACTTGACTGTCCTGTAAGCTGCTTGCCAGATAGCATCTTTACGGTGTTGGCTCTAACATCATGCCTCACCTTTGCAATGTGGTGTTATACTATTAAAGAAACAACAATAGTGGCATGGAACAAATCCCACTAGAAATTCCATTTCCATTCAATATGAATTCCGGTTTTGACTCTCCAATTCCTTTTGCTTTTCTAAATATGGAGTCGAGTTGATTCTCCATCATAGAATTCAGTTCAACAATTTTTCTTAATGTAAGCAGCAAGAAAGTAAAAGTGACAAAATGAGGATTCAATGAAATGCAATGATTCTGCAGCACAATCAGCACAAACCCAGGCAGATGGAAGTAGGAAGTCTATGGATTTTAATCGAGCTCAAGGAGAGGGAGGATTCAATGATAACCAAAAAAGAGTTACAGTTTTACCCTTGCTACTTTTGTAAATTTGAAATGACTGTCTTTTTCATCTTGTAGCCATAAAGCAAACACTGTAACTCTCAAGTTGTAGATCTAGCCAATTTTAAAATCTGCTACCACATTTATAATTCTCTATTTTTATCATGTTATTGCCACTAAATTCACACACACGCGTTGCTGATGTGGTCTGAAGTTTTTGTTGGCATGACTTGAGTGCTGACAGATTCCTTCATATTTGAATATCTTCCAAGCCCCAAACAATCTCCACTCTGCACCACCTCACAGCATATGTGCTTATCCCACATTTTTCAAAGACAGAATTATTTTAAGACACTGATTTGCCGTCACCGCATCCCTTTTATTTATCTCCTCACCTGTGCATTTTCTTTGCCTTTGTTTCTTGAATTAAAATGTAAAAGGCAACCAACTACCAACTGAGTAGATGATGTGAAGGAGGAGGTGTCAGAAATGTTAGGTTACTCCTGAATTAGAGTAATTCCTTAAGAGATGCTGTGATAAGCAGAATCTGGAAAGTCCAACCCCACAATTCCTTGCCCTGATGTTCAGAAATATGAATATAAGATTTCACACCGTACTTATTTCCTCCTGTGATGGTGAATATTGAGTGTCAACTTGATTGGACTGAAGGATGCAAAGTATTGTTCCTGGGTGTGTCTGTGAGGATGTTGTGAAAGGAGATTAACATTTGAGTCGGTGGACTGGGAAAGGCAGATCCACCCTCAGTCTGGGTGGGCACCATCTAATCAGCTGCCAGCACGGCCAGAATAAAAGCAGGCAGAAGAACGTGGAAATACTAGACTGGTTTAGTCTTCTGGCCTACATCTTTCTCCTGTGTGGGATGCTTCCTGCCCTTGAACATCAGACTCCAAGTTCTTCAGCTTTGGGACCCGGACTGGCTTCCTTGATCCTCAGCTTGCAGACGGCCTACTGAGGGGCCTCACCTTGTGATCCTGTGAGTCAATACTCCTTAATAAATTCCCCTTTATATATACATCTATCCTATTAGTTCTGCCCCTCTAGAGAACCCTGACTAATACACTTTCCAGGGCAAAAGGGTTAATCTGAAGATGTAAATAAGGTTACCATTCATTTGATTTTGAGTTAGTAAAAAGGAAGATTATCCTAGTGGGTCTAAACCTGTTGCACGAGACCTTTAAAAACACGATGTTTTCTCTGGCTGATAAGAGAAGGGGAAGTCAGAAATATTAGAAGCAGGAGAAGGAGTCCATGCATCCTTGATGGCTTTGGAGATAGAGAGGTGGTAAGCAAGGACAAATGAGAGATCTGAGACTGGCCCCTGGTCAAACAGCAATAAAACAAAGACCTCCACCCTACAATTGCAAGAAACTAAAATCTTCCAACCACAGATTCTTCTCCAGAGTCCTGAAAAGAGCCTGGTTGTCTGTCATCCTGACTTTGGCCACATGAGACCTTAAGCAGAGAATTCAGCAATGTCTTACTGGATTTCTGTCCTACAGAAGTGTGTTTTAAGTCTTCACGTGTATGCTAATTTGTTACACAGAAATAGAAAAGTAATACTGATGCCTTCTATGACAACTTAGGACCTGCTATTTTGAGATTATTTGGGGCTATAAATGTCCATTTAGGGACTGATTCACTATACTTTCTCTCAGGGTAGCAAGTCAAACTGCTTCTGCCCGCTAAATACTTTTGAAATCCACCCCTCTCCTATTTTCAGCCTAGTGACTTTCATTTGAACTTCTGTTTAAGAGTCCTCATCTCCTTCTCCTGATCTCCAACCTCCCCACCCTTCCACATATTCTTTGAGCTCTTTCTTCCACTGTACGGCTAGATTCATCCCCCAGAAACACAGCTGAGACCATGTTATTCTGCTAACCAAAAGCTACAAATGACTCACCAGTATCTACTTCATGAAGTAAAAACCTTCCTGTTGGAATTCAAGTTCTCTAAGGCTTTCTCCAGTCTCTCCCTCTAGCGTTACTTCCCTTCTCTTGACATCACACACTGTTTTTTTCCATCAAACTGATTGCATTTGCCCTTTTTACAGCATGTTCTCACCTGTGCCTCTGCACGGGTATGTTTCTGGTATACATGCCAAGATGTGAGTCAATCTTCACAGCTTAGTTAGATGTTACCGACCATCTGAGGCCCTCTTGCACGGTATGAGTGTCTTTTTCTACTTTAAATTTCAATGGTGCAAGGATATGGCCCTTGGAAGTCTGTGTCTCCTGATTGAGCTAGTAATACACATCTTTTGTAGCCCTTATGAGCTTCTACAAGATTACATCTGATTTATATTCATCATTGTATTCCTTAAAGCACTTGTTTCAATGTTTTATGCTTTGTGGATTTCCAAAAATGATGAATTTGTTCAAGCAGTAAAGAATAGCTAATGATACATATGTTCCTCAAAATACATAAACCATGTACATTTAAGTAAAAACATGCTAGATAACAAAAAAACGCACAAGATGATCTGAGTTTTTGTTGTTATGGTTGTTGTTTGTTCATTTGCTCATTTTTAGAAGAAAGGAGAAAAGAATAAAGGAAGATTGGACCCATGTGGTATAGAAATATCAAATACTAAATATGGATACTTCCTGTTAGTGGGAAGACACAAAATATAAAATACAGTCCACCCTTGAACAACACAAGTTTGAACTTCACAGGTCCACTCATACATGGATTTTCTTCTGCCTCTGCTACCCCTGAGACAGCAAGACCAAGCCCTGCTCTTCCTCCTCCTCCTCAGCCTCAACAGGAAGATGATGAGGATGAAGACCTTTCTGATGATCCACTTCCACTGAATGAATAGTAAATACATGTTCTCTTCCTTATAATTTTCTTAATGATATTTTTTCTCTACCTTATCTTATTGAAAAAATAAGTATATAATACATATAACATACAAAACATTGACTACGTTATTCATAAGGCTTCAAGTTAACAACAGGCTATTAGTAGTTAATTCTTTGGGGAGTCAAAAGTTACATGCAGATTTTTGACTATGTGGAGAGTTGGTACCTCTAATTCTCATGTTGTTCAAGGGTTAACTGTATCTTATTTTTATGTTGCACATATTTCATAATTAAGTCTTTCTTCTTATTTTACATATTAAGCCTATTTCTTTTAGCAATCCTAAGACTAATTTAATGACCTCTAAGTCAAAATGACTGGCTGACATTTTCTCTGCTGTTATTCTCAAACTTCCAAAAATGTGTTGTTCATTGCCACAGGCATCCTTTGCTCTTTAATTTCCAATCCAGTTTAGGCAAACAGTAGGGGTCAGATGTGAAACAAAGTTGATGAACGTAGAGTGAATTCAAACTCCAAACTGTAAGAATCTTTGTTTGGAAAGGGCTTTCTTTGCTTCTGCTTAAAAAGAGATATTATATAATTCCATGGTCTTGAATTTATTAGGCAGGATCTAACCTTCCGTGTAGATAATTACAGAAGACAGTAAAAACAATTGGCATTTAAAATAAAACTGTTGAGGCCAGGCATTGGTGGCTCACACCAGTAATCCCAGCACTTTGGGAGGCCGAGGCAGGCGGATCACCTGAGGTCAGGAGTTCGAGATCAGTCTGGCCAAGGTGGTGAAACCCCATCTCCACTAAAAATACAAAAACTAGTCGGGCGTGGTGGCACGTGCCTGTAATCCCAGCTACTTGAGAGGTCGAGGCAGGAGAATCGCTTGAACCCGGGAGGTGCAGGTTGCAGTGAGCCGAGATTGTGTCACTGTACTCTAGCCTGGGCAACAGAGCGAGACCCGTCTCAAAAAGAAAATAATAAATAAATAAATAAATAAATAAATAAATAAAATAAAACTTGAAAAAGTAGTTGTTTGAGATGTGGTTTCACATTCATAAAATCAAAATATTTTTCTTAATGTCTATAAAAATATTCACTCTGTCCTTTCAGAAGCATTTTATATCTTTTATTTTTAAACTTATTTTCAACAAAATAAAGTCATAATATAAGTAATTAGTAAAAATGGTATGTAAAAATGGAAAAATTTCATAGGAATGGGCTAATTATACTTTATTATTTGTGAATAAAATTATAAAAATGACATGTATTTTATTGAATGTTTAAACTGTTTCCTTGTATTATAATATAGTAGAGTGGGAGGATACCAAATACTATAATAGAAGAAACATTACTAATCATTTATCCAATCTCTTCATTTTACAGAAGAATAAACAAAACTCAGTGAAATATGGGGTTATTGTGCAAATTGTGTTCTCTGCATCTTAGATTTGAATCACCAAACTCTGTTACATATATGCAAATATGCTGATGCAAAAAAAAATCACAACACATTTAAGTTAAATGATTTACAATTATTCAAATTAAATAATTATTTTAATTCTTTAAACAATTATTTATTGTCTGGTTTAATATTGTAGATTAAAAAAATAAACCTTTCCTCCCTTCCAGATGCCCATTTAAAAAATTAAATAAATAGAAAGGAACTGTCATGGTAAGGAAATGTAGAAGGTCAACTCTCAACAACAGATTTTAATAAGTTTCTGGAAGGGATATTAATGTAAGAAACTGAACAATGCAAACCACCTTCCAGGATGTGTGTCCATTATCCAATCATCACTCAGACTAACACCACGAGAGAAAGAAGGACAGTGGGTGGGTGAAAGGAGCTGGGTGATTATTAGATTTCCAGTTTAGCTTCTCTACCTGCCTCGTTCATGCCTGCAAAGAAAACAAAATAAAACAAAGAGACAAAAACAGAGGGCTTTTCTCCCTAAAAGCCATACAACAATCTAGAGAAAACTGGTAAGCGGACAAGTTTTGTTGTCCCAAAATAAAGGATACCTTTAATCCAACATTTGGGAAATCTATAACATTCAATGCAATCCTTAAAAATGCAACCCAGCAAAGCCTGACAGTCAACAACTCTACTCATTTATACTGAATACCTGTAGAACTTTCCATTTCACCTGAGAAAACTAATGGAATACGAAATTATAGTGAAAGAAACTCACACAAACCATCGTGTATAATCAGGTCCACTTTCTGCAAACCAAGTCATCAGTCAAAAACAAATCAGGGTGAAAGTAAGGGAAATACTATGTTAAAGATAAAACTTATCTCAACAGAAATAGAGATGATGAGGAAAAGAGAATGTAAAACAGACACAGAGATACTCAGACACACACACACACACACACACACACACCCCCTCAGCATCAACCATTTAGCATCCGTTAACACAGATCAGACTTATATAAAAAGGAAATAATGAGAAAGCCAGAAAAACCCTTAAAAATTTAAAATATGAGGATCAAAATTCATAATTTATTTGAGGACTAGAAGACAAAAGAAGGAAATCCTAGAATATAAAGCAAAAAGACAAATACATGCAACTAGAGATGAGAGATTTAGTTTCTCAATCCAGAAGCTTCAAACACACCAGTAGGATGTTTACAAAGAGAAAACAAAATGAATTAATTATTTCAAAGAATATATAATGAGAAACACATGATTTTAGTCAAAGTTAAGATGAATGAAAAAGATTTCATGTCCTTGTGCAATCAGAACACCACGAATAAAATTAACCTTATTAAAGGTGGAGCTAGATTGTCAATGTGGATGATCTACAAATTGAGAGAGATTAAGATTTGCTTTAGATATTTCTTGGATGATTGTGGTTGCAGAAAATAAAGAATAATGTCTCCAAGTTCTTAAAAAAAGGAAATGATACCAGTAAAACTATTAATCAAGTTTCAGGAAAAACATGTATATATTGTGACTTCATTAATGTCCCACATACTCTGGTGACATCACTTAAAGACATGCTTCAAGGAAACAAGACCAGTAAAAAGGTAAGAAGGTATGGGTTTTAAGGACTGGTTGAACTAACTTAGGAGTCTTAAAAAATATATTGACTGAGAAGTCATCCTAGAAGAAAGCAGTCTGAATTAGGACTAAATAAATTCACTGATTTTTTGCCTTTAAGAAAAAAAGGCAAAGAAAAATGGAACGACTTCCACAAAATTCATACAATGAATGAGAAAAATAAATAATTTAGTGCATATTTTAAGAAGCATATGTTTATTCTTACCACAAGAAGCAAAGACAATTGCATTTTCTGGAAAAGGGCCTGTTTACAACTAAAGACATTGTGAGGGTACACGTGTAAGTTTCAAATACGAAGTGACCTAAACAGTGGCATGATAACTGAAGGAGACTAGAAAGCCACCAGGCGGACTTTACTCTGATAAGGCTCTCTTTCTGGGCATGCTGCGTTAGAACCATGGAGGATGTACTCTGAAGCATGAAGCTTTGTAGGTCTCTGTAGCTATGGTGGTATGAATGGCAGAGCTGATGGTCGGCACAGTGCTTGAAGCCTGCAGGACGCTCAGGGGCCCATGAAAATGCGTGGATTTATTTAAAATCAGAAGAAAAAACCCACAACTTTAGAGTCAATAAAATGTTCTAATTGTTTTTTTCACATCAGTAAATACGAAATTTTTAGGATGAATAAAATACATGATGGTGGGAGGCACTCAGCAGGGCAAGGGGCCGGGGTCCCAGCTAAGTCAGGCCATGCTCTGAGGAACGGTGCTCTTTTCCTTCTGCTTTTCCACATTTCAGAATCAAGTCATAGAAAAAGATTTAATGGTATTTCCAGAAACAAATTTAAGTTTCATAAACAATGCAATATATATGATACATAATTATATAATACATATCTGTATAATAGATAATAAATATATTATCTGTTACAATCATATATTATATATTGTATATTATCTATTACACAATTGTATATTATATATTAAAATTGACTATATGTTATATAATAAAATACATAACATATATGATTACATATGTTTATATATAATTATTGTAATGCATAGCTATGGTATGATTATATAATAATTGATATCACGAATATATTATATAGGATTATTATATATTATATTAATATGGATTATATTATTTATATGTGTGACAGATTATATATAATATTTACATATATATTCATTATATATAATTATGAAATATAATATGATAGATAATATTTATCATATATTCAAGGGAGAAAAGATCAAAGGGAAAAAGTGATGTGAGGAAGGAAGCATATAATATTTATCATACATTATATTACATCTGATATATTATGTTATATATCATAATTATATATAATGAAATGCATAATATATACTATAATGTAACATAATTATATATCATATAATATATATTTATCATGTTATATATGATTATATATTGTATATTATATTGTTATATAATATATAATATACTAAATATATACTGTATATTATATAATCATATAATGTATATAATATATGACATATATAATAATATACACTATATATCATATATAATATAAAATATGACAAATATTGTTATACTACCTATGAAGCAATATATATTATAATATATATCATGTATAATATTATATATTATATTATATCATAATCACATGTGATTAATATATATAATTAATATTTTATATGATATATTAATTATAACATATAAGCATATAATGTATACAATATAATTATACATATATAAAATATATAATACTATAATTCTATTAAATATGTTAATGTAATGAATACATTTAATATAAATATATATATGGTGAAGAGGTTGAAGGTGAGATAAGATCTGGCAAAATCATAAGGGTGCTAAAATTCACCTTAGTGGACAATCAAAAAATTTTTCAAATGTAAACATATATTATTTTGAGTTCAAAAGTTAATCAGTAAAGCTTAATAAGTACCTTTAGAATACTGCAATAGACAAAACAATCCCCCTCTAAATATGTCCTTGTTCGAATCCCCCCAACATTGTGACTATATTAGCTTACATGGCAAATGGGACTTTGAAGGTGTCTTAAGTCAAGGATTTTGAGGTGGAACTATCATCCCATGGGTCCCTATGAGAGAGAGAGGAGGTTTAGGGGGAAAAAGTGACATAAGGAAGGAAGCTTAGTTTGCAGTGGTGCATTTTGAAGGTAGAGGAAGGGGCCAGGAACAAAGGAATGCAGTTGTCATCTAGAAGCTGAAAAAGGGACGGAAAGAGACTTTCCTTTAGAACCTTCAGAAGGAATGCAGCTTTGACAACTGCATTTAGCCCAGTGAGATTCATTCCAAACTTCAGACCAGTAGAACAATAAGATAATACATTTGTGTTGATTTAAGCCACTAAGTATATGGTTATTTGTTATAGCAGGAATGGAAAACTAATACAAATATATTCATGAATTAATGAATGGCTGAATAAATGAATGTGTGGATGCATACATAGAGCTGATTATGAAGGGTGTGTCCATAAACAAGGACTAGTACCACCAAGTTGCCAGGTTTCTGTAATGATGTGTTTTATACATCTATTGTTTTGTTCAATTGATAACTTTCTTCTTGCCCTCTTTTTCTGCATGTTAATGTACTTTAATCATCACCGTGTATAAGTGTACCTCACCTTATTATGCTTTGCTTTACTGTGCTTCACAGACACTGCCTTTTATCTATATTGAAGGTTTGTGGCAACCCTGCATCCAGCAAGTCTATAGGTACCATTTTTCCAACAGCATGGGCTCACTTTGTGTCTCTGTGTCATATTTAGGTAATTCCTGCAATATTTCAAACTTTTTCATTATTATTCTATCTACTATGGTGATCTGTGATAAATGATCTTTTATGTTACTATTATAATTGTTTTGGGGCACCATGAACCATGTTCATATATGATGGCAAACTTAATCAATAAATGTTGTGTGTGTTCTGACTGATCCACCTACCAGCTGTTACCCTATCTCTCTTTCTCCTCAGTCTTCCCTATTCCCTGAGACACAACAATGTTGAAGCCAGGCCAGTTAATAACCCTGTAATGGCCTCTGAGTGTTCAAGTGAAAAAGAAGAGTCTCATGTTTCTCACTTTAAAAAAAAAGCTAGACATGATTAAGCTTAGTGACTAAGGCACATTGAAAGCCAAGATAGGCCAAAAGCTAGGCCTCTTGAGAAACACAGTTATCCAAGTTGTTAATGCAAATAAAAAGTTATTGAAGGAATTTAAAAGTGTGACTCCAGTGAACACATGAATGATAAGAAAGTGAAACAGCCTTATTGCTGAAATGAAAATAGTTCAAGAGGTAAGGATAGAAGATCAAACCCATACAACATTCCCTTAAACCAAGCCTAGTCCAGGGCAAAGTTCTAATTTTCTCCAATTCCATGAAGGCTGAGAGAGGTGAGGAAACTGCAGAAGAAAAGTTTGAAGCTAGAATATGTGGGTTCATGAGGTTTAAAAAAAGAAGCTGTCTCTACAACATAAACGTGCAAAGTGCAGCAGCTGGTGCTGATGAGAAGCTGCAGCACATTATCCAGAAGACCTAGCTAAAATCACTCATGAAGGTGGCTACACTAAACAAAAGATTTTCAGTGTAGGAGAAACAGCCTTCTATTGGAAGAAGATGCACCTAGGACTTTTGCAGCTACAGAGAAGTCAATGTGTGGCTTCAAAGTTTCAAAGGACAGGCTGACTTTCTTGATAGGCAGCTGGTGACTTTAAGTTGAAGCCAATGCTCATTTACCATTCTGAAAATCTTGGGGTCCTTCAGAATTATGCTAAATCCACTCTACCTGTGCTCTGTAAATGGAAGAACAAAGCCTGGACAACAGTACATCTGTTTACAGCATGGTTTACTGAATATTTTAAGCCCTCTGTTGAGACACACCAATCAGAAAAAAAGAGATTTATTTCAAAATACTTCTGCTCATTGACAATTCACTTGGTAACCCCAGAGCTCTGATGGAGACGTACAAGATTTATGTTGTTTTCATGCCTACTAACACAACATCAATTCTGCAGTAATTACTTATGGAGTAATTTTGGCTTTTAATTCATATTATTTAAGAAATATATCTTATAAGGCTATAGCTACCATAGACAGTGATTCATCTGTTGGATCTGGTCAAAGTAAATTGAACACCTTCTGGAAGAGATTTACCATTCTAGATGCTATTAAGAACATTTGTGATTCATGGGAGGAGGTCAGCCTACCAACATCAACAGAAGTTTGGAAAAAATTGATTCCAACCCTCATGGGTGATTTTGGGGGGTTCAAAGCTTCAGTGGAGGAACTAACAGTAGATGTGGCAGAAATAGCAAGAGAACTAGAATTAGAAGTGGAGCCTGAAGATGGGACTGAATTGCTGCAATCTCGTATCAAACCTGAATGAAACAGGAGTTGCTTCTTATGGATGAGCAAAGAAAGTGATCTCTTCAGATGGTGAACATGCTGTGAACATTGTTGAAACAACAATAAAGGATTTAGAATATGACATGAATTTAGTTGATAAAGCAGAGGCAGAATTTGAGAGAACTGACTCCAATTGTGAAAGAAGTTCTACTGTGGGTAAAATAATATTAAGCAACAGAGAAATCTTTCCGGCAAAAAGATTACATGACTTGCTGAAGGCTCAGATAATCAGCATTTTGGGCAATAAAGTATTTTTAATTAAGGTGTGTACATTGTTATTTAGACCTAATGCTATTGTACAATAGGCTATGGTACATAAATTTTATATGTACCGAGAAACCAAAAAATTCATGTGACTTGCTTTAATTGCAATAGTCACTGTATTGTTGTGGTCTGGAACTGAACCTGCAATCTCTCCAAGGTATGCCTGAATACCTTGGTATACATGGTATACATTCACTTAAACTAGCTGAAGGCAACAAAGAGAAGATTCTCCTCTTGGTACTTGTTTTAAAACATTTTATTAGATGATTTTTCGGATTTTGAGTATACATTCCTGGCCCGTTACATAGCAGGAGAATGTTTTCTTAATATTACCAGAATTTCCCCTAATCAGAGCTCCAAACCACATATTGGCCACTTTACAAGAAACAAGAGCCAGCCAGTTGACATCTCTAGCTGAAAGCCAATACCAGTTTTTTTGGCAGTTCCACAGCCACCTTTTATTAATTTAAAATGGGGGTGACCGAAACATTTTAAGACCATGACTGTGGGTCAATTCCCTGGGAAGATGCTCATTTAGAATGTACCAGATATGCTGTGATGTTAAACTTCAATATTCAAAGAAGTTTTTCAAGTATATTGTATAGTAGTTGCAGATTCTACCTTATAAACTGGGTGTTGCTAGTCTCATAAAAACTGAAATAGAAAAAGACACAAGTATCAAATACAGTTCTAGTTATGACCCACGATGGTAGTTTTAGCTGTAGATTCATATTGAAATCAACTGGGGAAGCTTTAAGAAACGGAGCCATCATCTTTCCCAAACTCTTCCACCCTCTGCCTGCATTGAATTAGAATCTCTGGGGATGGTGCTCCACCAATAGCATTTCTAAAAACAACTCCTTTCAGTTGATTCCAGTGGGGAACCCAGCTAAAGAAAAATTGTCCTCAGGCAGCTCAGCTATTGAGATCCTACACATGTGACATGTTATTCAATGAATACTGGACTATCTGGGCAAATGGTTCATGATATCTGAAATACTGTTGACGTTTGACTCACTCCAGTCAGCTGAGAACTGTCCCTTATTCTTAATATTTTGCCTTTAACTTGACACATGCTCCATCAGTGTTGTTATAGATATGACTAAATCCTACTCTAAAATTTACCCTTGGAAGTGATTCATAATCACATAATGAATATCTCTGGGCCTGTTTAAAATTGTTAAGATTGGACCACCCTAAAACCACAGCAAAGCTAAAATCAGGCATACACGTCAATGTTGTTAAAATTTCTTTGTAGTGCAAGGGTTTTCAAATATTCTGTTCAGTTAAAAACTCATGAAACTATCTGGATTCCTTTTAAATTTCATTTTCCAAATCAATTGGGCCTTCTCTTGAATCAATAGAATTGAACAAGTATTACAGAGAAGTAAAGTTTATTTTCAATTATAGGGACTTGTAAAAATGTGTTTCAACCTAATGTTTCCCCATTTTCATCTATCTTCTCCGAATAGGTAATTACTTTCTGGATTTTGGAATATTTTTCTCCATGATAAAATCATCTTGACAGTGCTGTATTTTGCAGACATTTCAGTGTGGGTTTCTTATTTAATTGGGTGACTTTCTCATGTCTTCCTAATCTCTCTCAGCACTGGCATAATTTCAGATTATTTAAATTCTAAAAAACTATTTATCCTTTAATTATTTATCCTTTAATTAAATACTACTTTATTACAAAAAAGTAATATTTACCATTACTTTTAATGGCAAAAACCACAATTGCTTTTGCACCAACCAAATAAAACTTGTTTGTATTGCATACAACATATTTTGAAACATGTATACATTATGGAATGGTTCAATTGGGGTAATTAACATATGTATTATTATGAATATATATTTTATTATATGAAATATAACTTATTCTTTGTTGCCAGAATATTTAAAATCTACTCTCTTAACAACTTTCAAGAACGCAATACCCTGTTATTAACTATAGTCACCCTGTTTTCCAATAGATCTGTTGAACTTATTCCTTCTAACTGAAGTTTCATATATTCTGACTTAATGGTACTATAACTAAACTGCACCTATAAGAATTGGGAACAAGAGCTAATCATATGTTTGAAAATTTTCAAGACCTAATTAGATGTTTTCAGAAAATTTCCAAACACTTGAACATGTAGATCTTGATCCTGGTTCTTATAGGTGCAGTTTGAATCATAGTTCCATTAAAGTGAGCATTCCACATTACTGGAAAAGATCAAAGGAGTCTTTTTTATGTGTATTTATTTTCTCCCCTCCATCCTTCTTTCTGGAAAGTATTAGCAAAGTATTACTTTTTTTTTTTTGTAGCATCTAGTTAAACATTTTTAAGTTAGGGACAGATTTAATGGCAATATGTCCCATTTCGGTATTGTTATTTAAGGCTCTCTAGGGTTGATTCTTCTGAACTGTACCACCCAAAGTTACTTCAAATAATCCTAGATGGCTGGATCCACTGTTATGCTATTCCCAAGGAGGGACTAAGGAAGGTAGAGATCACAAGGTTTAGCAACATTGTTCATCATAATCCGGTTCCAAATCTTCATTTGAAATTTATATGGCATTTTCTTCCTCTTCACTGGGTTTCCACTTTATATTTAATTCTTTCAGGAGATGATAGTAATGTGCTTCCACTCCAAAGCCATTGCCAAAAAGTAAAAAATGATTGTTTTCATGAGCATCATGAGGCAGAGTCTTTTATTTTCCTTATTTCGAATGAAAAGCACATATCTTCATGTATTTTGCATGCTTACATCCCAGGGAAAGAATATGTAATTATTTCTCCAATTGCTGCCTTAATTTTTCTACTTTTGTTTACTACAATATACTGAAGTCTGTGTATCTTTTTAAAATAAAATAAATCTGTGAAACGGCGACATTGCGTTAAATATATTAAAGTACAAAACACTCTCAGTAGACCAAGGGAAGGATTACAAATGACACTCAGATATCTGAAGAGTAGAATCAGCAACTATGTATGTGTCTTACTGCTGTATACACATCTCCAACTAAATATAGAGACACATTTTGCCTTATATTCTTATAAGAAAATATATAAAAAATAACAAAAAATAAAGCAATTACAATACTTGGCATTGTATTCTCTCCACATCAGACATTATTTGCCTCAATGGTGGTTCCTGTAAATGCCCATCTTTTGCTGATCCAAGAAGTACAAATAACTATGATTACACAATGTAAAACAGGAGCCCATTTGGTAAAACCTATGCATATTTTAAAATAGAAGAGAAAGACATCTAAATGTTCATAAACCTTAATTATGGCAAGGCATGGATGATTTGCTGATTCCTCTCCTTATCTTTATTTAACTATCAGGGGTAACTTTTATTTTTGATTTTTTGAGGCAGTCTTGCTCTGTCACCCAGGCTGGAGAACAGAGACGTGATCTCGGCTCACTGCAACCTCTGCCTGCTGCGTTCAAGTGATTCTCTCACCTCAGCCTCCCGAGTAGCTGGGATTACAGGCACCTGCCACCACACCCAGCTAATTTTTGTATTTTTAGTAGAGATGGGGTTTCACCATGTTGGCCAGGCTGGTCTCGAACTCCCAAACTCAGGTGATCTGCCTGCCTCACTCAGCCTCCCAAAGTGCAGGAATTACACGTGTGAGCCACTGTGCCTGGCCAACAGTCATTTTTAATGAAATGAAATATTTTTGTAGAAAGCACCAGGAATGATGGCTATGTGTTTAAGTAGCATATGCTCAGCATGTGAGACATCAGCTTCATCTACTGCTCTTATAATTACCAGAATTGTCTAGTTCACAAAATTGAGCCATGACTCTTGAAATTGCCATTATACATAGGTGATCTAAATATCCCCACATGGATACAGTACACTATTGACCCATTATTTGATAGTATCTATAACTTTTTCCAAATGCAAGGGGAGAAAGTTCTATGATGCCTTCAGATTCTCTGGGTTTTTCAATTCAGGTTTTTGTTTTTCTTTTGTTTTTCTGAATTCCAAATGTCTAGGATCCAATATTATATGTGTATACTTCATATTACAGAAATATCAGCTAGAGATTATAATGGACCATTTAAGTTTCATAAATAAGAATAAAAATATTATTCTGGTGTTTTGATTAATTAATAGAATGGTCAATCTTCTTATGCATTACATTTTTAAAAAATAACATCACAGCTGGTCAATTTACTTTAAAAAGAATTCAAACAAAATTAGAGAAATCAAAAATCAAAGCAAACTGAAAGTATCATTTTAGATCCAATAAATGGTCCAAATATTTTAAAAAGAGATATATTTCAGGGGGATAGTGGGAGAGGAAAATGCCATAACAGTTTTGGAAAGAAATATTTTAAGAACCATAAAGAAAACATTGAACATAATCAATTGGGCACTTACCATATATTGACACTAAACCAAATATTTTATTTATAAACTGTCCTAATAACATTCCTATTAGAGAGGTGTGTCTGCACCCACTTTAATAAGAAGAACACTGAAGTTGAAAAAGCTAAATAATTAGTTGAGGTCACACGTTGGTGGAGGGACGAGATGAAGCTGAAAGGAGGGCCTTTCCTTATTGATGGGCTCCTCTGCCCTAAACCATGCTGTTCTAGCCATGGTTTTGAAACATTAATCACAGAAATCTCCTTTCTAAGCCTTTCTCAAAAAGAAATCATTTCAACTAACCAGAAGATATGTGTATGAATATATTTGTGACAGTAAAAATTACGAAGTGCATACAAAAGAGATTCATAGAAAAGGTTCTGGAAGGTTGATCAAAATACAAGGATTAATTATAATTTAACATTCTGAAGCCTATTTGTCATTATGGAAAATGATGCCAACATAGTGTTAAATAAAGATGCAGGCAAAAATATTTCATAAAGAATATAATTTCTAGTATATAAAACATAATTCCAAGTTAATATTTAAAAAACATTAAAAAGTTATCTTAGGGTGTGAGAACAATGATGTTTTTAAATTTAAATATTCTATAACTTTGACACTGAACTTACTACCGTTAACTGTGTGCAGTTTGAACTTAACGAAAATCTTCAAAGACTATAATTTAGATGTGATTTAAAAACAACAGAGATCCATTCAGTCTGCAATCATATAACGGAAAAAATATAACGTCATTCATATACGATTTTTCCATTTGACATGGCCTAGAGAAAATGTGAGCTATCTTCTGCTATAAACAACCTTTACATTCTTGGAGCTGTCAGGGTAATATCTCTGAACGTAAGTTTCCTTACCTGAAAAATGATGAGTTTGGAGGACACAATCTCTTAACTTGTCTTCATAATAGTCCATGAATTTGTAAGTGCTAGGAAGAAAATAGAAAATAAGAAGCAAATTCATTGGCATGGCATTATGGGTGATAATACGAGGATAGTTTCAGAATGATAACTGACATCATCAAAAAAACATCGAAATTGGAAAATTTCAGCTATGGATAAATTAAGTATCTCTCTATAGATCTATATAGTAAAATGAAGTAGCCAAGCTATCAATTTTGTGATATATGCAGCATTTTAAACAGGTGATTATTAGGACTAAATTTTCAGCCCATTAGTGATGGATTAATGGCATAGCTTGCTTCCAAGGGGAACTCTTATGGACCCTATGAACTCTCACCTCCACAAAAAAGAGATGGGGCTTGCAGGTGGCCTGGTATGTGTGGAAAAGGTGATGTGCAGATAACTCCCATGAAGCACTGCTAACCTCTCCTCAATATGTGGCCAAATAAATTAAGAATGCTCTCAGTGGTCATCTTTTCAGCTCTCTTTCAATGCCTCCTTCTATTGCCCTTCACTTCCCCATCTCTCCCCTCCCTTCCATAGGATCCACTCTTATTATAACATCCCATCCAGGACTCTAGGTGCTCAAGTTTTTCCTTTACCCACATAAGTTTTGCCCTACATAAGTTAGTCCTCAGAACGTATTTGGTCAGGAGATGCCTGCTGTCTGATTGAAACATATAAACCCTTTCTTCATGTTTCAAGTGACCTCTTGCTGAGGAGGTTTATCTTGAGTCAGGGTGCTTGACCTAAGTTATTATGAAAAGAGAGAGAGAGAGAGAGGAAGAGGAAGAGGAAGAGAAGGAAGGAAGGAAGGAAGGAAGGGAAAGGAAGGAAGGAAAGGCGAGCAGGGGAAGGGAGAGAGGAATGAAGGAGAGGAGGGAGGAAGGGGCAGAAGGAAAGAAGAGAGGAAGTAAAGAAAGTAGCATTGAAAAAAGATGCTTGCACAAGAATGTTTTTAGTAGCACAATTTGCAATTGCAAAAACGTGGAACCAGCCCAGAGCCCATCAATCAATGAATGGATAAATAAATTGTGATATATATATATGTGTGTGTGTGTGTGTATGTGTATATGTGTGTGTGTGTGTGTGTGTATAATCAAATACTACTCAGCCATAAAAAGGAATGGATTAATGGCATTCACAGCAACCTGGATGGGATTGGATAGTATTATTCTAAGCGAAGTAACTCAGAAATGGAAAACCAAACATCGTATGTTCTCATAAGTGGGAGCTAAGTTTTGAAGATGCAAACGCAAAAGAATGATACAATGGACTTTGGGGATTCAGGGGGAAATGGTGGGAAGGGGGTGAGGGATAAAGGACTACTAATTGGGTTCAATGTATACTGCTCGGATGATGGCTGCACCAAAATCTCACAAATCACCACTAAAGAACTTATTCATGTAACCAAATACCACCTGTTCTCCAAAAACCTATGGAAATTTAAAAAAAAAAAAAAGAAAAAAAGAAAAGAAAATTCTGCTTGGTTTCCAAGGAAAGGAAAAGCAAATAAAACAAGCCAACAGAGGTATAAAAATAGCATTTTTAATTCCTAAAAATTGTTAATAGTCATTTTATAATTTTTATGAATTAATTGATAAGAGACCTTTCTATAAAGGTCAAATGTTAAAGACGAGAAAATATTTACCTTGAAGATATCAGAAAGGCATTAGTTAGGTCTTATAGGAAAGTCATTTCAGGTATTTATCCAGTTCTTTTTTTTTTAATTACAAAAGTGAATTATTTACTTTCCAATATGATTGCTCATCTGCTAGATTCTACTTAAAGCTCATGATGGTTAATTTTTAATTTATTCACACATCCCTACCAAGCACCATTCCTTATTTCTACTCTTTTTCAGAAAATAAAAATTAAAAAGTTGTGTGGACTCACTATTTCCATTCTTTTCTTCCCACTCTTTTTTAAAACTATTTTTTTTCAGGCTTTCCACCAAATACTCCATCAAAACTGTCTTTTTCCAGGTCACTGACAACTTCCACATCATTAATTTTTTTGGTCACTTCTCAATCTTCACTTACTTACTTAGCAGTATTTGATACTGTTGATTCTGTTCAAATTGTCTTATAGTTCCATTATAACTACAGTAATAATTCAGCTGAAATTATAAGCATGTAAAATTACTTAGCTCCCCATTTAAAATGACAATCACAAAACTCTTTATATTCCAGAAGACAAATATCTTTAAGCACTATAAATTCCTATAAATATGAAAATTTCCTAATGGACATGTCAATTGCATGTCCACAATGAACTTCCACAGCTATTACAAAATCATCTTAATCTACGTCAATAGAAACTTTTACCAGTAGGTAGGTTCCCTGGCCCTTTGCAACTTAAAATCAGGCACTGAAAGGAATAGATGATAATTTTTTGGTGCCCCGGGGGGTGAATTTTGTACATAGATTATACAGAAGGTACTTTGATTTTAAATATTAATATTCAATTTATTATGGTTATAAATTCAAAATACCGGTTTGCCTTAAGCACCCTTATGCTTTTAATTTGTATCACAAATATTATTTTAAATAGAAATCTAGGAAATTGTATAATTACCTTTAAAGGAGATTTTCAATTATGTCTACATTAACAAGTGTAATTATTTAGCATGCATTAAATGTTTTAAGCCTCACTTAATATGTTGTTTCCTTCAACTTTTGATTACTAAACATACTTTCTCAGACACTTAAACTATTCTTGCAAATTTAATAAATGCAATATATAGATGTATGCACATGCACACACAGTGACCAGAAAAGTGTGGTATGACATTACGGATGGAGATGTATCATCCAGGATGAATTTTTCCAAACCCCCTTTGCTGTGTTAAATCCCTTTTTTGTAGTCAGTTGTTATATATGCAAATACGAAAAAGGGAACAGTCCATAGCCTATGCACCTGTGTTCAAGTTGCACATTAACTAAATATGCAAGTCAAGTTCATGATATTCATGCCAAGCAGAAACACCAAGTGATAGATTTAACTTATCTATAAGCAGCATAATTCTCTTCTGAATACTTTTTTTTATGTTCATCCGTTACAACCACAGCTTATATAGATACTTAAGACATCTAATATGATTCTGTGTGGCCAAAGGGCGTGCCTGATGTTAACATCACAGCTTCTAAGGGTACCATTTTAGTGGCCACAATCCACATGTATCCTGCTGAATTAATCAACTCTTTTTGGTATTGGATGAGAGTTAAATTTTCCCTTCTTACCTTGATGGTTTACAAACTGTGCAGGCTAAGTTGGTGCCCATACCTCTCAGTGTAATATTGAGAGGTTCTAAATAATAGTAAAAAATAATTCTAATATCTTGCCCTACATGAAGGAATTACCTTGACACATTTTCAACAGAAGCCAAGAATAAGTGTTTTCAGCATTCTGAAAAGTAATTTCAGAATTCTGAGTTTGTGTAGTGGCCTAGATGTAAATTTATTTTTAAATGATTGAATTTCATCTTGTCTGAAGACTAAAATAAGAGGAAATAACTAAGAGGCTGAGAAATACATTTATAACAGGGTAACTTACATAAATTTCACATTAACAGTTTGAAGAGCATGGTATGATTTTTAATATCCTCAATTATATTTGAAAACTAAATAGGTCTTCTATATTAGTAGCCTCAAGCTGTCTGACAGCAGATACCTTCAATTACAAACTCTTACCTCAATTTGCCTTCTTAGGGACACTGATTATATTGCATGTAGGTCTTCCAACAAAGACCACTTTTAAAATATCAAACCATGACACTCAACCCTTTCATTTCAGTTCAATATTTATTATATTATCTTCATTTTATCTACCTTGAGGTTGCCACCATGTAAATATCCATTTCATTCAATGTTTCAATAAATATTCTCTGAGTGTATAGTATGTGTCAGTCTCTGAGCTAAAATAAGTGTGTTATGGTGGTGACATAGGCATAACATATTATTAAAATAACTGTAAAGATTTAATTTATTCTCAAGTTTTCAGACAAGAACATGCTTAAAGTATATGCATTCAAGACTTCCAAATCGTCCCTTATGGCCATCCCTAATAGCCTTCTATTACATAGTTTTATGCAAGAATTTATGTCCCATTCTCTTTGTAACTGATGGCCTCATGACTTTATCTTTGATATAACTTTAGTTTTTCTTATTTTCATCTTTAGAGACAGTATTCTGAGTGCAGTTTTCAACTGACTAGTCTACAAAGGATTTATTGTCCAAGTTATCAATCATTACACTGCTGGAGTATGAGTGGTTTCTTGAACTTTTTCAAATATCATGAAAATTTCACTATTAGTGTTGGATTAATACCGACTATCTTATTGTAGCCATTATGAATTTCAAATAAATGATTATGAAAACATAATTTGTGCTAATTTATATAAAGTTTGTGTAATTTATTTTCTGACATATTTGTCTCTGAAAACTGTGAGACAAGATGCTGTTTTTCCACTACCAGTTATATGTTGAAAAGTAATTCTATTCTTTAGCCACTTAAAGTTATAACTTTCCAGGAATTTGAAGGTCCTCATTCCTGGAACTGTTCAAAGTTGGATACACATATAACAGGGATATAACAGAAAATTTCCAAACAAGGGCATTGATTTAGTTTAGAAAATTTTTAACTTTTCTTCAAGTGTTCATATGTTCTAAAGTTCTGTGAGTCTAAGAATTTGTGTTTTTGCTTGATTTACGTTGTGAGTCTTCCTTGAGAACAAAAGTTCTCCCCTTTATCTTTAGGGATCCAATAAATACAAAACTGAGGACTTAGAGATTTTACTGATATTTTACTGATAGAATTACCTTCTGCAGAGTTAGTACACATCTATACAAACAGATTTATTTAAAAGGCTGATAATTTTCCACTTAATTATTTGTTTAACAATGATCCTGCTTATATGGAAAATGTAGGAATTTTGTTTTTACAAAGAGGCCAAAGGCAAGCAGATGATATTTAGTACCTCTCTTTGTAATTTCTCAAGATTTGTTACTGAAATATCTCAATGTTATGTAGTAGAGTAACTTTGTTAGTTCTTATAAATTTTTCTTATGAATTTCTTAAGAATAACTTTATCTCTTATGCAATACATTGCAGCTAGCCAGGGTGCAAGTCGAGGATAACAAATTAGTAGTCAGCACTCTGTCTTCAGAGCATGTAAGTTAAGAAAATGTATGGTTTCTCATATTCCAGAAAATCCAAACATCTTTGGAGAAACAAGTGAGTTTCAATGGTCAAAAATATATAGGAAGTGTAAATAAATAAACAAAAAATAGCAAGTTTCAAAGGAATCACAATTTAGACTTAAAACACTGGCCCCTTAGTAATATGGTAAAAACAGTTACCTATCGTATCTCTCTGATTGTCAAGATGAAAGAGGGTGTGGAGGGGGAGAAGTAGTAAGATGGAGAGAGAAGGAGAGAAACAGAGAAAGGGAATGAGAGATGAAAAGGAAAGATGGAGAGAGAGACACACAGAGACAGAGGGGCACACACACATACACAGGCTGATTTTATCAGGGATCGAAACACCATAGGGAGAATGTTTTAAAGTTACCCTGTACGTAATAACACACATTTGATGGGAAGTGATTCTGTATGTCACTGTAAGATTTATTCAGATCACAGAAATGAACCAGCACCTCCTCAATGATGAATCATTAATTACTTAATTTAGTAACTTAAATCATTAATGACTTAATTTAATTTTAAATGTTTTATCCCCAAAAATAACGAAAATGGATGTTAAAAACTTAACTGACTTTAACAACTAAATTAAATGTTAAAGCTGGTTATACATCCGTGTCAAGTTCCTCACTGATTCCCACCTCCATTCATAGGCACCTCAAATGGATGTGAAACATATTTAATGAATGGGTAGCATACATTTAAACTATTTGTAACATATATTTGATAGCAAGTGATTCTATAATACAGGTTGCATGTTTCTTGTTACAAAATAAATCCACATGAAGGCTCTGAAAAATTCTAAAAACAAAGTTTGTTTATTTAATCACCAAAGGTTGTTGAGCAGTGGGGATAAAAAAGTTAAAAATGAGCACATCCGGACCTATAAACAGATCACTGCATTCTCAACAGAAAGATCTACTACTGATCCATCTTTCTCTATATCTCTATCATCTATCTATCTGTCTCTATCTATCTATCTATCTAATCTATCATCTATATATCCTATCTATCCATCTAATCTATCCTATCATCTATCTATAACTCTATGTATTATGTATCCATCCATCTTTATCTATAAATCTATCATCTATCCATCCATTTTATCTATCAATCCATCCATCCATAGCTATCTACCTATCCACCTACCTATCTGTCTAGCTACCTATATATATCAAGATTGTAAAGTCACAGAGGGGAGTCAGGTTAGGCTTCAGCATGCTAGTGACAAGCAGGCTTTTTCCATGCAGATAAAGATGGAAGTCGGCCAGGCGTGGTGGCTCATGCCTGTAATCCCAGCACTTTGGAAGGCCAAGACAGGCGGATCACGAGGTCAGGAGATCGAGATCATCCTGGCTAACACACGGTGAAACCCCATCTCTACTAAAAATACAAAAAAATTAGCTGAGCGTGGTGGCGTGTGCCTGTAGTCCCAGCTACTTGGGAGGCTGAGGCAGGAGAATGGCGTGAACCCAGGAGGCGGAGCTTGCAGTGAGCCGAGATCGCGCCACTGCACTCCAGCCTGGGCGACAGAGTCAGACTCCATCTCAGAACAAAACCAAACCAAACAAACAAACAAACAAAAAACGATGGAAGTATATTTCCAGCAGGAGAAACAGCACCTGCAAAGCTACTTAGATAATGTCTTGCTTGAGGTTAGGCATGCATAATTTGGTAGTGAAGACAACCAAGATAAGTTTTGCTTGTTAACTGTGGTGTTGCAACTCAGCCCAACACTTCGTGTTTATTATTTTCTAAGTTTCTTCCTTCTTTTTTAAAAATTATTTTTTTCTAACTGACAAATAAAAATTGCATATATTTGTGGTGTACAACATGTTGCTTTGAAATGTGTGTACATCGTGGGATGGCTAAATTACATATGTGTTATCTCACATACCTATCAAATTCTTGTGGTGAAAACATTTAAGATCTACTCTCTTAGCATTTTTTAATGATATGATACATTTTTATTAACTATAGTGGCATTCTATTAAAACAATAATTTTATTATTTCATGATTTTATGGGTTAACTGAGCTTAACTAGGCAGTTCATGTATGGTATTGGCTAAAGCGGCAGCTAGTGGTAGGGGCTAGATTGGATTAAATTTGCTAGGACAGAAAATCAAAACATAATTGACTCTGGAGGTAAATTTTTAAATATAGGTTTTCTCATTAGTTCTTTATTTTGTGAGCTCAAAAACAATATACTCTCTTTTTCATATATAAAATTTATATAAAATACACTTCATATATACAATGTATAAAATAAAATTTCTGGTTCCATCTACCCAATGTTCAGACTGTTTTGCTTGATTAAGCAGTACAGGAAAGGTAGGCATGGTGACTCATGCCTGTAATCCCAGCACTTTGGGAGGCCGAGGCAGGTGGATCACTTGAGGTCAGGAGTTTGAGACCAGCCTGGCCAACATGGTGAAACCCCATCTCTACTAAAAATATAAAAATTAGCTGGGCGTGGTGATGCGCACCTGTAGTCCCAGGTACCTGGGAGGCTGAGGCAGGAGAATCACTTGAGCCTAAGAGGGGGAGGTTACAGTGAGCTCAGATGGTGCCACTGCACTCCAGCCTGGGAGACAGACTCTCTCAAAAACAAAACAAAACAAAACAAAACAACAACAACAATAACAACAAAACAAAGCATAGAGGGCTACTGTGCTTTAATGTGCTTTTTAAAAAGGAGTGGAATAAAACTAGGAAAAGAAATAATTTTCATTAAGAGAACTATTATACATAATCGTTAAATATAGGTTTACGTAATTGGGATAAAAATTATTTGAAAAAATATCAGTCGGCTGAAACCACTAAAACATTCAGGCTCAACCCATGTAGAATTATACCTCGAGAATATTAGGAAAATGGGTTGATAGAAGGAACCAGGAGTTCTGAGCACTGCAACTGAACTTTGATGTTGAGTGTCTCAAAGTTCTACGACCTAGGAGTGTGCTTGTTTTCACCTGCCAGATGAAATGGGTCGCTCTTTCTCCTGTCATCTGAGTAGAAGATTGCTTTCATTACAGTCTGAGTTGAGTGAAGATCAGAAGAGCCCAGGGATAGGTCAGAGACACCACAGGTCAATAAGTCTAGAAACGCGAGGCAGCGTGTGGAGACGGCCCTGCATGGCTACTCTGGTCTAAATGTCTGAGTTCCCCACCAAATCCAAACGTGGAAATCCTAACCTCCAAGGTGATGGTATTAGAAGGTGGGGCCTTTGGGAGGTGATGAGGTCATCAGGGTGGAGTCCCATGAAAGGGATGAGTGCCTTAAAAAGTAATATGAAATGGTTTGCTTTCTGCTTTCTACTCTCTGCCACATGAAAACGCAGTAAGAAGAGCACAATGTGCAAACAAAGTGGGTCTTCACCAGGCACTGCATCTGGTGGGGCCTTGATCTTGGACTTTCCAGCTCCAGAACTGCGAGAAATAAATGTCTAGCATTTGAGCCACCCAGTCCATGGCAGTTTGTTACAGCAGCGTGTACTGACTACATCAATGGCACACATAAATTTCTCTGAAGATGATTTTCAATGGTTCTCCTTCATTAACTTCTCTTCATGAGGGCCCAGGCTTTCTTTGTATTTAGTGAAGGCAGGTAGGACTGTCCAAGCCAGCACTGTAGAACCGTCACATGTCAGGAGCCAGTGAAACTCATTCATGTGTGGAGCATATCAGCAGATTCCCATGGCCAAGAATATCAGTATGAGGAACATCATGGGCAAAGCTAAGAAGGCTTTACCAAGCCAGCGGCTATCCCTGCCAAGAATGGCCAAATAAGCAACATGCCTACCTTTGTGTTATGTACTATGGTTCTATTATATATTGATGCTTTGGAAACCATGGAATAAGATTCACCGGTAGGAAAACAAAAGCATCACCAAAAGTCCTTTTGTAATGTGGTGAAGGGTAAGGTGATGGATACTAAAGCCCCTACAAGAATCTTGTATCTCAGGAAAGGAGGTTTTGATGGCCGATGTGATGCCTTGGTTCTCCTTAGTTTGAAAGAATTTAAACAAGAGACACTCAACAAAGGAGGTGTAGCATAGAGTAATTTATTGTAAAAGAAAAATAATATGTTGAAAGTTAGGCGCAGAATGGACAGTACACCCTGAGAGAGAGAGGATTCAGGGTGGGCTGCTCGAAGGATGAGACAGCAAAGACTGGGACTGGGGCGACTCGCTGTAAGGGAGTCTTCCATGATTACTCATCAGGAGTTGGGAGAGGTGTTACAAATAAGCATGTTCTGGATAGTCCTCTGGGTCCACATGCGCAGTAACTGTGCGTGCTTGTTCATACATTGCATGTCTCATTAGCATCTTATATCTCCACCCAGGGGTATGCTTTTTACTATTAAAATGAACAAAGGATCAGTTTGAGGACAGGTAAAGTCAAAATGCACATGCTCTCTAGAAGGGAAAGTCCCTATTGAAGATGGCTTAGCTTGAATGAACTCAATGACAATGAGAATACTGAAGTTTATTGTGTTGATTGTATGGTCACCACAGTCGCTGTGTCCTGAGAACATGGACACTTCCTTGACTACCTATCCTGTCTCAGAAGCCTGGTACTTAACAATGGATGATCACATAAGCATCCTTGCTGTCGGTAGCACCATTCTGAGCTAGCCTGACTGTCAGCTAACACTTGGGTGGGAAGTCACGTGCAGCGTGCAGGGCGCCTTCTATTTGGCCGTCCTGGTGGTCTGCTTCTCTCCACGCAGCTCTTCACAAACACAAGCTTTCATTCTGCCCTTTGGTTCTCCAAGGAACACTTGGACAGTTATTTAATTTAATCTTTCTTGTTGGTCTGCATTCGACTGGGCCAGCTTATCAATAGAGCTCCTTTAAGAGAGTCAATACCTCCTGTTTGTTCCAAAAAAGAGTCTTCTTTACACAATTCAGTGTAGAGAAATAAATGGATGCATTTGACACTAAGAAGGCACGTTTATCTGACTTTTAATGTATCTGCTACATCAATAGAAACAGTGCTATTTTATTTGATGAATTATAATAGTAGGGTGGCAATTCTTTGAAAACTAAGAAGTGAATTGTTGCTTTCGTTTGAGATAATAAGGATCAATACAGTGGATGGATTTCACCCTCCTATCCACGAAGCACAGTTGCTTCTTCCTGCAGCTCTTTGGATGTATTGGTCTATGTGACTCGCTCATAGCCTTATTTGACTTAGAAATCTTTGTGAGTAGCTAAGGAGTGTGGCCATGTGCTAGGAACAGTGGCTCACACCTGTAATCCCAGCACTCTGGGAGGATAAGTCAGGAAGATTGAGTCCATGAAATTCTAGACAAACTGGGGAAACATAGTGAGACCTCCTCTCTATGAAATATAAACAAAAATTAGCTAGGTGTGGTGGCACACACTTATAGTCCCAGGTACTCAGGGGGCTGGTACAGGAGAATTGCTTGAGCCCCAGAGGTTGAGGCTGCAGTGAGCTACAACTGCACCAGTGTACTCCAGCCTGGGAGACAGCAAGACCCTGTCTCAAGAAAAAACAAAATATAAAAAAGTAAAAAAGTAAAGAAAAGCCAATGTCATCATAAAAATGAATTTCTTTTTTGGGCGAGAATGGGAAATGGTGGGGGTCAAAGGGACAGAATCACGAAACTACACCAGATGTCATTCTGGGTTCTTTCTGTTCTGTTTTCTTGGAATAATCTTGGTGGAAGCCAAACTGCTCATCAATCCTGTGGTGATCGGGGAGCTCAAAGGATCCCATTCATGCAAACAGAGTCTTAAGTTGGGCTAAGAATTAAAGGTTGGTTTTGTAAAGGACGTTTCCAGGTTATAGCACACTTGCAAAATTACATCTACATAGTAGGCAGCCACTAATTGTGATGATAATCGTATTGATGTAAGAAGAAGAAAGTGGATGCTGAGGGGAGGAGGAGGAGGTGATGGTGAAGATGTAGGACTTGCTCAGGAGAAGAGAGAGAGCAGTGTAATTGTGGACATCTACGGACTGTTTCTTACTCATGATTAGGTTAAAGGTGAACAATAATCATTGCAGCAGGCATTGCTCGCCATCCCCTAAGAGTGTCAAGCTATTTTTATACCCTATAAGAAAATCCCGCTTGATCACAGGTTTGCCCAGTTAGTTTCAAGAATGAACTGATGCTCAGAAACACAAATACTTAAAATTCAGACAACGTATCACAGTTCACTAAATTGCAGGTCATTGGATCTCCTCAAGTGAAAATGACTGCTTTACATCAACCTCATTCAGGCTTTGGCCTGCTTTCTGCACCTATGGATGAGACAACATTTTGTTATCAGGCAAAACTATGAAACCACATCCCTGCCAGACAGGGAGGTCAGGATGTCAGCATCACTCCGAATCCTGGTTATCAAAGGCCATGTCAATCTGCACTTTTCTTTCTCTATCTTTCTCCAAGCCCTTAGAAGAAAAAAGGAATCCTTTATCCTGGAGGGAGATGGCACTACACTAAGATGACAGATTTGGTTTTGCTTTACCTTTGAGACTCTAAATAAGAAACCACTTAATTAACTTTGGTTCCAGGGATCTTTCAATAATTTTAAGATGGGAGCTAATGGGTGGAGCTGTTGTTCTCTCCAGCAAGTTATGTCTTCCTGCATGAAGCTATATCTTCATGCATATTTACAGAATCATATTTTCGTATATGGAGATGTATATGCATATATGTTGATGGATGAATATAAATCTGTGTGTTTATTTATTTATGGAGGCATATCTCAATGTGCAGTGATATAACTATAATGTATCTCTATTTATGGAGACGTATTTTCATGTATGGAGATAAATTTCCTTGTGCCTTGATAAACTTAAATATGCTTTCATGTGTAGCTATATATCCTCACATAGGTAAATGTGTTTCCATGTATCTTTACGTATGGAGAGTCTACATTGCAGCAAATAAAATCCCAACCAATTAGTCACTGTCTGATGAATAATCACTTCACTTAGATGACAACTTTAATCATTTTAATAAATGCACAGATACAACAAACCCTTTACTTAATAACTCATTGTGTCTAACACTAAATTTTGTATTTTCAAATAAAGCTCTTTTTCATTTTCATCTGTAGAATTAATATGTAAATTATTTCTTTTTTTTTTTTTTTTTTTTGAGATGGAGTCTCACTGTCACCCAGGCTGGAGTGTAGTGGCACAATCTCAGCTCACTGAAACCTCCACCTCCCGAGTTGAAGCGATTCTCCTGCCTCAGCCTCCCAAGTAGCTGGGATTACAGGCACCCACCACCACGCCTGGCTAATTTTTTGTATCTTTAGTAGAGATAGGGTTTTGCCATGTTGGCCAGGCTGGTCTTGAACTCCTGACCTCAGGTGATCTGCCCACCTTGGCCTCCCAAAGTGCTGGGATTACAGGCGTCAGCTGTTGTGCCTGACCCCTTTTTTCTAATTTATTTAATATTAAACATTCATATTGGTTTCTAATTATATGCAGAGTTCAAGATTGAGAGTTAATTTAATTAGATTTGTTTTACTTTTGCTGAATGTGTCTAACATCATAACATATTTTATCTCATCAATTTATTTTTATAAAATGTAATCAACTTAGAAGTATAGGTAGGGGCTTTACAAAAGATTTCTCATTTGTTTCTACATGTTTTGTAACAAAATTAGAAAACACAGATATGCAAAACCAAAAGTGAAAACGTAAAGGGCCACAGTTTCTTCTTTGAGAGTGAACCACTTCTTAAGATTTTACACATTTTTCTGTGAATCCAAACTATTGCCTGGGTAGTTACATATCTATAAACATGTACAACTCAAAAACTGGATCATAGTTACATGTACTAATGGATAAACTTCCTTTTTACTACTTAGTATGATATTAGAAACATATATTCATGACAATAATAATGCATCGAGATCACTGTAATGACTACAGAGTAGTTTGTATATCTAGTCTTTAAATTCGAAAGTTCTGGTCCTCAACTTTGAGGCAATAAAGGATTTTTTTTTTTTCTAAAATGTTATGTCAGATATTTTTCCTTTAATCTACCTAGTTGTCTGAAATGTTTCAATAGAAGATCCTAGAATTAGAATTTCTTGTACATTAGTTATACTCTTTAATGATGAAGTGGCATCATTTGTCTGGGGTAATACCCGAGTTTTGTTGCCTCACACCAAGGAAATTGAGGATGTGGGCACACAAGGAGTGAGTTTAAGAGTGGGAGTTTAATAGAAAAGCTCTTTTGTGCAGAGGGAATGGGTTCCGGATGGATCTCCCCTCATGCAGCCAGACGTTGGTTTTATAGATAAGCTTGAGGAGGCAGTATCTGATTTACATAGGGCACAGAGGATTGGTTGGACCAGGTGTGCCATTTACATAGTGTGAGAAGAAGCTGGCCATCCCACCCTAATCTTTTATTATGCAAATTGGGTCTCTACCTGGTCGAAGCCATGTTGTCTGCTTCTTTTACAGCACACGTGGCACACAAAGAAAAGGGAAGAGGGAACGTCTATGTTGAGTATACCTGGCTTCCAGGTATCCCTTTTCTATTGGCACAGCTGCTGGCATTCATCTATGCAAGCTTCCAGCTTGCTTATCTATGCTTGCAGCTTGATTCTTCAGGCTGCTTTTTTTTTGGAAAAGCAATGATTTGGGGCTGCTTTTTATTAAAAGGAAAATCTTACCAAGGGCTCTGTTACCCTCACTATCTGCCTCATAATTTCTTTTTAGCTCCTATATCAATAATAACTTGAATTTACTTTTTGAGATGCAAAAGCACAATGAAGAAAATAAAAAATGATTTTTAATATCCCCATCCAGATAACATTGATACTTAAAAAAATAGACATATGTTTACAAAATTCATAAAGCATTAGAAAATACAAAATGACAAATTATAACTGTCTTGTTTTCTGTTTCACAAACTACACAGATTGAAGAGTTGACCATATTGTAGCAGGACGAGCCGCAGACAAGAACTCCTCAGACACCGAATTGTAGAAGGAAAGGGCTTTATTCAGCTGGGAGCATCGGCAGACTCATGTCTCCAAAAACCGAGCTCCCTGAGTGAGCAATTCCTGTCCCTTTTAAGGGCTTACAACTCTAAGGGTGTCCGTGTGACAGGGTTGTGATCTATTGAGCAAGCAGGGGGTACGTGTGACTGGGGGCTGCATGCACCTGCACTGGTAATTAGAACGGAACAGAACAGGACAGGGATTTTCACAGTGCTTTTCCATACAATGTCTGTAATTTATAGATAACGTAACCAATTAGGTCAGGGGTCGATCTTTAACTACTAGACCCAGGGTGTGGCGCCAGGCTGTCTGCCTGTGGGTTTCATTTCTGCCTTTTAGTTTTTACTTCTTTTTTTCTTTGGAGGTAGAAATTGGGCATAAGACAACATGAAGGGTGGTCTCCTCCATTAATATGAGCCTATGAAAATTCAACTCATTACTCAGATGACTGTGAATACTGCAAGCACCACTCTAGGGGTGGGAGCTATCCCTAGATTAAGTCAGTTTCCTGGGAGTGACTTCCCAGTCTATTGTTCTTGAAGGGTCTTGGCTCCACTTTCCAAGCTATCATCTCTTTCCACCATTCTCTTTAGCTGCTCAATAAGAAGAAAACATGCCCTTCAAACAGATTTCTCAGTCTGCTTCTTGTCCACACTTAATTGGAAACTCAAGATAATCACATTTCCAGTTTGAACTAACACTTCTGTCATATAACTGTCTCAAAATTACCAAGGGTCTTCTATGAATTTAATTCTGTGTTAGTCTTAGAATCAAATTACTAATAGCACTTCTTTTTGAGACACGCCTTCATCTGTAGACTTGGTCACTGCTTCTTTGGGTGTGTAAGGTGTGCTAGAATAATGCCTTAGCATTCAGCAGAGAGGTTCTACCAGGCTCTATCTTAACTATTTCAGAAGTCTTAATATAAGGCATTACTGAAACCCCCTTGCTTTGATCTTTACCCATATACTTCTGGTAGTGAACTAGATCTGATCTTTTCCCCAAGATTTTAACTTATTTTGCAAATCATCTTTAAAGAGCCTGGGGTTAAGATACATGCTCGTTTTCCAAACCTCCCATTCTCAGAATTTCTATGTTTCTTCTAAGTTCAGTCTGCAAATTGACTGACCCTTCCTGCATTCACTCCTTTTATTGCAGTGCCTTCTCTCTCTCTCTCTCTTTTTTTTTTTTTTGTTCTTGTTTTGAGACAGAATCTCGCTCTGTATCCCAGGCTGGAGTGCAGTAGTGCAATGCTGGCTTGCTGCAACCTCTGCCTCCCACGTTCCAGGGACTCTTCTGCCTCAGCCTCCCGAATAGCTAGGACTACAGGCGCCTGCCACCACGCCTGGCTAATTTTTGTAGTTTTACTAGACATGAGGTTTCACCATGTTGGCCAGGCTGGTCTCGGACTCCTGACCTCAAGTGATCCTTCCACCTCGGCTTCCCAAAGTGCTGGGATTACAGGCGTGAACCCCATGCCCGGCCTTATTGCAGCGCCTTCTCATGTACATGTGTCATGGGTGGGACAATGCCTGAAGTATTTTACATGAATATCTCTTTGTCCTAGTGCAGCACTTTGTTAGGTACCTTTTCTATTTTCCAAAGTTATCACAGGCCACAGTTTTACCAAGTATGTTGTGACTACATAACATGGGTCACAAATTTTCTTTCAGCCTCACAGAAGTTTCCTTAATACTCCTTTATGTAGCCTCCTACATTTTCACAGATTCCAGGTTTACTGTTCTATCTATGGTGCAGTAAAAGTAAAACCTCCAGAGAGCCTTGTCTGGAAATTTCACTTTCACTGATACAACATATACAAATTTTTCTAGACATCTTTCCCCTTGGACTTGCTATGGATGTGGCTGAAACACTACATTTTCTTGAGCTTTTGGATTTTAGAAAGGCTGGTTTGTGCTCTCCAGAGCACGTCATTTTGGAGGGTAGCAGAATTCTGCTCTTTCCCCTTTTCCATAGATGTTTTCTACCCCGCAGCAATGCTTCTCTTGGGCATCCGGTTGTTCTCAGAATTCAGATGAAAACCTTAGCAGCTTTACTTGCATCACAGAGCCAGCTTGGTTTTTTTGGGAGACTCAATTGCTTCACCTAAGCCATTTCCACACACTTTAGCAAAAAACGAAAAGGCACGTAATAATTGCTATCTGGTCCCAGCTTTAAGTTTCCAAGGATGGGGAAGTGGGCCCTCGTGAAAGATCTTGAAGGATTTGATTTCTCTTTAGTCTTTCTTTTCTCTAAATTCACGATATTTAGAAAAGGAAGGAAAATGAAAGAAATGTAGTTACATTCCTCTTCCATTTTCTCCTCTTCCTGTGTACTCTTCTGGCCTTTTTTCATGGCTTCCATATCACCTGGATCTTCAGAAAGGGGCTTGTCTTCTTGGAAAATTTTCCTCACTCCATCCTGGGCCAAATCCATTGTCTATCCTAAGGCCACTCTTAAACGTTGCAGGTAACTGCTGATCATTGAGAATATTTATATTTACTAATATCTCCCATAGAGATTCCAAAAAGAAAGGAATAACAAGCTAGAAGAAACTGCATCAAGCTAAGCTCTGCAGACACTTGGAAATGTCAGGATAAATAACATGCTGATCATAAGTCTCTTTCTTTGTTTGAATGCTGCTGGTGTTCAGGAGTCAGATGGTTAGTGTTTGGTTTGTGTGTCTTATAATTTCAGTCTTACATGTTCTATTCCCTTTTCCAATTACAATGTATCTGTTGAAGAACCTGTGTTGTTTAAATTGTAGTGTTTCCCACAGTCTGCATATTACTTATTGCACATTTATATTGTGGTTAAATAGGTTGCTGTGTTTTCTGCATTTCCTGATAATCAGCAGCTGAATTCATTGGCCTGATCAAAATCAGATATGATTCATTTGGCATGACCACAGCTGGAGTTGAAATTTCTCATCAAAAGACACATATTTTCTGGCTTTCACTCTCACTCTTGTTTATGTCATCAGTCTCTGGTGCTCAATGACTGTATTTTTTAATTTATTGAGGGCTGCAAAATGGTAATGTTCTAATTTGATCATTTTGTTTATTCATTTATTTAAGTTTAATAACTTTATAACTCTCATCTAGTATTCTGTGGCTTATACAGAAAAATGAAGTGTAAGTTCTCAAGGTAATAAATTGATTATCTCTCATCTTCACAACAGAAACAATTCGTGTTACTTCAAAATATCTTTGCAATTCATAGATCTTAACATATTTGATAGTTTAAATCCATTTCAAATCTTATCCATACTGAAGCTCAAGCTGGCACAGCTTTGACCAGTGTGAATTCCTTCAAGCTGGCTCCATGACTCTAGAAGCCTTTGATATTTTTCTTCTTTCAATTCGTCCAGTTGTATTAGTCTCATCTTGTACATCCCTGCTCCTGACCAAGAATCAGTCATTTTTCCGAGAAACCTTGTTTTTTTAAAGTAGAAAATGTGTATCAAGATCAAAATCTGGGAGCTAGGAATGTCATTTCTACTGCATTGGTCATTATTTCAAGAGCTTTTGGTGTAGTTGAAAACAACATATAAAACGTTGAGGGTTCATATTAATGTTTCCAATGCAAATTTAGGAGTGCAAGGTTTTTACTTAACCTCTTGAATCACATCCTTGCTCCACATTGAAAATCTACATTAAAAGTCAAGGATACAGGGGATGAGAGAATTTAAATGTCTCATAATTACTCACATACTTTATCCTATATTACAAACAAAACAATATCAGTAAGACAGTATTAAGACCAACTACCATAGCAAAAAAAAAGTTAATTTTTTTGGCATAAGCTATTGCCATTCTCTCACACTTTAATCATTATACTACATCTATAGTGTAAGATTATATGACAATTACATCTATTCTCTCCCTTTTAAACCCATATTTTGTCTTAGTTCTACCAGTCACTTGGTACTTAATGTATTAATAGCATTATTCTTAAGCTGACATATTTTGTAATTTGTGTTCTTTAAAGGTTGTTTGTTAGTACATTGGTTAGGAAAGACTAATGGGAACAATGTTGCTTGAGTTCTTGAATGTTGCTAACAGTTTGTGCTATTATAAATGAAATTTTCAATTCTGTTATAAATTCAATGTGGTTTGACTATTGGAGAAATACATGTGTATGCTGATTTTGTAACTGGCTACTTTAGTAAACATTTCCATGTTTTCTACTAGTTTATTGTTATTACTAATCCTTTTGGCTTTACCATCTTACAAAATGTTAATTTTGCCTTTCAAAGTTTGAGTCACTTCAAAATTTTAATAATTGTATTAAATAGCACTTCCACATTGATGTTTGTAAGAAAAAATGATAGCAGGCACCCCTTCCTTCTTATTGATGCCATCAGAACTTCTCTTGATGGCATCATTCTCAAGACATATTTGGCCATTTGGCTGAAATTATTTTAATTACTTTTGTTTCTTTGTTACTTCGAAGTTTTATCAGAAATAATGGCTGAATTTTATAAAATTCTTTTTTGGCACTTATTGAAATAATAAAGTTGTTTCTTTTTCATTTAACCTAATCATTTCACAAATTACATTAATATATTTCCTAGTATTGAATCATTCTGATATTCCTGAAATAGATACCATTTCATCATGGGGTATTAGTTTTTAATATACTTTTGGTTTAAATGTTCACTTAAATAAAGACCTTGCATCAATATTTATGTAGTTGAGATGACACCTATGTATGCATATAACTTTTTTACTTCCTGATCTCTCTCAGATTTTAATATCAAAGTTAATCTACCTTTATAATATGTAATACAAGTATCTCTTTTTTTATATTACCTTCATCGGTTTAATACCACTGGGATTAATAGTTCCTTTAAAGTTAAATAGCATAGAAATTTCACTTTGCTTATATGATGGAAAAAATCACCTAAGAAATAACCTTCATCTTTCACTTTGTGGATAGTCAGGGAGTGGGGAGGGTCTTTTGCAAGTTTTTGTTTGTTTGTTTTGAGACAGAGTTTTGCTCTTGTTGCCCAGGCTGGAGTGCAATGGCACGATCTTGGCTCACTGCAACCTCTGCCTCCTGGGTTTAAGCAATTCTCCTGACTCAGCCTCTTGAGTAGCTGGGATTACCGGCGCCCGCTACCACGCTCAGCTAATTTTTTGTGTTTTTAGTAGAGATGGGGTTTCACCATGTTGGCCAAGCTGGTCTCGAACTCCTGACTTCAGGTGATCCGCCCGCCTCGGCCTCCCAAAGTGCTGGGATTACAGGCGTGAGCCAACATGCCCAGTTGGCAATTTTTTTTTAAATTGAGAAGATGACTATCAGTCTATTTATAGTTTCTTAAAATTTTACCAAGAAAAAGATGCATCTCATACTCACTTATCAACATTCTGTTGTTTTTCCTATCTACAGCAATTTTATATTTCCACTTATGCTTATCAAATATAAGTTTATTGTCTCTGTCTCCCTCCCTCCCTTCTCCCATGTTCTCCCATTCCCCCTGTCATTTCCCCTTGCTTAGACTAGTGTGCACAGAACTTTCTCTAAGTCTGTGGTAAGCACCCTGGCTAAGGAAATAAGAGCCTCAGAGTAAGCACTAAGTTTGTTTCCAGTTCTAAAACAGCCAAAATAAATCTTGTCCTCATTCGAAACTGCCTGCTATGCTTGGTTTATTGTAAATTTATTGGAACCAACGTGAAGCAATCACTAAATCTAATGCGGCAACTTCATCATGGAATAAGCCAGGGAGAAGCAACTTCTCACACCTAATGGCAAGAACCAAGAAAACAAACAAGCAAACACGGAGCTCTTTGCAGAACGAAGCCTCCTGCAATGCTTTTTGGCTTGTTTAGATGATGATTTGAGACCTGACTGCTCTCAGAATTTCCATGAATATGGGTCTGAAGTTAGTGCCCAGCTACAGCCCAAGAGAAAACATCACATCTGCACCCATCGTCAGGCACACCCATGCCAAACAGAACCCCAGGATCAGGAGGGTGCCCAGCACTGGGTTTAAGAGTGAGAGGTTAGGATTCAGGTCCATTTGCTCCTCCTCTTTTCTGTGTACCTATTTACATTTACAGTCATGAGATAGTGAGATTAAATTGTGCCATCTTGTGTGTTGTGAGTTATTGTTTCATTTTGTAGAGTTTGGTGTATGTCTGTGTTTTTCCTTCTGATTTTTGTTTCCTTAGTAATAAGGAGAAAATTCAGTAAGTTTTTTTTAACAGTGTAAATTCAGGACAGTTCTTTGACTCTCGGGGCATGCTATTTTCTGACTTGTAAATTGGTCTAATCATATCTACCCAATAGAGTTGATGGGAGGCTACATCTTTATAATATCTGATTTTCATACAGTCTTTCACCCAGAGATATAGAGTGTGAATAGGTGAAATCTCATTATCTTGTTATTCTCCTTGTCAAGTTAGTGATATTTTCTGTCTCATCATGGGGATGTCCTTCCCAAATAAGATGAGCCCTGCTTTTGTGATAGAATTAAGGTAAAGAAAAAGTGGACAAGGTCAGTCTTGGTCTTTAGTGATGAGCTTTCCTTTCACCAGCAGAGCTTCCTCTTCTGCCACTGTCCCCAGAAAAGACAATTGTTGATGATCCTACTGTTGCTAAAAAGTGTCTCATCACAGATGTGATGGAAAAATAAATGCCTTATAAAAGATTACATTATGCCTTTTACATTTCCATGCTTCCCCCATGAATAACTTGTTTTACTCTGCATCTCATTATCACAGTTTGATAACCCATATGGGTTGCATTAGACGTCAAGGCCACAGACTGAGTTTCAATGCACATGGCAATATATTTTCAATTTGCTGTTTATTACCTTTGTAAGAATCTATTACAGTTAAAATTGTTTCTGTAAAAACAGGAATGTAATCTAAAATTTAGTTCAATTTAATCTAAACTTTTTCTAAGAGCTAGAAATAAATAATTGAAAACAGAAGAGGGAAAAGCAAATCAATGAATAAAAAAAATAATCTACTACTTCTATCCATTTTATTATATATATATAAAACATATATATTTTACTTTGTGATATATATATATTTCCTACTTTGTGAGATATATATCTCTCTCTCGCATACGTTTATTGAAATATCTGTATCTACATTTATATTACATATTTAATCATCACCCTTCTCTTGTTAGCTTTATTCACTAATTGATTGCTGAGACCTTACAATGTAAAAAGCAAAAAAGCACTTTACAAGTTCCTCGGACCCAAAAACCTAACCTCAAGTTACTCACAGTAGAGGAGCAAAACAAAAACAAAAACAAAAACAAAATATATACCCAAAAAACCCCTTCAAAATATACCAACTATATTATGATTAGTCAGGATAGAATAGACTGACGTGGCTACCAATACGCTTACACATTTCAATGACTTTACCTAAGAAAGATTAATTTCTCACCTATACCATAGTCAGGGTGTCCTCCTGTATCCACCAGCTGTGGGGTGTAGAACAGGTTGACCTCCCACGTCATCCAGCAGGGGATAAGAGACCTAATGCATTCTGTGGGACAAGGTTATGGGGCAGGCCTGGAAGCAGCTATATCCTTCTTTCTATTCCATGGATCAGAATGTAGTCATGTGCTCCGATGTAACAGCAAAGGGAGGATGGGGAATCTGTGCCCTGGAGTCAGAACTGGTGTGGTGGACACTGTGCACAGCCTTTTCCAAACTACACATGGGTGCTCCATGCCAAGGTGGAAGTGAGCACAGGGGTCCACCCATGGGTACTATATTGGAGGATGGGAAGGGAAGACTGCTGAGTGGAATACTGACATTGTTATGTACTTAAAAATCTAACATACAAGGAAAGGCTAATTCTCATGATACACGATATGCATTGCACACACACACACACACACACACACACATACACACACACAAACATATACACGCTCCTGAATCACTGAAAAAAATAAAACGCTTCCCACTCTGGGCCAGCATTTTGTGTTCCATCATGATGACCTCATGGCCACACTTAATAGGTGCAGGGGGCAGTAAGTGACCCAAGTAGAGTGGATCACACTGCTTCTCCAGATAATATCAGACTGACCTGGAGGAACACCAAGCCTGAAAGGTGCCCTGGTTGCATGAATGCCTCTCCTGGCACTCTCTGGCTGCACCACTCCTCCTCTTCTGTAGAATGTATTCCATCCTACTCTGCAATTCAGTAGATAAGGATGCAGAATGAAGCTTCTGGAGAAGCCCAGTGGTGTTCCAGAGCCAACTCATGCCCTCTTCTGCCTAAAGTTTTCCATTTGAGAACCACTCCCTGGCTCACTACAGCAAGTGAGCATGAAACGCAAACGGTTCATCATGAACTGTGTGCCATCTGACTCCCATATGTTAACTGTGCCTTTAATTCTGTATCGTGAGGCCTTGACATCTGGGGCCTTACTGATTTTTGTTGGACTGCCCCTCCCAGGACTAGCAAATTCCTGGATATATCATATGGCTCCCCAGGGAGCATGTCTTTCATAGGCAAACTCACCAGTTGGGCTCTTACACTCTGCACCATTATTCCCCCACCATCCCCCACCCCCTGCTCCCCACTAATCACCTCAGAGTCAGGAATCAGAAAACTATGGGGAGTCTATACTCCCCAGGGCTCGCTGAAATTATTCAAACTAGTCCATTGTAAACCTGCCTAGCCTGCTTTCCCTGTCTTGTCCATTCCTTCCAAGGAAAACCATAGTAAAGGCTCTTATCCACATTTTCCTGTGGCCCCCTCTGCCTCCTGACTGGCCCCAGTGCTTCCTTGTGTGGCTCTGCATGGCCAGGCTTGCTCTGCCCTCTGGGAACTGTGAGTAACAAGCTATCTTTTCAATGGAAATAATCCCTGAGACTTGTTAGCCTCACCATACCTGAATAATGATCAAATCTGTATTTTAAAACACCCCATCCCACAAATCTTGACATTGGACATGCATAGCAGGCTTTCCCTATGAAATGGGAATAGTGAAATAGGAAGGTGAAGAGAAACTTCCAAGTGAGCAGGACTTGAAGCAATACATTCAGTTATCCCTTTTTCTTTGAAGGAAAGATGGCCTGAGGCATGGACCAGAAGTGGCCCATGGGAAGTGCCTGCTGGTTTGACTAGCTGCTCACTGTCTTCAAAAGAACAAGATTGGAAGATTGTGATAAGGATGTCTGGGGAAGAAGATGACTTCACTCCCAACGAGCCAACTGTGAGACTTAGTCACCTGTCTTCAGCCCATACCTATGGCCTCAGGAAAGGCAAGAGTATATAAATATTTACCTTTAAAATTTTTATTTTTAAATTATTTATTTATTTTTCTTCTTTGAGACAGAGCCTCGTTCTTTCACCCAGGCTGGAGTGCAATGGTGTGATCATAGCTCACTGCAGCTTTGACCTCCTGGGCTCAAGTGATCCTCCCACCTCAGCCAGCCGAGTAGCTGGGACTACACAGGCATACACAACCATGCTCAGATAATTTTTAAAATTTTCTGCAGAAATGGGGGTCTCACTATGTTTCCCAGGCTGGTCTCAAACACCTGGGCTCAGGTGTTTGGTACGCTCCCACCTCAGCATACCAAAGTGTTGAGATTACAGGTGTCAGCCACCATACCTGGCCAATATTTACTTTTAAAAGTAATGATACATTTTGTGAGTCAATTGTAAGTGCCCGAATATAATTTTTTAAAAAATTTCAGATAGATTAGAATTGTGTGTTTTATACTTATATGACAGTTTATACAGATAATTCAAATCATACTTCATCGAAGTGCTTTGGAATATATTTCTTTAAATTTAAATCACAACCCTATAACATATATTTTATTTCTAGAATACTCGTTACATATTTCTTTTCATTTTGTCCAGGGATATTTAATAATTTTTGTTATTAATACAAAAGCAAAGAAGTCCATTAACATTTGATGAAATTGAATTTTTTTTAAAAAAAACTATGTTAAATATGACAATATTTGAATCTAAAGCTACTGCCACAATCTCTTGGCATTGGCCAATTTCAGGAGAAAAATAGAGATTTGAAAAAAGAAGATATTCAGAGGCAAAATGTACAGTAGTCCCTCGGCATAAGTAGGGGGTTGGTTTCGGGTCCCCTGCCTATACCCAAATCCATGTGGATTCATCCCTCCATGTGCCAGGTTTCACATCTGCAAATACTGTATTTTCATCCTGAATTTGGTTGAAAAAAACACAGATCAAACCCATGCTGTTCAAGGGCCAATTGTATAATATTTAAAAATTTAAAAACCATAGCGACACTAAAAATCAGTGGTCTCCAGAGATTGGGGAAAGATGAGGAGGGATGAATAGACGGATCTCAGAGGATTTCTAGGGCAGTGAAACTATTCTGTAAGACATTGTAATAATTAATTCAAGATATTATGTACTTAAAAATACTCTTAGAAAATGACAATAAAAAAGTGAATCTTCATATAAACTGTAAACTTTAGTTAATAATAATGCATCAAAATTGGTTCATCAATTGTGACAAATGGACAATACTTCCGCAAGATGTTAATAATAGTGGAAACTGGTGTTGGGAAGGGGTAGTGGGGATGGAGAGTATATGGGAACTCTGTACTTCCTGTTCCATTTTTCTGTAAACTGAAAACCTCTCTAAGAAATAAAGTCTACTAATTTAAAATATTCAATCTGTAGAATTCAGAAAATGAAATGTTCATGATGTTAGAAAAATGTAATTTATGCCTTATTCAACAGATTGCTGAGCTATTCTACATTAGTGACAGAGTATTTCATGGTGTGTAAAATATAACTTTGAGTTGAACAATCAGAAGGTTCAAAAGCATATAGTTTTTTTAAAATGTGAAGACAAAGTGGGTGTTATACATGCTCTGCATAAACACCTCCCAGAAGTGCTTTTAAGATATTTGGAAGGGCACCTTGTCCTCAATTTTGCTGTCTGGGTTCCCCCTTAAGCTTCAAATCCCTTATGTAAAGGAGGCATCATCCTCATAATCTACTCTTGATTTGCAAAGAGCACGTGACTTGCAAATAACTTAGACTTAGTAAATTTATTGGCATGTGTTTGGTCTGTGGTAAGGGGGAAAACCTGGCCAGTATGACCCCAGTTTGAGGGCAGTACAAAGCCCCAGCCACACAATCCCTGATGTTATTTTCATGTCCAATCTGTGCATCTTACAGGGGAGTGTTCAGAATAGTCTGTATGAAGATGCATGGAGTTTTCCCCATTTCAGAGCTGCCAGAGCTGTCTGCAAGGCTCCTGAGTCAGCCCCGAGCATCGTAATTACACCGGGAGCTGCTGATAACTGGGCAGGCTGGGCTCGGCTCCCAGGCCTTCAAATAGGCTCCGAAATGCTCCTTCAAGCCCATTAACTTTGAATGTGGTCTCCACCAACAAGGCTTCCTATTGTTAGCCACAGCTGAATTCCGTGAAATGCTGGTTTTGAATGTTTTGAGTAAAAATTCTTCCCAAGCTGTAAAGATTTAGCAAAAGCCTGATTAATGGGACTGGCGCTGAAACAATGCACTGTGGGGCCAAGTAGTCAGGGAAGGCTGGAAAACGAAGAAGAGCTTGAAATGCAGGCATTAGCCAAGGCCAGTGACTCCAACCAAACCAAAGAAAATAGTGCTATCATCCAGGCAAATAAATGCACAAAGCTGCAAAGCACTCTGGGTTGGTTTAACGATAAAAGTATGCAGCCATGTCTTCAAATAAAAACCAAATAGGAAAAAGAAAAGAAAAACAACTTAGAGTTATCTTTCTCCTGGGCCGAAATCCATTCACAGAATTGGAACAGTTGTCTCATTGGTTTTACCGAAATAGGAACAGGTTTCCTGGCTCTCCTTGAGTTAAGCCTGTAGCTACTTGCGGATCTCTCTACAATTCCTCAAACATGCGTATTTCCTGAAGGGATTTAGTGGATATCCCTCGGACTTTTCTTTTCCAGTTGCCCCAATCTGTTTTGTCCCTGTATCCTATCCCTTTCTGAGACTCTTGGAATCCTTTTGAATGATTTGTCTTTAACACTCCTTAAAACCTATTTTCAAATGAAGCCCTTGCCTCTTACTTCAGTTGGAACATATGAAGCCACCAGCCTGGGGCTCCTTCCTGTTCCTACTATAAGCATCATTAACATGATCTGTATCCAGACGCAATCCTGAATACTCTATTTGTAACCCTAAAGGTACCTGCTGGATTTGAGCCTGAGCTCTCCATTTTCGCTCACACATATCATGGTTCTCCTCACTTCTAGAACATTTCCCCAAGATTACAAACAAACTCCTTTATCTCCCGTATTAAGTCACCACACACACACACACACACACACAACCTGAACCCACATCACCCCACATCCCCCTCAAACTTCCCCAGCATCTCCCTAACCAATTCATAGTAATCCTTCTCAAAAGAGTTATCAACTTATTCCTGAATTGTTCTCCCATGCAATTTGGCCCTAAACACTATCACAAAGTACTTTCATTACGGAAAAGTCCAGGAAAATAATAGAATAAACGCCTACGCTGGTCACTTCCAAGGAGATAGCATCTCATGCCAGTCAGAATGGTGATTATTTATAAGTCAAAAAACAACAGATGCTGGCAAGGTGGTGGAAAAAAAGAACGCTTTTACACTGTTGGTGGGAGTGTAAACTAGGTTAACCATTGTGTAAGACAGTGTGGCAATTCCTCAATGATCTAGAGGCAGAAATACCATTTGACCCAGCAATCCTATTACTGGGTATATACCCAGAGGACTATAAATCATTCTATTATAAAGATACATGCACACATATGTTCATTGTAGCACTATGCACAATAGCAAAGACATGGAATCAACCCAAATGCCCATCAATGACAGACTGGATAAAGAAAATGTGGTACATATACACCATGGAATACTCTGCAGCTACAAAAGGGAATTAGACCATGTCCTTTGCAGAGACATGGATGGAGCTGGAAGCTGTCATCCTCAGCAAACTAATGCAGGAACAGAAAACCAGACACTACATGTTCTCACTTAGAAGTGAGAGGTGAATGATGAGAACACATGGACACATAGTGGGGAACAATGCACACTGGGGTCTTCGGTGTAATGGGGGGAGGGAGAGCATCAGGAAGAATAGCTAATGCATGCTGGGCTTAATACCTAGGTGATGGGTTGATAGGTGATGCAAACCACCATGGCACACGTTTACCTATTTAACAAACCTGCACATCTTGTACACATACCCCAGAACTTAAAAGTTGAAGAAAAAAATAAAAAAGAAATGTAGCTAGTTCAATTTAAAGACTTAGTAATAAAAAAGTAAAATAACCCATTTAATGTTATTATATCCACATTCATTACACACTGAAATAATACATTTTCATGTTTTGAATGAAAGAAAATATATTATTTAATTTTTTAAAAAATGCTGTCCATTTCGATATTCTTAGAATTGTGTCCCTTTGATAAGTTTCCAGTGTAAGACGCATAGGTGTAAAATCCAATTCAAATAGGAAAAAAAAAAAAAAACCAACAAAACTAGAGTATATAAAACTTCACAATCACAACATTCCAATGTCCCCTGTCCCTAGTGTTAACAAAAAATTAAATATATGCTGTAATATGTCTTGCGTATTTTATTAGTTTTTAAAGACGTGTCTCAAGGGAGCCCACTATTTGTTTTATTGGGTAGGTTAAAGAAAAAATTGGCCAGGTGCAGTGGCTTCAGACCTGTAATCCCAGCACTTTGGGAGGCCAAGGCAGGAGGATTGCTTGAGCCTAGGAGTTTGAGACCAGCCTGGGTAACATACTGAGACCCCATCTCTACAAAAAATCAAAACATTAGCTGGGCATGGTGGTGCACACCTGAAGTCTCAGCTACCAGAAGGCTGAGGTGGGAGGATAGCTTGAGCCTGGGAGGTCAAGGAAGCTGCATTGAGCTATAACTGTGCCACTGAACTCCACTCCAGCCTGGGTGACAGAGCCAGACCCTATTTCTAAAAAAAAAAAAAAAAAAAAACCCAACAAAGCAAAAACACAAACCTTAACTGACAAATTAGTCTTGAATTTCAATAACACGAGGCCTTCCCTGCCATCTCCATGGACACTTTTATTGGGCTCTGCCAAGCTTTCCTCGCTCAGTTCTCACTCTGTCCCTGTTGTTCTTCCAGCAGGCACTGCCAGTTTAGGACCCACTTCCTAACAGTGGGTGTTTCCTTGCTAGTGACCAGAATGTGTTCCGGTTCTTCCCATCTCCAGGTCCTGGTTCAAAACTTAATCACCAAGAAAGCTTTTCCTGAGCCTCCTGAACTGGGGCAGGCCTTCTCCTCTTCCAAATAAAATCTATTTTCTCAACAAGTCTTCAAACACATAACTTCCCATCTTGCTCTCTTATGCTTCATGGGAGAGCTAGAACAATAAGAAATGTACCTGTCCATAGTCAACTGTAGTTTTCTCTGAGAGGCACTGTTTGGGAAAAGAAAGGCACAAAGACATGAGGACTATAACCCTTCCTTCATCTTGACTGCAGAAAATGATATGCAAATGGCTAATAATGTAATAGCTTGGGAAGAGTAGTTTCCGTGTGGTTATTAGGAATCCCTTTAGTATGATGGTCCAAGCATTTGGAGAATTTTAGACTGGGGAAAATTAAGTAGCGTGTCAGTAGACTTGAGAATTTGGAAATTTATAACAATCTACACTTTCCTGAGTGCTATTTTCTTATTCGTTACAGCGGCCCAATCTCTTTCCTGTCATAAAATGTCTCCATCATTTTACATATAATGATGAAAAATTATATTTTTAAATTAGGTTATTAAATAAATGCTTTATGCTAGCATAAAAAAGAAACAAAAAACAAGTATTAATATATGTGCAAACTGCTTGCTAATGTTTCTACAATGCCTCATATTTTTTCTGCTTCCTTAGCTGATGCTGAATCACTGCCATTTTATTGATCCAGGAGTGTGACCTATCTTTTCCCAGGACTATTAATAAGGAAAACTCCTTCACCTAACTATGTGACAAGATACTCTATAGAGATGTTAAAGTGTGAGCCCTCTCTATTTCCTGCCCGCCTCCTGCCATTCTCAGGAGGTTGCTGGGTCTTTTTTGATTCAAAGATTTTGCAGAGGAGAAACCAGGTGTTGCTTGAGGTGGGAGTGCTCTGTATGTCCAGTGTCAAAGTGTGAGCTTCAAGAGAAGACAATCTGAATTGCTCCAAATTGTAGGAAGAGAGGAGTGTTGAGTGTGTCAAGAGGACCCTGAAGGTCACCCCACGATGAGGAATGGACAGGTAAAAGATCAGAGAACCCCAGTGTAGGGGAACAGGGGACCCCTCCGTGGCCACCAGTGTGACTCATGGCATCAAGAGCCACCCCTATGTGCTGATGCTGGGTAAAGTCATTGGACCCTGGCACAGTCCTGGAGATGATAGTGTCCCAGTTATGACTAAATAGGATCTTTTATTTCTATGGGGGGGTGAAGGTTGAGTCAATGGTGGTGGGAAGGGAGTGAGTATCTCAGAGACAGAGTTCAATAATCATTTTTTTTTTTTTTTTGAGACGAGCCTCGCCCTGTTGCCCAGGCTGGAGTGCAACAGTGCAATCTTGGCTCACTGCAACCTCCACTTCCCAGGTTCAAGCGATTCTCCTGCCTCAGCCTCCCGAGTAGCCAAGATTACAGGCGCACGCCACCACGCCCAGCTAATTTTTTGTATCTTTAGTAGAGACAGAGTTTCACCATGTTGGCCAAGCTGGTCTCAAACTCCTGACCTCATGATCTGCCCACCTCGGCCTCCCAAAGTGCTGGGATTACAGGCATGAGCCACCGCGCCCGGCCCAGAGTTCAATAATCTTAAAGAAACTTGCAATGCAGAATTCCGCACGCACAGATATTTCTATGCAGAGATTAATACCCGTTGTGTCCATATTAGTGAACAACAGGCTATATATATAATTTATATGTCCTACAGTATCCACTGTCCCTTCAAAAATTCTGGCTATTTTTCTGGTATGCTATGCAACTTCTGGGTGGTAACAGACACATGGAATCAGAGAATATACCACCTTAGTCTGCTGCTACCTGTTTATTCAACCTCTTTCTCACAGCAAGCCTGGGAAGCCTCTTATGCATACACCTTGACTAATTTGGGTGGGCAGTACAAGTCCCCAAGATGGGAATCCTACACAGCCTACATGTTGTCACCCCAGAATCCCCGAACTCTGCTGGGAGAAACATACTCCATCATCCCTCTGGTAGAGGATTCTACATCCGTATTGACAGAGACCCACAGCCTCCCATGGAGTTACCACACAGGCTCAAGAACTCATATCACAAAGCTACCGCCAGGATCGATATTGTCATGATGAGGCCTGATATGTTATCATTTCAGTTCTATTATATTATTAAACATGAGCCTGGTAAAAGGAAGAGTTTATAGGCTGAGCTCACAAAAGGATCTCTGTTTATCATAAAGCAAGCAGAAAGACATTTCAGCCCACAGATGTCTGGCTGATGGAGTGTCAGGCCGGCCACCCGCCGAGGATGCTGTGATATGATTGACAAATGGCCAGTGCTCTCTGCCACGGGGTCCTAGGATGTCAGCATGTGAGAGCCAGTGAGTGCTACCCCGCTGGAGCCAACATTTGTAAAATGTGTCAAAGACTTGGGACCAAGGAGTAAATGAATATATTTGGACTTCAACAAGCCGCAAGTCTGACTCCATAGGAGGCCTCGTGTAATAGATACAATGTGCTTTAAACCCATTTATAAAGGAATGGCATAATTTTCTTGGTCTACATGGAATTTTTGAATTTTGTTACTACCGAGGAAAACAAAATCAAGAATGGTCAATGGTTTAGTGCTGATGACATTCATAGTTCCCCTTTACTTGGGGACGTAACATTTTACATAAGCAAGAATTTAAAAATACAGGCAAGAGATACAAAACAAAATTCTAAATGTTGCAAATTTTGAGACATGTTTAATATTTTTGGCCATCTTTCTGCTTCCACACTCAGTGCTAGGACATTTTATTTGGTTATTTTATTTAATTCTGATGACAAAGTTGTAAGGTAGATGTGGTAGGTAGATTCTAAAGCTGGCCCCCAAAAGCTTTCACCCAAATCTCTGGAGCCCGTGAATGTGATGTGATACTACTCCCATGATTGCGTTGTGTTATATGGCACAGCTGATTCTGAAATAGGGAGATTACCTGGGTGGGCTGACCTAATCACATGAGCCCTTGTTAGAAGACAACTTTCTCTGGCAAGTGACGTAAGAAGTCATGGAGATTTGTGGGCCGGGCACAGTGGCTCACTCTTGTAATCCCAGCACTTTGGGAGGCTGAGGAAGGCGGATCCGAGGTCAGGAGTTTGAGACCAGCTTGACCAACATGGTGAAACCCCGTCTCTACTAAAAATACAAAAATTAGCTGGGCATGGTGGCACGTGCCTGTAATCCCAGCTACTCAGGAGGCTGAGGCCGGAGAATTGCTTTAACTGGGGAGGTGGAGTTTGCAGTGAGCCGAGATCGTGCCACTACATTCCAGCCTGGGTGACAGAGAGAGACTCCATCCCCTCTTCAACCAAAAAAAAAAAAAAAAAAAAAAAAAAAAGAAGTCATGGAAATTTGTAGCCTGAGAAGGATTCAACTCTCTGTTGGTAGCTTGAACACGTAAGAAACCACATGAGAAGTAATGTAGCAACCTTAATGTGTTGAGAAATGCCCTGGAATGACAGCCAGCAAAGAAACAAGGACCTGGGCCCTGCAACTACAAGGAAATGGAGTCTACCAACAACCTGAATGAGCCTAGAAGCGGATTTTTTTCCCAGAGCCTTCAGCTAAGAGGCCAGCCAGCCAGCACCTTGATTTCACCCTTGAGACCCTACCTAGAACAACCAGGTGAGCCCACCTGATTTCTGACCTACTGAACTATGTGACCTATTAGACGGGTATTGTTTCAAACTGCAAACTTTGTAGTGATCCGTGAAGCAGCAACAAAAAATGAATACCATAGAAATCAGGTGATATAGTTTGGATGTTGTCCCCTCTAAATCTGGTGTTGAAATGTAATCTCCAATGTTGGAGATGGGGCCTGGTGGGAGGTGTTTGGGTCAAGGGGGCGGATACCTCATGAATGCCTTGGTGCTGTCCTGATAATGAGTGAGTTCTTGCTCTGAGTTCATGCAAGATCTGGTGGTTTAAGAGTGTGGCACCTCCCACCCCTCCCACTCCCGTTCTTGCCATGTGACATTGCCTGCTCTCCTTTGCCTTCCGCCATAACTGTAAGTGTCCTGAGGCCTCACCAGCAGCAGAAGCTGGAGCCATGCTTGTACAGCCTGCCGCACCCTGACCCAATTAATCCTCTTTTCTTAATAAATTACCCAGCCTCAGGTACTTATTTATAGTGACACAGAATGGACTGACACATCAGGAAAATGAGATGTGGGCAATAATTGTCTTTTTCTCTTTCAATTTATTTTTCAATCTGTCATTTTTTTCCTTTATTTCCCTGTTTGAACCAGAAAGACGTATTCTTTTTTAGCATTCTTGTCTCTATATCAGAGGTTGGCTTATGGAGCCACTGCCTGTTTTTGTAAATAAAGTTTTATTAGAACACACCCACACCCACTCATTTGCATATTGCCCAGGCTGCTTTCACACTACATCTGTAGAGTTGAGTGGCTGACACAGAGGCGATGTGGTTCACAAAGCTGAAAATGTTTACTCCATGGCCTTTTACAGAAAAACTTCACTGAGCCTGCTCTATCTTAGAATGGAGTGGCTTCCCCAGAAGACATCACTCTGGGGATGTAGAGTGGACCAAACTGAGTTTTTACCTCTCACCAGGGGAAGCACAGAGCTAAGACACTCCATAAACACGTTCCAATGATGCATGACTATAGAAAGGTGAGGTTTCTGATCTTCCTCTCCCCAATACTTTTTTATATTTACTTTTGTACTCTTAGATTTCTTTATTATAAATTTTGTTAACCATATATTCTGCCTTACCATCTTTCTTTTCTCCTTTACCCATTTCATTAACTCAGAGGGTAAGTGCCTGTGGCATTGAGAAGAGGTGCCTCAGGCTATTTAGTGAGTCAGTATCAATGGTGTGTGTACAAACAGTAGATGTCAGCATTATCATTGGCTGGGATGCCAATCACACGGGACACTGAAGGGAAAGTGAAAATGCCATTCTTCCAGTGACAGGTTTGTTTTTTAGAAACAGCTTGGAACAAACTCATGCCTGAAACATAATAAACCTCCCTGGACATCAGCTAGGGTGACAGCCATCACTTATGCATGGGAAGAAAATGGTTGAGAAATTCCTGGAAGCATCACCAAGAAGTTTAACTTAACTGCCATGTTTTGAGATAATCTTTCCACTATTATGACTAAAAATATTTGAAGAAAAAGACCACATAGGAGGAAAAACTTTGTTTTTATGTGGTGATATTTATGTCGGTTTTCCATTAGAGAAAATTGATGAGTTGCTGCTAAACAATTAAAAAGAGAGTCACATTTTTAAAATGGCACTTCACATCTGGGGTCTTCCTCCCTAAAACTCATAACCCCACTCATGACTAATGAGAAAAACATCAACTCTTTAAAATACCCATGCAGTACTTCTCAAAACTGTCAAGGTCATCCAAAATAAGGAAAATCTCGGAAACAATCACAAGTCTAGAGAATCCTAAGAAGACATGATGCTTACATCTAATGTGTTATCCTGGACCAGATAAAATACATTAGAAAAAAAGTAGGAAAATCTAAAACAAATTTGGACTTCAGTAAATAAGAACGTATGCATATTGGGTTATTATTGGTGGAAAATATACTATATTAATGTAAGATATTAAGAATAGTGAAATTCAAAATAGCAAAGACAGAGATTCAACCTAAATGCCCGATAGAATGGATAAAGAAAATGTGGTACATACACACCATGGAATACTATGCAGCCATAAAAAAGAACAATATCATGTCCTTTGTAGGGACATGGATGGAGCTGGAGGCCATTATCCTTAGCAAACTAATGCAGGAACAGGAAACCAAATGCTGCATATTCTCACTTCTTAGTGGGAGCTAAATGATGAGAACAGTTGGACATATAGAGGAGAACAACACACACTGGAACCTACTACAGGGAGAAGATCAGGAAAAATAGCTAATGGGTACTGGGCTTAATACCTAGGAGGCAAAATAATCTGTACAACAACCCCCCATGACACAAGTTTACCGATGTAACAAACCTGCACACACACCCCTGAACCTAAAATAAAAGTTAAAACAAAAAGAATAGTGGAAATGGGGTAGGAAATAGGTGGCAATTCTCTGTGTTATCTTCACATCTGCCTTGTAAATCTAAAACTCTCCTAATATAAAATACTTATTTAAAATAAGTGTTATGTGTGTATGAATTTAAGAAAAACATCATAGGTTATACATCAAACTGGGAATGTTTGCCTTTGGAAAGGGAAATAGGACTTGGGCCAGGAAGGATGGAGGGTGAGAGGAAATTCATCCATTTCACTCTGTATGTTTCTGCAGTATTTGGATATTTTAGACGGACAAAGTGATCATATATGAATTCTGTACCTGACAAAACAGCATGAGTACATGTAGTTTGGTCCTATCCAAAATTTGTAATCAACCTGTTTATAGGCATGAAGTGAAAAGTCTGAATTTTGGAATGTCTCATACAAATCTAAGGAGATCTGAAAAGATGAAGGAAAGCATGATAGTGGTAAACTTTGAAGTCCTTACTTTATTTATGCATTTTGCCTCATCTTATCACAATGAATATTTATAATGATGAGAAGAACTTGTTTTATTTAAAAATGTTTTTTTCAAAGACCTAGGTGACTTGAGTACATTTCCCAAACCTCAGTTTTTTTCATCTATAAGAAGATGAGGATTTGTTACATAATATATTAGGTCCCTGCCAACTCTATTTGCAAGGAGGCTGGCACCAAAGTTTGGATTAAAAGCTTCCTTGTGGTTTGTCCTTAGCTGACCTGAAGTCATGCTGAAGAAGACTGACTTCAAGTCAACTCATCCTAAACCACAGCCTTTGTCTTTGAGGTTAAATTCATTCAGTGTACACATTTGTTTATTGAAAACTTTGACTTCCCAAGTAGTTCTGAGAAATGATCAAGGTGACTGGGGATTTGGGGTGAAGATCTTGTGGTCTCTAGTTAAGGTTAGTTTAGGTAAGTACCTGCCATTCCAGACCAGCACTATATCTGTGGTATAAAATCCTAAGATTTTAGAGAGAATCAATTCTATTAATGGTGATATTGGGTGGATGCGGAGGCTCAGGAAATCTCATTCTGTCAACGTTGCTTAACCACACCAACTGTAAGTAGAGCTACACTGTCTGTATACAGTAGCCAGTAGCCACACGTGGCTATTCAAATTTGAAGTGTGGCACTTCCAAATGTGCTGCAAATGTAAAATGCACACTGATCTCAAAGACTCAACATTTAAAAAGTGGAATGTAAAGTATCTCATTAGCATTTCTGTATTGATTGCATGTTGAAATTATAATATTGGGCATATATTGGGTTCAATAAAATATACTATAAAAATAATTTCATTAGTTTCTTTTTCCTATTCCAATGTGGCTACTAGACATTTTAAAATTATACAGATACATCCAATTTTGACTTATGTTGTAATTCTATTACACGAAGATGACTTAGAAGAACCATAGAAAAGTTTCAAGCACCATTTCAAGTACTGGTTCTAATTTTCACAGAAAACTTTCAGATACAATTCAGGAAATTTTTTAGGATTCTGGGTATGCCTATATAAACATTAGGATACTTTAGCTAATCTTTACATATTTCTTCTAAATATCCCAGCATGTTAATGGAGGAGGAGGGGCGACAAGCAAAACCACTTCTCATTTAAAAGGAAGGTAGCATTTGAAAGAAAGACAAATTTGTTTGAATTCCAGTTTTTCTAGGAGTCTCCAGTTTTACAGCTGGCTGTAAAAAAATACACATGCATTCTCTTTCAAGGGAGTGTGTGGTCTTTATATTCAAATGAGTATCGGTCTGCCTTGCAGAGTACTAGACTTTCCTGACCAATAACCTAAAACCCAGGGTAGTAGCCCCCAGGGCTTCCCAGGGTTCATAGCATAGGTCCCAGAAGCTAAGAGCACGCATGGACTTGAGGTCTGGCCCAGACAGGGCATTCTAGCTTTCTTGCCGGCAAGGAGAGTGAGTTTCCGCGCAGTCTCGCAAACATTCCAGGATCCTGTACAAAACTGTCCTGCCATTGGATGAGTATTTCTACTGCACCCTTGCCCTCGCCCTGCAGTCGTACCACCTGTTTGCTCTGTGACTCACCTCCCTCAGGCATTCCCTGCTCTTCAGCCTCCCCATGCTCCAGTGCCTGCAATGAACTCAGAAGTCTACGAGAGATAAAAACACCTAACAGCCCTCTGCTCACAAACATGTGGTCTCCATGGGAAAAATGGCAGAGCTATGACAAATATGAGACATGTTATAATATTAGCAGCAGTAGTGGTATTTTTTGCCTAAAGGTTACTCCAGTGTTCTATTTCTTAACTTCAGCGCATGATGTAGAGCTTTCAACCTAGCTCCTAATTGTAAGACTTATTAGTTATGGCACTTGCCCATTTAACCAATTTTAAATAAGTGAGTTATTCCTGGCTTCAGTATTTATTTATCCCAGCAAATAATGAGAAAAATGCTGCTATGATGAAGCAATTGGCTTTTGCAGAAGTTATGACTTGTCTGTCTTCTGTATGCTTTTACAACATGTTCTCTCTCATTTCTATAATGGTTCAAATTATCTGGTAAGTGCCAAGGTCACACTGAGTTCATAGTTTGGAAATACCTGTAAAAATTCAGTCTCGTGAAATGGCCTTCTTTTCCCTTGCGGGGATGAGGAACTGTGGGCAGATTGCGGCTGATTCATGCCTCAGTGCACCATTTTATCAAATGAACTAGAGTGTCCGCTTCAACTGACTGACCTCAAGCTATGCCTCAGAATCTTAATTGAGAAGATAGATGAAGACCTGATAAAAGATGGGTTAAAAGATTACTTTTATAAATACCAAAAATTCACAATGCAAAAAACCTCATTCTGAATATGGCCCCCACATCCTATTAGCATACTCTGTAGACAAAGGGCATATTTCATTGTTGGTCTTAGGTATCCCTGTAACGAGTCCTATTTTCCTTCGGTTCTTGCCATTTTAATCAGTAGTACTAAGGCACGCCCTGTTGCAGGAAGCAGCTCCATAAACCAAAGTCTTATTATCACTTACTGGGTCAAATGGTTAACTACTGAGTCTCAACATTTCCGAAATCCCAATACTCTTTTTTTTTTTTATTGGTAATTTGAGTAAGCATCTTCATCTGAAAATCTATTACAAATATATTTAAAACCAATTCAATTTTGTTCATAATTAGTCTCCTCCCCCTCTAGCCTTTGAGTTGTCTGGAAGCCCAGAGATATTATCAGTTTAGGAAACTATTCTCACAGGGAAAGATTCCACAGAGCTACTTGTTGCAGTGTGCAAAGGTGAACTAATATGCAAAAGACCATTTTTCCAAGGGTAGGGAATACCACTTAAAATACCTTTCAAACCCTTGCTTTATACCTTTATTTATTTAGAAGTCAGGGTAGAAAACCTACTTTGGTAAAACGTTAGTTTAATTATCATGGAAACCACTCATAAAAAGAAAAGGTATTGACGACTTTCTCTCCTCCAATTTCTATCTCAAAATAAAATATCATTAAATTCTCCTCCCAGGCCATGACTCACTAATTCCTCCACCTGCCTTGGGGTCCTTTGAGTTCTCACTTTCCCTTCAGCTCCCAGGAAGTCTTAATTACCCCCTCCAACTTGTGCCTGCTTGCTCTGAATTACATGATACTTCGGGCACCCCCCATCTGTCAAGTATTACATGCAACCTGATATCGCCACCTCATTTTCATATGAATATTCTGTCTCTGTTCTCACTTGCATTCTCCTTAAGAGCACAGAATGTGTTTTATTCATATTTTATCACCCATGCACAGGACTATGTACACGAATGTGCCCAATTCAACTCAAAAGGAAAAATAATTCGAATCCTTTATTATAAGATGCATGCTTAGAGGTTACTGAGAAGACTGTGCCATTAAAGTCATTTGAAACACTCATGGAGGAACACTTGAACTCCCCCGGCTCATGGGATTTTCCCTCATGGGATTTTCAACATCTTGTGTTGTAACTACATTCTTTGCTGTAAAGGACACTGGTTACGTTTGTGCAGTTGTTTATGATGTGTGCCAATTTTTCACATTAATGGGGCTGCTTAGTTATGCCTGAGACATGCATTGCAGTGTAGACACCTGATGGATTAACCTTAATATTTTATGGCTTATACTTCATAAAGTGATGTCTGGAGGAGCAACTGTCCACCTCAACTTCAATTATCCCATTGCCTATTTCTGACTTTCTAGCTGTAAGATAAATAGAAATATGCCTTTTCACCCAGAATGGTCATCTCAGAAAAATATATGGGGAATTTTCGGGGAACATGAGGTAAGCATTAAAACTTTATTCTCAAGATAACTAAACATAAGCAGAGTAGTCATGCTTTGAGAATGATTAGAAAATACATCTAGTGACATTTTACCTTTAAGTTCAACTTTTTTCCCCTAAGTAGCTGTAAGATTAAATCTAGAACAAATAACTCTCTAAGCACACGAGTAGCCATTTTTACTAGATTTCAAGAGTTTGAAGTAAGGCAATTTTGGTCCCTGCTGATTAAAGTAGGGGCACTGAAGTTCATCTCAAACCTTTTTGTGTTTCTAGAAAATGATCTGTTTATAACATGTGCTGATATAATCCAGTATCCAGGTAGAACAATTATGTTGTTATCTACTGTTGCATAAGAAAACATTCAGTATGTTTTAATACACATGTTAATGATGATATTACTTCAGAACATTGGGGTATTATGTTTCCTTATAAACTAAAAAGAATTCTGTTACATTTCAGGCAGAGTTAGGTATCAGGCTCCCTAAAGAAGTAAAACATTCTCAATTCCAAGACATTGTGGTCACCAGGCACTTTCATAGTAGGACAATAATGCATTTGAACAAAGTAGAAATCCTCAAATGTTTTGCAGTCGTAAATGACTCAAATAACTGAAAGTGTCTTACAGGATAGCAACTCACAAGCACTATCCTTTCCAATATGTCTTTAAATATTAAATGTCCTATGGTTTATAGATAATGTTAGTGAATGTTTGTCAACCAAATTCCCAAAGATAGCAGCACTTTCACTCGCCATCTTCCTACTCCTTCTCCTTCCTCACTCCCTTCTTTATAGATGCCAGCCACATTATGTACAAAATGATGTTGTTTTAGCTCGATGCATTTTAGTAATATATAGACAGTAGCTAATATTGCAAAGGAAATTATATTTGCATAATTATATTTTGTGTGAAAAAAGATAATATTTGGACTGTGGGAGAAAAAAGAAATCAGGGAGTCCCTAAGGAAAACCATTTAATGGATACTCTGTCACCTACCCTTCACTTCCCTGCTGTTCTCCCACTGACCCCATTTCTTCTGTGTGTTCAGTGATATCTACCCTTGCTCCATTCAGCCCTGGACTTCAGGGGAAGTGCATGAGATCCCGGGTTTACCCATGAGTCTAATCAGAAAAAGGACTGGTGCGGGCCAGGATTTCAGCTGGGAGGGGCAATGGGTAGCCAGATGCTCCGGGTTTTTTGGCTAGAGGTTGGGAACTATCTCTGGAGATCGCCACAGTGGGCCACACAGATGTCATTCTCCACATGCACTAGACATCTAAAAAGTCTTAAAAGCAACTGAAGAAGTCTGGGTCTACTGCCTTTGAAAGCAATTGGTTCCAGAATGTCATGAGACCCATTCAGGCTAACGAGAATAAGACGTTGCATGATGTATTCTAAGGAAAGTGTCTTAGCTGCTTAAGCAGAACCACACAATGAGACAGCCTTTCTTTTTTCTGACACAGTGTGTGCATTAAGTCTTGAAATGTTCCTGTTATCTCTCTAGCAGGCATGCAACCGACGACTATATTCTCAGAATTTCATCAACAAAAGTCAACATTTTAAAAAAGTTTCCAAAGGAAAAAATAATAATCTTTTTTTTCTGAGTACCACAAAGCACCAAGACTAAATGAGTGGAAATAGCAAAATTATATTTTCATTTAAAGTACACTGAAACATTCTGAGTGTTCCTTTTTCTTAATATGCTTCTGGGAGAAGGAGCTGTTATATAACTAACTGAAGCTCTAAGATTAATATAGAACTGAATTCATAATTTGTTCCTGTCAAAGCTCTTCCATTAGCTTAAACACATATCCCAAATATAAACCCCATATATCAGAGTTCAGTTCCCATTTGTGATAGAATTAAATTAGAATTAGAAATGGATGGGTTGTTCTTTGTTTGTAGTGTTCTCTGTTTGGGAGATATTTAAATTTTTGTTGATATAGCAAAGTAGTTTTGGCAAAAAATTCTCATTCTCATTTGATCTATAAGAGCTTAATTCCTTTTATTTTTTTCACCTGGAAATCAAATGCCAACCTAACCCAAACACGTCTCAAACTGCAATTGGATACTTTTGGGTTTTCATCCACAAACCACGTTGCCGGGTTTTTGTTGTTGCATGTTTGTTTGTTTTACCATCTTCAAGTGGCCTTTGTCAGTTCCTTCTCTATTTTGGGTAACTGTGATGAGAATAGGAATTGTTGTATTATTCCACCATAGCATTGAGGCCATTTAATCTAATTTAAGGCACACTTTTTTTTTCAACTCTGTTTTCTCTAGACCTTGGGCTTCATTAAGGTGCCTCAAAGCCAATAAAGAGTGGAATTTGGAGACAAAAGGAGTCAAATCCATCTCTGGATCCATTAGCCATCACTTTCACTCTCATCTCAAAGAATATTAATAATAGTTCAGTTCACTGCTATGAGCATAATTTTGAAAGACTTCACTTAGCTATTAAGAATTTCTTGATCTGATCCAATTTTCCTTGAAAAGTACTTCTGTTTTTTTCTGTTCTTGTCTACAGTATTTCAAGGAAGATATTTCCTCTCATTTACAGTAATGACTTCTGTTTGTGCATGTGTTTTCTCACCTTGACTGTTTTGCCCAACACCTAAATCAATTATAGCTGCACGAATCTCCGAGCACGAAATGAGTTTTTGGAGTTGCTTTTCTCTCAGCCACCAAAAGAAATCCACCCTCAAAAATGAGCTGCCACTGAGCAAAGCGTTTTAAAAGGTTGAAGGTATTTGATAAACACTACACGAGAACATTCAATTAAAATTGGTCAAGTGACTGTAGCAGACAGGAAAACAGAAACTGGGGATTTGTTAAATTAGATTAGACCTTAGACTCTTGGTCCATAGTACCCTTTAGGGTATCCTTGACAATGTTCTAAACATCCAGTTTCATAATGAGGCAGAAATTTTCTGATAATTAACCTGATAGTGTATTGGAAATGGAAATAGGAGAAAGTTCTGGACCTCAATGGACCAAAATCTTATATTATTTAACATGTTTTACAAGCTTTTTTCTTTTCATGCTGCATCCTTATATAGCTGTATCTTCTGTCTAATACAGTAATCAGTAGCAGCAACCTAAGGTGATTTATATTTATATTTAAATACATTAAAATTAGATAAAATTAAAATTAATTTCTCAGTCTCACTGGCCCCATGTGAAGTGGTCAGTAATCCCATTTGGCCACCATATTGGACAGTACAGATACGCAGATTCTTGATCATCACAGAAAGTTCTGTTGGGCAGTGCTGCTACATAGGATGGAATCACACCTGAGGATAAGTCTCAAAACTTGGTTTCTGCTGTGTGGGGTGAGCCTTTGATCACCTTCTACCAAGTTAGTAACAATCTCTGTAATGTGTATGCAAACATATTTCTGCAATGCATTGCAACATTCTTCTTCAGTTCTAACCATTCAGCAGCTCCCCTGACCCACTGAATACGAACATTCCTCCAACTGGCATTGTGAGTCTTCCTCAGATGTTTGCAATCCCCAGCATTAGTCTTCCATCCTCATTCTGCATTCACCCTTGCTCTAGTCACATGGGATTGTTCACTCTTTTCCAGACATGGCCCATGTCTGGCTTTCAGTCCTTGCTCCTACTAGGCCAATAGAAATTTTGCTTCCTTTCCTATCTCCTTCAGCTTTCTCTTCTTAACAGAGTATTTACCTGTTTCTTTAGAGTCAAGTGTGATTTTCCCAATTTCAACCCCTGAATCATTGAATGAATTCATTTAAGTGCATGTGGCTTATTCTCCTTTGCATTTCAATGATTAGTAAACCTGCCTTATAGGTCCAGTTACCTTAGTTACATAGATGCCCCTGGGTCTTACACTTCAGCATCTCTCTGTGCCTTGCACATTTCAGGCATTCAATCAACACATTTGGAATTACATTTCATTTAAGCACCAAAATAACTCCTTGAAACTCGCTTTAATTTTAAATTAATGAAATAACAAAAAACTATTAACTTTATGCACTCTTACAATTGCTATAGGATAATACCACAGAAGAAAAATTAAAAATTAAAAATTACTGCTATTATAATTTTATAATCAGATGCCACTCACTGTTTATATGATGGATAGTATCACTGTAGGACTTTCAACTTTTTAATATCTCCCAATGAAGCCTTGAGTGTTGGGATTAAGAATATTTTGGTGCATGGCTGACAAAAACCCCTTCTTTTTGTCTCTGTCTCTATTTCTCTCTCTCCTTACACACACATACACAAGCGTATCTTTTTCTTTCTCTGCCTTTGCATGTGTGCATAGCTGCATCTTCTCTCTCTGTCTGCTTCTCCCTCACTTTCTCTTGCACTGTTTCCTTGTTAATTTTTTTACTGTTTTACTCTCCTCAGCAAATCCTTGTAATTCTCATCATAGTTCTTCACTGAAGCGGCCTGCTCTGTATGCTTCACTGTCTCCCTATTTTTTTTTTCTCTAATTCCCTTCTACGTGGTTGAATGCCTGGACTCTGAAGGTCTGTCCTGGTCTGCTCTCTCCCAGTAAAGCAGTACACCCTCACAGCATGGCCCCATACAGCCCAGGTTCTCCTGGCCATCCAGGGGTAGTTTGGCCCTCCCTGAGGTCTGCTTCCAGGCCTTGTCTGGGCTAGGCAGACTGAGCCCTTCCCAGCTGGGTTCCAGAGGCTAGACTTTAGATGACATGGAACAAAGACTCAAGGTACACCCAAATATGAATTCAGGATCAGCCAGAGCCTTCCAGGATAAAATTCTGGGAAATTTGGGAAAGACAACAGGTAAACCTCACAGGACTAAAACACGTCAATCGGTATGGCTGCTTAGTACAGCCCTGCAAAATCCCAGGCTCACTGCAAACTACAGCTCTCCAGGCTTTAAGCTGTGCCTTGATCATTGTCAAGTGCATTTCAATAAATTTTATTTCACTCTTTAAAATACTTGACGATGATGATATAAAAGGAAAGCTGACAATTCTAAAACATGCATTTTATAAATGTATATGTATAGTGATAAACGGCCTGTCACACAGATGATCCTCATTTCTCTACACATACCCTCTGCGGAATCGATTTAGGTGTAATCTAAACAACTTTGCACTTCTGGTTTTCAAAGGGATATGCAGCAGAAGTAATAGTCAGTCACTAGTGTGACCCTCCCTGATAAAGATCATCCTTCCTACTGTGCCAATGGGTTTTTATTTCAATTCACGGAGACACTGTTGTAAAGAAATACATGAATTAATTTGTCATTAGAATTTATTTCTGGGTGTAAAATGCCTTAGCTCTGCTTCAACAGAAACAAACCCTGAGAACAGACACTAGAATGGTCTGCCTTTTGAAATAGTGCAATTGCCCCTGTGGTGTTATGACCTAAGAAAGGAGAGACATTCTTGGGATCTTTACTTTTGATTCATTGTGTAGCAATGAAATATAGAATAGGAGTCTGTAGAAACTGTCTGATGAGGTTACTTCTCAGTTGGAAGCCCCAAACACATTTACAATAACTCAGTGGAGTGAAAGTCTTTCACTCCTCAGTGGATGACTTCATTGTGGCTGGACACTTAGAATTCCAAAAGAAGAAAATAATTGGTATATTTGCTTTCAAGACCACGAGTGAGATACACATATCCCATAACATTCTTCTGTAAACCTCAAATATACATAATACAGTTTTAAAGGCCACTAGGTAGGGACAATAGTTTTTAGCACATGGATACAAGATTTTACCTAAAGACATTTCTTGAAAACAAACTTTATGTGACAAATTGCATAGTAAGGCTATAATTATTTTGGGAGGAAAATACACAACCAGGAAATTGGATAAGTAAAAATAATATATTTATAAATTGGTGTTGGCCTTCATACCCACCCACCCTGCTGGTGAGGGTAAATGAGATGTGAACTCTGCCACAGTCATTAAAGTAATGACTTTTCTTTTTTTGTTAGGGGGGAGGGGGTTGCGGAATTTCACTCCTGTTGCCCAGGCTGGAGTGCAATGGCGTGATCTCGGCTCACTGCAACCTCTGTCTCCTGGGTTCAAGTGATTCTCCTGCCTCAACCTCCCAAGTAGCTGGGATGATAGGCATGTGCAACCATACCTGGCTGATTTTATACTTTTAGTAGAGATGGGGTTTCACTAAGTTGGTCAGGCTGGTCTCGAACTCTTGACTTCAGGTTATCCACCCACCTTGGCCTCCCAAAGTACTGGGATTACAGGCATGAGCCACCACACCCAGCCTTATCTTTCAATAACTGATGATTCCACATGTATTCTAGGTTTGTACATAGTCTATATTTAGCCTGAGTTTGTTCCTATTAGAGAGATAATTATTTCAATTCAAGGTTCAATGAAATGCCCTTGCTGAACTCAAATAATTCAGAAGACCTTTCAATGACTTGAGAGGTCCTCAGTATCAGGTTGTATATTTTGTTCTTTCCAGGAAGAAAATCATATTGTCTATTTGGATCATATTGGACAGCTGAACCCATCAAACGTTACCAGAATGGTGGAGTCCAGGAAGAAAACAGAAGATGACAAGAAAACTACACGTGGAAGTCCATTTCCAAGCAGATATGTGTGTGCAGGAGTAATGTTCTACAATGAAGGGAGAGGAGTAGAAGTGCTGAGTAAACCCAATACTAAACCTTTGCTATATGAGCTTTTATGTGCTGGAATTTCTCAAAGGTCCTTCCTTGACCTCCTGTCTTCTCACTGTATACTCTACCTAAGCAATTTAATTATACCCATGACATCAATAACTCAATTCTCATCTATATTAGTCAGTGTTCTCCAGAGAAACAGAACAAACTTGAGTATTAGAATACATATATATACACAGATTATATATATATACATATTATATATATACACATTATATATACATATTATATATATACACATAGTATATATATACATATTATATATATAATATACACATATTATATATGTTATATATACATATTATATATATTATATATATACATATTATATATACATATTATATATATTATATATACATATTATGTATGTTATATATATACATATTATATATACATATTATATATATTATATATACATATTATATATATACATATTATATATATACATATTATATATATACATATTATATATATACATATTATATATATATATACACACACACATCTCTCATTTTATCTGTTTTTCTCCATCTTCACCAACACCACCGTTACGCAAGCTATCATCGTCTCTACTCTGGGTAACTGTGACAGTCTTCTAACTGCTCTTATGCTCTCCAGTGTGAGCTCTCAAGGAATGGCCAAGGTTCTCAGTGTATCTTTAAAAAATCGTGCAAGATAGCCCTTCCTTCCTTTTCTCTCCCGATGCATCATGTGTTATGTCTCCATCCTGCAATGCCCAGAACCCCACCCTCATCCTTTAAGTTCTAACTGCAGTAACATTCTCTCAGTCCCTCAACCATCCATGCACCTTCCACTCAAGAGTGCTACCTGGACAACTGACGTCATCCTCGCCCCAAGCCCCATTCCCATTGGCCTGATTGCCAAATATCAATTCAGCAGAGAAACCGTTTCTGAACCCCAACACCTAGGAGGTCGTCTCAGAGAATGTGATGTGTTTTAAAGGCATATTTTTGTGATAGTTTGATTATTACTGGAGTCCCCCACTAGCTTGCAGGCTCACTAAGGACAGGGTCTTTGTTGTTCAGTTTCATTAAAACAGCAAGTACTTAAAAAATATTTAATGAGTTTTAAACATATTTTTATTTGTTTTAATCTCATTTTTTAAAAATTCCATTGCAAGTTCTTACCAGGCAGAGTATCTTTTGATTCTGACATTGTTCATTTACTCTTTTGTCACCATCTCTGTGAATAAAATTGAACATGGATTTGATATAACTGGGCACTTGCTCTGTTTTTATAATTTAAATGAAAAATCCTTTCATTCAAATAAACACAGGCCTTCAATTAACTAATAGTTTTTGCTAACCCCTGCTGCTGCATTTTTCTCAGTAATTCTTAAGTGAGAATCATGGTAACTTCACCAATCCCTTTATGTTAAAAGCAAGGATGTTCTTATGACTAGTAAGAGGTTGGTGCAAAAGTAATTGAGGTCTGAAAGTAATGGCAAAAACCACAATTACTTTTGCACCAGTTTAATAAAAAGCAATTTATTAAATGGCCATAACAATATATGCCATTTAAAGATGTAGTGTTATATATTGAAACATAACTTGGATATTTTCCAGATTCAGTTTCAAAAACAACAAAAATAAAATATAACTGTCCCATGAACCCATTTTCATCTTTCCAACTCTTGCCCTCTACGGATTCAATTCCGTGGTTTAAATATTGACCTCTAAACTAGTCAGCCAGTTTATCAGATTCACCTTTACAACTTAGGCAATAACTAGCCTTCAAAATAAATATAAAGAAAAGAAAATAAAAGAAAGTTTCCAACGATGTTCTTAGAGCAACTGACTAAGTCTTCTCATTCTGTCTGCACAGGTCTTTTCTCCAAGTTCAGCAGCATTTGTGTTGTAGAACAGGCACAACTGTTTTGAATTGCCACAACCACTCACTTCCATCGAACTTGGCAGAGTGGAGCATATTCATAGAGAAAAAACATAGGTATCTGGTTCTGATTAGTGATGCAGTTTTAGAATACATCTGCCATCATATATGCACACACAAGGCATGGGTAAAAGCAGTTGGACACTAAGACACAATAATTATATCTAGGGCTAACTTCTCTACAATGGAAATTCTGTATAACCAAGAGTTCTTCCAAAAATGTACGCAGGCACACACATCAATACACTGTACAAATTCTTCAGATTTAACCTGGATATAATAAAACTCGAAGATGACCAACAGAATTGTGTATTCCTTTGTTATTTAAATATCTGAACATTTAATATTTCTTGGTCAGTTTCAGGTAAAAAGCTACACTAATAATGTGGTTTAAATATGACATACTAATCTGAGAAAAAACTGTGGTATATTTTAATAAAACTTTCTATTTACAATGCTAATCTGTGTAACACTGAAGTGTTCCGCTCCAAAAATTCAGGATCTTTTATTGCTGAAGAGTTAATCATTACAGGGGAAAATCATGACACCCAGTGGCCAAAGACTTTCAATGCTGCATAAATTCTTGTGTCCTCTGTTCTTTATCACACTCATAAATTAATTTATTGATAAACTAAATCATTTATGTATTAAAATATGTATTACTAAAATAGGTAATGTGTTCACGAATGCTTTTGCATTTTTACATGTAGGCATGAAAATTATTTCTGAAATTGGAAAACTGCAGATGCTAATGTGGTTTGTGTGGATATGTGGCATCTGCCTCAACATAACCATATGAATATATTTCTTAAACACATATACTCATTTACAAAGAATCTCCTATTCTGGCAGGGTGCAATGGCTCATGCCTGTAATCCCAGCACTTTGGGAGGCCGAGGCGGGCGGACCACGAGGTCAGGAGATTGAGACCATCCTGGCTAACACGGTGAAACCCTGTCTCTACTAAAAATACAAAAATATTAGCCGGGCGTGGTGGCGGGCGCCTGTAGTCCCAAGTACTCAGGCAGCTGAGGCAGGAGAATGGTGTGAACCTGGGAGGCAGAGCTTGCAGTGAGCCGAGATCGCGCCACTGCACTCCAGCCTGGGCGACAGAGCGAGATGCCGTCTCAAAAAAACTAAAACAAAGAATCTCCGATTCTATACTCATGATTAGAACACATTCTGTGCTAGCCCACTTTTTTTCCTTTTGAAAAAACCCTCAAAGGAAAATAAAATGAATCATTTTACTTGTTGAGCTAATAATGGACATGGATCTTATTTATGTCTACATATTAAGCAGGACATTGCATGATAAGAAGGAGGTCTTTATGACGGGTAAGTTTATTTATACCTGTGCTGCTTCCCTTTCATTGGCCAATTTTACTTATTTCCCTCCTCGATTTAATTACTATTATAAACCTGGGAAGCTATACAGTAGTAGTGGTGAAAGATAAGTTCAGATTCCAACCTTGTCACATAATTAATTTGTAACTTTCAGCAAGTTCTTTCAGCTCCTGAAATTCAAGTATCTTTATGTGAAATGAGATTATTCTTTATTTGAAATAAAAAAAATTCCTACCTACTCCCTTTGTTGTGAAGATTATCTACCCTATGCATATACATTTATATATCCGTAAAGTGGCTAGCACAGGGCTTGAAGGTTTTTGTTTGTTTGTTTGTTTTGACACAAGGTCTCACTCTGCCATCCAGGCTGGAGTGCAGTGGCATGGTCATAGCTCACTGCAGCTTCTACTTCCTGGGCCCAAGCGACATTCCTGCCTTAGCCTGCCAAGAAGCTGGGACCAAAGGTAAGTGCATCCACCCGCAGCTTATAATACTTTTTTTGTAGAGAAGGGGTCTCACTTCAAGCAGTCCTTCAATATGTTGATAACCTGCTTATTTGCAATCCAACCAAAAATGCCTCAGACCTAAATACTATTACAACTCTTTAGACATTGGCCCCTTGTGGTTATTAAGTCTCTCCTTCCAAAGCTCAAATCTTCTCCCAGGAGGTTTGATTCTTGAGACTAACATTAATCCCAGGGCCCAAGGGTCTTTCAGACCACCGCAAAAATCGTATCCTAAACATGGACATTCCATACACTAAACATCAGTTGTAGTCCTTTCTTCGAATGGTAGGTTTCTGTCACATTTGGATAACCCGGTTTGGACTTATAGCAAAACCTCTTTATGAGGCACTACAAGGATCAGGGGAGGAACTCTGAAATTGGAGCCTTGAAATGGACAATGTTCTAAAAACCCTCAAACAAGCCCCCGCCCTGGCCTTGCCAGATCTTACAAAGCATCTTTACTTGTTTGTAGTTGAGAGAAGGGATACAGCCCTTGGAGTCCTCACTCAGCCACTGGGACCCTCCCAGTGGCCAATTAGTCACTTGTCAAAAACCCTTGACCCAGTGGCATGGGGATGGCTGCCATGCCTCTGAGTGCTAGTGTGTGTGGCTATCCTGGCTGTGGAGGCCTCCGAGCTAACTCTGGGCCAAGGAATAACTGTCTACATCCCACATCAAGTAATGAATGTCCTAAACTCAAAGGCCTTTCACTGGATCTCACAGAGCCATATAAGCAAATTTCCAACACTCTTTCTACAGGTACCAGAATTGAGTATTAGGCTCTGCCAACCCTTAATCCTGGCATGCTGTTACCAAACCCAAATGTGGAGGGACCACTTAAACATTCTTGCTTGGAAACCATAGATCTAACCTGTAATGTTAGACCAGACCTCCAGGATACTCTCCTTATAGATTCAGAGGCCACATGGTACACAGATGGCAGTAGCTTTATGATAGGTGGAACCCAACTGTCAGGGTATGCTACTATTAACCTAACTGAAATCACAGAATCTGGACCTCTGCCAGGAAGTAGCACCTTAGCCCAAAAGGCTGAGCTCATTGCTCTTACCTGTGCCTTACAATTAGGGGCAGGCATGAGGCTTAATATTTACACAGACTCAGCCTATGTCTTTCATGCAGTGCATGCCCATGCAGCCATTTGGCAGGAAAGAGGACTTTTAATGGCCTGAAATACTTCAATTAAACGTGTTCCTGAAATCATGGCCCTGTTGGAGGCAGTTATGCTTCCCCCACAGGTAACTATCATTCACTGCAAAGTGCATCAGAGAAGCAATGATGAAATCTCTATCAGAAACACCTGGGCTGACAAATAAGTAAAAGTGGCTGCCAGGTCACCCTTTCAGGCTGTCTTCATTCCTAGCCTAACTTCCCTGTCTCCACACTATACACAGGGGGAAGCCCAAAAAGCTCTAGAAAGAGATTTCTCCCATACCTCAAAGGGTTGGCTAAAAAGTCCTAATGGCAAACTCTTGCTCCCAGGAGCCTCACAAAGGAAGTTTCTAAATAGCGTGCACCAATCGACTCATCTGGGGGCTAAGGCCATCCAAGATCTAATAAAGTCACTGTTCACCAGCACGGGGATAGCCCAAGCTCTATGGGCCATCTCACAGGCATGTCCCACCTGCTGCCAAATAAACCCAGAGGGAGCACACAAACCTCCCCAAATCCTTCAACCCATTCTAAGATGAGGAACCCTACCAGGAGAAGACTGGCAAATATATTTTACACACATGCATCATGCAATGTGTGTATTTGTTAGTCAGGTATCTGTTAGTCTTTGCAGACACCTTCACTGGATGGATAAAGGCCCTTCCCACTAAAACTGAACGGGCCTCAGAAGTCACCTCAGCCCTTTTAGACCACATTCTTCCTTGTTTTAGACTCCCTCATGCCCTACAGTCAGACGATGGCCCCACTTTCATTTCTTAAATAATGCAGAGAATCAGTGAAGCTCTCCATTATTTAAGAAATGAAATGCAGTGAAGACACATGTGTCTTGGCGTCCACAATCTTCTAGGAAGGTGGAGAGAGCCAACCAAACCAGAAAAAGCACTTCACAAAGTTAATACATGAAACCCAACAGTTATGGTCAACTTTGCTCCCCATTGTACTCTTAAGAGCCTGTATCACCCCAAAATCTGAAACCCATCTAGCCCTTTTGAGATTCTCTGCGGAAGATCTTTCTTCCAAACAGACCTTTTGTTAGACCCAAAGAGACATTATCTCATGCAATATGTTATGTCCCTGGGACAAACCATCAAGGCCATCAATCATTATCAAAGTCTTCATAGCCCAACACCTGGCCCCTCTTTTTCAGGAAACACTCACCCTAACCTTATGCCTAAAGACTAGGTATATCTTAAAACTCTCCCACAGGACCAAAAGCCACTGGAGCCAGTTTGGACTGGACCATACCAAATTCTCCTTATGACCCCGACAGCTGTTCAACTCAAAAGCCTCTCCATGTGGATTTACTGCTCCAGGGTAAAGGTGGCACCAGCACTCGACAAAGAACGCACCACCTACACCTGCGAACCAGTTGGAGACGTTTGTCTATTGTTCAGGAGGAACTCAAACTCAGGCAATATCCACCTTAATACTTAGAAGCAGCAAAAGCAGAAACCCCTGATAAACCCATCAGATCTCGTGAGACTTATTCACTATCATGAGATTAGCACAGGAAAGACCAGCCCCCATGATTCAATTACCTCCCCCTAGGTCCCTCCCATAACATGTCGGAATTCTGGGAGATACAAGTCAAGTTGAGATTTCGGTGGGGACACAGCCAAACCATATCAAGCTATATGAAGTTAAAACCAGGTACTGTGGGTGTTCACTTGATTTTTGGTTCTCATGAAGATGTTTTTCTCTGTGTAGATAGTTGTTAAATTGGTGTCCTTAGTGGGGGGTCAGGGGGACAATCAGTGAAGCATTCTATTCTGCCATCTTTCTCCTCCTGTAGATCTGTAGTATATTTTGAAATATACCTTTGTAGTATATTTTGAAGTCAGGTAGTGCGATGCCTCCTTGTGTGTTCTTATATGGGCCCAGTTTCTGGAGTCCTAAAGCAATTACAATAATAACATCAAAGATCACTGATCAGAAATCATCATAACAGATATAATAATGATGGAAAAGTTGGAAATATTGTGAGAATTACCAAAATGTGACACAAGGACATGAAGTGGGCACGTGCTGTTGGAAAAATGACACTGACATGCTTGACAGTTGCCAGAAACCTTCAGTTTATAAAAAACACACAATATCTATAAACACAATAACGTGCATCACAATAAAACGAGGTCGACCTGTACCTGCCAGTACCCAGGTAATTAGTTTACTAGGAATAAGTAATAATAGCTAAAAAAACTAAATACAGAAATTTAAAAAACACTGTCTTCTCAGGACACAAAAACATGGAAAGACAGTCCAGGCTCATAGAGTGACAGGATTAATTTTGTATAAATCACAATACTCACCAAAGCGATTAACAGATTAAATGCAAGTCCTATCAAAATACCAATGACATTCTTCACAGAAATAGGAAAAAACTTATAATATTCATAGGAAACCATAAAATACCTCAAATAGCCAAAGCAATCCTGAGCAAAAAGTGAAAAGCTGGAAGCATCACACTACCTGACTTCAAAATTTACTACAAAGCTATAGTAAACCAAGCAGCATGGTACTGGCTTAAAAACAGACACAGAGACAAATGGAGCAGAATAGAGAACCCATATATAAAGCCACATGCTTACAACCAACTCAACTGAAACAAAGACAAAAAGAACATATGATGCTGAAAAGACCGACATGTCAATAAATAGTACTAGAAAGCTGGATAAGTATATGCAGAAGAATGAAACTAGATTCCTATCTTTCACCACACACAAAAAGCAAATCAAAAATGGGTTAAAGACTTGAATCTGGCTGGGAGTGGTGGCTCACGCCTGTAATCCTAGCACTTTGGGAGGTCGAGGTGAGTGGGTCACTTGAGGTCAGGGGTTTGAGACCAGCCTGGCCAGTATGGTGAAATCCCATCTCTACGAAAACTACAAAACTTAGCCAGGTGTGGTGGTGCACACCTGTAATCCCAGCTACTCTGGAGGCTGGGGCACGAGAATCACTTGAACCGAGGAGGTGGATGTTATAGTGAACTGAGATGGTGACACTGCACTCCAGCCTAGGCCTGAACAACAGAGTGAGATGAGACTCTGTTGAAAAAAAAAAAGAAAAAAAAGACTTGAATTTATGACCTGTAACTGAAACCACCAAGAAACATTGGGGAAATGCTCCAGGACATTGGTCTGGGCAAAGACTTCTTGAGTACGACCTCAAAAGCACAAGAACCAAAGCAAAAATAAACTACTGGGATTACATCAAGTTAAAAAGCTGCATAGCAAAGGAAATTATCAACCAAGTGAAGAGACAACCCACAGAATGGCAGAAAATATTTGCAAAGTATCCATCTGATAAGGGATTCATAATCAGAATACATAAGGGGCTCAAAAAATTTAATGACAAACAATCTGACTTAAAAATGGACAAATAATCTGAATAGATATTTCTCAAAAGAAGACACAAAAATGACCAGCAGGCATATGAAAATATGCTTATTATGAATCATCAGAGAAATACAAATCAAAACAATGCAATATCATCTCACCCCAGTTAAAATGGCTTTTATCAAAAGACAGGCATGAACAGATGCTAGCAAGGAGGTGGAGAAAGGGGAACCTGTGTACACTGTTGGTGGGAATGTAATTTACTACAGCCCCTATGGAGAACAGTATGGGGTTCCTCAAAATCCTAAAAATAGAACTAGTATATGATCCAAGTATTCCACTGCTGGGGAAAGAGAGAGAGAGAGAGAGATGGATAGATAGATAGATAAATAAATTTATCTGTACATCAAAGAGATATATCTGCATACTCATGTGTATTGCAAGTCACGATAGCCAAAATATGGATTTAGCCTAAGTGCCCATCGACGGATGAATGGATTAGGCAAATGTGGCATATGTACACAATGGAATATTATTCAGGCATAAAAAGAATGACTGGATATTATGTTAAAGGAAATAAGCCAGGCACAGAAAAACAAAGATTGCATGTTTTCACTCATATATGGGAGCTAAAAAAGTGGTTCTCATGAAGATGGTGACTATAGTGATGGTTACCAGAGGCCAGAAGGGGAAGCGGGGGATGAAGGGGAAATAAAAGAATATAAATAAAAGAATATAAATATTACCACTGAACTGCACACTTACAAGTGGTAAAGAGGGTGCATTACATGTGTATATTTTACCTCAGTAAAAATAAATTTTAAAAATAAAATCACGTTCTTCTCACCACTTACTGCTGAGTTATTGTTGGAATAATGAATTACTACTACAGATGAGTCATATACCTAAGTAAGTAGTAAAATAGAGACAACAACAATAGTTCAGTGGAATGTAGAACATAGGGAATCTAGTCAGGTCAGATAAAATTTTGTTGGTGTTGAGTTAATATATAAGTTCTACTTAACTGGGCTTTCCCATGAAACACGTTACATAGAAAGAGCTAACAGTCATTGCAATACTAAGTGAACCTGATCCTGAAAATCGTGTTCTTTGCAAGTCTCAATTATTCATTTTAGTTGGGATAAGAACTTATAAGGATAGGTGCTGAGTGTTACCCAGGAAAAAAAGGTCCAAAGGATAACAGGAGATAATTTGAATATCTATGTGACGCCTGGAAAAAGCAAAATCCTTCCTAATCATTCTACTATTTTTTGTTGGAATAATAAATTACCACAGACATCTGGTGGTAAACATGTAATTAGCAACCTAAAGATAGCTAGAATTAGCCAGACCAGGTAATTGATTGCAGGAAGCTGAAGATAACTGGCCTATGCCAGGGAGTTCAATAACCATTTTCCTCAATGCAAAATTCCAACCTCATGTTAGAAATATTACCAAATATAGTAGATATCTACTTTATCCAAGTGAGTAATTAACTAGAGATAACTACATGAAGCCAGTACCTGGAATAAAGAAACTCTTCTCAGTACTAGTTGAATAAACAACTAGCAATTACTAGGAAAACTGGTTGAACATAGAAAGTTTAGTAACCATTCGAGTCAATTCTGTATTCTTACTTTTTTAGGATTGTTGACTAGGTACTATGGATATGGTAACTAGAGTTACCTGAGTAAGAGTTAAATACAGAATCCTCCATAAAACTGGAATAACTGGTTGAAGACAGAAGTATCACATTGCATTCTCCTCAGTATTTCTCATTTCTTGTTGGAATAATAAGTTGGTTCTGTCAATGGGTAGTGAGTACCTAGGTTATTACAAAGCAAGAAATAAGAAGAGATGACTAGAATAAATATTTGATACCAGAATGGTGAAAAAAACATTCTTTTAAAATAGAAACTCTAATTTCCTGTGTAATTAATGAGTTACAATTAGTTAGTACTGGAGATATCTATATGAGATGTGGACTTCATTTTTGGGGGGTGGTACATACTTAACAGATGAACTGCTGGGTCACATGGTAGATCTATTTTGATTTTCCAAGGAACCATTACACTGTTTTTTATAACGGCTGTACCAATTACATGTCTGTCAACAGCGTGTAACAGTGAGGTGATAGTTCATTGTGGTTTTCATTTGCATTCTCTGATTATTAATGATGTTGAGCACATTTTCATATACCTGTTGGCCAGTTGTGTGTTTTCCTTCTACAAATGCCTATTCAAGTCCTTTGCCTATTTGTTAACCAGACTATTTATTTATTTGCTATTGAGCTGTGTGAGTTCTTTATATATTTTGGATATTAACTCATTATTAGATACATGGTTCGCAAATAGCTTCTCCCAAACCATAGCCTGCCTTTTCATTTTGTTGACTGTTGGCTGTGCAGAAGCTTTTAGTTTCCAGCCTGCTCACTTGCCCTATATATTTCAGCTTCCTAGACCCCCACATTGTGTGAATGTGTGAGCCAATTGCTTAAACTGTATCATATATATAATTCATAAATAAATACTACATGATAGTAAATATATATTTATGATATATAATATTACACACACACACACACACACAATATCCTATTGTTTTAGTTTCTCCTTCTCTGAGGAACCCAGCCTGATACCGAAACCCAGCCTGATACCGATACCCAGCTGAGCGAGTGTGTTTGCTGATCTTGACCTCTGGAAGCCAGTGCTTTAAACCATGAGAATGAAAAATTGTGAGGCACTATGTGGATGCTGGGAGAAGTATGTGAGATGGAAAAGTTGTTTCATGGCATCCAAGAAGTGAATGACCCTCAAGGTGTAGCAGAGGAATTTGTAGGAGAGAGGGATGACTGACGTCTTCGGATAGCCCTCCATCCATCCCAGTTAGCATGGAGGGATTTTAGGCAGGTCATACAGAAACTGGGTAATGATGGCAGGTGTGGAGGAACAGAATGTACCACTGAATGGGAGGTCCGGGGGAAACATGTGGCGGAAATATTCTCCCGTGCCACGTGATCTGCCAAAATTGAACATGGGGAGTTTAGGAGGGGCGACATGTCAGTTTGGGAACTATCTTTAGGGGTGCTAACCCAAATCTCCCTTTCTCCAACTAGAGCACCCTGCCTTCCTCATTAGATGTCACCCCCCCCCGCCCCCGACTTCATCCGCCATGTCCTGATGGTGCTTTGTGACGTATAAGGCCTGCGTTCCCACCCAGGGCTACCATTGGCTGGGTAGTGGAGTGTTGACCAATCACAGCTCAGGGGCGTGATTGTCTCGTCCTGGGATCGCGAGAGGGGTATATACAGGGAGGCCAGACAGCCTGGAGTTAGTCGACCGTTGTGAGACGTTGAGCTGCGGAAGATGAGTCCAAAGCCGAGAGCCTCGGGACCTCCGGCCAAGGCCGAAGAGGCAGGAAAGAGGAAGGCCTCCTCTCAGCTGAGCCCCAGTGGCCCGAAGAAGAAGGTGAGTGACCCTCCCAAGCTCCTCCTCGTCTTCCCCTCGCCTCCTTCCTCACAAGAAGCCTCTCCTGTCCTCACTTGGCACAACCCCCCAACCCGGTCCCCACCGCTTCTGAGGACACGTCCCTGTTCCCAGCCTCCTCCATCCTCGTCCCTAAACCACAGCCCTTCTGTGATCGTCCCTGTTGTCCTTCCAGACTGCCAAGGTGGCCAAGAAGGGAAAAGCGGTTCGTAGAGGGAGACGCGGGAAGAAAGGGGCTGCGACAAAGATGGCGGCCGTGACGGCACCTGAGGCGGAGAGCGGGCCAGCGGCACCCGGCCCCAGCGACCAGCCCAGCCGGGAGCTCCCTCAGCACGAGCTGCCGCCGGAGGAGCCAGTGAGCGAGGGGAGCCAGCACCACCCCCTGAGTCAGGAGACCCAGCTGGGGGAACCACTGAGTCAGGCGAGTGAGGTGGAAGAACCACTGACTGTGTGGATGGCCAGCTACTACCCTATCTCCGAGAGCCGCGACTAAGTTCAGGCCCAGCCGCCAGACCTCAGAGATCTCACCAGCGGGGTGCTTGCCATACTGTTGATAATAAAATGAATGTGTTGCAAATTGATCTGAGTGACTCCGTGTTCTCTGATGGTGGGGAGGGAGGGAGGGAGGGAGGAAGAGGAGGTGTGTGGGGAGGGAGGGAGGGAGGAAGAGGTGGTGTGTGGGGAGGGAGGGAGGGAGGAAGAGGTGGTGTGTGGGGAGGGAGGGAGGAAGAGATGGTGTGTGGGGAGGGAGGGAGGGAGGAAGAGGTGGTGTGTGGGGAGGGAGGGAGGAAGAGGAGGTGTGTGGGGTGGGAGGGAGGAAGAGGAGGTGTGTGGGGAGGGAGGGAGGAAGAGGTGGTGTGTGGGGAGGGAGGGAGGAAGAGGTGGTGTGTGGGGAGGGAGGGAGGGAGGAAGAGGTGGTGTGTGGGGAGGGAGGGAGGGAGGAAGAGGAGGTGTGTGGGGAGGGAGGGAGGAAGAGGTGGTGTGTGGGGAGGGAGGGAGGGAGGAACAGGTGGTGTGTGGGGAGGGAGGGAGGAAAAGGAGGTGTGTGGGGAGGGAGGGAGGAAGAGGAGGTGTGTGGGTAGGGAGGGAGGAAGAGGAGGTGTGTGGGGAAGGAGGGAGGAAGAGGAGGTGTGTGGGGAGGGAGGGAGGAAGAGGAGGTGTGTGGGTAGGGAGGGAGGGAAGAGGAGGTGGTGTGTGGGGAGGGAGGGAGGGAGGAAGAGGTGGTGTGTGGGGAGTGAGGGAAGGAGGAAGAGGAGGTGTGTGGGGAGGGAGGGAGGAAGGAAGAGGTGGTGTGTGGGGAGGGAGGGAGGAAGAGGTGGTGTGTGGGGAGGGAGGGAGGAAGAGGTGGTGTGTGGGGAGGGAGGGAGGAAGAGGTGGTGTGTGGGGAGGGAGGGAAGTGGGGTCCAGCGGGGTTGAGGTCACAGGGACAGGTCACAGTTAGCCAGACAGGAGGATAAGGATTGCATCATGGCTGAGCACTGGAGACAAATTTCCCCTTCACAGGATGACTCCGCTTCTTATACGGTTTGTTTCTTCATGCAATCTTGCTAGCACATACACCAGGTACCAAGAACTGGATTCTACCTACTTAGGTTTCACTGTCAAAATACCTTTTCGGTTATAGAAACCGATGGAAGAATCGTTTCCATCTCTTTCCTTTCAGCGTCCCCTCCCTACAATCTAATATAATTAAGAAGAAAAATTCAAAGTAGAGAAAAATCTATCTACTTGAAAAAAGCCTTTTTATTTTTGCAACTGAGGAGACAGAAAGTACATTTCATATTTCCATACATTAGAAATACACAGGTCCTTTCTATATACAGAATTTACTGTATACAAATATACAGAAACATATGTAAATAAAATGTAATATACAACTATATTTACTATATACAAACCTATATAGATTGTATACATTTATATATAAATATATAAATACAAATATAGAAATATGGATTATATATTTACATATAATATAAATATAAATATATAGATATAGATTATATATATATCTTAGAAATACACAGGTGTTTTCTATATATACTAGAACCTACTATATATGTATATATTAATGTATGTGTTTTTATATAATTCGTAGATTAAATATAGAAATATTTACATATATATTTTATGTATAAATACACATATAAAACATATTTATATATTATATATAATCATTTATTTTAGAGGGTAAGACGTTAATATTGTTCAAGCATGGGTCTCAGGCAAAAGGAGAAAGGAAATTATTTTAAGAAGAAATGAGTACAAAGATAAATATACAATATATAAAATATATATTCTATATGTGGTCATTTATTTTAGAAGGTAAGCTGTTGATATTGTTGAAGCATGCTTCTCAGGCAAAAGGAGAAAGGAAATTATCATTTTAAGAAGAATAAAGTACAAAATTATCACGATTTAATTTCCAGTTGTTAATAATTACGCAGACAGAATAACTCATGTCCTTTAATCTTACAATGAATAGCACGTTAAACTTTTATGTGATTCTGAAAATATGAATTTCCATATAATAAGGGTTTGAGATGTAAAGCACTAACTTTATAGGCAGTTTTCACTTGTTACATACATTGTTCTTATACCTTTAAAGATGTTAAAATTAATGGTGGCTTTGAAGAGATGGTAGCATCATTTGAGAAACAACAAATGAGTTCTGTTTCATCCTTTCCTTGGTGTGGTCAGGGCTTCACTTCATTAGCTTAGGAAGGGATTTCAGAGCTTTTCATGTTGAACTTGTAGCTGCCTCCTATGGAATCCTACGAAATCTAGGCCACTATACCACAGAAACAGGGCGTTGCCCCATGTCCTGAACACCATCATTTTGTGGTATATTTCTTTTGTATTTCTTATATGGAAATACCATATAAGAATGAGCATGCTTGGTATAACTCAAAGCCTGTTTATTTGCAAGGCTGTATTGACCCTGAACGATAAATATTTGTATGTTACGGATGGGAAACAAGTCCGCATGAAAAGCTCCTGCTGTCTTTTAGGAAAGCGTATTGGCTGTGGTTGTATATCTCTTTCCAAAGGGAAATTGGTGAACTCTCTGCTATAGTTTTTTCCATAATGACAGCATAAAAACTGAAATAAATTTATCTTGTCAGTGGCCACTTTTGGGGTTGGTGTATATTAGGGAGCACTTCTGCAGTGTGTTTCAAAATTACATTCAAGGATTAATTTCATGCACCTTATTTTAATGCCATATTTCCATTCAAGCTCTGCATGTCACAACAGTCTGTGATGATTCTTTTGGCATTGAAATAATTATCCATGGCACTTAAACCGTGTTTCTTTCATCATTTCATGGCAGTAGGAGCTTCAACTGCTATTTGTTGGGAACCCATCCTGACTAGCTCTTTCACTAGGGCTTCATGTTTTATTGTGATGATTGGCAGACTTGTGTTTCAGACATTTTCAGATTTGGAAAGTTACTATGATTTTGAAATTATAGATGCAAAAATGTCATTGAATTTACTTTCACAAACTTTTAATTCATTATAGACAATAAGAGGTTTAATCAGAAATCAGGCCAGGTGCGGTGGGTCACGCCTGTAATCCCAGCACTTTGGGAGGCCAACGCAGGCAGATCACTTGAGGTCAGGAGCTTGAAAGCAGCCTGCCTAACATGGTGAAACACTGTCTTTACTAAAAATACAAAAATTAGCCAGGCGTGGTGGTGTGCACCTGTAATCCCAGTTACTTGGGAGGCTGAGGCAAGAGAATTGCTTGAGCCCTGGAGGTGGAGGTTGCAGTGAGCAGAGATTGCAAGACTGCACCCACTGCACTCCAGCCTGGGTGACAGAGCAAGACTCCATCTCAAAAAAAAAAAAAAAAATCAATAATTTAAGTAAGCTTTTAATTTGTTGGAGCATTCACAAATACTACATCTTCATTTAAGTCTCTCTTTATTCTACATGTTATACACACAGTTAAACTAGTTAATAAGAGTGTTAAATACTTTCCCTCCTTCTCCAACTACCCACAATCTCAGGCTTAAAATAAACAGTGGAATGAGTAAAGACCCAAAATAATATAACAGCAAAGGTGCAGTTGACTTTTGTAATCAAATGATAAATATCAAAGCTTCCTAGCATTATAGGCAAATCTTCCTGTGTCCCTAAAGGGAGGATCCCCTTGACAACAGTCATGAACAACAGGTGATCTTGAGATTTTCAGCTGTCAAAGACGGTGGGAGAATTTGAAAACACCTTGTACATATTAAAGAGCTAAGCATGAGATGATGCATACATACATATGTCTCTGTCTCATTAGACCGCAGGAAATAGGACACATGGCAGGAAGGCTCACTTCGATTCCCCTTGACCATGCAGCTTCCTCTGCTCCTGACTCCTAAGAACTTTCTGACCTATTGGTCATTCCCAGCTTCAGATCCCCACGCATACAGATTGTTTTTGGCTCCACGTCAGTGATACACAGGACAGAGGATTGCTCTCAAAAAACACTCCGGAATTGAAAAATGACAGGAGAAGCTCAACGCGATGGCTGGGTACCAGAGGGAAGGCCTTCCGCTGTTTTGAACACTGATGCTAAGCTCTAGAATAACTGCAGCTGCAGCCTGTTGGACCTGGGCATGTGTCAGGCAGGGTGTGAAATGCTCTCCATGCACGACCTCATTTCTCCCTCACATTACCCCTATGGATTAATCGGGGCTCTAGAGAGACGCTACCAACAGGTTATCAGCAAAGACAGATGAGAGGGGATTTATTAGGGGAATTAGAGGGTGAAAAGTCTCAGGACAAGCTGTCTGCAAGCTGGAGCCCCTGGGATGCCAGGAGTGTGACTCAGTCCACACCCAAAAACCTCAGAACCAGGGAAGTGGATGGTGTAATTCTCAGTATAAAAAGAGCCTGAAGTTCTGATGTCCAAGGGCAGGAAAAGAAGAGTCTCAGCTCCAGGAGAGAAAGGGAGGAAAGTGCCTTTCCTCTGCCCTGTTTCTTCTATCTGGGCCCTCAGAGAATTGAATGGGGCCTGTCTCTATTGAAGACATCTTCCCCACTCTGTCCACCAGCTCACGCCAATCTTCCCAAGAATACCTGTGCAGGCTCACCTAGAAACAATGCTTTACCAATTCCTGACGTATTCCTTAAGGCAGTCACGTTGACACCTGAAATTAACCATCACACCCTGTAAAATGAGTAGTGTCCCCACTGGACAAATGAGACAGACAGTTTGAGTAACTTTCTTATACTGCTTATAGGTTATAGAGTCAGGATTAAAACTCAGGTCTGCAAAGATCAAATTCTAAACTCCACCCTCTTAAGGACTGCTGCTCAACACTGTGGAAGCAGTACTGTATTAGACACTGTACAAGGATTGAAGAGGCATTCGAGACACATCCCCTGCTTTAGGGACCACATCCTAGCTCGCATTCATGACAGGAGTCATGTTTCTGTGACTCTACTATAGACCCCGGAACCAAGTGTGAATTGGTACGCTTTAGGTGTGCATAAGCTCTGCAGAAATCCTAAGAAAGAGCCAGATAATTATAGGCTCAATTCATATAGGCAAGTTTTTACGAAAATAGCTTTTAGCCAATTCCTGAAAGAAAATATTTTTACTGGCAGAAAAATGTTCTGCTGGAGAATAACTAGTTGAAGGGCTTTGGGGGGAGGGGCCCTGGACATATGTACACACAAGTGGGGGAAAAAGACACACAGAATAGAAACAGAATTGAGGACCCTTCAGGGAGAGAAGTAAGGAAAAGTGCTAGCCCAGCAAGCTGATAAAAATATATCTGCCCTGTATTTAAAGTTAATTCCATCTCTTGATGTTTTTTTCATATTATTCATTTTATTATATTTGTTAGTATAGTATTATCCACCTTATTGTCCCATATATTATGGCATTTCCCCCTATATGTGAATATATTACCACATAGAAGGAAATGACCTCATTTTCCTAATACATAATTAGACACATGAGTTTATTCGTTTACAAGCAAAAATGTGTCTCCTCCATTAAGTATTAAAACAAAGAAAACCATAAAATATTCCAGAGTCGAATCTTGGAGCTCAATACTCAGAAATGTTGCTAATTTGCACATTTTATATGGTACTGAAGACTCCCACATTAAGGAGTGCTTTTGTGTCTGTTTGGTTGGAGACCTCAATGTTTTGATGAAAGTTCATTCCTAGGAGGCCACTGTCATCAAATCAACTTTGCATAAGAAAACTTATGAAAACACAAACCATTCTGTCCTCACAACTTTAGTCCACAACACTGGCAAATGGAGTCAAAACTGCATGCTCATAGTTTATCACCACAAACTATGAAGCTACTAGAAGAAAACTATGGGGAAATGCTTGAGGACACTGGTCTGGACAAAGACTTTTTGAGTAAGATGTCCAAAGCACAGGCAGTAAAAACAAAGCAGACAAATGGAATAACATGAAGCTCAAAAGCTTCTGCATGGTATAATAAACTTTCAATGAAGAGACAACCTAAAGAATGGAAGAAAATAATTGCAAACTATACATTTAATGAGAGATTAATAACCAGAATATATATATGTGTGTGTGTGTGTGTGTGTGTGTGTGTGTGTGTGTGTATAGAGAGAGAGAGAGAGAGACAGCTCAAGCAACTCAGAATAATAATAATAATAATTATTATTATTATTATTATTGCGTGTAGACAAATGAATCAGGCTCTGTGGCTCCGGGGAACTGGAAATCTTCACACAAAGGCAGAGAAAGCCCTTCCAGAATATTTCTACACTATTTCCTACACTAATCACTCAAGAACCATTTCCAAAAGCAATAAAGTATATCTGGCCAACCCATGATCAGCACCAAAGCTTGCAGAATTTTGACTTTGCCTTTTTGGTACTGGCCTTTCATTTTTAAAAATAATTGTTTTGTCCTTTTGCTTCAGACATGTATAAAACAAACAGAAAACATTATTTAGGAATGACTGACTCTATATTACTGAATCAATTATTAAATCTTGCTGAATGATTGATCTTGGCAAATAGAGATGTAACTACTTCTTGATGCCAACTGTAATTCAAATCTCTTCTCAGTAAAGAATTAATGAAATGCTTAGCCGGGCATGGCCAATGGAATTAGAATTAGCCCAGTCTTGCCGTAACTTTCTGCTTCCTTACTGTCCTGAGTTTCGGTGGGCAACAGATTCATTTTTGTAGATTTCTACAGAAACATCTGCAACACTGTCTTTTTGCATTCATAACTTAAGGCTTTCATAATTATTGCAGAAGTTTCTCAGTCTCTCCATGTGAAATTTCTCTTAGCTATTGGATTTTAGATATTTCACAGTTCCTTTTGTGCCTCTAAACACAACAGGCCCAATTCTGCTACTTAAAGTGGTTTCATGTTCCAGTTGCCTGCTCAGAATATGTCTGTTTAATCCCCCTTCTATGGTGATTGATCTGTTTACACTATACTCTCCTAGACTGGGGAAGTTTCAAAGTTGAATCTAGCTTTTTAGGATGTAGACAGCTGCCAAATTCATGGCAAAAATGACATGCTACCTTAAAATATCTATTCAGGCTGGGCACGGTGGCTCACGCCTGCAATCCCAGCACTTTGGGAGGCCGGGACAGGTGGATCACCTGAGGTCAGGAGTTCAAGACCAGGCTGGCCAACATGGCAAAACTCCATCTCTACTAATACAAAAATTAGCTGGGCATGGTGGTGCGTGCCTGTAGTCCCAGCTACTCGGGAGGCTGAGGCAGGAGAATCCCTTGAACCCGGCAGGCAGAGGTTATAGTGAGCCAAGATCGCACCACTGCACTCCAGCCTGGTGACAGAGCAAGACTCTGTCTCAAAAAAAAAAAAAAAAAAAAAAAGTCTATCCAAAGGTACCAAAGGTACTTGCTGTATGAGGCATCATAACTTCCTGTGAAAATGAAAGCTATGCACTTTTTCAATTAAAAACAACAGTGCACATAGATATACATACACTCCTGAGCATGCATCAGGTGTGCCGCACACATTCACACACACGCCTCCTCCCCCCCAGACACACATTATCTTAGAGTGTGCCTTGGCATCCTTCTTCACATAGACATATGACATTGTTGAAGAGACCCAGCTCTGTGTGGTCAGTCTGTGTGCCCAGCATCACCTTTGTCCCTCCACAGCTATGTGCCCACTTTGTGTGGTCTTTATATTTTTCTGAAGAAGAGTCAGGTTACTCATTCACTTTATTTGTGTACACACTTCAAAAAATATATATTATAACATTTCTATAATATCCAATAAAAGGATGAAATTAGAGGATGTAACTTCTGACCCAAAAAAGGACAAAATAAAATGGTAATAATCAAGCTAAAATAAAACAAACACAAACAAGATAGAATAAAAGTGATATGAAAAGCAAGTATACTAACAGAAAGTACAATATAAGATGATAGAAATGAGTCCATAAACACAATGGATACAAACAGATTAAACTCTATAATGAAAAGATGAAGACACAAAAGGTTTGAAAAGAAAAAGATGGAAAACAAAATACCAAACATGTATCAATCCAAGGAAAAAGGCTTAATTGTATCAACATCAGATAAATTAAATATCAATGCAAAAGTCATTCTTATTGGTAAAACAGTTATCCCTATGGGAAAATCTGTTAAGTTCTCAGATAGCTATAACAATTTAAATCTATATGCATCTAATTAAATGGCATTTATATATAATATACATAAAAGAAAAATTAACAGAATGAAAATAGAAATGAACAAATCCACCATTATACTGGGATAATTCAGCATATTCTCACCAGCTGTAAGAATGGTCTATGACTGGCATAGAGATCAAACTAATATAAATATAAAAGATTTAATAGTTTAATAAGCTCCTTGTAATGGACATATATAGAAAACTACATGAAATAATTGGAGAACACGTTCTTTTCAAGCGTTCCAGAAAATTTTCTAAAACTTGGTTACCCACTTGACATAAAGTATGTCTTCTCAAATTTCAAAGAATCTGAAATTTTCTAACTATAATACAAAAATTAAAAAGTTAATGCCTAAAGAAAACCTTCAATGGCCCTGTATATTTAAAAACGTAAAAAGACACACAAAGATCACTATGAGTTAAAAGAAAAATCATAATAAAAATAAAACTGTGTCTAGGAGAGTTTGATAATAATAACAAACTCCCTTTACTCCATTCATAATTTAAGGCTTTTATAATTATTGCAGAAGTTGACAAAGTACATATTTAAAAGAAAAATTTTACCTTTAATTTTTATGCATGGATCTTATTTGGGCCATAAGCCAAGCACATGAATATGTGTGTGTGTCTGTGTGTGTGTGTGTGTGTGTGTGTGTGTGTGTGTGCATCTGTATATATACAAGATATTCTACTCTGGGGCAGGCAGAAATGTCTAGGAGTTGGGATGAAATGGAATTGGCCATGAGTTGATGACTGCAGAAGCTTGGAGAAGGTCTGTAGCTGTTTCTTGGACCATTCTCTCCCTCTCATCCTTCACCCCAACGAGTCCTGTATCTAGTCCCATATAACAACACCACACACTGAGACAAATATTTTTGTCAGCTTCTTACCTACACGTTGAGATGACTTTATACATTTACAAGAAACAAGTAAAGGCATATATGTATTTTCCCTTGTTCACATAATATATAGTATATCGTACACGTCCATTTACAACCCACTTTTTTCACCTAACATCATATCTCAGAAAGTCTTCCTTATCATTTGATTGTAGTGGCATTCCCACCATTTGGACACACAGTATTTTATTGAATCCTTCCTCTCCTGAGGAACATCTAGGGTGTTTGTAACTCTGTGCGAAGGCTAGGGCTGCCGTGAACAAAACTGTGCATCCGCCACGTCATCCATGGGCAAGTGTCTCTGCAGGAAACATTCTCAAAAATGGAACAGCTGGGAGAGCTGGGTCCCATATCTCATCATTAATACATTTTATTACTGGTGGATATTACCAAATATTTCTCCTCGGGGATTGTACCAATTTGTACTTGTACCAGAAGTGTGCAGGAGTTATTTGCAATACTTTAATAACCCAGTGCCTTTGCCTCCTTTGCCTGGAATATGCATCCTACCTTCATCAGATGCCATCCTCTGGGAGATGATTTAAGAGGGATGCCTTCCATGACAATACCTCCTGGGCTGCACTAGGAGACAGACACGTGCCCCTAGGGGTCCCGCAAATGCATGTCTCACAACACTTCTCACACTGCATTGTGATTGCCAGGGTTCTTCATTTTCTCAAGCTCCAGAATACCAGTTCTGTCTTATTTGTCTTCTTTCACCTGTACTTCCTACCATGCCAGACCCACAGGAAGCTACTGGAGTGTTTGTAACATGAATCTTTAAAAATGGGCTGAGGTCTCTATGGATTACATATACTTCCTAAATCAATTTCCAAATACAAAAAAAAAAATTCAAGCAAGAAATAAAAAGCACATATTTTAAAAGAGCATTACAGTGTGGAGATTCCTTGGAGAACTAAAAGTAGAACTACCATTTGATCGAGCAATCCCACTACTGGGTATCTACCCAGAGAAAAAGAAATCATTATACGAAAAAGATACTTGCACACCCATGTTTATAGCAGCACAATTCGCAATTGCAAAAACATGGAACCAACCCTAATGCCCATCAATCAACGAGTAGATAAAGAAACTGTGGTATATATACACAATGGAAAACTACTCAGCTATAGAAAGGAATGAATTAATGGCGTTTGCAACAACCTGGATGAGACTGCAGACTATTATTCTAAGTGAAGTAACTCAGGAATGGAAAACCAAACATCACATGTTCTCACTTGTAAGTGGGAACTAAGCTATGAGGATACGAAGGCATAAGAGTGATACAATGGACTTTGGGGACTTAGGGGGAAAGGGTGAAAAGAGGGTGAGGGATAAAAGACTACAAATAGGGTTCAGTGTATACTGCTCGGGTGATGGGTGCACCAAAATCTCAAAATCTCAAAAAAGTAAAGAACTTTCTTGTGTTACCAAATACCATGTGACCAAACACTACCTGCTCCCCAATAACCTATAGAAATAAAAAAATTAAAATAAATGTAACAAAAAAGCATTACAAAATCAAATTCAGAAAAAGAGATATGAACATAAAAATGACCCCAAAATAGCAACTTTCAAATTTTGAACACAAATAAGGATGGAGCTATTTTGTTTGTTTAAGTGCCTATAGAAATTGTATTATAACCAAACAGGCTTTTGTAGTCATTTGTAGAAAAATAAGTACAACATAAAGTGAATACAGTAATAAAGGAAGTTGTATATCTGTTATAAATAAACATATACATTTTTCATATATGTCTATAGGGCAATGTCCATCATTCTGGAGAAGTCGTATGGAGCTGTTTAGTACATTTTAACTAATGTTCCTTAAAAAAAAAAAAAGAGGCTGGGCGCGGTGGCTCACGCCTGTAATCCCAGCACTTTGGGAGGCCGAGGCGGGTGGATCACGAGGTCAGGAGATCGAGACCATCCTGGCTAACACGGTGAAACTCTGTCTCTACTAAAAATACAAAAAATTAGCTGGGCGTGGTGGCGGGCGCCTGTAGTCCCAACTACTTGGGAGGCTGAGGCAGGAGAATGGCGTGAACCTGGGAGGCGGAGCTTGCAGTGAGTCGAGATTGCACCACTGCACTCCAGCCTGGGTGACAGAGCAAGACTCCATCTCAAAAAAAAAAAAAAAAAAATTTCTCCTAAGTTCAGACACTGCTTCATTGATTAATTCATTTGTTAATCCATCCACTCACTCAATATCTCCGCAAATATTTATGGTGGCCTTTTTTTTTTTTTTTTTTTTTTTTTTTTTTGTAAAGGACTATGCTGGGCCAACATGGTGGCTCATTCCTTGTAGTCCCAGCAATTTGGGAGGCCAAGTGGGAGAATCACTGGAGCCAGGAGTTGGAAACTAGCCTGGGCAACATAGTGAGATCATGTCTCTACTAAAAATAATAGCTAAATTTCAAAAACATATTTTTAAAAAGGACTATGTTAGTGCTATAAGGTATCCAAAATTTATCTGATAAAAATTCCAGGCTCTGTAAATTTATAGAAGAGGGGAAGATAATTTTCTTTTATCAGTAAATTATATCATTGTACTTAAAATGTTTTTCATTGGCTTTGATTTTAAGAAATGTAAGGAAAACAAAATGGTTTACATTAATCATATATTGTATATATTCATATGCAAATATTTACAATATGTATTTAAATGTATATGTGATATATTATTCAATCTTGTTTGTGGATTTAGAAAAAAAAAAGAGATTGATACATTTTAAGAAAACTTCCCTGTATGAAAAAAATTTCTGGAAACCGTAAGTGTGAGCTATCTACATTAGTGTTTCTGTGTTTGGCAAAACAGTATTACAGCCCAAACGGGAATGGTTGAGGACAGATAACTTGGCCAAATCACCCTGGCTAGAAAAGTGAGGAGATTGCATCAAACTCACTCCGAAAGCCAATCAAAGAATAACTTGAAACCGCTTTCAGTCACTTGGACTTTGCTTCCTGGTCCTTAGTGGCAGCTAATGAGGTTTAGAAATAAGCACATGTATCTGTCTATACTGAAGGGAAGAAAATAAATCCACTATGGCACCAGTTCAAAACACTGCATGAGCAGTCGAGAGAAACAATTTACCAGAACATGCTTAATGGTAAATCAGAAATGACATGTATGAAAACATGGGGCTGCAACTTGAAAATATTGGAAAATGAGTCATCTAAATTTGCAGAACCAATCAGATCCTGGACTGATACACTTTGTAAGTTGCAACTGCTGGATACCATGTAGCTATGTGATCAAGAGCATCTATCTGTAATGATGAATGCTTCATGTTCACACAGCTTTAAATGCCTGCTTTCTGAAATGATCAATCATTTATTAGCTGTAAGGTAAGGGCAATGACGTATACAATCTTCTCCTGTGCTTAGAGATGTTAAAATTCATGTATGGTACTACAAAGATAAGAACATGCAATAAAAGTTCTAAACTATGTAATAAAATCCAAGGTAGGATTTTTGTGGATTATGTGTTAGTAATGATATTTTAAGAGAATATTAACATTTTGTTAAGCAAATATATTAATATATTAATTATTCAATAATTTTAATTATGATTAATTTTATCATAAGCATTTTCTTTTCTATTTACACATAAGACCCTTACAAATTCAAATAATAAAAAAAGATGTTTTTAAACTGTACTCAGGAATAGACAGACATATGTTTTAAATAAAGAGAGTCTATTTCAACACGGCAAAACCCCATCTCTACTAAAAATACAGACATTAGCTGGTCATGGTGACACATGCCTGTGGTCCCAGCTACTCATGAGGCAGAGATGGGAGGATCACTTGAGGCCGGGGGCAGAGTTTGCAGTGAGCTATGATTGCACCACTGCCCTCCAGCCTGGGTGACAGAGCAAGACCCTGTCCCAAAAAATAAAATAAAAATAAAATGAAATAATAAAATAAAAAACAAAGCACATAGGTCAGCTGGATGCAGTGGCTCATGCCTGTAATCCCAGCACTTTGGGAGGCTGAGGCAGGAGGATCACTTGAGGCCAGGAGTTCAAGACCAGCCTGGGCAACGTAGTGAGACCATGTCTTTACAAAACACACAAAAAAATTAGCCAGCATGGTGGCACATGCCTGTATTCCCAGGTATTCGGGAGGCCTGAAGTGAGGGGATCCCTTGAACTACTGTATACAATTTGCAGCCAGGTGGAAGACAGTACAGACTTCAAAGCCTCCATTAACTCAGCGAACCCGTTCCCCAGCCCATGGACACATACACAAAGACTTACACTCACATCATTTGCTTATGGGAGCCAGCGTTTCTCCTTAGGAGTAGCAAGGGATGAGCTTTTTATTGTCACTGTGGCTTTTCAGTTTATGCAAGTCAACACTTTTCAACAAGGGCTGAGACCAGGATGGAATCCACGCTATCTCCCTCTTTATAATGGTGCCATTTAAAAAATTATTTTGTACAGATGAGATCTTGCTATGCTGGCCAGGGTGGTCTCAAACTCCTGGCCTCAAGTGATTCTCCCATCCCTGCCTCCCAAAGCGCTGGGATTATAGGCATGAGCTACTGTGCCCACCTAAAACAATGCCATTTTTAAGATGAGGTGCATTTAAAGAAAGGGTGTATTTGGTAGGCAAAATAAGTACCCTCCAAAGATGTCCAGGAACTCATGCCTGGAACCTGTGAACATGTGAGACGACAAGGCAAGGGAGGAAATGAGTTGGAAGGTGCTATTGACAGGTACCAATCAGCTGACCTGAAGCATGGATATTATCTTGGGTTATCTCTGGGGGAGTCCAGTGGAATCCCAAGGGTCTTTCTAAGTGTAAAAGAGGCAGGAGAAAGGAACCAGAAAGACAGCCACATGACAAGGATCTGACCCCAAAAATGCTGGCTTTTAAGATGGAGAAAGAGGCCATGAGACAAGGAATGGTGGGAGCTTTCAGAGTCTGAAAAACACAAGAAAACAGCTCCTCCCCTACAACCCCCAGAAGGGACATTGCCCCACTGTCATCTTGAATGTTAACCCAAAGGCACTCAGTCCAGACTTTACATGAAACTATAGAACTGCAGGGCAATAAGTGTATGTTTTTACTTTTAATTCCAAACATTTCACTAACTTATTTTAATTGACGAACTTAAATGGTATATACCATCTACACCAGGTTGCTTTGAAATATGTATACATCGTGAAATAGCTACACCGAGCTAGTTGACGATTGCATTACTTCACCTAAGTATAATTTTCTTTGTGGTGAGAACTCTTAAAATCTACCCTCTTAGCAATCTTTAAAAATACAATATTATCATTAGCTGTTGTCACAGTGTTTTACAATAGAGCTCTTGAACTTACTCCTCCTGTCTAACTGAAATCTTGTACCCTTTGGCCAACATCTCCCCAACCTTCCACCTCCCCCGGCTCCTGGAAACCACATTCTATTCTCTGATTCTGTGAGTTCAACTGTTTTAGATTCCACATAGGAGTGAGATAATGCAGCCAGGATCAGTGGCTCATGCCTACAATCCCAGCAATTTGGGAGGCCAAGGCAGGAGGATCACTGGAGGCCAGGAATTTGAGACTGGCCTGGACAATGCAGGGAGGCTTCATCTCTAGAAAGAAAAAACGTGTGTGTGTGTGTGTGTGTGTGTGTGTGTGTGTGTGTATATATAATTATATAATATATATATTATATATAATATATATTATATAATATATATACTATATATAATATATAGTATATATGATATATATTATTCTATAATATATATAATATATGTTATATAATATTATATATATTATACATATTATATTATATATTACATATCTTATATCTTATATATCATATATAATATATAATTATATTATATCTTATATATTATATATATTATATTATATAATTATATATAATATATATTTATTATACATATTATATTATATATCATATATAATATATATATTATATATTATATACATTATATATAATATATATATTATATTATTATATTATATATATTATATTATTCCATATTATATTATATATATTATATTATATATATGTTATATAGAATATAAATTAATAATAGAATATATATAATATAATATAAAAATCTAATATATAATATAAATATATAATATAATATCAATTATACTTTATTATAATTATATTATATATTCTATATTATATATCATTACATATTATATATAATATATAATATATAATACAAATTATATATATAAAATATATATTTTTTATATATATATAAAATTTGTATTACATATTACATAATTATGCTATACAGATTATATATCTAATATATTAGATATTTATAATGTCTATAGCATAATTATATAATTATGCTATAGATATTTATAATGTCTATAGCATAATTATATAATTATGCTATAGATATTATATAATTATGCTATAGATATTATATATAATATATAATATATTACATTATGTATAATACATAATACATAATATATTACATTATGTATAATATATAATATATGTTACATTATGTATAATATATAATATATCTTACATTATGTATAATATATATCTTACATTATGTATAATAGATAATATATAGCTTACATTATCTATAATAGATAATATATATTATGTATAATAGATAATATATATTATGTATGATAGATAATATATATTGTGTATAATAGATTATATATTATGTATAATACATAATATATTATATTATGTATTATACATAATGTTATATTATGCATAATACATATTATATTGTGTATAATATATTATATATTATATTGTGTATAACATATTATACAATATATTGTGTATAACATATTATACAATATATTGTGTATAACATATTATACAATATATTGTGTATAACATATTATACAATATATTGTGTATAACATATGTTATACATTATATTGTGTATAACATATGTTATACATTATATTGTGTATAACATATGTTATACATTATATTGTGTATAACATATGTTATACATTATATTGTGTATAACATATGTTATACATTATATTGTGTATAACATATGTTATACATTATATTGTGTATAACATATGTTATACATTATATTGTGTATAACATGTTATACATTATATTGTGTATAACATATGTTATACATTATATTGTGTATAACATATGTTATACATTATATTGTGTATAATATATGTTATACATTATATTGTGTATAATATGTTATACATTATATTGTGTATAATATATGTTATACATTATATTGTGTATAATATATGTTATACATTATATTGTGTATAATATATGTTATACATTATATTGTGTATAATATATGTTATACATTATATTGTGTATAATATATGTTATACATTATATTGTGTATAATATATGTTTTACATTATATTGTGTATAATATATGTTATACATTATATTGTGTATAATATATGTTATACATTATATTATGTATAATATATGTTATACATTATATTGTGTATAATATATGTTATACATTATATTGTGTATAATATATGTTATACATTATATTGTGTATAATATATATTATATATAAGTTGGATGTGGTGCACACACCTGTGGTACCAGCCACTCTGAAGGCTCAGGTGAGAGGATCGCTTGAGCCCAGGAGGTCAAGGTTGCAATGAGCTATGATCGTACCACTGCATTCTGGCTGGGCCAGAGCGACACCTGGTCTCTAAAAATAATATGACTTCAAGTACACAGTTACTCATTTGAGGTAGTAAGGGGTGGCATGAACATCAACTGTTCCATCATTAAGTACATTGTGGCCTCTTTCTTGTCCTTCCACTATCGAGTAAATAGTAGTCAGATAACCCAGGATGTACAACAGAACTCAGACATGGACCTCTGCAGTGCTTATTTTGGCTCTGTAACTACTGAAAGAGATCTCAAATAAGGATCTTTTTAGAAACTTAAAGTAGTACTTCATAGTACTTAGTAGTACCAACACACGCTTTGGGTAAAAGGAAAATCCTTTATGAAAATGCAAACTTTAGGAATTAAATGCTCCCCATAGGGACTCACTTATTGCTGTATACATGACTGCAGGCAGAAAAACACAATCTGAATGAACTTGTTTTTTTTCTTAAACTTGGAAAACCTAGAAAAGATGAGTGGTATACAGGGGCCAATTAACATAAATAGCACGAGGAAAAATGAGAGGAAGTCACTCCTCTCCTCCCAATGGGAGTACTGTGTTTTGAAGGATTCATGAATGGAATTTCAGAAACTTGGCAAAAGAATACATTTACTTCACTTACTCCATATATATTCTGAATTTCATATTTACTAAATAAAGTGTTTCCAAATGAACATTTCTTTTTTTACATGTTACATGTAAAATTGTTTTACATGTAAAAACATGTACATCTTTTTAACATGTTACATGCAAAAAATCTTTTTACATGTTGTCATATGTTGTTACATGTGAAAACTGCACATTAAAAAAGGAAGGGCAGGGGAATTCATCATTCAAGTTTTTAGATGTCCATATAAACTTCCACATAATCCACGAATATTAAACTGGATAAACAAAGCACTCTACATAATTTACCTTGCCACAGATGTGAAATAATTGTAAGCGTACATAAATGTTAACAAAATGCTTTCATTCAATTCTAAGGGGAGGTATCATTGAATGATGGACCAAAACAAACTAAATAGCATTTTGATGTCTGTGGAAATGACATACCCACAAACCAGTGGCTCAGCATTGATATTAATATATCTTGCTCGGTTGCCTTAATCATTTACAGCAGTATAATTTTTTTAAGAACACAGACAGTAAGGTGCTTTTAATAATTTTGATATGGCCATAGAGTATATCTATTTTTTGAAGTCCTACTTTCATTGGAATTGCCTCTTTATCCTAATGAGTAAATACAAAAGAACGCACAGATAAGATAGCTTTTGTCTTCTTCTTGTTGTTTTCTGAGACAGAGTCTTGCTCTGTCGCCCAGGCTGGAGTGCAGTGGCACAATCTTGGCTTACTGCAACCTCCAACTCCCGGGTTCAAGAGATCCTCCTGCCTCAGCTTCCTGAGTAGCTGGAACTACACGTGCGTGCCACCACGCCCGGGTAATTTTGGTATTTTTAGCAGAGATGGGGTTTCATCATGTTGTTCAGGCTGGTCTCAAACTCCTGACCTCAAGTGATCCACCCACCTTGGTCTCCCAAAGTGCTGGGATTACAAGCGTGAGCCACTGTGCCTGGTCAATTGACGTCTTCATATAGCCCTCCGTCTATCCCAGTTAGCATGGAGGGATTTTAGGTAGGTCATACAGAAACTGGGTAATGATGGCAGGTGTGGAGGAACAGAATGTACCACTGAATGGGAGGTCCGGGGGAAACATATGGCGGAAATATCCTCCCGTGCCACGTGATCTGCCAAAATTGAACATGGGGAGTTTAGGAGGGGCGACATGTCAGTTTGGGAACTATCTTTAGGGGTGCTAACCCAAATCTCCCTTTCTCCAACTAGAGCACCCTGCCTTCCTCATTAGATGTCACCCCCACCCCCCGCCCCCGACTTCATCCGCCATGTCCTGATGGTGCTTTGTGACGTATAAGGCCTGCCTTCCCACCCAGGGCTACCATTGGCTGGGTGGTGGAGTGTTGACCAATCACAGCTCAGGGGCGTGATTGTCTCGTCCTGGGATCGCGAGAGGGGTATATACAGGGAGGCCAGACAGCCTGGAGTTAGTCGACCGTTGCGAGACGTTGAGCTGCGGAAGATGAGTCCAAAGCCGAGAGCCTCGGGACCTCCGGCCAAGGCCGAGGAGGCAGCAAAGAGGAAGGCCTCCTCTCAGCTGAGCCCCAGTGGCCCGAAGAAGAAGGTGAGTGACCCTCCCAAGCTCCTCCTCGTCTTCCCCTCGCCTCCTTCCTCACAAGAAGCCTCTCCTGTCCTCACTTGGCACAACCCCCCAACCCGGTCCCCACCGCTTCTGAGGACACGTCCCTGTTCCCAGCCTCCTCCATCCTCGTCCCTAAACCAGAGCCCTCCTGTGATCGTCCCTGTTGTCCTTCCAGACTGCCAAGGTGGCCAAGAAGGGAAAAGCGGTTCGTAGAGGGAGACGCGGGAAGAAAGGGGCTGCGACAAAGATGGCGGCCGTGACGGCACCTGAGGCGGAGAGCGGGCCAGCGGCACCCGGCCCCAGCGAGCAGCCCAGCCGGGAGCTCCCTCAGCACGAGCTGCCGCCGGAGGAGCCAGTGAGCGAGGGGAGCCAGCACGACCCCCTGAGTCAGGAGAGCGAGGTGGGGGAACCACTGAGTCAGGAGACCGAGGTGGGGGAACCACTGAGTCAGGAGAGCGAGGTGGAAGAACCACTGAGTCAGGAGACCGAGATGGAAGAACCACTGAGTCAGGAGAGCGAGGTGGAAGAACTACCGAGTGTGTAGACGGCCAGCTACTCCCCTATCTCCGAGAGCAGCGACTAAGTTCAGGCCCAGCCGCCAGACCTCAGAGATCTCACCAGCGGGGTGCTTGCCATACTGTTGATAATAAAATGAATGTGTTGCAAATTGATCTGAGTGACTCCGTGTTCTCTGATGGTGGGGAGGGAGGGAGGGAGGGGGGAAGAGGTGGTGTGTGGGGAGGGAGGGAGGGAGGAAGAGGTGGTGTGTGGGGAGGGAGGGAGGGAGGAACAGGTGGTGTGTGGGGAGGGAGGGAGGAAGAGATGGTGTGTGGGGAGGGAGGGAGGAAGAGGAGCTGTGTGGGGAGGGAGGGAGGAAGAGGTGGTGTGTGGGGAGGGAGGGAGGGGGGAAGAGGTGGTGTGTGGGGAGGGAGGGAGGGAGGAACAGGTGGTGTGTGGGGAGGGAGGGAGGAAGAGGTGGTGTGTGGGGAGGGAGGGAGGAAGAGGAGCTGTGTGGGGAGGGAGGGAGGAAGAGGTGGTGTGTGGGGAGGGAGGGAGGGGGGAAGAGGTGGTGTTTGGGGAGGGAGGGAGGAAGAGGTGGTGTGGGGAGGGAGGGAGGAAGAGGTGGTGTGTGGGGAGGGAGGGAGGGAGGAAGAGGAGGTGTGTGGGGAGGGAGGGAGGGAGGAAGAGGTGGTGTGTGGGGAGGGAGGGAGGGAGGAAGTGGAGGTGTGTGGGGAGGGAGGGAGGGAGGAAGAGGTGGTGTGTGTGGGGAGGGAGGGAGGAAGAGGTGGTGTGTGGGGAGGGAGGGAGGGAGGAAGAGGAGGTGTGTGGGGAGGGAGGGAGGAAGAGGTGGTGTGTGGGGAGGGAGGGAGGAAGAGGTGGTGTGTGGGGAGGGGGGGAGGGAGGAACAGGTGGTGTGTGGCGAGGGAGGGAGGAAGAGGAGGTGTATGGGGAGGGAGGCAGGAAGAGGTGGTGTGTGGGGAGGGAGGGAGGAAGAGGTGGTGTGTGGGGAGGGAGGGAGGAAGAGGACGTGTGTGGGGAGGGAGGGAAGAAGAGGTGGTGTGTGGGGAGGGAGGGAGGAAGAGGTGGTGTGTGGGGAGAGAGGGAGGAAGAGGTGGTGTGTGGGGTGGGAGGGAGGGAGGAAGAGATGGTGTGTGGGGAGGGAGGGAGGAAGAGGTGGTGTGTGGGGAGGGAGGGAGGAAGAGGTGGTGTGTGGGGAGGGAGGGAGGGAGGAAGAGGTGGTGTGTGGGGAGGGAGGGAGGAAGAGGTGGTGTGTGGGGAGGGAGGGAGGGAGGAAGGGGTGGTGTGTGGGGAGGGAGGGAGGAAGAGGTGGTGTGTGGGGAGGGTGGGAGGAAGAGGTGGTGTGTGGGGAGGGAGAAAGGACAGAAGGAAGGAACAAGTGGTGTGTGGGGAGGGAGGGAAGTGGGGTCCCGCGGGGTTGAGGTCACAGGGACAGGTCACAGTTAGCCAGACAGGAGGATAAGGATTGCGTCATGGCTGAGCACTGGAGACAAATTTCCCCTTCACAGGATGACTCCGCTTCTTATACGGTTTGTTTCTTCATGCAATCTTGCTAGCACATACACCAGGTACCAAGAACTGGATTCTACCTACTTAGGTTTCACTGTCAAAATACCTTTTCGGTTATAGAAACCGATGGAAGAATCATTTCCATCTCTTTCCTTTCAGCGTCCCCTCCCTACAATCTAATATAATTAAGAAGAAAAATTCAAAGTAGAGAAAAATCTATCCACTTGAAAAAAGCCTTTTTATTTTTGCAACTGAGGAGACAGAAAGTACATTTCATATTTCCATACATTAGAAATACACAGGTCTTTTCTATATCTAGTAGAATTTACTATATACAAATATATGTAAATTTTTATATAAATAAAATATACAACTATATTTACTATAGACAAACATATGTTTACATATAAAATATATACATATAGACAAAATATGGAATATATATTTATATATAAAATATATAAATATAAATAAATGCAAATATAGATTATACACATTAGAAATACACAACTCTTTTTTGTACATAGTAGAACCTATTATGTATATTTATATATTAATATATCTTATGTTTTTATATTTATAGATTACATATATAAATATTTATATTCTATATATTATATATAAAACATTAAACATATTTATATTTATAAATAATATATCAATATAGACATCAAATCTATATATGAAACCTATCTATAAATATAAATACATGAAAAGAGATATATAAATATAAATATATATAAAATATATATTCTATATGTGATCATTTATTTTAGAAGGTAAGGTGTTGTGATTGTTGAAGCATCCTTCACAGATAAAAAAAGAAAGGAAATTATCATTTTAAGAAAAATAAAATAAAAATAAAAAATAAATAAAGTACAAAATTCCCAGTTGTCAATAATTACAATGAGAGAATAATATAGCACTTGCTATATATAGAAAGGATGGGTATTTCTAATGTGTATATATGTAATGTACATTTATATATATAATTATATAAATGCACAGATCTTTTCTATATATAGGATAATGCACTGCTGTATTTCTAATGTGTTATATATATTAAACCTATATTTATATATATTTATATGAATACACAGGTTTTATACATATTTATATCAATGCACAGGTATTTATATAAACATATAAACACACAGGTCTTTTCTATATATAGTAGAATTTTACATAGTAGAATTTATGATACATTTAGAAAAGACCTGTGTATTTCTATATTTATATTTAGAAAAGACCTGTATATTTCTAATGGATACATATATAGTTTGTATTTATATGTATATTTATAGATAAATATATAATCTCTGTATATTTATAGATAAATATATAATCTCTATATATTTATATATCTATTTCTATGTATTTACATTTAGATAGAGATCTATTTCACATGTAGATTATATAAATATTTATATTCTATGTAAATATATAAATACAAATATAAATATGTAAATATATTTATATTTATATATAATATATAAATATGTAATGCATAAAGATAAATATACAATATATAAAATATATATTCTATATGTGATCATTTATTTTAGAAGGTAAGCTGTTGGTATTGTTGAAGCATGCTTCTCAGGCAAAAGGAGAAAGGAAATTATCATTTTAAGAAGAATAAAGTACAAAATTATCACGATTTAATTTCCAGTTGTTAATAATTACGCAGACAGAATAACTCATGTCCTTTAATCTTACAATGAATAGCACGTTAAACTTTTATGTGATTCTGAAAATATGAATTTCCATATAATAAGGGTTTGAGATGTAAAGCACTAACTTTATAGGCAGTTTTCACTTGTTACATACATTGTTCTTATACCTTTAAAGATGTTAAAATTAATGGTGGCTTTGAAGAGATGGTAGCATCATTTGAGAAACAACAAATGAGTTCTGTTTCATCCTTTCCTTGGTGTGGTCAGGGCTTCACTTCATTAGCTTAGGAAGGGATTTCAGAGCTTTTCATGTTGAACTTGTAGCTGCCTCCTATGGAATCCTACGAAATCTAGGCCACTATACCACAGAAACAGGGCGTTGCCCCATGTCCTGAACACCATCATTTTGTGGTATATTTCTTTTGTATTTCTTATATGGAAATACCATATAAGAATGAGCATGCTTGGTATAACTCAAAGCCTGTTTATTTGCAAGGCTGTATTGACCCTGGACAATAAATATTTGTATGTTACGGATGGGAAACAAGTCCGCATGAAAAGCTCCTGCTGTCTTTTAGGAAAGCGTATTGGCTGTGGTTGTATATCTCTTTCCAAAGGGAAATTGGTGAACTCTCTGCTATAGTTTTTTCCATAATGACAGCATAAAAACTGAAATAAATTTATCTTGTCAGTGGCCACTTTTGGGGTTGGTGTATATTAGGGAGCACTTCTGCAGTGTGTTTCAAAATTACATTCAAGGATTAATTTCATGCACCTTATTTTAATGCCATATTTCCATTCAAGCTCTGCATGTCACAACAGTCTGTGATGATTCTTTTGGCATTGAAATAATTATCCATGGCACTTAAACCGTGTTTCTTTCATCATTTCATGGCAGTAGGAGCTTCAACTGCTATTTGTTGGGAACCCATCCTGACTAGCTCTTTCACTAGGGCTTCATGTTTTATTGTGATGATTGGCAGACTTGTGTTTCAGACATTTTCAGATTTGGAAAGTTACTATGATTTTGAAATTATAGATGCAAAAATGTCATTGAATTTACTTTCACAAACTTTTAATTCATTATAGACAATAAGAGGTTTAATCAGAAATCAGGCCAGGTGCGGTGGGTCACGCCTGTAATCCCAGCACTTTGGGAGGCCAACGCAGGCAGATCACTTGAGGTCAGGAGCTTGAAACCAGCCTGCCTAACATGGTGAAACACTGTCTTTACTAAAAATACAAAAATTAGCCAGGCGTGGTGGTGTGCACCTGTAATCCCAGTTACTTGGGAGGCTGAGGCAAGAGAATTGCTTGAGCCCTGGAGGTGGAGGTTGCAGTGAGCAGAGATTGCAAGACTGCACCCACTGCACTCCAGCCTGGGTGACAGAGCAAGACTCCATCTCAAAAAAAAAAAAAAAATCAATAATTTAAGTAAGCTTTTAATTTGTTGGAGCATTCACAAATACTACATCTTCATTTAAGTCTCTCTTTATTCTACATGTTATACACACAGTTAAACTAGTTAATAAGAGTGTTAAATACTTTCCCTCCTTCTCCAACTACCCACAATCTCAGGCTTAAAATAAACAGTGGAATGAGTAAAGACCCAAAATAATATAACAGCAAAGGTGCAGTTGACTTTTGTAATCAAATGATAAATATTAAAGCTTCCTGACATTTTAGGCAAATCTTCCTGTGTCCCTAAAAGGCAGATCCCTTTGACTGCAGTCATGAACAACAGGTGATCTTGAGATTCTCATCTGTCAAAGACAGTTGGTGGGAGAATTTGAAAACACCTTGTACATATTAAAGAGCTAAGCATGAGATGATGCATACATACATATGTCTCTGTCTCATTAGACCGCAGGAAATAGGACACATGGCAGGAAGGCTCATGTTGATTCCCCTTGACCATGCAGCTTCCTCTGCTCCTGACTCCTAAGAACTTTCTGACCTATTGGTCATTCCCAGCTTCAGATCCCCACGCATACAGATTGTTTTTGGCCCCACATCAGTGATACACACGACACAGAATTGCTCTCAAAAAAACACTCTGGAATGGAAAAATGACAGGAGAAGCTCAACGCGATGGCTGGGTACCAGAGGGAAGGCCTTCCGCTGTTTTGAACACTGATGCTAAGCTCTAGAATAACTGCAGCTGCAGCCTGTTGGACCTGGGCATGTGTCAGGCAGGGTGTGAGATGCTCTCCATGCACGACCTCATTTCTCCCTCACATTACCCCTATGGATTAATCGGGGCTCTAGAGAGACGCTACCAACAGGTTATCAGCAAAGACAGATGAGAGGGGATTTATTAGGGGAATTAGAGGGTGAAAAGTCTCAGGACAAGCTGTCTGCAAGCTGGAGCCCCTGGGATGCCAGGAGTGTGACTCAGTCCACACCCAAAAACCTCAGAACCAGGGAAGTGGATGGTGTAATTCTCAGTATAAAAAGAGCCTGAAGTTCTGATGTCCAAGGGCAGGAAAAGAAGAGTCTCAGCTCCAGGAGAGAAAGGGAGGAAAGTGCCTTTCCTCTGCCCTGTTTCTTCTATCTGGGCCCTCAGAGAATTGAATGGGGCCTGTCTCTATTGAAGACATCTTCCCCACTCTGTCCACCAGCTCACGCCAATCTTCCCAAGAATACCTGTGCAGGCTCACCTAGAAACAATGCTTTACCAATTCCTGACGTATTCCTTAAGGCAGTCACGTTGACACCTGAAATTAACCATCACACCCTGTAAAATGAGTAGTGTCCCCACTGGACAAATGAGACAGACAGTTTGAGTAACTTTCTTATACTGCTTATAGGTTATAGAGTCAGGATTAAAACTCAGGTCTGCAAAGATCAAATTCTAAACTCCACCCTCTTAAGGACTGCTGCTCAACACTGTGGAAGCAGTACTGTATTAGACACTGTACAAGGATTGAAGAGGCATTCGAGACACATCCCCTGCTTTAGGGACCACATCCTAGCTCGCATTCATGACAGGAGTCATGTTTCTGTGACTCTACTATAGACCCCGGAACCAAGTGTGAATTGGTACGCTTTAGGTGTGCATAAGCTCTGCAGAAATCCTAAGAAAGAGCCAGATAATTATAGGCTCAATTCATATAGGCAAGTTTTTACGAAAATAGCTTTTAGCCAATTCCTGAAAGAAAATATTTTTACTGGCAGAAAAATGTTCTGCTGGAGAATAACTAGTTGAAGGGCTTTGGGGGGAGGGGCCCTGGACATATGTACACACAAGTGGGGGGAAAAGACACACAGAATAGAAACAGAATTGAGGACCCTTCAGGGAGAGAAGTAAGGAAAAGTGCTAGCCCAGCAAGCTGATAAAAATATATCTGCCCTGTATTTAAAGTTAATTCCATCTCTTGATGTTTTTTTCATATTATTCATTTTATTATATTTGTTAGTATAGTATTATCCATCTTATTGTCCCATATATTATGGCATTTCCCCCTATATGTGAATATATTACCACATAGAAGGAAATGACCTCATTTTCCTAATACATAATTAGACACATGGATTTATTCCTTTACAAGCAAAAATGTGTCTCCTCCATTACGTATTAAAATGAATAAAACCATATAATATTCCTGAGTTGAATCTTGTAGCTCAATACTTGGACAGAAATGTTGCTAATTTGCACATTTTATGTGGTACTGATGACTCCCACATTAAGGAGTGTTTTTATTGTCTGCTTGGTCAGAGACCTCAGTGTTTGGATGAAAGTTCATTCTTAGGAGGCCACTGTCATCAAATCAACTTTGCATATAGAAAACTTATGAAAACACAAACCATTCTGTCCTCACAACTTCTGTTCACAACATTGGCGAATGGAGTCACACCTGCATGCTCATAGTTTATCACCACAAACTATGAAACTACTAAAAGAAAACTGTGGGGAAATGCTTGAGGACACTAGTCTGGGCAAAGATTTTTTGAGTAAGACTTCCAAAGCACAGGCAGTAAAAGCAAAGTCAACAAATGGAAAAACATGAAGCTCAACAGCTTCTGCATGTTAAAAAAAAAAAAATCAATGAAGAGACAACCTAAAGAATGGAAGAAAATATTTGCAAACTATACATCTGACAAGAGATTAAGAACCAGAATATATATATATATATAATATCATATATATATATAAAATGAGCTCAAACAACTCAGTAGCAGCAGCATCATCATCATCATCATCATCATCATCATCACCTGTGTGTAGACAACTGAATCAGGCTCCGTGGCTCCTGGAAACTGGAAATGTTCACATAAAGGCAGAGAAAACCCTTCCAGAATATTTCTACACTATTTCCTACACGAATCACTCGAGAACCATTTCCAAAAGCAATAAAGTATATCTGGCCAACCCATGCTCAGCACCATGCTCTTGCAGAATTTTGACTTTGCCTTTTTGATACTGACCTTTGATTTTTTAAAATAATTGTTTTGTCCTTTTGCTTCAGAAATTTACAAAGCAAACAGAAAACATTATTTAGGAATGACTGACTCTGTATTACTGAATCAACTATTAAATTTTGCTGAATGATTGATCTTGGAAAATAGAGATGTAACTACTTCTTGATGTCAACTGTAATTCAAATCTCATCTCGGTAAAGAATTAATGAAATGCTTAGCCAGGCATGGCCAGTGGAATCAGAACTAGCCCAGTCTTGCCATAACTTTCTGCTTCCTTACCATCCTGAGTTTCAGTGGGCAACAGATTCATTTTTGGAGATTACCATGGAAATCTCTGCAACAGCTTTTCCACTCATAACTTAAGGCGTTCATAATGATTGCAGAAGTTTCTCAGTCTCTCCATGTGAAATTTCTCTTAGCTATTGGATTTTAGATATTTCACAGTTCCTTTTGTGCTTTTAAACACACAAGCCCAATTCTGCTTCTTTAAGTGGTTTTGTGTTCCAGTCGCCTGCTCAGAATATGCCTGTTTAATCCTCCTCCTATAGTGATTGATCTGTTTACACTATACTGTACTAGACTGGGGAAGTTTTAAAGTTGAATCCAGCTTTTTAGAATGCAGACAGCTGCTAAATTGGTGACAAAAATGAGATGCTACCTTAAAAAGTCTATCCAAAAGTACCAAAGGTACTTGCTGTATGAGGCATCATAACTTCCTGTGAAAATGAAAGCTATGCACTTTTTGAATTAAAAACAACGGTGCACATAGATATACATACACTCCTGAGCATGCATCAGGTGTGCCGCACACATTCACACACACGCCTCCTCCCCCGCACACACACATTATCTTAGAGTGTGCCTTGGCATCCTTCTTCACATAGACATACGACATTGTTGAAGAGACCCAGCTCTGTGTGGTCAGTCTGTGTGCCCAGCATCACCTTTGTCCCTCCACAGCTATGTGCCCACTTTGTGTGGTCTTCATATTTTTCTGAAGAAGAGTCAGGTTACTCATTCACTTTATTTGTGTACACACTTCAAAAAATATATATTATAACATTTCTATAATATCCAATAAAAGGATGAAATTAGAGGATGTAACTTCTGACCCAAAAAAGGACAAAATAAAATGGTAATAATCAAGCTAAAATAAAACAAACACAAACAAGATAGAATAAAAGTGATATGAAAAGCAAGTATACTAACAGAAAGTACAATATAAGATGATAGAAATGAGTCCATAAACACAATGGATACAAACAGATTAAACTCTATAATGAAAAGATGAAGACACAAAAGGTTTGAAAAGAAAAAGATGGAAAACAAAATACCAAACATGTATCAATCCAAGGAAAAAGGCTTAATTGTATCAACATCAGATAAATTAAATATTAATGCAAAAGTCATTCTTATTGGTAAAACAGTTATCCCTATGGGAAAATCTGTTAAGTTCTCAGATAGCTATAACAATTTAAATCTATATGCATCTAATTAAATGGCATTTATATATAATATACATAAAAGAAAAATTAACAGAATGAAAATAGAAATGAACAAATCCACCATTATACTGGGATAATTCAGCATATTCTCACCAGCTGTGAGAATGGTCTATGACTGGCATAGAGATCAAACTAATATAAATATAAAAGATTTAATAGTTTAATAAGCTCCTTGTAATGGACATATATAGAAAACTACATGAAATAATTGGAGAACACGTTCTTTTCAAGCGTTCCAGAAAATTTTCTAAAACTTGGTTACCCACTTGACATAAAGTATGTCTTCTCAAATTTCAAAGAATCTGAAATTTTCTAACTATAATACAAAAATTAAAAAGTTAATGCCTAAAGAAAACCTTCAATGGCCCTGTATATTTAAAAACGTAAAAAGACACACAAAGATCACTATGAGTTAAAAGAAAAATCATAATAAAAATAAAACTGTGTCTAGGAGAGTTTGATAATAATAACAAACTCCCTTTACTCCATTCATAATTTAAGGCTTTTATAATTATTGCAGAAGTTGACAAAGTACATATTTAAAAGAAAAATTTTACCTTTAATTTTTATGCATGGATCTTATTTGGGCCATAAGCCAAGCACATGAATATGTGTGTGTGTCTGTGTCTGTGTGTGTGTGTGTGTGTGTGTGTGTGTGTGTGTGTGTGTGTGCATCTGTATATATACAAGATATTCTACTCTGGGGCAGGCAGAAATGTCTAGGAGTTGGGATGAAATGGAATTGGCCATGAGTTGATGACTGCAGAAGCTTGGAGAAGGTCTGTAGCTGTTTCTTGGACCATTCTCTCCCTCTCATCCTTCACCCCAACGAGTCCTGTATCTAGTCCCATATAACAACACCACACACTGAGACAAATATTTTTGTCAGCTTCTTACCTACACGTTGAGATGACTTTATACATTTACAAGAAACAAGTAAAGGCATATATGTATTTTCCCTTGTTCACATAATATATAGTATATCGTACACGTCCATTTACAACCCACTTTTTTCACCTAACATCATATCTCAGAAAGTCTTCCTTATCATTTGATTGTAGTGGCATTCCCACCATTTGGACACACAGTATTTTATTGAATCCTTCCTCTCCTGAGGAACATCTAGGGTGTTTGTAACTCTGTGCGAAGGCTAGGGCTGCCGTGAACAAAACTGTGCATCCGCCACGTCATCCATGGGCAAGTGTCTCTGCAGGAAACATTCTCAAAAATGGAACAGCTGGGAGAGCTGGGTCCCATATCTCATCATTAATACATTTTATTACTGGTAGATGTTACCAAATATTTCTCCTCGGGGATTGTACCAATTTGTACTTGTACCAGAAGTGTGCAGGAGTTATTTGCAATACTTTAATAACCCAGTGCCTTTGCCTCCTTTGCCTGGAATATGCATCCTACCCTCATCAGATGCCATCCTCTGGGAGATGATTTAAGAGGGATGCCTTCCATGAGAATACCTCCTGGGCTGCACTAGGAGACAGACACGTGCCCCTAGGGGTCCCGCAAATGCATGTCTCATAACACTTCTCACACTGCATTGTGATTGCCAGGGTTCTTCATTTTCTCAAGCTCCAGAATACCAGTTCTGTCTTATTTGTCTTCTTTCACCTGTACTTCCTACCATGCCAGACCCACAGGAAGCTATTGGAGTGTTTGTAACATGAATCTTTAAAAATGGGCTGAGGTCTCTATGGATTACATATACTTCCTAAATCAATTTCCAAATACAAAAAAAAAATTCAAGCAAGAAATAAAAAGCACATATTTTAAAAGAACATTACAGTGTGGAGATTCCTTGAAGAACTAAAAGTAGAACTATCATTTGATCGAGCAATCCCACTACTGGGTATCTACCCAGAGGAAAAGAAATCATTATACGAAAAAGATACTTGCACACGCATGTTTATAGCAGCACAATTCGCAATTGCAAAAACATGGAACCAACCCTAATGCCCATCAATCAACGAGTAGATAAAGAAACTGTGGTATATATACACAATGGAAAACTACTCAGCTATAGAAAGGAATGAATTAATGGCATTTGCAACAACCTGGATGAGACTGCAGACTATTATTCTAAATGAAGTAACTCAGGAATGGAAAACCAAACATCACATGTTCTCACTCGTAAGTGGGAGCTAAGCTATGAGGATGCATAAGCATAAGAATGACAAAATGGTCTTTGGGGACTCGGGGAAAGAGTGAAAAGGGGGTGAGAGATAAAAGACTACAAATTGGGTTCAGTGTATACTTCTTGGGTGATGAGTGCACCAAAATTTCACAAATCACCACTAAAGAACTTTCTTGTGTAACCAAATACCATGTGACTAAATGCCACCTGCTCCCCAATAATCTATAGAAATAAAAAAATTAAAATAAATTAAAATAAATTAAAAAATAAGAAAGCATTACAAAGTCAAATTTAGAAAAAGAGATACGAACATGGTTAAAAATGACCCAAAAATAACAACTTTCAAATTCTGACCACAAATAGCAATGGGGCTATTTGTTTGTTTTAGTGCCTATAGAAATTGTATTATAACCAAACAGGCTTTTAAAGTCATTCATAGAAAAAAATAAAAGTACAACTTAAGTGAATACACTAATCAAGAAAGTTATATGTATGTTATAATAAATATATGCATCAACATCACTAATGATCAGGAACATGTAAATCAAAACCACAATGCGATACCACCTTACTCCTGCAAGAATGGCCATAATCAAAAAAATCAAACAGTAGATGTTGACCTGGATGCAGTGATCAGGGAACACTTCTGCACTGCTGGTGGGAATGTAAGTAGTACAGCCATTATGGAAAACAGTGTGGAGATTCCTTAAATAATTAAAAGTAGAACTACTATTTGATCCAGCAATCCCACTACTGGGCATCTACTCAGAGGAAAAGAAGTCATTATACCAAAAAGATACTTGCACAGGCATGTTTATAGTGGCACGATTTGCAATTGTAAGAATGTGGAACCAACTCAAATACCCACCAATCAACGAGTGGATAAAGAAACTGTGAGATATATCTATCTATCTATCTATATATATATATATTTGAGGAAATACTACTCAGCCATAAGAAGGAATGAATTAATGGCATTTGCAAGAACCTGGATGAAACTGCAGACTATTATTCTAAGTGAAGTAATCCAGGAATGGAAAACCAAACATCGTATTTTCTCACTCGTAAGTGGGAGCTAAGCTACACAGATGCAAAGGCATAAGAATGATGCAATGAACTTAGGGGACTTGGGGAAAGGGTCAGAAGGGGGTGAGGGATAAAAGACTACAAGTTGAGTGATGTATATACTGCTCGGTGATGGGTGCCCCAAAATCTCACAAATCACCACTAAAGAACTTACTCATGTAACCAAACACCACCTGTTCCCCAATAACCTATGGAAATTAAAAAAAAAATTAAAAATAAATTAAAAAATAAAAAAGTATTACAAAGTCAAATTCAGAAAAAGAGATATCAACGTGGTTAAAAATGACCCAAAAATAACACCTTTCAAATATTCAACACTAATAGGGATGGGACTATTAGTTTGTTTGTTTTAGTGCTTATAGAAATTGTATCATAACCAAACAGGCTTTTACAGTCATCTGTAGAAAAAAACATACAACATAAAGTGAATACACTAATCAAGGAAGCTATATATATGCTATAAATAAATATATACATTTTTCATGTATGTCCATAGGGCAATGTCCATCATTCTGGAGAAGTTGCATGGAGCTGTTAAATACATTTTAAATAATGTTCCTGAAAAAAAAAAAAGAATTTCTCCTAAATTCAGAAATTCAGACACTGCTTCATTAGTTAATTCATTTGTTAATCCATCCATTCACTCAGTATCTCAGCAAATATTTATAGTGGCTTTTTTTTTTTTTAGTAAAGGACTATGCTAGGCCAGCACGGTGGCTCATTGCTTGTAATCCCAGCACTTGGGGAGGCCGAGGTGGGAGAATCACTTGAGCCCAGGGAGTTGGAAACTAGCCTGGGCAACATAGTAAGACTCTGTCTCTACTGAAAATAAAAGCTAAATTTAAAAAATATATTTAAAAAAACGTACTACGCAAGTGCTAGAAGGTATCCAAGATTTATTTGTTAAAAATCTCAGGCTCTGTGAAGTTTATAGAAGAGTGGGAAAAAATTTTCTTTGATCAGTAAATTATATGATTGTACTTAAAATGTTTTTCATTGGCTTTAAGAAATGCAAGGAAATATAAAATGGTTTACATTTACTATATATTGTGCCTATGCATATGCAAATATTTACAAAATGTATTACAATGTATATGTGTTATATTATTAAATCTTGTTTGTAGATTTAGAAAAAAAGAGATTTACACATTTTAAGAAAACTTCCTTGTATGAAAAAAATTTCTGAAACCGTAAGTGTGAGCTATCTACATTAGTGTTTCTGTGTTTGGCAAAACAGTATTACAGCCGAAAGGTTGAGAACAGATAACTTGGCCAAATCGCCTTGGCTAGAAAAGTGAGGAGATTGCATCAAACTCACTCCAAAAGCCAATCAAAGAATAACTTGAAAAGACTTTCAGTCACTTAGGTTTTGCTTCCTGGTCCTCAGTGTCAAGTGATGAGGTTTAGAAATAAGCACATGTATGTGTCTATACTGAAGGGAAGAAAATAAATCCACTATGGCACCAGTTCAAAACACGGCATGAGCAGTCGAGAGAAACAATTTACCAGAACATGCTTAATGGTAAATCAGAAATGACATGTATGAAAACATGGGGCTGCAACTTGAAAATATTGGAAAATGAGTCATCTAAATTTGCAGAACCAATCAGATCTTGGACTGATAACCCAGCTGGGTTCCAGAGGCTAGACTTTAGATGACATGGAACAAAGACTCAAGGTACACCCAAATATGAATTCAGGATCAGCCAGAGCCTTCCAGGATAAAATTCTGGGAAATTTGGGAAAGACAACAGGTAAACCTCACAGGACTAAAACACGTCAATCGGTATGGCTGCTTAGTACAGCCCTTCAAAATCCCAGGCTCACTGCAAACTACAGCTCTCCAGGCTTTAAGCTGTGCCTTGATCATTGTCAAGTGCATTTCAATAAATTTTATTTCACTCTTTAAAATACTTGACGATGATGATATAAAAGGAAAGCTGACAATTCTAAAACATGCATTTTATAAATGTATATGTATAGTGATAAACGGCCTGTCACACAGATGATCCTCATTTCTCTACACATACCCTCTGCGGAATCGATTTAGGTGTAATCTAAACAACTTTGCACTTCTGGTTTTCAAAGGGATATGCAGCAGAAGTAATAGTCAGTCACTAGTGTGACCCTCCCTGATAAAGATCATCCTTCCTACTGTGCCAATGGGTTTTTATTTCAATTCACGGAGACACTGTTGTAAAGAAATACATGAATTAATTTGTCATTAGAATTTATTTCTGGGTGTAAAATGCCTTAGCTCTGCTTCAACAGAAACAAACCCTGAGAACAGACACTAGAATGGTCTGCCTTTTGAAATAGTGCAATTGCCCCTGTGGTGTTATGACCTAAGAAAGGAGAGACATTCTTGGGATCTTTACTTTTGATTCATTGTGTAGCAATGAAATATAGAATAGGAGTCTGTAGAAACTGTCTGATGAGGTTACTTCTCAGTTGGAAGCCCCAAACACATTTACAATAACTCAGTGGAGTGAAAGTCTTTCACTCCTCAGTGGATGACTTCATTGTGGCTGGACACTTAGAATTCCAAAAGAAGAAAATAATTGGTATATTTGCTTTCAAGACCACGAGTGAGATACACATATCCCATAACATTCTTCTGTAAACCTCAAATATACATAATACAGTTTTAAAGGCCACTAGGTAGGGACAATAGTTTTTAGCACATGGATACAAGATTTTACCTAAAGACATTTCTTGAAAACAAACTTTATGTGACAAATTGCATAGTAAGGCTATAATTATTTTGGGAGGAAAATACACAACCAGGAAATTGGATAAGTAAAAATAATATATTTATAAATTGGTGTTGGCCTTCATACCCACCCACCCTGCTGGTGAGGGTAAATGAGATGTGAACTCTGCCACAGTCATTAAAGTAATGACTTTTCTTTTTTTGTTAGGGGGGAGGGGGTTGCGGAATTTCACTCCTGTTGCCCAGGCTGGAGTGCAATGGCGTGATCTCGGCTCACTGCAACCTCTGTCTCCTGGGTTCAAGTGATTCTCCTGCCTCAACCTCCCAAGTAGCTGGGATGATAGGCATGTGCAACCATACCTGGCTGATTTTATACTTTTAGTAGAGATGGGGTTTCACTAAGTTGGTCAGGCTGGTCTCGAACTCTTGACTTCAGGTTATCCACCCACCTTGGCCTCCCAAAGTACTGGGATTACAGGCATGAGCCACCACACCCAGCCTTATCTTTCAATAACTGATGATTCCACATGTATTCTAGGTTTGTACATAGTCTATATTTAGCCTGAGTTTGTTCCTATTAGAGAGATAATTATTTCAATTCAAGGTTCAATGAAATGCCCTTGCTGAACTCAAATAATTCAGAAGACCTTTCAATGACTTGAGAGGTCCTCAGTATCAGGTTGTATATTTTGTTCTTTCCAGGAAGAAAATCATATTGTCTATTTGGATCATATTGGACAGCTGAACCCATCAAACGTTACCAGAATGGTGGAGTCCAGGAAGAAAACAGAAGATGACAAGAAAACTACACGTGGAAGTCCATTTCCAAGCAGATATGTGTGTGCAGGAGTAATGTTCTACAATGAAGGGAGAGGAGTAGAAGTGCTGAGTAAACCCAATACTAAACCTTTGCTATATGAGCTTTTATGTGCTGGAATTTCTCAAAGGTCCTTCCTTGACCTCCTGTCTTCTCACTGTATACTCTACCTAAGCAATTTAATTATACCCATGACATCAATAACTCAATTCTCATCTATATTAGTCAGTGTTCTCCAGAGAAACAGAACAAACTTGAGTATTAGAATACATATATATACACAGATTATATATATATACATATTATATATATACACATTATATATATACATATTATATATATACACATAGTATATATATACATATTATATATATAATATATACATATTATATATAATATACACATATTATATATGTTATATATACATATTATATATATTATATATATACATATTATATATACATATTATATATATTATATATACATATTATGTATGTTATATATATACATATTATATATACATATTATATATATTATATATACATATTATGTATGTTATATATATACATATTATATATACATATTATATATATTATATATACATATTATATATACATATTATATATACATATTATATATATACATATTATATATATATATACACACACACATCTCTCATTTTATCTGTTTTTCTCCATCTTCACCAACACCACCGTTACGCAAGCTATCATCGTCTCTACTCTGGGTAACTGTGACAGTCTTCTAACTGCTCTTATGCTCTCCAGTGTGAGCTCTCAAGGAATGGCCAAGGTTCTCAGTGTATCTTTAAAAAATCGTGCAAGATAGCCCTTCCTTCCTTTTCTCTCCCGATGCATCATGTGTTATGTCTCCATCCTGCAATGCCCAGAACCCCACCCTCATCCTTTAAGTTCTAACTGCAGTAACATTCTCTCAGTCCCTCAACCATCCATGCACCTTCCACTCAAGAGTGCTACCTGGACAACTGACGTCATCCTCGCCCCAAGCCCCATTCCCATTGGCCTGATTGCCAAATATCAATTCAGCAGAGAAACCGTTTCTGAACCCCAACACCTAGGAGGTCGTCTCAGAGAATGTGATGTGTTTTAAAGGCATATTTTTGTGATAGTTTGATTATTACTGGAGTCCCCCACTAGCTTGCAGGCTCACTAAGGACAGGGTCTTTGTTGTTCAGTTTCATTAAAACAGCAAGTACTTAAAAAATATTTAATGAGTTTTAAACATATTTTTATTTGTTTTAATCTCATTTTTTAAAAATTCCATTGCAAGTTCTTACCAGGCAGAGTATCTTTTGATTCTGACATTGTTCATTTACTCTTTTGTCACCATCTCTGTGAATAAAATTGAACATGGATTTGATATAACTGGGCACTTGCTCTGTTTTTATAATTTAAATGAAAAATCCTTTCATTCAAATAAACACAGGCCTTCAATTAACTAATAGTTTTTGCTAACCCCTGCTGCTGCATTTTTCTCAGTAATTCTTAAGTGAGAATCATGGTAACTTCACCAATCCCTTTATGTTAAAAGCAAGGATGTTCTTATGACTAGTAAGAGGTTGGTGCAAAAGTAATTGAGGTCTGAAAGTAATGGCAAAAACCACAATTACTTTTGCACCAGTTTAATAAAAAGCAATTTATTAAATGGCCATAACAATATATGCCATTTAAAGATGTAGTGTTATATATTGAAACATAACTTGGATATTTTCCAGATTCAGTTTCAAAAACAACAAAAATAAAATATAACTGTCCCATGAACCCATTTTCATCTTTCCAACTCTTGCCCTCTACGGATTCAATTCCGTGGTTTAAATATTGACCTCTAAACTAGTCAGCCAGTTTATCAGATTCACCTTTACAACTTAGGCAATAACTAGCCTTCAAAATAAATATAAAGAAAAGAAAATAAAAGAAAGTTTCCAACGATGTTCTTAGAGCAACTGACTAAGTCTTCTCATTCTGTCTGCACAGGTCTTTTCTCCAAGTTCAGCAGCGTTTGTGTTGTAGAACAGGCACAACTGTTTTGAATTGCCACAACCACTCACTTCCATCGAACTTGGCAGAGTGGAGCATATTCATAGAGAAAAAACATAGGTATCTGGTTCTGATTAGTGATGCAGTTTTAGAATACATCTGCCATCATATATGCACACACAAGGCATGGGTAAAAGCAGTTGGACACTAAGACACAATAATTATATCTAGGGCTAACTTCTCTACAATGGAAATTCTGTATAACCAAGAGTTCTTCCAAAAATGTACGCAGGCACACACATCAATACACTGTACAAATTCTTCAGATTTAACCTGGATATAATAAAACTCGAAGATGACCAACAGAATTGTGTATTCCTTTGTTATTTAAATATCTGAACATTTAATATTTCTTGGTCAGTTTCAGGTAAAAAGCTACACTAATAATGTGGTTTAAATATGACATACTAATCTGAGAAAAAACTGTGGTATATTTTAATAAAACTTTCTATTTACAATGCTAATCTGTGTAACACTGAAGTGTTCCGCTCCAAAAATTCAGGATCTTTTATTGCTGAAGAGTTAATCATTACAGGGGAAAATCATGACACCCAGTGGCCAAAGACTTTCAATGCTGCATAAATTCTTGTGTCCTCTGTTCTTTATCACACTCATAAATTAATTTATTGATAAACTAAATCATTTATGTATTAAAATATGTATTACTAAAATAGGTAATGTGTTCACGAATGCTTTTGCATTTTTACATGTAGGCATGAAAATTATTTCTGAAATTGGAAAACTGCAGATGCTAATGTGGTTTGTGTGGATATGTGGCATCTGCCTCAACATAACCATATGAATATATTTCTTAAACACATATACTCATTTACAAAGAATCTCCTATTCTGGCAGGGTGCAATGGCTCATGCCTGTAATCCCAGCACTTTGGGAGGCCGAGGCGGGCGGACCACGAGGTCAGGAGATTGAGACCATCCTGGCTAACACGGTGAAACCCTGTCTCTACTAAAAATACAAAAATATTAGCCGGGCGTGGTGGCGGGCGCCTGTAGTCCCAAGTACTCAGGCAGCTGAGGCAGGAGAATGGTGTGAACCTGGGAGGCAGAGCTTGCAGTGAGCCGAGATCGCGCCACTGCACTCCAGCCTGGGCGACAGAGCGAGATGCCGTCTCAAAAAAACTAAAACAAAGAATCTCCGATTCTATACTCATGATTAGAACACATTCTGTGCTAGCCCACTTTTTTTCCTTTTGAAAAAACCCTCAAAGGAAAATAAAATGAATCATTTTACTTGTTGAGCTAATAATGGACATGGATCTTATTTATGTCTACATATTAAGCAGGACATTGCATGATAAGAAGGAGGTCTTTATGACGGGTAAGTTTATTTATACCTGTGCTGCTTCCCTTTCATTGGCCAATTTTACTTATTTCCCTCCTCGATTTAATTACTATTATAAACCTGGGAAGCTATACAGTAGTAGTGGTGAAAGATAAGTTCAGATTCCAACCTTGTCACATAATTAATTTGTAACTTTCAGCAAGTTCTTTCAGCTCCTGAAATTCAAGTATCTTTATGTGAAATGAGATTATTCTTTATTTGAAATAAAAAAAATTCCTACCTACTCCCTTTGTTGTGAAGATTATCTACCCTATGCATATACATTTATATATCCGTAAAGTGGCTAGCACAGGGCTTGAAGGTTTTTGTTTGTTTGTTTGTTTTGACACAAGGTCTCACTCTGCCATCCAGGCTGGAGTGCAGTGGCATGGTCATAGCTCACTGCAGCTTCTACTTCCTGGGCCCAAGCGACATTCCTGCCTTAGCCTGCCAAGAAGCTGGGACCAAAGGTAAGTGCATCCACCCGCAGCTTATAATACTTTTTTTGTAGAGAAGGGGTCTCACTTCAAGCAGTCCTTCAATATGTTGATAACCTGCTTATTTGCAATCCAACCAAAAATGCCTCAGACCTAAATACTATTACAACTCTTTAGACATTGGCCCCTTGTGGTTATTAAGTCTCTCCTTCCAAAGCTCAAATCTTCTCCCAGGAGGTTTGATTCTTGAGACTAACATTAATCCCAGGGCCCAAGGGTCTTTCAGACCACCGCAAAAATCGTATCCTAAACATGGACATTCCATACACTAAACATCAGTTGTAGTCCTTTCTTCGAATGGTAGGTTTCTGTCACATTTGGATAACCCGGTTTGGACTTATAGCAAAACCTCTTTATGAGGCACTACAAGGATCAGGGGAGGAACTCTGAAATTGGAGCCTTGAAATGGACAATGTTCTAAAAACCCTCAAACAAGCCCCCGCCCTGGCCTTGCCAGATCTTACAAAGCATCTTTACTTGTTTGTAGTTGAGAGAAGGGATACAGCCCTTGGAGTCCTCACTCAGCCACTGGGACCCTCCCAGTGGCCAATTAGTCACTTGTCAAAAACCCTTGACCCAGTGGCATGGGGATGGCTGCCATGCCTCTGAGTGCTAGTGTGTGTGGCTATCCTGGCTGTGGAGGCCTCCGAGCTAACTCTGGGCCAAGGAATAACTGTCTACATCCCACATCAAGTAATGAATGTCCTAAACTCAAAGGCCTTTCACTGGATCTCACAGAGCCATATAAGCAAATTTCCAACACTCTTTCTACAGGTACCAGAATTGAGTATTAGGCTCTGCCAACCCTTAATCCTGGCATGCTGTTACCAAACCCAAATGTGGAGGGACCACTTAAACATTCTTGCTTGGAAACCATAGATCTAACCTGTAATGTTAGACCAGACCTCCAGGATACTCTCCTTATAGATTCAGAGGCCACATGGTACACAGATGGCAGTAGCTTTATGATAGGTGGAACCCAACTGTCAGGGTATGCTACTATTAACCTAACTGAAATCACAGAATCTGGACCTCTGCCAGGAAGTAGCACCTTAGCCCAAAAGGCTGAGCTCATTGCTCTTACCTGTGCCTTACAATTAGGGGCAGGCATGAGGCTTAATATTTACACAGACTCAGCCTATGTCTTTCATGCAGTGCATGCCCATGCAGCCATTTGGCAGGAAAGAGGACTTTTAATGGCCTGAAATACTTCAATTAAACGTGTTCCTGAAATCATGGCCCTGTTGGAGGCAGTTATGCTTCCCCCACAGGTAACTATCATTCACTGCAAAGTGCATCAGAGAAGCAATGATGAAATCTCTATCAGAAACACCTGGGCTGACAAATAAGTAAAAGTGGCTGCCAGGTCACCCTTTCAGGCTGTCTTCATTCCTAGCCTAACTTCCCTGTCTCCACACTATACACAGGGGGAAGCCCAAAAAGCTCTAGAAAGAGATTTCTCCCATACCTCAAAGGGTTGGCTAAAAAGTCCTAATGGCAAACTCTTGCTCCCAGGAGCCTCACAAAGGAAGTTTCTAAATAGCGTGCACCAATCGACTCATCTGGGGGCTAAGGCCATCCAAGATCTAATAAAGTCACTGTTCACCAGCACGGGGATAGCCCAAGCTCTATGGGCCATCTCACAGGCATGTCCCACCTGCTGCCAAATAAACCCAGAGGGAGCACACAAACCTCCCCAAATCCTTCAACCCATTCTAAGATGAGGAACCCTACCAGGAGAAGACTGGCAAATATATTTTACACACATGCATCATGCAATGTGTGTATTTGTTAGTCAGGTATCTGTTAGTCTTTGCAGACACCTTCACTGGATGGATAAAGGCCCTTCCCACTAAAACTGAACGGGCCTCAGAAGTCACCTCAGCCCTTTTAGACCACATTCTTCCTTGTTTTAGACTCCCTCATGCCCTACAGTCAGACGATGGCCCCACTTTCATTTCTTAAATAATGCAGAGAATCAGTGAAGCTCTCCATTATTTAAGAAATGAAATGCAGTGAAGACACATGTGTCTTGGCGTCCACAATCTTCTAGGAAGGTGGAGAGAGCCAACCAAACCAGAAAAAGCACTTCACAAAGTTAATACATGAAACCCAACAGTTATGGTCAACTTTGCTCCCCATTGTACTCTTAAGAGCCTGTATCACCCCAAAATCTGAAACCCATCTAGCCCTTTTGAGATTCTCTGCGGAAGATCTTTCTTCCAAACAGACCTTTTGTTAGACCCAAAGAGACATTATCTCATGCAATATGTTATGTCCCTGGGACAAACCATCAAGGCCATCAATCATTATCAAAGTCTTCATAGCCCAACACCTGGCCCCTCTTTTTCAGGAAACACTCACCCTAACCTTATGCCTAAAGACTAGGTATATCTTAAAACTCTCCCACAGGACCAAAAGCCACTGGAGCCAGTTTGGACTGGACCATACCAAATTCTCCTTATGACCCCGACAGCTGTTCAACTCAAAAGCCTCTCCATGTGGATTTACTGCTCCAGGGTAAAGGTGGCACCAGCACTCGACAAAGAACGCACCACCTACACCTGCGAACCAGTTGGAGACGTTTGTCTATTGTTCAGGAGGAACTCAAACTCAGGCAATATCCACCTTAATACTTAGAAGCAGCAAAAGCAGAAACCCCTGATAAACCCATCAGATCTCGTGAGACTTATTCACTATCATGAGATTAGCACAGGAAAGACCAGCCCCCATGATTCAATTACCTCCCCCTAGGTCCCTCCCATAACATGTCGGAATTCTGGGAGATACAAGTCAAGTTGAGATTTCGGTGGGGACACAGCCAAACCATATCAAGCTATATGAAGTTAAAACCAGGTACTGTGGGTGTTCACTTGATTTTTGGTTCTCATGAAGATGTTTTTCTCTGTGTAGATAGTTGTTAAATTGGTGTCCTTAGTGGGGGGTCAGGGGGACAATCAGTGAAGCATTCTATTCTGCCATCTTTCTCCTCCTGTAGATCTGTAGTATATTTTGAAATATACCTTTGTAGTATATTTTGAAGTCAGGTAGTGCGATGCCTCCTTGTGTGTTCTTATATGGGCCCAGTTTCTGGAGTCCTAAAGCAATTACAATAATAACATCAAAGATCACTGATCAGAAATCATCATAACAGATATAATAATGATGGAAAAGTTGGAAATATTGTGAGAATTACCAAAATGTGACACAAGGACATGAAGTGGGCACGTGCTGTTGGAAAAATGACACTGACATGCTTGACAGTTGCCAGAAACCTTCAGTTTATAAAAAACACACAATATCTATAAACACAATAACGTGCATCACAATAAAACGAGGTCGACCTGTACCTGCCAGTACCCAGGTAATTAGTTTACTAGGAATAAGTAATAATAGCTAAAAAAACTAAATACAGAAATTTAAAAAACACTGTCTTCTCAGGACACAAAAACATGGAAAGACAGTCCAGGCTCATAGAGTGACAGGATTAATATTGTATAAATCACAATACTCACCAAAGCGATTAACAGATTAAATGCAAGTCCTATCAAAATACCAATGACATTCTTCACAGAAATAGGAAAAAACTTATAATATTCATAGGAAACCATAAAATACCTCAAATAGCCAAAGCAATCCTGAGCAAAAAGTGAAAAGCTGGAAGCATCACACTACCTGACTTCAAAATTTACTACAAAGCTATAGTAAACCAAGCAGCATGGTACTGGCTTAAAAACAGACACAGAGACAAATGGAGCAGAATAGAGAACCCATATATAAAGCCACATGCTTACAACCAACTCAACTGAAACAAAGACAAAAAGAACATATGATGCTGAAAAGACCGACATGTCAATAAATAGTACTAGAAAGCTGGATAAGTATATGCAGAAGAATGAAACTAGATTCCTATCTTTCACCACACACAAAAAGCAAATCAAAAATGGGTTAAAGACTTGAATCTGGCTGGGAGTGGTGGCTCACGCCTGTAATCCTAGCACTTTGGGAGGTCGAGGTGAGTGGGTCACTTGAGGTCAGGGGTTTGAGACCAGCCTGGCCAGTATGGTGAAATCCCATCTCTACGAAAACTACAAAACTTAGCCAGGTGTGGTGGTGCACACCTGTAATCCCAGCTACTCTGGAGGCTGGGGCACGAGAATCACTTGAACCGAGGAGGTGGATGTTATAGTGAACTGAGATGGTGACACTGCACTCCAGCCTAGGCCTGAACAACAGAGTGAGATGAGACTCTGTTGAAAAAAAAAAAGAAAAAAAAGACTTGAATTTATGACCTGTAACTGAAACCACCAAGAAACATTGGGGAAATGCTCCAGGACATTGGTCTGGGCAAAGACTTCTTGAGTACGACCTCAAAAGCACAAGAACCAAAGCAAAAATAAACTACTGGGATTACATCAAGTTAAAAAGCTGCATAGCAAAGGAAATTATCAACCAAGTGAAGAGACAACCCACAGAATGGCAGAAAATATTTGCAAAGTATCCATCTGATAAGGGATTCATAATCAGAATACATAAGGGGCTCAAAAAATTTAATGACAAACAATCTGACTTAAAAATGGACAAATAATCTGAATAGATATTTCTCAAAAGAAGACACAAAAATGACCAGCAGGCATATGAAAATATGCTTATTATGAATCATCAGAGAAATACAAATCAAAACAATGCAATATCATCTCACCCCAGTTAAAATGGCTTTTATCAAAAGACAGGCATGAACAGATGCTAGCAAGGAGGTGGAGAAAGGGGAACCTGTGTACACTGTTGGTGGGAATGTAATTTACTACAGCCCCTATGGAGAACAGTATGGGGTTCCTCAAAATCCTAAAAATAGAACTAGTATATGATCCAAGTATTCCACTGCTGGGGAAAGAGAGAGAGAGAGAGAGATGGATAGATAGATAGATAAATAAATTTATCTGTACATCAAAGAGATATATCTGCATACTCATGTGTATTGCAAGTCACGATAGCCAAAATATGGATTTAGCCTAAGTGCCCATCGACGGATGAATGGATTAGGCAAATGTGGCATATGTACACAATGGAATATTATTCAGGCATAAAAAGAATGACTGGATATTATGTTAAAGGAAATAAGCCAGGCACAGAAAAACAAAGATTGCATGTTTTCACTCATATATGGGAGCTAAAAAAGTGGTTCTCATGAAGATGGTGACTATAGTGATGGTTACCAGAGGCCAGAAGGGGAAGCGGGGGATGAAGGGGAAATAAAAGAATATAAATAAAAGAATATAAATATTACCACTGAACTGCACACTTACAAGTGGTAAAGAGGGTGCATTACATGTGTATATTTTACCTCAGTAAAAATAAATTTTAAAAATAAAATCACGTTCTTCTCACCACTTACTGCTGAGTTATTGTTGGAATAATGAATTACTACTACAGATGAGTCATATACCTAAGTAAGTAGTAAAATAGAGACAACAACAATAGTTCAGTGGAATGTAGAACATAGGGAATCTAGTCAGGTCAGATAAAATTTTGTTGGTGTTGAGTTAATATATAAGTTCTACTTAACTGGGCTTTCCCATGAAACACGTTACATAGAAAGAGCTAACAGTCATTGCAATACTAAGTGAACCTGATCCTGAAAATCGTGTTCTTTGCAAGTCTCAATTATTCATTTTAGTTGGGATAAGAACTTATAAGGATAGGTGCTGAGTGTTACCCAGGAAAAAAAGGTCCAAAGGATAACAGGAGATAATTTGAATATCTATGTGACGCCTGGAAAAAGCAAAATCCTTCCTAATCATTCTACTATTTTTTGTTGGAATAATAAATTACCACAGACATCTGGTGGTAAACATGTAATTAGCAACCTAAAGATAGCTAGAATTAGCCAGACCAGGTAATTGATTGCAGGAAGCTGAAGATAACTGGCCTATGCCAGGGAGTTCAATAACCATTTTCCTCAATGCAAAATTCCAACCTCATGTTAGAAATATTACCAAATATAGTAGATATCTACTTTATCCAAGTGAGTAATTAACTAGAGATAACTACATGAAGCCAGTACCTGGAATAAAGAAACTCTTCTCAGTACTAGTTGAATAAACAACTAGCAATTACTAGGAAAACTGGTTGAACATAGAAAGTTTAGTAACCATTCGAGTCAATTCTGTATTCTTACTTTTTTAGGATTGTTGACTAGGTACTATGGATATGGTAACTAGAGTTACCTGAGTAAGAGTTAAATACAGAATCCTCCATAAAACTGGAATAACTGGTTGAAGACAGAAGTATCACATTGCATTCTCCTCAGTATTTCTCATTTCTTGTTGGAATAATAAGTTGGTTCTGTCAATGGGTAGTGAGTACCTAGGTTATTACAAAGCAAGAAATAAGAAGAGATGACTAGAATAAATATTTGATACCAGAATGGTGAAAAAAACATTCTTTTAAAATAGAAACTCTAATTTCCTGTGTAATTAATGAGTTACAATTAGTTAGTACTGGAGATATCTATATGAGATGTGGACTTCATTTTTGGGGGGTGGTACATACTTAACAGATGAACTGCTGGGTCACATGGTAGATCTATTTTGATTTTCCAAGGAACCATTACACTGTTTTTTATAACGGCTGTACCAATTACATGTCTGTCAACAGCGTGTAACAGTGAGGTGATAGTTCATTGTGGTTTTCATTTGCATTCTCTGATTATTAATGATGTTGAGCACATTTTCATATACCTGTTGGCCAGTTGTGTGTTTTCCTTCTACAAATGCCTATTCAAGTCCTTTGCCTATTTGTTAACCAGACTATTTATTTATTTGCTATTGAGCTGTGTGAGTTCTTTATATATTTTGGATATTAACTCATTATTAGATACATGGTTCGCAAATAGCTTCTCCCAAACCATAGCCTGCCTTTTCATTTTGTTGACTGTTGGCTGTGCAGAAGCTTTTAGTTTCCAGCCTGCTCACTTGCCCTATATATTTCAGCTTCCTAGACCCCCACATTGTGTGAATGTGTGAGCCAATTGCTTAAACTGTATCATATATATAATTCATAAATCAATACTACATGATAGTAAATATATATTTATGATATATAATATTACACACACACACACACACACAATATCCTATTGTTTTAGTTTCTCCTTCTCTGAGGAACCCAGCCTGATACCGAAACCCAGCCTGATACCGATACCCAGCTGAGCGAGTGTGTTTGCTGATCTTGACCTCTGGAAGCCAGTGCTTTAAACCATGAGAATGAAAAATTGTGAGGCACTATGTGGATGCTGGGAGAAGTATGTGAGATGGAAAAGTTGTTTCATGGCATCCAAGAAGTGAATGACCCTCAAGGTGTAGCAGAGGAATTTGTAGGAGAGAGGGATGACTGACGTCTTCGGATAGCCCTCCATCCATCCCAGTTAGCATGGAGGGATTTTAGGCAGGTCATACAGAAACTGGGTAATGATGGCAGGTGTGGAGGAACAGAATGTACCACTGAATGGGAGGTCCGGGGGAAACATGTGGCGGAAATATTCTCCCGTGCCACGTGATCTGCCAAAATTGAACATGGGGAGTTTAGGAGGGGCGACATGTCAGTTTGGGAACTATCTTTAGGGGTGCTAACCCAAATCTCCCTTTCTCCAACTAGAGCACCCTGCCTTCCTCATTAGATGTCACCCCCCCCCGCCCCCGACTTCATCCGCCATGTCCTGATGGTGCTTTGTGACGTATAAGGCCTGCGTTCCCACCCAGGGCTACCATTGGCTGGGTAGTGGAGTGTTGACCAATCACAGCTCAGGGGCGTGATTGTCTCGTCCTGGGATCGCGAGAGGGGTATATACAGGGAGGCCAGACAGCCTGGAGTTAGTCGACCGTTGTGAGACGTTGAGCTGCGGAAGATGAGTCCAAAGCCGAGAGCCTCGGGACCTCCGGCCAAGGCCGAAGAGGCAGGAAAGAGGAAGGCCTCCTCTCAGCTGAGCCCCAGTGGCCCGAAGAAGAAGGTGAGTGACCCTCCCAAGCTCCTCCTCGTCTTCCCCTCGCCTCCTTCCTCACAAGAAGCCTCTCCTGTCCTCACTTGGCACAACCCCCCAACCCGGTCCCCACCGCTTCTGAGGACACGTCCCTGTTCCCAGCCTCCTCCATCCTCGTCCCTAAACCACAGCCCTTCTGTGATCGTCCCTGTTGTCCTTCCAGACTGCCAAGGTGGCCAAGAAGGGAAAAGCGGTTCGTAGAGGGAGACGCGGGAAGAAAGGGGCTGCGACAAAGATGGCGGCCGTGACGGCACCTGAGGCGGAGAGCGGGCCAGCGGCACCCGGCCCCAGCGACCAGCCCAGCCGGGAGCTCCCTCAGCACGAGCTGCCGCCGGAGGAGCCAGTGAGCGAGGGGAGCCAGCACCACCCCCTGAGTCAGGAGACCCAGCTGGGGGAACCACTGAGTCAGGCGAGTGAGGTGGAAGAACCACTGACTGTGTGGATGGCCAGCTACTACCCTATCTCCGAGAGCCGCGACTAAGTTCAGGCCCAGCCGCCAGACCTCAGAGATCTCACCAGCGGGGTGCTTGCCATACTGTTGATAATAAAATGAATGTGTTGCAAATTGATCTGAGTGACTCCGTGTTCTCTGATGGTGGGGAGGGAGGGAGGGAGGGAGGAAGAGGAGGTGTGTGGGGAGGGAGGGAGGGAGGAAGAGGTGGTGTGTGGGGAGGGAGGGAGGGAGGAAGAGGTGGTGTGTGGGGAGGGAGGGAGGAAGAGATGGTGTGTGGGGAGGGAGGGAGGGAGGAAGAGGTGGTGTGTGGGGAGGGAGGGAGGAAGAGGAGGTGTGTGGGGTGGGAGGGAGGAAGAGGAGGTGTGTGGGGAGGGAGGGAGGAAGAGGTGGTGTGTGGGGAGGGAGGGAGGAAGAGGTGGTGTGTGGGGAGGGAGGGAGGGAGGAAGAGGTGGTGTGTGGGGAGGGAGGGAGGGAGGAAGAGGAGGTGTGTGGGGAGGGAGGGAGGAAGAGGTGGTGTGTGGGGAGGGAGGGAGGGAGGAACAGGTGGTGTGTGGGGAGGGAGGGAGGAAAAGGAGGTGTGTGGGGAGGGAGGGAGGAAGAGGAGGTGTGTGGGTAGGGAGGGAGGAAGAGGAGGTGTGTGGGGAAGGAGGGAGGAAGAGGAGGTGTGTGGGGAGGGAGGGAGGAAGAGGAGGTGTGTGGGTAGGGAGGGAGGGAAGAGGAGGTGGTGTGTGGGGAGGGAGGGAGGGAGGAAGAGGTGGTGTGTGGGGAGTGAGGGAAGGAGGAAGAGGAGGTGTGTGGGGAGGGAGGGAGGAAGGAAGAGGTGGTGTGTGGGGAGGGAGGGAGGAAGAGGTGGTGTGTGGGGAGGGAGGGAGGAAGAGGTGGTGTGTGGGGAGGGAGGGAGGAAGAGGTGGTGTGTGGGGAGGGAGGGAAGTGGGGTCCAGCGGGGTTGAGGTCACAGGGACAGGTCACAGTTAGCCAGACAGGAGGATAAGGATTGCATCATGGCTGAGCACTGGAGACAAATTTCCCCTTCACAGGATGACTCCGCTTCTTATACGGTTTGTTTCTTCATGCAATCTTGCTAGCACATACACCAGGTACCAAGAACTGGATTCTACCTACTTAGGTTTCACTGTCAAAATACCTTTTCGGTTATAGAAACCGATGGAAGAATCGTTTCCATCTCTTTCCTTTCAGCGTCCCCTCCCTACAATCTAATATAATTAAGAAGAAAAATTCAAAGTAGAGAAAAATCTATCTACTTGAAAAAAGCCTTTTTATTTTTGCAACTGAGGAGACAGAAAGTACATTTCATATTTCCATACATTAGAAATACACAGGTCCTTTCTATATACAGAATTTACTGTATACAAATATACAGAAACATATGTAAATAAAATGTAATATACAACTATATTTACTATATACAAACCTATATAGATTGTATACATTTATATATAAATATATAAATACAAATATAGAAATATGGATTATATATTTACATATAATATAAATATAAATATATAGATATAGATTATATATATATCTTAGAAATACACAGGTGTTTTCTATATATACTAGAACCTACTATATATGTATATATTAATGTATGTGTTTTTATATAATTCGTAGATTAAATATAGAAATATTTACATATATATTTTATGTATAAATACACATATAAAACATATTTATATATTATATATAATCATTTATTTTAGAGGGTAAGACGTTAATATTGTTCAAGCATGGGTCTCAGGCAAAAGGAGAAAGGAAATTATTTTAAGAAGAAATGAGTACAAAGATAAATATACAATATATAAAATATATATTCTATATGTGGTCATTTATTTTAGAAGGTAAGCTGTTGATATTGTTGAAGCATGCTTCTCAGGCAAAAGGAGAAAGGAAATTATCATTTTAAGAAGAATAAAGTACAAAATTATCACGATTTAATTTCCAGTTGTTAATAATTACGCAGACAGAATAACTCATGTCCTTTAATCTTACAATGAATAGCACGTTAAACTTTTATGTGATTCTGAAAATATGAATTTCCATATAATAAGGGTTTGAGATGTAAAGCACTAACTTTATAGGCAGTTTTCACTTGTTACATACATTGTTCTTATACCTTTAAAGATGTTAAAATTAATGGTGGCTTTGAAGAGATGGTAGCATCATTTGAGAAACAACAAATGAGTTCTGTTTCATCCTTTCCTTGGTGTGGTCAGGGCTTCACTTCATTAGCTTAGGAAGGGATTTCAGAGCTTTTCATGTTGAACTTGTAGCTGCCTCCTATGGAATCCTACGAAATCTAGGCCACTATACCACAGAAACAGGGCGTTGCCCCATGTCCTGAACACCATCATTTTGTGGTATATTTCTTTTGTATTTCTTATATGGAAATACCATATAAGAATGAGCATGCTTGGTATAACTCAAAGCCTGTTTATTTGCAAGGCTGTATTGACCCTGAACGATAAATATTTGTATGTTACGGATGGGAAACAAGTCCGCATGAAAAGCTCCTGCTGTCTTTTAGGAAAGCGTATTGGCTGTGGTTGTATATCTCTTTCCAAAGGGAAATTGGTGAACTCTCTGCTATAGTTTTTTCCATAATGACAGCATAAAAACTGAAATAAATTTATCTTGTCAGTGGCCACTTTTGGGGTTGGTGTATATTAGGGAGCACTTCTGCAGTGTGTTTCAAAATTACATTCAAGGATTAATTTCATGCACCTTATTTTAATGCCATATTTCCATTCAAGCTCTGCATGTCACAACAGTCTGTGATGATTCTTTTGGCATTGAAATAATTATCCATGGCACTTAAACCGTGTTTCTTTCATCATTTCATGGCAGTAGGAGCTTCAACTGCTATTTGTTGGGAACCCATCCTGACTAGCTCTTTCACTAGGGCTTCATGTTTTATTGTGATGATTGGCAGACTTGTGTTTCAGACATTTTCAGATTTGGAAAGTTACTATGATTTTGAAATTATAGATGCAAAAATGTCATTGAATTTACTTTCACAAACTTTTAATTCATTATAGACAATAAGAGGTTTAATCAGAAATCAGGCCAGGTGCGGTGGGTCACGCCTGTAATCCCAGCACTTTGGGAGGCCAACGCAGGCAGATCACTTGAGGTCAGGAGCTTGAAAGCAGCCTGCCTAACATGGTGAAACACTGTCTTTACTAAAAATACAAAAATTAGCCAGGCGTGGTGGTGTGCACCTGTAATCCCAGTTACTTGGGAGGCTGAGGCAAGAGAATTGCTTGAGCCCTGGAGGTGGAGGTTGCAGTGAGCAGAGATTGCAAGACTGCACCCACTGCACTCCAGCCTGGGTGACAGAGCAAGACTCCATCTCAAAAAAAAAAAAAAAAATCAATAATTTAAGTAAGCTTTTAATTTGTTGGAGCATTCACAAATACTACATCTTCATTTAAGTCTCTCTTTATTCTACATGTTATACACACAGTTAAACTAGTTAATAAGAGTGTTAAATACTTTCCCTCCTTCTCCAACTACCCACAATCTCAGGCTTAAAATAAACAGTGGAATGAGTAAAGACCCAAAATAATATAACAGCAAAGGTGCAGTTGACTTTTGTAATCAAATGATAAATATCAAAGCTTCCTAGCATTATAGGCAAATCTTCCTGTGTCCCTAAAGGGAGGATCCCCTTGACAACAGTCATGAACAACAGGTGATCTTGAGATTTTCAGCTGTCAAAGACGGTGGGAGAATTTGAAAACACCTTGTACATATTAAAGAGCTAAGCATGAGATGATGCATACATACATATGTCTCTGTCTCATTAGACCGCAGGAAATAGGACACATGGCAGGAAGGCTCACTTCGATTCCCCTTGACCATGCAGCTTCCTCTGCTCCTGACTCCTAAGAACTTTCTGACCTATTGGTCATTCCCAGCTTCAGATCCCCACGCATACAGATTGTTTTTGGCTCCACGTCAGTGATACACAGGACAGAGGATTGCTCTCAAAAAACACTCCGGAATTGAAAAATGACAGGAGAAGCTCAACGCGATGGCTGGGTACCAGAGGGAAGGCCTTCCGCTGTTTTGAACACTGATGCTAAGCTCTAGAATAACTGCAGCTGCAGCCTGTTGGACCTGGGCATGTGTCAGGCAGGGTGTGAAATGCTCTCCATGCACGACCTCATTTCTCCCTCACATTACCCCTATGGATTAATCGGGGCTCTAGAGAGACGCTACCAACAGGTTATCAGCAAAGACAGATGAGAGGGGATTTATTAGGGGAATTAGAGGGTGAAAAGTCTCAGGACAAGCTGTCTGCAAGCTGGAGCCCCTGGGATGCCAGGAGTGTGACTCAGTCCACACCCAAAAACCTCAGAACCAGGGAAGTGGATGGTGTAATTCTCAGTATAAAAAGAGCCTGAAGTTCTGATGTCCAAGGGCAGGAAAAGAAGAGTCTCAGCTCCAGGAGAGAAAGGGAGGAAAGTGCCTTTCCTCTGCCCTGTTTCTTCTATCTGGGCCCTCAGAGAATTGAATGGGGCCTGTCTCTATTGAAGACATCTTCCCCACTCTGTCCACCAGCTCACGCCAATCTTCCCAAGAATACCTGTGCAGGCTCACCTAGAAACAATGCTTTACCAATTCCTGACGTATTCCTTAAGGCAGTCACGTTGACACCTGAAATTAACCATCACACCCTGTAAAATGAGTAGTGTCCCCACTGGACAAATGAGACAGACAGTTTGAGTAACTTTCTTATACTGCTTATAGGTTATAGAGTCAGGATTAAAACTCAGGTCTGCAAAGATCAAATTCTAAACTCCACCCTCTTAAGGACTGCTGCTCAACACTGTGGAAGCAGTACTGTATTAGACACTGTACAAGGATTGAAGAGGCATTCGAGACACATCCCCTGCTTTAGGGACCACATCCTAGCTCGCATTCATGACAGGAGTCATGTTTCTGTGACTCTACTATAGACCCCGGAACCAAGTGTGAATTGGTACGCTTTAGGTGTGCATAAGCTCTGCAGAAATCCTAAGAAAGAGCCAGATAATTATAGGCTCAATTCATATAGGCAAGTTTTTACGAAAATAGCTTTTAGCCAATTCCTGAAAGAAAATATTTTTACTGGCAGAAAAATGTTCTGCTGGAGAATAACTAGTTGAAGGGCTTTGGGGGGAGGGGCCCTGGACATATGTACACACAAGTGGGGGAAAAAGACACACAGAATAGAAACAGAATTGAGGACCCTTCAGGGAGAGAAGTAAGGAAAAGTGCTAGCCCAGCAAGCTGATAAAAATATATCTGCCCTGTATTTAAAGTTAATTCCATCTCTTGATGTTTTTTTCATATTATTCATTTTATTATATTTGTTAGTATAGTATTATCCACCTTATTGTCCCATATATTATGGCATTTCCCCCTATATGTGAATATATTACCACATAGAAGGAAATGACCTCATTTTCCTAATACATAATTAGACACATGAGTTTATTCGTTTACAAGCAAAAATGTGTCTCCTCCATTAAGTATTAAAACAAAGAAAACCATAAAATATTCCAGAGTCGAATCTTGGAGCTCAATACTCAGAAATGTTGCTAATTTGCACATTTTATATGGTACTGAAGACTCCCACATTAAGGAGTGCTTTTGTGTCTGTTTGGTTGGAGACCTCAATGTTTTGATGAAAGTTCATTCCTAGGAGGCCACTGTCATCAAATCAACTTTGCATAAGAAAACTTATGAAAACACAAACCATTCTGTCCTCACAACTTTAGTCCACAACACTGGCAAATGGAGTCAAAACTGCATGCTCATAGTTTATCACCACAAACTATGAAGCTACTAGAAGAAAACTATGGGGAAATGCTTGAGGACACTGGTCTGGACAAAGACTTTTTGAGTAAGATGTCCAAAGCACAGGCAGTAAAAACAAAGCAGACAAATGGAATAACATGAAGCTCAAAAGCTTCTGCATGGTATAATAAACTTTCAATGAAGAGACAACCTAAAGAATGGAAGAAAATAATTGCAAACTATACATTTAATGAGAGATTAATAACCAGAATATATATATGTGTGTGTGTGTGTGTGTGTGTGTGTGTGTGTGTGTGTATAGAGAGAGAGAGAGAGAGACAGCTCAAGCAACTCAGAATAATAATAATAATAATTATTATTATTATTATTATTGCGTGTAGACAAATGAATCAGGCTCTGTGGCTCCGGGGAACTGGAAATCTTCACACAAAGGCAGAGAAAGCCCTTCCAGAATATTTCTACACTATTTCCTACACTAATCACTCAAGAACCATTTCCAAAAGCAATAAAGTATATCTGGCCAACCCATGATCAGCACCAAAGCTTGCAGAATTTTGACTTTGCCTTTTTGGTACTGGCCTTTCATTTTTAAAAATAATTGTTTTGTCCTTTTGCTTCAGACATGTATAAAACAAACAGAAAACATTATTTAGGAATGACTGACTCTATATTACTGAATCAATTATTAAATCTTGCTGAATGATTGATCTTGGCAAATAGAGATGTAACTACTTCTTGATGCCAACTGTAATTCAAATCTCTTCTCAGTAAAGAATTAATGAAATGCTTAGCCGGGCATGGCCAATGGAATTAGAATTAGCCCAGTCTTGCCGTAACTTTCTGCTTCCTTACTGTCCTGAGTTTCGGTGGGCAATAGATTCATTTTTGTAGATTTCTACAGAAACATCTGCAACACTGTCTTTTTGCATTCATAACTTAAGGCTTTCATAATTATTGCAGAAGTTTCTCAGTCTCTCCATGTGAAATTTCTCTTAGCTATTGGATTTTAGATATTTCACAGTTCCTTTTGTGCCTCTAAACACAACAGGCCCAATTCTGCTACTTAAAGTGGTTTCATGTTCCAGTTGCCTGCTCAGAATATGTCTGTTTAATCCCCCTTCTATGGTGATTGATCTGTTTACACTATACTCTCCTAGACTGGGGAAGTTTCAAAGTTGAATCTAGCTTTTTAGGATGTAGACAGCTGCCAAATTCATGGCAAAAATGACATGCTACCTTAAAATATCTATTCAGGCTGGGCACGGTGGCTCACGCCTGCAATCCCAGCACTTTGGGAGGCCGGGACAGGTGGATCACCTGAGGTCAGGAGTTCAAGACCAGGCTGGCCAACATGGCAAAACTCCATCTCTACTAATACAAAAATTAGCTGGGCATGGTGGTGCGTGCCTGTAGTCCCAGCTACTCGGGAGGCTGAGGCAGGAGAATCCCTTGAACCCGGCAGGCAGAGGTTATAGTGAGCCAAGATCGCACCACTGCACTCCAGCCTGGTGACAGAGCAAGACTCTGTCTCAAAAAAAAAAAAAAAAAAAAAAGTCTATCCAAAGGTACCAAAGGTACTTGCTGTATGAGGCATCATAACTTCCTGTGAAAATGAAAGCTATGCACTTTTTCAATTAAAAACAACAGTGCACATAGATATACATACACTCCTGAGCATGCATCAGGTGTGCCGCACACATTCACACACACGCCTCCTCCCCCCCAGACACACATTATCTTAGAGTGTGCCTTGGCATCCTTCTTCACATAGACATATGACATTGTTGAAGAGACCCAGCTCTGTGTGGTCAGTCTGTGTGCCCAGCATCACCTTTGTCCCTCCACAGCTATGTGCCCACTTTGTGTGGTCTTTATATTTTTCTGAAGAAGAGTCAGGTTACTCATTCACTTTATTTGTGTACACACTTCAAAAAATATATATTATAACATTTCTATAATATCCAATAAAAGGATGAAATTAGAGGATGTAACTTCTGACCCAAAAAAGGACAAAATAAAATGGTAATAATCAAGCTAAAATAAAACAAACACAAACAAGATAGAATAAAAGTGATATGAAAAGCAAGTATACTAACAGAAAGTACAATATAAGATGACAGAAATGAGTCCATAAACACAATGGATACAAACAGATTAAACTCTATAATGAAAAGATGAAGACACAAAAGGTTTGAAAAGAAAAAGATGGAAAACAAAATACCAAACATGTATCAATCCAAGGAAAAAGGCTTAATTGTATCAACATCAGATAAATTAAATATTAATGCAAAAGTCATTCTTATTGGTAAAACAGTTATCCCTATGGGAAAATCTGTTAAGTTCTCAGATAGCTATAACAATTTAAATCTATATGCATCTAATTAAATGGCATTTATATATAATATACATAAAAGAAAAATTAACAGAATGAAAATAGAAATGAACAAATCCACCATTATACTGGGATAATTCAGCATATTCTCACCAGCTGTGAGAATGGTCTATGACTGGCATAGAGATCAAACTAATATAAATATAAAAGATTTAATAGTTTAATAAGCTCCTTGTAATGGACATATATAGAAAACTACATGAAATAATTGGAGAACACGTTCTTTTCAAGCGTTCCAGAAAATTTTCTAAAACTTGGTTACCCACTTGACATAAAGTATGTCTTCTCAAATTTCAAAGAATCTGAAATTTTCTAACTATAATACAAAAATTAAAAAGTTAATGCCTAAAGAAAACCTTCAATGGCCCTGTATATTTAAAAACGTAAAAAGACACACAAAGATCACTATGAGTTAAAAGAAAAATCATAATAAAAATAAAACTGTGTCTAGGAGAGTTTGATAATAATAACAAACTCCCTTTACTCCATTCATAATTTAAGGCTTTTATAATTATTGCAGAAGTTGACAAAGTACATATTTAAAAGAAAAATTTTACCTTTAATTTTTATGCATGGATCTTATTTGGGCCATAAGCCAAGCACATGAATATGTGTGTGTGTCTGTGTGTGTGTGTGTGTGTGTGTGTGTGTGTGTGTGTGTGTGTGCATCTGTATATATACAAGATATTCTACTCTGGGGCAGGCAGAAATGTCTAGGAGTTGGGATGAAATGGAATTGGCCATGAGTTGATGACTGCAGAAGCTTGGAGAAGGTCTGTAGCTGTTTCTTGGACCATTCTCTCCCTCTCATCCTTCACCCCAACGAGTCCTGTATCTAGTCCCATATAACAACACCACACACTGAGACAAATATTTTTGTCAGCTTCTTACCTACACGTTGAGATGACTTTATACATTTACAAGAAACAAGTAAAGGCATATATGTATTTTCCCTTGTTCACATAATATATAGTATATCGTACACGTCCATTTACAACCCACTTTTTTCACCTAACATCATATCTCAGAAAGTCTTCCTTATCATTTGATTGTAGTGGCATTCCCACCATTTGGACACACAGTATTTTATTGAATCCTTCCTCTCCTGAGGAACATCTAGGGTGTTTGTAACTCTGTGCGAAGGCTAGGGCTGCCGTGAACAAAACTGTGCATCCGCCACGTCATCCATGGGCAAGTGTCTCTGCAGGAAACATTCTCAAAAATGGAACAGCTGGGAGAGCTGGGTCCCATATCTCATCATTAATACATTTTATTACTGGTGGATATTACCAAATATTTCTCCTCGGGGATTGTACCAATTTGTACTTGTACCAGAAGTGTGCAGGAGTTATTTGCAATACTTTAATAACCCAGTGCCTTTGCCTCCTTTGCCTGGAATATGCATCCTACCTTCATCAGATGCCATCCTCTGGGAGATGATTTAAGAGGGATGCCTTCCATGACAATACCTCCTGGGCTGCACTAGGAGACAGACACGTGCCCCTAGGGGTCCCGCAAATGCATGTCTCACAACACTTCTCACACTGCATTGTGATTGCCAGGGTTCTTCATTTTCTCAAGCTCCAGAATACCAGTTCTGTCTTATTTGTCTTCTTTCACCTGTACTTCCTACCATGCCAGACCCACAGGAAGCTATTGGAGTGTTTGTAACATGAATCTTTAAAAATGGGCTGAGGTCTCTATGGATTACATATACTTCCTAAATCAATTTCCAAATACAAAAAAAAAAATTCAAGCAAGAAATAAAAAGCACATATTTTAAAAGAGCATTACAGTGTGGAGATTCCTTGGAGAACTAAAAGTAGAACTACCATTTGATCGAGCAATCCCACTACTGGGTATCTACCCAGAGAAAAAGAAATCATTATACGAAAAAGATACTTGCACACCCATGTTTATAGCAGCACAATTCGCAATTGCAAAAACATGGAACCAACCCTAATGCCCATCAATCAACGAGTAGATAAAGAAACTGTGGTATATATACACAATGGAAAACTACTCAGCTATAGAAAGGAATGAATTAATGGCGTTTGCAACAACCTGGATGAGACTGCAGACTATTATTCTAAGTGAAGTAACTCAGGAATGGAAAACCAAACATCACATGTTCTCACTTGTAAGTGGGAACTAAGCTATGAGGATACGAAGGCATAAGAGTGATACAATGGACTTTGGGGACTTAGGGGGAAAGGGTGAAAAGAGGGTGAGGGATAAAAGACTACAAATAGGGTTCAGTGTATACTGCTCGGGTGATGGGTGCACCAAAATCTCAAAATCTCAAAAAAGTAAAGAACTTTCTTGTGTTACCAAATACCATGTGACCAAACACTACCTGCTCCCCAATAACCTATAGAAATAAAAAAATTAAAATAAATGTAACAAAAAAGCATTACAAAATCAAATTCAGAAAAAGAGATATGAACATAAAAATGACCCCAAAATAGCAACTTTCAAATTTTGAACACAAATAAGGATGGAGCTATTTTGTTTGTTTAAGTGCCTATAGAAATTGTATTATAACCAAACAGGCTTTTGTAGTCATTTGTAGAAAAATAAGTACAACATAAAGTGAATACAGTAATAAAGGAAGTTGTATATCTGTTATAAATAAACATATACATTTTTCATATATGTCTATAGGGCAATGTCCATCATTCTGGAGAAGTCGTATGGAGCTGTTTAGTACATTTTAACTAATGTTCCTTAAAAAAAAAAAAAGAGGCTGGGCGCGGTGGCTCACGCCTGTAATCCCAGCACTTTGGGAGGCCGAGGCGGGTGGATCACGAGGTCAGGAGATCGAGACCATCCTGGCTAACACGGTGAAACTCTGTCTCTACTAAAAATACAAAAAATTAGCTGGGCGTGGTGGCGGGCGCCTGTAGTCCCAACTACTTGGGAGGCTGAGGCAGGAGAATGGCGTGAACCTGGGAGGCGGAGCTTGCAGTGAGTCGAGATTGCACCACTGCACTCCAGCCTGGGTGACAGAGCAAGACTCCATCTCAAAAAAAAAAAAAAAAAAATTTCTCCTAAGTTCAGACACTGCTTCATTGATTAATTCATTTGTTAATCCATCCACTCACTCAATATCTCCGCAAATATTTATGGTGGCCTTTTTTTTTTTTTTTTTTTTTTTTTTTTTTGTAAAGGACTATGCTGGGCCAACATGGTGGCTCATTCCTTGTAGTCCCAGCAATTTGGGAGGCCAAGTGGGAGAATCACTGGAGCCAGGAGTTGGAAACTAGCCTGGGCAACATAGTGAGATCATGTCTCTACTAAAAATAATAGCTAAATTTCAAAAACATATTTTTAAAAAGGACTATGTTAGTGCTATAAGGTATCCAAAATTTATCTGATAAAAATTCCAGGCTCTGTAAATTTATAGAAGAGGGGAAGATAATTTTCTTTTATCAGTAAATTATATCATTGTACTTAAAATGTTTTTCATTGGCTTTGATTTTAAGAAATGTAAGGAAAACAAAATGGTTTACATTAATCATATATTGTATATATTCATATGCAAATATTTACAATATGTATTTAAATGTATATGTGATATATTATTCAATCTTGTTTGTGGATTTAGAAAAAAAAAAGAGATTGATACATTTTAAGAAAACTTCCCTGTATGAAAAAAATTTCTGGAAACCGTAAGTGTGAGCTATCTACATTAGTGTTTCTGTGTTTGGCAAAACAGTATTACAGCCCAAACAGGAATGGTTGAGGACAGATAACTTGGCCAAATCACCCTGGCTAGAAAAGTGAGGAGATTGCATCAAACTCACTCCGAAAGCCAATCAAAGAATAACTTGAAACCGCTTTCAGTCACTTGGACTTTGCTTCCTGGTCCTTAGTGGCAGCTAATGAGGTTTAGAAATAAGCACATGTATCTGTCTATACTGAAGGGAAGAAAATAAATCCACTATGGCACCAGTTCAAAACACTGCATGAGCAGTCGAGAGAAACAATTTACCAGAACATGCTTAATGGTAAATCAGAAATGACATGTATGAAAACATGGGGCTGCAACTTGAAAATATTGGAAAATGAGTCATCTAAATTTGCAGAACCAATCAGATCCTGGACTGATACACTTTGTAAGTTGCAACTGCTGGATACCATGTAGCTATGTGATCAAGAGCATCTATCTGTAATGATGAATGCTTCATGTTCACACAGCTTTAAATGCCTGCTTTCTGAAATGATCAATCATTTATTAGCTGTAAGGTAAGGGCAATGACGTATACAATCTTCTCCTGTGCTTAGAGATGTTAAAATTCATGTATGGTACTACAAAGATAAGAACATGCAATAAAAGTTCTAAACTATGTAATAAAATCCAAGGTAGGATTTTTGTGGATTATGTGTTAGTAATGATATTTTAAGAGAATATTAACATTTTGTTAAGCAAATATATTAATATATTAATTATTCAATAATTTTAATTATGATTAATTTTATCATAAGCATTTTCTTTTCTATTTACACATAAGACCCTTACAAATTCAAATAATAAAAAAAGATGTTTTTAAACTGTACTCAGGAATAGACAGACATATGTTTTAAATAAAGAGAGTCTATTTCAACACGGCAAAACCCCATCTCTACTAAAAATACAGACATTAGCTGGTCATGGTGACACATGCCTGTGGTCCCAGCTACTCATGAGGCAGAGATGGGAGGATCACTTGAGGCCGGGGGCAGAGTTTGCAGTGAGCTATGATTGCACCACTGCCCTCCAGCCTGGGTGACAGAGCAAGACCCTGTCCCAAAAAATAAAATAAAAATAAAATGAAATAATAAAATAAAAAACAAAGCACATAGGTCAGCTGGATGCAGTGGCTCATGCCTGTAATCCCAGCACTTTGGGAGGCTGAGGCAGGAGGATCACTTGAGGCCAGGAGTTCAAGACCAGCCTGGGCAACGTAGTGAGACCATGTCTTTACAAAACACACAAAAAAATTAGCCAGCATGGTGGCACATGCCTGTATTCCCAGGTATTCGGGAGGCCTGAAGTGAGGGGATCCCTTGAACTACTGTATACAATTTGCAGCCAGGTGGAAGACAGTACAGACTTCAAAGCCTCCATTAACTCAGCGAACCCGTTCCCCAGCCCATGGACACATACACAAAGACTTACACTCACATCATTTGCTTATGGGAGCCAGCGTTTCTCCTTAGGAGTAGCAAGGGATGAGCTTTTTATTGTCACTGTGGCTTTTCAGTTTATGCAAGTCAACACTTTTCAACAAGGGCTGAGACCAGGATGGAATCCACGCTATCTCCCTCTTTATAATGGTGCCATTTAAAAAATTATTTTGTACAGATGAGATCTTGCTATGCTGGCCAGGGTGGTCTCAAACTCCTGGCCTCAAGTGATTCTCCCATCCCCGCCTCCCAAAGCGCTGGGATTATAGGCATGAGCTACTGTGCCCACCTAAAACAATGCCATTTTTAAGATGAGGTGCATTTAAAGAAAGGGTGTATTTGGTAGGCAAAATAAGTACCCTCCAAAGATGTCCAGGAACTCATGCCTGGAACCTGTGAACATGTGAGACGACAAGGCAAGGGAGGAAATGAGTTGGAAGGTGCTATTGACAGGTACCAATCAGCTGACCTGAAGCATGGATATTATCTTGGGTTATCTCTGGGGGAGTCCAGTGGAATCCCAAGGGTCTTTCTAAGTGTAAAAGAGGCAGGAGAAAGGAACCAGAAAGACAGCCACATGACAAGGATCTGACCCCAAAAATGCTGGCTTTTAAGATGGAGAAAGAGGCCATGAGACAAGGAATGGTGGGAGCTTTCAGAGTCTGAAAAACACAAGAAAACAGCTCCTCCCCTACAACCCCCAGAAGGGACATTGCCCCACTGTCATCTTGAATGTTAACCCAAAGGCACTCAGTCCAGACTTTACATGAAACTATAGAACTGCAGGGCAATAAGTGTATGTTTTTACTTTTAATTCCAAACATTTCACTAACTTATTTTAATTGACGAACTTAAATGGTATATACCATCGACACCAGGTTGCTTTGAAATATGTATACATCGTGAAATAGCTACACCGAGCTAGTTGACGATTGCATTACTTCACCTAAGTATAAGTTTCTTTGTGGTGAGAACTCTTAAAATCTACCCTCTTAGCAATCTTTAAAAATACAATATTATCATTAGCTGTTGTCACAGTGTTTTACAATAGAGCTCTTGAACTTACTCCTCCTGTCTAACTGAAATCTTGTACCCTTTGGCCAACATCTCCCCAACCTTCCACCTCCCCCGGCTCCTGGAAACCACATTCTATTCTCTGATTCTGTGAGTTCAACTGTTTTAGATTCCACATAGGAGTGAGATAATGCAGCCAGGATCACTGGCTCATGCCTACAATCCCAGCAATTTGGGAGGCCAAGGCAGGAGGATCACTGGAGGCCAGGAATTTGAGACTGGCCTGGACAATGCAGGGAGGCTTCATCTCTAGAAAGAAAAAACGTGTGTGTGTGTGTGTGTGTGTGTGTGTGTGTGTGTGTGTGTATATATAATTATATAATATATATATTATATATAATATATATTATATAATAATATATACTATATATAATATATAGTATATATGATATATATTATTCTATAATATATATAATATATGTTATATAATATTATATATATTATACATATTATATTATATATTACATATCTTATATCTTATATATCATATATAATATATAATTATATTATATCTTATATATTATATATATTATATTATATAATATATATAATATATATTTATTATACATATTATATTATATATCATATATAATATATATATTATATATTATATACATTATATACAATATATATTATATTATTATATTATATATATTATATTATTCTATATTATATTATATATATTATATTATGTATATGTTATATAGAATATAAATTAATAATAGAATATATATAATATAATATAAAAATCTAATATATAATATAAATATATAATATAATATCAATTATACTTTATTATAATTATATTATATATTCTATATTATATATCATTACATATTATATATAATATATAATATATAATACAAATTATATATATATAAAATATATATTTTTTATATATATATAAAATTTGTATTATTACATATTACATAATTATGCTATACAGATTATATATCTAATATATTAGATATTTATAACGTCTATAGCATAATTATATAATTATGCTATAGATATTATATAATTATGCTATAGATATTATATATAATATATAATATGTTACATTATGTATAATACATAATACATAATATATTACATTATGTATAATATATAATATATGTTACATTATGTATAATATATAATATATCTTACATTATGTATAATATATATCTTACATTATGTATAATAGATAATATATAGCTTACATTATCTATAATAGATAATATATATTATGTATAATAGATAATATATAGCTTACATTATCTATAATAGATAATATATATTATGTATAATAGATAATATATATTATGTATGATAGATAATATATATTGTGTATAATAGATTATATATTATGTATAATGCATAATATATTATATTATGCATTATACATAATATGTTATATTATGCATAATACATATTATATTGTGTATAACATATTATATATTATATTGTGTATAACATATTATATAATATATTGTGTATAACATATTATACAATATATTGTGTATAACATATGTTATACATTATATTGTGTATAACATATGTTATACATTATATTGTGTATAACATATGTTATACATTATATTGTGTATAACATATGTTATACATTATATTGTGTATAACATATGTTATACATTATATTGTGTATAACATATGTTATACATTATATTGTGTATAACATATGTTATACATTATATTGTGTATAACATATGTTATACATTATATTGTGTATAACATATGTTATACATTATATTGTGTATAACATATGTTATACATTATATTGTGTATAATATATGTTATACATTATATTGTGTATAATATATGTTATACATTATATTGTGTATAATATATGTTATACATTATATTGTGTATAATATATGTTATACATTATATTGTGTATAATATATGTTATACATTATATTGTGTATAATATATGTTATACATTATATTGTGTATAATATATGTTATACATTATATTGTGTATAATATATGTTATACATTATATTGTGTATAATATATGTTATACATTATATTGTGTATAATATATGTTATACATTATATTGTGTATAATATATGTTATACATTATATTATGTATAATATATGTTATACATTATATTGTGTATAATATATGTTATACATTATATTGTGTATAATATGTTATACATTATATTGTGTATAATATATATTATATATAAGTTGGATGTGGTGCACACACCTGTGGTACCAGCCACTCTGAAGGCTCAGGTGAGAGGATCGCTTGAGCCCAGGAGGTCAAGGTTGCAATGAGCTATGATCGTACCACTGCATTCTGGCTGGGCCAGAGCGACACCTGGTCTCTAAAAATAATATGACTTCAAGTACACAGTTACTCATTTGAGGTAGTAAGGGGTGGCATGAACATCAACTGTTCCATCATTAAGTACATTGTGGCCTCTTTCTTGTCCTTCCACTATCGAGTAAATAGTAGTCAGATAACCCAGGATGTACAACAGAACTCAGACATGGACCTCTGCAGTGCTTATTTTGGCTCTGTAACTACTGAAAGAGATCTCAAATAAGGATCTTTTTAGAAACTTAAAGTAGTACTTCATAGTACTTAGTAGTACCAACACACGCTTTGGGTAAAAGGAAAATCCTTTATGAAAATGCAAACTTTAGGAATTAAATGCTCCCCATAGGGACTCACTTATTGCTGTATACATGACTGCAGGCAGAAAAACACAATCTGAATGAACTTGTTTTTTTTCTTAAACTTGGAAAACCTAGAAAAGATGAGTGGTATACAGGGGCCAATTAACATAAATAGCACGAGGAAAAATGAGAGGAAGTCACTCCTCTCCTCCCAATGGGAGTACTGTGTTTTGAAGGATTCATGAATGGAATTTCAGAAACGTGGCAAAAGAATACATTTACTTCACTTACTCCATATATATTCTGAATTTCATATTTACTAAATAAAGTGTTTCCAAATGAACATTTCTTTTTTTACATGTTACATGTAAAATTGTTTTACATGTAAAAACATGTACATCTTTTTAACATGTTACATGCAAAAAATCTTTTTACACGTTGTTATATGTTGTTTCATGTGAAAACTGCACATTAAAAAAAGGAAAGGCAGGCGAATTCATCATTCAAGTTTTTAGATGTCCATATAAACTTCCACATAATCCACGAATATTAAACTGGATAAACAAAGCACTCTACATAATTTACCTTGCCACAGATGTGAAATAATTGTAAGCGTACATAAATGTTAACAAAATGCTTTCATTCAATTCTAAGGGGAGGTATCATTGAATGATGGACCAAAACAAACTAAATAGCATTTTGATGTCTGTGGAAATGACATACCCACAAACCAGTGGCTCAGCATTGATATTAATATATCTTGCTCGGTTGCCTTAATCATTTACAGCAGTATAATTTTTTTAAGAACACAGACAGTAAGGTGCTTTTAATAATTTTGATATGGCCATAGAGTATATCTATTTTTTGAAGTCCTACTTTCATTGGAATTGCCTCTTTATCCTAATGAGTAAATACAAAAGAACGCACAGATAAGATAGCTTTTGTCTTCTTCTTGTTGTTTTCTGAGACAGAGTCTTGCTCTGTCGCCCAGGCTGGAGTGCAGTGGCACAATCTTGGCTTACTGCAACCTCCAACTCCCGGGTTCAAGAGATCCTCCTGCCTCAGCTTCCTGAGTAGCTGGAACTACACGTGCGTGCCACCACGCCCGGGTAATTTTGGTATTTTTAGCAGAGATGGGGTTTCATCATGTTGTTCAGGCTGGTCTCAAACTCCTGACCTCAGGTGATCCACCCACCTTGGTCTCCCAAAGTGCTGGGATTACAAGCGTGAGCCACTGTGCCTGGTCAATTGACGTCTTCATATAGCCCTCCGTCTATCCCAGTTAGCATGGAGGGATTTTAGGTAGGTCATACAGAAACTGGGTAATGATGGCAGGTGTGGAGGAACAGAATGTACCACTGAATGGGAGGTCCGGGGGAAACATATGGCGGAAATATCCTCCCGTGCCACGTGATCTGCCAAAATTGAACATGGGGAGTTTAGGAGGGGCGACATGTCAGTTTGGGAACTATCTTTAGGGGTGCTAACCCAAATCTCCCTTTCTCCAACTAGAGCACCCTGCCTTCCTCATTAGATGTCACCCCCACCCCCCGCCCCCGACTTCATCCGCCATGTCCTGATGGTGCTTTGTGACGTATAAGGCCTGCCTTCCCACCCAGGGCTACCATTGGCTGGGTAGTGGAGTGTTGACCAATCACAGCTCAGGGGCGTGATTGTCTCGTCCTGGGATCGCGAGAGGGGTATATACAGGGAGGCCAGACAGCCTGGAGTTAGTCGACCGTTGCGAGACGTTGAGCTGCGGAAGATGAGTCCAAAGCCGAGAGCCTCGGGACCTCCGGCCAAGGCCGAGGAGGCAGCAAAGAGGAAGGCCTCCTCTCAGCTGAGCCCCAGTGGCCCGAAGAAGAAGGTGAGTGACCCTCCCAAGCTCCTCCTCGTCTTCCCCTCGCCTCCTTCCTCACAAGAAGCCTCTCCTGTCCTCACTTGGCACAACCCCCCAACCCGGTCCCCACCGCTTCTGAGGACACGTCCCTGTTCCCAGCCTCCTCCATCCTCGTCCCTAAACCACAGCCCTTCTGTGATCGTCCCTGTTGTCCTTCCAGACTGCCAAGGTGGCCAAGAAGGGAAAAGCGGTTCGTAGAGGGAGACGCGGGAAGAAAGGGGCTGCGACAAAGATGGCGGCCGTGACGGCACCTGAGGCGGAGAGCGGGCCAGCGGCACCCGGCCCCAGCGAGCAGCCCAGCCGGGAGCTCCCTCAGCACGAGCTGCCGCCGGAGGAGCCAGTGAGCGAGGGGAGCCAGCACGACCCCCTGAGTCAGGAGAGCGAGGTGGGGGAACCACTGAGTCAGGAGACCGAGGTGGGGGAACCACTGAGTCAGGAGAGCGAGGTGGAAGAACCACTGAGTCAGGAGACCGAGATGGAAGAACCACTGAGTCAGGAGAGCGAGGTGGAAGAACTACCGAGTGTGTAGACGGCCAGCTACTCCCCTATCTCCGAGAGCAGCGACTAAGTTCAGGCCCAGCCGCCAGACCTCAGAGATCTCACCAGCGGGGTGCTTGCCATACTGTTGATAATAAAATGAATGTGTTGCAAATTGATCTGAGTGACTCCGTGTTCTCTGATGGTGGGGAGGGAGGGAGGGAGGGGGGAAGAGGTGGTGTGTGGGGAGGGAGGGAGGGAGGAACAGGTGGTGTGTGGGGAGGGAGGGAGGAAGAGGTGGTGTGTGGGGAGGGAGGGAGGAAGAGGAGCTGTGTGGGGAGGGAGGGAGGAAGAGGTGGTGTGTGGGGAGGGAGGGAGGGGGGAAGAGGTGGTGTTTGGGGAGGGAGGGAGGAAGAGGTGGTGTGGGGAGGGAGGGAGGAAGAGGTGGTGTGTGGGGAGGGAGGGAGGGAGGAAGAGGAGGTGTGTGGGGAGGGAGGGAGGGAGGAAGAGGTGGTGTGTGGGGAGGGAGGGAGGGAGGAAGTGGAGGTGTGTGGGGAGGGAGGGAGGGAGGAAGAGGTGGTGTGTGTGGGGAGGGAGGGAGGAAGAGGTGGTGTGTGGGGAGGGAGGGAGGGAGGAAGAGGAGGTGTGTGGGGAGGGAGGGAGGAAGAGGTGGTGTGTGGGGAGGGAGGGAGGAAGAGGTGGTGTGTGGGGAGGGGGGGAGGGAGGAACAGGTGGTGTGTGGCGAGGGAGGGAGGAAGAGGAGGTGTATGGGGAGGGAGGCAGGAAGAGGTGGTGTGTGGGGAGGGAGGGAGGAAGAGGTGGTGTGTGGGGAGGGAGGGAGGAAGAGGACGTGTGTGGGGAGGGAGGGAAGAAGAGGTGGTGTGTGGGGAGGGAGGGAGGAAGAGGTGGTGTGTGGGGAGAGAGGGAGGAAGAGGTGGTGTGTGGGGTGGGAGGGAGGGAGGAAGAGATGGTGTGTGGGGAGGGAGGGAGGAAGAGGTGGTGTGTGGGGAGGGAGGGAGGAAGAGGTGGTGTGTGGGGAGGGAGGGAGGGAGGAAGAGGTGGTGTGTGGGGAGGGAGGGAGGAAGAGGTGGTGTGTGGGGAGGGAGGGAGGGAGGAAGGGGTGGTGTGTGGGGAGGGAGGGAGGAAGAGGTGGTGTGTGGGGAGGGTGGGAGGAAGAGGTGGTGTGTGGGGAGGGAGAAAGGACAGAAGGAAGGAACAAGTGGTGTGTGGGGAGGGAGGGAAGTGGGGTCCCGCGGGGTTGAGGTCACAGGGACAGGTCACAGTTAGCCAGACAGGAGGATAAGGATTGCGTCATGGCTGAGCACTGGAGACAAATTTCCCCTTCACAGGATGACTCCGCTTCTTATACGGTTTGTTTCTTCATGCAATCTTGCTAGCACATACACCAGGTACCAAGAACTGGATTCTACCTACTTAGGTTTCACTGTCAAAATACCTTTTCGGTTATAGAAACCGATGGAAGAATCATTTCCATCTCTTTCCTTTCAGCGTCCCCTCCCTACAATCTAATATAATTAAGAAGAAAAATTCAAAGTAGTGAAAAATCTATCCACTTGAAAAAAGCCTTTTTATTTTTGCAACTGAGGAGACAGAAAGTACATTTCATATTTCCATACATTAGAAATACACAGGTCTTTTCTATATCTAGTAGAATTTACTATATACAAATATATGTAAATTTTTATATAAATAAAATATACAACTATATTTACTATAGACAAACATATGTTTACATATAAAATATATACATATAGACAAAATATGGAATATATATTTATATATAAAATATATAAATATAAATAAATGCAAATATAGATTATACACATTAGAAATACACAACTCTTTTTTGTACATAGTAGAACCTATTATGTATATTTATATATTAATATATCTTATGTTTTTATATTTATAGATTACATATATAAATATTTATATTCTATATATTATATATAAAACATTAAACATATTTATATTTATAAATAATATATCAATATAGACATCAAATCTATATATGAAACCTATCTATAAATATAAATACATGAAAAGAGATATATAAATATAAATATATATAAAATATATATTCTATATGTGATCATTTATTTTAGAAGGTAAGGTGTTGTGATTGTTGAAGCATCCTTCACAGATAAAAAAAGAAAGGAAATTATCATTTTAAGAAAAATAAAATAAAAATAAAAAATAAATAAAGTACAAAATTCCCAGTTGTCAATAATTACAATGAGAGAATAATATAGAACTTGCTATATATAGAAAGGATGGGTATTTCTAATGTGTATATATGTAATGTACATTTACATATATAATTATATAAATGCACAGATCTTTTCTATATATAGGATAATGCACTGCTGTATTTCTAATGTGTTATATATATTAAACCTATATTTATATATATTTATATGAATACACAGGTTTTATACATATTTATATCAATGCACAGGTATTTATATAAACATATAAACACAGAGGTCTTTTCTATATATAGTAGAATTTTACATAGTAGAATTTATGATACATTTAGAAAAGACCTGTGTATTTCTATATTTATATTTAGAAAAGACCTGTATATTTCTAATGGATACATATATAGTTTGTATTTATATGTATATTTATAGATAAATATATAATCTCTGTATATTTATAGATAAATATATAATCTCTATATATTTATATATCTATTTCTATGTATTTACATTTAGATAGAGATCTATTTCACATGTAGATTATATAAATATTTATATTCTATGTAAATATATAAATACAAATATAAATATGTAAATATATTTATATTTATATATAATATATAAATATGTAATGCATAAAGATAAATATACAATATATAAAATATATATTCTATATGTGATCATTTATTTTAGAAGGTAAGCTGTTGGTATTGTTGAAGCATGCTTCTCAGGCAAAAGGAGAAAGGAAATTATCATTTTAAGAAGAATAAAGTACAAAATTATCACGATTTAATTTCCAGTTGTTAATAATTACGCAGACAGAATAACTCATGTCCTTTAATCTTACAATGAATAGCACGTTAAACTTTTATGTGATTCTGAAAATATGAATTTCCATATAATAAGGGTTTGAGATGTAAAGCACTAACTTTATAGGCAGTTTTCACTTGTTACATACATTGTTCTTATACCTTTAAAGATGTTAAAATTAATGGTGGCTTTGAAGAGATGGTAGCATCATTTGAGAAACAACAAATGAGTTCTGTTTCATCCTTTCCTTGGTGTGGTCAGGGCTTCACTTCATTAGCTTAGGAAGGGATTTCAGAGCTTTTCATGTTGAACTTGTAGCTGCCTCCTATGGAATCCTATGAAATCTAGGCCACTATACCACAGAAACAGGGCGTTGCCCCATGTCCTGAACACCATCATTTTGTGGTATATTTCTTTTGTATTTCTTATATGGAAATACCATATAAGAATGAGCATGCTTGGTATAACTCAAAGCCTGTTTATTTGCAAGGCTGTATTGACCCTGGACAATAAATATTTGTATGTTACGGATGGGAAACAAGTCCGCATGAAAAGCTCCTGCTGTCTTTTAGGAAAGCGTATTGGCTGTGGTTGTATATCTCTTTCCAAAGGGAAATTGGTGAACTCTCTGCTATAGTTTTTTCCATAATGACAGCATAAAAACTGAAATAAATTTATCTTGTCAGTGGCCACTTTTGGGGTTGGTGTATATTAGGGAGCACTTCTGCAGTGTGTTTCAAAATTACATTCAAGGATTAATTTCATGCACCTTATTTTAATGCCATATTTCCATTCAAGCTCTGCATGTCACAACAGTCTGTGATGATTCTTTTGGCATTGAAATAATTATCCATGGCACTTAAACCGTGTTTCTTTCATCATTTCATGGCAGTAGGAGCTTCAACTGCTATTTGTTGGGAACCCATCCTGACTAGCTCTTTCACTAGGGCTTCATGTTTTATTGTGATGATTGGCAGACTTGTGTTTCAGACATTTTCAGATTTGGAAAGTTACTATGATTTTGAAATTATAGATGCAAAAATGTCATTGAATTTACTTTCACAAACTTTTAATTCATTATAGACAATAAGAGGTTTAATCAGAAATCAGGCCAGGTGCGGTGGGTCACGCCTGTAATCCCAGCACTTTGGGAGGCCAACGCAGGCAGATCACTTGAGGTCAGGAGCTTGAAACCAGCCTGCCTAACATGGTGAAACACTGTCTTTACTAAAAATACAAAAATTAGCCAGGCGTGGTGGTGTGCACCTGTAATCCCAGTTACTTGGGAGGCTGAGGCAAGAGAATTGCTTGAGCCCTGGAGGTGGAGGTTGCAGTGAGCAGAGATTGCAAGACTGCACCCACTGCACTCCAGCCTGGGTGACAGAGCAAGACTCCATCTCAAAAAAAAAAAAAAAATCAATAATTTAAGTAAGCTTTTAATTTGTTGGAGCATTCACAAATACTACATCTTCATTTAAGTCTCTCTTTATTCTACATGTTATACACACAGTTAAACTAGTTAATAAGAGTGTTAAATACTTTCCCTCCTTCTCCAACTACCCACAATCTCAGGCTTAAAATAAACAGTGGAATGAGTAAAGACCCAAAATAATATAACAGCAAAGGTGCAGTTGACTTTTGTAATCAAATGATAAATATTAAAGCTTCCTGACATTTTAGGCAAATCTTCCTGTGTCCCTAAAAGGCAGATCCCTTTGACTGCAGTCATGAACAACAGGTGATCTTGAGATTCTCATCTGTCAAAGACAGTTGGTGGGAGAATTTGAAAACACCTTGTACATATTAAAGAGCTAAGCATGAGATGATGCATACATACATATGTCTCTGTCTCATTAGACCGCAGGAAATAGGACACATGGCAGGAAGGCTCATGTTGATTCCCCTTGACCATGCAGCTTCCTCTGCTCCTGACTCCTAAGAACTTTCTGACCTATTGGTCATTCCCAGCTTCAGATCCCCACGCATACAGATTGTTTTTGGCCCCACATCAGTGATACACACGACACAGAATTGCTCTCAAAAAAACACTCTGGAATGGAAAAATGACAGGAGAAGCTCAACGCGATGGCTGGGTACCAGAGGGAAGGCCTTCCGCTGTTTTGAACACTGATGCTAAGCTCTAGAATAACTGCAGCTGCAGCCTGTTGGACCTGGGCATGTGTCAGGCAGGGTGTGAGATGCTCTCCATGCACGACCTCATTTCTCCCTCACATTACCCCTATGGATTAATCGGGGCTCTAGAGAGACGCTACCAACAGGTTATCAGCAAAGACAGATGAGAGGGGATTTATTAGGGGAATTAGAGGGTGAAAAGTCTCAGGACAAGCTGTCTGCAAGCTGGAGCCCCTGGGATGCCAGGAGTGTGACTCAGTCCACACCCAAAAACCTCAGAACCAGGGAAGTGGATGGTGTAATTCTCAGTATAAAAAGAGCCTGAAGTTCTGATGTCCAAGGGCAGGAAAAGAAGAGTCTCAGCTCCAGGAGAGAAAGGGAGGAAAGTGCCTTTCCTCTGCCCTGTTTCTTCTATCTGGGCCCTCAGAGAATTGAATGGGGCCTGTCTCTATTGAAGACATCTTCCCCACTCTGTCCACCAGCTCACGCCAATCTTCCCAAGAATACCTGTGCAGGCTCACCTAGAAACAATGCTTTACCAATTCCTGACGTATTCCTTAAGGCAGTCACGTTGACACCTGAAATTAACCATCACACCCTGTAAAATGAGTAGTGTCCCCACTGGACAAATGAGACAGACAGTTTGAGTAACTTTCTTATACTGCTTATAGGTTATAGAGTCAGGATTAAAACTCAGGTCTGCAAAGATCAAATTCTAAACTCCACCCTCTTAAGGACTGCTGCTCAACACTGTGGAAGCAGTACTGTATTAGACACTGTACAAGGATTGAAGAGGCATTCGAGACACATCCCCTGCTTTAGGGACCACATCCTAGCTCGCATTCATGACAGGAGTCATGTTTCTGTGACTCTACTATAGACCCCGGAACCAAGTGTGAATTGGTACGCTTTAGGTGTGCATAAGCTCTGCAGAAATCCTAAGAAAGAGCCAGATAATTATAGGCTCAATTCATATAGGCAAGTTTTTACGAAAATAGCTTTTAGCCAATTCCTGAAAGAAAATATTTTTACTGGCAGAAAAATGTTCTGCTGGAGAATAACTAGTTGAAGGGCTTTGGGGGGAGGGGCCCTGGACATATGTACACACAAGTGGGGGGAAAAGACACACAGAATAGAAACAGAATTGAGGACCCTTCAGGGAGAGAAGTAAGGAAAAGTGCTAGCCCAGCAAGCTGATAAAAATATATCTGCCCTGTATTTAAAGTTAATTCCATCTCTTGATGTTTTTTTCATATTATTCATTTTATTATATTTGTTAGTATAGTATTATCCATCTTATTGTCCCATATATTATGGCATTTCCCCCTATATGTGAATATATTACCACATAGAAGGAAATGACCTCATTTTCCTAATACATAATTAGACACATGGATTTATTCCTTTACAAGCAAAAATGTGTCTCCTCCATTACGTATTAAAATGAATAAAACCATATAATATTCCTGAGTTGAATCTTGTAGCTCAATACTTGGACAGAAATGTTGCTAATTTGCACATTTTATGTGGTACTGATGACTCCCACATTAAGGAGTGTTTTTATTGTCTGCTTGGTCAGAGACCTCAGTGTTTGGATGAAAGTTCATTCTTAGGAGGCCACTGTCATCAAATCAACTTTGCATATAGAAAACTTATGAAAACACAAACCATTCTGTCCTCACAACTTCTGTTCACAACATTGGCGAATGGAGTCACACCTGCATGCTCATAGTTTATCACCACAAACTATGAAACTACTAAAAGAAAACTGTGGGGAAATGCTTGAGGACACTAGTCTGGGCAAAGATTTTTTGAGTAAGACTTCCAAAGCACAGGCAGTAAAAGCAAAGTCAACAAATGGAAAAACATGAAGCTCAACAGCTTCTGCATGTTAAAAAAAAAAAAATCAATGAAGAGACAACCTAAAGAATGGAAGAAAATATTTGCAAACTATACATCTGACAAGAGATTAAGAACCAGAATATATATATATATATAATATCATATATATATATAAAATGAGCTCAAACAACTCAGTAGCAGCAGCATCATCATCATCATCATCATCATCATCATCACCTGTGTGTAGACAACTGAATCAGGCTCCGTGGCTCCTGGAAACTGGAAATGTTCACATAAAGGCAGAGAAAACCCTTCCAGAATATTTCTACACTATTTCCTACACGAATCACTCGAGAACCATTTCCAAAAGCAATAAAGTATATCTGGCCAACCCATGCTCAGCACCATGCTCTTGCAGAATTTTGACTTTGCCTTTTTGATACTGACCTTTGATTTTTTAAAATAATTGTTTTGTCCTTTTGCTTCAGAAATTTACAAAGCAAACAGAAAACATTATTTAGGAATGACTGACTCTGTATTACTGAATCAACTATTAAATTTTGCTGAATGATTGATCTTGGAAAATAGAGATGTAACTACTTCTTGATGTCAACTGTAATTCAAATCTCATCTCGGTAAAGAATTAATGAAATGCTTAGCCAGGCATGGCCAGTGGAATCAGAACTAGCCCAGTCTTGCCATAACTTTCTGCTTCCTTACCATCCTGAGTTTCAGTGGGCAACAGATTCATTTTTGGAGATTACCATGGAAATCTCTGCAACAGCTTTTCCACTCATAACTTAAGGCGTTCATAATGATTGCAGAAGTTTCTCAGTCTCTCCATGTGAAATTTCTCTTAGCTATTGGATTTTAGATATTTCACAGTTCCTTTTGTGCTTTTAAACACACAAGCCCAATTCTGCTTCTTTAAGTGGTTTTGTGTTCCAGTCGCCTGCTCAGAATATGCCTGTTTAATCCTCCTCCTATAGTGATTGATCTGTTTACACTATACTGTACTAGACTGGGGAAGTTTTAAAGTTGAATCCAGCTTTTTAGAATGCAGACAGCTGCTAAATTGGTGACAAAAATGAGATGCTACCTTAAAAAGTCTATCCAAAAGTACCAAAGGTACTTGCTGTATGAGGCATCATAACTTCCTGTGAAAATGAAAGCTATGCACTTTTTGAATTAAAAACAACGGTGCACATAGATATACATACACTCCTGAGCATGCATCAGGTGTGCCGCACACATTCACACACACGCCTCCTCCCCCGCACACACACATTATCTTAGAGTGTGCCTTGGCATCCTTCTTCACATAGACATACGACATTGTTGAAGAGACCCAGCTCTGTGTGGTCAGTCTGTGTGCCCAGCATCACCTTTGTCCCTCCACAGCTATGTGCCCACTTTGTGTGGTCTTCATATTTTTCTGAAGAAGAGTCAGGTTACTCATTCACTTTATTTGTGTACACACTTCAAAAAATATATATTATAACATTTCTATAATATCCAATAAAAGGATGAAATTAGAGGATGTAACTTCTGACCCAAAAAAGGACAAAATAAAATGGTAATAATCAAGCTAAAATAAAACAAACACAAACAAGATAGAATAAAAGTGATATGAAAAGCAAGTATACTAACAGAAAGTACAATATAAGATGACAGAAATGAGTCCATAAACACAATGGATACAAACAGATTAAACTCTATAATGAAAAGATGAAGACACAAAAGGTTTGAAAAGAAAAAGATGGAAAACAAAATACCAAACATGTATCAATCCAAGGAAAAAGGCTTAATTGTATCAACATCAGATAAATTAAATATTAATGCAAAAGTCATTCTTATTGGTAAAACAGTTATCCCTATGGGAAAATCTGTTAAGTTCTCAGATAGCTATAACAATTTAAATCTATATGCATCTAATTAAATGGCATTTATATATAATATACATAAAAGAAAAATTAACAGAATGAAAATAGAAATGAACAAATCCACCATTATACTGGGATAATTCAGCATATTCTCACCAGCTGTAAGAATGGTCTATGACTGGCATAGAGATCAAACTAATATAAATATAAAAGATTTAATAGTTTAATAAGCTCCTTGTAATGGACATATATAGAAAACTACATGAAATAATTGGAGAACACGTTCTTTTCAAGCGTTCCAGAAAATTTTCTAAAACTTGGTTACCCACTTGACATAAAGTATGTCTTCTCAAATTTCAAAGAATCTGAAATTTTCTAACTATAATACAAAAATTAAAAAGTTAATGCCTAAAGAAAACCTTCAATGGCCCTGTATATTTAAAAACGTAAAAAGACACACAAAGATCACTATGAGTTAAAAGAAAAATCATAATAAAAATAAAACTGTGTCTAGGAGAGTTTGATAATAATAACAAACTCCCTTTACTCCATTCATAATTTAAGGCTTTTATAATTATTGCAGAAGTTGACAAAGTACATATTTAAAAGAAAAATTTTACCTTTAATTTTTATGCATGGATCTTATTTGGGCCATAAGCCAAGCACATGAATATGTGTGTGTGTCTGTGTGTGTGTGTGTGTGTGTGTGTGTGTGTGTGTGTGTGTGCATCTGTATATATACAAGATATTCTACTCTGGGGCAGGCAGAAATGTCTAGGAGTTGGGATGAAATGGAATTGGCCATGAGTTGATGACTGCAGAAGCTTGGAGAAGGTCTGTAGCTGTTTCTTGGACCATTCTCTCCCTCTCATCCTTCACCCCAACGAGTCCTGTATCTAGTCCCATATAACAACACCACACACTGAGACAAATATTTTTGTCAGCTTCTTACCTACACGTTGAGATGACTTTATACATTTACAAGAAACAAGTAAAGGCATATATGTATTTTCCCTTGTTCACATAATATATAGTATATCGTACACGTCCATTTACAACCCACTTTTTTCACCTAACATCATATCTCAGAAAGTCTTCCTTATCATTTGATTGTAGTGGCATTCCCACCATTTGGACACACAGTATTTTATTGAATCCTTCCTCTCCTGAGGAACATCTAGGGTGTTTGTAACTCTGTGCGAAGGCTAGGGCTGCCGTGAACAAAACTGTGCATCCGCCACGTCATCCATGGGCAAGTGTCTCTGCAGGAAACATTCTCAAAAATGGAACAGCTGGGAGAGCTGGGTCCCATATCTCATCATTAATACATTTTATTACTGGTAGATGTTACCAAATATTTCTCCTCGGGGATTGTACCAATTTGTACTTGTACCAGAAGTGTGCAGGAGTTATTTGCAATACTTTAATAACCCAGTGCCTTTGCCTCCTTTGCCTGGAATATGCATCCTACCCTCATCAGATGCCATCCTCTGGGAGATGATTTAAGAGGGATGCCTTCCATGAGAATACCTCCTGGGCTGCACTAGGAGACAGACACGTGCCCCTAGGGGTCCCGCAAATGCATGTCTCATAACACTTCTCACACTGCATTGTGATTGCCAGGGTTCTTCATTTTCTCAAGCTCCAGAATACCAGTTCTGTCTTATTTGTCTTCTTTCACCTGTACTTCCTACCATGCCAGACCCACAGGAAGCTATTGGAGTGTTTGTAACATGAATCTTTAAAAATGGGCTGAGGTCTCTATGGATTACATATACTTCCTAAATCAATTTCCAAATACAAAAAAAAAATTCAAGCAAGAAATAAAAAGCACATATTTTAAAAGAACATTACAGTGTGGAGATTCCTTGAAGAACTAAAAGTAGAACTATCATTTGATCGAGCAATCCCACTACTGGGTATCTACCCAGAGGAAAAGAAATCATTATACGAAAAAGATACTTGCACACGCATGTTTATAGCAGCACAATTCGCAATTGCAAAAACATGGAACCAACCCTAATGCCCATCAATCAACGAGTAGATAAAGAAACTGTGGTATATATACACAATGGAAAACTACTCAGCTATAGAAAGGAATGAATTAATGGCATTTGCAACAACCTGGATGAGACTGCAGACTATTATTCTAAATGAAGTAACTCAGGAATGGAAAACCAAACATCACATGTTCTCACTCGTAAGTGGGAGCTAAGCTATGAGGATGCATAAGCATAAGAATGACAAAATGGTCTTTGGGGACTCGGGGAAAGAGTGAAAAGGGGGTGAGAGATAAAAGACTACAAATTGGGTTCAGTGTATACTTCTTGGGTGATGAGTGCACCAAAATTTCACAAATCACCACTAAAGAACTTTCTTGTGTAACCAAATACCATGTGACTAAATGCCACCTGCTCCCCAATAATCTATAGAAATAAAAAAATTAAAATAAATTAAAATAAATTAAAAAATAAGAAAGCATTACAAAGTCAAATTTAGAAAAAGAGATACGAACATGGTTAAAAATGACCCAAAAATAACAACTTTCAAATTCTGACCACAAATAGCAATGGGGCTATTTGTTTGTTTTAGTGCCTATAGAAATTGTATTATAACCAAACAGGCTTTTAAAGTCATTCATAGAAAAAAATAAAAGTACAACTTAAGTGAATACACTAATCAAGAAAGTTATATGTATGTTATAATAAATATATGCATCAACATCACTAATGATCAGGAACATGTAAATCAAAACCACAATGCGATACCACCTTACTCCTGCAAGAATGGCCATAATCAAAAAAATCAAACAGTAGATGTTGACCTGGATGCAGTGATCAGGGAACACTTCTGCACTGCTGGTGGGAATGTAAGTAGTACAGCCATTATGGAAAACAGTGTGGAGATTCCTTAAATAATTAAAAGTAGAACTACTATTTGATCCAGCAATCCCACTACTGGGCATCTACTCAGAGGAAAAGAAGTCATTATACCAAAAAGATACTTGCACAGGCATGTTTATAGTGGCACGATTTGCAATTGTAAGAATGTGGAACCAACTCAAATACCCACCAATCAACGAGTGGATAAAGAAACTGTGAGATATATCTATCTATCTATCTATATATATATATATTTGAGGAAATACTACTCAGCCATAAGAAGGAATGAATTAATGGCATTTGCAAGAACCTGGATGAAACTGCAGACTATTATTCTAAGTGAAGTAATCCAGGAATGGAAAACCAAACATCGTATTTTCTCACTCGTAAGTGGGAGCTAAGCTACACAGATGCAAAGGCATAAGAATGATGCAATGAACTTAGGGGACTTGGGGAAAGGGTCAGAAGGGGGTGAGGGATAAAAGACTACAAGTTGAGTGATGTATATACTGCTCGGTGATGGGTGCCCCAAAATCTCACAAATCACCACTAAAGAACTTACTCATGTAACCAAACACCACCTGTTCCCCAATAACCTATGGAAATTAAAAAAAAAATTAAAAATAAATTAAAAAATAAAAAAGTATTACAAAGTCAAATTCAGAAAAAGAGATATCAACGTGGTTAAAAATGACCCAAAAATAACACCTTTCAAATATTCAACACTAATAGGGATGGGACTATTAGTTTGTTTGTTTTAGTGCTTATAGAAATTGTATCATAACCAAACAGGCTTTTACAGTCATCTGTAGAAAAAAACATACAACATAAAGTGAATACACTAATCAAGGAAGCTATATATATGCTATAAATAAATATATACATTTTTCATGTATGTCCATAGGGCAATGTCCATCATTCTGGAGAAGTTGCATGGAGCTGTTAAATACATTTTAAATAATGTTCCTGAAAAAAAAAAAAGAATTTCTCCTAAATTCAGAAATTCAGACACTGCTTCATTAGTTAATTCATTTGTTAATCCATCCATTCACTCAGTATCTCAGCAAATATTTATAGTGGCTTTTTTTTTTTTTAGTAAAGGACTATGCTAGGCCAGCACGGTGGCTCATTGCTTGTAATCCCAGCACTTGGGGAGGCCGAGGTGGGAGAATCACTTGAGCCCAGGGAGTTGGAAACTAGCCTGGGCAACATAGTAAGACTCTGTCTCTACTGAAAATAAAAGCTAAATTTAAAAAATATATTTAAAAAAACGTACTACGCAAGTGCTAGAAGGTATCCAAGATTTATTTGTTAAAAATCTCAGGCTCTGTGAAGTTTATAGAAGAGTGGGAAAAAATTTTCTTTGATCAGTAAATTATATGATTGTACTTAAAATGTTTTTCATTGGCTTTAAGAAATGCAAGGAAATATAAAATGGTTTACATTTACTATATATTGTGCCTATGCATATGCAAATATTTACAAAATGTATTACAATGTATATGTGTTATATTATTAAATCTTGTTTGTAGATTTAGAAAAAAAGAGATTTACACATTTTAAGAAAACTTCCTTGTATGAAAAAAATTTCTGAAACCGTAAGTGTGAGCTATCTACATTAGTGTTTCTGTGTTTGGCAAAACAGTATTACAGCCGAAAGGTTGAGAACAGATAACTTGGCCAAATCGCCTTGGCTAGAAAAGTGAGGAGATTGCATCAAACTCACTCCAAAAGCCAATCAAAGAATAACTTGAAAAGACTTTCAGTCACTTAGGTTTTGCTTCCTGGTCCTCAGTGTCAAGTGATGAGGTTTAGAAATAAGCACATGTATGTGTCTATACTGAAGGGAAGAAAATAAATCCACTATGGCACCAGTTCAAAACACGGCATGAGCAGTCGAGAGAAACAATTTACCAGAACATGCTTAATGGTAAATCAGAAATGACATGTATGAAAACATGGGGCTGCAACTTGAAAATATTGGAAAATGAGTCATCTAAATTTGCAGAACCAATCAGATCTTGGACTGATAACCCAGCTGGGTTCCAGAGGCTAGACTTTAGATGACATGGAACAAAGACTCAAGGTACACCCAAATATGAATTCAGGATCAGCCAGAGCCTTCCAGGATAAAATTCTGGGAAATTTGGGAAAGACAACAGGTAAACCTCACAGGACTAAAACACGTCAATCGGTATGGCTGCTTAGTACAGCCCTTCAAAATCCCAGGCTCACTGCAAACTACAGCTCTCCAGGCTTTAAGCTGTGCCTTGATCATTGTCAAGTGCATTTCAATAAATTTTATTTCACTCTTTAAAATACTTGACGATGATGATATAAAAGGAAAGCTGACAATTCTAAAACATGCATTTTATAAATGTATATGTATAGTGATAAACGGCCTGTCACACAGATGATCCTCATTTCTCTACACATACCCTCTGCGGAATCGATTTAGGTGTAATCTAAACAACTTTGCACTTCTGGTTTTCAAAGGGATATGCAGCAGAAGTAATAGTCAGTCACTAGTGTGACCCTCCCTGATAAAGATCATCCTTCCTACTGTGCCAATGGGTTTTTATTTCAATTCACGGAGACACTGTTGTAAAGAAATACATGAATTAATTTGTCATTAGAATTTATTTCTGGGTGTAAAATGCCTTAGCTCTGCTTCAACAGAAACAAACCCTGAGAACAGACACTAGAATGGTCTGCCTTTTGAAATAGTGCAATTGCCCCTGTGGTGTTATGACCTAAGAAAGGAGAGACATTCTTGGGATCTTTACTTTTGATTCATTGTGTAGCAATGAAATATAGAATAGGAGTCTGTAGAAACTGTCTGATGAGGTTACTTCTCAGTTGGAAGCCCCAAACACATTTACAATAACTCAGTGGAGTGAAAGTCTTTCACTCCTCAGTGGATGACTTCATTGTGGCTGGACACTTAGAATTCCAAAAGAAGAAAATAATTGGTATATTTGCTTTCAAGACCACGAGTGAGATACACATATCCCATAACATTCTTCTGTAAACCTCAAATATACATAATACAGTTTTAAAGGCCACTAGGTAGGGACAATAGTTTTTAGCACATGGATACAAGATTTTACCTAAAGACATTTCTTGAAAACAAACTTTATGTGACAAATTGCATAGTAAGGCTATAATTATTTTGGGAGGAAAATACACAACCAGGAAATTGGATAAGTAAAAATAATATATTTATAAATTGGTGTTGGCCTTCATACCCACCCACCCTGCTGGTGAGGGTAAATGAGATGTGAACTCTGCCACAGTCATTAAAGTAATGACTTTTCTTTTTTTGTTAGGGGGGAGGGGGTTGCGGAATTTCACTCCTGTTGCCCAGGCTGGAGTGCAATGGCGTGATCTCGGCTCACTGCAACCTCTGTCTCCTGGGTTCAAGTGATTCTCCTGCCTCAACCTCCCAAGTAGCTGGGATGATAGGCATGTGCAACCATACCTGGCTGATTTTATACTTTTAGTAGAGATGGGGTTTCACTAAGTTGGTCAGGCTGGTCTCGAACTCTTGACTTCAGGTTATCCACCCACCTTGGCCTCCCAAAGTACTGGGATTACAGGCATGAGCCACCACACCCAGCCTTATCTTTCAATAACTGATGATTCCACATGTATTCTAGGTTTGTACATAGTCTATATTTAGCCTGAGTTTGTTCCTATTAGAGAGATAATTATTTCAATTCAAGGTTCAATGAAATGCCCTTGCTGAACTCAAATAATTCAGAAGACCTTTCAATGACTTGAGAGGTCCTCAGTATCAGGTTGTATATTTTGTTCTTTCCAGGAAGAAAATCATATTGTCTATTTGGATCATATTGGACAGCTGAACCCATCAAACGTTACCAGAATGGTGGAGTCCAGGAAGAAAACAGAAGATGACAAGAAAACTACACGTGGAAGTCCATTTCCAAGCAGATATGTGTGTGCAGGAGTAATGTTCTACAATGAAGGGAGAGGAGTAGAAGTGCTGAGTAAACCCAATACTAAACCTTTGCTATATGAGCTTTTATGTGCTGGAATTTCTCAAAGGTCCTTCCTTGACCTCCTGTCTTCTCACTGTATACTCTACCTAAGCAATTTAATTATACCCATGACATCAATAACTCAATTCTCATCTATATTAGTCAGTGTTCTCCAGAGAAACAGAACAAACTTGAGTATTAGAATACATATATATACACAGATTATATATATATACATATTATATATATACACATTATATATATACATATTATATATATACACATAGTATATATATACATATTATATATATAATATATACATATTATATATAATATACACATATTATATATGTTATATATACATATTATATATATTATATATATACATATTATATATACATATTATATATATTATATATACATATTATGTATGTTATATATATACATATTATATATACATATTATATATATTATATATACATATTATGTATGTTATATATATACATATTATATATACATATTATATATATTATATATACATATTATATATACATATTATATATACATATTATATATATACATATTATATATATATATACACACACACATCTCTCATTTTATCTGTTTTTCTCCATCTTCACCAACACCACCGTTACGCAAGCTATCATCGTCTCTACTCTGGGTAACTGTGACAGTCTTCTAACTGCTCTTATGCTCTCCAGTGTGAGCTCTCAAGGAATGGCCAAGGTTCTCAGTGTATCTTTAAAAAATCGTGCAAGATAGCCCTTCCTTCCTTTTCTCTCCCGATGCATCATGTGTTATGTCTCCATCCTGCAATGCCCAGAACCCCACCCTCATCCTTTAAGTTCTAACTGCAGTAACATTCTCTCAGTCCCTCAACCATCCATGCACCTTCCACTCAAGAGTGCTACCTGGACAACTGACGTCATCCTCGCCCCAAGCCCCATTCCCATTGGCCTGATTGCCAAATATCAATTCAGCAGAGAAACCGTTTCTGAACCCCAACACCTAGGAGGTCGTCTCAGAGAATGTGATGTGTTTTAAAGGCATATTTTTGTGATAGTTTGATTATTACTGGAGTCCCCCACTAGCTTGCAGGCTCACTAAGGACAGGGTCTTTGTTGTTCAGTTTCATTAAAACAGCAAGTACTTAAAAAATATTTAATGAGTTTTAAACATATTTTTATTTGTTTTAATCTCATTTTTTAAAAATTCCATTGCAAGTTCTTACCAGGCAGAGTATCTTTTGATTCTGACATTGTTCATTTACTCTTTTGTCACCATCTCTGTGAATAAAATTGAACATGGATTTGATATAACTGGGCACTTGCTCTGTTTTTATAATTTAAATGAAAAATCCTTTCATTCAAATAAACACAGGCCTTCAATTAACTAATAGTTTTTGCTAACCCCTGCTGCTGCATTTTTCTCAGTAATTCTTAAGTGAGAATCATGGTAACTTCACCAATCCCTTTATGTTAAAAGCAAGGATGTTCTTATGACTAGTAAGAGGTTGGTGCAAAAGTAATTGAGGTCTGAAAGTAATGGCAAAAACCACAATTACTTTTGCACCAGTTTAATAAAAAGCAATTTATTAAATGGCCATAACAATATATGCCATTTAAAGATGTAGTGTTATATATTGAAACATAACTTGGATATTTTCCAGATTCAGTTTCAAAAACAACAAAAATAAAATATAACTGTCCCATGAACCCATTTTCATCTTTCCAACTCTTGCCCTCTACGGATTCAATTCCGTGGTTTAAATATTGACCTCTAAACTAGTCAGCCAGTTTATCAGATTCACCTTTACAACTTAGGCAATAACTAGCCTTCAAAATAAATATAAAGAAAAGAAAATAAAAGAAAGTTTCCAACGATGTTCTTAGAGCAACTGACTAAGTCTTCTCATTCTGTCTGCACAGGTCTTTTCTCCAAGTTCAGCAGCGTTTGTGTTGTAGAACAGGCACAACTGTTTTGAATTGCCACAACCACTCACTTCCATCGAACTTGGCAGAGTGGAGCATATTCATAGAGAAAAAACATAGGTATCTGGTTCTGATTAGTGATGCAGTTTTAGAATACATCTGCCATCATATATGCACACACAAGGCATGGGTAAAAGCAGTTGGACACTAAGACACAATAATTATATCTAGGGCTAACTTCTCTACAATGGAAATTCTGTATAACCAAGAGTTCTTCCAAAAATGTACGCAGGCACACACATCAATACACTGTACAAATTCTTCAGATTTAACCTGGATATAATAAAACTCGAAGATGACCAACAGAATTGTGTATTCCTTTGTTATTTAAATATCTGAACATTTAATATTTCTTGGTCAGTTTCAGGTAAAAAGCTACACTAATAATGTGGTTTAAATATGACATACTAATCTGAGAAAAAACTGTGGTATATTTTAATAAAACTTTCTATTTACAATGCTAATCTGTGTAACACTGAAGTGTTCCGCTCCAAAAATTCAGGATCTTTTATTGCTGAAGAGTTAATCATTACAGGGGAAAATCATGACACCCAGTGGCCAAAGACTTTCAATGCTGCATAAATTCTTGTGTCCTCTGTTCTTTATCACACTCATAAATTAATTTATTGATAAACTAAATCATTTATGTATTAAAATATGTATTACTAAAATAGGTAATGTGTTCACGAATGCTTTTGCATTTTTACATGTAGGCATGAAAATTATTTCTGAAATTGGAAAACTGCAGATGCTAATGTGGTTTGTGTGGATATGTGGCATCTGCCTCAACATAACCATATGAATATATTTCTTAAACACATATACTCATTTACAAAGAATCTCCTATTCTGGCAGGGTGCAATGGCTCATGCCTGTAATCCCAGCACTTTGGGAGGCCGAGGCGGGCGGACCACGAGGTCAGGAGATTGAGACCATCCTGGCTAACACGGTGAAACCCTGTCTCTACTAAAAATACAAAAATATTAGCCGGGCGTGGTGGCGGGCGCCTGTAGTCCCAAGTACTCAGGCAGCTGAGGCAGGAGAATGGTGTGAACCTGGGAGGCAGAGCTTGCAGTGAGCCGAGATCGCGCCACTGCACTCCAGCCTGGGCGACAGAGCGAGATGCCGTCTCAAAAAAACTAAAACAAAGAATCTCCGATTCTATACTCATGATTAGAACACATTCTGTGCTAGCCCACTTTTTTTCCTTTTGAAAAAACCCTCAAAGGAAAATAAAATGAATCATTTTACTTGTTGAGCTAATAATGGACATGGATCTTATTTATGTCTACATATTAAGCAGGACATTGCATGATAAGAAGGAGGTCTTTATGACGGGTAAGTTTATTTATACCTGTGCTGCTTCCCTTTCATTGGCCAATTTTACTTATTTCCCTCCTCGATTTAATTACTATTATAAACCTGGGAAGCTATACAGTAGTAGTGGTGAAAGATAAGTTCAGATTCCAACCTTGTCACATAATTAATTTGTAACTTTCAGCAAGTTCTTTCAGCTCCTGAAATTCAAGTATCTTTATGTGAAATGAGATTATTCTTTATTTGAAATAAAAAAAATTCCTACCTACTCCCTTTGTTGTGAAGATTATCTACCCTATGCATATACATTTATATATCCGTAAAGTGGCTAGCACAGGGCTTGAAGGTTTTTGTTTGTTTGTTTGTTTTGACACAAGGTCTCACTCTGCCATCCAGGCTGGAGTGCAGTGGCATGGTCATAGCTCACTGCAGCTTCTACTTCCTGGGCCCAAGCGACATTCCTGCCTTAGCCTGCCAAGAAGCTGGGACCAAAGGTAAGTGCATCCACCCGCAGCTTATAATACTTTTTTTGTAGAGAAGGGGTCTCACTTCAAGCAGTCCTTCAATATGTTGATAACCTGCTTATTTGCAATCCAACCAAAAATGCCTCAGACCTAAATACTATTACAACTCTTTAGACATTGGCCCCTTGTGGTTATTAAGTCTCTCCTTCCAAAGCTCAAATCTTCTCCCAGGAGGTTTGATTCTTGAGACTAACATTAATCCCAGGGCCCAAGGGTCTTTCAGACCACCGCAAAAATCGTATCCTAAACATGGACATTCCATACACTAAACATCAGTTGTAGTCCTTTCTTCGAATGGTAGGTTTCTGTCACATTTGGATAACCCGGTTTGGACTTATAGCAAAACCTCTTTATGAGGCACTACAAGGATCAGGGGAGGAACTCTGAAATTGGAGCCTTGAAATGGACAATGTTCTAAAAACCCTCAAACAAGCCCCCGCCCTGGCCTTGCCAGATCTTACAAAGCATCTTTACTTGTTTGTAGTTGAGAGAAGGGATACAGCCCTTGGAGTCCTCACTCAGCCACTGGGACCCTCCCAGTGGCCAATTAGTCACTTGTCAAAAACCCTTGACCCAGTGGCATGGGGATGGCTGCCATGCCTCTGAGTGCTAGTGTGTGTGGCTATCCTGGCTGTGGAGGCCTCCGAGCTAACTCTGGGCCAAGGAATAACTGTCTACATCCCACATCAAGTAATGAATGTCCTAAACTCAAAGGCCTTTCACTGGATCTCACAGAGCCATATAAGCAAATTTCCAACACTCTTTCTACAGGTACCAGAATTGAGTATTAGGCTCTGCCAACCCTTAATCCTGGCATGCTGTTACCAAACCCAAATGTGGAGGGACCACTTAAACATTCTTGCTTGGAAACCATAGATCTAACCTGTAATGTTAGACCAGACCTCCAGGATACTCTCCTTATAGATTCAGAGGCCACATGGTACACAGATGGCAGTAGCTTTATGATAGGTGGAACCCAACTGTCAGGGTATGCTACTATTAACCTAACTGAAATCACAGAATCTGGACCTCTGCCAGGAAGTAGCACCTTAGCCCAAAAGGCTGAGCTCATTGCTCTTACCTGTGCCTTACAATTAGGGGCAGGCATGAGGCTTAATATTTACACAGACTCAGCCTATGTCTTTCATGCAGTGCATGCCCATGCAGCCATTTGGCAGGAAAGAGGACTTTTAATGGCCTGAAATACTTCAATTAAACGTGTTCCTGAAATCATGGCCCTGTTGGAGGCAGTTATGCTTCCCCCACAGGTAACTATCATTCACTGCAAAGTGCATCAGAGAAGCAATGATGAAATCTCTATCAGAAACACCTGGGCTGACAAATAAGTAAAAGTGGCTGCCAGGTCACCCTTTCAGGCTGTCTTCATTCCTAGCCTAACTTCCCTGTCTCCACACTATACACAGGGGGAAGCCCAAAAAGCTCTAGAAAGAGATTTCTCCCATACCTCAAAGGGTTGGCTAAAAAGTCCTAATGGCAAACTCTTGCTCCCAGGAGCCTCACAAAGGAAGTTTCTAAATAGCGTGCACCAATCGACTCATCTGGGGGCTAAGGCCATCCAAGATCTAATAAAGTCACTGTTCACCAGCACGGGGATAGCCCAAGCTCTATGGGCCATCTCACAGGCATGTCCCACCTGCTGCCAAATAAACCCAGAGGGAGCACACAAACCTCCCCAAATCCTTCAACCCATTCTAAGATGAGGAACCCTACCAGGAGAAGACTGGCAAATATATTTTACACACATGCATCATGCAATGTGTGTATTTGTTAGTCAGGTATCTGTTAGTCTTTGCAGACACCTTCACTGGATGGATAAAGGCCCTTCCCACTAAAACTGAACGGGCCTCAGAAGTCACCTCAGCCCTTTTAGACCACATTCTTCCTTGTTTTAGACTCCCTCATGCCCTACAGTCAGACGATGGCCCCACTTTCATTTCTTAAATAATGCAGAGAATCAGTGAAGCTCTCCATTATTTAAGAAATGAAATGCAGTGAAGACACATGTGTCTTGGCGTCCACAATCTTCTAGGAAGGTGGAGAGAGCCAACCAAACCAGAAAAAGCACTTCACAAAGTTAATACATGAAACCCAACAGTTATGGTCAACTTTGCTCCCCATTGTACTCTTAAGAGCCTGTATCACCCCAAAATCTGAAACCCATCTAGCCCTTTTGAGATTCTCTGCGGAAGATCTTTCTTCCAAACAGACCTTTTGTTAGACCCAAAGAGACATTATCTCATGCAATATGTTATGTCCCTGGGACAAACCATCAAGGCCATCAATCATTATCAAAGTCTTCATAGCCCAACACCTGGCCCCTCTTTTTCAGGAAACACTCACCCTAACCTTATGCCTAAAGACTAGGTATATCTTAAAACTCTCCCACAGGACCAAAAGCCACTGGAGCCAGTTTGGACTGGACCATACCAAATTCTCCTTATGACCCCGACAGCTGTTCAACTCAAAAGCCTCTCCATGTGGATTTACTGCTCCAGGGTAAAGGTGGCACCAGCACTCGACAAAGAACGCACCACCTACACCTGCGAACCAGTTGGAGACGTTTGTCTATTGTTCAGGAGGAACTCAAACTCAGGCAATATCCACCTTAATACTTAGAAGCAGCAAAAGCAGAAACCCCTGATAAACCCATCAGATCTCGTGAGACTTATTCACTATCATGAGATTAGCACAGGAAAGACCAGCCCCCATGATTCAATTACCTCCCCCTAGGTCCCTCCCATAACATGTCGGAATTCTGGGAGATACAAGTCAAGTTGAGATTTCGGTGGGGACACAGCCAAACCATATCAAGCTATATGAAGTTAAAACCAGGTACTGTGGGTGTTCACTTGATTTTTGGTTCTCATGAAGATGTTTTTCTCTGTGTAGATAGTTGTTAAATTGGTGTCCTTAGTGGGGGGTCAGGGGGACAATCAGTGAAGCATTCTATTCTGCCATCTTTCTCCTCCTGTAGATCTGTAGTATATTTTGAAATATACCTTTGTAGTATATTTTGAAGTCAGGTAGTGCGATGCCTCCTTGTGTGTTCTTATATGGGCCCAGTTTCTGGAGTCCTAAAGCAATTACAATAATAACATCAAAGATCACTGATCAGAAATCATCATAACAGATATAATAATGATGGAAAAGTTGGAAATATTGTGAGAATTACCAAAATGTGACACAAGGACATGAAGTGGGCACGTGCTGTTGGAAAAATGACACTGACATGCTTGACAGTTGCCAGAAACCTTCAGTTTATAAAAAACACACAATATCTATAAACACAATAACGTGCATCACAATAAAACGAGGTCGACCTGTACCTGCCAGTACCCAGGTAATTAGTTTACTAGGAATAAGTAATAATAGCTAAAAAAACTAAATACAGAAATTTAAAAAACACTGTCTTCTCAGGACACAAAAACATGGAAAGACAGTCCAGGCTCATAGAGTGACAGGATTAATATTGTATAAATCACAATACTCACCAAAGCGATTAACAGATTAAATGCAAGTCCTATCAAAATACCAATGACATTCTTCACAGAAATAGGAAAAAACTTATAATATTCATAGGAAACCATAAAATACCTCAAATAGCCAAAGCAATCCTGAGCAAAAAGTGAAAAGCTGGAAGCATCACACTACCTGACTTCAAAATTTACTACAAAGCTATAGTAAACCAAGCAGCATGGTACTGGCTTAAAAACAGACACAGAGACAAATGGAGCAGAATAGAGAACCCATATATAAAGCCACATGCTTACAACCAACTCAACTGAAACAAAGACAAAAAGAACATATGATGCTGAAAAGACCGACATGTCAATAAATAGTACTAGAAAGCTGGATAAGTATATGCAGAAGAATGAAACTAGATTCCTATCTTTCACCACACACAAAAAGCAAATCAAAAATGGGTTAAAGACTTGAATCTGGCTGGGAGTGGTGGCTCACGCCTGTAATCCTAGCACTTTGGGAGGTCGAGGTGAGTGGGTCACTTGAGGTCAGGGGTTTGAGACCAGCCTGGCCAGTATGGTGAAATCCCATCTCTACGAAAACTACAAAACTTAGCCAGGTGTGGTGGTGCACACCTGTAATCCCAGCTACTCTGGAGGCTGGGGCACGAGAATCACTTGAACCGAGGAGGTGGATGTTATAGTGAACTGAGATGGTGACACTGCACTCCAGCCTAGGCCTGAACAACAGAGTGAGATGAGACTCTGTTGAAAAAAAAAAAGAAAAAAAAGACTTGAATTTATGACCTGTAACTGAAACCACCAAGAAACATTGGGGAAATGCTCCAGGACATTGGTCTGGGCAAAGACTTCTTGAGTACGACCTCAAAAGCACAAGAACCAAAGCAAAAATAAACTACTGGGATTACATCAAGTTAAAAAGCTGCATAGCAAAGGAAATTATCAACCAAGTGAAGAGACAACCCACAGAATGGCAGAAAATATTTGCAAAGTATCCATCTGATAAGGGATTCATAATCAGAATACATAAGGGGCTCAAAAAATTTAATGACAAACAATCTGACTTAAAAATGGACAAATAATCTGAATAGATATTTCTCAAAAGAAGACACAAAAATGACCAGCAGGCATATGAAAATATGCTTATTATGAATCATCAGAGAAATACAAATCAAAACAATGCAATATCATCTCACCCCAGTTAAAATGGCTTTTATCAAAAGACAGGCATGAACAGATGCTAGCAAGGAGGTGGAGAAAGGGGAACCTGTGTACACTGTTGGTGGGAATGTAATTTACTACAGCCCCTATGGAGAACAGTATGGGGTTCCTCAAAATCCTAAAAATAGAACTAGTATATGATCCAAGTATTCCACTGCTGGGGAAAGAGAGAGAGAGAGAGAGATGGATAGATAGATAGATAAATAAATTTATCTGTACATCAAAGAGATATATCTGCATACTCATGTGTATTGCAAGTCACGATAGCCAAAATATGGATTTAGCCTAAGTGCCCATCGACGGATGAATGGATTAGGCAAATGTGGCATATGTACACAATGGAATATTATTCAGGCATAAAAAGAATGACTGGATATTATGTTAAAGGAAATAAGCCAGGCACAGAAAAACAAAGATTGCATGTTTTCACTCATATATGGGAGCTAAAAAAGTGGTTCTCATGAAGATGGTGACTATAGTGATGGTTACCAGAGGCCAGAAGGGGAAGCGGGGGATGAAGGGGAAATAAAAGAATATAAATAAAAGAATATAAATATTACCACTGAACTGCACACTTACAAGTGGTAAAGAGGGTGCATTACATGTGTATATTTTACCTCAGTAAAAATAAATTTTAAAAATAAAATCACGTTCTTCTCACCACTTACTGCTGAGTTATTGTTGGAATAATGAATTACTACTACAGATGAGTCATATACCTAAGTAAGTAGTAAAATAGAGACAACAACAATAGTTCAGTGGAATGTAGAACATAGGGAATCTAGTCAGGTCAGATAAAATTTTGTTGGTGTTGAGTTAATATATAAGTTCTACTTAACTGGGCTTTCCCATGAAACACGTTACATAGAAAGAGCTAACAGTCATTGCAATACTAAGTGAACCTGATCCTGAAAATCGTGTTCTTTGCAAGTCTCAATTATTCATTTTAGTTGGGATAAGAACTTATAAGGATAGGTGCTGAGTGTTACCCAGGAAAAAAAGGTCCAAAGGATAACAGGAGATAATTTGAATATCTATGTGACGCCTGGAAAAAGCAAAATCCTTCCTAATCATTCTACTATTTTTTGTTGGAATAATAAATTACCACAGACATCTGGTGGTAAACATGTAATTAGCAACCTAAAGATAGCTAGAATTAGCCAGACCAGGTAATTGATTGCAGGAAGCTGAAGATAACTGGCCTATGCCAGGGAGTTCAATAACCATTTTCCTCAATGCAAAATTCCAACCTCATGTTAGAAATATTACCAAATATAGTAGATATCTACTTTATCCAAGTGAGTAATTAACTAGAGATAACTACATGAAGCCAGTACCTGGAATAAAGAAACTCTTCTCAGTACTAGTTGAATAAACAACTAGCAATTACTAGGAAAACTGGTTGAACATAGAAAGTTTAGTAACCATTCGAGTCAATTCTGTATTCTTACTTTTTTAGGATTGTTGACTAGGTACTATGGATATGGTAACTAGAGTTACCTGAGTAAGAGTTAAATACAGAATCCTCCATAAAACTGGAATAACTGGTTGAAGACAGAAGTATCACATTGCATTCTCCTCAGTATTTCTCATTTCTTGTTGGAATAATAAGTTGGTTCTGTCAATGGGTAGTGAGTACCTAGGTTATTACAAAGCAAGAAATAAGAAGAGATGACTAGAATAAATATTTGATACCAGAATGGTGAAAAAAACATTCTTTTAAAATAGAAACTCTAATTTCCTGTGTAATTAATGAGTTACAATTAGTTAGTACTGGAGATATCTATATGAGATGTGGACTTCATTTTTGGGGGGTGGTACATACTTAACAGATGAACTGCTGGGTCACATGGTAGATCTATTTTGATTTTCCAAGGAACCATTACACTGTTTTTTATAACGGCTGTACCAATTACATGTCTGTCAACAGCGTGTAACAGTGAGGTGATAGTTCATTGTGGTTTTCATTTGCATTCTCTGATTATTAATGATGTTGAGCACATTTTCATATACCTGTTGGCCAGTTGTGTGTTTTCCTTCTACAAATGCCTATTCAAGTCCTTTGCCTATTTGTTAACCAGACTATTTATTTATTTGCTATTGAGCTGTGTGAGTTCTTTATATATTTTGGATATTAACTCATTATTAGATACATGGTTCGCAAATAGCTTCTCCCAAACCATAGCCTGCCTTTTCATTTTGTTGACTGTTGGCTGTGCAGAAGCTTTTAGTTTCCAGCCTGCTCACTTGCCCTATATATTTCAGCTTCCTAGACCCCCACATTGTGTGAATGTGTGAGCCAATTGCTTAAACTGTATCATATATATAATTCATAAATCAATACTACATGATAGTAAATATATATTTATGATATATAATATTACACACACACACACACACACAATATCCTATTGTTTTAGTTTCTCCTTCTCTGAGGAACCCAGCCTGATACCGAAACCCAGCCTGATACCGATACCCAGCTGAGCGAGTGTGTTTGCTGATCTTGACCTCTGGAAGCCAGTGCTTTAAACCATGAGAATGAAAAATTGTGAGGCACTATGTGGATGCTGGGAGAAGTATGTGAGATGGAAAAGTTGTTTCATGGCATCCAAGAAGTGAATGACCCTCAAGGTGTAGCAGAGGAATTTGTAGGAGAGAGGGATGACTGACGTCTTCGGATAGCCCTCCATCCATCCCAGTTAGCATGGAGGGATTTTAGGCAGGTCATACAGAAACTGGGTAATGATGGCAGGTGTGGAGGAACAGAATGTACCACTGAATGGGAGGTCCGGGGGAAACATGTGGCGGAAATATTCTCCCGTGCCACGTGATCTGCCAAAATTGAACATGGGGAGTTTAGGAGGGGCGACATGTCAGTTTGGGAACTATCTTTAGGGGTGCTAACCCAAATCTCCCTTTCTCCAACTAGAGCACCCTGCCTTCCTCATTAGATGTCACCCCCCCCCGCCCCCGACTTCATCCGCCATGTCCTGATGGTGCTTTGTGACGTATAAGGCCTGCGTTCCCACCCAGGGCTACCATTGGCTGGGTAGTGGAGTGTTGACCAATCACAGCTCAGGGGCGTGATTGTCTCGTCCTGGGATCGCGAGAGGGGTATATACAGGGAGGCCAGACAGCCTGGAGTTAGTCGACCGTTGTGAGACGTTGAGCTGCGGAAGATGAGTCCAAAGCCGAGAGCCTCGGGACCTCCGGCCAAGGCCGAAGAGGCAGGAAAGAGGAAGGCCTCCTCTCAGCTGAGCCCCAGTGGCCCGAAGAAGAAGGTGAGTGACCCTCCCAAGCTCCTCCTCGTCTTCCCCTCGCCTCCTTCCTCACAAGAAGCCTCTCCTGTCCTCACTTGGCACAACCCCCCAACCCGGTCCCCACCGCTTCTGAGGACACGTCCCTGTTCCCAGCCTCCTCCATCCTCGTCCCTAAACCACAGCCCTTCTGTGATCGTCCCTGTTGTCCTTCCAGACTGCCAAGGTGGCCAAGAAGGGAAAAGCGGTTCGTAGAGGGAGACGCGGGAAGAAAGGGGCTGCGACAAAGATGGCGGCCGTGACGGCACCTGAGGCGGAGAGCGGGCCAGCGGCACCCGGCCCCAGCGACCAGCCCAGCCGGGAGCTCCCTCAGCACGAGCTGCCGCCGGAGGAGCCAGTGAGCGAGGGGAGCCAGCACCACCCCCTGAGTCAGGAGACCCAGCTGGGGGAACCACTGAGTCAGGCGAGTGAGGTGGAAGAACCACTGACTGTGTGGATGGCCAGCTACTACCCTATCTCCGAGAGCCGCGACTAAGTTCAGGCCCAGCCGCCAGACCTCAGAGATCTCACCAGCGGGGTGCTTGCCATACTGTTGATAATAAAATGAATGTGTTGCAAATTGATCTGAGTGACTCCGTGTTCTCTGATGGTGGGGAGGGAGGGAGGGAGGGAGGAAGAGGAGGTGTGTGGGGAGGGAGGGAGGGAGGAAGAGGTGGTGTGTGGGGAGGGAGGGAGGGAGGAAGAGGTGGTGTGTGGGGAGGGAGGGAGGAAGAGATGGTGTGTGGGGAGGGAGGGAGGGAGGAAGAGGTGGTGTGTGGGGAGGGAGGGAGGAAGAGGAGGTGTGTGGGGTGGGAGGGAGGAAGAGGAGGTGTGTGGGGAGGGAGGGAGGAAGAGGTGGTGTGTGGGGAGGGAGGGAGGAAGAGGTGGTGTGTGGGGAGGGAGGGAGGGAGGAAGAGGTGGTGTGTGGGGAGGGAGGGAGGGAGGAAGAGGAGGTGTGTGGGGAGGGAGGGAGGAAGAGGTGGTGTGTGGGGAGGGAGGGAGGGAGGAACAGGTGGTGTGTGGGGAGGGAGGGAGGAAAAGGAGGTGTGTGGGGAGGGAGGGAGGAAGAGGAGGTGTGTGGGTAGGGAGGGAGGAAGAGGAGGTGTGTGGGGAAGGAGGGAGGAAGAGGAGGTGTGTGGGGAGGGAGGGAGGAAGAGGAGGTGTGTGGGTAGGGAGGGAGGGAAGAGGAGGTGGTGTGTGGGGAGGGAGGGAGGGAGGAAGAGGTGGTGTGTGGGGAGTGAGGGAAGGAGGAAGAGGAGGTGTGTGGGGAGGGAGGGAGGAAGGAAGAGGTGGTGTGTGGGGAGGGAGGGAGGAAGAGGTGGTGTGTGGGGAGGGAGGGAGGAAGAGGTGGTGTGTGGGGAGGGAGGGAGGAAGAGGTGGTGTGTGGGGAGGGAGGGAAGTGGGGTCCAGCGGGGTTGAGGTCACAGGGACAGGTCACAGTTAGCCAGACAGGAGGATAAGGATTGCATCATGGCTGAGCACTGGAGACAAATTTCCCCTTCACAGGATGACTCCGCTTCTTATACGGTTTGTTTCTTCATGCAATCTTGCTAGCACATACACCAGGTACCAAGAACTGGATTCTACCTACTTAGGTTTCACTGTCAAAATACCTTTTCGGTTATAGAAACCGATGGAAGAATCGTTTCCATCTCTTTCCTTTCAGCGTCCCCTCCCTACAATCTAATATAATTAAGAAGAAAAATTCAAAGTAGAGAAAAATCTATCTACTTGAAAAAAGCCTTTTTATTTTTGCAACTGAGGAGACAGAAAGTACATTTCATATTTCCATACATTAGAAATACACAGGTCCTTTCTATATACAGAATTTACTGTATACAAATATACAGAAACATATGTAAATAAAATGTAATATACAACTATATTTACTATATACAAACCTATATAGATTGTATACATTTATATATAAATATATAAATACAAATATAGAAATATGGATTATATATTTACATATAATATAAATATAAATATATAGATATAGATTATATATATATCTTAGAAATACACAGGTGTTTTCTATATATACTAGAACCTACTATATATGTATATATTAATGTATGTGTTTTTATATAATTCGTAGATTAAATATAGAAATATTTACATATATATTTTATGTATAAATACACATATAAAACATATTTATATATTATATATAATCATTTATTTTAGAGGGTAAGACGTTAATATTGTTCAAGCATGGGTCTCAGGCAAAAGGAGAAAGGAAATTATTTTAAGAAGAAATGAGTACAAAGATAAATATACAATATATAAAATATATATTCTATATGTGGTCATTTATTTTAGAAGGTAAGCTGTTGATATTGTTGAAGCATGCTTCTCAGGCAAAAGGAGAAAGGAAATTATCATTTTAAGAAGAATAAAGTACAAAATTATCACGATTTAATTTCCAGTTGTTAATAATTACGCAGACAGAATAACTCATGTCCTTTAATCTTACAATGAATAGCACGTTAAACTTTTATGTGATTCTGAAAATATGAATTTCCATATAATAAGGGTTTGAGATGTAAAGCACTAACTTTATAGGCAGTTTTCACTTGTTACATACATTGTTCTTATACCTTTAAAGATGTTAAAATTAATGGTGGCTTTGAAGAGATGGTAGCATCATTTGAGAAACAACAAATGAGTTCTGTTTCATCCTTTCCTTGGTGTGGTCAGGGCTTCACTTCATTAGCTTAGGAAGGGATTTCAGAGCTTTTCATGTTGAACTTGTAGCTGCCTCCTATGGAATCCTACGAAATCTAGGCCACTATACCACAGAAACAGGGCGTTGCCCCATGTCCTGAACACCATCATTTTGTGGTATATTTCTTTTGTATTTCTTATATGGAAATACCATATAAGAATGAGCATGCTTGGTATAACTCAAAGCCTGTTTATTTGCAAGGCTGTATTGACCCTGAACGATAAATATTTGTATGTTACGGATGGGAAACAAGTCCGCATGAAAAGCTCCTGCTGTCTTTTAGGAAAGCGTATTGGCTGTGGTTGTATATCTCTTTCCAAAGGGAAATTGGTGAACTCTCTGCTATAGTTTTTTCCATAATGACAGCATAAAAACTGAAATAAATTTATCTTGTCAGTGGCCACTTTTGGGGTTGGTGTATATTAGGGAGCACTTCTGCAGTGTGTTTCAAAATTACATTCAAGGATTAATTTCATGCACCTTATTTTAATGCCATATTTCCATTCAAGCTCTGCATGTCACAACAGTCTGTGATGATTCTTTTGGCATTGAAATAATTATCCATGGCACTTAAACCGTGTTTCTTTCATCATTTCATGGCAGTAGGAGCTTCAACTGCTATTTGTTGGGAACCCATCCTGACTAGCTCTTTCACTAGGGCTTCATGTTTTATTGTGATGATTGGCAGACTTGTGTTTCAGACATTTTCAGATTTGGAAAGTTACTATGATTTTGAAATTATAGATGCAAAAATGTCATTGAATTTACTTTCACAAACTTTTAATTCATTATAGACAATAAGAGGTTTAATCAGAAATCAGGCCAGGTGCGGTGGGTCACGCCTGTAATCCCAGCACTTTGGGAGGCCAACGCAGGCAGATCACTTGAGGTCAGGAGCTTGAAAGCAGCCTGCCTAACATGGTGAAACACTGTCTTTACTAAAAATACAAAAATTAGCCAGGCGTGGTGGTGTGCACCTGTAATCCCAGTTACTTGGGAGGCTGAGGCAAGAGAATTGCTTGAGCCCTGGAGGTGGAGGTTGCAGTGAGCAGAGATTGCAAGACTGCACCCACTGCACTCCAGCCTGGGTGACAGAGCAAGACTCCATCTCAAAAAAAAAAAAAAAAATCAATAATTTAAGTAATCTTTTAATTTGTTGGAGCATTCACAAATACTACATCTTCATTTAAGTCTCTCTTTATTCTACATGTTATACACACAGTTAAACTAGTTAATAAGAGTGTTAAATACTTTCCCTCCTTCTCCAACTACCCACAATCTCAGGCTTAAAATAAACAGTGGAATGAGTAAAGACCCAAAATAATATAACAGCAAAGGTGCAGTTGACTTTTGTAATCAAATGATAAATATCAAAGCTTCCTAGCATTATAGGCAAATCTTCCTGTGTCCCTAAAGGGAGGATCCCCTTGACAACAGTCATGAACAACAGGTGATCTTGAGATTTTCAGCTGTCAAAGACGGTGGGAGAATTTGAAAACACCTTGTACATATTAAAGAGCTAAGCATGAGATGATGCATACATACATATGTCTCTGTCTCATTAGACCGCAGGAAATAGGACACATGGCAGGAAGGCTCACTTCGATTCCCCTTGACCATGCAGCTTCCTCTGCTCCTGACTCCTAAGAACTTTCTGACCTATTGGTCATTCCCAGCTTCAGATCCCCACGCATACAGATTGTTTTTGGCTCCACGTCAGTGATACACAGGACAGAGGATTGCTCTCAAAAAACACTCCGGAATTGAAAAATGACAGGAGAAGCTCAACGCGATGGCTGGGTACCAGAGGGAAGGCCTTCCGCTGTTTTGAACACTGATGCTAAGCTCTAGAATAACTGCAGCTGCAGCCTGTTGGACCTGGGCATGTGTCAGGCAGGGTGTGAAATGCTCTCCATGCACGACCTCATTTCTCCCTCACATTACCCCTATGGATTAATCGGGGCTCTAGAGAGACGCTACCAACAGGTTATCAGCAAAGACAGATGAGAGGGGATTTATTAGGGGAATTAGAGGGTGAAAAGTCTCAGGACAAGCTGTCTGCAAGCTGGAGCCCCTGGGATGCCAGGAGTGTGACTCAGTCCACACCCAAAAACCTCAGAACCAGGGAAGTGGATGGTGTAATTCTCAGTATAAAAAGAGCCTGAAGTTCTGATGTCCAAGGGCAGGAAAAGAAGAGTCTCAGCTCCAGGAGAGAAAGGGAGGAAAGTGCCTTTCCTCTGCCCTGTTTCTTCTATCTGGGCCCTCAGAGAATTGAATGGGGCCTGTCTCTATTGAAGACATCTTCCCCACTCTGTCCACCAGCTCACGCCAATCTTCCCAAGAATACCTGTGCAGGCTCACCTAGAAACAATGCTTTACCAATTCCTGACGTATTCCTTAAGGCAGTCACGTTGACACCTGAAATTAACCATCACACCCTGTAAAATGAGTAGTGTCCCCACTGGACAAATGAGACAGACAGTTTGAGTAACTTTCTTATACTGCTTATAGGTTATAGAGTCAGGATTAAAACTCAGGTCTGCAAAGATCAAATTCTAAACTCCACCCTCTTAAGGACTGCTGCTCAACACTGTGGAAGCAGTACTGTATTAGACACTGTACAAGGATTGAAGAGGCATTCGAGACACATCCCCTGCTTTAGGGACCACATCCTAGCTCGCATTCATGACAGGAGTCATGTTTCTGTGACTCTACTATAGACCCCGGAACCAAGTGTGAATTGGTACGCTTTAGGTGTGCATAAGCTCTGCAGAAATCCTAAGAAAGAGCCAGATAATTATAGGCTCAATTCATATAGGCAAGTTTTTACGAAAATAGCTTTTAGCCAATTCCTGAAAGAAAATATTTTTACTGGCAGAAAAATGTTCTGCTGGAGAATAACTAGTTGAAGGGCTTTGGGGGGAGGGGCCCTGGACATATGTACACACAAGTGGGGGAAAAAGACACACAGAATAGAAACAGAATTGAGGACCCTTCAGGGAGAGAAGTAAGGAAAAGTGCTAGCCCAGCAAGCTGATAAAAATATATCTGCCCTGTATTTAAAGTTAATTCCATCTCTTGATGTTTTTTTCATATTATTCATTTTATTATATTTGTTAGTATAGTATTATCCACCTTATTGTCCCATATATTATGGCATTTCCCCCTATATGTGAATATATTACCACATAGAAGGAAATGACCTCATTTTCCTAATACATAATTAGACACATGAGTTTATTCGTTTACAAGCAAAAATGTGTCTCCTCCATTAAGTATTAAAACAAAGAAAACCATAAAATATTCCAGAGTCGAATCTTGGAGCTCAATACTCAGAAATGTTGCTAATTTGCACATTTTATATGGTACTGAAGACTCCCACATTAAGGAGTGCTTTTGTGTCTGTTTGGTTGGAGACCTCAATGTTTTGATGAAAGTTCATTCCTAGGAGGCCACTGTCATCAAATCAACTTTGCATAAGAAAACTTATGAAAACACAAACCATTCTGTCCTCACAACTTTAGTCCACAACACTGGCAAATGGAGTCAAAACTGCATGCTCATAGTTTATCACCACAAACTATGAAGCTACTAGAAGAAAACTATGGGGAAATGCTTGAGGACACTGGTCTGGACAAAGACTTTTTGAGTAAGATGTCCAAAGCACAGGCAGTAAAAACAAAGCAGACAAATGGAATAACATGAAGCTCAAAAGCTTCTGCATGGTATAATAAACTTTCAATGAAGAGACAACCTAAAGAATGGAAGAAAATAATTGCAAACTATACATTTAATGAGAGATTAATAACCAGAATATATATATGTGTGTGTGTGTGTGTGTGTGTGTGTGTGTGTGTATAGAGAGAGAGAGAGAGAGACAGCTCAAGCAACTCAGAATAATAATAATAATTATTATTATTATTATTATTATTGCGTGTAGACAAATGAATCAGGCTCTGTGGCTCCGGGGAACTGGAAATCTTCACACAAAGGCAGAGAAAGCCCTTCCAGAATATTTCTACACTATTTCCTACACTAATCACTCAAGAACCATTTCCAAAAGCAATAAAGTATATCTGGCCAACCCATGATCAGCACCAAAGCTTGCAGAATTTTGACTTTGCCTTTTTGGTACTGGCCTTTCATTTTTAAAAATAATTGTTTTGTCCTTTTGCTTCAGACATGTATAAAACAAACAGAAAACATTATTTAGGAATGACTGACTCTATATTACTGAATCAATTATTAAATCTTGCTGAATGATTGATCTTGGCAAATAGAGATGTAACTACTTCTTGATGCCAACTGTAATTCAAATCTCTTCTCAGTAAAGAATTAATGAAATGCTTAGCCGGGCATGGCCAATGGAATTAGAATTAGCCCAGTCTTGCCGTAACTTTCTGCTTCCTTACTGTCCTGAGTTTCGGTGGGCAATAGATTCATTTTTGTAGATTTCTACAGAAACATCTGCAACACTGTCTTTTTGCATTCATAACTTAAGGCTTTCATAATTATTGCAGAAGTTTCTCAGTCTCTCCATGTGAAATTTCTCTTAGCTATTGGATTTTAGATATTTCACAGTTCCTTTTGTGCCTCTAAACACAACAGGCCCAATTCTGCTACTTAAAGTGGTTTCATGTTCCAGTTGCCTGCTCAGAATATGTCTGTTTAATCCCCCTTCTATGGTGATTGATCTGTTTACACTATACTCTCCTAGACTGGGGAAGTTTCAAAGTTGAATCTAGCTTTTTAGGATGTAGACAGCTGCCAAATTCATGGCAAAAATGACATGCTACCTTAAAATATCTATTCAGGCTGGGCACGGTGGCTCACGCCTGCAATCCCAGCACTTTGGGAGGCCGGGACAGGTGGATCACCTGAGGTCAGGAGTTCAAGACCAGGCTGGCCAACATGGCAAAACTCCATCTCTACTAATACAAAAATTAGCTGGGCATGGTGGTGCGTGCCTGTAGTCCCAGCTACTCGGGAGGCTGAGGCAGGAGAATCCCTTGAACCCGGCAGGCAGAGGTTATAGTGAGCCAAGATCGCACCACTGCACTCCAGCCTGGTGACAGAGCAAGACTCTGTCTCAAAAAAAAAAAAAAAAAAAAAAGTCTATCCAAAGGTACCAAAGGTACTTGCTGTATGAGGCATCATAACTTCCTGTGAAAATGAAAGCTATGCACTTTTTCAATTAAAAACAACAGTGCACATAGATATACATACACTCCTGAGCATGCATCAGGTGTGCCGCACACATTCACACACACGCCTCCTCCCCCCCAGACACACATTATCTTAGAGTGTGCCTTGGCATCCTTCTTCACATAGACATATGACATTGTTGAAGAGACCCAGCTCTGTGTGGTCAGTCTGTGTGCCCAGCATCACCTTTGTCCCTCCACAGCTATGTGCCCACTTTGTGTGGTCTTTATATTTTTCTGAAGAAGAGTCAGGTTACTCATTCACTTTATTTGTGTACACACTTCAAAAAATATATATTATAACATTTCTATAATATCCAATAAAAGGATGAAATTAGAGGATGTAACTTCTGACCCAAAAAAGGACAAAATAAAATGGTAATAATCAAGCTAAAATAAAACAAACACAAACAAGATAGAATAAAAGTGATATGAAAAGCAAGTATACTAACAGAAAGTACAATATAAGATGACAGAAATGAGTCCATAAACACAATGGATACAAACAGATTAAACTCTATAATGAAAAGATGAAGACACAAAAGGTTTGAAAAGAAAAAGATGGAAAACAAAATACCAAACATGTATCAATCCAAGGAAAAAGGCTTAATTGTATCAACATCAGATAAATTAAATATTAATGCAAAAGTCATTCTTATTGGTAAAACAGTTATCCCTATGGGAAAATCTGTTAAGTTCTCAGATAGCTATAACAATTTAAATCTATATGCATCTAATTAAATGGCATTTATATATAATATACATAAAAGAAAAATTAACAGAATGAAAATAGAAATGAACAAATCCACCATTATACTGGGATAATTCAGCATATTCTCACCAGCTGTGAGAATGGTCTATGACTGGCATAGAGATCAAACTAATATAAATATAAAAGATTTAATAGTTTAATAAGCTCCTTGTAATGGACATATATAGAAAACTACATGAAATAATTGGAGAACACGTTCTTTTCAAGCGTTCCAGAAAATTTTCTAAAACTTGGTTACCCACTTGACATAAAGTATGTCTTCTCAAATTTCAAAGAATCTGAAATTTTCTAACTATAATACAAAAATTAAAAAGTTAATGCCTAAAGAAAACCTTCAATGGCCCTGTATATTTAAAAACGTAAAAAGACACACAAAGATCACTATGAGTTAAAAGAAAAATCATAATAAAAATAAAACTGTGTCTAGGAGAGTTTGATAATAATAACAAACTCCCTTTACTCCATTCATAATTTAAGGCTTTTATAATTATTGCAGAAGTTGACAAAGTACATATTTAAAAGAAAAATTTTACCTTTAATTTTTATGCATGGATCTTATTTGGGCCATAAGCCAAGCACATGAATATGTGTGTGTGTCTGTGTGTGTGTGTGTGTGTGTGTGTGTGTGTGTGTGTGTGTGTGCATCTGTATATATACAAGATATTCTACTCTGGGGCAGGCAGAAATGTCTAGGAGTTGGGATGAAATGGAATTGGCCATGAGTTGATGACTGCAGAAGCTTGGAGAAGGTCTGTAGCTGTTTCTTGGACCATTCTCTCCCTCTCATCCTTCACCCCAACGAGTCCTGTATCTAGTCCCATATAACAACACCACACACTGAGACAAATATTTTTGTCAGCTTCTTACCTACACGTTGAGATGACTTTATACATTTACAAGAAACAAGTAAAGGCATATATGTATTTTCCCTTGTTCACATAATATATAGTATATCGTACACGTCCATTTACAACCCACTTTTTTCACCTAACATCATATCTCAGAAAGTCTTCCTTATCATTTGATTGTAGTGGCATTCCCACCATTTGGACACACAGTATTTTATTGAATCCTTCCTCTCCTGAGGAACATCTAGGGTGTTTGTAACTCTGTGCGAAGGCTAGGGCTGCCGTGAACAAAACTGTGCATCCGCCACGTCATCCATGGGCAAGTGTCTCTGCAGGAAACATTCTCAAAAATGGAACAGCTGGGAGAGCTGGGTCCCATATCTCATCATTAATACATTTTATTACTGGTGGATATTACCAAATATTTCTCCTCGGGGATTGTACCAATTTGTACTTGTACCAGAAGTGTGCAGGAGTTATTTGCAATACTTTAATAACCCAGTGCCTTTGCCTCCTTTGCCTGGAATATGCATCCTACCTTCATCAGATGCCATCCTCTGGGAGATGATTTAAGAGGGATGCCTTCCATGACAATACCTCCTGGGCTGCACTAGGAGACAGACACGTGCCCCTAGGGGTCCCGCAAATGCATGTCTCACAACACTTCTCACACTGCATTGTGATTGCCAGGGTTCTTCATTTTCTCAAGCTCCAGAATACCAGTTCTGTCTTATTTGTCTTCTTTCACCTGTACTTCCTACCATGCCAGACCCACAGGAAGCTATTGGAGTGTTTGTAACATGAATCTTTAAAAATGGGCTGAGGTCTCTATGGATTACATATACTTCCTAAATCAATTTCCAAATACAAAAAAAAAAATTCAAGCAAGAAATAAAAAGCACATATTTTAAAAGAGCATTACAGTGTGGAGATTCCTTGGAGAACTAAAAGTAGAACTACCATTTGATCGAGCAATCCCACTACTGGGTATCTACCCAGAGAAAAAGAAATCATTATACGAAAAAGATACTTGCACACCCATGTTTATAGCAGCACAATTCGCAATTGCAAAAACATGGAACCAACCCTAATGCCCATCAATCAACGAGTAGATAAAGAAACTGTGGTATATATACACAATGGAAAACTACTCAGCTATAGAAAGGAATGAATTAATGGCGTTTGCAACAACCTGGATGAGACTGCAGACTATTATTCTAAGTGAAGTAACTCAGGAATGGAAAACCAAACATCACATGTTCTCACTTGTAAGTGGGAACTAAGCTATGAGGATACGAAGGCATAAGAGTGATACAATGGACTTTGGGGACTTAGGGGGAAAGGGTGAAAAGAGGGTGAGGGATAAAAGACTACAAATAGGGTTCAGTGTATACTGCTCGGGTGATGGGTGCACCAAAATCTCAAAATCTCAAAAAAGTAAAGAACTTTCTTGTGTTACCAAATACCATGTGACCAAACACTACCTGCTCCCCAATAACCTATAGAAATAAAAAAATTAAAATAAATGTAACAAAAAAGCATTACAAAATCAAATTCAGAAAAAGAGATATGAACATAAAAATGACCCCAAAATAGCAACTTTCAAATTTTGAACACAAATAAGGATGGAGCTATTTTGTTTGTTTAAGTGCCTATAGAAATTGTATTATAACCAAACAGGCTTTTGTAGTCATTTGTAGAAAAATAAGTACAACATAAAGTGAATACAGTAATAAAGGAAGTTGTATATCTGTTATAAATAAACATATACATTTTTCATATATGTCTATAGGGCAATGTCCATCATTCTGGAGAAGTCGTATGGAGCTGTTTAGTACATTTTAACTAATGTTCCTTAAAAAAAAAAAAAGAGGCTGGGCGCGGTGGCTCACGCCTGTAATCCCAGCACTTTGGGAGGCCGAGGCGGGTGGATCACGAGGTCAGGAGATCGAGACCATCCTGGCTAACACGGTGAAACTCTGTCTCTACTAAAAATACAAAAAATTAGCTGGGCGTGGTGGCGGGCGCCTGTAGTCCCAACTACTTGGGAGGCTGAGGCAGGAGAATGGCGTGAACCTGGGAGGCGGAGCTTGCAGTGAGTCGAGATTGCACCACTGCACTCCAGCCTGGGTGACAGAGCAAGACTCCATCTCAAAAAAAAAAAAAAAAAAATTTCTCCTAAGTTCAGACACTGCTTCATTGATTAATTCATTTGTTAATCCATCCACTCACTCAATATCTCCGCAAATATTTATGGTGGCCTTTTTTTTTTTTTTTTTTTTTTTTTTTTGTAAAGGACTATGCTGGGCCAACATGGTGGCTCATTCCTTGTAGTCCCAGCAATTTGGGAGGCCAAGTGGGAGAATCACTGGAGCCAGGAGTTGGAAACTAGCCTGGGCAACATAGTGAGATCATGTCTCTACTAAAAATAATAGCTAAATTTCAAAAACATATTTTTAAAAAGGACTATGTTAGTGCTATAAGGTATCCAAAATTTATCTGATAAAAATTCCAGGCTCTGTAAATTTATAGAAGAGGGGAAGATAATTTTCTTTTATCAGTAAATTATATCATTGTACTTAAAATGTTTTTCATTGGCTTTGATTTTAAGAAATGTAAGGAAAACAAAATGGTTTACATTAATCATATATTGTATATATTCATATGCAAATATTTACAATATGTATTTAAATGTATATGTGATATATTATTCAATCTTGTTTGTGGATTTAGAAAAAAAAAAGAGATTGATACATTTTAAGAAAACTTCCCTGTATGAAAAAAATTTCTGGAAACCGTAAGTGTGAGCTATCTACATTAGTGTTTCTGTGTTTGGCAAAACAGTATTACAGCCCAAACAGGAATGGTTGAGGACAGATAACTTGGCCAAATCACCCTGGCTAGAAAAGTGAGGAGATTGCATCAAACTCACTCCGAAAGCCAATCAAAGAATAACTTGAAACCGCTTTCAGTCACTTGGACTTTGCTTCCTGGTCCTTAGTGGCAGCTAATGAGGTTTAGAAATAAGCACATGTATCTGTCTATACTGAAGGGAAGAAAATAAATCCACTATGGCACCAGTTCAAAACACTGCATGAGCAGTCGAGAGAAACAATTTACCAGAACATGCTTAATGGTAAATCAGAAATGACATGTATGAAAACATGGGGCTGCAACTTGAAAATATTGGAAAATGAGTCATCTAAATTTGCAGAACCAATCAGATCCTGGACTGATACACTTTGTAAGTTGCAACTGCTGGATACCATGTAGCTATGTGATCAAGAGCATCTATCTGTAATGATGAATGCTTCATGTTCACACAGCTTTAAATGCCTGCTTTCTGAAATGATCAATCATTTATTAGCTGTAAGGTAAGGGCAATGACGTATACAATCTTCTCCTGTGCTTAGAGATGTTAAAATTCATGTATGGTACTACAAAGATAAGAACATGCAATAAAAGTTCTAAACTATGTAATAAAATCCAAGGTAGGATTTTTGTGGATTATGTGTTAGTAATGATATTTTAAGAGAATATTAACATTTTGTTAAGCAAATATATTAATATATTAATTATTCAATAATTTTAATTATGATTAATTTTATCATAAGCATTTTCTTTTCTATTTACACATAAGACCCTTACAAATTCAAATAATAAAAAAAGATGTTTTTAAACTGTACTCAGGAATAGACAGACATATGTTTTAAATAAAGAGAGTCTATTTCAACACGGCAAAACCCCATCTCTACTAAAAATACAGACATTAGCTGGTCATGGTGACACATGCCTGTGGTCCCAGCTACTCATGAGGCAGAGATGGGAGGATCACTTGAGGCCGGGGGCAGAGTTTGCAGTGAGCTATGATTGCACCACTGCCCTCCAGCCTGGGTGACAGAGCAAGACCCTGTCCCAAAAAATAAAATAAAAATAAAATGAAATAATAAAATAAAAAACAAAGCACATAGGTCAGCTGGATGCAGTGGCTCATGCCTGTAATCCCAGCACTTTGGGAGGCTGAGGCAGGAGGATCACTTGAGGCCAGGAGTTCAAGACCAGCCTGGGCAACGTAGTGAGACCATGTCTTTACAAAACACACAAAAAAATTAGCCAGCATGGTGGCACATGCCTGTATTCCCAGGTATTCGGGAGGCCTGAAGTGAGGGGATCCCTTGAACTACTGTATACAATTTGCAGCCAGGTGGAAGACAGTACAGACTTCAAAGCCTCCATTAACTCAGCGAACCCGTTCCCCAGCCCATGGACACATACACAAAGACTTACACTCACATCATTTGCTTATGGGAGCCAGCGTTTCTCCTTAGGAGTAGCAAGGGATGAGCTTTTTATTGTCACTGTGGCTTTTCAGTTTATGCAAGTCAACACTTTTCAACAAGGGCTGAGACCAGGATGGAATCCACGCTATCTCCCTCTTTATAATGGTGCCATTTAAAAAATTATTTTGTACAGATGAGATCTTGCTATGCTGGCCAGGGTGGTCTCAAACTCCTGGCCTCAAGTGATTCTCCCATCCCTGCCTCCCAAAGCGCTGGGATTATAGGCATGAGCTACTGTGCCCACCTAAAACAATGCCATTTTTAAGATGAGGTGCATTTAAAGAAAGGGTGTATTTGGTAGGCAAAATAAGTACCCTCCAAAGATGTCCAGGAACTCATGCCTGGAACCTGTGAACATGTGAGACGACAAGGCAAGGGAGGAAATGAGTTGGAAGGTGCTATTGACAGGTACCAATCAGCTGACCTGAAGCATGGATATTATCTTGGGTTATCTCTGGGGGAGTCCAGTGGAATCCCAAGGGTCTTTCTAAGTGTAAAAGAGGCAGGAGAAAGGAACCAGAAAGACAGCCACATGACAAGGATCTGACCCCAAAAATGCTGGCTTTTAAGATGGAGAAAGAGGCCATGAGACAAGGAATGGTGGGAGCTTTCAGAGTCTGAAAAACACAAGAAAACAGCTCCTCCCCTACAACCCCCAGAAGGGACATTGCCCCACTGTCATCTTGAATGTTAACCCAAAGGCACTCAGTCCAGACTTTACATGAAACTATAGAACTGCAGGGCAATAAGTGTATGTTTTTACTTTTAATTCCAAACATTTCACTAACTTATTTTAATTGACGAACTTAAATGGTATATACCATCGACACCAGGTTGCTTTGAAATATGTATACATCGTGAAATAGCTACACCGAGCTAGTTGACGATTGCATTACTTCACCTAAGTATAAGTTTCTTTGTGGTGAGAACTCTTAAAATCTACCCTCTTAGCAATCTTTAAAAATACAATATTATCATTAGCTGTTGTCACAGTGTTTTACAATAGAGCTCTTGAACTTACTCCTCCTGTCTAACTGAAATCTTGTACCCTTTGGCCAACATCTCCCCAACCTTCCACCTCCCCCGGCTCCTGGAAACCACATTCTATTCTCTGATTCTGTGAGTTCAACTGTTTTAGATTCCACATAGGAGTGAGATAATGCAGCCAGGATCACTGGCTCATGCCTACAATCCCAGCAATTTGGGAGGCCAAGGCAGGAGGATCACTGGAGGCCAGGAATTTGAGACTGGCCTGGACAATGCAGGGAGGCTTCATCTCTAGAAAGAAAAAACGTGTGTGTGTGTGTGTGTGTGTGTGTGTGTGTGTGTGTGTGTATATAATTATATAATATATATATTATATATAATATATATTATATAATAATATATACTATATATAATATATAGTATATATGATATATATTATTCTATAATATATATAATATATGTTATATAATATTATATATATTATACATATTATATTATATATTACATATCTTATATCTTATATATAATATATAATATATAATTATATTATATCTTATATATTATATATATTATATTATATAATATATATAATATATATTTATTATACATATTATATTATATATCATATATAATATATATATTATATATTATATACATTATATATAATATATATTATATTATTATATTATATATATTATATTATTCTATATTATATTATATATATTATATTATGTATATGTTATATAGAATATAAATTAATAATAGAATATATATAATATAATATAAAAATCTAATATATAATATAAATATATAATATAATATCAATTATACTTTATTATAATTATATTATATATTCTATATTATATATCATTACATATTATATATAATATATAATATATAATACAAATTATATATATATAAAATATATATTTTTTATATATATATAAAATTTGTATTATTACATATTACATAATTATGCTATACAGATTATATATCTAATATATTAGATATTTATAACGTCTATAGCATAATTATATAATTATGCTATAGATATTATATAATTATGCTATAGATATTATATATAATATATAATATGTTACATTATGTATAATACATAATACATAATATATTACATTATGTATAATATATAATATATGTTACATTATGTATAATATATAATATATCTTACATTATGTATAATATATATCTTACATTATGTATAATAGATAATATATAGCTTACATTATCTATAATAGATAATATATATTATGTATAATAGATAATATATAGCTTACATTATCTATAATAGATAATATATATTATGTATAATAGATAATATATATTATGTATGATAGATAATATATATTGTGTATAATAGATTATATATTATGTATAATGCATAATATATTATATTATGCATTATACATAATATGTTATATTATGCATAATACATATTATATTGTGTATAACATATTATATATTATATTGTGTATAACATATTATATAATATATTGTGTATAACATATTATACAATATATTGTGTATAACATATGTTATACATTATATTGTGTATAACATATGTTATACATTATATTGTGTATAACATATGTTATACATTATATTGTGTATAACATATGTTATACATTATATTGTGTATAACATATGTTATACATTATATTGTGTATAACATATGTTATACATTATATTGTGTATAACATATGTTATACATTATATTGTGTATAACATATGTTATACATTATATTGTGTATAACATATGTTATACATTATATTGTGTATAACATATGTTATACATTATATTGTGTATAACATATGTTATACATTATATTGTGTATAACATATGTTATACATTATATTGTGTATAACATATGTTATACATTATATTGTGTATAACATATGTTATACATTATATTGTGTATAACATATGTTATACATTATATTGTGTATAACATATGTTATACATTATATTGTGTATAACATATTTTATACATTATATTGTGTATAACATATGTTATACATTATATTGTGTATAATATATGTTATACATTATATTGTGTATAATATATGTTATACATTATATTGTGTATAATATATGTTATACATTATATTGTGTATAATATATGTTATACATTATATTGTGTATAATATATGTTATACATTATATTGTGTATAATATATGTTATACATTATATTATGTATAATATATGTTATACATTATATTGTGTATAATATATGTTATACATTATATTGTGTATAATATGTTATACATTATATTGTGTATAATATATGTTATACATTATATTGTGTATAATATATATTATATATAAGTTGGATGTGGTGCACACACCTGTGGTACCAGCCACTCTGAAGGCTCAGGTGAGAGGATCGCTTGAGCCCAGGAGGTCAAGGTTGCAATGAGCTATGATCGTACCACTGCATTCTGGCTGGGCCAGAGCGACACCTGGTCTCTAAAAATAATATGACTTCAAGTACACAGTTACTCATTTGAGGTAGTAAGGGGTGGCATGAACATCAACTGTTCCATCATTAAGTACATTGTGGCCTCTTTCTTGTCCTTCCACTATCGAGTAAATAGTAGTCAGATAACCCAGGATGTACAACAGAACTCAGACATGGACCTCTGCAGTGCTTATTTTGGCTCTGTAACTACTGAAAGAGATCTCAAATAAGGATCTTTTTAGAAACTTAAAGTAGTACTTCATAGTACTTAGTAGTACCAACACACGCTTTGGGTAAAAGGAAAATCCTTTATGAAAATGCAAACTTTAGGAATTAAATGCTCCCCATAGGGACTCACTTATTGCTGTATACATGACTGCAGGCAGAAAAACACAATCTGAATGAACTTGTTTTTTTTCTTAAACTTGGAAAACCTAGAAAAGATGAGTGGTATACAGGGGCCAATTAACATAAATAGCACGAGGAAAAATGAGAGGAAGTCACTCCTCTCCTCCCAATGGGAGTACTGTGTTTTGAAGGATTCATGAATGGAATTTCAGAAACGTGGCAAAAGAATACATTTACTTCACTTACTCCATATATATTCTGAATTTCATATTTACTAAATAAAGTGTTTCCAAATGAACATTTCTTTTTTTACATGTTACATGTAAAATTGTTTTACATGTAAAAACATGTACATCTTTTTAACATGTTACATGCAAAAAATCTTTTTACACGTTGTTATATGTTGTTTCATGTGAAAACTGCACATTAAAAAAAGGAAAGGCAGGCGAATTCATCATTCAAGTTTTTAGATGTCCATATAAACTTCCACATAATCCACGAATATTAAACTGGATAAACAAAGCACTCTACATAATTTACCTTGCCACAGATGTGAAATAATTGTAAGCGTACATAAATGTTAACAAAATGCTTTCATTCAATTCTAAGGGGAGGTATCATTGAATGATGGACCAAAACAAACTAAATAGCATTTTGATGTCTGTGGAAATGACATACCCACAAACCAGTGGCTCAGCATTGATATTAATATATCTTGCTCGGTTGCCTTAATCATTTACAGCAGTATAATTTTTTTAAGAACACAGACAGTAAGGTGCTTTTAATAATTTTGATATGGCCATAGAGTATATCTATTTTTTGAAGTCCTACTTTCATTGGAATTGCCTCTTTATCCTAATGAGTAAATACAAAAGAACGCACAGATAAGATAGCTTTTGTCTTCTTCTTGTTGTTTTCTGAGACAGAGTCTTGCTCTGTCGCCCAGGCTGGAGTGCAGTGGCACAATCTTGGCTTACTGCAACCTCCAACTCCCGGGTTCAAGAGATCCTCCTGCCTCAGCTTCCTGAGTAGCTGGAACTACACGTGCGTGCCACCACGCCCGGGTAATTTTGGTATTTTTAGCAGAGATGGGGTTTCATCATGTTGTTCAGGCTGGTCTCAAACTCCTGACCTCAGGTGATCCACCCACCTTGGTCTCCCAAAGTGCTGGGATTACAAGCGTGAGCCACTGTGCCTGGTCAATTGACGTCTTCATATAGCCCTCCGTCTATCCCAGTTAGCATGGAGGGATTTTAGGTAGGTCATACAGAAACTGGGTAATGATGGCAGGTGTGGAGGAACAGAATGTACCACTGAATGGGAGGTCCGGGGGAAACATATGGCGGAAATATCCTCCCGTGCCACGTGATCTGCCAAAATTGAACATGGGGAGTTTAGGAGGGGCGACATGTCAGTTTGGGAACTATCTTTAGGGGTGCTAACCCAAATCTCCCTTTCTCCAACTAGAGCACCCTGCCTTCCTCATTAGATGTCACCCCCACCCCCCGCCCCCGACTTCATCCGCCATGTCCTGATGGTGCTTTGTGACGTATAAGGCCTGCCTTCCCACCCAGGGCTACCATTGGCTGGGTAGTGGAGTGTTGACCAATCACAGCTCAGGGGCGTGATTGTCTCGTCCTGGGATCGCGAGAGGGGTATATACAGGGAGGCCAGACAGCCTGGAGTTAGTCGACCGTTGCGAGACGTTGAGCTGCGGAAGATGAGTCCAAAGCCGAGAGCCTCGGGACCTCCGGCCAAGGCCGAGGAGGCAGCAAAGAGGAAGGCCTCCTCTCAGCTGAGCCCCAGTGGCCCGAAGAAGAAGGTGAGTGACCCTCCCAAGCTCCTCCTCGTCTTCCCCTCGCCTCCTTCCTCACAAGAAGCCTCTCCTGTCCTCACTTGGCACAACCCCCCAACCCGGTCCCCACCGCTTCTGAGGACACGTCCCTGTTCCCAGCCTCCTCCATCCTCGTCCCTAAACCAGAGCCCTTCTGTGATCGTCCCTGTTGTCCTTCCAGACTGCCAAGGTGGCCAAGAAGGGAAAAGCGGTTCGTAGAGGGAGACGCGGGAAGAAAGGGGCTGCGACAAAGATGGCGGCCGTGACGGCACCTGAGGCGGAGAGCGGGCCAGCAGCACCCGGCCCCAGCGAGCAGCCCAGCCGGGAGCTCCCTCAGCACGAGCTGCCGCCGGAGGAGCCAGTGAGCGAGGGGAGCCAGCACGACCCCCTGAGTCAGGAGAGCGAGGTGGGGGAACCACTGAGTCAGGAGACCGAGGTGGGGGAACCACTGAGTCAGGAGAGCGAGGTGGAAGAACCACTGAGTCAGGAGACCGAGATGGAAGAACCACTGAGTCAGGAGAGCGAGGTGGAAGAACTACCGAGTGTGTAGACGGCCAGCTACTCCCCTATCTCCGAGAGCAGCGACTAAGTTCAGGCCCAGCCGCCAGACCTCAGAGATGTCACCAGCGGGGTGCTTGCCATACTGTTGATAATAAAATGAATGTGTTGCAAATTGATCTGAGTGACTCCGTGTTCTCTGATGGTGGGGAGGGAGGGAGGGAGGGGGGAAGAGGTGGTGTGTGGGGAGGGAGGGAGGGAGGAACAGGTGGTGTGTGGGGAGGGAGGGAGGAAGAGGTGGTGTGTGGGGAGGGAGGGAGGGAGGAAGAGGTGGTGTGTGGGGAGGGAGGGAGGGAGGAAGAGGTGGTGTGTGGGGAGGGAGGGAGGAAGAGGAGGTGTGTGGGGTGGGAGGGAGGAAGAGGAGGTGTGTGGGGAGGGAGGGAGGAAGAGGTGGTGTGTGGGGAGGGAGGGAGGAAGAGGTGGTGTGTGGGGAGGGAGGGAGGGAGGAAGAGGTGGTGTGTGGGGAGGGAGGGAGGAAGAGGAGGTGTGTGGGGTGGGAGGGAGGAAGAGGAGGTGTGTGGGGAGGGAGGGAGGAAAAGGAGGTGTGTGGGGTGGGAGGGAGGAAGAGGTGGTGTGTGGGGAGGGAGGGAGGAAAAGGAGGTGTGTGGGGAGGGAGGGAGGGAGGAAGAGGTGGTGTGTGGGGTGGGAGGGAGGGAGGAAGAGGAGGTGTGTGGGGAGGGAGGGAGGAAGAGGTGGTGTGTGGGGAGGGAGGGAGGGAGGAAGAGGTGGTGTGTGGGGAGGGAGGGAGGAAGAGGTGGTGTGTGGGGAGGGAGGGAGGAAGAGGTGGTGTGTGGGGAGGGAGGGAGGAAGAGGAGCTGTGTGGGGAGGGAGGGAGGAAGAGGTGGTGTGTGGGGAGGGAGGGAGGGGGGAAGAGGTGGTGTTTGGGGAGGGAGGGAGGAAGAGGTGGTGTGGGGAGGGAGGGAGGAAGAGGTGGTGTGTGGGGAGGGAGGGAGGGAGGAAGAGGAGGTGTGTGGGGAGGGAGGGAGGGAGGAAGAGGTGGTGTGTGGGGAGGGAGGGAGGGAGGAAGTGGAGGTGTGTGGGGAGGGAGGGAGGGAGGAAGAGGTGGTGTGTGTGGGGAGGGAGGGAGGAAGAGGTGGTGTGTGGGGAGGGAGGGAGGGAGGAAGAGGAGGTGTGTGGGGAGGGAGGGAGGAAGAGGTGGTGTGTGGGGAGGGAGGGAGGAAGAGGTGGTGTGTGGGGAGGGGGGGAGGGAGGAACAGGTGGTGTGTGGCGAGGGAGGGAGGAAGAGGAGGTGTATGGGGAGGGAGGCAGGAAGAGGTGGTGTGTGGGGAGGGAGGGAGGAAGAGGTGGTGTGTGGGGAGGGAGGGAGGAAGAGGACGTGTGTGGGGAGGGAGGGAAGAAGAGGTGGTGTGTGGGGAGGGAGGGAGGAAGAGGTGGTGTGTGGGGAGAGAGGGAGGAAGAGGTGGTGTGTGGGGTGGGAGGGAGGGAGGAAGAGATGGTGTGTGGGGAGGGAGGGAGGAAGAGGTGGTGTGTGGGGAGGGAGGGAGGAAGAGGTGGTGTGTGGGGAGGGAGGGAGGGAGGAAGAGGTGGTGTGTGGGGAGGGAGGGAGGAAGAGGTGGTGTGTGGGGAGGGAGGGAGGGAGGAAGGGGTGGTGTGTGGGGAGGGAGGGAGGAAGAGGTGGTGTGTGGGGAGGGTGGGAGGAAGAGGTGGTGTGTGGGGAGGGAGAAAGGACAGAAGGAAGGAACAAGTGGTGTGTGGGGAGGGAGGGAAGTGGGGTCCCGCGGGGTTGAGGTCACAGGGACAGGTCACAGTTAGCCAGACAGGAGGATAAGGATTGCGTCATGGCTGAGCACTGGAGACAAATTTCCCCTTCACAGGATGACTCCGCTTCTTATACGGTTTGTTTCTTCATGCAATCTTGCTAGCACATACACCAGGTACCAAGAACTGGATTCTACCTACTTAGGTTTCACTGTCAAAATACCTTTTCGGTTATAGAAACCGATGGAAGAATCATTTCCATCTCTTTCCTTTCAGCGTCCCCTCCCTACAATCTAATATAATTAAGAAGAAAAATTCAAAGTAGTGAAAAATCTATCCACTTGAAAAAAGCCTTTTTATTTTTGCAACTGAGGAGACAGAAAGTACATTTCATATTTCCATACATTAGAAATACACAGGTCTTTTCTATATCTAGTAGAATTTACTATATACAAATATATGTAAATTTTTATATAAATAAAATATACAACTATATTTACTATAGACAAACATATGTTTACATATAAAATATATACATATAGACAAAATATGGAATATATATTTATATATAAAATATATAAATATAAATAAATGCAAATATAGATTATACACATTAGAAATACACAACTCTTTTTTGTACATAGTAGAACCTATTATGTATATTTATATATTAATATATCTTATGTTTTTATATTTATAGATTACATATATAAATATTTATATTCTATATATTATATATAAAACATTAAACATATTTATATTTATAAATAATATATCAATATAGACATCAAATCTATATATGAAACCTATCTATAAATATAAATACATGAAAAGAGATATATAAATATAAATATATATAAAATATATATTCTATATGTGATCATTTATTTTAGAAGGTAAGGTGTTGTGATTGTTGAAGCATCCTTCACAGATAAAAAAAGAAAGGAAATTATCATTTTAAGAAAAATAAAATAAAAATAAAAAATAAATAAAGTACAAAATTCCCAGTTGTCAATAATTACAATGAGAGAATAATATAGAACTTGCTATATATAGAAAGGATGGGTATTTCTAATGTGTATATATGTAATGTACATTTACATATATAATTATATAAATGCACAGATCTTTTCTATATATAGGATAATGCACTGCTGTATTTCTAATGTGTTATATATATTAAACCTATATTTATATATATTTATATGAATACACAGGTTTTATACATATTTATATCAATGCACAGGTATTTATATAAACATATAAACACACAGGTCTTTTCTATATATAGTAGAATTTTACATAGTAGAATTTATGATACATTTAGAAAAGACCTGTGTATTTCTATATTTATATTTAGAAAAGACCTGTATATTTCTAATGGATACATATATAGTTTGTATTTATATGTATATTTATAGATAAATATATAATCTCTGTATATTTATAGATAAATATATAATCTCTATATATTTATATATCTATTTCTATGTATTTACATTTAGATAGAGATCTATTTCACATGTAGATTATATAAATATTTATATTCTATGTAAATATATAAATACAAATATAAATATGTAAATATATTTATATTTATATATAATATATAAATATGTAATGCATAAAGATAAATATACAATATATAAAATATATATTCTATATGTGATCATTTATTTTAGAAGGTAAGCTGTTGGTATTGTTGAAGCATGCTTCTCAGGCAAAAGGAGAAAGGAAATTATCATTTTAAGAAGAATAAAGTACAAAATTATCACGATTTAATTTCCAGTTGTTAATAATTACGCAGACAGAATAACTCATGTCCTTTAATCTTACAATGAATAGCACGTTAAACTTTTATGTGATTCTGAAAATATGAATTTCCATATAATAAGGGTTTGAGATGTAAAGCACTAACTTTATAGGCAGTTTTCACTTGTTACATACATTGTTCTTATACCTTTAAAGATGTTAAAATTAATGGTGGCTTTGAAGAGATGGTAGCATCATTTGAGAAACAACAAATGAGTTCTGTTTCATCCTTTCCTTGGTGTGGTCAGGGCTTCACTTCATTAGCTTAGGAAGGGATTTCAGAGCTTTTCATGTTGAACTTGTAGCTGCCTCCTATGGAATCCTATGAAATCTAGGCCACTATACCACAGAAACAGGGCGTTGCCCCATGTCCTGAACACCATCATTTTGTGGTATATTTCTTTTGTATTTCTTATATGGAAATACCATATAAGAATGAGCATGCTTGGTATAACTCAAAGCCTGTTTATTTGCAAGGCTGTATTGACCCTGGACAATAAATATTTGTATGTTACGGATGGGAAACAAGTCCGCATGAAAAGCTCCTGCTGTCTTTTAGGAAAGCGTATTGGCTGTGGTTGTATATCTCTTTCCAAAGGGAAATTGGTGAACTCTCTGCTATAGTTTTTTCCATAATGACAGCATAAAAACTGAAATAAATTTATCTTGTCAGTGGCCACTTTTGGGGTTGGTGTATATTAGGGAGCACTTCTGCAGTGTGTTTCAAAATTACATTCAAGGATTAATTTCATGCACCTTATTTTAATGCCATATTTCCATTCAAGCTCTGCATGTCACAACAGTCTGTGATGATTCTTTTGGCATTGAAATAATTATCCATGGCACTTAAACCGTGTTTCTTTCATCATTTCATGGCAGTAGGAGCTTCAACTGCTATTTGTTGGGAACCCATCCTGACTAGCTCTTTCACTAGGGCTTCATGTTTTATTGTGATGATTGGCAGACTTGTGTTTCAGACATTTTCAGATTTGGAAAGTTACTATGATTTTGAAATTATAGATGCAAAAATGTCATTGAATTTACTTTCACAAACTTTTAATTCATTATAGACAATAAGAGGTTTAATCAGAAATCAGGCCAGGTGCGGTGGGTCACGCCTGTAATCCCAGCACTTTGGGAGGCCAACGCAGGCAGATCACTTGAGGTCAGGAGCTTGAAACCAGCCTGCCTAACATGGTGAAACACTGTCTTTACTAAAAATACAAAAATTAGCCAGGCGTGGTGGTGTGCACCTGTAATCCCAGTTACTTGGGAGGCTGAGGCAAGAGAATTGCTTGAGCCCTGGAGGTGGAGGTTGCAGTGAGCAGAGATTGCAAGACTGCACCCACTGCACTCCAGCCTGGGTGACAGAGCAAGACTCCATCTCAAAAAAAAAAAAAAATCAATAATTTAAGTAAGCTTTTAATTTGTTGGAGCATTCACAAATACTACATCTTCATTTAAGTCTCTCTTTATTCTACATGTTATACACACAGTTAAACTAGTTAATAAGAGTGTTAAATACTTTCCCTCCTTCTCCAACTACCCACAATCTCAGGCTTAAAATAAACAGTGGAATGAGTAAAGACCCAAAATAATATAACAGCAAAGGTGCAGTTGACTTTTGTAATCAAATGATAAATATTAAAGCTTCCTGACATTTTAGGCAAATCTTCCTGTGTCCCTAAAAGGCAGATCCCTTTGACTGCAGTCATGAACAACAGGTGATCTTGAGATTCTCATCTGTCAAAGACAGTTGGTGGGAGAATTTGAAAACACCTTGTACATATTAAAGAGCTAAGCATGAGATGATGCATACATACATATGTCTCTGTCTCATTAGACCGCAGGAAATAGGACACATGGCAGGAAGGCTCATGTTGATTCCCCTTGACCATGCAGCTTCCTCTGCTCCTGACTCCTAAGAACTTTCTGACCTATTGGTCATTCCCAGCTTCAGATCCCCACGCATACAGATTGTTTTTGGCCCCACATCAGTGATACACACGACACAGAATTGCTCTCAAAAAACACTCTGGAATGGAAAAATGACAGGAGAAGCTCAACGCGATGGCTGGGTACCAGAGGGAAGGCCTTCCGCTGTTTTGAACACTGATGCTAAGCTCTAGAATAACTGCAGCTGCAGCCTGTTGGACCTGGGCATGTGTCAGGCAGGGTGTGAGATGCTCTCCATGCACGACCTCATTTCTCCCTCACATTACCCCTATGGATTAATCGGGGCTCTAGAGAGACGCTACCAACAGGTTATCAGCAAAGACAGATGAGAGGGGATTTATTAGGGGAATTAGAGGGTGAAAAGTCTCAGGACAAGCTGTCTGCAAGCTGGAGCCCCTGGGATGCCAGGAGTGTGACTCAGTCCACACCCAAAAACCTCAGAACCAGGGAAGTGGATGGTGTAATTCTCAGTATAAAAAGAGCCTGAAGTTCTGATGTCCAAGGGCAGCAAAAGAAGAGTCTCAGCTCCAGGAGAGAAAGGGAGGAAAGTGCCTTTCCTCTGCCTTGTTTCTTCTATCTGGGCCCTCAGAGAATTGAATGGGGCCTGTCTCTATTGAAGACATCTTCCCCACTCTGTCCACCAGCTCACGCCAATCTTCCCAAGAATACCTGTGCAGGCTCACCTAGAAACAATGCTTTACCAATTCCTGACGTATTCCTTAAGGCAGTCACGTTGACACCTGAAATTAACCATCACACCCTGTAAAATGAGTAGTGTCCCCACTGGACAAATGAGACAGACAGTTTGAGTAACTTTCTTATACTGCTTATAGGTTATAGAGTCAGGATTAAAACTCAGGTCTGCAAAGATCAAATTCTAAACTCCACCCTCTTAAGGACTGCTGCTCAACACTGTGGAAGCAGTACTGTATTAGACACTGTACAAGGATTGAAGAGGCATTCGAGACACATCCCCTGCTTTAGGGACCACATCCTAGCTCGCATTCATGACAGGAGTCATGTTTCTGTGACTCTACTATAGACCCCGGAACCAAGTGTGAATTGGTACGCTTTAGGTGTGCATAAGCTCTGCAGAAATCCTAAGAAAGAGCCAGATAATTATAGGCTCAATTCATATAGGCAAGTTTTTACGAAAATAGCTTTTAGCCAATTCCTGAAAGAAAATATTTTTACTGGCAGAAAAATGTTCTGCTGGAGAATAACTAGTTGAAGGGCTTTGGGGGGAGGGGCCCTGGACATATGTACACACAAGTGGGGGGAAAAGACACACAGAATAGAAACAGAATTGAGGACCCTTCAGGGAGAGAAGTAAGGAAAAGTGCTAGCCCAGCAAGCTGATAAAAATATATCTGCCCTGTATTTAAAGTTAATTCCATCTCTTGATGTTTTTTTCATATTATTCATTTTATTATATTTGTTAGTATAGTATTATCCATCTTATTGTCCCATATATTATGGCATTTCCCCCTATATGTGAATATATTACCACATAGAAGGAAATGACCTCATTTTCCTAATACATAATTAGACACATGGATTTATTCCTTTACAAGCAAAAATGTGTCTCCTCCATTACGTATTAAAATGAATAAAACCATATAATATTCCTGAGTTGAATCTTGTAGCTCAATACTTGGACAGAAATGTTGCTAATTTGCACATTTTATGTGGTACTGATGACTCCCACATTAAGGAGTGTTTTTATTGTCTGCTTGGTCAGAGACCTCAGTGTTTGGATGAAAGTTCATTCTTAGGAGGCCACTGTCATCAAATCAACTTTGCATATAGAAAACTTATGAAAACACAAACCATTCTGTCCTCACAACTTCTGTTCACAACATTGGCGAATGGAGTCACACCTGCATGCTCATAGTTTATCACCACAAACTATGAAACTACTAAAAGAAAACTGTGGGGAAATGCTTGAGGACACTAGTCTGGGCAAAGATTTTTTGAGTAAGACTTCCAAAGCACAGGCAGTAAAAGCAAAGTCAACAAATGGAAAAACATGAAGCTCAACAGCTTCTGCATGTTAAAAAAAAAAAAAATCAATGAAGAGACAACCTAAAGAATGGAAGAAAATATTTGCAAACTATACATCTGACAAGAGATTAAGAACCAGAATATATATATATATAATATCATATATATATATAAAATGAGCTCAAACAACTCAGTAGCAGCAGCAGCATCATCATCATCATCATCATCATCATCATCATCATCATCACCTGTGTGTAGACAACTGAATCAGGCTCCGTGGCTCCTGGAAACTGGAAATGTTCACATAAAGGCAGAGAAAACCCTTCCAGAATATTTCTACACTATTTCCTACACGAATCACTCGAGAACCATTTCCAAAAGCAATAAAGTATATCTGGCCAACCCATGCTCAGCACCATGCTCTTGCAGAATTTTGACTTTGCCTTTTTGATACTGACCTTTGATTTTTTAAAATAATTGTTTTGTCCTTTTGCTTCAGAAATTTACAAAGCAAACAGAAAACATTATTTAGGAATGACTGACTCTGTATTACTGAATCAACTATTAAATTTTGCTGAATGATTGATCTTGGAAAATAGAGATGTAACTACTTCTTGATGTCAACTGTAATTCAAATCTCATCTCGGTAAAGAATTAATGAAATGCTTAGCCAGGCATGGCCAGTGGAATCAGAACTAGCCCAGTCTTGCCATAACTTTCTGCTTCCTTACCATCCTGAGTTTCAGTGGGCAACAGATTCATTTTTGGAGATTACCATGGAAATCTCTGCAACAGCTTTTCCACTCATAACTTAAGGCGTTCATAATGATTGCAGAAGTTTCTCAGTCTCTCCATGTGAAATTTCTCTTAGCTATTGGATTTTAGATATTTCACAGTTCCTTTTGTGCTTTTAAACACACAAGCCCAATTCTGCTTCTTTAAGTGGTTTTGTGTTCCAGTCGCCTGCTCAGAATATGCCTGTTTAATCCTCCTCCTATAGTGATTGATCTGTTTACACTATACTGTACTAGACTGGGGAAGTTTTAAAGTTGAATCCAGCTTTTTAGAATGCAGACAGCTGCTAAATTGGTGACAAAAATGAGATGCTACCTTAAAAAGTCTATCCAAAAGTACCAAAGGTACTTGCTGTATGAGGCATCATAACTTCCTGTGAAAATGAAAGCTATGCACTTTTTGAATTAAAAACAACGGTGCACATAGATATACATACACTCCTGAGCATGCATCAGGTGTGCCGCACACATTCACACACACGCCTCCTCCCCCGCACACACACATTATCTTAGAGTGTGCCTTGGCATCCTTCTTCACATAGACATACGACATTGTTGAAGAGACCCAGCTCTGTGTGGTCAGTCTGTGTGCCCAGCATCACCTTTGTCCCTCCACAGCTATGTGCCCACTTTGTGTGGTCTTCATATTTTTCTGAAGAAGAGTCAGGTTACTCATTCACTTTATTTGTGTACACACTTCAAAAAATATATATTATAACATTTCTATAATATCCAATAAAAGGATGAAATTAGAGGATGTAACTTCTGACCCAAAAAAGGACAAAATAAAATGGTAATAATCAAGCTAAAATAAAACAAACACAAACAAGATAGAATAAAAGTGATATGAAAAGCAAGTATACTAACAGAAAGTACAATATAAGATGACAGAAATGAGTCCATAAACACAATGGATACAAACAGATTAAACTCTATAATGAAAAGATGAAGACACAAAAGGTTTGAAAAGAAAAAGATGGAAAACAAAATACCAAACATGTATCAATCCAAGGAAAAAGGCTTAATTGTATCAACATCAGATAAATTAAATATTAATGCAAAAGTCATTCTTATTGGTAAAACAGTTATCCCTATGGGAAAATCTGTTAAGTTCTCAGATAGCTATAACAATTTAAATCTATATGCATCTAATTAAATGGCATTTATATATAATATACATAAAAGAAAAATTAACAGAATGAAAATAGAAATGAACAAATCCACCATTATACTGGGATAATTCAGCATATTCTCACCAGCTGTGAGAATGGTCTATGACTGGCATAGAGATCAAACTAATATAAATATAAAAGATTTAATAGTTTAATAAGCTCCTTGTAATGGACATATATAGAAAACTACATGAAATAATTGGAGAACACGTTCTTTTCAAGCGTTCCAGAAAATTTTCTAAAACTTGGTTACCCACTTGACATAAAGTATGTCTTCTCAAATTTCAAAGAATCTGAAATTTTCTAACTATAATACAAAAATTAAAAAGTTAATGCCTAAAGAAAACCTTCAATGGCCCTGTATATTTAAAAACGTAAAAAGACACACAAAGATCACTATGAGTTAAAAGAAAAATCATAATAAAAATAAAACTGTGTCTAGGAGAGTTTGATAATAATAACAAACTCCCTTTACTCCATTCATAATTTAAGGCTTTTATAATTATTGCAGAAGTTGACAAAGTACATATTTAAAAGAAAAATTTTACCTTTAATTTTTATGCATGGATCTTATTTGGGCCATAAGCCAAGCACATGAATATGTGTGTGTGTCTGTGTGTGTGTGTGTGTGTGTGTGTGTGTGTGTGTGTGTGTGTGCATCTGTATATATACAAGATATTCTACTCTGGGGCAGGCAGAAATGTCTAGGAGTTGGGATGAAATGGAATTGGCCATGAGTTGATGACTGCAGAAGCTTGGAGAAGGTCTGTAGCTGTTTCTTGGACCATTCTCTCCCTCTCATCCTTCACCCCAACGAGTCCTGTATCTAGTCCCATATAACAACACCACACACTGAGACAAATATTTTTGTCAGCTTCTTACCTACACGTTGAGATGACTTTATACATTTACAAGAAACAAGTAAAGGCATATATGTATTTTCCCTTGTTCACATAATATATAGTATATCGTACACGTCCATTTACAACCCACTTTTTTCACCTAACATCATATCTCAGAAAGTCTTCCTTATCATTTGATTGTAGTGGCATTCCCACCATTTGGACACACAGTATTTTATTGAATCCTTCCTCTCCTGAGGAACATCTAGGGTGTTTGTAACTCTGTGCGAAGGCTAGGGCTGCCGTGAACAAAACTGTGCATCCGCCACGTCATCCATGGGCAAGTGTCTCTGCAGGAAACATTCTCAAAAATGGAACAGCTGGGAGAGCTGGGTCCCATATCTCATCATTAATACATTTTATTACTGGTAGATGTTACCAAATATTTCTCCTCGGGGATTGTACCAATTTGTACTTGTACCAGAAGTGTGCAGGAGTTATTTGCAATACTTTAATAACCCAGTGCCTTTGCCTCCTTTGCCTGGAATATGCATCCTACCCTCATCAGATGCCATCCTCTGGGAGATGATTTAAGAGGGATGCCTTCCATGAGAATACCTCCTGGGCTGCACTAGGAGACAGACACGTGCCCCTAGGGGTCCCGCAAATGCATGTCTCATAACACTTCTCACACTGCATTGTGATTGCCAGGGTTCTTCATTTTCTCAAGCTCCAGAATACCAGTTCTGTCTTATTTGTCTTCTTTCACCTGTACTTCCTACCATGCCAGACCCACAGGAAGCTATTGGAGTGTTTGTAACATGAATCTTTAAAAATGGGCTGAGGTCTCTATGGATTACATATACTTCCTAAATCAATTTCCAAATACAAAAAAAAAATTCAAGCAAGAAATAAAAAGCACATATTTTAAAAGAACATTACAGTGTGGAGATTCCTTGAAGAACTAAAAGTAGAACTATCATTTGATCGAGCAATCCCACTACTGGGTATCTACCCAGAGGAAAAGAAATCATTATACGAAAAAGATACTTGCACACGCATGTTTATAGCAGCACAATTCGCAATTGCAAAAACATGGAACCAACCCTAATGCCCATCAATCAACGAGTAGATAAAGAAACTGTGGTATATATACACAATGGAAAACTACTCAGCTATAGAAAGGAATGAATTAATGGCATTTGCAACAACCTGGATGAGACTGCAGACTATTATTCTAAATGAAGTAACTCAGGAATGGAAAACCAAACATCACATGTTCTCACTCGTAAGTGGGAGCTAAGCTATGAGGATGCATAAGCATAAGAATGACAAAATGGTCTTTGGGGACTCGGGGAAAGAGTGAAAAGGGGGTGAGAGATAAAAGACTACAAATTGGGTTCAGTGTATACTTCTTGGGTGATGAGTGCACCAAAATTTCACAAATCACCACTAAAGAACTTTCTTGTGTAACCAAATACCATGTGACTAAATGCCACCTGCTCCCCAATAATCTATAGAAATAAAAAAATTAAAATAAATTAAAATAAATTAAAAAATAAGAAAGCATTACAAAGTCAAATTTAGAAAAAGAGATACGAACATGGTTAAAAATGACCCAAAAATAACAACTTTCAAATTCTGACCACAAATAGCAATGGGGCTATTTGTTTGTTTTAGTGCCTATAGAAATTGTATTATAACCAAACAGGCTTTTAAAGTCATTCATAGAAAAAAATAAAAGTACAACTTAAGTGAATACACTAATCAAGAAAGTTATATGTATGTTATAATAAATATATGCATCAACATCACTAATGATCAGGAACATGTAAATCAAAACCACAATGCGATACCACCTTACTCCTGCAAGAATGGCCATAATCAAAAAAATCAAACAGTAGATGTTGACCTGGATGCAGTGATCAGGGAACACTTCTGCACTGCTGGTGGGAATGTAAGTAGTACAGCCATTATGGAAAACAGTGTGGAGATTCCTTAAATAATTAAAAGTAGAACTACTATTTGATCCAGCAATCCCACTACTGGGCATCTACTCAGAGGAAAAGAAGTCATTATACCAAAAAGATACTTGCACAGGCATGTTTATAGTGGCACGATTTGCAATTGTAAGAATGTGGAACCAACTCAAATACCCACCAATCAACGAGTGGATAAAGAAACTGTGAGATATATCTATCTATCTATCTATATATATATATATTTGAGGAAATACTACTCAGCCATAAGAAGGAATGAATTAATGGCATTTGCAAGAACCTGGATGAAACTGCAGACTATTATTCTAAGTGAAGTAATCCAGGAATGGAAAACCAAACATCGTATTTTCTCACTCGTAAGTGGGAGCTAAGCTACACAGATGCAAAGGCATAAGAATGATGCAATGAACTTAGGGGACTTGGGGAAAGGGTCAGAAGGGGGTGAGGGATAAAAGACTACAAGTTGAGTGATGTATATACTGCTCGGTGATGGGTGCCCCAAAATCTCACAAATCACCACTAAAGAACTTACTCATGTAACCAAACACCACCTGTTCCCCAATAACCTATGGAAATTAAAAAAAAAATTAAAAATAAATTAAAAAATAAAAAAGTATTACAAAGTCAAATTCAGAAAAAGAGATATCAACGTGGTTAAAAATGACCCAAAAATAACACCTTTCAAATATTCAACACTAATAGGGATGGGACTATTAGTTTGTTTGTTTTAGTGCTTATAGAAATTGTATCATAACCAAACAGGCTTTTACAGTCATCTGTAGAAAAAAACATACAACATAAAGTGAATACACTAATCAAGGAAGCTATATATATGCTATAAATAAATATATACATTTTTCATGTATGTCCATAGGGCAATGTCCATCATTCTGGAGAAGTTGCATGGAGCTGTTAAATACATTTTAAATAATGTTCCTGAAAAAAAAAAAAGAATTTCTCCTAAATTCAGAAATTCAGACACTGCTTCATTAGTTAATTCATTTGTTAATCCATCCATTCACTCAGTATCTCAGCAAATATTTATAGTGGCTTTTTTTTTTTTTAGTAAAGGACTATGCTAGGCCAGCACGGTGGCTCATTGCTTGTAATCCCAGCACTTGGGGAGGCCGAGGTGGGAGAATCACTTGAGCCCAGGGAGTTGGAAACTAGCCTGGGCAACATAGTAAGACTCTGTCTCTACTGAAAATAAAAGCTAAATTTAAAAAATATATTTAAAAAAACGTACTACGCAAGTGCTAGAAGGTATCCAAGATTTATTTGTTAAAAATCTCAGGCTCTGTGAAGTTTATAGAAGAGTGGGAAAAATTTTCTTTGATCAGTAAATTATATGATTGTACTTAAAATGTTTTTCATTGGCTTTAAGAAATGCAAGGAAATATAAAATGGTTTACATTTACTATATATTGTGCCTATGCATATGCAAATATTTACAAAATGTATTACAATGTATATGTGTTATATTATTAAATCTTGTTTGTAGATTTAGAAAAAAAGAGATTTACACATTTTAAGAAAACTTCCTTGTATGAAAAAAATTTCTGAAACCGTAAGTGTGAGCTATCTACATTAGTGTTTCTGTGTTTGGCAAAACAGTATTACAGCCGAAAGGTTGAGAACAGATAACTTGGCCAAATCGCCTTGGCTAGAAAAGTGAGGAGATTGCATCAAACTCACTCCAAAAGCCAATCAAAGAATAACTTGAAAAGACTTTCAGTCACTTAGGTTTTGCTTCCTGGTCCTCAGTGTCAAGTGATGAGGTTTAGAAATAAGCACATGTATGTGTCTATACTGAAGGGAAGAAAATAAATCCACTATGGCACCAGTTCAAAACACTGCATGAGCAGTCGAGAGAAACAATTTACCAGAACATGCTTAATGGTAAATCAGAAATGACATGTATGAAAACATGGGGCTGCAACTTGAAAATATTGGAAAATGAGTCATCTAAATTTGCAGAACCAATCAGATCTTGGACTGATACACTTTGTAAGTTGCAACTGCTGGATACCATGTAGCTATGTGATCAAGAGCATCTGTAATGATGAATGGTTCATGTTCACACAGCTTCAACTGACCGAATTCTGAAATGAACAACTATTTATTAGCTGTAAGGTAAGGGCGATGACATATATGATCTCCTGTGCTTAGAGGAAATGTTAAAATTTGTTTATTATACTACAAAGATTATGACATGCAATAAAAGTTCTAAACTATGTAATAAAATCCAAGGTAAGATTTTGTTGATTATGTGTTAGTAATGATATTTAAAGAGAATATTAACATTTTGTTATGTGAATCTTAATATATTATGTGATAATTTTAATTTTAATTATGATTAACTTTATCATAAGCATCTCCTTTTCTATTTACCCATGAAACTTACAAATTCAGATAATTAAAAATGATGTTTTTAATGTGTACTCAGGAATAGACAGACATACGTTTTATATAAAGAGAATCTATTTTTAAAAATAACATACATAGATGAATGCTTTCAATCCACTCATATAAAACAAGCCCCACTGGTCTAAAATTAGTAAGAAGTATTTTAGAGTAGGGGTCAGCAAATTATGTCTCATTGACTAAATCCAGCTGCTTTTTTCATAAAGTTTTGCTGGAACACAGCCAAATCCAATTAACTTACGTCCTGTCTATAGTTGTTTTCAGGCTAAAACAGCAGAGTTGAGTAGTTGAGGTGAAGACCATACTGCCTGCAAAGCCGACAGTATTTACCATCTAGCCTTTTACGGAAAAAGTTTGCTGACCTCTGGATTAGAGTCATGAATCTCAAACTTGACTATGCATCATCATTCTTGGAGGTTTGTCCATGCAGACAGCTGGACTCCACCAGTAGAGTTTCTATTCAATAGGTCTTGGGTGGGACCTAAGAATTTGCAGTTCTAGGCCAGGCGTGGTGGCTCATGCCTATAATCCCAGCACTTTGGGAGGCCAAGGCGGGCGGATCACAAGGTCAGGAGATCCAGACCACCCTGGCTAACATGGTGAAACCCTGTCTCTACTAAAAATACAAAAAATTAGCCGGGCATGGTGGCGGGCATCTGTAGTCCCAGCTACTCTGGAGGCTGAGGCAGGAGAATGGCGTGAACCCGGGAGGCGGAGGTTGCAGTGAGCAGAGATCGCACCACTGCACTCCAGCCTGGGCGACAGAGCAAGACTTGTCTCAAAAAAAAAAAAAAAAAAGTTCTATCCAGTTTCCAAGAGATGCTGATGTTGCTGGTTCAAACACCACACTTTGAGAATCCCTAGTTTAGACTATCACGGATGTGGTACAAGTAGAAACATTATTCACCTTAGGTATATCGATTTTCTCTGCCTAATGATACCATAAAACGGCTTATATGTTGCTGAATTAGCAATTTCCATTGCATCTTTACTAAGCATTATCTATCACAATTCATCTTTTTTTTTTTTTTTTTTTTTTTGAGACGGAGTCTCGCTTTGTCACCCAGGCTGGAGTGCAGTGGCGTGATCTTGGCTCACAGCAACCTCCACTTCCTGTGTTCAAGCAATTCTTCTGCCTCAGCCTCCCAAGTAGCTGGGATTACAAGTGTCCACCACCACGTCCGGCTAATTTTCATATTTTTAGTAGAGACAGGGTTTCACCATGTTGGCCAGGCTGGTCTAGAACTCCTGGCCGCAAGTGATCTGCCTGCCTCAGCCTCCCAAAGTGTTGGGATTACAGGTGTGAGCCACCACACCTGGCCACAAATTATGCTTATAGTTAGCTCTGAAGTTTAGGTAATCATTACCCACCTCCTTTTCTTTGCCAGTGAGGAGAGTATTCATAATAGAGGCTAAATGCCTAGTTCTGAAATAGACTGGAGTCAAAAGTAGGAGATGATTGAAAGCCCAGATTTCTTCAGTAACTACTGGGGTCTCCAGGTCAACTGTTTTCATAGAAATTCCAGAATCATTGATGGAAAACGAATTGAGGTTAACTTGCTTCTAACCAGTTGCCTGGGCACTAAGCACCTGGCACATGTAGAATAAGTATCTCCCAGACACTCCAGGGCTCTGTCTTCCATTCTTTGACTTAGGAAGAAACAGAGGCTTTTTATGCACACTTGCAAAGTTGGAGCTCTTGGCAAAATCTAGATGTTATTTGCTTACAATTTTAAGAGTATTTAGTAAGGGTCACATGACCTTGAAAAATAAACTATCTCTCTAGCACTAAAGTAGGGATTCTGTTTTCTGTTACTATATTCCATCATTTGGAAAAGGATTTTCTTTTTTATCTTTTTTGAGACAGAGTCTTGCTCTGTCGCCCAGGCTGGAGTGCAGTGGCGCGATCTCGGCTCACTACAAGCTCTGCCTCCCGGGTTCATGTCATTCTCCTGCCTCAGCCTCCCCAATAGCTGGGACTACAGGTGCCCACCACCACACCCGGCTAATTTTTGTTGTATTTTTTAGTAGAGACAGGGTTTCACCATGTTAGCCAGGCTCAATCTCCTGACCTCGTGATCCGCCCGCCTTGGCCTCCCAAAGTGCTGGGACTACAGGCATGAGCCACTGCGCCCAGCCGGAAAAGGATTTTCAATTCCAGTGTTATAAAGATTATTCTATTAGTAGGAAGGGGTTACATTTTCAAATAACTGATCTTGAATCAATTACAGTCATATGCTGCATAGCAAAATTTTGGTTAATGGCAGACTGCATATATGGAGGTGTACTGAGGGATCTGGCCAGCAGCCCGCAATGCAATGGGGCTCTCTTTGTTCCCAGGTGGATCGGCAGGTTGAGAAATAATAGACACACACAAGATAGTGAAAGCTGGGTCCAGGGGGGTCACCATCTTCTGGTACCGTGGTGCCAACAATGCACTGGATATACCAGCATTTATTATTAAGTTTAGTGAGGGCGGGGGTTAGGTTGGTGAGGGATTTAGGGTCATTTGATTATGAGGTGAGATGGTCACATGGGGATGAAATAATTCCTTAACATAACATTTGTATGTAGAAGTACAGTACATTTGTATGTAGAAGTACAGTATACAGAGATAAGAATTTATAATATAGTGTGCGCATCAGTAATTTCTAACAGAGCCTTAAAACAGAAACACAATCTTTCCGTAACCTATGATTAGCAAGATATTAATCAGCAGTAACGATTGCAACAAAAGCTGGTTACAAACAATCCATGGAAACAGGACATGAAGCTAGACAACCGGTTAGACCAGAAATTCTCAGAAGGGAGTATGCCTTAACCCTAAAGAGGGCTAGAAGAGCCGTGGCAAGATGAGGGCGTTTATAGCCCTATCTTATCCATATGGACAGGTGCTCCCCCGTGCATCCGTTTATAGGCTTTCCACAAGGGTCGCATTCCATTCCCAGAGCTATGAACATCTGCTTTTCTGGGATAGGAATCTTGGTGATGTGAAACCTCCCTGACTGCACGTCCATTCATAGGCTCTCTGCAGGGGGAAGCACATCACGCGCTGTTGGCTCGTTCTGGCAGTCCAACCTGGCATTGTCTTTACACAATCCTGCATGCAATTTTGTATTTACAATACTCAGGAGCATTTCATCTTTTATTCCATAGCAATAGTTTCAGGGGGTCTCCCTACAGAGGTGGTCCCATAAGATTATAATGGAGCTGAAAAATGACTGTTGCCTAATGATATCACAGCCTTTGTAATGTGACAGCACAAGGCATTACTAATATATTTATGGTGATGGGGGTGTAAAAAAGTCGACTGCAACCGGACGTAGAGGCTCATGCCTGTAATCCCAGCACTTTGGAAGGCCAAGGCGGGCGGATCACTTGAGTGCAGGAGTTCGAGACCAGCCTGACCAACATGGGGAAACCCTGCCTTTACTAAAAACACAAAAATTATCCAGGCATGGTGACACGTGCCCATAATCCCAGCTATTCGGGAGGCTGAGGCAGGAGAATCACTTGAAACTGGGAGGTGGAGGTTGCAGTGAGCCGAGATCGTGCCAGTGCACTCCAGCCTGGTGAAAGAGTGAGACTCCGTCTCAAAAAATAAAATAAAATAAAATTGACTGTGCTGCCAGTGTTAGAAAACAATGCATACAATTATGTGTAGCACATAATACTTGATAATAAACAACCACATTACTAGTTTATATATTTATGATACTATATATTTTACTAATATTTTAGTGTTTTGCTTCTACATATATACACGTGTGTGTGTGTGTGTGTGTATATACACACTATATATATGTATATAACTGTAAAACAGCGGCAGGCAGGTCCTTCAGAAGGTGTTGTAGAAAAAGGCAATGTTATTGGAGGTGACAGCTCCATGCATGTTATTGTCCCTGAAGACCTTCCAGTGGGACCATATGTGAAGGTGGAAGGCAGTGATATTGATGATCCTGACTCTAGTGTAGGCCTAGGCTACTGAGTATATTTGTGTCTTCATTTTTTCACAAAAAATTTTAAAAAGTAAAAAAATAAATTTAAAAGTAGAAAAAAACTTGGATGATAGAATAGGGATATAAAGAAAAAAACATTTTTGTACAACCATACCATGTATGCTTTAAGCTAAGTGCTATTACAAGAGTCAAAAAGTTTTCAAAAATCTAAAAGCTTATAAAGTAAAAAAAGTTACAGTAAGCTGAGGTTAATTTATTAAATAAATACATTTAAAAATAAATTTAGTGGGGCCTAAGTGTACAGTGTTTATAAAGTCTGCAGTAGTGTACAGTAATGGCCTTCACATTCACTCACCACTTACTCACTAACTCACCCAGAGCAACTCCCACGTCTGCAAGCTCCATTCATGGTTTCATGGTCAGTGCCCTATACAAGTATACCATTTTTTATCTTTTATACTGTATTTTTATTGTACCATTTCCCTGTTTAAATTTACTTAGATATATAAATACTTATGTTGAGTTAGTATTCAGTACTTCCTATAGTATTCAGTACAATATCATGCTGTAGAAGTTTACAGCTTTGTTACAACAGGCTATATACCATGTAGCCTAGATGTGTGGTAGGTTATACCATCTAGATTTGTTTACCTACAACCTATGATATTTGAATAACAATGCAATCACCTAAGGAAATATTTCTCAGAACTTATCCCATCATTAAGTGACACATGACTGTATACTGTGTAATGGCTTTGGAACTGTAACAAGTTATAAGATCTTTTCCTGAAAGTCACATCCAGCAAAAATACATGCTGGATTTTAATTCCAGTGCCATCCAAATTACTTACTGTAGCATCCTTCAAAACTCTTGACATATATGTCCCTTAAAAGACAAGCACATTTGGTTGCTGTCTTTAAAAAAAAAAAAAAAGAAAGGAGTTAAAGGAAAAATAGTAGTTCTAGGGTCAAGTTCAGTTAGCTAAAAGTAAAAACTGAAAATACAATGAAATATTTAAAATGTCATATGACCTGTGCATGTTGAAGCCATCACTTAACAAAGAATTCAGATTTTGTCACATCAACACAAAATGGTACAACTCAAGTTACAGGAGAAAGAATCACAATTCAATTAAAATCACTTTGCTTTAGCAACTACATCATGTCTCTATAACACATGCTCTTATTCCGAGGGTTGGCATTTTCCCCAATGGAAATGCAGTGCAGCTGAGAAAGAACCTTCTGAATTACAATGACATTCCAATGTATGCATCCAAGGGGAAATGAGCACACTGACCCTCAGATGCAGTACGCCAGTTTCCAGAAATCACAATTATCGTTCGCGTTACTTGTCAGCCAAAATGTATCTGACAAACATGCGATCCACACAATGATACGTTATCCCTTAATACCCATAAGTAGATTTATGTTTTACTTCAATAAGAATCTGGAACCAAACCAGTTCAGAAAAAGTATTTCGTTTGATATGGTGCTATATTAAGTAAATTTCATTTATTTTCAACACTATTGAAATATGATAATGCCATATTGATTATACTTCTCATATCTAATTGGTATCACTTCTCCTCTCCAGCCACCAGCTGACCTCTTGCCCTTCCTTAACCTCCCCTGTTTGTTCATCAGTTCCTGGCCCTCGGTCATGCTCCTCTTTCCATCTTCCCACTTCTTCTAACATTTTCCTTTACATAATAAATAACCTATGATGACTTTATTGCTTTGACCATTGGCATCTCCAAACATTGACTGCTCCACACATTTCCTACCTTTGTTTTTGTCATCACTTGGGATGCCTTCATCTCACACATCATCTTAACATCAAATGTTCCTGTCTCTGGCCATGAGTGCTCCTTTTGCTCTAGTTCATGTCCTCATGCACCATCTTCATCTTTTTTTGTTTGTTTGTTTTTGAAACATTGTCTCACTCTTTTGCCCAGACTGGAGTGCAATGGCACAATCACAGCTCACTGCAGCCTTGACCTCCCCTGGCTGAGGTGATTCTCCCATCTCAGCCTTCCCAGTAGCTGGGACTATGGGTATGCACCACTACAGCTAGTCTCCAGCTCCTTAACCCCATATCTTCTGCCTTACATATCATCTATCTCCTATCTCCATTTCTTCAGGTATCCAGCTAATGTGTTCAAATAGTGAGGTCCAGTGTTTACCATACCAACTTCCCATTGAAAGTCCATTCCTGGGTCATACTTAATAAAATTTTTATTATAAATAGTTCTGGATTTACAAAAAAAGTTGCAAGAACATTACAGAAAGTCCTATACCACATAACCAGACTCCCCTATTGTTAACATCTTACATTAGTCTGGTACATTTGCCACAACTAATGAACTGATAGTGATACATTATCATTAACTAAAGGCTATCATTTACTTGAATTTACATACTTTTTTCCTAATATCCCTTGATTGAGGATTTCATCCAGGATATCACATTACATTCATTTTTTTTCATCTTTTGTTTTCAATGTTCTGCTGAACATTATATTTGACAGTCATGTTTTCTAAGTCTCCTTTAGACCATGACGGTTTCTCAGACCTTTTGTTTTTGATGACCTCGAGGGCTTTGAGGAATACTGGTCGGTAGACTGTCCTTCCATTTGGGTTTTTCCAGTGTTTTCCTCATGACTAGACTGGGGTTATGGCTATTTGGGAAGAAGACCACAGAGGTGGTGTTTCCTTCTCATCACATCATGCCATGGGTACACACTGTCAATATGACTTGTCACTTTTGATGTTGACCTGATCATCTGGTTGATCGAGTGTTTGTCAAGTTTCTCTACTATAAACATTACTCTTTTTCTTTTATTTTTGAAGGACATTTTTTTAACAGTAAGTAAGTATTGATTTTAGGTTATCTGAATAACCTGTGAAATTTTCTACATCTACACATGTGTTGTATGAGTTCTCATTTGGGCAAATGAGGGAGCACACCTTCAAGTTTATATTGGGATTGTGTAGAACAGTGAGAGGATAAACACAGAGAAATCAAGCATTCCCAAGGAGGAGGAACTTGGAATGACCAAGAAAATAGAAGCATCTATTTTGGGATTGAAGAAGTATCCTGAGCTCAATGTGGAATAGTGCATTAAGTGGACAGAGAGTTACATGCTGTATTAGTTGGGAAACATGTTAAGCTGCTGTAACAAAAAGACCCTAAAATATAATGGTTCAAATAGGAGAGAAGTTTTCTTCTCTTTCGTGCAACAGATGGAAGTAGATGGCCAAGGATGGAAAGGATAGCCTTGTTATCTTTAATACATGGCTTAAGACCACTGGGTTTAAGTCAATTGTTCCACTTAGCCAACATGAAGGAAGAAATAATGGAATGCATTTGTCTTTATTTCTCAAGGATGAGAGACAGAACTTGTTCATGTCATCACCATTGGTCATGATTACTTTGCAGCTGTATGTGGTCATGTGACCAAGTCCTCTGGCCTGGACTTGGTCACATGACCATGTACAGCTACAAAGTAGTCAGGGCAGTGCAGGGACTAACCGGATGTCCATATGCTTGCTAAAACCTGGCACAGCTTATGTGAATAAAAGTATCTAGAAGAGAGTGGATACTGGGAGAATAAATACTGGTCAAAATCGACCAAACCTTTAACTGGATGTCTGGTGGTAGGCTGTGTGTTATTCATTCCAATAAAAAGATGGCATCTGAACCAAAGCTGCAAAGAGATTCAGCATCTTGTTGAGTTTACTAAACTACATCATTCTTCAAGTGTCTTCTATCAACTACACATCTCGAACGGGGGAGTCCAATGGAGTTGTGATGGAAAACAACACACTTGAAATTTTCAAGTTTTAATGGTAACACTGATCTCTGCAATTCTCCCCAGGAATGCAATATTAAATTTGTTCAAGTATCTTAGTAGGGAAGCCAGGTCTTCAGACTTTTACTTAATTATTTCTATTATAAAAATCTTTACTGCATGGGTGATAGGGTCAAATGGGTAGGATATTCCCAGTTGCTGACTGTATCAGCTATGTTCCAACTGTGCCCTCAGGTCTTTGGAAAATAACGACAGGGTGCGTTTTCAGATATGCCCAATGGACTGACCCCTAAACTCCATTTTTTAATCTGATTCTTAGAATCCATGACTGACTGCATTCTGGGGCCCAATAGTTAGAATTGACCCAGAAGGAACTGAAAATTCAGTATATTCTCCTCTTGTAGTTCTCAGACACCCAGGTCAGTACTGCCAGCCCTTTGGTGTAAAGCTAGGAGGAGGATTTGTAATTCAGGCATGCAATGTCATTTCAGATACCTGGTTTGGGTCACCTGGTTTCCCCTTCATGCAAAGGGTGTTGGAGATGTGAACAGGCTTAGGTCTTTAGATAAACAGAGAGAGTAAGGCTACATTTGTGCTGACCCAGATCTTTTATTCATGATACCTAATTTGCTTCATGGGCAGAGAACAAGTAGGCTAGTCATAAGATTTCCAAACTCTTCAACACAAAGTAAAAAGAGGGAGAAATGGCAGGTAAGTGATGAGTTGATCTAATGTGGTGCCTAACACCAATTAGAAACACAGAAAATCAATAGATCTTTCCTTTATACAATGCTTAAGTTTGCACCATTTTTAGCTAACCATGTAGATTCTTTGTACTCAGCAAAGGCAATCCTTTGAAATTGTGCTGACATGATTGAATTCAAGAGTCTACTGTTGATGTTAGCCTTAAAAATATGCCATTGATAAATCATAGTTATGCCTGAGTCTGCTGCATTCAATATGAACAGAAGACACTGTTTCATGAAGAAGAATACTCATTAAGAATTCTGAATTCTCTGAAAATTATGAAATGTTTTATTAAAGGGATTAGAGATAAATTACATAAATTCAGTGTGTTTTATCATTTGCTCATCCAATGATAAATATGGAAGTATATACAGGAAAACATATACGTAATTTTCTGAGATCAGGACAAAATGCAACTAATGATAAACATTTCCATTATCCAAATTGACTTCTGAATTTCAAAACTAAACTGACAGTTAAACTGAATTTTATAGAAAAATTAAAATTGTCTTAACTTTTAAAAAGTCTGAAATAAATATATGGATCTTGACAATTTGCTCACTTTATTAAAATAGCGTTTTGGATATGTTGAATACATTTCACCTTATATTTAGTCTAATTAGAAATAAACAACTTGATTGGGAAAAAAATAGGGAGGGCTTTTTTCTGTTATATAAGAAAAATTAATTCTTATTTAACAAACATCAAAATCATGTTTCCTGTATGTATGTGTAGCAAAATATTTAAATGCAAGCAGTGCTTCTCACAACCTAAGTGCCATGAGGCCAGATTCAATTTAGTTTTAAGATTCTCTGCAGTATTAACAGCATGCTAAGCATTTCATTGCTATAGATTTGCACCATTTTAATGTTTCTATTTTTTCTTGCTAATAATTAAGTTCCAATAAAATTGCTAGCCAAGTAAATGCCATGTGAGTGTTGCAAGGCTGATGAATGACATTAAGTAATTCTGGCTAATGAGGCACTAAAGGATGACCAACCACCAAGGAATTGGGGGTCATTAGCTTGGAAGGGCTCATCCTTTCTCAGGGGGATAAACGCAGGGCAAAGCGTTCAGGAATAAATAGTGTAAACAGCACTGTGTAAACAGCAAGGGCTTTAACATATGAAGCCAACATGGCTGACTTAAAAGCTGGAGAGGAAACCTTTCCTTAGGACATCCTAAGGATTCCTGCTGCCACCTGTGCCTCTCCCAACCATGGAAATCAAGGGCTTCCTTTTCTTTCTTCCATGACTGGAGTTGGGTTCACTCACCTGAAACAACCTTTCCTATCTTATTACTATGGTGTTTAATTAGCCCTCTACAGAGAGCATGTTTTCTTTTATGGTTAAATGTTTGTTATCTATAAAAACTGACCTGGGCGAGAAGAAATCTTTTTCTCCCTATATTGGGATAATCAGGGAATGTTATGCCCGAATTTAATTGTGGTTAAGATCATGCAACTGACAGCTTTGGTACCTGCTGATATAAAACTCCAGATGGTTTTAATTATTAATCCTAAGGTTTTTATCTCTTGCAGAAATATACATGCAAGCAGTAAGTCAGCACATATAATTTTTCTGTTTAAATCTCAACTAGGAAAAATGTTCCAATGTATTATTTTACAAACATGAACCATAAGACTTCTTTTAACTTCTTGGTTTGCCTTATTTTCATATCAAGTTGTATGTAATTGTCCCTGTGTCTATATAAGACTCATATAAAGGCCATTTAATTGAGAAATTAGTAGATATCGCCTTTTTAATTGAACTTCTCATAAAGTTTAAATCTATAGCCTGAGGATAGCATTGAAAATAGTAGGAAAAATCACTGACTTTGTTATTACCGTCTAAATAAGCATTCCTCCAGGTGCAAGTGTCAGTGGTGCTGTATCTCATTCCACCACATAGATAATTCTGTCCACTGGGCGCCTATTTGATACCCTCAACATTACATTTTCCTGTCTTCTCAAATCTATTGATTAAATAAATTCTGTATAACTTTTTCTTTCACTTAAATTATTCTGTCAGAGTCTGCGTTTTAAATTATTCAATTTTAATAGCATTGGAAACTAAAACGCAAAGATTTTCCTTGTAACGTTTTGCAAAGTTGTAAGTTTGCAAAGTTAGATAAATAATGTTTTGCAAAGTTAAAAATAACGAATCAAATTACACATGCTCACAATTTCTATTTGGAATTTTATCAATTACCATTCATCCTCTGGCTTAGAGAAATAATTATCCTCTGCCCACCTTGTTACAACATTACTTGAGCATAACCCTCCAAGGGTTTCAAGGGCATACTGATCAGTAATTCAACCTTGCCACATCCTATTTGCTTTTGTCAAGAGACTTGATAGATAGTCCCCACTGGAAAAGGCGCTCACTAGCATTGCTGGGAGAATTATGGGAACCATGGCTTTTCTTTACCAGAATATCTGCTGTTCTCTATTGTCTTTGTCTGTTGTACATCCAAACTAAAACAGCCTTTGTCTTTTACTGAGTATGGTAGGCAGATAAAGACCCCTAAATATGTCCCCAGTTTAATCCCTACATCCTGCAAATATGTTTTCTTACATGACAAAAGGGAGTATGCAGATGTGATTAAGTTAAGGATCCTGAGATAGGAGATGATCTTAGATTAGCTCATTGTGCCAATGTAATCACAAGGTCCTTGTAAGTGAATGAAGGAGGCAGGAAAGGGTGAAAGTCAGAGACAGATTTGAAGATGCTACTCTGCTTACTTTGATAGAGGAAGGAGCCACAAGCCAGGGGATGCGAATGGCTATAGAAGCTGGAAAAAGCAAGGAAACGAAATGTCCCTTTGAGCCTCCAGAAGAAATTATACCCAGCAGACACCTTGATTTTAGCACAGTGAGAGTTTTCACCTCCAGCAACATAAGATAGTGACTTTGTGTTATTTTAAGCCACTAAGCTTGTGATATTTTGTTACAGCAGTGATGATGAGAGGCGACAGCGTGCTGGCAGCCCTCACAGCCTTCCCCGGCTCTCAGCGCCTCCTCTGCCTGGGCTCCCACTTTGGCGGCACTTGAGGAGCCCTTCAGCCCACCACTGCACTGTGGGACCCCCTTTCTGGGCTGGCCAAGGCTGAAGCTGGCTCCCTCAGCTTGCAGGGAGGTGTGGAGGGAGAGGCGCCGGCGGGAACTGGGGCTGCGTGCGGTGCTTGCTGGGACCAGCGTGAATTCCGGGTGGGCGTGGGTTCGGCCGGCCCCGCCAGCCCGGGGCAGTGAGGGGCTTAACACCTGGGTCAACAGCTGCTGTGCTCAATTTTTCGCCGGGCCTTAGCTGCCTTCCCGTGGGGCAGGGCTTGGGACCTGCAGCCCGCCATGCCTGATCCTCCCCCCACCCTCCGTGGGCTCCTGTGTGGCCCGAGCCTCCCCGATGAGCGACGCCCCCCTGCTCCACGGCGCTGAGTCCCATTGACCACCCAAGGGCTGAGGAGTGTCGGCGCACTGCGTGGGACTGGCAGGCAGCTCCACCTGCGGCCCCAGTGCGGGATCCACTGGGTAAAGCCAGCTGGGCTCCTGACTCTGGTGGGGGACTTGGAGAACCTTTATGTCTAGCCAAGGGATTGTAAATACACCAATCGGCACCCTGTCAAAACAGACCACTTGGCTCTCTGTAAAATGGACCAATCAGCAGGATGTGGGCGGGGCCAGATAAGAGAATAAAAGCAGGCTGCCAGAGCCAGCAGTGGCAACCCGCTCGGGTCCCCTTCCACGCTGTGGAAGCTTTGTTCTTTCGCTCTTTGCAATAAATCTTGCTGCTGCTCACTCTTTGGGTCCACACTGCCTTTATGAGCTGTAACACTCACTGCGAAGGTCTGCAGCTTCACTCCTGAAGCCAGTGAGACCACGAACCCACCAGGAGGAATGAACAACTCCAGATACGCCACCTTAAGAGCTGTAACACTCACCGCGAAGGTCCGCAGCTTCACTCCTGAGCCAGCGAGACCACGAACCCCACCAGAAGGAAGAAACTCCAAACACATTTGAACATCAGAAGGGACAGACTCCAGACACGCCACCTTAAGAACTGTAACACTCACCGCGAGGGTCCGCGGCTTCATTCTTGAAGTCAGTGAGACCAAGAACCCACCAATTCCGGACACAGTGAGACACTGATACACTGGGCGCTGCCAGCTATAGAGTTGAACATGTTGCTTTTCCTATAAATTTCCTTAGACTTTCAATTGATGAATTGATTGATTTAATTAGTTTTTGTCTAAGTTCTCATTAAAAATGAAATTTCTCTGAACAAGAAGGCACATACAATTTGAGAAGAGATATATGAGATCCACTAATATAAACTCTATAATACAGATTTTAGAGTCATCCAAAAGTTTTTTTTAACTCAACCAATTCTCAAGTGCAAAACTCACCACCATTTCTGCTTTTATTTCTTTAGTAATTACCTCCATATTACCAAATGATACCTTTCTACTGATACTTTTTAAAATTTCATCAACTCCATATAATGATCTGCTGTTATGATACATGAAAGTACTCACAGTATCTCCCTCTCTTCTTATCCCATTTTTTAAAATAATTATATCACTATTTAGACTTTCACTATTGGTTGCTGTTATGAGTTAAACTGTGCACATCAAAAATCCGTATGTTGGAGTCCTAATTCCTATCAGCTCAGAATGTAACCTTATTTGGAGACAGGGTCATGACAGAGGCAATCAGGTTAAAAAGAGGTCATTAGGGTGAGCCCTAATCCACCGGGACTGATGTCCTTCTAAGAGGGGGAGATCTCGTCACTGAGACAGACATGCATGAGGCAAGAGGATGTGAAGGGATAGGAAGAACGCCATGTGCAGATGAAGACAGACATGAAGTTGATGCATGTAACCAGCCAAGGAATGTCAAACGTTGCAAGCAAACCATGAGAAGCTAGGAGAGAGTCGGAAAACATATTCATTCTCATCCCCCTCAGAAGGAACCAGCCCCCGCCAACACTGGAGATTTCAAGCCTCAAGAACTGTGAGACAATACATTTCTGTTGTGTTACTTGGTTAAGGCAGCCCTAGTAAATGAATACAGTAACCTTTATACCTCAGAATAACCTACATTACAAGACCAGCTTTCTTGTTTTGTTGTATCAGAGCAAAAAGGACACAGGAGTCTGGGAAGAGAAGAGGAGTTTGGATTTATCATCCTATCCATTGTCTGCTCATTTAGGCTGGAACATGGAGAGGACACCATTTGGCTGACACAGACACCTACGAGGGCTCCCCTCTGCCCCACAGGCCTTTACTCACCTCATTCAACTGGGAGAAAAGACAAGAAAAAAACAAGCCAAGAGCAGAAAGAGAAGAGCAAAGGCTGAGGGCACCCTTGCCTTCCAGCTCCCCCCTACCCCTGCCATAGCCTTGCCTGTGATCCCGTCCTATCCAGGTCCTCCATCCTAGGGAAGGAGTCAGGGAGCTGGCAGAGAGGACAGAAGAGTCCACCTTGGAGCATCTATTAAGAGGTCAATATACAGCTCTCCTTTGACTCCTGCCCTACTATTCTGAATGTCTTAATACCCTTACAATTTAAAATACATTCCCTTACGGAGAACACATTATTTTTATAACCCTAGTTTCTAACACAGATACACAAATGGTGAAGCACAAAGCAGGTCCTTAATCAGCATTTCCTAAATTAATGGAACATGTTTCCATTACTAACTCTAATCACTTGAATAAATACTGGTAGCATGTTAAAACAGTTAAACATATAGTATCTATTGCAGTTGTCTGTTTTTACTATTCTCACTTCTCCATCTGTTGAAAATGGTAGCATCTCTGAATTTCTTAGTCCTTTGATTATAAATTCCTTCTGGAATATTGATAGAGAAATACATTGGGGGTTCCTGTGAATGTCCTTAACCCTTACTCATAATTTCCTTATGGCCCTTCAGAAATCATTTTTATTTTTTATTTATTTTTATTTTTTATTTGCCTGGATAATTTTTTGAATTTTTAGTACAGACAGGGTTTCACCATGTTGGCCAGGCTGGTCTCAAACTCCTGGCCTCAAGTGATCTGCCGGCCTCAGGCTCCCAAAGTGCTGGGATTACAGGTGTGAGCCACTGCACTCGGCCAGAAATCATTTTTATTTGTCATTCAGATCAAATACATTGCAAATTTAGAGTGGGAGAGTTGCTATGCTAAATATTTCATGCACATGATTTAGTAAGGCCCACAGGGTAACAACAGTCATTGTCCCCATTTACATGTGCCCTCTAGAGCAGAGATGCTAAAGCACAGAGCCTTGGAGGGGAGGCCTGAGGATTCCCACCCCGTCAGCCTCCAGACCCTATAATCCTAACCACCACTCTATGCTGTGCCTCCACCCTTGTGCATGAATAAATGCCATTAGCTTTAGGTGGTTATTACTATCCCTGTTGTACAGCGAGCACACTGAAATCCAGTGAGGTCAAGCGAGTTGGGATAGATCCCTCTAAGCAGAAACTGACACCATGAGGATTCAGATTCTGCTTGCATAGGGAGCCCATGACCTCCAATTGACGACTCTCAATTCCCACCTATGTCTCTCCTGCATTTGTTTGTGCAGGTCTTTTCCTCCTCTTGAAGGTAACCTCTTGCAGGCTAAGCAGTGTGGAAAAGTTGATGGACCTGAGACAGGAATGATACAGGGTGGTGGCAGGAGAAAAGGAAATTTCAGGCAGCAGTCCCACATGATTAGCAAAAGGAAACTGCTGAAATAGCTGCATAAGCTAGGGGCTGATAAGAACCTACAAAATAGGATGTGGACCAAGCTGGCTAAAACCAACTAGGCCCAACATGATGCTGGATTTGACCTCGTTTCACATAAGGCCTCATTATATACTCATTAACATACTACATCATACACCCACAAGCACCATGACAGATCTGGGAACACCCATATTTGGTGTAAAACTGGGTGGCACCACAGTTCCGAGAAATCTCACCTTTTCCAGAAATCTTCATTAATATTCCACCTCTTGGTTTAAGAAAGCCATAAAGGTAGCAGCCCCAAACTCTGTTGTGCATGACTCATTTTCTTGAGTACACCTGCACTCACCTTTCTTCGGTGTGTACTTTTGGTATGCAATAAATCTCCACACTTAACACTATTTTTTTGACTCTTCCTTGAATTTCTTCTCCTGATGGTATCAAGAGCCTGGACACCGGCCAGGATTGAGGTCCCACCTGGTTTTGGGGACCTCCCATAGCCTACGGGTATCAGACTCAGCACCCAGGCATTTTCTTCCAGTTCATCAACTTGCAAAAAGTGCAGCCACATGATACTATGGTTGTGAAGGAAATCAAAATATTTCACCGAAAAATAGGGCTCCCTGATATAATGAGTATTTTGAACGAAAAGCCCTTAGAGATCAACAAGTGCTGCAAAAAACTTTTTTCCTATCTACATAAGGCTAGGACTCACCCACCAAGGAGAACAATTGTTCTTGTTCCTCTCCTATTATCTCCTTACCCATTGCTGGAAAGATGACCAACATATTACCACACCTGAACAGACCCTTTTTCCAGATGACTGTCTCTAAGAATCAGTTAAATTCCAAAGAAAACTATTTACAAGTTAATCCCTGTTTCCCATGTATTCATTCTCCCTAGTAATCATTTACTGCCCCACAATAGAATTCTTCTTCTCCCCCTCCAGTCACCTATTTCACAAGGCTCCAAGGCCCCCAGTCTTTCTGTAACCTCAGGATAGTGCATAAGCTTCAAACCTCATTGAGGTTGAGTCTTCATTGTGAAGACTCTTGTCTGTACACATTAAATATATTTGTATGCCTTTTCTCCTACTAATCAATTTGCCTCATGGCAGTGATTTTTCAGCAGACCTTTGGGGTCAAGGATCTTGGCCTTCACAGTTCAAAGGCATGAGATTGCTTTGCCAAATGCCTTCTGGGGAGGTTGTATTGTCATGGATAATACTGTCGTGGAAAGTGAACCTCATTGCTCTCTGATAACTGGGCAACTTGGCCCAAAAACACCTGGAAAAAAATCTTTTTAAAAAGGCCTATTCTGTCCTAATCTTTTGCCTGACATGATGTTTTCACCCAGAACGGGAGCAGCATTTATTTGTATACTTGACTAAAGCACTTCAGACATGACTTGAATACTGTCTAAAACATACATTTTCACTCTCATCCCCAACTGGGTTTTTAGAAAAGACTAACACCTTTGAAAAGTATCAGTGATAGCTATTTGCAAGTAGGAGATGCATCAGATGAAACATTTTTTGATGAATTTTTTTTTCTTCTTAACATCTGAGATGCTAATACCTCAGAGAGCTCTCCTAAGCATTTGGTTTTGAACATATGATTTGCTTTGCCCGGAAGATTTCATTTGATGTTTGGTACTCATTGGTAAAGCACTTCAAACTTCAAAAGCACTTCAAAATCGGTTGACTTGAGTCTGAAATCCTTTGCATTTACACAGTATGACTCACGGCACCCGGAGGAGTTGGTTGGAATCTTTCTCAATCCCTTTCACAAGGAAAGTTTGTGCAGCAACTCTCCTTAAGTCCTTGGGAATTTTTGCTGAAGTTTTAAAAATGGCTTTTAAACAAATGTCATTCAGCCTTCCATTAACTTTAACTTTTAAAAATTATTATTTTCTTAGCTTATCTATGGTTGAGCCAAACTTCAAACATAATTACAGTGTTATATGTCACTCTAATTTGTCTGACACAGAAGTCAAGAAAATAGTTTTGTATTTTTAGAGACAACTGCAGTTACTGAAATCCAATGGACTTTAGGATTCATTCCTGCTTTTCTAAATACAATTTTAAAATTATGAATATTTGACTGATATTTAAAATCCCATCAAGTACTTTTAAGGAGAAATATCTGGGAATGCCAACTGTCCTATGGGATTATAAGAGTTTATGAATAAAAATGTGGTGGTAACTTGGGAGTGTAGAACAGAGGTAGAATGCATTAAATTTTGCATTCTGGGGCTCCCCTGTTTAATTAACGGCTAATGCCCTTGTCTCTTTGCCAGGTTTAATTGGTTGGAGTGAAATGAAATGCATTAGGAATAAAGAACTGTTTTTCTTGGATAAAGCTAAATCTTTGATCACAATTTCAACTTGCATTAAAATTAATTTAAAACAAATACCAGGCAGTGGCACCAAACCCTCTTTTTGGATCTTTCAATCAACCAGAAAACCAAACAATTACGATCACTTTTTTTAAAATGAAAAACGAATTTCATTTTTTTTACTATCAGTAAGAGGAAAGGTCTCCCTGTATCACCAGGCCCAATGCATTCTTTGTTTAATCATATGACTAAAAAGCTAATTGTAGAGTCCTGCCTGTTTTCACTGCCTTAAAGACAGACTTGAAAAATGGGGAAACCAGTCTAGCATAAATTGTTCTGTTACAGCCTATGGAATTAGTCAGTATTTACAAATGATGGTGTCCTCATTCTTAAGTTCACTTTGTTAACAACTTGAAAAAAATCTAAGAAATACAAAAACATTACAGCCGGGTGTGGTGGTTCATGTCTTTAGTCCCAGCTACTCAGGAGGCTGAGGCAGGAGAATCACTTGAACCCGGGAGGCAGAGGTTGCAGTAAGCCTAGATGGTGCCACTGCACTACAGCCTGGGCAACAGAGCAAGACTCTGTCTCAAAAACAACAACAACAACAACAACAACAACGAAATATACTTCAAACACCAACACTACTCAGTAAATCTTCACTGTAGTGTTTTCTGTCCCTTACAATATAAATCACTTCCTATATTTTCCCTTTTGACCATAAATAATTTGAGAACATATCCACTTGGTTTTCAGAATATTGTGAAAAGAAAGACCTAAGAGGTTTCAGTTTATAAACATGTGTTTATGGAACTGAAAATATTATCCTGGGTCACAGTGTTACGAAACAGTGACTTTGTATTGCCACGGTAGTAGGCGTAGGTCAGAGGCTTTGAGGTATCTGTCTCAGTCGGCTAGGGCTGCTATAAAAAAAAACAAACTAACAAAAAAAACGAACGACTAAAACAACAACAACAACAATAACAAATCTACTATAGACTGGGTGGCATAAACAACAGACATTTGAAAGTCCAAAATCAAGATTTCAGCTAAATCAGTTCCCAGTGAGTGCTCTCTTCCCAGTTTGCAGACAGCCACTTCTCTGTGTGTTCTCAAATGGTTAGTGTGGGGTGGGGAAAGAAAGAGACAGAGAGAGAGAGAAAGAGAGAGAGAAATCTTCTTCCTCTTCTTATCAGCCACTAATCCCATCATGAAGCTTGGGCCCTGTGATGGTTAATATTGAGTGTCAACTTGATTGTCTTGAAGGATGCAAAGTATTGATCCTGGGTGTGTCTGTGAGGGTGTTGCCAAAGGAGATTAACATTTGAGTCAGTGGGCTGGGGAAGGCAGACCCACCCTTAATCTAGTGGGCACAATCTAATCAGCTGCCAGCACGGCTAGAATATAAAGCAGGCCAAAAAAAAAAAAAAAAAAAATCCATGAAAAGACTACACTGGCCTAGCCTCCCAGCCTACAACTTTCTCCCGTGCTGAATGCTTCTTGCCATTGAACATCAGACTCCAAGTTCTTCAGTTTTGAGACTGGACTGGCTCTCCTTGCTCTTCAGCTTGCAGACGGCCTGTTGTGGAACCTAGTGATCATGTGAGTTAATACTTAATGAACTGCCCTTTATATATATATATATATATCTCCTATTAGTTCTGTTCCTCTAGGGAACCCCAAGTAATACAGATTTTGGTACCAGGAGTGGTTCTAGAGGAATAGAATATTAAGGATGGAGTTCTTTAGTTAGTTTTGGGGTTTCTGGAGTTGGTTGCTTAACATGATTAGACCCCAAAATGTTAAGGACTTTATTTCTAATAGTATGGAGAACACTGATAGTCTTTGGTGTGAAATGTTTAGAGAGTTATGCAAAATAAATGCATTTGACACTCCTGATTCACTACTTGTGAAAGGCAAGGAGTTTAGTGACTCTATAGATAACACCTTTGACCATATGTGGAGAACCAAGGAACATAATGAAGTTGGTTGGTTGCTCCTAAGTTCAGTGGACAAAGTGATGAAAGAAAATGATGAACTCAGGGATTGTCTCCCAGCTTCAGAAGCAGATACTGAGCCTCAAATTTGCTAAGACTGCCCTGAGTGAAAGTCTTATCAGATAAATTGTAAATGTAAATTAAGTTTAGTTTTTAAATTGGTTACACTGTAGGCCCAGTTTGCTGTTTAAAGGTCTCTTTGACCCATGGCCTTGCCTAGAGGAATATCACTTATCTTTAAAATCTGATTGAATTGTAAACTCAGTTTAGAAACCTTTTAATCTTATATTTATATTTGGATAATATTTTCATGATAGAAAGTATCTAAATAGAAATATGCCTGTACCCACAGCATATGTATTTTTAAAAAATTTTTTTCCTTCAATTTTCAATTTTTAAAAATGTATTAACATTAGCTCCTTTATGAGGCTACTTATACAACTCTGTGCTGGGAATACTTCCTGAGAAATGCATCTTTAGGTTGTTTGGTCCTTGTGCAATCATCTTAGAGTGAACATACTCAAACCCAGAAGGCACAGCCCACACTGCACACCTGGGCTGTATATTGTAGCCCATTTCTCCTGGGCTACACACCTGTGCACCCTGAAACCACACTGAATAATGTAGACAACTGTAACACATGTTACACATGGTATTTGTGTACCTAAACCTATCCACACTTAGGTAAAGTATGCTACAAATACGGTGTAATCTCATGGGACCACCATCAAATATGTGGTCTGTCATTGACTGAAATATTCTTATGTGGTGCAGGTCTATATTTCTCATGACTTTTTAATTGCATTTTTTGCCCAGCAAATTTTTAGAAAATTACATATTCAAATGTTATATATATTTGATTGCATTTGATTTTGAGTGATACTTAGCCCTTTCCCCACACTGAGATTATAGAAGAATTAATTCATTTTTCTTCTAGTACTTACATGGCTGTATTATGTAGGTATGCATACATCTAAGCATGTGTATGTGCATGTATGTTTAGATACTGGATTCATTTGGAGCTTACTCCTGTGTACAAATGAAGTATGGATCTAAATTTATCATTTTCCAGCTTGTCCCAACATTTGCTTAAAAATCCATTATTCCTGACACTGTGGTGCACACCTGTAGTCCTAGCTACTCAGGAGGCTGTGGCAGAAGAATGGCTTGACCCCAGGAGTTCAAGACCCATCTAAGCAACATATTGAGACCCTGTCTCTAAATTAAGAATAAACATAATACAGTAGCCAGGCATGGTGGTGCAAGCCCATAGTCCCAGATACTTGGGAGGCTGAGCCAGGACGACTGTTTGAGCCTGGAGGCTGAGGCTGCAGTGAGCCTTCATTGAGCCACTGCACTCCAGCCTGGGCAACAGCGTGTGACCCTGTCTCAAGAAAAAAATTTATTATTGCCCAGTGGTTTGAGATACCATCCTTATTAAATACGAAACTGCCTTCTTCTGTACTTCTACCTGTTTCTAGATGTTCTCTTCCATTCCTCTAGTCTTTCTGTCTTCTCATGCACCTGTAACAAATTATTTTCATTAAAGATGCTTAATAATGTGTTTAAAATCTGAAAGGGCTTGACTCTACTAAGGGTTTTTCTGGCTATTCTTGCCTGCTGGTTATTCCACATGAACTTCCGTGTCAACTAATCTTACTCCATAAGACAATTCGTAATTTTCAAAAATTGTGACATTAATTTTATAAATTCACCCATTTAGAATTGACTTCATTATGTTTTTGAGCCATCTTGTTCAAGGATGTTTGGCCTTTTGTTTAATCTACGTTTTTTTCTTTCAGATTTTAAAGGTTTTTTAAATTATACACTTGGCACATTTCTTTTTGTCTTTATTTCTAAGGGGTATGTCATCTTGCTGTAATTGTACATAGAGTTTTCTCTAATACTGAATACTCTATAAATTTTTGTTTTGGGTGTATACTAATGACTTCTGTATGTTATTTTTATTGCTAATTTACTGAATTATTGTACTTTGTGAATTAGTTTGATCATTAATTATCTAAAGCTTTCCAGGTATCATCTAAAAAATAATAGGAATTAATATTTTTCCTAGTCCTTATGCCACTAACTGGTTTACTTATTTTTCTTGTTTAGATAAACACCTTTAGCATTATATTCAATAGCAGTGGAGATACTCTGCATTCTTTTTTTAACTTTTAAGTTTAGAGGTACATGTACAGGTGTGTTACATATGTAAACTTTTGTCATGGGGCTTTCTTGTACAGGTTGTTTCATCACCCAGGTACTAAGCCTAGTACCCATTAGTTATTTTTCCTGATCCCCTTCCTCCTCCAACCCTCCACCCTCTGAGAAGCCCCAGTGTCTGTTGTTCCCCTCTTTGTGTCCATATGTTCTCATCATTTAGCTCCCACTTATAAGTGAGAGCATGTGGAATTTGTTTTCTGTTCCTGCATTAGTTTGCTAAGGGTAATGGCCTCCAGCTCCATCCATGTTACTGCAAAGGACATGATCTTGTTCTTTTTTATGGCTGCATAATATTCCATCATGTACATGTACCACATTTTCATTATCCAGTCTATCATTGATGGGCATTTAGGTTGATTCTACGTCTTTGTTATTGTGAATAGTGCTGCAATGCACATACATGTGCATGTGTCTTTATAACAGAACAATTTATATTCCTTTGCATATATACCCAGTAATGGGATTCCTGGGGCAAATGGTATTTCTGTCTTTGTCTTTGAGGAGTCACCACACTGTCTTCCACAACCATCGAAGTAACTTACACTGCCATTGTGATGGTTAATACTGAGTGTCAACTGGACTGGATTGAAGGATGCAAAGTATTGATCCTGGGTGTGTTTGTGAGGGTGTTGCCAAAGGAGAATAACATTTGAGTCAGTGGGCTGGGAGAGGCAGACCCATCCTTAATCTGAGTGGGCACCATCTAATCAGCTGCCACCATGTCTAGAATATAAAGCAGGCAGAAAAACGTGAAAAGACTACACTGACCTAGCCTCCCAGCCTACATGTTTCTCCCATGATGGATGCTTCCTGCCCTCAAGCATCGGACTACAAGTTCTTTAGTTTTGGGATTTGGATTGGCTTTCCTTTCTCCTCGGCTTGCAGATGGCCTCGCAATCATGTAAGGGACCTTGTGATCGTGTAAGTTAATATGTAATGAACTCCCCTTTATGTATATATCTATCCTATTAGTTCTGTTCCTCTAGAGAACCCTAACTAATACAGGTCCTCATGAACTCATCTAACCCTTATCACCTCTCAATGGCCCATCTCCAATACCATCATATTGGAGGTTAGGGCTTCAACATATGGACTTTTTGGTGGTGGGGGTGGCACAATTCAGTCCTCAGCTTTCCTGGTGTCTGGTTGGAAATCAGGGAATTGTGCCTGGATAAGGAAGGCAGTCCTTATTCAGGACCCCTGATAATTCCGTAAACAAAACTTCAGATGGTCCTTCACCTTGGAGAGAAGAGTCCCAGTGACAGGGGAGGGAGACAGAGCTGCCATTTTCAGCTGAGCACCCGCCAATGGGAAGAAACTGGAATCAAGTATGCCCAATGTGGTCACCTAGATGTGGAAAGTGGAGAAAGTGTAAAGGAATAAAAAACCTTCCTGGGGGGGATAACAAACAATTTGATGTAAAGTATAATATGGAGAAAGGGCTTCCATGGAGTTAGCACACACAGAGGACAGAGAGAGGAATCTTCAGCAGGACATGCAAAGCAGAAAGAGACATGTAGAAGAAAAATCACATTCTGGAGAAAAAGCAGGATAAAAAGAAAGGAAACTGTAGGAATGAAAAGGGGCTGGGGTCAAAAGGCAAGCAAATACAAGAAACCAGAAGGATGTGGCTTTGAAAATGCAGGCTGAAAAAATAAAATGGTTATGAAGAGAAAGAAAATGGGGAAGTGGTCAGTCAAGAATCAAGTGTGAGCATGGCGGTGGGGAAGGGACAATGAATGGAGAGATGGAATAAAGGGCATTAATTGTTGAGAAAACATTCTAAAATGTTTCAGATTCAAGAAAGTCAACACTAGATTTAAACACCTGAGAAATAATTTATATTATCAATGATGTTATCAGCACTTGGAGATAACTGATATTCTGAAGTCACAGGAATTGAATACCTGGTGTTCTCTATAACCTCTTGGTCTTATTGATCAGCCAATGGCATCGAAAAAATGATTTTAGTTTACTGAACACTGCATAAGCAATGCCAAATGTATGGCATCATCAAACTCAACCCACTTTCATGTTCAAGGTCTTTCATTCCTCATTTACTTGTCTTTCTCCTTGACTGCCTCTTTGTTCTCCTGATTTAAGAGGCACTACATGCTCATTATATGAAGCAGCTCTCAAGAGCACCTTGGGTTCTTTAGAGAAAAGGAACCAGTAAAGCTAATGAATATAAACCAATATGCTTTTTGGAGTCTGAAATGAAGCAAATGCATCAGCCACACCCACCCAGGTGGAGCACTGAAGATGAGGTTAAGTTCTTTCTACATCTATAAAACGTCTAACACTCTTAATAGAAGGATTCTATTGAGACAGAAAATGAGGTTATTGTTTTAATGATTTGAGTAAGAACAAGCTAACTTAGCATAGCAATGTGCATTATAGTTTCTGCTGCATTCTTGCAAACATCAGCTCTCCTGCCTGCTGGTTCACTGACAGATACTTCATGCTCCCCCAGAGTCTTTGGTGGAATGTTTTCTAATTGCCTTACATGTGATCCTTGATGTTTTCAATGTCTCACACTTCTAATCATTCAAAAAAGAGAAAATACTGTCAAAAGCTTTTGGATTAGAGTTTTTAAATATTTTCTGTCCCTAGCACAGTCTATTTATGTTAAGTTCACCCTTCACATGTATTATTTTTATTTTTGAGACAGGGCCTTGTTCTGTCACCCAGGCTGGAGTGCAGTGGCATGATCAAGGCTCATTCCCTGCAGCCTTGGCCAACCAGGCTCAAGTAATCCTCCCACCTCAGCCTCCCAAGTAGCTGGGATGACAAGCATGTGCCCCCACATCCAGCTAAATTTTGTGTTTTTTGTAAAAATGAGGTTTCGCCACGTTGCTCATGCTGGTCTTGAACTTCTGAGATTAAGCGATCCGCCCACTGCGGCCTCCAAAAGTGCTGCAATTACAGGCATGAGCCACCATGCCCAGCCCCTTCACATGTACGTACTGAGATCTGTACCAGTTTAGAAGTTAAATCATTTCAGAGAAACATATTAATGATACAGAACTTGCAGGAAAGAATGGTTCCACAGTGGCCTGACGCTATGAACTCTATTGCAGCCATACCACCAAACATAAAGACAACCCAATACTAAAAAGGACTCTGACCTATTTTATCTTGGAAATAACTTTACCAAGAAGAAGAGCCTTTTTGTTCCTGTTCTTTAATTTTTGCATCATTCCCTTAATTGCTAGACCTCTAGCTACATTAAATCAGTTGAACATTTATCAATTTTAGGGAAGAATAGGAAACTTGAAGTTTTGACTCACTGTTTAGCCTGGCTGGGGAGGCCTCAGGAAACTTACAATCAGGGCAGTAGGTGAAGGGGAAGCAGACACCTTCTTCACAAGGCTGCAGGAAGGAGAAGTGCCAAGTGAAGGGTAAAGAGCCCCTTATAAAATCATGAGATCTCCTGAGAACTCACTCACCATCACGAGAATAGCATGAGGAAAACTGCCCCCATGATCTGATTACCCCCACATGGTCTCTCCCTTGACACATGGAGATTATGGGGATTACAATTAAAAATGAGATTTGGGTGGGGACACAAAGCCTAATTATATCAGGCATGAACCTCTCCAGATTTTAATAATTATTTTAATATATATGAGTTCTTACAAGCATAACATGAATTCATTTGGTCAAGAAACAATGTATAACAATGTATAGTGTAGCATAAGACTTCTTTTTTTCCCCAGTAATGGATAAAGTATTCATGGATCTGATTTATTCAAGGAGTGCAGTGGAGCCATCACAGCTCACTGTAGCCTCAACCTTCCAGGCTCAACTGATCCTCCTGCCTCCGCCTCCCAAGTAGCTGGGACTACAAGTGCATGCCACCACGCCCCGTTAATTTTTTGATGATCCATACAGGTGGAGTCTTCCTATGTTGCCCAGGCTGGTCTTGAACTCATGGACTCAAGCAATTCTCCCTCCTCAACCTCCCAAAGTGCTAGGATTACAGGCATGAGCCACTGCACTTGGCCTAATTTATTCTTAAAAGGCAGAACATCTACAAGAGGCCATCAGAGGGCAGATGGGTGAGACAAAATGCTTAAATTGGCACATTCTTTACATAAAGATTGAGTTTCCTCTCAAATTGTTAAAATGCACAAGGCACTAAGAGGGACAATTATGATTCTTCTCTATGGAAGTGGGGATGTGGCCTGTCTGTCATAACTTCATTGACGTTTGACATGTTAAAAGATAAAATATTTGTGCAGTAGACAGGCAAGCAAAAGATAGTCAAAATATTCAGCTAGGAAACTAACAGGTTAATAGAAAACATTTTCTATTTATTTTACATTAAGTTGTAATTTTCAGAAAACATGTGAGATTATTTTTTCCCCTAAATCAACCCCAACACCTTAATACAAGGTTTATTTTTGAAAAAAAAAATGTAACTGGAAAAAAATAAACAGAAAGTAGCTCACAGCAGTTTGGCTGTGAGATGAGTCTGGAAGGATGTTCTACAATATAAATATTTTACCTCCAACTTGGTCAGAATGGATGTACAAATAAAGACATGTGTAGACTTTTAGGTAGTAAGTCAGGAATTTTTTAAAAATGCACATTTCTAGATATGTATCTCAGTTAAAAGATACACTTAGATATATCCTCTCATGCTGTTCACAGATCCATCTGCTCAAAACAAATTTCTGAGCATGTCAGTTTCCCACTCCATGCTTTCTCACTTCATAAAGATAAAATGCTGACTCCCTTTCTGTTGCATTCAGCGTTGTTCCAAGTTGGACTTTAGTCTTTGTTGCAGCTTCATAACTCACTCCCTGTTCCAAACCTACACCCCTTCCTTCCAACAACTCATCCCTGTTCATGGAGCTTGTGGCTTTAATCATACCTGTTCTCTCTCTCTAAAATGCCCTTCCATCTTCTCCTCTGTCAACATCACCCTTCTCCTTCAAGGCTTAGCTCAAATATTATCTCTTTTATTAAGCCTACCTCAAATCCTTCCTCACAGTCAGAATTAATGAGCTCTGCCTCTGTGGTTGAAAGAAGAGCAATTTTACTTCTCTTATGTGTAGTGTCCCACTTTGTGGTATGTCCCTTCTTGGAACCTAAGTCTTCAACGCAATTATGACCTCTGAGGACAGAAATCGTTTTTGAGATTATTATTGAGACCATGTCTTAGTCCCTGTTCTGTTGCTGATAACAGAATACTGGAAACTAGGTAATTTATAAAGAAAATGAATTTATTTCTTACACTTATGGAGGTTGAGAAGTCCAAGGTCAACAGGCTGTATCTGGTGAGGGCCTTCTTGCTAGTTGGGGGTTGGAGGAGACCTCTCTGCAGCCTGCAGCATTCTCAGGAGGCACAGAGCATCGCATGGTAAGGAAGCTGAGTGTGTTAGCTCAGGTCTCTCTTGCTCTTCATATAAAGCCATCAGTCCCACTCTTGTTACAACCCATCAATACATTAATTCATAAACTGATTAATCCATTAATAAATAAGTGGATACTCCATTCTTGACAGAAGAGTCTTTATGACCCAGGCTCCGCTTAAAGGCCCCACCTCTCAACATCAGGGATTAAGTTTCAACATGAATTTTGGAAGGGACAAACACTCAAATCATAGCAGACCATGATTGCACAACAGTGTAATATCAGTATGGTAGGCTAGAGTTAGGTCAGATTTGACTTATACCAGCGCTGACAGTCTTTTATAAGTTATGGGACCTTTTATATGAATAGTAATATCTATTCTGAAAGGAAAATAAAAACTTGGGGCCCCAACTCACTATGCCAGAAGAAAACAAACTAGGCTGAAAATTGAGTCGTGCAAGAAACTGCCTTTCCTCTTGTTCCTCTACAGACAGCTAAGATAAAAGGTTAAATGTCTCCATAGGTAGCTACTCTGTGTTCACCTTATCTTATGTAAAGTGCTGATTTATGGAGCAAGAGATAAATATATTATTGACTATTCCCCAACCTGCTTCCTTTCACTTGCAGCATGTGGATTCAGTAATGTGACCATACCCTCCCTTTTTCCCCTCCAGACAGCTATTCCTCTTTAAATGCTGAAGTCCTCAACATTATCTTTGGAGAAAGGCACAAACCTCCTTCACGATTATTTCCTTCTCAGTGGCAAAATAAACTTCGAAATTGATTGAGACCTGTCTCAGATACCTTTTGGTTTATACTATCTTGCAGAACTCTTAAGGCAAATGGAAATAGCGTATGTAAAATCCTTTGCAGAATTCCTGGCATATAACAGGAACTTAATAAATACTAAATATTGGTAGATATTGGTATGCTTTTTCTAATGTCAAAGAAGGTTTATAGCAGCTATAACTAAATAAAGAAGATTGAAGGCAGCCTTAGCTCTAAAATAAAGCCCCTCTCCCAAGGGAATTTAGGGTCTCTCAGGAGAGATTAGATAAGGACATTCATGAAAACAATCCAGAGCCGTATGGATATGATTGGAATAAAGGGCTTGAAGAAAGAGCTGTATGTAATCTTAGGATGCAGACTTCACTTCTGGCTGGTGCAATCAATGAATGAATGCTTTGTGGAGGATGGAGCATTTGAGCAGGGCCATGAAGAAAGGTTGCTATAGACAGAGGTATCAGGTACTTGCAACTAGAAGGAAAAGAACCAGCACCAGAAAGTGGAAACTATAATGTATTTAAAAAACAATGCAAGACAGTGACTGGTTGGGGATTCCAGTTGATGTAAGGCCATGTCTGGGAAAGAATGCACAGGACAGTACTGTGTCCTCAAAGACCAGCTAAGGGCCGGGCACAGTGGCTAACACCTGTAATCCCAGCACTTCGGGAGGCCGAGGCAGAAAGATCACTTGAGATCAGGAGTTTGAGACCAGCCTGGCCAACATGGTGAAATCCTGTCTCTACTAAAAATACAAAAATTAGTTGGGCATGGTGGCACACACCTATAGTCCTGTGGTCCCAGCTACTCGAGAGGCTGAGGCAGAAGATCGCTTGAACCTGGGAGGCGGAGGTTGCAGTGAGCCGAGATTGTGCCACTGCACTCCAGAATGGGCAATAGAGCGAGATCCTTTCTTAAAAAAAAAAAAAAGGGAAAAAAATCAGCTAAGAATTTAGGACTTTCTTAAGGAGATAAAGGGAAGATATTTAAGACTCTCACAGAACACAATTTAGACGGCTAAAAAGCTAAAGATGAATGCAGTGTATCATAGCATCATCTTACATGAGTAGGTCTTGGGGCTTGGTTTGGTTTGTTTTGCATTTCACAGTCCTTTACCAGAGAGTTGCAGGTTGTTATCAACATTTTCTGCAGACTTTTGGAGATAAACTGTTTTATCTTAGAGTGATTCCTCCTGATACAATATAATGAGAGGAATACAAACCCCTTTATAGAAAAGGCACACATTTCAGCATACAGCCTAGGTAAAAAGTAAGGGTTAACTGGCTTAGTTGAGATTAATTATATAGATGTTTATTTCCCAGTTGTTATGTGTCTGTAACATAAAAGTGGTTATTGACTAAAAGTAGATGTGCTTCATTAATATCAGTGTGAGGAGAAGAGCAACAGGGAAATGCAGGCACCCATGCCGTGTGGGCTGGAATCTGGAAGACGTGGCCCCTGGCCAGGTATGCGCTGATGACAGGTGACATTCACCTTGCAATCTGCCCTTTCCTCACCCATAAAATGGGAATCATAATACCTGCTCAGTCCTCCAGATGAAATATTGACTGGAAGTCATATATAAAATTGTCAAGCAAAATGCACAATAAAATTAAAATTGCTACTTTTCAAGACATAGGAAGTGTATTAATTGTTTTTTCCTGCTTCTTTTCTGTCAGGATCAACGTTGAATAAAGTTTTGTCAAACACATCTCACTTGATGCATCTCATATCACTTAAAAAAATAACATTGGGAAAGTCTTTCCTTTCACTTTATTCATCCTGACTCTTCTTTGCTAAATATTCTGTATACAAATTTCCACATATCATTATGTTTAGAGTTGTACCATCCACACAAAATGGTTCATATATGGATCTCTTGAAGGTTGCATGTCAGAAACACATTAAACTGTCATTGCCTTTTAGGATACACTTTCCTTTTGCATTTTTATTTGAACAAAAGTCGAGCTTATCCTAAAAAGCAGTGATAGATTTCTGTGGATCTAGGGAATTGTTAATACACTTTGTTATCTGTATCATACATTTGTACACAGCTGCTGAGTAATTCAACTGTTTGGAGTTGAACTAATGTTTTTGAACAATAAGTCAAATTCCACGATTTAATCTACATCACAAGAATTTCAGTTCCATGGCATTATGGAAAAATGCGCAATCTGTTGTCAAGGTTGAATTTCATTTCTGCTTTCACAAATAAATTATGCCTGTCATTTCCATTAGACACAGTCCTTACCTAGATCGTTACAAAACATCTTTGAGAAGCTTAGGGCATCTCCTATGTTCCACTTCAGATAGAGATATAATTTACTGAGGGGTTAGAAAGAATGGTCAATAAAGCTGACAAAATATTTTAGCATTTGGAAAAAAATTTAAATGCCTTAGTGCAATAATTCCTGGGGAAACTATGGTCGCTAAAATGACTATAATTCTTATTCATGTTCATTCCCGGTTTCGGGGCCTTCCTTAAAGAAACTAATTTCAGAATTTATTTAAGTCATAATAAAGGGTCTTAAAACCACCTGATTTCCTAAAGTTTTCTTTACCACTCTGATTTCCTGGTGCCTTCCTCTCTTCCCTGTGTCTAGGTGGAGAGTGGGAGGTGCACATATGAGGTAATGATGTGTGTGATGATGTAATGACGTGTCTGATTATGCAATGATGTGTTTGGTGATGAAATGATGAATGTAATGATGCATGAGAGGCTCTTGTTGATTGCAGATGATAAGAATAAAAGACTTAGCTCACTACTTCTGGCAGGGTCTGGTAAGAAGGCATTACCACCCTATGCATTCCAACAGAAGGAATCTATTGAAAATGAATCATTTAGAAAGGGGTAGGAGATCCAGAAGAAGGTAGAAAGGGAAGGTAAGATGGCCAAGAGATTAAGAACTGCAGAAAGCTCCTACCACTTCTGTGCTGAAGGAGTGAAAGAGAAAATGGTTTCACCAAGAGCCCGTAATCCCCCACCACTGAGGCTCTGAGAGTATTCATGGCAGCCTTAGAACCAAGACCACCACCTTGCAGGAATGCAGGAGCCCAGGGCCCTGATGCTGTCTCAGGACTCTGGGAGCCTGAAGCTGCCAGCCCGTCACCACCATGGCTTGAGCCAGAGCCTGCACCTGCCGTGCCCCACAGGCTGCTGCATTTGTGCTCGACACTGCTGCCTCACTGCGACCACACTGCCTGGGGACCACGTGGGAGCCAGTCTTTCCCTTATGGAGGCTCTGGACAAAGGGAGGGAACCCAAAAGCCTTCCAGTTCCTGTCTGTGCTTCCCATTGGAAGAGCCCCATATTCCAATCTCACACAGTTCACCCCCACCCTGACCCTTTCAAAACTCATGCAAATTCTTCTCTTTGGTAATCACTAATCCAACACCCATACTCAGAGGCTCCAGACTGGGAAATGTATTTGTAGGATCCCAGCACCCCGCGACACAGGGGATAGCAGCAGAGAGTAGGAAGGAAGCTGGAAGCAAGAAGATAAATGACTGGTGCTCTTGGCAATCAGTCACAATGCTCCTGGGACAGGGCTGCCTGACTTAGTAAAATGACAGGTTACCCAGTTAAATTTGAATGTCAAATAAACAACAAATAACTTTTAGTTTAAGCATATCCCAAATATTGCATGGGACATGCTTATACTTAAAAAAAAAACACATTTATTGCTTTTCTGAAATACAAATTCAATGGGTTAACATGTATCCTATCAGGCAACTTGTCCCAGGGGCTATCTGACTTACTCCTTACAGCACTGTTAGACTAAATGGGGCTAAGTTTGCCAGCCACCTCTGCAACTTTAGTCCAGTAAGGTAGACAAAGGGCATACATGTAAACCAACAAATAAATGTATACCATTGTGCATTTGAGGGTGAGGGTGGTTACCAAAGAATTTGAGAACTAAGAATGCTATTTAGGGAGGGGTTTTGCTCTTCTGTTTGTCTTTCTGAGGGAGAAGGTTCATGAGCTTTGAGGCCACAGTTTGGCTGACTGTGACTGAGTTAACCGTCAGAGCTTTGTGAGCATGTGGATGAATCTGGGTTCAAACCAGAAAGGAAAATCACTAAAAGTGTGGCAGCATTTGGGGTTTCATCACAACCATGACGTGGAAGATGGGGTAGAGCTCTTTGAAAGAGCTGCTTCCAGTAGCCTGGGCCTCTGGAAAATAACGGCTTCCACTTCATTCCACGTCCCACATCCCATGCAAACCTTCTCATTTTTCTCAAAACCCATTCTCAGAAGGGATTATGCACATTGGGAAAGGACATTAATTGCCAGTTTTCCCAATAGTAAAATGGCAGCAGGAATAATAACAGCAGTGGTTAGCACTAATGAGTTATCTTTCAGCCTGAAGGATGTTATAGTTCTAATATTCCTCATCGTGTGTTGTACTTGACAATATGAGGTGGGACACAACTTCTCATACATCACAGAGAAAGAGGGAAACATTCTGAACGATATGATGAAACAAACGCTGGAAATGCTACAGTGAAAATTAAGATGCTGGCCAGGCGCGGTGGCTCATGCCTGTAATCCCAGCACTTTGGGAGGCCAAGGTGGGCGGATTGCTTGAGCCCAGGAGTTCAAGACCAGCCCGGGCGACATGGGAAAATCCCGTCTCTATAAAAAATACAAAAATTAGCTGGGCATGGTGGTGCACACCTGTCATCCCAGCTACTGGGGAGGCTGAGGTGTGAGAATTGCTGGATCCTGGGAGACAGAGGCTGCAGTGAGCCGTGATTGTACCACTGCACTCCAGCCTGGGCAACAGAGTGAGACCTTGTCTCAAAAAAAAAAAAAAAAAAAAAAAAGAAAAGAAAGAAAGAAAAAGAAAGTTAAGTTAAGAAAGTTAAGATGAGAAAAATACATACATACACACACACATACACACACACTTTTTTTTGGATAAGAGGCACTTGTTTTTGTGTGTTTTGCAGAAGCCTCAGTATCACCCAGGAGATGGTGGCAATGGGGTTTTTGATGAGTATTGAGAAGAAGGGTGGTGGTGATTTGGGTAGGTCACAAGTCTGATTTCTGCTTGTACACAACAGGATGGTATGCTAGCCACACAGACACTGTCCTTAGTAAAAATTTCTGCAAATCCTGGCCAAGGAATTGGGGCAGAAAGAGGCACTAAACTAAAATGAATACAGTATCACTCTTTGGTCTTTAACATACCAGTCAGCACACACAAGAATCTTATAACAACATTCAATATCTTAATTGTACCTTTTCAAATAAACTGTGATTGTTATTTGGATGATTCACAGCCATTTAAATGTTCTGAATGTTTTGAAGAAAAAAAATCCTTGTTTTTTTAAAAATGCTGAAGCCCTTAAAGATGTTGAAGTGAGAACTACACACACATGCCAGATAAGACCCAGACAAATGGTTAGGGGACTGGCTGGGAGTGGACAGAGGCCGAGGAATGCCTCAGAAGAGAGACTTTGAAGATATATCTGAACTAGAAATGCATTCATGGAAAACACTTGGGTCTTCGGTTCAAATTTTAGCCACGGATGCCAGGTTAACACCATTGACCTACACATATGGAACATGGCTCTGTCACACTGATTGAACTGGACAGTGTGAAAGCATTTCTGGTTTTCAACGTGTCTGATATCCTGGCCACTTAGCACACAGGCGGCTTCATGAGCAAAGAGCTCCCAGTCTGGAAAATCTGGTGGAATCTAAAACCAAACCAATCAATTTAGATCTGTCTGCTTGAATCATTGTTGGTTGAGAGTTTGTTTCCAAATGAAGGACGTGTTTGAAAATTGGTGACTTTTATAATGCTTTTTGTTCTCTTTCTTTGTCAAACTTGGATTTTATTTTTCACCCTGAATTTAAAACAGATGAATTCAAATCAAACTAAAGTACATGCTTAAAGCCCTTATTTACACACACACACACACACACATCTCCTCCTACCAACACACACATACACACAAAATACACTGGGATGCTTTAAATGAAAATTATGTTTCTTAAGAACAGGGATAGGATGCATAAGTCGTTTTATGGCAGTCACCAAAAAATAAAGTTAATCAAATTCAAATGTAAAATATACTTAAGATTAGTGAGTAATCTTAGTCTTCTCTTCTATGGTAATCTTAGCTAAATGATTCATATTTTCTTGAAACTACCCAAATGCATAAAAGGGAGGGCAGTCATAAACATGAGGCTGTTTATGGATTCAACAAAGACTCACTGACCTTCCAATATTGGAGATTAAGGGTGTGTCCGGAATTGGTGGGTTCTTGGTCTCACTGACTTCAAGAATGAAGCCACCCACCCTCTTACAGTTCTTAAAGGTGGCGTGTCCAGAGTTTGTTCCTTCTGATGTTCAGATGTGTTCGGAGTTTCTTCCTTCTGTTAGATTCGTGGTCTCGCTGGCTCAGGAGTGAAGCTGCAGACCTTCGCAGTGAGTGTTACAGCTCATAAAGGCAGTGCAGACCCAAAGAGTGAGCAGCAGCAAGATTTATTGCAAAGAGTGAAAGAACAAAGCTTCCGCAGCGTGGAAAGGGAGCTGAGGGTGTTGCCACTGCTGACCAGGGCAGCCTGCTTTTATTCTCTTATCTGGCCCCACCTACATCCTGCTGATTGGTCCATTTTACAGAGAGCCGATTGGTCCGTCTTGACAGGGTGCTGACTGGTGCATTTACAATCCCTGAGCTAGACACAAAAGTTCTCCATGTCCCCACTAGATTAGCTAGATACAGAGTGAGGACTGGTGCACTCAGAAACCCTGAGCTAGACACAGGGTGCTGATTGGTGTGTTTACAAACCTTGAGCTAGATACAGAGTGCTGATTGGTGTATTTACAATCCCTTAGCTAGACATAAAGGTTCTCCAAGTCCCCACCAGACTCAGGAGCCCAGCTGGCTTCACCCAGTGGATCTGGCACTGGGCCGCAGGTGGAGCTGCCTGCCAGTCCCGTGCCCTGTGCCCACACTCCTCAGCCCTTGGGCGGTTGATGGGACTGGGTGCTGTGGAGCAGGGAGCGGCGCTCATCGTCGTCTGGGAGGCTCCGGCTGTGCAGGAGCCGATGGCTGGGGGGGAGGGGGGAGGGGGAGGGGATGGGGGAGGGGGGAGGGGGAGGGGAGGGGGGAGGGGGAGGGGATGGGGGAGGGGAGACGGGTGTAGGGGAGGCCCAGGCATGGTGGGCTGCAGGTCCTGAGCCCTGCCCTGCGGGGAGGCAGCTAAGGCCCAGTGAGAAATCGAGCACGGCAGCTGCTGGCCCAGGTGCTAAGCCCCTCACTGCCAGGGGCTTGCGGGCCGCCCGGCCTCTCCGAATGCGGGGCCCGCTGAGCCCACGCCCACCCGGAACTCGCGCTGGCCTGCAAGCCCCGCGTGCAGCCCCGGTTTCCACTGGCGCCTCTCCCTCCACACCTCCCCGCAAGCTGAGGGAGCCGGCTCCGGCCTTGGCCAGCCCAGAAAGGGGCTCCCACAGTGCAGCAGTGGGCTGAAGAGCTCCTCAGGCGCGGCCAGAGTGGGCACCAAGGCCAAGGAGGCACCGAGAGCGAGCGAGGGCTGCCAGCACGCGGTCACCTCTCAAGGGAACCTATTAACATCAGCTTTCCCTTACCTGAATTTGGAAACAATTGACAGATAGGGAGAGAAGTCAAGCAGTTGGAAATCAAAATTTACAATTTGTGTCTGGCAAATTGGGATTGAAAGATACAGATTCAATGTGCAGAAAAATGGACATCCTCATAGCCCCCCACCCCCATGAGACCTCTGCTTCCAGCCTCTCTGGGTGGGGAACGCCTCCCGATACGATGGTGAGGAAGAGGAGTCCACAATGCCTGCTCTCTTGGAAAAAGGCTGCATCCAAAAATGGAGGAAAGGAAAACTCTAAACAGACCCAATTTTCTACTTCAAAGTAATCAGCATGCACATTACTCTTCTTCTCAGACTCCGTGCCACAACAACTGTGTGACCACTCATCAGATACGGATGCTGTATCACAGCAGGGACAAGGAGATGTCAGAGAGAAGTGGCAGGGAAGAGACAATATGTCTGGCCTCCTCGGAGATCCCAAGGAGGCTGAGAGACTATTATCTCTTTCCCATGACCAGTATGCCTAATAGTGACAGCAACAAGAGTTTAATTTGGGGTGAGGGTGGTGGCTCACACCAGTAATCTCAAAGCTTTGGGAGGCTGAGGCAGGAGGATGCTTTGAGCTTGGGAGGTTGAAGCTGCAGTGAGCTATGATCACACCACTGCACTGCAGCCTGGGTGACAGAGCGAGAACCAATGTCTAAAAAAACAACCAACAAAAAATGTTTAACTTGGCCCTTAAGGATGTGCCACATGTGCTATGTATGAGTGGGTGTTTCATAAGATCCAGGAATCCAAACATGGATGCAGGAACACACACTGATGTACAAATGCAAGAATCTCTAATCACATTCAAAATCTTGATGTGCTTTTTCTCTCAAGGGTACATATCTTAGGAGATCTGTTTTCTAAAACTTGCAAATTGATGGAGATGTCAAGGCAGGTATGAGGCCCTTCCATGTGAACACGTTCACTACCTTTCCATTTTCACTTTGCCCTCTGAGCCCTGTGTTTCTGGAACGACATGGCTGCCTTTGGGATGGGTTCTGTATTGTGATGGGACCCCGCGTTGTGTGGCGAGTCCACCAGTTGAATCTTTTGTTGTTGCCTCTCACTATGCCGAGGCCTCAAAACCTGCCTGTTATGGACAGATTCTGCTTTCTTCCCATATTTCTTCAACTGGTGCACAGGCAGATTTATGGTACAGCTAAGTAAACCTGAAGCTCTGGTTTCACTTCTATAGTTGGGGCAAAACTGAACTAAAGGAGGCACTTGTTTGAGCACAAAATTTAAGAGCATGCCCAAAAGGAAAGTAACCTGAATAAGTATTATTTTAATGCATTATTTTAACAATCTGGCTGGGCACAGTGGCTCACGCCTGTAATCCCAGCACTTTGGGAGGCCAAGGTGGGCATATCTGAGGTCAGGAGTTCGAGACCAGCCTGGCCAACATGGTGAAACCCCGTCTCTACTAGAAATACAAAAATTAACTGGGCATGGTGGTGGGCACCTGTAATCCCAGCTACTCGGGAGGCTGAGGCAAGAAAATCTCTTGAACCCTGGAGACGGAGGTTGCAGTAAGCCGAGATCGTGCCACTGCACTCCAGCGGGGGCAACAGCCAGACTCTGTCTCAGAAAAAAATAAAAATAAAATAAAATAAAAAATCTAAATTAATGCAAGAAAGTCCCACAATGAACAAAATATTAAAATGTTAAGTAAGGACAGGAACCTTGCACTTGAGTGAATCACTTCACATGCCTAATTGGAATCCTGGCCAGGAGCACTAATAATTGGTCCAGTTCACCTGGCCAATATTACTGCAATAATTACAAAAGTAAGAGACTTTCACTGCAATCAATTAAGACCTCTATGTGTCTTTGCTGTCAAAATCTCTCCCATTGTATTACCCTTCAAATTAGGTTGGGTACATCCAAGTACATTTTGAGAATCATGTTAAGAGTTGAATGAGTTGGGATAATATTTAATTTCCATTTAGTAGAACGTTTTTCTTGGATCTCAACATTTTTTCTATACTTAAGGTAATGCTAGTCAGCTATATAAGTTTCCTATTAAGGCTTGATATGGTTTGGCTCTGTATCCCCACCCAAATCTCACGTTGAATTGTAATCCCCAGTGTTGGAGGTGGGGCCTGGTGGGAGCTAATTGGATTGTGGGGGTGGTTTCTAATGGTTTACCTCCATCCCCCCAGTGCTGTCTCATGAGTGAGTTCTCACGAGATCTGCTTGTTTAAAAGTATGTAGCACCTCTCCTTTACTCTCTCTCTTCCTGCTTCCACCATGTAAGACATGCTGGCTTCCCCTTCACCTTCTGCCATGATTGAAAGTTTCCTGAGGACTCCCAGTCACGCTCCCTATACAACCTGTGGAACTGTGAGCCAATTAAACCTCTTTTCCTCATAAATTACCCAGTCTCAGGTAGTTATTTATAGCAACATGAGAACGAACTAATACACTGCTGTAACAAATTAACACAAATGTAGTGACTCCAAATAACACAAATTTCTTATCTTACAGTTCTGGATGTCAGAAGTCCAAATTGGGTTATCAAGGCTGACCTTCCTTCTAGAGGCTCTAGGGGAGAATCTGTTTCCTTGCCTTTTTCACCATCTAGTGACTTCCTGCATTCCTTGGCTTGTGCGCCCATATCATTGCAATCTCAGCTTTCACCCTTATGTCTCCTTCTCTGACCCTCTTATAAGGACCTTATGATTATATTGGACCCACCTGGATAATCTAGACTAGCCTCCCCATTTCAAGATTCCTAATCACATCTGCAAAGGCCCTTTTGCTGTGGAAGTTAGCATATTTGCAGGTTCTGAGGCCTAGGACAGGTGAACATATGGGGGGATGAATACTATTCTATCCATAGCAACATTCTAGAATAGGAGAGGCTTCCAGGAATCCTCTTGTCACCCACTGTGCTGACTTTCTTGGGGACATGACATGAAAGTGTGCTGCATCATCTCTACATGAAAATGTTCTATGGTTTCCAGCAAGTAGGTTTGAAATACAAAAGAAACAAGACTTGAAATGGATAAAACTAGAACCTAATCTGTGGAAGTTTCTTCTACTCTTATAGCACAGTTGAAAAAGAAATTTGCAACATGTTTTCCTAAATTTGACACAATCTCTGAAATTTAAATAACTTTACTCATAATGACTTTTGAAGATAAAAGAAACTATTTAAAGCTATAAATAATTTTTTTTTGGGGGGTGACAGAGTCTCACTCCGACACCCAGGCTGGAGTGCAATGGCGTGATCTTGGCTCACTGCAACCTCTGCCTCCTGTGTTCAAGCAATTCTCCTGCCTCAGCCTCCTGAGTAGCTGGGATTATAGGCACGCACCACCATATCCAACTTTTTTTTTTTTTTTTTTTTTGTATTTTTAGTAGAGATGAGATTTCGCCATGTTGGCCAGCCTGGTCTCAAACTCCTGACGTCAGGTGATCCGCCAGCCTCAGTCTCCCAAAGTGCTGGGATTACAGGCGTGAGCCACCACACCCAGCCATAAATTATTAAATGCTAGCAGCAAGAATAAATTTTTGTTCAAGTCTCTTTATGAACAGTGGTACTATAAATGTTATTCTGTCATATAAAGAAGCAATAAAATGAAAAAGTATTACACAAGGAAGTTTAGCAGTTAATTAAGAAATTATTGTCTCTTTTTTTCTGGATATTTGATGTTTCTGATATTTGTCAGATTTCTAAAATTTGCATTTTGTTGTGATTTCTTTTCCGAGTCTACGTAGCTGTGCAATTTTCTTACTTCATTTTCTACATTTAAATTTGTAATATTTTCTGGCCGGGCACAGTGGCTTATGCCTGTAATCCCAGCACTTTGGGAGGTTGAGGCAGGTGGATCACTTGAGATCAGGACTTAGAAACCAGGCTGGCCAACATGGTGAAACCCCGTATCTAGTAAAAATACAAAAATTAGCTGGGAGTGGTGGCACATGCCTGTAATCCCAGTTACTAGGGAGGCTGACGCAGGAGAATCACTTGAATCCAGGAGGTGGAGGCTGCAGTGAGCCGAGATCCTGCCACTGCATTCCAGCCTGGGTGACACAGCGAGACTCTGTCTCAAAAAAAAAAAAAAAATTAAAAATAAATTTGTAATAATTACATATTGTGGGCTCCAAAAGTTTTAGAGTTCAGCCCACCCAAACCTGGACTCAGGTTTCCTGTACTGCATACTGGAGAATCACCCTCAGCAGAAATCTAAATAAGCTCCAGTGATAATCATTTTTGAGCTATTTTGCTAGCAGTCTGTGGACAACTGCATCCTCTGTCTTGTTCTACTCATAACTGACTTTTTTCTGCATTTGAATGTTCTAAACCATGAGTAGCAATTATTTGGGCTTTACCTTTTTCTCCATTAGTGGGATGAGATTCTAATGTTTTATTCTCCTCTACTCTTTCTGTGTCCTTTTTGAAAAGTTGGCTGAGTTTTTAAAAGCTCAGCTTGCATGGAAATCAATCTTCCTTCAAGAAGGAACTATTATTAAGTGCTGAACTGGAGTTCCTTTATTCTCTTGTGCTTTCTGACCCAGCTTCCACCTGTCTAAGGTGTTCTAGAATGTATTTTTGAGGAGTTTTCCAGAGTTTCCACAGAAGCATGCATTCTGGAACTCTCCAGTTACTCCCTGGTTTCCTAAGCAAATCTGATTCCCAGAGAACTGTTCAGACAAAGACCTGTAATTTGCCTTATTCTGGTTTGCAATGACCAAGTTGAATAATTTCTCTTATTTCCTTCAATCAAGATGATAACATAGTCATTTTATAGAAATGACATGTCATTTCATTTCAATTCATGCATTCACTTATTAAAATCTACCACTCTGCCACAGGTCATGCTACAATTGGGTTTTGACACCTAGAGACATTTTATAAGCTGAAATAATATTCAAACCTAAAACTAACTTAGTCCATATGGTGCTGAGAGGCTTTTAATAACCTGAAGAAATAATTCAAGAGACTTTCCCTTCATACTTTACTTGGGTAACTGCAGTTAACAACTTCAAATGCAGTAGAGTCGATCAGCTATTTTTTATTCTTCTGCTAATTGACCGCTTGTTATTAATAGTTTCTAAAAATAGCCAGGAGGAGGACATTGAATGTTCCCAACGCAACAAAAATGATAAATGTTTGAGATGATGGATATGCTAATTACTCCGATCTGATCACTATACATATGTACATAACATATATATCACTACGTACCCCATAAATATGTACAATTATTATATATCAATTTAAAAAATTAAGAAATCAAGACAAAAAAATAAATTTCAGGAAACCTTAAAGTTTACATATTTACGTGGTTCCAAACACAGACGGTCCCACAATTGAACTCAATGCAATTTCAAGTCCTGACAGGAGATCCTGACTATAAAACACCTTATTTTTTTTAAAGAAAAAAAGGCAAAAGAGGCCAGGTACAGGGGCTCACACCTATAATCCCAGTATTTTGGGAGGTCAAGGTGGGAAAATTGCTTGACACCAGCCTTGGTAACATAGGGAAACTCCATCTGTACAAGAAAAAAAAAAATCGCTGAGCATGGCGGTGTACATCTGTAGTCCCAGCTACTCAGGAAGCTGAGGCAGGAGGATCACTTGAGCCTGGGTGGTTGAGGCTGCAGTGGGCCTTGATCATGCCACTGCACTCCAGCCTGGGTAACAGAGCAAGATCCTGCCTCAATACAAACAAACAAACAAACAAACAAAAAAGATTGCCAATTTTCACCCCGTAAGATCTGAGAATTCAGTATATTAAAAAAATATATAATTTATTGGAATCAAGTCCTTTCTTCATATATGATGTCTTGGAAGTCTTCAAGCCTCCCAGTAGCTGTGGAGACATTTGTATGTTTAAGGCCTGTGTGATCCAATGTGAAGCTGCCTCCACCTGCAACCCAAGACTCACATCTTTGCTGAATCCCATACATGCATGCTCAGGCTAGTCTCTTTCTTCTTTTTCTCTGGCAGGTCTGCCTAAGGTAACCTGTCACTGTGAAAACATTTGTCTACGATCAGTAAGACCAAAACTGGAGTGACTCACCAAAGGGAAAAAAGTTCAACTCTAGCCAAGCCACTTGGTCATCCCAAGGCCTGAAGCCATGAGCCCAACCCCTACTCAAAACCTCCAATTCTTCATGGTGTGGTCCCAAATTCCAATCCATGTCTATTCCTCAAGGCTCACAGATAAAGTGCTAGAATTTAGTATTTGAGCCTTCTCAAATCACACTTCTTTGTCTTCTGCAAAGCAGTTGGGGAAATGACTAAGAAACTATATATCTAAACTATATCTTCTAATCTAGCCTTCATCGGCAATAAAGGTTAACTATCACCTTTATTGCCGATGAAGGCTAGATTAGAAGATATGCATGGGATGCTTATCAATGATGGGCTAAAACCAAATCTGAGAAGGAGATTTCATTTCCCTACCCAAATAAGGGCAGTGCTATGTGATCCCACCCACCCCACATTATATGGGGATATGACCCTGTAAAACATAGATCATAGAGGATCAGATGAGAACACATGCTCTTGCTGGGTAGCCTGCATCCCGGAAGTGAAGGTTAAGAGGGAAGAAAGAGCTATGTACTCCAAACTGCTTGTCCCAAGCTCACAGTAGGTACGAGGAGTCTGTCCACCTGGGGGGCTAGTGAGTGCAAAGCAGAGTGACCAGGAGCTTTGTGCTAATAGGTGTTCTTGTGGAAATGCAAAGAGAGTGCACAGGAGACTCCATATTCCCACCAATGTCTCCTTGGTGCCTGGAATTATTCTTGGTGGTCACAAATGGGTTATATTTTCTACTGTTTACACATGTAAATTATTAAAATCCATTTCCAAATGTCAAGACAGGATGGGAAATTTCCAAAACCAAAATGCACAGTTAAAAATAAGTTTGAATTACCATTGTTAAAAAAAACTGTCCAAAACCATATAAATAAGTCATAAATTCACATCATAGAATCAAATTCACATCATAGACTCAACTGGGAATATACAAGAAACAAGAGATGCCAAATTGGCTAGACAACCACCATAATGACCTTTGAAATAAATACTACAGTCAACTTCTGAGACTTTTAGACACCAAAGAAGAAAAAATAAATCAGCCTAATATCAAAATTTAAAAACAAGAAAAGCAGTATCTTTGCTTATTGTATAAATAAATTATTCCCATTGGGCAAAATGAATAGATGCATTTTTCATTTAGCAAATGTTTGCTTGTTGACCACAAAGTAACAAAATTCCTTTTATGACTCATCTTTAAAATTATTTGAAATTCACATTGGAAATCGTATGCCCATGATTACTTTCTATTTCAACAACCAGAAGTAAACAATGTACACAGCATCTCCACTAAAGAAAGTTTAACAAATCTGAAACTTATGCAGGGAGAAGCCCTCTTCCCACACCCTTTTACAGAAGAAGAAACTCAAAAAAATTACCTGTTTTCCCCAAAGGAACCTAAGGATCTCAGTAGATTTCAGTGGGAACTAGTTATTTCTACATAGACATTTTATTCCTATTGTGTCTTATCGATGATAGAATAAATCCAAATCCCAGAAGAATTTATTTTCCCACCCAATCAAGAGCGATGTTAAACCATCCCAGTCCCCGCATATTAAGTGGGAATGTGACCCTGTAAAACTTAGAGCATTGAGGGTCAGACTAGAACACATGCTCTCGCTAGGCACGCTGCCTCCAATAAGTGAAAGGAAAGAGGAAAAAAAAAAAAACCGGAGCATTGTACCCACAATTCCTTGTGCCTGAAGAAATTGTGCCTCTGCCTCATACCTCAATTAAACCACTCCTCAGAGCAAGAACATGACACTCTGGCCATCATTCTACAACTTTGGTAGCGCTGTTGCTGAGCATTTGGAATTAACTCTTAGGCCTTTCATTCTGTTTCTGCTACACTAGTGGTTTCTGAATTTTTGGCCAAATGTACTGGCCTCCTTCAGCAAACTTTCAGCTATGCTGGCAGGATATGATTTCAAATCTAAAGTGAACCAGCTATTTGCTAAAGGTCAACAGTATTTGGTGGAATCAGCAGGATTTTCCCAACTTTTCCCAACAATTAGTCCAGTATTTTACAATAACTTTCTTAAAAATGTGTAGATTTCATGGTGTTGATTGAAATCACAGCATGCAACTCTGTAAGAAGTTAGTAAAACCAAGAGAAAGCATCATCATCTTCAAAAAATAAATATGGGTTCTCATTATGGCACTTCATGCTGCTGTACACACTAAAATATTCCATTGCAAAGGTGTGATACTGGTCTTCCCAACACCATAGCGGACACCTCTGACTCAGGCACTACCATGCGGCATGTTCAAGTGAGCACTTGCACCACACGCTGGGGCTTCGAAATGGGGTGCCTAGCTTCACTCTGCCCTGAAATGGAACGAGGATCCTTGTTCTTTCCATGCTAGGCTTTGCTTTACTTTGCTGTTGTTTTGTTTAGACTTGTATTCTTTCTCTTCCATAGAAACAAGTTTATGGGCCAGGCACAATGGCTCATGCCTGTATCTCAGCACTTTGGCAGGCCAAGGCAAAAAGATCACTTGAGGCTAGAAGCTCGAGACCAGCCTGGCTGGCATAGTTTCTACAAAAAAAATTTAAAAATTAGCCAGGCATGGTGGTGCACACAGGTAGTCTCAGCTACTTGGGAGGCTGAGGTGGGAGGATTGCTAGAGCTCTGAAGTTAGAGGCTGCAGTGAGCTATAGGGGCCCCATCGCACTCCAGGCTGGGCAACAAGTGAGACCCAACCTCTAAAAAAAATAATAAAAGAAATAATTAAAATTAAAAGTAAAAATCAAAGAAATAAGTCCAAGTTCCCTGGATTGGGGACAGATTTGAATCAGGAAACATTAATTTACTGAGGACTACCCTCTCTTTAAAGACTATGGCTTTGAATTGGTCCCAATTTCCTTCTGACTTTTCCATTCTCTGAGGTTCCTATAGATCAGTCCATCATGCAACCTTGTTCCTGGAAAAGACCCCACTGCGTACCAAGCCTGCCTAAAGGGTCTGAAAGCCAATGGGAATCTGGCTTAGAGTCATATAGGAAACCACCAAATGCCACACACACAAAATAAAACATGCCACACAAAATACGAAAAGCTTTTTCAGCTGATGCATGCCGTAATTCGCTTGCACTTCTCCATTTTCCACTAGATATACATGGAAAATTTATGATCTCCAACAAACCTATTGGTTCTCAAAAACGTATGATGCATTCAGGTAAAATAGCTGTTACAAATTTAGAAAGGAATGCTCACCATTCAAGGACTTCTATCAGTGTGTGTCTTCTAATTATGACTGCTGAGCATTTTCCGTAATGGCATGCATTGATATTATACAGGCAACTATAAGAGATAATAAACTGGGTAGAAAGGAGAACTAAGCAGGGAGGTCAGAAAAATGGGCAGTGTTGAAAACTGAGAAGTGATGTTCTGCCAGTTAAAAAACAGAGGGAAAAAAAAATAAAACTCAGCCATCTCATTGCCATTTTGTGTGGGAACAAAAAGAAATTCGCCTCCTTATGACTCTGAATGTAAGCCTGTAATAGTATAGCTATCTGTCTGCCTATACGAAGACACACAGCAGAAGGGAAGAGCTGAAGTTCACAACATTGGCAGTCAAGCAAACGGCTCCATAATAATCATTATACCCTGAAGGAGGGGATATACATCACTCTTGTTAAAAGATTTCCCATGACACCAGTCTAACAGCTCATTTATTTGATCAATGAAAAAGTTACACTGGAGTTTAAGTTACCTGGAGAATTCAGTTGTGTGCCATCTCCTTACTCCTTGATGGAATGTAACAAATGCAATGCACTGAAAAACACCAATCTCAATCGATCATCCTGTCTAACTAAATACGAACTCATAATTCAAATTAATAAGAAATGCTGGAGTAGAAAACATGAACCCTGAAAGGTTTCTAAGTAGCATATTGGTAATCACTATTAGTCACTGCATATACCTCCCACTGTGCAGGTTAGTGTGATATGGAGGTCAGAGTATGCACTTGGAGATTACACAGAAATCTGCTGTAATGCAATCTCTGCCATTAACTAGTTGTGTGATTTTCTTGATATGTTAATAAGGCTTTACTGGGGCATAATTTGAATCCAACAAAATACAGGACTCTTACAGTAGAACTCAATCAATTCTGGCAAATGCTTCTACCAGGGCAGCCAACACTCAGATACAAATACTGGACATTTCAATTCCTTAAGATATTCCTTTACGCCCCTATCTATCCCATTCCTATACATGAAGACATTTATTATGAGGAATTAGCTCATGGAATTATGGAAGCTAGAAGTTCCAAGATCTGCAGTTAGCAAGCTTGAGGCTCAGGAGAGCCCAGTTCACGTTCAAGTCCAGGGAATTGAGAAAGCCAATGGTGTAATTTCTAGTCCACAAGGTGACAGGTTCAAGACCCCAAACAGCCAATATTTCACTGTGAGTCTGAACTCCAGAAACCAATGTTCCAGATCCACGTTCCAGCTCAGGTAGTGAGTCAGGAGTTCCCTCTTACTCAGCCCTTGTGTTCTACTCAGGTCTTCAACTGACCAGATGAGGCCATACCTATAGCAAGGAGGACAATCTGCTTTACTCACTCTGTGGATCCAAGTGAGAATCTCATCCAGAAACACCCTCACAGACATATGCAGAATCATGTTAGGCCAAATGTCTGGACGCCCTGTGGCTCAGTCAAGTTGACACATAAAATTAACCATCACAGTTACTTAACTTTGCTAAGTCACCATTTTTCCTTTTGTCTTTCATATCTGGAGCAGATTAAATAACATGTCACATCTAAAATGGTGCATAATTGATGCTCCTTACACCATATGTAGAAATAAGAAAAATTAAAATTATTTGTTAGGATGTGTACTCTGTTCCTGTTTAGCTTAAACTTTTATACATTATGGCCTCAGTGCCCCAGTGAGTTCAATGTTTAAAGTTACCTTATGTCAGAGAAATAATGCACTTCACATTATTTACACCCCCCTCACCTGACTTCCAGAGAGCTCCTTGGAAATCACCCCTTAAAAATTAGGCAAATAAGAAGCAGAAACACAAATTTCATCTTTGGTAAAACAAAGGGAAAAATGTGTAACATCAAAATGCAATGTGTAATGAAAGGCTATCAGAGTAACTGTCAATAGGTGGTAGGAAGGTGCCTAGAGAAGGTATCTGCATCTGCAGGTCTCAGCTAAGTCAGCACAGGTCAGCTCCCCAAAACTGAAGGTCCTCCATGAAGGGCTAAAACAATGAGCTCTTGTTGAAATCAGTGCAGGCAGGATATGTCAAGTTGGATGCAAAAGTCTCCCTGGATGGGGACAAGCACCAACAAATACTAGGTGAGATGAGGCTGAATGAGAAATAAAATACCCACTCTGCAGCAGGCAGCCTATTGGTGAGGAAGAGAACAAGCCAAAAAACTATCTCTCGATGGCCTCCTAGAACAAAGCCTAACTATATACAGAGTTGGGGCTGAATTGGGTCAGAAAGAAATAAATTCTTATCTTGTTTGCACTACCATGTTTTTGGATCTCAGTTTTACAGCAATTTAGCTTATGTCCTAACCTCTATGGAAAATGATAACAGAAGTATGGTGCTAAATAACAATAACAATTACAACAAAAATGTGGCATTGCTTATATTAGGAGCAGGCAGCAAAGACACTGATATTTTAGGCTAGATACCTGATGACCTTAAAAACATTTGGTAAATTTGTCACATGTAGTAGACAAAAAATGTGGAGTATGTAATTTTTGCCATACATGAGCAGAAAAAGCCTGGAGATTCTTGTGTTTACAAGTGGGCTGTAGACAGAATTGTTGCATGAAACTTCTGGGAGGCTGCTTTTACCAAGGCATTGCAAGAAATAGAATCCATGAATTCTCTACAGAAAGGACATTTCATCTGCAAATGGAAAGATAAAAAGGCAGCAGCCATGAAGCCATGTGAAGAGGTTTAGAGAAGCGTTTGCCAGAAGAGGGAACACTGTCTACAAAGGATGCTGAGCAGTGCGAGGCTTGGTGTATTCAGATACAAAGGAAGATAGTGTTGTTGGTGCATAGAGAACGAGGGGTAAGATTGAAAAGGAAGGAAAGGAGGAAGGAGGGAGGCAGGGAGGACTGCTTCACACAGAGCTTTGAGGTTTTATGAATCAGCAGACAATATATGTACATACGATGACAGTTTGGCTATGAGAGGTTTGAAGTAGAAAAATCACGTAAGTGTGTTCTTGTGGCAAGTAACAGTAATTCTCATAATGGCCACATTTTATAGGGCCTTGAATATTACCTGTTACAATATCTGACCAACAGAAGTTTTGAGCAGAGTTGAATCTAGGAAGATAACCCCATTAGTTGTATAATGAGGAGGGTGAAGGTGGAACACAATATGAGCTAGGAAGCTACTGCCAAAATCTAATGAAAAGATTAGCCTACTGGTAAGGAGAAGGAAGAGAGTGATCACTACAAGATGCACTTAGCGGGAACTCTTTTGGACTTGGTGAATAACTGGAGAATAGAGGTCAAGGAGAAAAATGGTCAGAAGTTACTCCAAAATATTATATGTGCATCAATGGGAAATAAATGATGGGTCTCATAGTGCTCAGAGCAAAATCAGCTTAGAGCAGAAAAAAAAAAATTGCAATGAAGAAGAGGCTTTTTATTCCCCCTAATATGGTTTGGCTGTGTCCCCACCTACATCTCAACTTGAATTGTAACTCCCACAGTTCCCATGTGTTGTGGGAGGAACTTGGTGGGAGGTAATTGAATCATGGGGACAGGTCTTTCCCATGCTGCACTCATGATAGTGAGTGAATGTCATGAGATCTGATGGTTTTAAAAATGGGAGTTTCCCTGTACAAGCTCTTTTTGTCTGCTGCCATCCATGTAAGACATGATTTGCTCCTCCTTGCCTTCCGCCATGATTGTGAGGCTTCCCAGCCATGTGGAACTGTAAGTCCATTAAACCTTTTTCCTATACAAATTACCCAGTCTTAGGTATGTCTTTATTAGCAGCGTGAAAACAGACTAATACACCCCCTTCTTAATTAAGGTTTATAGAAGTAATAACAGCTTATGCAAGGTCCATCATGATCAATCAGTACCTGGCCATTACCAGTGTTTACAATGGCCCTGGCACCAAGTAGTTTCTTTCAATTGTCTCAAGGCAACCAGAAAAGAAGAGAGGCAATCCGGGTATATAGGTGCTGTGTTTATACTGGTGAACAATACATGACCCAATCACATGTTGTTTGAATGAACTCGAGTAGTCTAAAAAGAGGAAAGCATGCTTCTGTGGCTGGAGGAATAAATCCACATGTATTATTTCTTCTAGAAAATATCAACCACTATTGTAGGCACCACCATCATTATTATCATACGTAATAAAAGATCAGCAGAAATGAGAGTCTAGAACATTATGGCACATCGTGCCCTGGAAGCATTCACCACTGTCTCTCAGCAGGACAGCCCTGGCAGCACATCACACCAAGATTCTATAAGGAGCCCAGGCTACAACACAAGGGAGCCTGCTCATTTTTGGCAGCTGGAGTAGACAGTCTGCCTGCAACTGAGCTTCCAGAGCCAAACCCAACTAAAGGCTTATAGAACAAAGAGACACATGACACAAATATGAAATCTGACCTGATAGCCCACCCTGAGAGGGGCTAAATTTCAGCAGCCCCACCTCTCCTGCTAAATTAAGTAAAAACAGCAAGGCAGGGCTACTTCAGTTGATGTGTCCCCACAAATTGCTAGGCTATGGAAATACTCCCACTATTTACCACCAGCGTGATCTGCAATCCATCTCCTCAGGCAGTCACACATTCCTGTGCATGTGTGACAAAAGTTAACTTAGAAGAGCCAGGTGTAAATGCTTTATAGGAGACCACAGACTTTCTCAAACATGTGCATTGCTTTGATGTCCTGCAAAGGGAAAGGCATGCTAAGAAAAATAAACCTGTCAGAAAAGGACAAATGCTGTACTTGTATGATTCCACTCATATTAGGTACTTCAAGACATTAAATTCACAGAGTCAGAAAGCAGAATGATATTTGCCAGGGCTGGAGAGAGGGGAGAATCAGAAGGTAGTATTTAATGGGTATAGAGTTTCAATTTGGGAAGATGAAAAAAGTTCTAGAGATGGATGCCAGTGATAGTTGCACGGTAATGTGAATGTACTTAATACCACTGAACTGTACACTTAAAAATAGTTATAATGGTAGATTTTATGTCATGTATATGTTCTACAATTTTGTAAAATAAATCAAACATCAAAAAATGATAAAAGAAACAGTCTCCTTGACTTCTAGTGTTGACTTACCTTCTTGATATGTACATATGTATAAATATATATGTCTATATATAATGTATATATATTTGTATCTCTATATAATGTATATATATTTGTATTTCTATATAATGTATATGTAGATACATTTATATACATAATGTATATATGTAGATACATTTACATAATGTATATATGTAGATACATTTATATACATAATATATATAGATACAAATACAAATTGATTAACTCATAGATCTTTAGCTTTTATAAGACAATGAAATCAAAGCAATTTTGTCAGTTAAAAGCAAACAAAACTACAGAGCAATAAAATCTAAATTAGCAGTAATTGAACATGATGGAAGCTGCTGCTTTGCTGAGACTAAATGGTTGCTCAGAACATAATTGTGGAAGCAGCTACCACATGCAAGTGTTCTGATTCTGGCAAAGCCAACAGCAGAGTGATGCACAAAACCATCGGGGCCACCTCTGCTCATCATACATGCAGTGAAGTTCACCCAAGCAACCTGGGTTGAGGCCATTTGGTGTTCACGAAAATAAATGCATCATTTATGTACCTGGACAGGGTAGGGGAGAAAATAATACCTTCTTTCTCTACTCATCTTAGGAACTCTGGGTGGGGCCCTGTAAAATGAACTGGCAAAAGACAGATTAACAAGAGAAAAACAAAAGTTCATTACCACATGCCTTGTGCATGCGTTAACAGAAAAAGAAAACACTAATATGTTTTAAAGATGTTTATTCTGCGCCAATGAGTGAATTCAGTCCAAGGAAACACAGTCTCAAGGAATCCTGAGAAAAACCCGGGAGGCAGGGTAACAGTTTGGTTTTATATTAGGTTGATGCAAAAATAATCATGATTTTTGCAGTTACCTTCAATGGCGAAAAGTACAATTACTTTTGCACCAACCTAACACTTCAGGGAGACATAAATTAAAGGGAAAAATATAAATCAGTACATAGAAGGTATACATTGTTCCAGCCCCAAAAGGTGAGACAGCTTACAGAGGGGGCTTACAGATCATAGGTGGATTCAGAGATTCTTTAATTTGTAATTGGTTAAAGAGCAAGGCTCTGTCTCAAACTTGGAGTCGGCAGAAAGGCATCTTTAAGATAAGGATGCTGTGTAGCAAGGTTGATGCCCTACAGGCATGACTTAACCATTGTCTGGCCTGGCCATAGGTCTTATTTATAATTTGGTATCTTATTGCCACAATGAGTCTGCTTTGTCAGTCTTATGATCTCTATTTTAATATCAGTCCTGGTCAGTTGCTGTGCCTAAACTCCAAAATGGAGGGGTTATGATGAGGTGTGTTGACTCCCCTTCCTGTCATGGCCAGTAATTCAGTTTTTAAGGTTTTGCTGGGGTCCTCTTGGCCAAAAGGGGTCCATTCAATTGGTGGAGAATTTAGGATTGTATTTCTAGTTTACACATGTATATATGGGAGCACACAGGGATGATTAACTCTAAGGTGTGGTCGGATTTGGGCTGATATAACATCTTAGGCTAAACAAAACAAACAGGACTTTGGGTTTCCCAGTGGGGGAGGCAAGTTGTGGAAAGATGACCAGGTAAAGTGTAGTAAGCAAGGGTTGATTACTAAGGCTTCTCATGCAGATTTAAATCATTTAAATAACAGTTGTTTAGAATTATTCTCTTGCTGGCCGGGAGCAGCGGCTCATACCTGTAATCCCAGCACTCTGGGAGACTGAGGCCGGGCAGATCATGAGGTTAAAAGATCGAGACCATCCTGACCAACATGGTGGAACCCTATCTCTACTAAAAATACAAAAATTAGCTGGGCATGGTGGCGCGCACCTGTACTCCCAGCTACTCAGGAGACTGAGGCAGGAGAATCGCTTGAACCTGAGAGGCAGAGGTTGCAGTGAGCCAAGATCGTGCGACACTGCACTCAAGCCTGCCTACAGAGCGAGACTCCATCTCAAAAAAAAGAAAAAAAAAAAAAAAAGAATTATTCTCTTGCTGATAGTGGGAGAAGAAGATATCTTTGACAAATGGATATTTTCTTTATCCATGTAAATTTACATATGAAACAAAATCTTGTGCCCTGTTTCTAAAGGTTTTCTTGTGTCTGCTGATTCTCAATGATCTTTAGCTCAAAATAATCCATACATCAAAGAGGCATATTTTGAGGTGGCATATTCTGGCACCCCTCATCCATGGTTCTTTTTTTTACTACCTTCAACAATTAAAGGGCATTATTTGGCACCAAACAATTGGAAACACAGACAAAGGTAGCAGACCTCATAATGGGTCACATGGAAAGTTAGCCATCTTGATGATGCAGGGCATGCTTCATTATTTATTAGGTTACCATCAAAATGAAGAAGAAAAATAACAAGGAAAAATATAGTAGGCAATCAGTCAAATACCAAAAAATTGCCTGTAGACCCTCAGGTTGGGTTCAATGACACTGGGTCCAATATTGAACTACTTTCATATTTCTTTCAATATGTTCAGGCGGGTTCAGAGGTAAAGTGATATTCAATCACGGTATGGTCATTAGAAAAAATCTTAATTTCTATAGTATGATTTTCCCTCTTGAAAAAAGAATCCAATTATGTCTAAGATCCATTCTATCTTTAAAACTCTATTTTTAGTAGAGTAGGTTTTTTGGCTGGCACAACCATCCATTAAGTATAATAGAATTATAATTGCAATAAAATGATTTTTATAAAACAACTTTAGCACCACACACTGTTACAGCATAAATTAAACCATTGTGAAATGGACATTGATATGTATTGCATAAAAATGTTTTACTTTGAGTCTTCTTCACAGCCAACCATAAATATACTTTTTGTACTTTCTTTAGCACAACTTAAAACAAAGCTACAGTATCCCTGTTAGGGCAGTCCTGAACTTAACAAACCAGCTGTACTTCTGTTACACATTTCCTGTGGGTGCTGAAGGTTTTCTAAAAATTATAAATGCCAGGGATCTGTAAATATTTTCCGTAAAGAGTCAGATAGTAAATGTATTTGGCTTTGCAAGCCACGTGGTCACGGTCGGAGCTACTCAACTTGCCACTAGCACAAAAGCAGCCACAGATGATACACAAATCAATAACCTGGGATATGATCCAATAAAACTTTATTTACAAAAACAGGAATCAGACTGAATTTGGCAACAGGCTGCCAATTGCTGACATCTGGCATATTCAAAAGACTGAACATGATAGCATAAATATGAGAGTGAATAATTACTGTATTGTTATTTCAACATGAGAACAAATTCAAAATGTGTAGACAAAGAGATGAAACTGACAATTTTTTTTTCCAATGGAGCAAGTGCCTTTTGCATTTCCATTTCTCTTACCAGTGGACTCTTGTAAGATGCAGTGATTTTGTGTGAATCTATCTTTTTTTTTTTTTTGTCACATCCTTTGCAATAAGAAACTACTGTAGGGGCAAAAGGAATTTTCCCTTCCCTCTAAAGTGCTAAACAACTGACAATATACAGATTAATAAGAGAAAAGGCATACACATGTATTAATGTACATAAGCATGGGAGCCATATAAAATATAAGACTCAAAGAAGGGCCAGATGGTTGAGGCTTAAATATCCTATTTATGAGGAGACAGAAATGGGAGGTGTAGGCAATTTTGAGGAGTAGTAAATAATAATTTTGGGGAATTGAATGAGCCCAAAGAGCAGAAAATAGTTTGTAAATGATTGTCTTTGGAAGCTAAATGGGACCTATAAGTTATGACAGAAGGTGTGGGGTAGAAATCCACTGTGAACAAAGATTGTTTTATTATGCAGATAAAGTTTCTTAGGTAATCTCTACGAGCTGCCCTCTGAAAAACAGAGGAAAAGTCTGTCTGGGCATGGTGACTACATTTAGTTTTTTCTCTTCTCCAGTATTAAACTTTCCCAGTTAGTTGATGAGATTCCTAGGGAAGGCATCTTAAGACAACTGCATTTCTTTCAGAAGAAGTTTTCCTCAGTCAGAGGAAGGAACTTCCAGAGAGAACCCCTCCCTGCGCTTGAGGATGTGGGGAGAAACAAGGGAGGGTTAGAAAGTCCTTGGTTCTAAGGCAGCTTCTAAGGCCTTCCAATTTCCTTTATTTCAAAAATGTTCAGCATGCCAAAGCACCTCATACTTTGGGGTATTATTCTCTGCACCCCAACACTACCTTTGACTTATGAAGCAATTAGCTCAGTAATTATCAAGGAAATTGTGTTGAATCTCTAGATCAATTTTGGAAGAACTGACAACATTGAGTCATTCTATCCATGAATATGGAATATCATTCCATTTATTTAGACTTTTTATTTTCATTAGAGTTTTGTATTTTTCTTGTGTAGCTCTTATACATATTTTGTTAGGTTTTTTTCCTAAATATTTCACTTTTGTGGTGCTAATTAGGTTTTTAATTCCAAATTTCAATAATTCCAATAATTATTGTTGGCCTATAGGAAACTGACTGGCTTTTGCATTTTAACCTTGTAGTCTGTGGCCTTGCCATAACTTATTAGTTACAAGATTACATTGATTTTGAGATTTTATACATAAATAATCATATCATTTGTGAAGAAAGACAGTTTTATTTCTTCCCCCTTAATCTGTACATGTTATATTTCCTCTCCTTGTATTATTGCATTAACTAGAACTTCCAGTACATTGTTGAATAGAAGAGGAGACATCTTGCTTGCTTCTTGATCTTAAGAGTAAATATATTTTCTCGCCATTAAGCATGATGTTAGCTAAAGGTTTTTCTTTAAGATACCCTTTATCAACTTGAGAAAGTTCCCTTCTATTCCTAGTTTGCTGAGGATATTTATCCCAAATGGGTTTTGGATTTTGTCAATTTTTGTGCATATATTGATATAATCATATGATATTTTTCTTTTCATTAATGAATTTTTAAATGTTGAGCCATTCTTGTATACCTGGAATAAGTTCCATTTGGTAATCACGATGTATAATTCTGTTAATACATGATTGGATTCAATTTCCTAATATTGGATTCAATTTCCTAATATTTTGTTTAGAAATTTCTGTATCTATGTCTTTGAAAAATATAGACATCTGTTTTTCTTTTCTTGTAATGTCTTTACTTGGTTTTGGTGTCAGGATAATGGTGGCCTCAGAGAATGAGTTAAGAAGATTTCTTCTGTTTGCCTTTTTTTAAAAAGACTGTAGAAAATTGAAATATTTCTTCTTTAAATGTTGAGTAGAATTCAACTGTGAACACTTGGAAACCAGTAATTTTTGGGAAGTTATTAATTATTGATTCAACTACTTTTATATATATATAAGCCTATTCAAATTATCTATTTCTCTTTGTACAGGTTTTGGTAGATTTTGCCTTTCAAGGAGTTGGCCTATTTTATCCAAATTACCAAATTTGTGGGCATAGAGTTGTTCATAATATTCCTTCATTATCCTTTTAATGTCTGTGGAGTTAGTAGTAATTCTTTCCTTTCATTTCTGACATTGATAATTTGTGTCTTCTTTGTGTTTTCGTTGGTTAGACTAGCTAGAAGCTTATCAATTGTATTGATCCATTCAAAGAACCAGCTTTTGCCTTCATTTGGTTTTCTCTATTTTTCTTAAATTTTAATTTCATTGTGTTCTGCTCTCATTTTTTATGATCTTTTTTCTTCTGCTTTTTTTTTTTTAAGTTTCGTAAAATAGAGCTTCAGCTACTCGAGTCTTTCTTCTTTTCTAATATATGTTTTTTTTGTTTTTTTTTTTTTGAGACAGAGTCTTGCTCTGTCGCCCAGGCTGGAGTGCAGTGGCGCGATCGCGGCTCACCGCAACCTCCACCTCCAGGGTTCAAGCGATTCTCCTGCCTCAGCCTCCCGAGTAGCTGGGATTACAGGCACGCACCACTGTGCCCAGCTAATTTTTGTATTTTTAGTAGAGACGAGGTTTCACCATATTGACCAGGCTGGTCTCAAACTCCTGACCTTGTGATCTGTCTGCTTCAGCCTCCCAAAGCGCTGGGATTACAGGCATGAGTCACCACGCCTGGTCTAATATATGTATTTCAATGCTATGATTTTTCCCTATAAATAGTGCTTTTGCTATATATCAAAAATTTTGATGTTTTACTTTCACTTTCGTATACTTAAAAGTATTTTTAAATTTCTCTTCAGACTTCTTTTATGAGCCATGTGTTATTTACCAGTGTGGTGTTTAATCTGCAAATATTTTGATATTTTTCAGCTTTCAGATTTTGTCTCATGTATTGTGAGTCAGGTCCACATACATTAAGCATGTTATGCCTCCTTGACGAATTGGCCACTTTATCTTAATGTAACATTCTTCTTCATCACTGATAATTTTTCTTTCTCTGAAATCTGTTCTGTCTGTAATTAAAGTATAGCTAGCTACTCCTGCTTTCTTTTGATTAGTATTAGCATATCATTCTCTGTCCCTTTATTTTCAATCTGTCTCTATATTTAAAATGGGTTTTGTAGACACCATATGGTTGGATCTTCTTTTTTTTAAACCCATTCTGACAGTGTCTGAATTTAATTGCTGTATCTAGACCATTTGCATTTAAAACAACTAAGGATATAGTGAGATTAAAATCTACCAAGTTTGTAACTGTTTTGCATCTGTAGTACTTGTTTTTTGTTGTTGTTTCTAATCCTCCCTCATTTTCTCTCTTCTCTGGTTTAAACTGAGCATTTTATATATGTCCATTTTTCTCTCCTCTCTGAACATATCAATTTTTCTTTTTCTTTTTTCTTTTTTTTTTTTTTTGAGAGGGAGTTTTGCTCTTGTTGTCCAGGCTGGAGTGCAATGGCGTGATCTCGGCTCACCACAACCTCTGCCTGCCGGGTTCAAGGGATTCTATTGACTCAGCCTCCTGAGTAGCTGGGATTACAGGCATGTGCCCCCATGCCCGGCTAATTTTGTATTTTCAGTAGAGACAGGGTTTCCCCATGTTGGTCAGGCTGGTCTTGATCTCCCGACCTCAGGTGATCCACCTGCCTTGGCCTTCCAAAGTGCTGGGATTACAGGCGTGAGCCACTGCACCCAGCCCAATTATTCTTCTTTTTAAACAACTGCAGTGGTTGACCATGAATTTATACCAGAGTTACACTAATCTAAATATACCTGAAAATCATATTATCCCATTTCATGGGTAGTTCAGAAGAGGATTTGCAATTCCTTCCTCACTTCCTTTATAATATTGCTATCATTTGTTTCACTTACCCATAAGCTATGATAATCTAATATACTGTTGATATTATTATTTTGAGCAGTTATCTATTGAATCAATTAAGAGTAATTTCAAAGTTATTTTTACCTTCAATTATTTCTCCTCTAATGTTCTTTCTTTTTATATTAATAGATCCATAATTTCAGTTGTATATTAAATTATATTAGGTGTATATTGTAACCTTTTAGGTGTATATTACATGCATATATAAGCAAATCCAGAAAAATAAAACACATATGTGAAACTTCAAAATCCATTCCAACAATCTATATTTTTCTATATAAAGAACATATTTCATTATATATGTATTTGTTCCTGGGAATGAGTAAAATTGCACTATAATGCAGTCAGAATTTTAAAAATCAAGTATACGAATTGGGTGTGGTAGGAGTATGTTATTCAGAGCTTAAATGAGGTAAGCTCATTTGTCCCAGGCAAGCATGAGTGAACTAGACTTCGGTAAAAGCATCTATGACTTCAACTCCTCTGAGTTGCAATTACCAGATGGTACTTATCTACTGCAGATTAATTAACAGTGCTGGAATTTCTGGATCAAGTGACTGGCTGACATAGTAGCGTTGATTCCAGGAGGCACACAATAGATTGGTCCCCAATTGATTAGTAAAACAATAGATGATTGGACCATGAGAATATTGGGTATTTAGAGGCCTATGCAGTTTCCTGTTATTTTCCTGTCCCCAATTTTCCACCATAAAAATGTATGTCTCAGGACATATTTATTATGTATATAGTTATGTTTTTACTAAGTATAATTTAAAAATATATAATTCTAAATAAGTCACAGGAAAACGTTAACATATAAGAACATGTTGTTTTAGGAATTAGAAAAAATTTAATTTTCAGTTTATATCCATATATGATTTCAGAGGGATATTGATATCATAAAAACATTTTCAAAATATTTATTATATTAAAATGAACATTCTTTGACAAAAGTAAAAGGAAATATTAATTCAAGAAGGAAAGAATAATAATGTCAAATGGCCAAATGCTAAAGGAGACTTTGGTCATCTACATGGATAACAGTTTCAAGTTACTATCATATGAAGGTATAATTGAATACATCTATAGGCGTATGAAATAATTTAGATGCCAACTAAAAAGTATGCCAGTGAATAATAAAATAATTTTTCAGACCAATATCAGCTATAAATATTGGTGATTAAATACTAAATAAAATACTATCAAACGTAATCCAACGCCACATTAAGAAAATAATATGCCATGGCCAAGTAGGATTCATTCCATAAATGCAAGCATGGATGCAAAATATCTCCACTGCTATTTAATCTTAAACTAGAAGTGTTTGCTATTGAAAGCAGAACAAATAAGCCAACTATAGGCATAAAAATTAAAAAGAGAAATAACATTTCCATTATTTTGTAGATGAAATCTGAAAAACCTTAGAGAAACAATAATCCTTAGCAAATAACACAATTACTTAAAACAATAAAATAATTCAATAAAGGAGCTGGAAGAAATTAACATACAATTGGCCAGGCACAGTGGCTCACGCCTGTAATCCCAGCACTTTGGGAGGCCGAGGCAGGCAGATCACTTGAGGTCAGGAGTTCGAGACCAGCCTGGCCAACATGACGAAACCCCGTCTCTATTAAAAATACAAAAATAAAATAAAATAAAATAACATACAGAACATACAGAAATCAAGAGCCTTAATATATCCTTAAAGAAATAATTTAGTGTATATAATGTTAGAAAAAGTGCCACATACAATAACACCAAAGAAGATAACATACTTAAGAATAAATGTAACAAGAAATGTGCAAAACCTATAATGGGTCTACTTAAAAATCCTCCTGAAAGACACAAACACAGATTTAAGAAATGAAAAAGTATCCCCTTTCTTGAGTAGGATGGCTCAACAAAACCTTTTTTTTTTTTTTTTTGAGACGGAGTCTTGCTCTGTCGCCCAGACTGGAGTGCAGTGGCATGATCTCTCGGCTCACTGCAACCTCTGCCTCCTGGGTTCAAGCAATTCTTTGGCCTCAGCCTCCTGAGTAGCTGGAACTATAGGCACATGCCACCATGCCTGGCTAATTTTTGTATTTTTAGTAGAGACGGGGTTTTACCATATTGGCCAGGCTGGTCTCGAACTCCTGACTCTGCCCACCTTGGCCTCCCAAAGTGCTAGGATTGCAGGTGTGAGCCGCTGCACCCGGCTAACAGAATATTTTAGGGAGTTAGTTTAGCTGACTGAAGTTCATATGGAGTAATCAATGTTCAAGAAGAGCAATAAAAACCCCTGGCAGAAAGTCTGTGGACAGCTAGAAGGGGCTGTGAAGGAAGAAATCAACCTCATCCTCAGACAGTTCTGGCTCCTGGGACATAAACTCTAAACACTTGGAATTTCTCAAGTGATAAGAGTGTCTTTGTTTTTAATAGTGGACCCTTCATATCATGTGTAATCGGTCTGATCTCTAAGGTGAGGAGAAGGGGAAACTGAGTTCAACCAGTTGGCCAATTAATCAATAAGCTCCAATACAAACTTTGGACATCCAGGAACTTGATACTAGCCTGTACATCATGGCAAAATCCAATCTCAACGAAAAAGCAAAAATTAGCTGAGAGTGGTGGCAAGCACCTGTAATCCCAGCTACTCAGGAGGCTGAGGTTGAAGGACTGATGGAGCCTGGGAGGTCGAGATGGCGGTGAGCTGTGATTGCACCACTGCCCTGAAGTTTGGGTGACAGATAAGACCCTGTCTCAAAAAAAAAAAAAAAAATATATATATACACACACACACACACACACACACACACACACACACCTGGACTGCGAAGTTCCTGTGGGCTTCCCTGGATGGCAGTATTCTATATGTGTTGTCACACATTGTGGCCAAGAGGAGATAACAAGGTGGATGATTCCACAGGGAAAGGATTACCAGGATCTCTGTTTGCATACCTCAGACTTTGCCCCACATGTCTCTTCCTTTGGCTGGCTCTAATTTGTATCCTTAACATGCTACATGTAACCATGATTATAAAAGGTCTCAGAGAATTCTGTGACTCTTTCTAGCAAACATCAAACCTGAGGATGATTTCAGGAAACCCTCACACTCGCAGCTGGTGTCAGAAATATTGGGAAGACTTGGCATTCTCAAGGTCTGTGCCCTTAACATCAGAGTTTGGGTAACTCAGGTAGGGGTCAAGCTGTTTTAGATTTTAAATACACAGTAAAGCATTGATGAAGAACCTAATGCATTATGGGTGCATGAAAACACAGTAAAACTAGTGAAATAGAATTGAACATCTAGAAATAGATTCAAACACATAAGAAAATTTAGTATATGATAAAAGTGACAACTGAAATCGTTGGATGTTTTAGTGAATGGTGTAAATGGGTAGCTATCTGGAAAAATGATGAATTTAGATCCATACTTCAAACCATACATGAGAATAAACCCCAAATGAATCAGACATATAAACATATATTCACATATACATAAACACATATCTATATGCATACAATCATACTAAAAAGGAAATTAATTCTTCTCTAAACTTGGTGTGGGGAAATGGTTTCTAAGTATGACTCAATATACAAATGCAATGAAAAGTCAATAAACTTGACAGTACATTTTTTGATAAGAAATATTTTTCAGGGTAAAAGAATATCCGTAAGTAAAGTCAAGAAAAAATAGACTGAGTGAAATTATTTGCAACATGAAAGATAAAGGGTTAATATTCTTCACATGTTAAAAAAAAAACTCTATAGGGGAAATAACACTGAAAACAGAGAAAACAAGTTGCAAATAAATGAATTTTTGAAATGAGCAAAATACATGAACTGCATTTAGACACCATTTCTTATCTATCATATTGGCAAAAATCTTTAGAAGTTTAGCAACACGTATACTTAACTGGTACACTCTCACACTGTCCTGGTTGGACCTCAAACTGGTAGAACTCCTGGGAATGAATTTGGGCTATCTATGAATATAAATGTGAGCACGCGCACACACACACACACACACACACACATTTCTAGCAACCCTGTTTCTAAGAATTGAGATGCTGAGAAAGCACACAGAGACACTCTGTGTGCTATTTATCAGAGTGGCTCTCTCATAAATATTTTAGCACTAAATAATTATAAATGGTCCCGACTTACGATGATTGAACTTACGAATTTTTGACTTTACAATGTGACACAAAATCAGTAGAAACCCTTTGCATACCCATATGACCATTCTGTTTTTCACTTTCGGTATTCAGTAAATTACATGAGATTTTCAATATTCAACACTTTAATAAAATAGGCACTGTGTCAGATGACTTCGCCCAACCGTAACCGTAGGCTACTGTAAGTGTTCTGAGCATGTTTAAGGAAGGCTAGACAAAGCTATGATGTTCTGTAGGTGAAGTGTATTATATATTCTTTCAGCTTAAGACATTATCAACTTATAATGAGTTTATTGGGACATAACCTCATCATAAGTCAAGGAGCATCTGTAATTTAAAGTACAAATACACGAGAAATACTTCTAGACTTTATGTTATAGTGAGTAAAAATACCCCCAACTGTGACTTTTTTCATTTGGAAAAAATAATTTGGCTGTCTGGAGAACTGGCCTGCCTCCTCTTAACCCCTCCAGCACTTTGGAAACTCTTTTAAGCCTAAACTTGAAGCTAATACCATTTTTCTTAGCAAAACTGAGATCACCAAATAAATTTTTATTTTAATTTTACATTTCTTGTTAATATATTTCCCCCAAAAATTATAAAAAATGCTTTCAAGCATTTGTTGTTGCTCCTTTGTAGCACTATAAAACTTACATATGACAGACTTTGGGCTCAGATTTATGTTAGAAATGACAACCGACCATAGTCTGTCTTATCAAATGTTGACTACCATCCACCAATTATTCAGATATCTGACAGCAGCATTCAAATATCTCTAAACCAATAAAATACAGTAATACTATATATATCAATTTTTAAAATTATTTATTTTACTACTAAAAATGTTCAACACTGTGTATCAATGAGATATCTACCTGATAATAATGTCTAGATTAAATGTAAAACAAAAAATGCACCTGACCAACATGGAGAAACCCCATCTCTACTAAAAATACAAAATTAGCCGGGTGTGGTGGCGCATGCCTGTAATCCCAGCTACTCCGGAGGCTGAGGCAGGAGAATGGCTTGAACCCAGGAGGCAGAGGTTGCTGTGAGCTGAGATCGCGCCATTGCACTCCAGCCTGGGCAACAAGAGCGAAACTCCGTTTCAAAAAAAAAAAATGCAATCTTAATGTTTCCAACAATTTCATAAAATTCTGCATTTTAATTTCTGTAGATATTTTCTCCAAAAATACATGTTGTTTATTCCTAATGCTTTTTAGCTAAATGCAGATAAAAGTAAACAACTTCACCAACTCTTCTTTTCCCACATTTTACAAGTTAGTTTAGGGTTTCTAAATATATATTTACAATTTTAGAACAGGAAAAAAATTAAGGATTTACTAATTCACTTTGCTCATTCATGTATTGACCACAACAATCCATTGACCCTCATTAACTCCTAAGTCTACTGTAATCTGATATCAGTGTCACAAATATATAGGCTTTCATGTCTCTCCATGCATTGCTGTATCTGACCCAGAGCCCTCCTTGTACAAGTCCTCCCCGGCACTTGCCTGGCTGTGGCGGTCACTGCTTAACTGCATCGTGTCTGTGCAGCTTCAACCTTTCACTGTACTCCCACACTCAACTTTCAATGGCATCTCTCATTGTGAAACCTCCTAAGGTGTCCTCCTGGGGGACTAAGTTCATGCTCCTCAGCAAAGGATTTAAGGAATGTTCTGGTGTAGACCTGTAAGCATACCTGGATCTGTCCACCCTACATCACATCATACCGTAGAATCAATGAACGCCGCACCACAGCAAACTGCAGGCTCCTCTCTGAAGGTGAAATGCTTTTCAGCAATCCCTTCCTGTCCAAGTGGAGTCCTGTTAGCTTAACCAGTTTTCCTCCTAGTGTGATCTCTGTACCCTCCCCCAACCTTTGTGACATCTCCAAGCAGATTCAGGCATCCTGCCTTGAGTTCTGATTTTTATGACAGGAGGTAAGGTTCCTGAGCAATTAAAAACATGACTTGTAAATCAGATAGGCCTGGATTTGAATTCCGGCATTTCTGTTGTTTTGCTGTGTGAGTATAAAAGCAAGTTCTTTCTTTTATGAAACGTGATAAAAACTGAAAGCAATCAGACCTATTGTGTAGGGCTGTTGTAAGGATAAAAACATTCAGCACGTAAAGAATGACACACAGTGCCTGGAACAGAATCAGTGCCCTGTCTTTCTCTTTCTCTCCCTTTTTTTTCCTCCCTTTTTCTCTTTTGTATCTGTCAGCTAATATTATATCTATCCTAATCCTCACCAAGATGTATCACTTTTGTGCTTTTGTTTATATGTGTCTTAATTTCTCATAAACAGTGAGTTTTTTGAGGGCATGGAAGATATTACTATGTCTTTTTGTCTTTATATCAGTCATAGTCACTGGCAGGCACTAGATGCATAGTAATTGATTGTTAATTAAGTGATACAAAAAAGGAGAGGGAAACAGACAACAAAAGAAAGAAATGCACTGCTTCTTTGCATCGTGAGGTGCCAGGCATTCATGGGAGCATCCTGGTGGCCAATTTATCTGTTATCATAACCTCTTTAGAAATCTGCTTCCGCTGTCCAAAATAAATAAAAACATAGCAGTAAAATTCCAGAAATCAGTAGCTCTACCTTTAGCAGTGAGATGTGGCAGTGTGATAGCAAGAAACGCTCTAAAATGAATCCTTAATTTGAGCATGCTATGAGAAATAGAATTACAAAACTGCTGCATTGCCAGATGGTCTCTATAAGTAAATTTAGTTTCTCCCAGTTTTTATATAACAAAACATTTTGTAAATGAATTATTAGCAAATGTGTAGGGTGTACACATGATCTTCGTTGGACGATGTAGGCCAATGTGGGGTGACTGTGGGTGGTGTGGGAAACCTAAATACTGATGGCAAAACCTAAACGACAGTCTTGACGAGCGTAGGAGAAATTCTCATCTGAGATCTTTTAGAATGTGGGCAAAGAGGAAATATAGCAGATGAACAGCTAAACCTAGGTTAAATCAAAAGCCCTATGCAGGCTGGGTAGAGCCTGGCTACCCCATTTTGGTTACAAAATTACTACCATCAGCACATTTGAGAGTTGCCAAGAAATGTAGCAGACTGCTGGAATCAGAGTCTACATTTGAAGATGTCTACATGATCTTAATACACATAAAGATGGAGATGAGCAACATGAGCACTGAAGTGCCCTGTGACTAAGACTGTGGCAGGGAAATCAGTGCTTAAAGCCACAAGGAGAGATGTCCCACGTGTGGACTTTGCTTAAAAAACCACTTCACACAAATGTATGCTTCTGTATCATGCTTAGGAGAATGGCCCCAGCTGCTGTATATCAATAACATGCAGTGCAACTAGGCATGCTGGTGAGGCCACCAAGCCTTATAGACAGTCAAAGCTTCAAAAATCTTGGTGTGCCCATTGACAATTCAAAGTCCAAATGTACATAGGTTTGAGGAGCTTTGGCTACATGATCTCCAATTTCTATTTATTTGACTGCCCTCTTTTTTCTTGCCTTTATTCATAGTACTTTCAACTCCAAAGGATGCACACAAATTTGGTAATCCAAGGTGCTGATGATTAGATGAAGTCTTCAATCTGGATTCAGTCCTTAACCCTCAGCAGTTGATTTTCTCCCAAAACTCTCTTTGATACTCACAAGCAACTAAAAATATACGGTGATGTCAAAAAAAAAAAAAAAAAAAAAAAAAAGTTGGTATGCACCCGGCTCCTTTCAGATAATCTGGTTCCACGTTTTCTGGTTTGCGTTACTTTGGCTCTCACTCCATCTGAGAAGTAGTGGGATTTTTCTCACTTCTAAAAGGCAGGGATAAACCACACCCTGAGACTTCCAGAGGCTTAATTCTTTCTGACCTTTTCCTAAAGTTGGAAGACAATTTCCTTAGATAAATTCCAAAATAGCTGTAGGAATTAGGCATGAAAAGATCTCATCCACATAGTTTTGTCTAACGAATTCCCAAACGGTGCAGCATTCATGAGTTGTAATTACCCTACCACCCACAGTCACCGCACATTAACCCACACGATCCAATGAAGATCATCTATCTTTTCTCTAAAACTAATGAACACAGGAGTGATGGCGCTCAGCCGAAACTTTTATTTTTTTTTAAGTATAATATATCTAGAAGAACAGTGACAGCAAAACCACAACCTGAACAGTAGACTGCCTTACTTTGTTGGTAGGTCAGGTTAACACTGTTGTGTGTGTGTGTGTGTGTGTGTGTGTTTGTGTGTATTTATATATATGGCTATATAACACAGGGAAAACATTAGTCGAGTTTAGGCTAGTTCACAAAAATCAGCAACAGAAAGGAAATGTAAAGCCACCTCCTCGATAAATATGTATCTGCATACCTATTGTATTAGTCTGTTCTCACGCTGCTAATAAAGACATACCCAATACTGGGTAATTTATAAAAGAAAGACGTTTAATTGACTCACAGTTCCACAGGCTGGGGAGGCCTCATAAGCATGCTAGAAGGCAAAGGAGGAACAAAGTCACATCCTATATGGCCACAGGAAAGAGAGCTTGTGTAAGGGAACTCCCCTTTATATAACCATTAGATCTCATGAGACTTATTCACTATCATGAGAACAGCACAGGAAAGACCCACCCCCATGATTCAATTACCTCCACTGGGTGCCTCCTACAACATGTGGGAATTATGGGAGCTACAATTCAAGATGAGATTTGGGTGGGGACACAGCCAAACCTTATCACCTATATATGCCTCTATCTACAGAATTCCACTTTGCCGCATATAAAGCAATGCACTGAGCTAACCAGTGGTATTCTCATCACTTATGAGTCAATGCCATGGAAATGTTTCAACTTGTTAATTACTCATGTCTTGGGTAACGATATTAGCTATAAGACTGGCTAATGGCTGAAATTATTCTACGGATTTAACAGAGGTTTAGTAGTCAAAGAGAAGAAACCATGAAAAGTCCAGAAGCATCAATTTATACCAATGGAGGCCTAAATAATTAAATCATGGACTAAGTCCTCTACTCACAAGTAGTACTTTAATACTCCTGACAGTGACTGCTCTAAGCAAGAACTGGGTTCTGCCTAAATCTGTACTTGGAATTTACAAATCACAAAGTAGTTGCGTTTTGTTTAGCTCTCATAGAAAAGAAATCCGAAATCAAACACTCTAGCCCATTTATTTGAATGGGTGACCCTTGTAAGGCATGCCTCTGTTTCCAGGAGAACTACTGGTTAGATGTTCCTGGTTCACATATATAAATATATATATATATATATATATATATATATATATATATACATATATATATATATATATATATATATATATATATACACACACACACACACATATATCTTGGATCAACTGGGATAAGTCACCTACATGCTGTTTGAATAATAACTGATTCTCCATTCATCACCTGGTACGTGTGAACCTGTTCATTCTCCAAGCCCATTCATTCTCAATCACTTGCACCAGATAAATAGATCAAAGCTGCTGAACTCCATTTCTGAAAGCAAAACAATTACTTCAAATTAACCTGTTGGTTTAGGGATTTATACTGAACACTACATTCCAAGGTGATAGCGACCATGTTTTTTTGGTTGTTGTTGTTTTTTGCTTATTTTAGTGGTGTTATTGCTGCACTCCCCTCAACCTTTGTAAGCTAACTCACAATCCTCAAATACATATGTTCATCAAAGAGAAAAACTATGAGGATGACAATATTTCTGCACAGGTTTAATTTTAATGTACATCACAAATGAAAAAGAAATGAAATCTATTTTGCTTATAAATCTAGAGAATAAATGGAGAACACAAGTTGTATTTCAGTGTTTAAAGGCGAGCTAATTGGAAAATTGATATAAAGCTTATATTATCTACATTCACCACCAGACATAAAAATGCATTACACAAAGAAAGTCCTACTAAACAATCATTTTATAAAATATGGAGCAGGCTTGGGCAACTCACAATAAAATATTTTGTTGGGAATAACCATTGAACATAATCTGCTAAATACTAAATACGTTTTTATTTTACAATTTAGTCTGTATCAGGGTTTCCCCCCATTGGTAGTACTGGTATTTTGCACCAAATAATTCTTTGTTGGGAATGTCCTGTGCATTGCAAAATGTTTAGCAGCATCCTTGGCCTCTACACAGAAGATGACAGTAGCGTGCCTCCTCCCAGACATGACAGCCCAAAACGTTTCCAGATATTGCCAAATATCTCTAGGGGGTGCAAAATCGCCTCCAGCTGAAAACTACTGGCTTATTTGAATAAACAAACAACTGGAAGATCAAAGTTGGAAATCTATCAGCTAGGCAAATAATTAGTTAGTAGTTCATTAATTTATTCAACTTTTCCTGAGCCCATTTCATGGGCCAGGCACTGTGCAAAGAACAGATGGTATAAAAGTGAACAAGACATTTTCCCTCCCCTGCCCATAAAAGGCATACAGTTTACTGGAATAGGAAAGACAGCAAATGTTGCACACCCAGGCTTCCACTGCAGAAGGGCCAGGCTGGCATTTGGAGATTTGGATGTCTTTGGGGTTCTCATGGGAAGCTGCTGAGGGCTCTTAAACTGGGGATCTTATGATCTGTCTAACCTGTATTTCAGAAAGCCTTGCCTGTCTCTGCTTCTGAATGAATGGGAAGAGGATAAGTCTGTAGTCATAGCCTGGTTATCAGGCTGTAATTATATCCCAGGGAACAAGTAAAGGAATAAAGAGATGGGACTAGATCCCTGAGAAATTACTGTGGGACAATGAAGGATAATTAATGGGTGTGTGTTGGGAAAGGCTGAAGGGGAAGAAAGAACCAGGCAAGAATGCATCTTCCTGTCCTGGCTTTGGCAAGATGCAGATGGTGACCTCGGATAACCTTCAAAAGAAAAAGGGTCTGGATGGGGATTGTTGATGTGAATCTGAGGACTCAGGGGCCAGCTTTCTCTGAACCAAAAAAAAAAACAAAAACCTCCAAAATATTTTCGACATTTACAAAATTAATATTTGAATCATTCAAATTACTGATATCCTTACGAACGAAAAACTCTTAAAAGTTAAACGTCTTAATAAATTAAATAGAATTTATAAACCTATGAAGTGTCAGGTTTGCCCTCATTACAATTTTTTTAATGAACTTGGTAAAATACTTTTATATCTTTCATCTTAAATCCATTACCCAGTTGTATTAGGTTGGTGCAAAAGTCATTTTGCCATTAATGACAAAAACCACAATGACTTTTGCACCAACCTAATACAATTAATACAACCTAATACAACATTAGAAGTAATTGCAAAAACTGCAATTACTTTTGCATCAACCTAATACAACTAATACAACCTAATACAACATTAAGTAATGGCAAAAACTGCAATTACTTTTGCAGCAACCTAATATATTTTACATTGGAATGACAGAGCCAATGTGCTAAGCTTTTAATCATGCATCATTCTCTTAAACATTGCTTGATTAGCAAAATTAACACAATGAATCTGAGTACCACGGGTTCTTATAATTCATCATCTATATTCTTGATATTCAGCTTTGCTGGGTAAGGGACACCCACTGTAAAAGGAATCATGCTTACTCAAACAATGGACTGATCTTCCTAAGCAAGTCAGTGTAGCTTCTCGGCAAGCAGGTGTTTTATCTGAGACCTGGTGTACAGATATACAGAGCAATTATTCTCTTTTTAATCCTTCCTGGAATTAAAGACCAAGTACATATTCTCCACATCTTGGGATCACACAGTCTGCAAATTACTTTATCCGAGTTACAAATTAGCAAATCTCCCAACTCTGACTTGAATTTACGGCTCCCCTTTCTGGTTGATTCACTAGGATAATCTGACTCATGGATTTACTGTTTAATTTTATTCTCAAATCTTTGCAGATAGTTTCTGTTAGAGAAACTACCACTCTTAGAACCAAATAAATGACCTTGGATTGGACTCTATGTATCTCTCAAGGCTGTGTTTCAACCTATTTCATAACCCAAACAACAGGCAAGGCCATACAGAATTAAGTATTTTACAGGTAAATATGAAGTACCTAAGTAATTTAAAATGGTACTCTTTGAAGGATATTGCCCATAAATTGCTCTGCATTCATTCTGTTTTACATATCATATGTGGATATAAATAAGATATATAGGTAGAAGTAGGTATAGATACAAATATGGATATAGATATGAAAGATAAATAGGTAGATACATGATAGATGATTCATAGACAGGTAGGTAGATAGGTAGATACATAGGTAGGTACGTAGATAGATAATTGATAGATACACGGGAAAATAGATGAATTTCTTTTTCTCTAGAAACTTGAAAGTGCACGTTCAGAAATGACAGAATATTCTTGGTTAAATTATTCCACTAATACTCATGTAAATTGAGTCCAATGTTCAACAGTCATTATTCATTCATTTGCTCTTTTATTCAACAATTTCTTGAGTGCCCACTGTGTACAAGTCACTATGATTGTAAAGGGGGCATAGCAAAGGGACAAAACAAAGAACCTCATGAATTGGACTTAGTCTTGTGAGGGAAATCTACAACCACACAGCGACAAATGCTCTGAAGAAGAAAAATATAAAACAAGGTAAGGCAAGATGGGTTGCTATACTGAAGTGTATCAGACAGGCAGGTGCTGAGTAGATGCTGTAAATGAAATGTTGGGTGGACTAAACTGAGACTGTTGACATCCCCTTCTGATATGATTAGGCTTTGTGTCCCCACCCAAATCTCATCTTGAATTGTAATCCCCATACTACCCATAATTCCCATGTGTCAAGGGAGAGACTAGGTAGAGGTAATTGAATCACGAGGGTGGTTCCCCCATGCTGTTTTCCTGATAGTGAGTTCTCATGAGATCTGATAGTTTTACAAGAGGCTCTTCCCCCTTCTCTTGGCACTTCTCTCTCTCCTGCTGCCATGTGAGCAGGTCCAAGTTTGCTTCTCCTTCACCTTCCGCCATGATTATAAGTTTCCCGAGGCCTCCTTAGCCATGTGGAACTGTGAGTCAATTAAACCTCTTTCCTTTATAAATTACCCAGTCTCAGGTAGTACCTTTATAGCAGTATGAAAATGGACTAATACACCTTCTCATAAGGGTTTCTGAAAATGAAAGCTTACATGGAGGCAAGATTGTTTCTTGGCACAATCACATAGAAAATGTCTGTCCTCAGGGGTCTTCACATTTCCTTTCCTTATCCTTGGATGATATTATCATCCGTCCTCCCTCTTCTAAACTCCATGACTTCCACAACTTGTACTTGAGAGAATACAGGACAAAGGCATTCTTTGGAAGAATTCTACCTTTGATGTCAAAGCACAGCATATTCTTTACATCACCTCATTTAATTCTTGGAGCAACCCTTGGAAAAAATGCCTCAGTTCCCAAAGTGCTGCTCCCACAGAGTGTTTGAATTGCTACAGCTCCAACTGCAGCAGCAACATCACAAGCAAAAATAAAGTAGTAATTAGCAACACAATAATAATGATACTGTCTTTTTATTAAGGCTGAATGCTTTACATGTATTTTTTTCACTGAACCCTCACAGAAGCCTCTGAGAAGAGGTATCATTATTATATACAGCTCATTCACAGATGAGCTGAAGGGTTAGAGCAATCTCATATGTTGCTCAAGGTCACATAGCAAACACATGTCAAAACCGAATTGTGAATGTAGGTCAGAATCAGAATTCAAATCCTTAACTACTATAGCATCAAAAATGAAACCAGACAGGATACGCTCAGAATTGTTGAACTTCAAACCCCACTGAAGAAGTAGAGAAAGCTATTTGAGCAAACTTATTTACAACATCTTGGAATGATACAGCACATATACAGGTGTAGATGATAACACCAAAAAGTCTAAGGCACTAGTGAAATTGCAAGGTTGAGTTGAGTCTTCAAGTTGACACTTTCTTGCTATTTTGAATCACCTTCAAGGTTGCCTAATTTATCAATAGTAATATTTCTCACTGTAGATATTGTGCATGATCTTCAGTAAAGGTCCAATATTTACCAGTAAAATATTTTAAAATAATATTGTTATTTTGCATGAGTCCTGAGAATAACTCAAAAGGTAGATGAAATAATTCCTTCCCTTTCACCAATAATAAATGCTAAGATATTTCAGAAGACACTTGGTTAAATAGAAATAAACTGCAGTATTTTTCAATGCTATGCTGAAATTAACTGTGCAGAAATTATAATCTTCAAATTCATATTTCCTAATATTTCCTAGAGGTATATTATGTACACACACACAGAAGAAGTGCTGTTCACCCTCTCCCAAATGAACTTGGTTCTCTAGTTTCTAGCAAAATAGTGTTATACAATTCTGGGCTAAAGACAACTTATTAAAGTTTTCCCAGTGTAGGGATTCTTAAGAGATTTTAATATACTAAGTTGAATTTGGAATCATCAAGGACAGAATAAAGTATACACGGTTTCCCAACCTTATATGATGTTTTTTTTTTTCTCCCAAACATTACATCGTACTGTTTTCTGGCATGTTGAGCAGTTGATAGGCTGTGCTATCATTCAACTTCCTTTGTTTTTATTGACCAAAAAGCTTCATATACGTATAAATATGCAACACTTCCAGGGTTACCAGATTTCACAAGTAAAAACAGAGAATGTCACAGTAATTTAAAATTCAGGTAAATGACAGATCTCTCTTTGGTAAATGTGTGTCCAGTTTATCTGGAGTTCAAATTTCACTGGGCATCCTGCATTGTATGTGGTAATCCTAAACATTTTTGAAGAAAAGATGAAAGAGCCATGTCATTCAGTGCATGATAATAGAAACTTAACATCTTGAGTTGGTGTAGACAGATCCCCACACATCAGCAACATTTTGAAAATTTACCTACCTATTCTTAGCCCCTAGTTTAATTCCACTGTGCCCTTTATGTACACATTACTTTAAAATATATAATTTTTCCAGTTTTTAAATTCTTTTTATTGATTTCCCTGAGTTGTATCCCTACATGATAAGGAATCAACCATAAAGGTATTTACTGGCTAACAGTGAACTAGGCACTAGGTACTCAAGAAAGCTTTTTTTTTTTTTTTTTTTTTTTTTGTCCACCGTAAAATTGTTCCTTAGAGGAACAAGCAATAACTGATAAAGGCCAAAAAAATTCGTCACTGGATATTCTCAGATGCATATGATGGTTTCCACTGTAGGCATTATTAACATTTTCTCAGAGTTTTCTTTTTCTCACAGTGACTAACACATCATTATTTTTCTTAAGTAACGAAAAGCTGGGAACCCTGCCAAAAGTTATCTTAACAGATGCTATATTATCATTTCAGTGAATTCTATCATTTTTCACATCCTGGTAATTATATTTCAGAGGTGGAATGCATGCTGAGTATGGCGGGCTGCTGTTACAAAAATAGACCCGAGAAACACATTAACCTGGTAACTCCTCCCATTCTGGGGATGTGGGATGCTGCTGTGTGCATTGCCTGTGGTGGGATTTTATGGGAATCCACTGTTTTCTATTTTGTGCTTCATTTCAACTCACCTTTTCACTCATGCCCCATGCCGAATTACCTGTAAGGAATCATTAAACTTTTGGTTTCCTGTAGGGAAGATTAACTAATTGCAAATATTCGGGAACTGGGGCGGGGGTTGGGGTGCGGAGAACTACAGGGTCTCATTAGTTGCTCCTTCCTGAATTGAACCATTATAGCATTCCCAAAGAACCCCAACAGCCTAAAGGGGCACACTTATTTTTAAACGTTTGCTGAAAAAAACAACAATACTGTAGTTGATACTTGTCTAATCTTTCTTCAAATAAATTGAGACCTGAATCCAACCCTCCTGGATATATGATGTCTTTAGTTCTATTACTTTGTTTCTTTGACATACCAGAAAATTTCCAACAAAAGGAAAATCTTGGCTTTTCATAGTTCAGTGCTCATGAGTCCAAATGAATTATCTTTCTCAATAGCAGGGGATTAATAAAATATGCAAAGCATCCCAAATTGGCCTAGACACTGGGAATAATGTTATTTATCCTACACCCACGTTCCTTCCAGTGAGGAAGGCGGAACGATGAATAATGTACACTTTCCCAGCTGCTCGTCACTGTCTGTAGGAGTAGACTAAGAAGAACATCATTTCTCAGAAAAAGCCTCCAAGTGTGCAGAGTTGGAGGTGACAGCTATTTTTCATTCTGAGTTTTGTTCATAACAAAGGGCAGTTATTCTTCTACTGTAAAAGGAAGCTCACTCTAGGTAAAGTCACCTTTGATAGAAGCTTTTATTTTCCAGTCCTTGCCAGATCAAAGTCCGTACTATGAAGACCCACCCTACGGGCAGACAGCAAAGAAACCCTGTGTGTGGTGGGCATTGAATCGCTACAAGAGTGGGGGCCGGTGGGGGGCGGGGAACAGAAACAAAAGTCCAACTGGGAAAGTCTGAATGGCCCAGAGATACAGGCGCAGTTGGAACTATTCAATTAGAACATTGACAGGGTATTCATTTGCTTTCTTTATTTGTTCTGAAAATTACTAGGATGTTTTCATTAGCTGTCCTGTAAAATTGGTGACAAGAGCCCATTTGAGAGAATTCTAATCTGAGAAGCCCCTCTTAAGTGTGAGTTATATTGGAGACTTATGGCCTGAAAAATAAAGAGTCCTCTTTTCTTTCTACATAATTATGTTTGCAAAATGTGAAGCACAGGGGCACAGTGTGTAGATTTTCAAAGCACAGAGATGAACTTCTAGAACATGCAGGTAGAGAGAAACGTCTACCAGAATCTTTGAATTAGAAAATGTTATATATGAGAATGGGGTGCAGGTCATAAGAACAGCTATTAAATCCCTTATGAAACTGGAGAGGAAGGAAGCAGCATTTCTTTGCTTAAAGAGCTGACAAGACTGGTGAAGCTGAAGCTCATGTTTTTGGCGAAGTGTATGGGTTTTTGATCCTTGAGAAGCAGAAAGAATTTACTCAGGTTAACAAATTACCAATCTTTGATGTGTCTGCAATGTTATTTTTTCCTATAAACTTGGAATTTAAAAGGTCTTTTTTCCTGACTCTGAAGTCCAAGAATTTGGAGTCTATATTAAAAGACATAATCATTATTTTGCATTAATATTAATTTGGTTGCATTCAATAAATATTCACCAGCAAATCTGATCCTTCATATGATCTGAAATAAAATATGTACAAGTTACGGCAATCTTTTTTTTTTTTTTTTTTTTTGAGACACAGTTTTGCTCTTGTTGCCCAGGCTGGAGTGCAATGGCGCGATCTTGGCTCAACACAACCTCCACCTCCTGGGTTCGAGCAATTCTCCTGACTCAGCCTCCTGAGTAGCTGGGATTATAGGCAGGTGCCACCACATCTGGCTAATTTTGTACTTTTAGTAGAGACAGGGTTTCTCCATGTAGGTCAGGCTGGTCTCGAACTCCCGACCTCAGGTGATCTGCCCGCCTCGGCCTCCCAAAGTGCTGGGATTACAGGCATGAGCCACTGTGCCCAGCTGGTAATCTTTAATACTAAAAGAAACTTAAGTCTGTTTTGGCCTGACCATACTAGTTCCAAACTAAATTTTATATGTAAAAATGAGAGATTGACATCTATACAAAATATATTAAAATATGTTCTATCAGTTATAGCTACACATATATAATGGTTACATATTATGGTTACATATGTATAAATATTGACATATGCTGATACATATACATATAAAACGTATCTATGTCTCTAGCTAGCTAGCTACAGTTAAGCTGTAAGTACAACAATATCAACAGCAAACTGTCTCATGCATCCTTTCCAAGACTAAATACTTCATTACAAAAATGATTGAGATGGGCCAATATTTGGCTTATGTTTATTTCGTTTTGAGCATTTGGTTCTTCTCAGATTTATAAACTTGTGTCCTAAAAATAATTTGGACAAATAATTTTATGGGGTTTAAGTATATAAATATATGGATACTGTTTTAGAATCCAAAATCCCTCCTTCTGGGGTAAAACTATGCCAGTAGGTTCAATCAGAAGGTTTATTGTAGCAAAAATACTAGAGAAAAGCTGCAAGTAATCCCAAAAGGAAAGCAATTGTAGCGTAGGGAACCTTTGCCTTTACCTTATAACTTGCATAGCAGTGTGGAATCCTTAAATTATGCTTACACCATTTGCCCCATGCTCATCTTTGAGATCATCAGAAAACCGGAGATAGGTTATATGAAAAGAATCTTTAAAAATCATCATATGGGGGTGTCGCATCACTAATTATTATTCCCTTTTGACTATGAAGTACAAAGTGCTAATGCTACCTCTCCCCAAATATTTACATTTTAACAATGACCCCAAGTACCTCAACACAGGAGGATGTATTTCAGGCAGCTCCCAACAACATAAGAGATCTTCCTGATATTAAAAGGGGCTGCACCTGGAAGCAGAAGGTAGGTTGCTCCCTGTGTCAGTTCTCAAGGTTTTGTCTTTCAATTCCAAATGCACCCTTCTGTGCTCTGCTTCCCCATGCTCAGAGCTGAAACCTTTAAACATTTCTCCTTTGGCATCAGGCACATGTCAAGTTTTGTCAGCAGACAGCATGAGAGGGCTTTCCCAGGAAGAAAGGGGCTTCCTCTCCTGGTTCTGGTTCTTCCTTTGTTCCTGTGATATGACTTCAAGGGGGGTGTGCGTGGGACACCCAGTAGTCCCCCTCCAGCAGCTTTTGTTTTTTGGATCTCTGTGTACCAGCCTCAACCCACTAACTGTGGACCAGCTCTCCTCTCGGACATCCCAGTAAACCTAACCCCTTCCCCTCATTCCACCCATTTCCTTGGCAGACTGCAACCTCAGCCTCTCCAATGAGGTCTAAATCCCATCCCTGGGGCAGCGCCACTATTCCAAGTTTATTTCCTCCTTCAGTATTTTTCCCCAGTTCTATGGTATTCTTTAGAGACCTCTTTGATCTCTTCTTAGTAGTAGTCTTTGTCAGTAGTTAGTAATTCTGTTTGTTTAATTTCCCCTCTTCAAATTTCTGGATTACTGGTTTGATGTTTGCCTCCCACTGGGAGTTTGTTGGATAACATTCCCAAAATCCATTCCATTGCACTCATTCAAAAGTCCACATTACAAAAAAAAAAAAAAATCCGTATTTTAAAAAAAGAGAAACTATTCCCAAATGGAATTTTTCAAAATACTAGAGCTCCCTTAAGGAATTCCATTAAGGCAAATTCATCATTTCATAGGATTCTCTCAAATAAAATCAACAATATGGAGTTTACTGAGTTTCATAGGGAGATGAGGAAAGTTACACTACATAGAAATTTCTTCTTTTATCCTAGTATATTAGTCTGTTTTCACGCTGCTATGAATAACTTCCTGGCACTGGGTAATTTATAAAGGAAAGAGGTTTAATTGACTCACAGTTCCACATGGCTGGGTAGGCCTCAAGAAACTTGCAATCATGGTGGAAGGCAAAGCAGGCAAGTCTTACATGGTGGGAGGGGAGAGGGAGAGTGAGCAAAAGCAGGAAAAACTGCCTCATAAAACTATCAGATCTCGTGAGAACCCACTCACTATAACGGGAACAGCATGGGGGAAACTTCCCCAAGGATCCAATCACCTCCTACCTGCTCTCTCCCCTGATACATGGGGATTACTATCTGAGATGAGATTTGGGTAAGAACACAGAGCCAAACCATATCACCTAGATTGACATATTTCCAGATCTCCTTCTTGAAGAGCTCCTCCTTATAGACAGCTTCTCAATAAACCTTATCATTTACCCACATGTCAGTTCTAACTTTCAGCCAGTGTATCTTATTTGGCAAAACCAGTTAGGTGGTTGCTCAGGGAGGGACCACCTGCAGCTTCCACCTGAGCCTCGGTTTTTGCTGTGACTGAAGCCTGCCTTGATTTTGACTTGATTAAGAACACTTAAGTATTTTCAGTTATTGTGCTTTTCTTTTTTGAAGAATCTTATCCCTTATGTAAATCCTTAGGCAAAAGACAGATAACCTTCATCTTTACATTTCTAATATATTTCCTAAATTATCAAAATGTATTTCTCAGAGTTTCATACCGTGTTATTTTTCCCTCATGGAAATGTTTAGAAAGATTCCATGCTTTTCTAAAGCTCATTAACTACTTTGCCAGTGTCATAGTCTAAAAAAATACATCAGATCTCACATGGTGCATCTAGGAGCCATCTTCTCCTTTTTCACAAAAACAAGTCATGTTGAACGCTATTTCCCAGAAAGAGGTACAACATTAGAAAAGACAAGGTCCTTGTGCTCATAGTATACCTGCCAATGAGAGAAATCTACAATAAATACAAAAATAAGTTACTTGAGTAGTGCAGCTCAAGATGGGTTTGAATGTCTCAGCAGGCACTGGAATTTGCAGTCCTGCAAGCCAGGTTAAACTGCCTTAATTTATTCCAAGGGCCAAAGAAAGTCCTCAAAGGCTTTAAAATAGGTGAGCTTTTTATCCAATGTAGTTATTTATTTATTTTAGGGAGTGCTTTGCCTGCTGGTTGGAAAATGAATTGTAGGGAAGCAGGAGGAAATTAGGGGGCAGGTTAGGAAGTTGTCACTGGGTCTAGGCAATAAATGATGGAGGTGTGAATTAGATATGGTAAAGATTATAAAAACTGTGTTGGCCAGGCGCAGTGGCTCACACCTGTAATCCCAGCACTTTGGGAGGCTGAGGCGGGCAAATCACAAGGTCAGGAGTTCGAGACCATCCTGGCCAACATGGTGAAATCCTGTCTCTACTAAAAATACAAAAATTAGCTGGGCGTGGTGACACGTTCCTGTAATCCTAGCTACTTGGGAGGCTGAGGCAGGAGAATTGCTTGAACCGGGACCAGGGAGGAGGAAGTTGCAGTGAGCTGAGATAGCGCCACTGTACTCCAACCTAGGCTACAGAGAGAGACTCCGTCTCAAACAAACAAACAAATAACAACAACAACAACAACAACAAAACTGTGTTTACTGGGATACACTTGAGAGATGGGGGCAAACAGCACTTGGGGGTTGAAGGAAGAAGATGACAGGATGACTCTGAAATGTTTGGCTTGAGAACCTGGGTGGAAAGTGGTACCATTTGTTAAGATCTGGAAAACTGTGAAAAGAGTTGTTTTTGTTTTAGGTAAAATTAAATGATCAGTTTGTGACACAAATTTGGGACACATCTAAGCGAAAATGTCAAAAAAGATAGATATGAGCTCAAAGGAGATACCTATTCTAACAATAAACACAGACATTATTAAGTCATAATTGTCACTTAATGTGAGGAGAATGAATGAGCTAGCTTACAAAAAGATAGCAGGAACAAAGAGAACACTGGCTCAGACAGGCAAACCACACACAAAAGCTGAAAGGAAGACGTTATGGCTACAGTATAACCTCCTTCTACATTTTGAGTGTTAAATCCAGTTAGATGGAATTCCTTTCATCTCTTACCACTTAACGAGCATTTCCCTCCTGCAGTGCTTCTCAATTCTGGCTGCATATGAGATTCATCTAGGTACTTTGAAATAATTCTGCTACCTGGGTCTCCCATCTCCAGTTATTTTGCTTTAATTGGTCTACCCAGGTGATTCTAATGTTCCCCAAGGGTTGAGAACCATTGTTGGAAGCTGTGAACTTCAAGAAGAGACCCTTCTTAGATGAAGTCAACTGCTATCTGGCCAAAAGCATATATATTGCTCTGCTATTATTCCAATACATTAATGCTCTTAAAGTGCCCCATAACCTCTCAAAATGTCAGAAAGTTTTATTAGCAAATGAATTTAGTTTAATGATTCCAAATTCTGATCCACAAAGGCAGCACCTTTTTCATTTTCTCAGAATAGTTTTAATTTGAAATGGCAAATGTGATGAGAGGACACATAAAGGGTGCCACCAGAATTCAAATAAGGGATACTAGCTCAGAGTGGTAGAGTTAAGAGCGTTTCCCTAAGGATAATAGTGCCTGGGCTACTTGAAGGATCATGGGAATTATCCAGTTGAGGAAGGATGAGAAGGGAATTTCAAAGAAAATGGAACCATTTGGGAAACTGAATGGAGACTTCAAATAGCCTATTCTATGAGGAGAATTAAAAACTGGTTTTCTTCGAAACATAGAGACAGCCATGGAGAACGTCAAGAAGGATAAAAGGGAAGACAGGTGGAGCTCTGTGCATCACTAAACATCTCAGATGCAAGCTAGGGGCCTGCTCTTTATTCTCTAGTTGATGAGAACCAACACAAGAGTTTCATATTTCTGATTGGGACAGGTTACTAATCACTACATATAGCATGGGTTTAAGGCAGTTAAAAGTATATTCAATGAAGCCCGCTAGTCTAATAAGTCCCTCCAGATGAAAGATGATAATGACTTATACTAAAGCAGGGCGAGAGGCGCTATGAGTCAGATCAGATCTGGGAAACAGTTAAGAGGTAAAAAGCACCACAATGGATGGCTGATTGGATGTGGAGGTCCAGGGAAGAAAGAACAACTGTGTTTTCTAGATCAGACACAAAGGCAACAGAGTGCCTTTAATTTAGGTAATGGAAGAATTCACTGGATGCCTGAAATGCAACAGATACCTGTGTCCATCAGAGAGCTGACATCTGTACTAGGTTCTGATGGCAGCTGCAGCAAATCATCACAAAGTTAGTGTCTTAGCACAACACAAAGGTCTAGAAATGAAAAGTCCAAATGGGCCTCATGGGGCCAGGATGGTGGTGCCAGCAGGGCTGTGTTCCTTTAGGGATGCTCTAAGGGAGAATTCATTTCCTTGCCTTTCCAGCTTCTTAAGGCTGTCTACCTTCCCTGGCTCAGGACCCCTTCTTCTCTCTTCAATAGTGGCAATGGCTTGTCAATTTCGTCTTATACTGCATCACTCTGAGCCCCTTTCTGACCCTCTCGTCCACATTTAAAGATCTTTATAATTACATTTATCCATTTTAATAATCCAGAATAAGCTCCTTATTTTGCAGTTGGCTGATTTACAGTCTCAATGCCACTCACTGGTAACCTTCCTTCCCCTTTGCTATCTAAAGTAACATCTTCACAGATTCCAGGAAATAGCAGGTGGACATCTCTGGGGAGAACGTCATTATTCTGCCTACCAGAGTATCTGAAACATGGGGTAGCTATGAGGGCTCGGACATCAAATTTGAAACTCCACAGCATATTATGCATAACAAAAATGATGCAGAAACCAAGACTGCCCAGAAGAATGAGGGGAATAGAGACAGTGTTTTTGGATGAATGTTTTGGGTGCAGGAGGAAGAGGAGTCTATGAAGAAAGTGAGAAAGAGTGATTGGTGGAGAAAAAGGAGCCAGAAGCAAGTCGCAGAAGTAAGATGTGGTGTAACATCAAAGATGTGAGTCCTGGTTTTAAGCTGGGGAAAAATCTGTTCCTGAAAAATTCCCAATATGTTGAAAATAGTGTTCAAAGAGCCCTGGAGGTAATGTCTCTTAATTTTGAGTTACAGCTAAGACACATACAACATTCCTATCTCTTTTTTATGTGTATATTGTAAAAAACATGTTATCCTCCCATGGCAAACATATATACATCACTTCACATTTCTCATCAGGTCCAAATGACATCTAAAACCTTGTGCCCATAAATGGAGTGTCTGACTGAGAAGAACTATTCCACATAAGAACTTTACATGGGTTTGTTATGGCTAGATGCAGTCAACTTAAAACCAAAAACCTCCTTTGTGTTTTCATTTAGATTAATGCAGCTCATTCCTGTGAAATGTCTGGATTTCAAGATGAATAATCAATTCTGCTCAACTCTCACAAATGTTTTTGTCATATAAGGAAATTATCAGTAGTAGTTTGAATTACTAACTCTTTTTTGGGAGGGGGTTATCATTTTTGTTTTATTCTGTAAGTTTGCTTTTGTCTTGTTAAGTCATTAAACATCTAGGTAATTTGACAATGCTCTTGTAATATGCAGTCCATACACAAAAATGCAGGGTTGATGTGGGGCTCGCTCATGGAATGAAAAGCCAAAGATGAAACTGACTATGAGAATAAATTTGATTTCAACAGATTTGGCCAGGGAAACATTTACTGTGCTGAAAAACTCAAGGAAGAGGCAAGGTGTTTATTAGATGTATTTTTTATCACCTTTTTAAGATAGATAGGGTAATACACATTACACATAGGTATAGGTAATAGATATAGGAAACAGGTAAAGGAAATATGTTAAAAAACTCAAGGAAGAATCTAGGTTTTTATTAGATTTTAAAAGAGGATGATACAGATTATATATAGGTATAAGAAGTTCAGATTATATATATATATAAAGTACAGATTATATATATATATAATCTTATACACACACACACATACACACAGTTGACCCTTGAACAACATGGGTGTTTGGGGACACTGACCCCTTGTACAGTTGAAAGTATGCATATAACTTTTGATTCCCCCAAAAACTTAACTACCAACAGCCTACTGTTGACAGGAAGCCTTACTGATAACATGAATGATAAATTAACACATATTTGTATGTTATATGTATTATACATATTATTATTCCTCCAATAAAGTAAGCTAGAGAAAAGAAAATGTTATTAAGAAAATCATGTGGAAGAGAAAGTATATTTACTATTCATTAAGTGGAAGTGGATCATCAAAAAGATGATGTATCATAAAGATCTTCATCATAAAGGTCCTCATCCTCATTGAGGAGGCTGAGGAGGAAGAGAAAGGTTTGGTCTTGCTTTCTTAGGGGTTCTTAGAGGTGGAAGAAACTCTGTGTATAAGTGGACCCTCATGCAGTTCAAACTCATGTGTTAAATGGTCAATTGTATATATATGGAAAAAGACACACACACACACACACACAGAGAGACAGAGAGAGAGAGAGAGAGACCTTTCTTAATAATATACTTGGCCTAGGCAGAATTCTAAGATGGCCCCCATGGTGTAAGGACTTGTGCATTCCTCTCCCCTTAGTGTGGGCAGGATCTCTGACTTGCTTTTAACCCAAAGAATAAGTCAAAGATGATGGAATACCACTCTGTTGATTACACTATGTAAGACTTAGCTGAGTGACTGAGACTGCTTAGAGTCTTGGAGGCAGCAAACTTACATGGTGTGAACTGCAGATGGAGAGAGGCATGTCCCAGAGGGCTGCAGGCAGTCACTAGGCATCGAAGGTGGCCTCCAGCCAAAAGCCAGTGGAAAGCCAGGGCCCTCGTTCACTCAGCCCCAAGAAGATGAGTTCTGCCAACAACCTAAACTTGATTCCTCCAGTCAAGCCTTGAAGGTGAGAATACAGCCCAGGTGACACCTTGATTACAGCAAGTAAGAGTGCGCAGTGGACCCTAAGCCACGCCCATATTCTCAGATCACAAGAGCTATGAGATGACACACATGTGCTGTTTTCAACCAGTAAGTTTGTGACAATCTGTTATGTGGTATAGAAAACTAATACAAGATAATTTTAGAATAAATTTCCCTTACATTTTTGTTACAAAGAAAAAAATATGTTTGGTAAAACAGTTATCTAAAATTAACCACTTTTTTTCTCTCTGAATTATATGAATAAAAATTTGATAAACGAATACATTTTTTTCTAATACATTTTTTGTCTAAGTTTGGAGATGGGAAATTGTGCAGTTTAAATGCTGCCCCCAAATCTACTCTTGATAATTAAATCTTTGGACGTAGAATCTCAATGTAGTGACCAATCCCTTATCTTGAATTTCTGCAGTTGAGTTTCTTAAACATAAAGCAACCACTAATTATAGGGTATTGGATTACTGAATCATGATAAAGGTATTTATCAAGGCAGATGTAATTTAAATATTTTATTTTATTTCATATATATGGGGAATATTTTCTACCAACATCAATATTTTAAACATTTTTATTCAATTATGTATTTACCATCTTAAATAAATACAGTTGCCAGGAAGAGTCAGGAGGCAGGAGATAAGAAGAGAAAGGTACTCCTGCCACTAAGTTACTTTATCAAAGGTACACATGCCACTAAGTTACTTTACCAAGGTACTCGTGCCACTAAGTTACTTTGTCAAGGTACTCATGCCACTAAGTAGTTATACTTTATCTCTCATGAGGTTGTAATTCATTGATGATTGTCTTCTCACTCAGAGGTTGAATTCATTTTTTATTATTCTTTTTTTTTCTCCGAATCTACATAGTTGACACTTATAAGACAGACCCTATCAAAATCTCTCTCTCTCTCCAACTCCCAGATGGGTAAGTAGCTTGCTGTCTCCAGAGTATCAGTTGAAGAGGAACGCAAGTTCTCTATTAGTAGTATAGAGTGAGCAACAATAACATGTGACCCCCTAAAATTGCATGGCTCAAATACAGTTGTTTATTTCCTCCTCATGGAAAAGCCCCAGGCAGGAAATCAAGTTGGCAGGCGTATTTCTTTCCTATTGATAGTATGACGAATCACAACAAACACAGTGGCTAAAAACAAGACACAAGACCAGAAGGTCTAAATAAAGTTCACCCAAATAAAGTTAAGGTGCTAGAAAATCTAGTTTCTCTGGAGCCTCTGCAGGGAGAATCCGTTTCCTTGGGTTTTTCAGATTCTCATGGCTTCCAACATTCCTCCGTTTCTGGCCCCTTCCTCCACCTTCAAAGCACATCCTTTCAATCTCTGCTTCCATTGTCTGATGGCCTTTTCTGCCCTCTGAACCCCCAGCCTCCTTCTTTTCATTATAAACACCCTTGTGATTACATTGGACTCACCTAAATAATCCAGGATAATGTCCCAATCTCAAAATCCTTAGTTTATGACATCTGCCAAATCCCTTTATGCTGTATAAGGTAATGTATTCACTGGTTGGGGGACCTTATTCAGACACAGTGGAAAACTGTGTTCAGTTAGGGTCCCACACTAATGACTGTCCTCCTGTGTAGATTACTCATTCTCTGGGATCTCACGGTTCTCTCTTTTATGAACAGAAAATTAATGAACAAGAAAGAGGAAATGGGCTGGGCGCGGTGGCTCACGCTTGTAACCCCAACACTTTGGGAGGCCAACATCGGCAGATCACCTGAGGTCAGGAATTTGAGACCAGCCTGACCAACATGGTGAAACCCCGTCTCTACTAAAAATACAAAAAATTAGCCGGGCATAGTGGTGCACGCCTGTAATCCCAGCTACTTGGGAGGCTGAGGCAAAAGAATCACTTGAACCCAGGAGGCAGAGGTTGCAGCGAGCCGAGATCGTGCCACTTCCAGCCTGGGTGACAGAGTGAGACTCCGTCTCAAAAAAAAAAAAAAAAAGAGAAAGAGAAAATGTAGGTCTATGAGCTGGGGCTAAAGGTAGTGTGTATCTATATACACATATACACTCCATCACACATTCCATTAGAGAGAACAAAGTTCTCGGTGGCTACATATCACAGCAAGGAGGCCATAGACATATAACCTAGAATGAGAGAAAGGACTTGGTGGAAAGTGTCCTCAGGGCCACTATACATCTTCCCTGCAACTTTCCTATCAAAGCAATGGGATACCACTTCTCAAACTCTAATAAAAATACCCCTTGGTGTGAGAGACAGTGAAGAAAGAAGCCCAAGGAGCCACAGTATTCACAGGAGCCACAGCTATAAGAGGTGTATTTTTCTTTATTCAATGTTAAAAACATTTTATCACTATTTTGACATTGAAACAAACAGGAAAGATGAATCATGATGTCTAATTCCAACGTGTCCTTTTAGTGTTAAACGCAATTTCAAAGAACAGTTCCAATTTACGGTGGGCTCTTGTGGGGTCAAGTTCAGGGAAAGAAAGTGAATCACACATGTCTGCAGGCTTGGGAAGCGCTCAGGATCTCTTCTAAAAGAGGCTTCCTGGAAATTGCACATCCATGTGCTCATGACAAGGAGGAAAAAGTGTTAACCCATCTCTAGGATACTGACTTGTAAATAGTCTTCAGTTTGCTGCCATTTAGTAAAATGTTGAACTTTTGGCTTCAAAGGATATGGGCTGATATAGTTTGGCTCTGTGTCGCCGCCCGAATCTCATCTAGAATTGTAATCCTCATAATCCCCACGTCAAGGGAGGGACCTGGTAGGAGGTGATTGGATCACGAAGGCAGTTTCCTCCAAGCTGTTCTCATGACAGTGAATGAGTTCTCATGAAATCTGATGGTTTTATAAGTGTTTGACATTTCCTCCTACACACACTCCCTCTCTCACCTGCTGCCATGTAAGATGGGCCTGCTTTCCCTTCCAACATGATTATAAGTTTCCCGAGGCCTCTCCAGCCATGTGGAACTGTGAGTCAATTAAACCCCTTTCCTTTATAAATTACCTGGTCTCAGGTGGTATCTTTATAGTAGTGTGAAAATGAACTAATACATGGGCTTTTTACAAAAGGTGCTATAAGAAAGCTCAAAGTAGGTGATAGGTTTTAGTGCATTTGGAAGACTTTTTAAAATTATATTTTTATTAATATTAAGGCAGGCACAGGAAGACAATTACTGCATGATCTCATATGTGGAAGCTATAAAAGTTGAACTCATAGAAAGGGAGAGTAGAATTGTGGGTACCAGATGATGGTGTGGGGGGATAAGCAGAGAGGGAATGGGGAGTTGTTAGTCAAAGGGTACAATGTTTCAGAAAGACATGAGGAATACATCTTGAGATCTAAGGCATCACAGGGTGACTATAGTCAGTACTAATGTATTATATATTCCAAATAACTAAGAGAGTAAATTGCAAATGTCTCACCTCAAAAAGCATTAAAAGAGGTGATAGATATGTTAAGTAGCTTGATTTAACCATTTCACATTGCTTACATATGTCAAAACGTCACATTGTACCTTACTGGGAAGACTTTTAAAACCAAGGGAAAATCTGTGGTCCCTGGGTTCATGAAAACAGGGCATTACTGATTGTGAAGATTCGTAAATTAACTTGTCAAAGACCAGCCTCATCAAAGACTAAGACTGGTCTTTGATCCCAAAGATTAACTGGGATTATGTCAGTCAAAAATTGATTAATCAAGAAGAACCCACTGTGTATTCAAAACTGTGCTTAAGATCTGTGCGAGTTTTAGATATGCCTCTCCTTGGGTATACCTGGGTCAGGGAAGTGACCAATGTATACATTTTTTCAGAGCATGAAGCAAAGAGAATGAAAAGTGGAAAACTGTCAGTCACTCATGGCTATCCCGACCTATGGAAACCACCTACATGATGTGGCTTGGTGGTTTCAAAAAGTACCCCAGACCCCAAATTTCTCATCATCACCCAGTCTCAGTGCCTGATATTTTCACTGGCAACTTATTGAATTAATTTAGTAAAAATACCAACTAGAATGGAACTAACCCATTTGAGAGAGAATATACAAATTCATTATCAGATGTTGAGTTTAGAATGAACGGTTTCTCTGAGTGGCTAGTCCCAAATTAAACTAGTCATTAGTTAAAGCCACGATACCATCGGACAGAACAGAGACATATGGCATTTTGTTTTCTGGGATAAATCTCAGCCACTGGATCAAAAAGAAACAGCATATTTTTATTGAGCAGCTCATTTGTGCAAGGCATTTTGTTAGATACCAGGTAGACTGCAATGATGAATAATACAGCACGCACACTTTACAGAGTAGCCCTCTGCAGATGCGGGTGAACACATAATGGGACAGGGTACAGGGAAGATTTTGATGATGCTGTAATTCAGTTAAAGGCAAAAGGTGGCCAGGTGTGGTAGCTCACACCTGTAATGCCAGCACTTTGGGAGGCCGAGGCGGGCAGATCACTTGAGGTCAGGAGTTCGAGACCAGCCTGGCCAACATGGTGAAACCCTCTCTCTACTAAAAATACAAAAATTAGCCAGGCGTGGTGGTGGGTGCCTGTAAACCCAGCTACTTGAGAGGCTGAGGCAGAAGGATCACTTGAACCCACGAGGCGGAGATTGCAGTGAACTGGGATAGTGCCACAGCACTCCAGCCTGGGTGACAGAGTGAGACTCCATCTGAGAAAAAAAAAAAAAAAAAAAAAAGCAAAAAGTGAGGAAGAGCTGTGATTGACTGATGACTGTATATAGAAATGGGGCTTGAGCAGGCCCTGAAAAGATGTTGCCCTACTGGAAGGAAGTCTCCTAAGTAGGAACTTGTTAGGTATAATTGGAGAGTGGACAGATTTCTGTAGGGCTGGTATGCTGGGGATGGGACAGGAGGATGCAGAATGAGGCTAAAGTACAGACTAAGGCTGGTCTGCAGAATCAATGCCAACTTGAACTTTTGAGTCTTGCTCTCCAGGCAATGAGAAACAATGAAAGGGCTGAGCTCTCTGAAGGTCACTCTTTGGGTTCTATTCAAGGTGGATTAGAGTGGGGAAAGACTGCAGTGGAGACAACAGCCAGAAAACTGATGTGACTACTCTAGAGAGAAGTTATAAAGTGTGCACAGTATACTAGGGTTCTCCAGAGGGACAGGACCAATAGTATCTCTGTATATATAAAAGGGAGTTCATTAGGGATAGTTGGCTCCCATGATCACAAGGCAAAGTCCCGCGATAGGCCATCTGCAAGATGGGGAAGAAAGAAGCCAACAGTGTCTCAGTCCAAGTCCAACAGCCTCAAAAGTAGGGAAGCCAAGAGTGCAGCCTTCAGTCTGTGGCTGAAGGCCCCAGAACCCCCTGGAAACCACTGGTACAAGTCCCAGAGTCGAAAGGCAGAAGAACTTGGAGTCTGGTGTCCAAGGGCAGGAGGAGTGGAAGCAAGGGTCCAGTGTGGGAGGAAGAAAGAGAGCCAGAAGACTCAGCAATCAAGGTTATCCCACCTTCTCCAGCCTGCTTTCTTCTAGCCATGCAGGCAGCAAATTAGATTGTGCTCATCCACATTGAGGGTGGGTCTTCCTTTCCCAGTCCACCAATTCAAATGTCAATCTCCTCTGGCAACACTCTCACAGACACACCCAGAAACAATACTTTACCAGCCATCTAGGCATCCTTCAATCCAATTAAGTTGACACCTAATATTAACCATCACGGGCAGCGACTTGGAAAAGTGGAAGCAAGGTTATCTCTTTAGATACCTTACATGTATCTAAGAGATATAATTAGCAGGATTTTGCCACTGGAAGGCATTGGGAGTAAGGGAGAGGAGAACTGAGAGAATTCTGAGGTTCTGAGAGGGGCAAGTAGCAAAGTAACTACTTCAAACTCGAAAAAGAAAAAGTAGACAACACGGGGAGACACTGACCAGCCAGTGGCCATTTAAAGCTCGTGCAGTGTGGAGACAGAAATAGAGATAAGGCAGGTTTGGAACAGCGAGTAGCTGTCCAAAATGTCAGTGGTAATGGGAGCTACACATCTTTCTAATGTATAGAAGACTTAGCTTTGATCTGGCCAAGCCCCAAAAGTTAGTTTAGCTTATCCAATCTGACAATTAGATCCAGGGGAATGCATTGAACATGATATATTATTAAAACATTGTTTAAATAGAACATGTAGGGATTTCATTCGCTCAGCACCAAATATGTTTTTAGATGAAGCTCAAGACACCTCAAAATTACAGTGAAAAGTGTTTATATTTTAATCTGAGGCAATATATTGTCAGGAGATGCCAAGTATGACTCACCCCTATAAATCACCTTGCTTCGGACCAGCAAATGTAAATATGTCATCCGATGTGAGCATAAGTGCGGCTGGCTTAGCTGAAATGGTGGCTTGACTAATCTCTTTCTATACTGCTTTATGATGTAAGTCTTAAAGTATTTTTGTTTGCTTCAGCTTTACTTAAAACTTTCTTCATGAAGTATTATCCGCGCTGGTGCAGTAATCAGCCACTGTATATCCAGTGTTTCAGCTCTTTTTTTTTGTAATAAATAAACCTTTCTCCCTAATGTTATGCTATTATTTTAAGTTATTTTTAATATTTATGTTTATTCCTTTAATACTATGCTATGAAAACATTAATGTATTTTTCCTCTTCAAATTTAGCTATTAACAAACCCTGGATTCCTTGTTAAAACCAAAGAAAGATATTTTAACAGTTATGAAAACCATAAGAAAGGACTGATAATCTGCTCTATTCTCTATATTTGTGTCTACCTTCTCTTGCATAAGCACACTTAAAGACCTAATGCATAACTGTGTGACTGGCAAATAGCCAATCAATAAAGAGTTCTACTCTTCATTTGCCTCCATGTCTCTTTTCCTTCTAATTTTTAGAGATAATCTTCTGTGTTGGACAATTCAAAGACTGTTCTTGTCATGGCCAGGTGGTAATGTAGTTGTCTGAGCTTGAAAGGGCATAAATGAGACATCCTTTGGTCTCACTGTCATCATCTTCAGACTAAGGAGTTGCATCTTGAAGGTCTACATCAGCTCCATAGTCGGTGACTTTTTACCCATCCTATCATTTGGTTATTTCATGGTCACTTTGTTTCTTCTCCATTTTATTGGTCCTGTTCATGAATAAAATCTCCACTTTTTACTGTGTGACTGTATCTTTAAACCAAGTTTCTAATGGCCATTATTTATTGGAAGAAATAAAGCCATTCATTCATTTACTATTTGTTAAATACCTACTAAATAACAGGCGGAGTTTCAGAAGCTGGAAAAATACCAACGAACACAATGGAAAAAGCCTCTGCCCTCATGGAACTTACACACTAAAGTGGAGAGACAAAAAACTACCAAAGAGATAAATATATATAATATGGCAGGTGATAATGAGAGCTAGGAAGAAAAGCATGCCATGTTTAAGAATAAAGAGTGATGAGGTGGTTGGGATTTTGAATACAGCAATCAGAAGAAAACAAAAATCTCTCTGGTTGTGGGAGTAAAAAAGTGAGCCCTGAAAATATCTGGTGGTAGAATATTCCATGCAGGAGAAACAGGAAGTAGAAACCCCCTCCAGCACAGTCATACTTGGAGGACAGCATGGCTGGCTCTCTCTCTTAACAACAGGTAAAGAGATGGGAAAAGACACCTGGAAGAGAGCGGGAGCAAGATCATGTAGTAGATGCTGACATGGACTGGATTTCATTCGGATTGAGAAGGAAAGCAATGCAGGGCCCTGTCATGACTTACACTTTAATAGAACCACTGTGGCTGCTATATGGGGAGACTAGGGTAGGAACAGGTAGACCAGTTAGACTGCATAGCCCACACAATGCATTATGATGTGTGTTTGCTAACTTGATATGGGGGGGTAAACGTAGAGGTGTTAAATAGTGGCTTACTGTGGATATAGTTGAAAGACAGAGCCTAGAAAATATGTCCAGGAGTTATACAGTGTAAGGGACACAGAGAGCTAAAAAAAGATCCAAGCTATCTGGTTTGAACAACTGGAAAAAAAATGGCATTTGATCAAATGCAGAAGGATGTGGGAGGGTCGAGATTCTTTTTGGGGGCTAGGGATGGGGAAGGAATGGAAATAAAATATTCTCATAGATGAACAGTTGTTCTCTATAAAGAAAGAAAAATAAAAATATATACCCAAATGTCTGTTTTATCTAAGCATCAGGATTCAGGGCTTTTGAGGCTTTCTTGGTAATTTGATTTAGTTCATACTCAACATGCCTAGAAGCAGTTTCTAAACTCCTCTCTCTGCAGGCAGTGTTAATATTAGGACATAGAAAAGAAAGTCTTCTTGAAGTTCACTCAACTAATACCTCCTGGGCACCCTCGTGATATCCCAGACATTGTTCTGTGATCTGCCTGCATGGAGTTGACACTGGAGTGGGAGGGGGGCGGTGTTGAACTCGTGATTGTCTAAGAGAACTGCACTTTATAGCCCAACTGTCGGAAGCTGCAGGGACTAAGGTGTTCTCAGAATCCCTCTTCCTTCACTGTATCATAAAGGACCATCAGGACAAGTGCTCTCAGGCACCAGCAGGAGTGGGCCTGCCAGGTCATGTCTTTACTTACATCATTTATACCTTTATACCACTCGTATTAACCTGCCTCCATTCCCTTCCCCTGTTCTCCCTTCTAAAACCCTTCAGGGATTTTTTGCTCCGGCTTCCTTTGTGTCCTCAGCAAACTCCTCTGCTCCCTGAAACCTTCTCTGAACATTCTCTTCACTTTCTCCCCCAGACACAAACCTAGCTTTTCCCTGATGACGCGGCTTCCTCTGTAGGCCTCCCTTGTCTTCCAGAGCTGACCTACAGCAAGGCCTGGGCAGGGGGCAGGAGCCTCTTTGTTCTCTCCTATTTCTTCCCAAAGGTTTCTCTTCCTTTTTATCCCCTGCTCACAAACACGTTTTTCTTTTTGGAGCCCCCATCTCCATTAGAGTGTTTTCCAATAGCACAACTTAACAGAGTAGAACATTTTCATTTAGTCGCTCTCCCTCTTTCTTTCTCCTCCACATCTTTTTTTTTATTTTATTTTAAATGATGGTAAAAATCTTGTCTGCCCCTAGAAAACTATTAATTTTCTTTTGGTGCATAACCAATTACTACAACTTGAGCAAATTTCTCTCCTCAGAATCTCACAAGGCCAAAATGAAGGTGCTGGCAGGTCTGGGGAAAAATCTTGCTCAAATTCACTGGGATTGCTGGCAGAATCCAGTTTTTTGTGGTTATAGAATTGAAGTCCCCCCAATTTTTGGGGGGCGGGAGGATGGCATCTTGCTCTGTCACCCTATCTGGAGTGCGATGGTGCGATCTCGGCTCACTGCAACCTCCGCCTCCCGGGTTCAAGCCATTCTCATGCCTCAGCCTCCTGAGTACCTGGGATTACAGGCATGCATTACATGCCTGGCTACTTTTTGTATTTTTAGTAGAGACGGGGTTTCACCATGTTGGCCAGGCTGGTCTCGAACTCCTGACCTCAAGTGATCCGCCCACTTTCACCCCCCTAAGTGCTGGGATTATAGGTGAGAGCCACCGTGCCCGGCAGAGGCCCTCAAATCCTTTCTGGCTGTTGACTGGGGTCACTCTAGGCTCCTAGTGGCTGCTCTTGGGTCCGTCCACATCCTTTAGTGTCAGAAAGCCTCCCTCCCATCCAAAGCTTCTCATGCTTCAGATCTTTCTGACTTCTGCTTCTGGCACCAGCTGGAGAAAACACTGCTTTTATATGGCTCACATGGTTGGATTAGTTCCAGCCTGATAATCTCCCTATTTTAAGGCTGACTCAGTAGTAACCTGAACTGCATCTGCAAAAATCCCTTTTGCCTTGTACATAAATGTAACATAGTTCTGAAAGTAATACTGGGGAGAGAAAGTCACAGGAACCATCTATTAATAGAAGTTGACCTGCCATGCCTCCCAACAGAAATTTCCAAGGTGCTCTACTCTCTTTTGAGTGAGAGTGTGAATTATGGGCCTAACACAGAAATAGGAAAGAAAAAGTGGTGTATACTAAAAAAGAGATTTGCGATTAATGAAACTCACACCTAGATAGTATTTTCATCTCGACATGAGTGTGAATGATTATTCAAAGTTGTCACTACTTTCAGGCAATACAATTAAATCATGGAATGAACAAGAATTGTTGGATGAAATGGATAAGGGGGAAAATGAGTAGAAAAAACTGTGCATCTGTAAATACTTCATTTATTCAATAATTGTGAGAAAAGAGGGACTGCCAAACATTTGAGATGTATGTTTTTAACTCTGCTCAACACACTTACTCTAAGGAACAGGGCCAGACGTTTAAAGACATCATTAAATTATGTTGAGTTGAATGAATTATACCATTTGCCATGCCAACATGGTGAGGAGATCCACAGTGTGTGCTGGTATACTCAAAGTAATACACTCTTCTTATAAAACATATATTTTATTCACACGTGGATGTTTGAAAAGCAATAAATTATACAGAGACTAGGTGACTGTTCTTTAGTCCTTTTAAAGTAACATTATAAAGTTATTTTTAAAAAAAGAAAAAGAAGAGGCAGTGTGGTACAGAATGTTCAGTAGAATCTGGAAAAAAAAATATTTCTAGTCCTTGTTTCATTAACTAACAACATAACCTTGGACACACATTATTTTCTCCCTAAAGCATTGTTCTCCTCTATTTCTAATAAGGATATGTGACTTATCAACATCTTTGATCACTTTCACTTTAAAATCATAGTCTAAGAATGCATCTTTGACTTAGTAAAATATTACAGATACGTTCACTAATTTTTACTGTTTTGAAGAATTTTCCAAAAGCTCTGAGGATTTTTTCATGTCACCCCATCTCCTCTCATGAACCATAAACAATTGGCTTGACTCCAAGACCCCCCAGCATCCCAAACTTCCATTTCTGATTGAAGAAGGTCCACTGGTTGTGTCTGGCCTGAATCCTCTCTCTACTTTTCATTCTACTACACCCATATGTAGACAGCTAATTGAGCTATTTTATCGCCTTAATTTCTATCACGGGAGTGCTGTTTTATAGGACTGCAATATAACTGATTAAGTACCCTACACGATCCCATGGTGTTTAGTAACTTTTACATCACCAATCCAACACACTCTGTAGTTGAGGCCAAATCCAGAAGGAAGAAGACTAATTTTATGACTTTCCATTAAAGAGGTGAATACTAACAATTTCCTGGGTTTTACTCATTCTTGCTAAGGAATTAAAATGAATTCCAACCATCTGTTGCTTTATTAAACACAAAATTCATCACAGTCTTCCACTGTATTAGCCATTGTCTTACTAGTTCTTACTCAAAAAGAAAAAAAAAAATCTAGGCACAGGCCACTGTGATTACAGAGCAAGCTCTTAGAATGTACATAGCACAGAAGAATGAAAATGTTGCCTACTGGGGTATAGAGCAGTGGTCCCCAACCTTCTTGGCACCAGGGACTAGTTTTGTGAAAGACAATTTTTCCGTGGACAAGGGGGTGTGGGGGTGGTTTTGGGATGATTCAAGCACATTACATTTATTGTGTACTTTATTTGTATTATTTTTCCATTGTAATATATAATAAAATAATTATACAACTCACCATCATGTAGAATCAGTGGGAGCCCTGAGCTTGTTTTCCTGCAACTGGACAGTCCCATCTGGGGGTGATGGGAGAAAGTGACAGATCAGGCATTAGATTCTCATAAGGAGCACACAACCTAGATCCCTCACATGCGCAGTTCACAATAGGGTTTGTGCTCCTATGAGAATCTACTGTGGCTGCTCATCTGACAGGAGGCGGAGCTCAGGCTGTAATTAGAGGGATGGGGAGTGGTTGTAAATACAGATGAAGCTTCATTCGCTCGCCCGCTGCTCACCTCCTGGTGTGTGGGCTGGTTCCTAACAGGCCACAGATGGATTGAGGGTTGGGGACCTCTGGGTTGGGGACCTCTGGTATAGAGGATTTTTACCATATTTTGCATATAAGCTGGACTTTGCTTTCATTGCTTTCTTTTTTGGTGGGTATTTGTACAGAGATAGTGACAGAAAATATTTGACTGTGTTTTAAAAATTCCCATAACAAAATTCCATATTAACATGTTTTCCTTTTTTTAATACTAATATCTGACAAGGCTGGTATTTTTCCTTTTCCATGAGTGTTCCTGGAATAAATGTCCCTAGACTCTTTGTATCTCTTTGTGTATCTCTCTGTGTGTGTGCATGTGTGTGTGTATATATATACGTATATATACGTATACGTATATATACGTAAATACGTATATATGTGTATACGTATACGTATACACATATATATGTATATATACATATACACATATATACGTATATATACATATATACGTATATATGTGTATATGTATATACGTATATATAAATATATATATATTTACGTGTATATATGTATACATATATACGTATATATGTGTATATGTATATACATATATATGTATAAATATATATGGGTATATACACATGTATACCTATATATACACATGTGTATATATATACACACGTATACCTATATATATACATGTGTATATATATACACACACACACACATATATATATCTGTATCTATATATGAATGTGTGGTCTATAAATTCCTGAAATACATATATGAAATATATATATATATAAATGTCTACAGACATATAGAGAGATCTGAATATATAAATATAAAACCTTTCGAGCTAAATCATACATTGATGTGATAAACTCAATGCACCATGATGGGAATTGAAAGAAACTCAAAATACTTCGCAGTTATATGTTCCCAAAAGTTAAGTGAGTGTGTCATCTAAAAGTATTTTTACTAAGCATCTACTAAATATCTGTTTCTTGAAGTGAGGCAGAAATGATGAAATAATAGAAAAATAAAAGTACTTTCTTTCTTTTTTTTGAGATGGAGTCTTGCTCTGTTGCCCAGGCTGGAATGCAGTGGGACGGCCTCGGCTCACTGCAACCTCTACCTCCTGGGCTCAAGCGATTCTCCTGACTCAGCCTCCCAAGTATCTGGGATTACAGGTGTGTGCCACCATGCCCAGATAATTTTTGTATTTTTAGTAGAGACAGGGTTTCACCATGTTGGCCAGGCCGGTCTCAAACTCCTGACCTGAGGTGATCCACCTGCCTCAGCCTCCCAAAATGCTGGGATTATAGGCATGAGCCACCACGCCTGCAAGCTAAGTCTGGTGTCATTAAGAAAGTTATCTCCAGAAGGGAAGAAGCCTTTCAAGGGAATACAGAGTAAGCAATGCACTTCGTGTTCTGCTAATTAATGCAAATATACTGCTTTCCTCTGATCAACCTTTCCATTCAAGGTATACTTTTCAAGAGCCATCTTTGCTGTCTGTTGACCATGTTATGCTGTGCCCTTCTCAAATAAAGGCTCAAAAGCCCTAGTGTGCTCTCCAAAGTCACACATTCACATGACTCTTAACAAAGCATTCCTACATTCTAGAGATAAATTCTGAAATATTTACAGAAAACATAAGGTGAGCTCCACAGCTGGTATCAAAATAATCCAAAGGGGGAAAAGGAGTCAGTCTGCTTGGTGTGTTGTAACAAAAATACCATCACCTGGTTGGCTTATGAACAACAGACAATTATTGCTCATAATTCCAGAGGCTGGAAGTCCAAAATCAAGGCATGGCAGATTCAGTAGCTGGTGAGGATCTGCTTACTGCTTCATAGGCAGAACCTTCTCTCTGTGTCCTCATGTGGTGGAAGAGGCAAGGGAGCTCTCTGGTGTCCCTTTTGTAAGGGCACTAATGCTATCCAGGAGGGCTCTACCCTCATGAGCTCATCACCTCCCCAAAGCTCCGCCTCCTAATACCATCCCATAGAGATTAGGTTACAGCATGAATTTTGGAAGGAACACAATCATTTAAACTGTAGCAGGAGGAAAGGTATAGATGAAATAAAATTGGCCATTAGTAAGTTTCTGTTTTGAAGCCTGGTGATAGAAAGTTTATTACACTATTTTCTTACTTTTGTATGTCTTTAAATATTTTCACCATAATAATAACCTTTTCAAATATCAAGCACATCCTTTTTACTAACCTTTTGTATCTCCTGTACCTAAATTCAATCATGCTTTTATGTCTTGAGTCAACAAGTTGAACTTTTCCTGGTTGATGTTGCCCATTTCCACTGTCAAGTTTTGTATATGACACTAATTGTGTTGTTCCAGCATGTTAGAATTTCACACTGATTATCTGTCATGGGATTGTCACTGTCCTAAGTGCTGTGGATAGAATAAGCAATACAACATGACTCCTGTCCCCAAGCAGATAATGGCTGCACAGGTACACACAGGCCTGCACACAAGCGCATATTCCAGTAGATGTGTGTGACTAAGTATGAAGTTTCCTTTCTCATAGTCGATGGTAGGACTCAGTGGTCCATTGTAACTGGGGGTGGAGTGGGGCGCCTGAACTCAGCAGAGAGGAGATGACTCTTGAGTAAATGGACAACATGTGGTTAAATCGCTCTAGGCAGATGGAGGTTCAGGAGCAAGACCCCAAGGAATGAAATAGCCTTATGCATTAAATGTCAACTGCAATGAAATAAATGTGTAAATGACTAAAGGAGTGTACTTTATTTTGCACGTTATATGTTGCTGGTGATCATTCTTCCTAATAAAAAGAGAACTAAGAAAATCAAGGGATTATCCTGGACACAATATCATCATCATATGACAATTTGCAATATCTCAAAACAAAGCTAATTTAAACTTTTTTTTCAGTTTAAATTTTTCTTTTTTTTTTTTTTTTTTTTGAGACAAGGTCTGGCTCTGTTGCCCAGGCCGGAGTGCAATGGTGCAATCTCAGCTTACTGGAACCTCCTCCTCCTGGGGTCAAGCAATCCTCCCACTTCAGCCTCTCAACTAGCTGCAATTACAGGCATGCACCACCATGGCTGGCTAATTTTTGTATTTTTTGCAGAAACAAGGTTTCATCATGTTGCCCAGGCTGGCCTCAAACTGATGAGGTAAAGTGATCCACCCACCTTGGCCTACCAAAGTCCTGGGATTACAGGCGTGAGCCATAGTGCCCGGCCCAGTTTAAGTTTTTCACGATACTAATGTTGTTAAAGTTCTACTCCTTTCTTAATATTCAAGTCCTATTGCTCTGAAGAGATATTTTATATTAGAATAACACTGCCTACTTTTTGGTGAAAATTCTGAGTGATTATTCGTTGTAAAGAGGGATGGAGAATTGTATTCCCAGGTGCCCATTCCTTTCTGACTGCACGCACATCACGGCAGGCCATAGGAACAAAGCGCATTGAGCAGATGCCTGCGACTCTGTGAATGCTGCTAGAGCCTGCTAGTCTGGAACCACGCTCAGGGTCCCATGCTGCTAATCTATATGCCGGAAAATTTCTGATGGTTCAATTCCTTTACAGCAAAAAAAGTCACCTGTACAATTCAATTAGTTGTGCTTTGATTATATTTACATGGTATGGGAATGAGAAGATATATATTCTCTCTAGATTATTAAAAATAAAGTCTAGGCTGGGCGTGGTGGCTCATGCCTGTAATCCCAGCACTTTGGGAGGCCAAGGCAGGCGGATCACGAGGTCAGGAGATTGAGGCCATCCTGGCTAACAGGGTGAAACCCCGTCTCTACTAAAAATACAAAAAATTAGCCGGGCGTGGTGGCGGGCGCCTGTAGTCCCAGCTACTCGGGAGGCTGAGGCAGGGGAATGGCATGAACCTAGGAGGCAGAGCTTGCAGTGAGCCGAGATCGCACCACTGCACTCCAGCCTGGGCGACAGAGCGAGACTCCATCTCGAAAGAAAGAAGAAAGAAAGAAAGAAAAGAATGAAAGAAAGAAAAGGAAGGAAGGAAGGGAGGGAGGGAGGGAGGGAGGGAGGGAGGAAGGAAGGAAGGAAGGAAGGAAGGAAGGAAGGAAGGAAGGAAGGAAGGAAAGAAAGTCAATCAGTCAGTCTAGGCTGGGCGCTGTAATCCCAGCACTTTGGGAGGCCGCAGCAGGCAGCTCACTTGAGTCCATGAGTTCAAGGCCAGCCTGGGCAACATGGTGAAACCCATCTCTCCAAAAAATACAAAAATTAGCCAGGCATGGTGGTGCATGCCTACAGTCTCAGCTATTTGAGAGGCTGAGGTAGGAGGATTGCTTCAGCTGGGGAGGTGGAGGTTGCAGTGAGCTGTGATTGGCAACACTGCACTTCAGCCTGGGCAACAAAGCAAGGCCCTGTGAAGAAAAGAAAAGAAAGAAAAGAAAAGGAGAGAGAGAGAGAGAGACAGACAGACAGACAGAAAGAAAGACAGAGAGAAAGAAAGACAGAGAGAAAGAAAGAGAAAGCCAAATTGTCTAAACAAATTGAAACGATTTTCTCTCATAGAACAATGGGGCTGTTCCTCTAAATAACATTATCTTCTGGAGGTTATTTATTTTTTTCTAATTTCCTTTTTTTTAGAGATGGGAATTATTGCCCAGCCTGGTCTTGAACTCATGGCCTCAAGCAATCCTCCCGCCTCAGCCTCCTGAGTCGCTGGGATTACAGGTATTAGCCACAACATCCAGCTCTCATTTTTGTATTTATAGACATTTACAAAATAAGGCAAAAAAATAAATAGAAATGCATTAATTGAAATCTAAGTTAATTCTACCTTTTATTTTATTTAATTTATTTTTGAGACAGGATCTCGTTCTGTCACCCAAGCTGGAGTACAGTCGTGTGATTATAGCTGACTGCAGCCTTGACCTCCTGGGCTCACCAAGTTCTCCCACCTCAGCCTCCCAAGTAGCTGGTACTACAGATGCACTGGTAGCCACTGCACCTAGCTCTAGGAGTCTATTCTAAATTTATTGTTCATCTGCTTTATGATTTTTAAATAAAAGAAAACATAAAAGTATAAAACACATTAAGACAAAAGTTCATGTACATGTTACCCCAAAATAACAACAGCACAGTCACGTTTGTTTTGGATATTTTAAAACACCATTAAACATGTAAAGATGAAGTCATTTGTGATAACATCTCATGTCTCATTACTATTTCTCTTTCTCCAGTTGTGACTACTATCAAACGTGTAATATATAACCAATCACTTCTTTGAAGTAATGTTTTCTTAAATAATAATTGCCAGGAACACTATAATGCTCTCTGCATTTTTGAATATACCTCATAACTGGTAGACAGCAGATACTGTCTTGCAACTTGCATTTTATCCCTCTACGTGATGCTCTTCAGGTCTTTCCTCATTTCAACTGTTATACTGGTTTTTTGTTTGTTTTTTAGTTTAATTTTAAGTTCAGGGGTACATGTGCAGGTTTGTTACATAGGTAAACGTGTGTCATGAGGATTTGTTGTATAGATTATTTCATCACCCAGGTATTAAGCCTAGTGTCTATTAGTTATTTTTCCTGATACTCTCCCTCCTCCCACCCTCCACCCTCTGAAAGGTCCTAGTGTGTGTGTTGTTCCCCTTTATGTGTCCATGTGTTCTCATCATTCAGCTCCCACTTATAAGTGAGAACATGTGGTACCTGGCTTTCTGCTCCTCTGTTAGTTTGCTAAGGATAATGGCCTCTAGCTCCATTCATGTCCCTGCAAAGAACATGATCTCATTCTTTTTTATGGCTGCATAGTATCCCATGGTGTATGTATGCCACATTTTTTTAATTCAATCTTCCATTGATGGGCATTTAAGTTGATTCCATGTCTTTGCTGTTGTGCATAGTGCTGCAATGAACATATGTGTGCATGTGTGTTTATAAGAGAACAATTTATATTCCTTTGGGTATATACCCAGTTAATGAGATTGCTGGGTCAAATGGTATTCTGTTTTTGGGTTTTGAGGAATTACCACACTGCTTTTCACAATGGTTGAATTAAATAATTTACACTCCCATCAGAAGTGTATACGTGTTCCTTTTTCTCCACAATCTTGCCAGCATCTGCTATTTTTTTACTTTTTAACAATAGCCATTCTGACTAGTGTGAGGTGGTATCTGATTGTGGTTTTGATTTGTATTTCTCTAATGATTAGTAATGTTGAGCTTTTTTTCATATGCTTTCGACTGCTATATTATAACAAACAATGAACATACGTCAAGTTTACCACTTATCCATTAATAGGAATTTGAGTTTTTTTCTGTTTATTTTTTTCCCCTTCACAAAAAAAGTGAAAAAAATAAACATTGAACTTTGGTGCATATGTCTCTTTGAGTTCATGTTATATCAAAGACAGTGTAAGACTGCGTGTGTGTATGTGTGTGTGTGTGTGAGAGAGAGAGACAGAGAGAGCATGCGAGAGAGGTGGGGTGATCTGATTGTTTTTACACATGTGTGTTCAAACTATTTATATCATTTGTTTACTCTTGATTTTTTAATCAGTTTTTGATGCTATATTATTTGGTACACACAAAAGACAAATTTGGGTATTTTCTCATGCATTTTTACATAAGAATTTTAGCATGCTTAACTATTCTGTTAATAAGCCGTTTTGTCTTTCCTGTTCTATGTCATTAACTTTTTAATATCTCTTTGAAACACAAGGTTAAATAGCTTGATCAACCTAGTTTACTAAATTATTTAGTTACTGAGGATGAGCAAGTTATGGATTAACACATGTCAAAGTTGGGTGATAACAAAATGTTTCTGCTGGGAGGAAAGAAGATGTTTAATGGGTTCCAATGTCATAAATTAATCCCTTTGCTGTCTACCCCAGTACATAGTACAAAAGCTTCATCTAATATGCTATTGAATTTTATTTTCTTTTTAATATATTCTTCCCCATTCTGTCATCTCCACAGACAACTGCCATGTCTTTTAATGATAACAGTCATAATCACTGACATAAAAATCATGCCAATATTCACATAAACACTGGGAGACATTATCATGTCTTGCGTACTTATTATAACACCACGAAAGCATTTTTGCAAATTATTCTATTTTGATATCGCCACATTATGATAACGTAGGAATCATTTCTTTATTTTTACAGAAGAGGGAAATGAGACTCCAAGGGTTACCCCAAGTTACTCTGCCACTAAGTGACAGGAGTGACAATGAGCAGAAGAAACTCCAGCTCTGGCCCCAAGCTGCTTTCCCTGGAGTCTGTGTGCCCACAGTGCCTGAGTCTGGGACACAGCAATCACACAGGATTTTGAACAAATAAACATCATGCTTTGCCAGGAAAGCAACTGACAAGCAGGCCCCAAGGGGGAGTGGCCAGAAAACTCTCCGAATGGCCACAGAAGCATCAAGAAGAAATTGTGTTGAAAGGGGTGTCAACTCTGAAATGTTCCAAGGTATCTGCAGCAAACGTAACTGTCCCTGGGGGAAATTGGCCCAATCCAAGCCTCCTAGTAATTCCAGAGAGATAGATCCAAATGGAAAACAAAATACCATGAAAAAGTTACAAAACGTACGACTTCTACCTGCCATGTGTGATAGTCATTAGAAATGAACAAAGCTATCATGCACTAGAATCATCAGATACAGAATATAAAATAAGTATTATTAAATGTCTAAACAACAATAGAGGGAATTTGAGACATGAGTAAGAAGCAATATACCATAAAAATGACCAGGCAAATTTTCGAAAGAGTACCAGCATGAACTTTTAAAATGGAAAAAAAAGATAATTGAAATGTAAAAATCAATGGAATGTTTAAAGGTAGATTAAGATAGCCTTAGAGGATATTAGTGGTTTATAATATAGATATGTAGAAGTAACACTGAATAACTATAGAGCAACAAAAATGTAGAAAAATTAGAGAAACGTTTGATATTTAATCTATTGAATGAGAAAGTGCAAAATATATTTGAATGAAATATAAGGAGATTTTTAAAAAGAGAATGCACAACACACAATATTCAAAGATAAAATGGTTGAGAATTTTCCAGGTTTATGAAACTGATAAATTGATAGAATCAGAGAGATCAACCTATTTCAAGCTGGATAATTAAAAGAAAGCCACATTACATGCTAGTTAAGCTGATAATATCAAAGAAAAAGAAGCAGAAATTTCAGTCTAAAATGCATATATTAGGGAAAAATCATTAAAGATTTTTGTGCTATGAATTCAAACCAACCAGTTAAAGAAATAGAATAAACTCAAGGAAATGACTCAAAGAGAGAACAAAGAAATAAAATAAAGCAGAAGAGAACTAAACACTGATTATTTTCAAAGAGAGATAAAATTGATAAGCATCAGAAAAGGGGATTCAGCAATAAAGAAAAAACAGAGCTCACATAATTGACACTAGAAATAAACTGGGGAACGTGACTACATTACGTCAAAAATTTCAAAATTTAAATTATATACATTTCTTTAAAAACATTAAGACAAATTCAAAAAATAGAAATCTTAAATAATCTGATACACATTGAATAAAAATGGTGTAATTGTGTTTCTGTACATTGTGTAGTGTGTGTGTATTTTATTTCACAATAAAACATTTAGAAAACAAATAATCACGATGTGATCAGAGACTGCCAGACTTCTTTGTTCCTTGGTTTGTGGTACAACCAAAGCACAATTTCATTAACTCAATATGGTTGCCACTAACCACATGTACCTATTTACATTTAAATTATTTAAAACTAAATAGAATTTTAAAACTCCATTCTTTAGTAATGTTAGCCACATTTCAAGGACTCCATAGCCACATAAGGCTAATAAAAGGTATTTTGGGAAAGAGATACCAGGCGGGATTCTGCCAAGAAGGAACTCAACAGAAGAGACAACTCAATCGGGATCCTGGCTAGTATGAAGGTCCTTCAGATGTCAGCAAACTTTTCTGTAAAGAACTAGGTAATAAATGCTTCAGGCTTTGTGGACCAGAGTCTCTCTCACAATTACTTAACTCTGCGGTTGTGATCCAAAAGAGGTTCTAGACAGCTTGTCTATGAATGGCCATGGCTGGGTTCCAATAAAGCTTTATTCACATAAACAGGCAGCATGCTAGATGTGGCCCACAGGCCATCGTTTCCCGAGCCCAGGTGCAGAAGGAGGGGCACATACAGAGAACAAACTGTTGCACATTTCCTCAGAATGCTTTCTGTTAATAGGAGATAATTACTGTATTGCAGTAAGTTAATATTTGATCCCTTCATGGTACTTTCTGGAACACAACTTATTCAATGAAATAAACACCTCACCAGGCCAATTTTCAAAATTAAATTAAAAAAATTTTTTTTGCACTCTCCTGAAAGTAGTCATGCCAGCCCTGAATTTGAGTAAAGCCAGCTGTGATTTTTATCATCTTTTCTCCCAGGTTATGCTTCACTGAACTCCATTAAAGAACGCACAATGATCTCACGGATCAAACTGTCCTGAATTATAAGCTACCTGGGGAACGTCAAGTCCCTTTAACACAAAAGTTCTTTTTAAAATAAAAAATCTAAAAGGCATTCCTAAAAGGCTGAGCAGCTCTGATTAGACTTTGGCATTGATGGGCCCTGTTGGAAACGTGGCAGTCACCTTGTTAGGGAGACCCAGCTGACCCTCACCTCACAGCAGCTTGTAACAAGCCTCCTCGGGTCTCTCCCTTCGCTCTCTACTCCAGTGAGGAATCAAAGCTACACTCCCTCTTGACTGTCACAAAGAAGCTGTTTGGAAGTCCTTAACTCAGAGTTCAGGGCATGCAGATTAAAAAGGCATGCTCACTTTCCCAAAGCAACCTTTAAGAGATTAATTTAGCTGAAACCTTTGCCCCTCTGGAGACAGAAACACTTAGGGTTATGTTGTTCTCTTGGATGTCTTTACACACAGCAGGAGTATCATGCCACGTGGGGAAAAATACAGCATGCTGCTCAACACAGGTGAAATAGAACACTAACACAAAACAAACAAACATATTCAGTGAGAAAAAAATCCTGACTCTGTCTTTATTGAAAACCATAGTGATTTGACTCACGTTTGAGACTGATTAGGGCATGGATTTTCCTCCAAAACAATGATACCATCTTTTATGTAACGCTTATACTTGCCTTAATTCAGTCTAGTTTGTTCAATTGTTCATTAAAAAAGAAACTACATTTATGTAAAAAAAAAAAAACAAGGAAAAACAATGACAAAATCTGGGTTGCTTTCTGGATGCATAACTTTAGGAAATGTGTGCACTGTAATTCTTTGATAATTGGGGGTAATATTTGGTAACCTCTGCTATGAGCTTTGTTCAAATAGATACTCCTTAAATAGTTGTGGAATTCAAGGATAACTTCCAGCTGACATTAAAATATGACTGTGCGGGGTCAGGGGGAAGTGGGGATGGATAATGGGTACAAAAGAATAGAAAAATGAATAAGACCTACTATTTGATAGCACAACAGGTTGACTGTAGTCAATAATAACTGAACTGTACATTTAAAATAAGTAAAAGAATATAACTGGATTGTTCATCACACAAAGGACAAATGCTTGAGGGGATGATACTACATTCTCCATGATGTGAGTATTACACATTGCATGCCTATATCAAAACATCTCATGTACCCCATAAATATATATACTGAGTATGCACCCTCAAAAATTAAAAATTAAAAAATTAAAAATTAAATAAAATATGACAGTGCCTCTGTTTTGAGGGTTGGTTTTAACAACATATTGTATCTTCAGAAACGCCACAAAGAGTCATGCATCACTTAATGACGGGGATACATTCTGAGAAATATGTCCCTAGGCAATTTTGTCCTTGTGTGAAAATTACAGAGTGTACTTACACAAACCCAGATGGTACAGTGTAATATATACTACTTTTAAACTTTTTAATTAAAAATGAAGACACAAACACACACTTTAGGCTAGCTCTACATGGGGCTGGGATCACCAATATCACTGTCTTCCAACTTCACATCTTATTCCACTGGAAGGTCTTCTGGGGCAATAATCACGCATGGAACTGCCATCCCCTATGATAATAATGCCTTCTTCTGGATACTTCCTGAAGGACCCGCCAGAGGCTGTTTTACAGTTAACTTTCAGAAAAGTGTATGGAATATTCTATCAAATAAAGATTAAAAGCAGAGTATAATAAATACAAAACCAATAACATAGTATTATCAAATATTATGGCCTGTACATAATTATGTGTTCTATACTTTTATATGACTGACAATGCAGTAGGTTTATACCATTAAGTTTGTTTACATGCAATAGGTTTGTTTGCATCACTACAAACACATGAAGAATACACTGTGCTACAGCACTAAGACAGCCACAATGTCACCAAGCAATGGACATTGAAAATGGAATTTTTCAGCTTCATTATAACCTTATGGGACCACTATCAAATATGTGGTCCATCACTGACCAAAATCTGGTTATGTGGCTCATTACAGTATAAGTAGCTAGATAGGTAGGTAGGTAGATAGATAGATAGGAATAGAGATAGATAAGGTAAATGAGTGTTTATTGAATATTGTTAAGTCTCAACGCTTTTGTATATATTCTATTTTTCCCAGGTCTGTTAGACTCACATATGCATATTCTTTCTTGTTTCCTACAACACTGGGTTTACAAGCTATCATGTTCTTTTAGAATATATTTAGTAGAAATAGTTTAGAACTGTGGGTTCCTTCTATTTTTTATGATGTCTCAATAAATTGATAAGAGACATCAACAAACAATTTTCAATTAATAAAACAAGCCTCTGACATTTATAATTAACAAAAAGTTGCTATCATGATGTATGTTGAATTTTATCTTATGCTTTTTAAATATACACCAAGATAACCATGTGGTTTTTCTCCTTCTTTTCCTTCTATATTAACATTGCTACCATTATACACACACATACACACATGCACACACACGTGTGTGTGTAGATATATAGAGATATATTTTGGAAAGACTTCACTGCCACATAAAGTTGGTGTCTGATGTTCTCAAAATTCAAGAATAATCAGGATTTAAAAGAGTCTATTACATGGACTAGCACAGAGAAAGCCTTCTTCCAAAATATTAAGAGTAGGCCTTGGAATGGCATTTTAGATATTTTTAAAAATAAATATACATTTATCTTGAATTTTTATTTTTTTTCAAGACAGGCTCAAAAGAAGCCCTCATGGGTAAACGCTATACAGGAAAGGAAAATAAAGTGTGTGGTTTGGAGTTCTGCGTTATAGGGCATTTGCCCTACTCTGTTCCTGATGGATATAAATTAGGTGAGTCCCAGATTGGGAGGAGCTTCCTGGCACCAGCACAGTATCCATCGGTTAGCACCCATCAGGAGCATGGCCCCCCCCTCCAGCTCTCCTGTACATCACAAGGCCCCCAACAGGGTACATGTTGGAGGTGACTTTTTCTGATATTTTCCCAAGCAATCACCTATCTGTGCCAAGACAGGAATAGTCTTTGGCCACATTCCCAGACTTTTTAAGGAGTTGGCAGTACTTCTGAATGTGTGTATGGTGGTCAACAGCTGCAGTCAAAATAAACACAGCGTACCCCTGTCTTAGCTGTAGGTTCTTAAGTTTTACCCGTCCCTACCTGTCTGTGTGCATTGCTCTGATCCACCAGCTTCAGCTGCTACCTTAAAAAATAATCTAATTTGTCCTTCCGGTCAGGCTTATATTTGCAGAGATCTGCACACCATAGGCATTTGCACTTAGCCCTAAATTTCATGTCAATTTCCAGTACAAGAGAAAGCAATTGCTTCACGAAAGGGTGACTCTCATAAGATATTCTAAGCCTTGTTATGGTTATTGGTATTTTTATTTTCTCCCAACCCCAAAGAAATTTATATTCTTCATGGACGCAGCAGAGGTCATCCTGTAGGGTAGACTGCCTTGGTTACATTAAACTGATTAGGCTTTTTTTGACAAGCTACCTGTCCATCATTACTGGAGACTTGCGAAGCTAAGGAGGAAATGAACCACATGGCACCTATTATCTTGTTTAAGAAATACATCTTTTTTTTCTTCTCCCCATGATAAAAAAAAAACTTGTCATGTTTAAAAGCACATAAGACATATATTATTCTGATAAGGTCTTTGCCTCCATTCTTCAGTGCATTTGAATGTTAAAAGCTCTAATATCTATTAAGAATGCAAACCATGCATCATCTGAGCGCTGAAAATCCACTCCCTACATTTTTTCTTCAAAAATAACAACAAAGGTGTCCCTGGTTGCTGCTCATAAAACCCACTGGGGTTGAAAAGAGAGGACAATTTGCAATGGGATGACATCACAAACAACGCTGTAACATATATATTTTTTAAATATGATGAGGAAATGCTTTTTCAGGAGGCATTCAACCTCTATGTTGCTTCTTCCCATTGAACAGGAAGGGTGCTCTATAAATCCTTCATCTCCCTAATCTCAGCCTCTGCTTCCACCTTCTAACAGAGCACAGAGAGAAGAAACTACTCCCTTGCTGCAGCAGGTAGCTGGAGTTTCTGATTCTGCACACATGGATGGTCACCCCTGTTTACGTTCTGCATTGCATATTTTTGTGCAGGTGCTAATCAGAATACAACAAAGCCATGGATATGCAATGAGGGAAGAGTCTGGACTGTAGGGCCTGAACAGCAATGGAGATGGATACTTCTCAGAAATTATTACATCTGCCTGAAATAACAAAGGGAGAAATGGAATGGTCATGGTGGGACGTGGACATGTATAGGTCCTAGAAAAGGGGTTGGCTATATAGAGGACTAGACACATGAAAGTGGTATTCTTTCTCTCTTCCCCTTTCCCTTTTATTGATACTTACCACAGGTCTAATGTGCTAGACACATGGTTAAGAACTGAAATATCACACGGAAAAAAATAGTCATCATAGAATTCAGAGTGTGGTGTACAACAAGCAGAATATTCTGCAAATCAAACCTGGCTGAGCCATTTGTAAATTCCTTAAAAATGTGCAAGAGACTTTTGCTCAACATAAGCTGCACGTGGACATAAACACATATGCTTCAGCTAGTTACCAGAACATTATAGCTATTTTCCTTTGTTAACCTCATGCCCATTTTAAAGTGTCCCAAGTATAACTTCAGAGATTGCTAAGGAGAAATCCTCTCCCAGGAGGCTCCAGCTGCCCACTGCTGCTGAGATACAAAGAGCAAGAACACAACAACCAGGTTAAGAAGAGCACTCACATCAAGTTGCCAAACAGGCCTCATTTCTATTTGAAGGAGCAAACGTGGTATTGGTCTCTCCTGACCCGGGAACAAGATACATCTTCATGTAAAATGACAGCATGGTCACCCCTTAACTTTCCTTTTTCTGAATTTACACAAACATGCCTTGCTATTAGGTAAGTTTCTTTCATAAGTTTATACTATCAAACAACATGGCCTTTCATTACAGAAGGCAATGTCAATATATTTGAATTGTGAGTGAATTAAACATTTAGATATATCTAGTTTGAGTTTTTAGGACTATGACCAAATCGAAGCAATTTATAGGCTCAATGGGATCAAATGTAACTGCTCATTAAGATAGCTGGAAAATGGGCAGAGATTTTGATTCCCAAATGTTCTGTGTCCAGTCAGCTGTGTGATGGTTCTAAGTTGAAACCAGAAATAATGTTCTAGTTGCTTACATATATGAACTTGTTTCACAGAGATCAAGGCTGCAGATCTACCAGTTAATATTCTCATCCATCAGACTGACTTCTTTCTCTTATGTCTACACAGCTTGCCAAAGGCAGCATTCAACAAGTGATGGCTTTATTTTCATAGCATCACATAATTCTAGGGCTGCTTTGAAGTGATTTTATAGATCATCTCCTCCAGCTCATTATTTTACAGATAACAAGCACTATGGGTCCCCAGAAGATACATGAAATCCTAAAATCTAAATTCCTTTAGTGATGAAGCAGAAACTCAAATGTATGTTTCAGGTCCTGATTCTTCTTTCTGATGAAGTTTAGATCCTCTTCAGCTTTTATTTGTTTTCATTTGAATTACAGTCTTGGAGCTTGGGATTTGTTGTTGTTGCTTGTTTGTTTGTTTGTTTGTTCTAGTCTAGACCTCTGCACATCTTATATTCTCATCTAGGTTTGATGCCACTTCACAGTCAAGTTTATGTGTTACAGTTCTGTGAAATAAAAATGCTGTTTGCAAAGTCAACATGAAGGATGCTTCAACAACAAAAAAAATCCAGAAGTGTGATTTGGCCCCAATTAAACAGAACAATTAAGTGATTCAGTTATTCTTTTCCATTTAATTGGTAATGGTGAACCACAGTATACATGCTTAAGAGCTAAAAATATTTAAAAACATGAATATTTGGGTACATCTAATATGAGAGGGGGCAGGGAAGTGCTGGGTAGAGAAGGCAGTGTCCCTGGTGATGGCTCCATCCTCAGGTCTGTGCCCTCAGGCCTAAGTGGGAACAGGTACTCCAGTTTTCACGCCCAAATGTGGCATTTTCCAAGACCGCTCTGGCCCGCCATGTCCCCCATCCTATACCCATATAAACCCAAGAGACCTTAGCAGGCACATACACAAGCAGCTGGACATCGAGAGGAGCAGAAGAACACACTAGCAGACACCGGTAGGCCAGGGATGGTGGAAGGACATGGATGCCAAGGGGAAATCAGCTGGGGGCAGTCAGGGGAGAGTCCAGCTAATGGGCAGCTCGACTCCAGGGGAAGACCACCTTCCCACTCCATCCCCTTTCTGGCTCCCCATCCATCTTGCTGAGAGCCACATCCACCACTCAATAAAAACTTGCACTCATCCTCCAAGCCCACCTGTGATCCAATTTTTTTTGGTACACTAGGGCAAAAACCCAGGACAGAGAAAGCCCTCTGCCCTTGCAATAAGGCAGGGGGTCTAATTGAGTTGATTAACACAAGCCGCCTGCAGATGGCAATGTTGAAAGAGCACACTGTAACACACACCCACTTGGGCTTCAGAAGTTGTAAACACTCACCCCTAGATGCTGCCATGGGGTCGGAGCCCAAAAATGCTCCCCATGACCTCTGGACCTGCCTGTCTGCATGCTCTCCCAAGGGGTTTGAGAGTCAGGGCACTGAAGAAGCAAGCTACACCTCTGTCCCACGCCCTGCAAAGGGGATAAGGTAACTTCTCCCATTTCACATGTTCTCTTTCCCTTCACAATGCTTCTGAAAATGAGCCTGAGCAACATGGTAAAGCCCCATCTCTACAAAAAATACAAAAAGTTAGCTGGGCATGGTGGCATGCACCTGCAGTCCCAGCTACTCAGGAGGCTGAGGCGGGAGAGTCACCTGAGCCTAGGAAGTTGAGGCTACAGTGAACTGTGATCACACCACTACACTCTACCCTGGCCAACAGAGCAAGATCCTGTCTCAATAAAACTAATAAGCAAAAATAAAGCTTCTGAAAATGATAAAGTACTTGCTTCGTTCTCTGTATGTAGAAACACTTCACACAAATACACCCTGCTGGACATGCTTGTGCTGCTAAACACCCTCAAATACTGCCCATTCCTGACCTGCCTCCATGGCATTAGACAGTATCTATGAAGAATTGCATTTCTCAGTGGGAAAACTAATTGCACTATGATACTCATGCATGCAACTGGGGGTAAAAAGGAATGGGCATGCTCACAGTGAGTTTTGCCTCGCTTAAATACGTACTCATGAATTGCTCACATTTTTAAATGATGCCATATTTCTAGTTTACAAGGTATTACTCCTAATTTATGCACACAGGAAAAACCATGAAAATCTTCAGGAAGAATTTTTTTTAATATCAAAAACATATTTCTGAAAAATATATAGTGTCCTGTCTTTAGGGGGAAAATCATCTTTACTTTTTAAAAAAGTGCAGTAAGAACTGTCTGCTCCATAGGGCTGGCACTATAATTCATACATGCAAAACATCACCCATCTGCCTGGCTGGTAGGAAATGTGGAGAAATTGTACATTTCTCTAAATGTCTATTCAGTTTCTCTGTGCAGGTCTTTTTGTCTGTCTTCAGTTGTGTTCAGATCACCTTTGCCTTAAGGGAAAAGCAAAACAAAAAGAATTGCCACCTTACCACTTCTCCCAGCTGGGCTGCACGTTTTCTGTTTTCTTGTCCTGAGCCTGTTACCTCTCCTTCCCTCCCACACCTCCTTCTTCAGACGCCTGCAGCATGGCTCCATCTCTTACCCACTGGCACCAGTTCCCCAGGGCTGAGGATAAGCTCCATGCTCAGATCTAGCGGCCTGTTCCTGCCATTTCCTCTTCATTCTCTTTCAGCTCTGTTGGCCGCCCACCCTGTGCTTTCGCTTTCTTGGCATCTGATACGGTTTGGCTGTGTCCCCATCAAATCTTATCTTGAATTGTAACTCCCACAGTTCCCACGTGTAATGGGAGGGACCCGGTGGGATGTAATTGAATCATGGAGGTGGGTTTTTCGCATTCTGTTCTCATGATAGTGAATAAGTCTCACAAGAGCTGATGGTTTTATAAAGGGGAGTTCCCCAGCACATGCTCTCTCTTGCCTGCCACCATGTAAGACATGCCTTTCACCTTCTGCCATGATTGTGAAGCCTCCCCAGCCCCCAGCCACATGGAACTGTGAGTCCATTAAACCTCTTTTTCTTTATAAATTACCCAGTCTTGGGTATGTCTTTATCAGCAATGTGAAAACAGACTAAGACAGCACCTCTGGTAGCACATTCTTGCTGTGTGTTGCTGACCTGGCATCATGGCTCTCTCTCCTCACTATCTTATTCCTTAATGCTGAGTGTCTATGAGGCTGTGTTTCTGGTTTTCTCTATGGTTCTCCATCTTCATCCCTTTACAAATAAATCCAGTCCCTTCTGCGACAGCAACCTCCATAGCAGGGTAAGTATAGGTAACAATAATCTACTGTGTGTGTCAAAATAGCTAGAAGAGCAGATCTGAAATGTTTGCAGCATAAAAAAATGACAAATTTCCAAGGTGACAAATATCCTAAAATACCCTGATTTGATTATTACACATTCTATGCATGTATCAAAATAACACATGCACCCCATAAATATGTACATTATGTATCACAAATAAACAAATAAAAATGTCTAGGTAATCAGAAAACAACCTACAATGATAATAATAGTAATAAATCCCATCCAAATACCTGCAGACCTCAGGCCTCCCCTGTGTGCTGCTCCTAGATCCTCAGTTCCTAGGCTGCTTGACTCTGTCTACTTGAGTGCATCGCAAATGGAACCATCCTCTTTCCTAAAAATGTGCTGCTTCTTTCCAACATTCTTGGCCACACTGCAATTCTGCTGGGCTGCTAGGAAACGTAGAATGTGTGACTATCTTTGATAGTTCTATTTCCTTTTTCTTCCGTGAGCACAAACTTGCTGCATTATCTAGTAAGGTGCAAGATATTCTAATATCCCTTTGATTGATTCTTTCCAATTTTTCTGAACAGACTATTCATTTTTCCTGTGTCTAGAGATGCTGCCACCTTACCCCACCTACTCATGCCAGAAGCTTGAATGAGAACTTATTTCATTTCCTCTTCTCTCCAGCCCCGAACCTCTGCTTGTCTTTCAAGGGCTCTTATAATTTCCCTGTGATTCCCTTAATGTACCTTCCATTCCAGTGACAGCTTTCTTCTCATTATAATGCCAATCCTTCCTTTTTATACTGGGAAGACAGGTTGCCTCATGCCTTTGGTATAAGGCAATTTCCTGTCTCTCACGTTAGTCCCCATAACATCTGCTCTGAAAAATCGTTTTGTTTCCAGAAGCTCTAAACATATTTCAAAGCCCTTTAAATTCCACCTCCATGAGGGTGTCATTTCTGATTAGGTGAACACTCTCCTGTCCTCCTATTGAAATCCTATGGCACTACCCTCTATAGTACTTGAATGCACTTGAATTTAGTATGCCACCCAACAGCCACCCTCCCCTTCCTCCTTATTTCACAACCATGACGTTGAGGATGACAATGTGTCCAATTAAAATATGCAGCTTCCCAGATTCCCTTGCAGCTGGGGGTAGCCATAGGAAGATGAAGGCAGACTTGCAGATGTGTGTCTTTTTTCTTGAGACCCAGTTTCTACCTGCCTACATCTTATACCTAAGCTCGGAGGTACAGGAGCCATCATGCAAGAATTCCCAGTGGCAGAGTAGGAAAGTTCTAAGGCCCTAAGTCATGATCAGCAAAGCAGCCTCAGGCTACTTACATCCCGAGTTCTTGTTATGTGAGAAGAAAAATAATCTATCAAAGCCCTACTCCTTGAAGCAGCTCTGGCTTCATACTGCTGTTACAGCTGGTATGCTACAATATTTTGGTGCTGTACAACAACTGTGTATTTTTACCAATGTCATGTGTTTTTAATTTTCCATCCTCAACTATGAGAACTTATGAAAATCAAAAGTAAAAAGAAACTAAATGAATATAGCCTTTCTAGACTATTTTCTTCAGGTTCACTTTCATCCATCAACTCAATATCTTGTTTTGCAAATTGTGTTCTCCAACATCTAAGAGTTCAGAAGCTAATAAATGACACCTCTGAATAGTGACAGTCATTAAGTTAACCATCTCACTTAGCTTCACTATAGAAATTGCACATTTTGCCACAATATGTGGACAAAACTGCCAGATTAACCATATATCATTATCAAACCCAGAAGCTTAAGTGGTCCAGATTGTTTTTGGCAATCTAGTTAGGCTTATTCATTTTAACCTGTGTATTACATTCTTTTCACCTTATGACTTGGCCCTGCGCCCTTTCTGATTCTGCTCTTTCTAGTTTGGGATAAGGAACTGTACTCACTGTGTACCAAATGAGAGCAGGTATCATATTATGTGCAGGGCTCAATCTAGTTGTCTGTGGATAGGTTTATTGTTCCTTCAATGGCTGTGAACTAACCCTTTTCCACTTTTCCTCTCCTCAATGCAGCCTCCTAAGGAGAACATGGGTACTGCAAGTGAGTCAGCAATGGAAACTTAGGTCTCATCAGTAAAGGCAGGACAGGACAGAAGGAGGCCTTGGGGCCCTTTGCTCTTTCATGATTTTCAATGGTTTCCTCTCAATAGTCAAGAACTGCTGAATGTGCCAGGAGAGAATGCTTGGGAGGGATGAAAGACATCCCTATAGGCCTTCATTCCCCTGAAATGCAATCCTTTTGTCACCTTCGCAAGAAGAGCTCTTTGTAGAAGAGGGCAGGTGTCATCGGTCCTCTCCCAATGGAGCCTTTAATGCTGCCCAGCTCAGCCACGGGATCTGCCTGTTTACTGATCCCTCTCTGATAAGGGCTGTCAATAAAGGGGCACTGTCCTTGCAGGACCTAATGAGGAAGCCTGCTCAACCACACACCTGTCACCCCATATTCTGAGCCAGAGTGGTGCCTGCTGAGCAGGCAACCGGCTCAATGGGTGCAGTGGCCCATGACTGGCGCTCAGTGAATGGCTTCACAACCACCCTGGAGACTTCTTAGGTTTGACAGGAGAAAGCAGACAAAGGAGAGAATGGGCTCATGCATTTGCAGCATGGATCCATATATTGGACTGTAAACTCAAGAGAAACTCAGAAACATACACACAAACACACACACACATAGACCAAACACACTCAACAACAATGGGATGCATGCTGACCTCTGCACTGAAATACCATCAACTTAGTCATAAATGAAATCATTAGAATTATCACAAACCACAGCCTATACAATGTAAGTATCTTCCATTGCATTGTGTACATATGTGTGTGTGTGTGTGTATTTCAAATAATACTTGATTTAATCAAGTTAAGCTTGATTAAGACAGGATAATAATGTGAAAACTGAAGAAAGACAGCTGTGTTCAAATCATCAAGTTTTATTTGCAGAAAGGGGGTAGAAAATTAAAACCCAAGTTATTACTCAGAACTATACACTTTTAACAAAGAATAATTAAAATGTATGGTTCTGAATTAATCCCAGATTAACTGACTGGCATCAGTAATAAATTAGCTATTACTAATTACCCTGCCACATATGTAAGTGGCCCCACAATTCCCCAGCACAACAATGGGCTTTAACAAATCTTATGGCATACTGGTGTGCCGTGCACTACATAGCAGCATTTCACATAGAAGCAGGGGAATTCCTTAATTTCCTCTCATGGGGAGTTCTCACTCGGGAATAGCTTAGCCATAGTTTCACTTGTTTACTCGCACTCTGATTAGCTGACATCCTTCCTGTCTTCATAAAGCATCCAACTCGGTCTTTGAAAGTGTCTAAACTTGTCTGAGACTCAGATTTTTACTTTTAACAAGGGACTATTTAGGGTGTTTAAGGGGCTAACATCCAAAAGCTGTCTTCATAGTAGACATTTAAATATTAAATAACAAACTCCCATTATTCACATACTATGTATAGAGTTTAGGTCATTTTATAAAAAATTAAGTCTATTTACAAAATTCACAGATAAATTTGGTGTCTAAGCAGGAGAGTAAAATTCTATGTTTCTTTGAACACATTAGCTATGTTAATCCACCTTATTTAACTCCAATTCGGTTTCCAGTGATTCTAGTGTTATGCAGTAAGTATTTTCTGACAACTGTCACACTTGGGTAATCAATAGCTTTAGTTAAATGGATGTCTTTTGCAAATGTTAGTGAAAGCTATGCCTTGATACTGAGGGAAGACAGGAAAACCTGAGAGTTTGATAGAAGACGTCCTATTCTGGCCTTTGGACTGTTGAGTTTTCTATAGAAAGCAAAATAAAAAGAAATCCCAAACATCAGAAGACAAACCCATCAGACTTTATAAGTATTTCAGCATGTGGGAAGCCTTTGTCTTTAAGAGGCCCTGCTTGAGGTGCTATAACTTAGAGAAGGAAAAAAGGATGAAAGAGATAAAGAGAGGAAAAGAAATACTATTTATCTCATCTTCCTCATAATTGCCTTAGAGTTAATTCATTTATGAAATACAGAAATTGCAGAACATATTTCCAGAATGTTATCTCTAGGTTTCCTTTTCCTATAGTCAATTTAATTCAATAAACATCATTTCCAAAGCTTCATGTACATTTTGAAAACTTTTATGTGACTCCCCATAATCATTAAAGTTTCCTCAATTTAGTCTTAATTTTGCAAATGATTCTTTAAGACATTTTACTGTTTCTCAATCCATTATTTTGCCTCAAACACAAATTATTTTTATCTTTTAATTTTTTAAAAAATCTGATAACATATGTACCTTGAATTCACCTTTTCTTCTGTATGAAAATTAAAAGATTAGAAATCCCTTTTTTTTTCTTTCAAACACATATTTTTATAAAACAACACTTAACCTGGACAATTTAGGGACTTTTAGAAATAGTTATCACAAGGTATTTTTGAGGTCTCAAATTCTAAGACACAGTCCTTAATCTGAGAAGTATTTAAGTATTGATGTGAAGAATTGATCTTACCTTACTATTCTACTGAGCTACTAAGATTTGACACGAGGCTGGGCGTGGTGGCTCAGGCCTGTAATCCTAGCACTTTGAGAGGCCAAGGCGGGCGGATCACCTGAGGTCAGGCATTAGAGACCAGCCTGGCAAACATAGCAAAACTCCATCTCTACTAAAAATACAAAAATTAGTCAGGCATGGTGGCACATGCCTGTAATCCCAGCTACTCAGGAGGCGGAGGCAGGAGAATCGCTTGAACCCGGGAGGCGGAGGTTGTAGTGAGCTGATATCTCACCACTGCACTCCAGCCTGGGTGACAGAGTGAGACCCTGTCCCCCTCACCAAAAAAAAAAAAAAAAAAAAGATCTGACATTGGAGAGAAGATGGAAATATTATTGCAAAGATATATCTTAATTCACAAACACAAGGGTGTAGGTAATTGAATCACCATTATTTTACATAATTTAATTTCATATTTATTTATTCCTATATTTCATGGAGCTGATAGAATGGGTTAGCTTCAATTTTTTGTGTGCAGGAGGGTAGTGGGGGTACATTCATCCTATTTTCCCAAGGTTCTCTTAAGTTTCTAGAGCTTACATTCTGGGACTTACATAGTAACAAAAAAAGTGGGTGTCAGATAGCTGTTAGAGGGAGAGTTTATCAGTCAGGGTTCCACCATAGAAACATACCACTACAATATCAATACTGAATATACAGTATTGATACCTATATCTATATTTAAATCTAGATCTACAGGAGATATAGATGGATAGATAGATATGAGTATATATATGCTATTTATATCAATAGCATACTGATTGAGTATATATATCGTAAATATATCTACATATCTACAGATATACAGATATATAGATTCATAGAAATATATGATATATAGATATCAATATTTTATATATCTCATATATATAAGACATATCAATCTATCTATATGTCTTCTATATAGTCTATATCTACATCACATACACACACACATATGAACACACACAGACACAAGCATATATATTTTCTTATCCAACATAGTACACATAAATATATGCATATATGCCTAGAGGTAGACAAATTGATTAATCAATATCAGATATACATCTACCTATCTATATCTATGCACAGTTATTAGATACTTATACATACAGTTAGAGGTCTTTATGACAGAGCTCTGATTTGCACACTTGTGGAGCTGGTTGAGCAGTCTCTGTAAGGCTTTGATGTTGTTTTTGTGTTTGATGCTGAAGCTAGACATCCAGAGGGCAGAAATTCAGGAAGAGAAGAGGAACATGACATGGGAGAGATCAGGGGCTGGAGCCTGCAAGGACAGACTGAAACCCATATCAATTCTTGGTGCCTCTGCCCTTCACAAAAGCCATTACAGAGACCCACATGGCAAAGGCTTCTAGTAATTTTGCCCTAAATTTTAGTAACGGAATCCCTATATGCACATAATATTTCATAGCCTCCCTTGCAAACAGAGTGGCTGTCTGATTAAGTTCTGGTCAATGGGTGAAAGCAAGTGTTACTTATGGATAGTAGCGTGAGAGGGTTAGGAGGGATGGCCTCCTCCTGCTTTTTCTCTTTCTATTCTGCTTTGCTGAGTGTGTATGTAAAGGTTAGTGCTACAACAGCCCCTCTTAGCACACGGGATACAATGGAGTGGAGACCCGGAAGAAGCTCGGCTCCTTGATGAGTTAATGAGGCCACCGTATCTTCCCTATACTGCCTCCTCCAGACTTTATGAGTTCAGATGAACTTTTACTTGTTCAAGCTGCTGCTATCTGTGTCTTCCTGTTGCATAATGCTAACTGACTCAGTAGCCTTGGGATTCAGACTTGGGTCCACCCAGGGGTATTTAGAAAAGCAAGTCATGTACTCATGACCCTTCAAACTTGGAGGAATCACTCCTCCTGGTGTTCACAGCTTGGAGAACACAGGAACCCTCTGTCTTCTCCGTGCCAGCACAGGAACCTTGGTGAGACCCTCTCAGGTCCCATTCTGCCTGTTACTTTGGGATTTATTGAGGAAGCAAGGTTTCTACCTTTTAAACCAAAGATTTCCTAAAAATGGGTGTGGTGACGTTCCCAGATACACTGCAAGATCCCCGATTAAATTCAATTTCAGTTACACAGTGAAACAAACAATGTTGGCAAGTCACAGGGGCTTGCAGCTTCCATCAGCTGCAAGAACATAGCAGTCTCAAGACTGAAAGTGAAACAGGAAACAGAAAAACCATAAAATAAAACCAGTAATCAGCAAACAAGGCATTTGAGGACCATTAATACAAAGGCAAATAGTCGTATGCAGCCCAGTCTACCTTGAGGACGACCTCTGTATTATAGGCTTAAATAGAATTGACCAACATGCAAATAAAGTTTACAGGTTCTATTGCAGGGGCAAGGAGATGGGTTATATATTGTACACATATTTTTTCTGCCAAAATGGATGAATACACTTTAATAACTGCACATTTTAAAATTCACACGTGTGGGAAGCCTCAGTTACTTTTCCTATGATGCTGAATAAACTGGGATGAACAAAGATGCTTGCTTCCTTCCCCCCTTTTTTATTGCAGTGTAAATAGTCTTCTGACCAAAAATATTAATATGCCTCCTCAGGTGCCTAATTTAATGCAAGAAAAAGAAAAATACTGTATTTAACATTTATATGTCTCCATTTGTACATTGTAGGAATGTTTTCTGAGCTGACACTTTTAAAACTTGATGAAATTTTATCTGAAAAAGATGTAGCCATTTAGCTCAGTGAAATGAAACAAAACTGGATTTAAACTGTGGCTCACAAACAAGAGGAATGCCCATGCTAGTTCTAAATCACACTGTACTAATCATCAGTCCACAGATGGTTAACCACTCTCCTATCTGTTTGCTTGCCCCAAGAATAGAATCCACTTAACGTTTTTAGAGCCAGCAGTAGGCTTATGTTATCCAAGTATTTAAACAGCAATGGTTTTCATTTGTAGACACTTCATTATTTGACTCCAAAGTCAGAAGCAACAGCATTTTGTTCACACTCCCATAGCCACTCCATAGCGATTCTGAGGTGTGCTTCTCATTGTAGGGGATAAAATCCTCATGGTTTCACTAGATGAAAACAGTGTCCTATTTTTTCAATTAAGGAAAATGAGTAAAGCCTTATAATGTAGGCTTCTGTTGTTCTGGTTGTTGGAGGTAAAACCAAAACACCTGAAAGTGCAATGATAGGCAATGCTCAACTGTCAGAAACAAAAAGACGGTCGGTTAAGAATATAAATAACATTTCCCCCCTGAAGTGCCACTGGCATCAAATGGATGCTTTTAAAGTGAGTGGCCTCTTGACTGTGATTGTTATAACCTAATTAATGTAATTCTTCCTAAATCATTGAAAACCAAATACAAATTTAAAGACAAAGAAAGGAGGAACATCTATAAAAGACACTTGCGATAACCTACAAAAGCTTGTGCCAAACCAACATCGATCATGTGCTAAATTCTCTCCTAGAAATATTTTCTGGCAGAATCTCTCTTGTGAGTATTCATAAAAATGTATAGTAACAGTTCTCAAGATTCTTAAATCTCAGAAACACCTTTTATTGAGTGTGACTATGCTGCATTATTAGATAGAAGCTGGCTTATGTTACAGATGCTTGGGGCCTTTGGTACTGAAGTTCTATTCATGGAACCCAATTATATGTACTTGTCCATGGGAAGAAGTTGCATTCTTTATAACTTTCCACCAAACTGGTTCACTTCAGCACTATGTAGCAAATTACCTGTGTTCTGGTACCTTTGATAAAGTCTTACAGTTTTACAAAGTTATATTCTGAAATGACTGTTTATGCCCAAAGTCCATCTCTAAAGTATGCTGAAAGAATTGTTTTTTCCAAATCTGCTTGGTTCCTGGGGTCAGATATTCAGTTTTTATTTAAGCAAGGGAAAATATATTTGAAAATACTCTCCAAATAATCCTATCTCAAAACTTCTGTTTCATGAGTTTAGATAGCAAGTATTCAGTTAATAAGAGCTTGGGTAGTGAGGGACATTTTATATGTGCTGTTTATATATATCTGTTATACTTACTGCAATGTCTCCAAATGTTTTCCATTAAACTTTGCATGTGTGGTGATAATGAATAGATTAAGATACGTGTGCGAATGCAGTGCTACAGTGTGAAGGAGAAACAACAGCTCATTCCTTTTCAACAAACCATTCAATTCTGGTTGTTTATACTGAGTCCCTGCAGTATTCTTTTATTCAGTAGTTTAAACAGATATTTTTATATAAAATATATGTATTTATATTTGATATTTGTATCTTTGTATCTTACATATACATGTATATTTTAAGTATGTATAATTTATATCAATATACAAATATAGGCCAGGTGTGATGGCTCACACCTGTAATCCCAGTACTTCGGGAGGCCAAGGTGGGAGGATTGCTTAAGGCCTGGGTCCGACACCAGCCTGGGCAACAAAGAGAGGCTCCATTCCTACAAAAAATTTTAAAAACTAGGCAGGTGTGGTGGCACATACCCGTAGTCCTAGCTGCATGAGAGGCTGAGGTGGGAGGATCACTTGAGACCAGGAGGTTTGAAGCTTCAGTGACCTACAATCGCACCAATGCACTCCAGCCTGGGCGACAGAGAAAGACCCTGTCTCTAAAAATGAAATAAAATAAAATAAATAAAAATTAACTAACTATAAGTAAGCATTTACATGTAAACTTACGTATATGAACACATGTAAAATATAGATGTTTACATATACGTAAGTTTATATGTAAACTTATGTATACTAGAACTTCTGCATAACAAAATTGAAATCTTTCCTTCCTGATATATATTTAAATCTTTTCTTTCTGATATGTATAGAGAGATAGGCATATAGATATATATAATCCTATATCTCCAAATAATCCTGTCTCAAATATTCTGTTTCATGAGCTGAAATAGCAAGTATTCAATTAACAAGAGTTTGGGTAGTGAAGGACATTTTGCATATGCTATTAGCTCATATATATCTGCTATACTTATTGCCTCCAAATGTCTCCAAATGTTTCCCATTAAGCTTTGCATGTGTGGTGATAATGAATAGATTAAGATAGATGTGGGAATGTAGTGCTACAGTGTGAAGGAGAAAGCATAGCTCATTCCTTTTCAACAAACCATTCAACTCTGGTTGTTTATACTGAGTCCATGTAGTATCCCCCAATGTGACAATGTTCACTTAGATAATATATATACATACACATATATAATTATATATTTATATTAATCATATGTTAATTTATATATTAATACACTGTATTAACTTATATTAATATATAAATATATAAATATAATTATATATTTATTATATTAATACATTAATATATATAAAATCTAAGTCCCCAAAGTGACAATGTTCACTTAGAATATATATATATAATATATATCTTAAATCTTTTCTGATATATATATCTATATATATTAGAAAGGAAAGATTTAAATGTTGTTATGGAGAAGTTCTAGTTAACTCCCCACCCAAAACCATTCAAATGGAATCATAAGGATTGAAGCCCAAGTTTGGAGAATGCGGGACACTATGAATGGCAAGCAAAGAGGGTTGTGATGGGAGGTTCTGTAGGATGGGTCTTCACAGGAGGGGTCCATAGGGATTTGTTAAAGCTGAAAAGAACAACTGGCGTCAGAGCTTGTGCTGGGCTGGGTACAGACCTGAGCTTCATGATTATTCGAGCTCTGATGCTGCGGTGGAGTCCAGAGCAAACAGCTGCAATGTCCCCACCACTAGGTTGTTGATGCAGTTCTCGCTGGTTTCCATTCAGAGAAGCTGCGTCCAGCCCACGCTGCCTGCTCTTCTGGTCCTGACCCCTTGCTGTCTTACAGTGTCTCAAACTCCCCAGGCTCAATATTCCCTTCGTTCTCATTTCCACTAACCCCAGGATGTGTCCAAGAACATACTGTGAAGTAGGGAAACTGAAATGGAAAGGAGGCAGGGAGAGCAGCAGAATCAGAGAGGAGGAGGGAAGGTTTTCCAACACATGAGAAGTGTTGGGTGTGCTGTGCTGCGTGTGTGTGTGTGTGTGTGTGCGTGTGTGTGTGTGTCTGTGGGTGTGGGTGTGTGTGTGTGTGATGGGAAAGAGAATGAATTCAAAATTTAAAAGCAAAGAAGAAGCGAAATGCTCACCATCCAGGGGCAGAGAAACTCATGTCAAGTTCCCTAGCACATCAAAATTACCAGATTAAGAAACAAAACAAAATGTGTGCATGCACAAGATTCAGACACTGGACTCACAGACATTTTCAGAAATTTTCTTGGAATCCAATTCAAATCCCCAAGATGCAGAACTTTCCAGAAATGTCTTTGGAATTTAATTCATGCCCTAACCCCAAGCTTCAGAATTTTCCAGAAATTTCTAGAGGATCCACAGGGGGAAGGAAACTTAGACCTCACATATAAACATATTTCAAAAGGTCATTACATTTGGAAAGAGATATAAATAAACATGGGAAAGGAGGTCAAGCTGTGAGAACCCATTCATTCCTTCTCAGCTTCACCGAACAGCCAGCACTGAATTTCTCTGCTTGTTGCTAGTTCCGTGTCAGCGCCCGTAATACCTGAGTGGACCTGCTGAGGAATGAGTGTACCCAGAAGAGCTCTCAGCTGGTGACTGATGCAAGCTGAGTCTGCAGAAATGCTCCATCCCCTGTGCCCTCAGGTAGGCTAATTCTGGGGTATCTTCCACTCTGCCTTCCAGAATTCCCAGGGAAGATTCCCCTCTAGTTACCCAGAAGGATAACTTGCTGAATACCAAACACTCTCCTGGGCACCCTCTTTAGTGTCTCAGTTCCCACTACCCCACCACTCTTCCCCAGGAACCCATCCCAAATAAACTACTTGTACTGGAATTCTTGTCTCAGGTTACTAATTCACACAGAGAGAACACACAGAAGTCAGGTGAAGTAGACCATCATTAAGTTTTATCCCAGAAGAAGCTCTGCTAGACACATGAGTCCCACTGGCCACAGGTGGGAGGTAGCTGAAGTCACTCCTGGCAGTAGATGGGTTATATTTGCAGAGAACACCTGGTGTGAGAATGGGAACCTCAGAGAAGCAAAAACCTGCAGGTGCCGACTGAGGAAAAACAGAAGGGAAAAGACAACGCAGGGAGAGCCTGAAACAGGGGAAATCAGGTGAAGACTAACAAGAATATGAAATCAGGAGCTCCCTGGAATATCGGCAGCTAGAATAGGCATTGCAATAAGCCGAGGACTTCAAGGCTTCAAGGCTTACTGTGAGGGCATAACTATTATATCAACATTAAGAGACCCAAAAATAACAACAAAAGGATAAAGAAGCCTATCCCCATCCTCCAACACCATACTATTTTATTTATTTATTTATTTGTTTATTTTTTTGAGACAGAGTTTCACTCTGTCACCCAGGCTGGAGTGCAGTGGCGCGATCTCCGCTCACTGCATCCTCCGCCTCCAGGGTTTAAGCAATTATCTGCCTCAGCCTCCCGAGTAGCTGGGATTACAGGCGCCCACCACCACGCCCAGCTAATTTTTTTGTATTTTTAGTAGAGACAGGGTTTCACCATCTTGGCCAGGCTAATCTTGAACTCCTGACCTCGTGATCCACCCGCCTCAGCTTCCCAAAGTGCTAGGATTACAGGCCAGGCGTGAGCCGTGCCCGGCCAACACCATACTATTTTTTATGCTATTTGTTTCTCCTTTTTTTTTTTTTTTTTTAAGAGTCAGGGTCTTGCTCTGTCACCCAGGCTGAAGTGTGCCAGAATCACAGCTCACTACAGCCTTGAACTCCCAGGATCAAGCAATCAATCCTCCTGCCTCAGCCTCCAGCATAGCTGGCACTATAGGCATGCACCACCACACCTGGCTATGTTTTAAAAATTTTATTTTAGAGATGGGATCTATGTTGCCCTGGCTGGTCTAGAACTCCTGGCCTCAAGGGATCCTCCCACTCAGCATCCCAAAGTGCTCAGATTACAGGTGTGAGCCACCAAGTCTGGCTATTTTTTTTTACCAGATTTTTATAAACATGATATTTTCCATAGATATTTTTAACATAATAGCAAAATATATGAAGTCTTAAATTTATGGTTTAAAAAAATCCATAAATCCTAGATATGGGGTAGTGGTATATAAAATTACCTGAAAAGACACATCACTGTAAGTTCAATATAATTCAACAGTGGAATGATTGTCTCAAAAGCTACTGCAATTCTGACTTCCTTATGGAACTATGAACATCAAGGGAAAAAAGTACGCCCAATCCACTCTACATCTTTAGACTTCCCCTAGGGTGCTGGATCCAGTTCTGGGCCTCCTGGCATGAGTATTGGCAAGCGGGGTAGGTGTTCCAAAAGATAAACCTAATTGTGAGAGAACGGGAAGCACTCTACTCAGAGAGGAATTTGGAAAAATGGAGGAAAAACCTAGAGTGGAGGCACAATGATAAACCCAAAACATCAGAAGCTGTTTCATTCAGAAACCTTTTAAAAATATTCAGTATTGCTGGAAAGGTCAGCACAAGAAACAGAGAAGAAGAATTCCAGAGAGGCATCTTATTTCAGAACAAACAGGAATGTTAAAACTGTTAAAAAATGGAAGTGGCCATCTCAGAAGGTAGTGAGTTCCTGTATTCTTGAATGAAGGACTCTGTAGGGGTTTTGGTGAGAGTGTCTGTGAATGGGGCAGATGGCTGAATTGGAAAAATTACATCGTTTCTAAGTATGATAGTCTGCAATCTTTGCTTCTATGAGATCCAAATTTCCAAAGATTAAAAATTAAATTTTTGTGTTGTTCTCTTTCCGTCTTTTCACCTCTCTCCCACTTTAGTCTGTGCACAGTGAATATCCTGGCTCCACTTTAGTCTGTGCACAGTGAATATCTTAGCCCCACTTTAGTCTGTGCACAGTGAATATCCTGGCTGAATGGACCAGGAGAATCCATGGCTTTTCTACTTACAGAATTCCATAATCTGTTATTACAGCTCTTTGAAAGTGTAGAAACCAGAGTATGTAAGTAACTCCACTTTTATAATGAAAACATTTCCCTCTCTTTGAATGCACATGAAAAATGTTGAACACTTAGCCAAGTGATGAAAAGGAGATGTATTAAAGGTCATTAGAATTTTGTTTCAAATGTTGGCAAAATACAAGACTATTTCCCAAATAAATGAAGGAGAAAGCATTTGGCAAATCCAATAGTTTCTGATTTTTATTTAAAACTTACTTTTCTATTCTGCTTGGCTCTGCTATAACATATGGAAGCCAAAAACAATTAGAACACAAAGAAGGGTTTGAAAATATTTGCACGTAATTCACAAAGGTAAAGGTAAGTGAGTCTTGCAGAGTTGGAAGCCAAGAAATGAGTAAGAAGTAAAATATATACCTTAAAATGATTCCCTTGAAATTTCCTACTGTAATGACAACCATAAAAATTCCAAATACCAAGAAACCAAATGCAATACTAAACACCTGGCTGCAAGGCACCATATTACACAACCATAATCTTTATTTGTATAATGCTGAGGTAGGGAATGTCAGCATCCGATGGTTAGAACATTCCATAATTAGTTTAGTTCAGTAACATTTAAATGGACATTTCTCCAGTCTGGCAAATGTTTGCATTTTTTTCTTTAAGCACTGATTGTAGGTTTTCTCCCAGCTGATAATGGCGTAGGATTGGGGAAGATGTTCCCCAATTTATAATGGCATGAAAGTGCATGGTGCTGTTCAAGGTAGTTTGGTGAGCACCTTAGGAATGGGAGAGGGTGAGATTAGAATCTTGGCAAATGGGCAGTGAGGGTGTTGCCTCTTAAAAGCTGTTGTTTATGTCCCTAGCATGACATCAAAACAACCCAAGACATTAAATCATTTACAATATGTGTCTCTAAGGAAAGAGGCAGATCTTTTTTTTTTGGCAAACACACTGAATCTTACACATTGAGTACCGTCACAGCCATCCAAGTAGTCATCTTTAACGTTTTACTTATTTAATAACGCTGCCCCTCCTTCCATCATTTTTGCATTCTCTCCTCCTTCAGTGTCCTTACATCTGAAGGACATTTTAAAAACTATGATCAATGGTGTCCCTTTAATCTTTTACGGTGGATTTAACTTTCTGATGCAACTAAATATCATTCTGGACAAAGAAAGTCTAGTAGATATGGTGAACTAACCAGTTAATTTAATTTTCTTTTCTTTTTTTTTTTTTTTTTTTTTTTTTGAGACAGAGTTTCACTCTTGTTGCCCAGGCTGGAGTGCAATGGTGAGATCTCAGCTCACTGCAACCTCTGCCTCCCGGGTTCAAGTGATTCTCCTGCCTCAGCCTCCAGAGTAGCTGGGATTGCAGGCACCCGTCACCATGCCCGGCTATTTTTTATTTTTTTATTTTTTAGTAGAGACAGGGTTTCACCATGTTGGCCAGGCTGGTCTAGAACTCCTGACCTCACGTGATCTGCCCACCTAGGCCTCCCAAAGTGCTGGGATTACAGGCATGAGCCACCGCACCTGGCCTAATTTAATTTTCAATATAAAAAAAATCTAAAATTAAAACTGCTATTCTATCCAGAAATCCCACTACTGGATATCTACCCAAAGGGAAACAAATCATTATATCAAAAAGACATCTGTACTCTTAAGTTTATCGCAGCACTATTCACAATAGCAAAGTCATAGAATCAACTTAAGTGTCCATCAATGGATAAAGAAAATATCCATTGATGGATAAAGAAAATGATACACACACACACACACACACACCCCCGGAAAAGTACTTGGCCATAAAAAAGAATCAGGTCATATCTTTTGCAGCAACATGGATGGAACTGGAGGTCATTACCTTAAACGAAAAACTCAGAAACAGAAAGTACAATACTGCATGTTCTCGCTTATAAGTGGGAGCTGAACAATGAGTATACATAGACAGAGAACAGAATAATAAACACTGGAGACTCAGAAGGGTAGGAGGATGGGAGGGGGGTGAGGGATGAGAAATTACCTTTTGGGTACAATGTACTCTATTCAGGTGATGGTTACACTAACAGCTCAGACTTCACCACTAATCAATATATCCATGGAACAAAGCTATACTTCTACCCCTTAAATCTATTTTTTAAAAATCATGAAATGTTTTCTTAAAACATTTGAGAGCAATCAAAAGAGAGTTTCCAATAAGACGAGTTGAATAAGTTTATAAACTCACCCCAGCAGCCCTAAAAATACCTATGGAAATCAGTCAACAGTATTTCCCAACCACCCATGTGAGAACCGACACTGCTGAGCAAGAAGATTTTACAAATCCGTAAAAAGTTTACTCTGAAAACTGAATTTTCTAAAAGTTATCATCTTATTTAGTCCTTATATTAGGACATATTTGCTGTCACATTTGGAAGATACAGGGCGTCTTGTATCTTTCTTGAAAGTTGTAAAAGGAACAGAAATATAGACATAGATGTCTCATCTTAAAAGGATAAATGAGCCTGGGTAACACAGCAGGACCCTATCACTATAAAATATAAAAATTAAAACAAAATAGCTGGGCATGGTGGTGTGTACCTATAGTCCCAGCTACTTGGAAGGCTGAGGTGGGTGAATCACTTGAACCTAGCAGTTTGAAGCTGCAGCAAGCTGTGATTGCACCACTGCACTCCAATCTGGGCAACAGAGCAAGACTCCATCTCTAAAAATAAATAAATAAAAGGGCAAATACCAGTACACATTCAAATCTGTTAATTTAATGAACTATCGATTTAATGAATTTTCATCATTTTCCCAAAAGCCACCACTCACTTCAAATATTAAATTATCTTTGTTCTCCATAAAATTTCTGCAGCTCTCATCTTCTTTAATTCATATTTCACTGGCTTTGGATTCCAACTTCTGTTTTACAGAAGCACAGCTCCTAAAGAATGGGATCCAGTGCCTCTCCTTCCACTTACCCAGAAGAGGGCTGCCAGTCCCTTTCAAATGCTAAACACGTCATTACTCCTGTCACATGTTTGGCTTAGGGAGCCCCAAACCTCAAGCTTGGCCTTTTATATGGGTCTCCTATTTGGCAGCTATGGACTGTTAACACATCATTCCAACAGTTACTTAGGAGCCTCTGGCTTCACTGGGTCAGATGCCTCTGACCAGGGGTGAAAATTGTTAGAGTAGGACATAAAAAGCCTCATTTTATGCCTTTTGCAGTTACCATCTTCAGATACACTCTTAAACGAGTGAGTGGATTAACCCTTGCAATCCAGATACTTTAGGAAGATTTAGTAAATGCCTCTGTGGAATTACATGGCAAGTCTCAAAAATTCTACTGAGGAACTCTTTATGCTATATACAGAAACTCCTCTGAAAGCCCACCTGTAGAACAATTGATCCAAAAAAGCATCTTTCCTATTTCCAGAAACTAACACAATTCCTGACACGCTGTTATAATATCTGCTCTTGGCCGAGAATTTTCATTAACTAATGAAAGAATGGATGGATGGATGGACGGATGGACGGATGGATGGATGGTTGGATGAGTGGGTGGGTAGATGGATGGAAGGAAGGATGAGTGGGCTGGTGGATAAATGGATGGATGGATGCATGGATGAGTGGGTGGGTGGACGCATGGATGCATGGATGGAAGGATGAGTGGGTGGGTGGACAGATGGATGGATGGATGAGTGGGTGGATGAATGGATAGATGGAAGAATGGGTGGGCGAATGGATGGATAAATGGAGAGATGAATGGATGAGTAGATGGATGGATGCATGGATGAGTTGATAGATGAAAGGATGAATGAGTGAATAGATGGATGGATGGATGGATGGATGAGTGGGTGGGTGGATGGATAGAAGGATAAGTGGGTTGGTGGATGGATGGGTGGAAGGATAAGTAGGTGGGTGGGTGGATGGTTGGAAGGATGAGTGAGTGGGTAGATGGAAAGATGAGTGGGTGGGTGGATAGATAGATGGATGGATGGATAGATGGGTGGGTAGATGCATGGATGGTGGAAGGAAGGATGAGTGGGTGGTTGAACAGATGGATGGATGGATGAGTGGGTGGATGGATGGATGGATGGATGGATGAATGGATGGATAAATGGAAAGACGAATGGGTGAGTAGATGGATGCATGGATGAGTTGATAGATGAAAAGAGGAATGGGTGAATAGATGGATGAATGGATGAGTGGGTGGATGGAGGGATAGAAGGATAAGTGGCTGGGTGGATGGATGGGTGGAAGGATGAGTGGGTGGGTGGGTGGATGAATGGAAGGATGAGTGAGTGGGTAGATGGAAAGATGAGTGGGTGGGTGGATGGATGGATGGATGGATGGATGAATGGAGGAATGAGTGGGTTGGTACATGGATGGAAGGACAACTGGATAGACGGATAAATGAATGAATGTATGGATGGATAAACCAATCAATGAATGGACACCTAATTGTATGCAACTTTGACTTTATCTCTGGCCAGGAAACTCACTTTTATGTAATTTTTCACATTTGTTTTGGGACTTGACTTAAAAAAAATGAAGAACCTGGGCCAGGCACAGTGACTCACGCCTGTAATCCCAGCACTTTGGGAGGCCAAGGCAGGCAGATCACCTGAGGTCAGGAGTTCGAGACCAGCCTGGCCAACATGGTGAAACCCCGTCTCTATTAAAAATACAAAAATTAGCTGGGTGTGGTGGTGGGTGCCTGTAATCCCAGCTATTTGGGAGGCTGATGCAGGAGAATCCTTTGAACCTGGGAGATGGAGATTGCAGTGGGCTGAGACCCTGCCATTGCACTCCAGCCTGGACAACAAGAGGGAAACTCTGTCTCAAAAAAAAAAAAAAGAAAAGAAAAAGAAAGAAAGAAAGAAAGAAAGAAGAAGAAATAAATAAAATGCATTTTATTTCCAAGTTACTTTTTCAGAGTCACTTATTTAAAAAAAAAAAAAGTTTTTTTTTTTTTTTTACCAAAAAAATGTTTACTGTGAGTGTAACTAGATCAGTAAGGTTATCAAAAATTAATTATCTCTCAGGTTAGTAGGCAACTGCACCTCCTATAGCAAATGTGTTTCAAAATCTTAGTAAACAAAAATAGCTTTCTAAAGCAAATATTCTAAAAGATGTCATTGCCAATAACAAGCATATTCTAGAATCAAGGTTATGAGTTAATGATCTTTGGAAATGCTGAAAAATATCTTTCAATGTTACCTTGGCTCTTTCAGTCAGACTTACAACTTTGTGATGATGAAATTCAGAGTAAAGATAGGCTTATCTTTAATGTGTTATAACATTGTGTAACTACTGACCTCTGCCATGTCAACATGACAAAATGTAAGTCACTGGCTGAGTGCTTACCATCTCCAAGCACAAGTGTACACATGTGTCCTTTTATTTTTGGGGTTTTCTTGCAACTGTTGTTTGAAGCCTATAGTTATTGCTTTAATTACACATCTAAACTAAGGATGAACACAAATTTGGTTTTAATTTGAAACTAAATTAAAAAAATAAGAGAATAATGTGAAGTTTTATCATGTTCTCAGATGACTTCTAGCCCTAATAATCCATGGGTTTGGCCACAGCTTTCTTTAAGGCAGTGTTCCTATGTGATCGAGTTTTGAATCTTCCACAGTGCCCAGCACTCTCCTGTTCATATGTTAGGAGCTCAAAAGCACCTGATGAATCAATACAGAAGTGAATCTTGCTACTACTCCTGTTTCAGATGGGACCACAAATAATTTATCCCCCTAGATCTGCACTTAGATCAGCTCCACCTTCACTAGTACTTGGCAAATACTATATATGCAGGGGACTGGGGAAGAGAGTGATAACAGAATTGCAATACCTCATCTCTGACTTCACAGCTGATATGGTTTGGCTATGTCCCCAACCCAAATCCTCAACTTGAATTGTAGCTCCCATAATTCCCACATGTTGTGGGAGGGACCCTGTGGGAGATACTTGAATCATGGCAGCGGGTCTTTCCTGTGCTATTCTTGTGATAGTGAATAAGTCTCATGAGATCTGATGGTTTTATAAGGGAGGGGGGTCCCTGCACAAGCTCTCTTCTCATCTGCTGCCATGTAAGACATGCCTTTCACCTTCTGTCATGATTGTGAGGACTCTCCAGCCATGTGGAACTGTGAGTCTATTAAACTTCTTTCTTTTGTAAATTGCCCAGTCTCAGGTATGTATTTATCAGCAGTGTGAAAATGGACTAATACAATAGGTGTTTGAAATTAAAGGCAAAAGCTTTTTAAAAAAGAATAGCATAATAACGTATATGATAAATACTAAGAAGCTATGCAGATTATGAGTGTTATAGGACTAAAGAATGCAGAGCCACGGGTATAAAGTTAGAAATGGACAAACCAACCCAAGGAGGCCCAGACCCAAAAGAGAGGTGTAAGAAATAATCCAGTAAATTCACACTAGCAGAAGTGAACCCATGGGAAGTCACGCAACATCAGGCAGGTCAGCCAGTGGTCTAAACCATGACCACTTGCAAGCTGAGAGGAACCTGGCTTTAGGACAGTGTGGAATAGACTTTATGGAATAACTGGGTACACTTATGGAGCCAGAAGCAAGATTGAGATAAGGCAAGCCCTTACTCCCTCAGGAAGTAAGATATCACTAGGACAGAGACATGAATGCAGAAAGTAGTAGCTTTGTGGCTAGCGGGAAGCCACAGCCCACTTCTAGATCAGAAGGAAAAAAACCAAAGCAGTTCTGGAATCAAGGTCGGTCTTTCCACCATATTCTTTTCTATCTTTCAGCCGTTTCCTTTTCTAAACTATATTGAATTTACTTAGCTGGAAAGCAGGAATTTTAGTTCCAGGTACTACTTTATCCCAAGATGTTCCCTGATAGCGTGAGAGTCTGGGCTCTAAATAGTAAACTCAATTCCCTTTGTGTACTCCTGCAATCCTGTCCAGCCCAACACTCTATCCTTGGTGCCTTCTTAATTCCTCCATAATAAGGTTTTAGAATCTCAGTATGGTTCCATCAATATGAAGAGTTGGAAGTTTCTATGTGCTGTGCAAATTTTGTGTTCAACTACCCATGAGATCTACCCGAAGAAATGTCCTGCAAAACCCAAAACTGAGGTATGACACTAAAACTATTAACTTCCTCCATGTGACATCCTTCTCCTCCTCTTTTCCCAGTGACTCAAATCACAATCTTGGCCATTTCTCTTCCTATATTAGTCAGGGTTCGCCACAGAACCAGAACCAATAGGATGGATGGATAGACAGACAGACAGACAGACAGACAGATGATAGATAGATAGATAGATAGAGATAGGTAGATAGATGATAGATAGATAGATAGATAGATAGATAGATAGATAGATAGATAGATAGATAGATAGATGAGATTGATTATAGGAATTGGCTCATGTGATTACAGAAGTTGAGAAGTGCCACAATATGCCATCTGCAAGCTGGAGGACCAGGAAAGCCTGAGGTGTAATTCAGTCTTGAGTCCAAATGCCTGAGAAACAGAACCAAGGGAGTCCATGGTGTAATTCTCAGTATGAGGCTGAAAGCCTGAGAACTGGGTAGGAGGGGCGGGGCAGTAGGGTGTGGAACCCTGGTGTAAGTCCAAAGGCCTGAGGAGCAGGGGCTCCAATGTCCAAGGACAAGAGAGGGATGTCCCAGCTCAAGAAGAGAGAGAGAGAACTTTTCCTTCCTCTCCCTTTTTGCAAGCAGTCAATGGATTGGAGGATGCCCACTCACATGGGGAGGGCAGTTTTTTACTCAGTCCACTGATTCAAACGTTAGTCTCTTACATAGAAACCCTCATAGACACACCCAGAAACAATGTTTTCCCAGCAATATGGACATTCCTTAATCTAATCAAGTTGACACATACAATAAACCATCACACTTTCTTTTCCTTAAACCTCACCTCCAATTAACAAATGGGTTCCACTGACTTTCCTTAACATGTGCCTCCATCATCTCTTTAATCCAATCCTAGTGTTACCATGTTTGTTCAGCTTCTCAAAATCTCCTTGTCTACCATCCCCTAAATATTATCTCTCAACCACACTACATTGCCAATAGAGGTTTTCCAAAATTTAGCACTGTCCATGTGTCTCCTCAAGTCAAATTCCTCAATGGCTCCCAAGTGTCTACTTGACAAAGAACAAAACATGGTTTTCACAGCCTTCTACTGTTTTTCCCCACCAGCTTTCACCACCTCCTCCCTTTGTGATGCATCATTATTCACTAGTGCATGTGACATACTGACAATTTCCATTTGCCAAAATTCACAATTATTTCATGCATCCATGTCTGTGTTCACACTGCAACTTGTACCAAAATTACTTTTTTCCTTGCTGCCTAGAATACCCTTATCTATCTGTTAAGACACAGCTCAAATATCATTTCTGCTGTGAAGGTTTTCCTAAACATCATCTCAAGCACCATGTAGAAGTGACCTCTTCACTGCAACTCCTTGAGGTCAAGGGCCATGTCTAGCTTGTCTCTAAGGTCCGAGGGCCCCATGTAGTGTCAGGTCTATAGTAGGCACTCAAGGGAGGTCTAATAGATAATATAAATAAAATTTTGAGTAACTGTGAATCAAATGATAAGATTCTCATTTGCTCTTCCATAATTAACTCCTTCAGTAAGACCTAAGTGAATATGTTGCACTTTAAATACAAAGCCCATGAGCAGAACTCCCAAAAATAACATAAATGGGAGTTCCCAATAAAGCTGTATTATCTGTATTATCTGACATATTTCATATACCAGGACAGAGCATTGTAATCCTGGGAGCTTTAGATGAACAATAAATATTTTTAATTTCACTAAGAATAACTGCTCCACAGCCAGGTGATATTGTTAGGTAAACAGTTTAGTGAAGAACAAGAAAGCCTAATTTATAAACCCAATAAAAAATTGCATTGTGTGGCTCACACCTGTAATCCCAGCACTTTGGGAGGCTGAGGCAGGTGGATCACTTGAGCTCAGGAACTCAAGACCAGCCTGGGCAACGTGGCAAAACCCCATCTCTACAAAAAAATTAGCCGGTTGTGGTGGTGTGCACCTGTAGTCCAAGCAACCCAGGAGGCTGAGGCGGGAGGATGACATGAACCTGTCCAAGAGGTGGAGGTTGCAGTGTGATGGTGCCACTGCACTCCAGCCTGGGCAACAGAGAGAGATCCAGTCTCAAAACAAACAAACAAACAAAAAACAAACTGCATTGTCTTTCTATATCTTTATCAAAACTGTTTGAATTAAAGCTTCGTTCTACTCAGTGAAATGTAAGATCCAGGACACTTAGAAAAGAAAATGATCCTACACAGTATCTACTCAAACTTCCTCCCCGACATTGTTTTTCCAAAAATAAGTAAAGTGTGTGCCAAAAAGTTAAGAGAATTTCAGGGTCACAATGTTGTTAACAACAGAATTGGGATTTAAATCTCTTTTGAAACCTAGTTAATATATCTTGCCTACCTGTCTATGTCATAAGCAAAAACAACTATTATTAAAACAACAACAATACAATGTTTCTTACTTCCAAGCACTAATATGTATCCATTCAAAAAATAGTTATTAAGTATGCCCTACATGTTAGGCAACATTCTGGAAAAGGCCACTTCCAACTACTGGATTTAATATGGCTGCACCCTATTTTATCCATGTTTAAAATTATAACTGTAATGCACTGTGGTTATTTGAAGAAGCCAATGAGGTGGTACAGCATATTTTATAAAATGTAAAGCAATGTATGCAAATACAAAGAACTGTTTACGTATTTGGAAAACTAAGCATTAACGGGCACCATGTTCTTTCATAGTCTATGACTGGAACCTCAAACATCTTCAAATATCAGCCAGGACCCTGGCATGAGATTTGTTGAGCTGCTCAAGATTGACAAGATCAGATGTAATTGACAAATATTTCACACTGATTTTTGTTCTAAATGTCTGCAGGAAGGAATTCAAGATCAAGTTATGGCAAGTGTTTAAACAAGAACAGGAGAGTAAGTTGTTGGTGGGGTACGGTGGCTCATGCCTGTAATCCCAGCATTTTGGGAGGCCAAGGCAGGTGAATCACTTGAGGTCAGGAATTCGAGACCAGACTGGCCAACATGGTGAAACCCCATCTCTACTAAAAATTCAAAAAAAAATTAGCCAGGCATGGTGACAGGTGCCTATAATCCCAGCTGCTCAGGAGGCTGAGGTAGGAAAATCACTGGAACCCTGGAGGCAGTGGTTGCAGTGAGCCGAGATCGCGCCATTGCATTCCAGCCTGGGTGACAAGAGTGAGACTCTGTCTCAAAAAAAAAAAAAAAAAGAACAGAAGAGCAGGTTGCTGAAGCTAATAGTTCAGGGGGGGACCTCTGCTGCCTGTGGATAAGATACACATTATTAATTGGTGCACAGTGGGAAGCCAAAAAACAGGAAATCACCATTCTGTAATAATACGCTCTATTAATCAGCTCAAACTCATGGACTTTACAACTGTGCTAAGGTCTCAACGTGCTTCTATTCCTAATCAGCTTCTTTATTTCTCGAATTCAGGTGCCTGTGTTTATTTTTAATAGTTCCTGAGATCCTATAATTAGCAACCGCCATATGAATATTTTTGAAACCAGCCCAGCCCACATGATGGGTGAAACCATACCCGAAAGCATAAATGTTTTCACAATTGAGTAGAAGATAATCAAGTATGAATATTCTCTTGGAATAACAAAATAAGTCATAAAGTACATTTCCAGCAAGATACATCTCTCCACATAATGCCCTGCTATGACTTGTAAAATATAATGAGCAGCATAAAATATTCCATCATAGGGCATTCTTACCTAGTTTTGATGTAGCTATTTTTTTCTTTAAGGTACAGTTGCTCTTCATACTTCATTATGAAGTTCATCTGTCCACAAAGTGTAGAATACTGAATGCTAAAAATATCAACTTCTAGTTGTACTTTAAAAAGTGAAAGAAAATGGCCTCTGAGGCACATCAACTGCATAATATTTACACATTCCAAAACAATTAAATAAAATAAATCCAGCTAGTGTCAATACAAGAGCTGTTTCTACAACTTAAGCTGATAATAATTAGACTCAGGCCTCTATCATAGTAGTCTGTGACCCAACGTAAGTTTTTAACTTTGCCAAAATCGTGAATGTCAAAGAAGAGAAAATAAACAATGAAATAGAGAAGGCTGAATTACCATGGAACAATCTGAATCTTGAAAGCATCATAAGTAATCAATTAAGATCGGTTTTTCAAAAGTTTTAGGAAACATGAAAAGTACTATAAAATGTAGAAAGGCTCCAGGTACTGCTAAATGCCCCCTGGAAGGGCAAAATCACCTCTGGTTTAGAACCACTAATAGATAAGCAATCCAGTGGCTGTGAAAATATCGCTCATGTGAAACAAAATATTAAAAAGTCAGTTTATCATTAGCATTTATACTTATAAATGTCTATATTTGTTTTCTTTTTCTTCTTTTTTTTTTTTGTTTTTTGTTTTTTGTTTAGAGACAGATCGTGCTCTGTCACCCAGGCTGGAGTGCAGTGGTGCAATCATGACCCACTGTAGCCTTGAATTTCTGGGTTCAAGCAATCCTCCCACCTTGGCCTCTTGAGAAGTAGCTGAGACGTGCCACCATACCTGGCCTTCTTTTTTTTAAGAGATGAGGTCTCACTATCTTGCCCACACTGATCTTGAACTCCTGATCTCAAGTGATCCTCCAACCTCAGCCTCTCAAGGCACTGGAATTATAGGCATGAGCGACCTCGCCCAGGCTGCTTTAGTTGTTTGTTGAGCCATTGCTGCAAAAGATAGTTATCAACAGCGCTTTGGTGAATAATAACTAAATAATGACAACACAGGTGAACCTACTGGCAGAAACTCCATCCCTTGTTCTTATGCCCCCTGCATCATTAGGCTGCAGAAGGCTGGTGAAATAATAGGCTTCATGGAAGTATCAAGAAGGAGAGAAAACAGGCCCAGCTCTTCATTCTTTCTATATTCTGTTGAAAGCTCATACGTCACCTTTAAGCCACTTGGATTTCACCCTCCTGGCCCTACTCCTGCCCTACTCCCGCCCTACTCTTCCTGGCTTCCACGGAAATGGTGCCTTTGGTTAAAACCTTACATAATCGTGCTACCTTGGGCAAGTCCCTTTGCCTTTCTAAAAATAAATTTATTTCCCTATTGGTTCCATATTTCATAACTTTATAACTCTTGGTTTATGTGGCTCAAATAAATGTACCCTTCACCTAGAAGTGCCTCATTCGCTGTGGGGTGGATAATAGCAGTGATGCAAAGGTTATATTTTGCAAACTCTACTAATGTGCTTTCCATTTTTGCCTTTCTGTGAACATATCCTTCTCGCTAGGCATCCTGAAGCATTCTGAGGGATCCAGGGGCCTAAGGCAGAGAGGGGGGCTTTTGAACTATTGCTGCAAAATGCAAAATGTTGAGCTACTGAGCAAAGTGCAAAGGGATATAAAGAGGCCATGTTGAGCTATTGACAAGCACAGGGGATTTTTCTTTCTTTCAAGGCAATAGCTGTACAGACCATACTTCGTTGAGGGGGACAAAAGGATTCTTTAAGTCAAAATTTCCCAAATTGAAATAGTTACCATTTAACATATTACGAGGCTACCCTTGCAGTTTCTATCTCTTTCTCTACATGCACATACACACACACACACATACACAAGATATAACAGATTTTAATTTTATGCCAAGAGTAGAGAGAACTCAGGATACAAGATAACGTTTTGTAATCCTGGTTGCACATTAGAAACGATTTGCAAAACACTCTTACATGCAGGACATATCCAGATCAGTGACTGAGAATCTGCAGGCCCCAATCATCAGCATTTTTTAAAAGCTTTCTTGGTACAGTAAAGTTTAAGAATCACTGATGTAGGACAAAAAATAAGCTGTTCCTTCCAACCCAAGGACATGCAGGGAGAAGATGTGGATGTGAGTAAAGCTGACAGTAGGAACATACACTTTGATCTCCCTCCTCGGGGTACAGCCAAGGTGAGCTTACATGGGCTGAGAGTCATGCTGACGGAAGACAGAGTTTAGTGCTTCTTGCTCTTTTGGACGGCGGGAGGAGACAGGTGTCTCACAGCAACCAGGGTGGCCACCTGTGGAGGCAGCATGTATGTCTGAGTTAGCAGAAGATTCCACTCCCTGGATCCCTGGAGAGGAGTACAGATGGAAGGCAGTACAGGCTGGCAGACTTCCCACGGGGTTGCTGCAGGCTGAGGTGCCCGCTAGCAACAGGAGGCAGAGCAGAATGCTGGGGCTAGGAATGGAAGAGGAGTCCCCACCAGACATCTAGTAGCAGCAAGAGCTGAGGTGGGGCAAAGTCCATAGGAAAGACCAGCAGGCCTCCAACAAGCTGGAAGAGACCAGACTAGGAAATATTCCAGGGGCAAAACTGCATATCAAATGGTGGAGATTTTGTGGCTGGATCTAGACAAACTCCACCCAGTGGAAGTGAGCCATGCACATGCAGGGACCAGCAAGAGCCCAGGGTCGCCATCCCATTGTACAAAGTAATGCCCTCATGAACTTATCCACCATCTTGGGGAAGAAGAAGGTGAGTAAGGCTCTCATCAGCTGAGCATCTACCCAAAGGGTCTGAGGTGCCCATAAGTGATTGTTTAAAACGGGTGTAATAAGCAATTCCACTTTACTACACCAGATACCTAAACTGAAAGGAACTTGCTTAGCAAGAGACTGAAATATTTTAAATTGGAAATTAGGTTTCCTAGCTATTGTGTGCTGTTTATAGAGAAGATTTGATTCTCGGCAGAAAACTAAAAAAGTCATATTTTTAAAACCAGTCTACGAATACAATGCAAGTTAAGTGAATACAACAGTGTAGCAGGGAGGATGATGAACTATTACTGGTACACAAGTGTGAATTCCTCTGCTATAAAGAGAGGCAGGGGGATAGATAAATAAATTAGTTACTCTTCTCTTTTGCACATTTGGAAATAATGTGAATAAATGTCCAACTCTGTTACCGTAACTGTTTCCATGAAACTTAGCAGCACTTTTATTCAAAAGCTTGTCATCAAAAAAAAAGTTTAATCATAGATATAGCAGCTGCATGGGAATGTATTTGCTTTAGATAATCCTCCAACCATTTAAAGAAAAACACATAGAATTTAAGCACACCTCTAGGTTAAAAGAAGGGCAGCTATCACCCGTTTATCTTTGCGTCAACAGCATGACAATTAACGCAGTCCAAGGTTGGCCTGGCTGGGGTGATTTCTCAGAACACTGGATGCCTCTTGGCAGTGACCATTGTGTCGCTTAAGTGGCAGAAAAAATCAGAATATGGCAAGGTGAGAACTTTCGTGTGATATGATTCCTTCATGTCTTGGAACTTTTGTGACACGCTGAAGCTGGGGTGGCCAGGTCATGAAACAGCTCTGAAGGCAGCACCACATTGCTCAGAAGAACCCAGGGGGAGCATGGGTCATTTATTCACCCACTGAATAAAGGAAGGCTCACAGAATTAGAAGAGATGCACTGCATTAATCTTGCAAGGTACACAAGTTTAAAATCTAGAAAAGAGAAGTGAAGGCCAAAAAGTGACAGGAAAAATCTAAGAGAGGCACTGCCTAAAAAAAGAGTGAATGCCTGAAATGATGGATGAATACATTGTTGGATGGATTCAGCAGGAAATAAGCATCAAATAAAAATAATGACAGAAATAGATTATAATCTGTTTAATAAAAAATGAATCTGAGTCCAGGTTAAGATAAATGAATAGAGATACGATAAAGCTCTTCTTTACTGTATACTGTCAATTGATAGAATATAGAAGAAATGGTGGAATTAGAATATTACTATTTCATAATGATAACTGTAATAATTCATTCAAGAAATATTAATGCCCAGCACTTTTGGAGGCTGAGGCGGGAGAATTGCTTGAAGCCAGGAGTTCAAGACGAGCCTGAGAAACACAGCAAGACCTGGTCTCTGCAAAAACAGTTTAAAATTAGCTGGGCATGATGGCTGTGCCTGTAGCCCCAGCTACTTGGGATGCTGAGGTAGGAGGATCACTTGATCCTAGGAGTTGGAGGCTGCAATAAGCTATGACTGCACCACTGTACTTCAGCCTGGGCAAGAGAGCAAGTTCCTGTCTTTAAAAAAAAAGAAAAGAAAAGAAAGAGAAAGAAATATCAATGAATGCTTAAAACAGTGGGTACAAATTTGATGAGGAATGGAATATTTACATAGTACCAAAGTACCTCTGTACAAAAGTCTTATTGATTACAACAGAGAAACTTGGAATACTCTGCCTTAACCAAGTGATCAAGGTTAACAAGCCAGGAGAAAAATCGACCACCGGATGGGATGCAGGGAGAAGAACACAGAGTCACATTTGTAGTGTTCCTACTACAAATGCATAATCCAAATGTAATCATGAGCAAACATAAGACAAAACCAATAGGCACACTAACTGGCATGAAACCTTCAAAAACATCAAGGTCCAAAAACGATAGTCCAAGAAAGGCTGAGGGATGATTTCAGATTGAAAGAGACCGCCCCCCACTCCACACACACACAAAAAAAAACACACACACACACATGAAACTAAACACAATGCATGATTCTGTATTGAATCTTTCCACTGTGAGGGACATTATGAGGACAACCGGCAAACTTTGAAGGGGATATGTGGCAGCTACATGCCAAGCTGAAGTTCCTGATTTTGGTGGCTGTACTCTGATTATGTAAGAGAATGTACTTCTTTGTAGAAAATACACACACAAGTATTTCAACAACTGTCTTCAAATAGCTTAGGAAAAATAAAAGTTCTTGGATTTTTTTGAAATTATTCTTAAGATTAAGAGTATTTCAAAATTTTAAAAAATGTATTATACAGGGATTAATCAGTTTTGAATAATTAGAAATATTTTGTTAATAAATTGGTGAAAATACACATTCACAGTCACTAGGAATAACTTAGGAAATAAGTAAACCTTTATGTCTGCAGAAAAAAAATACTCTCTATTTAAAGAAATTGAATTTGTTAAGGAGTGTGAACGAAGAAATATTTTCTTACAGGAAAAACTACTCTTGTTTTCTTTACATTATTTTTTAAAAGGCAAGGATAAATAGCTATATTGCAGGGACAATTATCTTCTTTAAAATATTTTTTCGGAGTGAGATTGTTTAATCTGATTAAGGAGATTTAAAAATATTGACATGCATGTGTATGGAACACATATTATTCAAGTCCAAATAGCTTTACATCAATGATCAGTACCCGAGTTGGTTTGATCATAACATCTTGAGGCACATTAATTTTGAGTGCCTAATCAGGTAGAGTTCAAACAGCCTAGATACGTATCTGTAGCAACCCCTGGAGGAATTTTTAACTGGGCAATAAAAGTTATGTTAGAGTGATTGTTCTATGCACAGGTTCAACACACTGTTGTGATATAATTGGCCAAGTCTCCCACACTGAAGAGTTAGTGCAAGCTTTGATATGAGGAGGGTATTAATCCAGCTCAGTGGTTCCCACCCAGGGGTGACACTGTCCCCCAGGGTACATTAGGCAATGTCTGGAGGCATTTTTAGTTGTCACCACTGAGGGTGATGTTCCTGGCATCAAGTGGGTGGAGGCCAGGATGCTGCGAAACATCCACAAGGCACAGGGCAACCCCACCACAGAGGATGGATCCAGCTCCAAATGTCAGTAGTGCTGCAGCTGAGGGCAACTGACCTTGGTCCTTGTGCAAACCACCCACTTTGGGGTAGGGTTAGCATGGGCAGGTCCCACTGTGCTGGATCCTATGGTCCAAGTGACTGGATTAGAAGTAGATTCCAAGTGACTCAAAGGAGAATAAAGAATTCCGTTAAAAAATCAGAATACTACAGAAGTATTCTAAAAGGATATTATTTTTGATATACTTTCAAAAACCACAGAATTATAATGACGGAAAGTTAATTTTCTGGACTGCGCACAGTGACTGACAACATGATCTTTGGGATTTTGGCTGCACAATCTACAATCTATGAACAGAGTGATGCTGATCTCCAGGTCTCTCAGGCTGAGAAAACGCCATACATTTCATGAACCAGAAGTCATTTCGAGGCAGGGAGAGAACATTTGAAAAGAAGGCAGTAAAATAAGGCATAAAACACTGATGGGATTTTCCAAGACACTTTGGTAGTGTAAACCTGTGACAACCAATCCTGAGGACGAGAGACTTTGCTACTTCCATCTGCAAATCAGCTGAGATTTCTAGGTAAATGATAATTTCTTGGATATTATTATTGCAAGGTGGTTCTGTTTTGACACGTTTGGGAAAGGCACTTGGGTTGTAAATTCTAATTTAGGGACAATTTATAAATACAATTAGTTCATTGTTTATTTCTCAATAAATAGTAAGGATTTTATTATAATGTGTTAATTTTCCCATCTTCAGGCAACCCCAACTGTTTTTACTTGATATGAACTAATAAATTGTATTGCCATTATTTAATTTCTATCTTAAACATTTACAAAATAATAGCTTTTGGATGCACAGCCACTTTAAAAATTCACATATTTGGCCGGGCATGGTGGCTCACACCTGTACTCCCAGCACTTGGGAGGCCGACACAGGCAGATCAGCTGAGGTCAGAAGTTCGAGACCAGCCTGGCCAACATGGCAAAATCCCTTCTCTACTAAAAATACAAAAATTAGCCAGGCCCGGTGGTATGCACCTGTAATCTCAGCTACTCAGGAGGCTGAGGCAGGAGAATCACTTGAAGCTTGGAGGTGGAGACTGCAGTGAATCGAGATTGTGCCACTGCACTCTAGCATGGGCAAAAGAGCAAAACTCCATCTTGGAAGAGAAAAAAAAATCACATATTGCTTACAATACTATAATTCTGCACTAAATATCATAGCTTATCTGCCAAAATTTACAGTATCTAACTCAGAAATACTGTTCCCTCAAGACAAATTGGATCTCAAATATTTCTGCTGAATGATTTATTGTATTTCAGATCATGGAGAACAACCAGGATTAAGCTAAGGCCAGGACCTTCATGGAAAATAAAGGTTAGAATACAGACTCTAACGTAAAAATTCCAAACCTGAAGACCCAATGCAGGTTCAAGGCAGGGAACTTTGGATCAGAGGTTCAAGGACTGCCTGAGAAGGGGTTAAAGGAAGAGAATTGGTGGAGAGGAGGAATCATCTAGGGTAACTGATGACAACAAGACAGCACATTTGAAATTCACCTGTATAGGCAAGAAGTTGCAAGGCACATAGAAAAGTTGGATTGGCCGGAAGGAAGTAGACAGTTCTGATCCATCCATGCCTTGCCATGTGTTATCTGTTTGTTTATGAAGGTATCCACTCATTTATCCATTTATCATTCATTTAATAGTAACTTATTGAAGTCATCTGTGAGAGAATTCTTGCAGAAGAGAACATCTGCCTTTTAGTATCCAATATACTTTTGGATACTAACTTTGTATTCAACTTTCCCCTACTTTGTAAATACCAATAGCTGCTACTATTCACTGAATGGTTACAAGTGCTAGAAACTGTGCTAATAACCATGTAATGTAGATATCACTATTTCCTATTTACATATGTGGAAACAAGTTTGAGAAAGCAATGTGCCCAAAATTACAGAGCTACTAAAGAATGTAGCCAGGCTTGGAAATGATTCCAGCAATTTCTTATCTCCTACCAAAATGTCTCTGAAAAATAAGAAAGACAAAATCTCACACCGCCACTAAAACCTCTTTCATAAAAGCTTTTTGATTTGACCACTCCAATTCTCAGGGCAGGCAAGAAGAATTTCAACTCACAATAAGGATGATGGAGGTTTTAAAAAGAAAAAACAAAAAACAGTGCAATCAACCTAAAGCCAAGTGAAATCATGTGGTTATCATGGTAATCTAATAATTTGGTGTACCTTCGAAATATGTTATCTAAATATCTGTCCACTATTTATTAAATGGAAGCAGAGAAAATACTTTTTAGGCAAATAGCATAAATCTATTATTCTGTGTTCAATATAAAAAATGTATTTCAGGCAGGCAACATAATATTCTAACTTACTTGGTAGGATCATACTAGGTTAATCACTGATTCTCATTAAGAATAAAGTTTAGGCTCTGTGAAACTGGAAGTATACATTAAATATAACTCAGTGTAGGAGGTGGGGATTAATTAAACTACCCTAGTCGAGAGAGAAAGAATTTTGCAATAGACGTTACCAGGAAACTTGGTTAAAAATTTGGGTAAAATAAACAGATTTAGAGTTTTACATCATATCAAACACAAATTTTAAGCCCAAAATTGTTTAGAGAATTTAATTAAAACTATGACCCATAGGAGAAAAAAATAGATAAGTATCTGATCTTCTTGAGGTCAATGATTTTTAAGCATTTAAATAGGAGAAAAAGATTCATTTTCTGTCATAATTATATACTTATATATAATTATCCCATATATTTATATGTAATTATAAATATATGTAAACTTTTCCAGACATTTATAAAGGTTATCTTAATCTTTTGAGAATTAGAAACTTAACCATCAATCCCACTAGTGGATGTATATTGAAAGGAGGTAAAATCAGTATGTCAAAGAAATATCTGCCCTCCCATGTTCATTTCCACGTTTTTCACAATAGCCAAGATATAGAATCAACTTATGTGTCCATCAGTAAATGAACATATAAGGAAAATGTGGTATACATACACAATGGATGTGATGTGATTTTTCTCAATGGAGTATTGTGTATATATACAATACGTTGTGTATATATTGTGTATATATACAATACGTTGTGTATATATTGTGTATATATACAATACGTTGTGTATATATTGTGTATATATACAATACGTTGTGTATATATTGTGTATATATATACAATACGTTGTGTATATATTGTGTATATATACACAATGGGGTAATTCTGTAATGAAATTCTGATTCAGCCTTAAAAAAAGAGGAAATTCCTGTAATGTACAACAATATGGATGAATCTGAAGGGCATTTTGCTAAGTGAAATTAGCTAAGCACAAAAGGACAAATACTGAATGGTTTCACTTATGTATGGAATCTTTAAAAAGTTGAACTCATAGAAGTAGAGAGTAGAGTGGTCATTATTAGTGGTTAAGGGGAAGATAGGGTTTGGGTTGGGGAGATGTTGGTCAAAGGATTCAAAATTTCAGTTAGGCAGGAGGAATAAGAGACCTACTGTACATCATGCTCACTATATAACAATGTACTGCATACTTGAAAATCACTGAGAGAATAGATTTTAAGTGTTCTTACCACAAAAAAATAAGTATGTGAGATCATACATATCTTAATTAGCTTGAGTTAGCCATTCCACATTGTATACATATTTCAAAACAACATGTTGTACATGATAACATACATACAATTTTTATTTGTCAATTTAAACATGGATTTTTAAAAAATATTTTAAAAAAACAGAATGAGAACCTCTAGCAACACTCTCAGGCATGTTTTTCACAAAAGTGAATTGCACTCTTAACCTTGGGAACCAGTTGTCTTTTCCTGTGTCATGTTTGTGTAGTTCACTCACACTAGGATATACACCCTTCTTGGAGGGATCTGTCTTGGTCATCTTTGGATCTGAGGCAAAAAAACAGCTTGGTACCTCACAGGTGATTTTTATTAGGTTGGTGCAAAAGTAATAGCGGTTCAGGTTTAGAAAAAGTCCTTATCTCTTTTGTTTGTTTCAAATTTATCTTAACATTTTGCTAACAGTCCCTCTCAGAGAAGCTCCATTCCTATGCTTTCCTGGAGCCTGCTTCTTTCTCTCAGGACTTGGTTAGTAGGCCCTCCTCTCCACACCAGCATATGAATCTTTTAAGAAGCCTAAGCGCCAGTGCTTTTTCTAGAGCTCCGCTAATGATCTGACTTTTCCACTCCCTGCAGTTCCTCCCAAGTCCTGTAGGCCTTTTTATCAGTGGCTCTTTTACTCCTTACCAAAAATATTTCCTCATTCCTTTTTAACTCCTGAAATGGAATCGATAGGGAGCATAGATGACCTACACGTATTATTATAAATATTACAGGAAATAAGGCCCATTGCAATATAAAGCAGAAATAAAGACAATATGATTTATGTTACATTTTAAAATATGTAAATGTTAGGGCACAATGGCACTCGAATGCAGAATAAGGTTGTTATATGCTTGCTCCTATTAATAAGAACAATCTCTTCAAACGAATAATAATGATTTTTTTAAAAAAATGGATATTTTGAAAACAAAAGTGTATTTGTGCATAGTTGTAAATGTGCCATAAATACATAAACTTCACCTGCAGCCTGATGTATGAATATAGACCAACAATTCAAACAACAAGAGGCACTGTCAAAAGTGATATGATTTTCTCAAGCAGAAAAACACTCTTAATGACATACTGAATAAAATAAAGTGAAATATATTTCCTCAAGGCCAGGTGCAGTGGTTCATGTCTGTAATCCTAGCACTTCGGGAGGACAAGATGGGAGAATCACTTGACACCAGGAGTTCAATACTAGACTGGGCAACACAGTGAGACCCCATCTCTATAAAAAATAAAAAAATATTAGCCAGGCATGATGATGTGTGCCTGTAGTCCTAGCTACTGGGGAGGCTGAGACTGGGGGATCACCTGAGCCTAGGAGTCGAAGGATGCAATAAGCTATGATTGTGCACCCAGCCTAGGCAATAGAGCAAGACCCCATCTCAAAAACAAACAAAATAGGCTGGGGATGATGGCTCACACCTGCAATCCCAGCACTTTGAGAGGCCAAGGTGGGGGAGATCACTTGAGACCAGGAGTTCAAGACCAGCCTGAGCAACATACTGAGCCCATCTGTATAATTTTTTTTTTAGAAACATTAGCCAGGCCTGGTGGCACATGCCTGCCTGTAGTCCCAGCTACTACTTGGTAGGCTAAGGTGGGAGGATCACTTTAGCTTAAGAGTTCGAGGCTGCAGCAATCTATGATTGTGCCAGTGCACTCCAGCCTGGGTCACAGAGCAGGAGTGCACAAGCAATCAAACAAATTTCTTCAGGCTACTTGCTCGTTGCACTGCTAGAATATGCAGTATATTTTAAAACAATATATAGAATGCCTGGGGTTTCTATGTAAACTGAAGTTTGTTGTTAGTGTTGGAGAATGACACACAACTATTTCCTGGGGGTCATTCAAAACTTATGTGTGACATGGATACTTCTCTGTAGAACAGAACCCTCCCATCCATTGCCTGTGCAATCCCCCTCTAATTGTGACAACCAAGCATGCCCTCACCCCAATATAAATACCACTTAGGGAGCCCTGAAGCCCCGTTTGAGAACCACTGGTTCTCCTTTGACTCCTTCCCAGGTCCTTGAACACTATTTTAGAATGTTGCTATTTCTTTTGATCTTTCTTTCTCCTTTATTTGTACCATCTGAAACACAACCTGTTCACACTCTCAGCTTTTATTTCCTCCCATATAAATCCTTCATCTACACCTGTGTTTACCTTTGTATGGGTCAATATTTACAAACGAACTCCATTTTCATCTACACACACATAGCTACATTTTCTTAAGAAATATCAGTGACATTTTTATTAGCCAAGTTAACACGCATTTAGTTTGATGGATTTGGTGAGAATTAAAGGAAATTTAGCTGGTGAAAGTGTAAAGAAATGTGAAATGTTAGGCTCAGATATATTGTTTATTGAATGTGAAATGGTAAAGATAACAATGACATTTTAAAATAATCTTGTGTCGTAATACATTATTTAATAATTCCAGATACCAGAAATTGCCAGAATATTCAATCATCATATGAGAAAAGTTAAACTTAAAGCATTAGCTTTTTGTGTTCCATGGACATAAAGCACTGAGCTATTCATATGAATGAACTTGTTCTCATTCATCTAAGAAACAGGTGACTATTGCATTACTTGCTTGAGGTGATAGTATTGCCAGGATGGAAATTCTGTAATAAAATTCTGATTGTATCAGTCCTGTATTGCATAGCTCCTTCTTAACCTGGGGTTTCAAATGCTATTAGAAAGCAACAGCCATTTATTATTGCTGGGCCCATGTATAACATTTCAGGGTAGAAAGGACCCATCTGTGTCCCTCCTCATGTGGTGTTGACAAGACTTCTCAACTTCTCCCAACCTATGAATAAGTCCTAATAGAAGGCTTGGAATGAAGACAAATCCCTCAAGAATTTAAACTTTATTAGATATACTAATCTCCATGATGACAGATGCCACCCATTCTCTCAGAGCCTGAATTTTAGCTATACCATGAGCTTCATGGAGAGCAATTTAATCTCAGCTTCGTTTCATTTCAATCATTATCATTTTAGCACTATCTATCCCTGTGCATACTGCACAAAGGCTCTGCAAACACAAAAATGGATGTGAAATGATCATGCACATTGCTATTCATGAGGAGTCATCAAAGTATTTTCACTCATCAGGCAGAAAAAAAGGAGAGATCTTTCAAAGGTAAGCTGAGGGTACTTCTGCTGAGTTGCATAAGAAAGAAGAGAAGAAATCACTTCTTTGTATTCATGATCATGGCCACATTTGATTGGTACCTTCCCCTAGGCTTGTCATAATACCTCTGAAAAACACAAGGCACTGACAATGACTGCAAAATAAAATAATTTTATGAGCCACAGAAGAGGCAGGTTGATCAACAGAATAAAGGAACAAAAGGAGCAAAGAAGAGCTTTCTCCTGTATTCCTGGAAAATCATGTTTTATGGTCCAATGAAAAGCTGGATTAATTACTCATATCAGCTGAAAGATTCAGAACCTTGTTCCAGCATGTGGCTTTTCACACAGCATCTGTATCCTACCAATGTTGTCTTTAGCTCGGGGCAGTGGTTATGTGATTGGAAACAAGAAGGAGCTTGAACCAAGGTCAACATCCAATTGATGCTAATGAGGAACATTAGGTTCTCAAACATCGTGTGACCTAACCATCCCAGTCATATTACTTTTCCTACAACGAACAGAACGTGACTTCAGGTCACCTCTTCTCTCTCCTGCAGCTCTCCCTTAAACACAGCCATGCATTTGTGATCCTGGTCAAAGGAAAAAGAACTAACAAAATGGCAATTGACCAGGAAAAGTGTTAAAAAATAATCCTGGACACAGGTGAGAAGCTAATTACATCCAGCCAAGTGAGGGCTGTAAACAAGGTCAAAAGTATAAGAAGGCCCTGAAACCAAGACATCCAGCTGGATCAGAAGAGAACAGAGATGAACTCAGGTTTAGAGACATCCAGAGAAGAGCAGGGAAATTAAAAGGAAAAAAGCAAAATGGGGGTAAACAGATTGTTCTTTCAAAGGATGGAGGGAAGGGCAGCACAACCAATCTCGCTTTGGAAACAAAAGTTTACTAATTATATTTATGTCTCTCCAGGTCATAAGATGGAAGCTTCTCAAAGTGGAAGTTTTGTTAATTTTCTGAGTAAAGCTAATAAAATATATAGGTATTAAGACCCATACTTGTATATAACCTGGGTTTCCTTGTCAGACTCCACAAATTGATGCCGAGATGCTGTGGGTAGAAGGTGATTTTTTTTTTGAGTCAACTGCATGAGCAATAAAGATTATTAACAAAATAAAACTTTGTATTTTTCCCCACATCTCTACAATATGTCTCTAGATGGAATATTTCTTTTTCTCCTGGCCTTTGCTGTACTGAGTTTTGTCACTCCATATGTGTTGATTTACGTAGCAGCAGAAACAAGAAATCCAACCCCAAATGGAAAACCCTCCCAGTCTTTGTCACTCAGAATTCATCACGCTGTTTTCCTTGTCCTTCAGGGACTACCAACACTTATATCTTGCTCATGGGTTTCAATTCACTACCCCTTACCTCCTGGCTTTTACGCTCAGCTTGCCATATATTGATAGATAGCAATTGCTAAATTTTCTTTTCTCTAGACATGCCATAGAATCTATTAAGTTGATTTTTTTCTTGTCTGTAGGACAAATTCTCCTTTATTCATAAATCCGGTTTAGCAGAAACTTAGATTCATGCCTAACCATTACCTACATCACACTCTTAGCTTCTGACTTTTCATGATAGCTTCTGACAGTAAGGTGGGCCAGAGGAAAAAAATATGCAGAAAACAGAAACCTAGAACAAAGGGAAATTCCATATTCCCTTGAAGCTCCTTCTGCTGCTAATTTCCTTTAGTCTCTGTCTGTGGTTGTCACCCAGTTTTTACCTTCAAGTTTTTTGTTTTCTTTTTATTCTTTTTTTTAAAAAAATTCTTAACCCTCTGCCAGGACCTGTCTCCTTCCTGTGTCAAACAGATTGGCTTATTCTAACTCCTTCAGATATTTATTTGATTCCTCAACCATTTTAACACTCACATAACACCACAGATTTGTTCTCAGAGGAAATAAAAGAACCATCAGGTACCTCCCAAACATTTTTCCCCTTGATTAAGCAAACAATTGAATAATAGCAACCTTAGAAGCCAAGTAAATGTTTCCAAAATAAATGTTTGCTTTGCCAGAAAATATTCCTAAAAGCATTTCAATAGCAGTAATAAAACAAATACCTGCAAAATGGACAAAAAAACACATCAAATATGTTTTTTTGCCATCCTTTCTAAGCACCTGGTGTTGCTTATGCTGAATTTTTGACCTAACCAAGAACCCAGTAGATATTGTGTGAAATTGTTTCCCAATTCTCCCTACCACCTACAGAAAATTTAGTAAAAATATTTTGTTTGCCAGAAGGAGGATATTTGTAGTTAATATAAACCCATATCAAATTATTTGCAGTTACTTACAATTCAATACGCACAGTGGCAATCTAATAGAAAAGGATTGAAAAAAATATATGAACTTGGCACATTAAAATATAGCTGTAGCAGGTCTTGATTTGACTGTAAACTGGCTAGAGTAAAAATATATATATATTCCCACAAAAAAATCCTTATCAGGAATGAGTGCTTTTTTGACCAGTTATAACAACTGCAATCTTGATGACTGCTGTTCCGGGATTCATTCTTGCATTTGACAAGAAATCCTATCAAAATCTATTCATAGATAAGTCAACTTGCTTAACTGACATGAAAAAGGACTACATTTTGTCCAAACTATGATTGAATTTAACAATAACACTTAGTCCTATATCATCTATTTTAATATATATTATGCTGTAAAAACATACCTTCAGAAATATTTAAAATGTAACCCTATCTGGTCTTTTCTTTGAAATTTATAACAACTCAAACTTCTAATAATGTAAATGTTGACAATTCTACTCCACTAGAAATCTGTTATAATCTATAATTACTTCTATAGTTACTAAATTGGAAGTCTTTAAAATTACATAAATATTCTAAAATTTGCTTCAGTTGTTCTCAACCAGTGGCAATTTTACACACAGACATCCCACCCACATAACCCAGAAGGGGACATTTGACAATGTTTGGAGATATTTTTGTTTGTCAGGATTGAGGGTGGGGGTGAGACTGGCATTTAGTGGGTAGATGCCAGAGATTCTGCTAAACATCCTGTGACGCAGAGGACAGCCCTCTCGCAACAAAAACAATCCAACACACATTTCAGTAGCGCTGAGGTTGAAAACACACAATTTACTCTGAGCATGTATCTTCTGTTGACAAAACAAGTTTAAAACATCAGAAAATACCTTGTGAAATATATTCTTTAAAATTAAATATTACTTATTCTGAAATATTCTACATAAATATGAATAAAGGAATAAGAATGACTAGAAAACTAGTAAACTTTGAAAATAGTAGGATTCATGAATGTGAAGGTATACTATTTATATATTGAATTAGAGTTTTTGAGAAAGTAATGTTGTTTATATCTTTTTACAGAATGTGGCTTTCTATTTTCCAAAAGACACAATCAAGAAGTTCTTACAAAGGCATTTCAGTTTGATGAGTTTTCAGGAAAGAAAAGATTCAAGAGGTAAGCAAAATTTAATCAGAAACATTTGAGTTTTATTCAATTTCCTATAAAATGCCGTATGGATTTCAAAATTAATAGTGGAATCTACATGACAGACAAATAAGTGGTCATTCTACATTCTAGACATTAGGAGTACTTGTCATATGTTAAAAGAGGAACTGATGTTTCTCATGTCTAAAATTTTGATAGAATTATTTTATTATAGAATCTAGTCTTAGCTGCTAATTGAGCTAGTAGCATCAAGTAAAGATTTCATATGGTTTAAAATAAGAGTGTTAAAATTGGGGAACATTTTAATCAAATCCTCATCAATAATAGGACAAATTGAAAATCATTTGCTTAGAATGTGGCAGAATGTGAAGAAAAGAACAGGGCCTCACTTTTGCACTAATTCTGGCAAATATGTTCAGTCCAGATATAATCAGGAGGAAATAGCAGACAAACTCAAATGGAGGGACATTCTGTGAAATAACTGGCTGCTACGTTTTAATTGTGCTACTGAGAGGTGACAGCGTGCTGGCAGCCCTCGCAGCCCTCGCTCACTCTCGGTGCCTCCTCGGCCTCGGCGCCCATTCTCTGGTCTGGCCAAGGCCAGAGCCGCCTCCCTTGGCTTGTGAGGAGGTGTGGAGGGAGAGGCACGGGTGGGAACCGGGGCTGCGAGCGGCGCTTGCGGGCCAGCTAGAGTTCTGGGTGGGCGTGGGCTTGGCGGGCCCCGCACTCGGAGCGGCCAGCCCTGCCAGCCCCAGGCAGCGAGGGGCTTAGCACCTGGGCCAGCAGCTGCGGAGGGTGTGCAGGGTCCCCCAGCAGTGCTGGCCCACCAGCGCTCGATTTCTCACCGGGCCTTAGCTGCCTCCCCACAGGTCAGGGCTCAGGACCTGCAGCCCGCCATGACTGAGTCTCCCCGACGAGCACCACCCCCTGCTCCACAGTGCCCAGTCCCATCGACCGCCCAAGGGCTAAGGAGTGTGGGCACACGGCATGGGACTGGCAGGCAGCCCCACGTGCGGCCCCAGTGTGGGATCCACTGGGTGAAGCCAGCTGGGCTCCTGAGTCTGGTGGGGACTTGGAGAATCTTTACGTCAGCACCCTGTATCTAGCTCAAGGTTTGTAAACACACCAATCAGCACCCTGTGTCTAGCTCAGGGTTTGTAAATACACCAATTGACACTCTGTATCTAGTTAATCTGGTGGGGACTTGGAGAACCTTTATGTCTAGCTAAGGGATTGTAAATACACCAATCAGCACTCTGTATCTAGCTTAAGGTTTGTAAACACACCAATCAGCATCCTGTGTCTAGCTCAGGGTTTGTGAATGCACCAATTGGCACTCTGTATCTAGTTAATCTAGTGGGGACGTGGAGAACTTTTTTGTCTAGCTCAGGGATTGTAAATGCACCAATCAGCACCCTGTCAAAATGGACCAATCAGCTCTCTGTAAAACAGACCAATCGGCGCTCTGTAAAATGGACCAATCAGCAGGATGTGGGTGGGGCCAGATAAGAGAATAAAAGCGGCTGCCCGAGCCAGCAGCGGCAACCCGCTCGGGTCCCGTACTGCACTGTGGAAGCCTTGTTCTTTCGCTCTTTGCAATAAATCTTGCTGCTGCTCACTTTTTGGGTCCACACTGCCTTTATGAGCTGTAACATTCACCATGAGGGTCTGCAGTTTCTCTCTTGAGGCCAGCAAGACCACGAACCCACCGGGAGGAATGAACAACTTCGGACAGGAGGAATGAACAACTCCAGATGCACTGCCTTAAGAGCTGTAACACTCACCGTGAAGGTCTGCAGCTTCACTCCTGAGCTAGCGAGACCGTGAACCCATCAGAAGGAAGAAACTCCGAACACATCCGAACATCAGAAGGAACAAACTCTGGCCACACTGCCCTTAAGAACTGTAAGACTCACTGCGAGGGTCCACAGCTTCATTCTTGAAGTCAGTGAGACCAAGAACCCACCAATTCCGGACACACTATGACCAGGAAAGTCAAAGAAAGATGAGAAATCAGACTGAAGGAGACTAAGAGACATGAAAACTCATGGCAATGCATAATTCTAACTGGCTCCTCCTGCCTCAAAGCATTTAAAGGCAGTCTGACCATTAGAAGGTAGAAATACATCAGTGCCCATTTCCTGATTTTTAGGTCTTGACTGGGTCTGTGTATAATAATCCTCTTCTAGGGAAATGCATGCTAAAATATTCAGGATATGAGGCATCAGAGTGGAAACTTACCCTCAGATGTTTTAGGAAAAATGAAAGCTCTTTGTATTCTATACTCAAATTTTTTGTAAGTTGGTGACTGCTTAAAATAATATATAAACAGTATGACATTTCAAAATTACATATGTATACCTATAAATTATTGTTTCAAAGTTATGCATATATATTTTTAAGGGGGTACCAAGTCAACCCCAATAAAACCGCATGACTCAAGAAAAAATGATGTTCAATTTACCCACACTATAGAGTTTAGAAACTAATAGAAAATATTTTCATTTAAAATTATTACCATAAAAATATCTTACCACTGAATAAGGGAGGTACTTCATAACAGCTAATGATTGAAAACAACCCAAATGCCCATTAACAAAATGTCATGTAACTACATAATCATCACTTTTCAGCCACAAAAGAATGAACTACTGATAGATGCTATAACATGGATGGACCTAAAACCATTATCCTGACTAATAGAAGCAAGGCATAAAAATGCCACATAGTATATTATTACATTCATATGAAATATCTTGAATAGAGAAACCAATAGAAACAAAGTGAATTAGTGGTTGCCGGGGGCTGTGGGATCACTGAGGATGATGGCTAAAAGAGATGAGATTTCTTTCTGACATGATAAAAATATTCTACAGTTGACCGTGGTAATATTCACAATGTCTGTGAATATACCTGATATGGTTAGGCTTTGTGTCCCCACCCAAATCTCATCTTGAATTATAAATCCCAGGTGTTGAGGGGGGAACATAGTGGGAGGTGATTGGATCACGGTGATGGTTTCCCCCATGCTGGTCTCATGATAGTGAGTTATCACAAGATCTGATGGTTTTATAAGCGTTTGGCAAGTTCCTCCTTCACTCACTCTTTTCTCTCCTGCTGCCATGTGAAGAAGGTACTCAGTTCCCCTTCATCTTCTGCCATGATTGTAAGTTTCCTAAGGGCTTCCCAGTCATGCAGAACTGTGAGTCAATTAAACCTCTTTCCTTTATAAATTACCCAGTCTTGGATATTTCTTTATAGCAGTGTGAAAACAGACTAACACAATACCAAAAACTACAGAATTGTGCAATTTAAATGAGTGAATTAAGTGGCATACACACTCTATCACAATAAAACCATTTGAAGAAAAGAGAGATGGGTACTCCTTTTCTTCCCCCTTATTCCTTCAATTTTTGTAAACTACATAATGTACACTGTTAATCATTTGTTCATTTACTGAGCAAATATCTTACCACTGAATGTCACTGAACTTAAATACAAGTAGGAACAGACATGGTAAGTGGCTATTAAATAACTCTTCCTATGTCATTATCCAGGTGTGGCTTGTTTGTGTTTTTTTTTTTTTTTTTTTTTTTTGGAGATGGAGTCTTGCTCTGTCACCCAGGCTGGAGTGCAATGTACAATCTCGGCTCACTGCAACCTCTGCCTCCCAGGTTCAAGAGATTATCCTGCCTCAGCCTCCTGAGTAGCTGGGTTTACAGGTGTCTGCCACCATGCCTGGCTAATTTTTGTATCATTATCCATGTTTTGAAAAGTTATGCATCTCAAGGTTCATTAAATATGAGTGAATAAATGGAAAAGGAATTATGTACATGGATTACATAACTCTGACATTTACATTTGTATTTAGATCTTTATTGAAGAGGGGAAACGTAGTGTACTCTGTTAAATAACTTGTGCCTTTATATTGCAGTTTTATAGCACTTACACATTCCCGATGTATGAAATATTTGGAAATCTACTAAATACTGCTTTGTTCTTGGTTTATGCCACATGTACAAAACTTTCAGTTGTAGTGATCATGGTATCATATTGTCACATTCTCCCAAAAAAATGTTTACTGTGCCATTCTATCTTTGTCTCTTTTCCCCCATTTTCCAGATATATTGGTAAGGAAGCCAGAAGTATGTTGCTTCAGAATATGTATTTTCATTTTTTTCTTCTCTTATGTTAGGAATGTAGACACCAGAAAAAATTCTTAGCTTCCTCAAAGGTTACTGTGACTACATTAGCACTGTTTTTCTCTTAGAGTCTAAGACTTAGGCTAGTGGTTATCTAAACTTAGTTCCCAGGATCAGCAGTAAAAGCATCACCCCAAAGCTTGGATAAAATGCAAATTACAGAACTCCACCCCAGATCAACAGAATCAGAAACTCTGAGTCTGGGACCCAGCAATCTGTCACAAGCCTTTCAGGTCATCTAATGGTTTGAGAAACAATGTCTTGGATCACTAGTTTTCAAAGTCATTTTCTGGTAGAACTCACCTGAGAACCTGTTTAAAAATTCAGGCTCATCCTGATTCAATAGGTTGTGCCTGAGCATTAGAAATTTGTGCTTTTAGAAGAGCTCTGGTTGCTTCTAACTTAGGTAACTAGGGCAGGATGAGTGACTGCATGGTCAGTCTCTCTGCTGCATCAGCATTTACAAGAAATCCGACAATGACACAGCATGGGTGAAGGGATAGCTTTCACTGGAGACTGGGGTACATTCAAAAGCCAAGGTCAATGAGAGAAGAGAAACCACTGTTTCTGTCCATCCTCATCCTTCAGAGAGGTGTGCAGAGGACAGCATGGCTGGACACACCATGAGGGTCTAGGCTGGACACCCGGCCACCTGATTGCTCTCCTTTGTGTATAGGACAAGCATGTGGGCAACCTTATCAGTGAAATGACACACAAACTTCTTGGCTGTCTGGTCACCTGGAACTGGTCAGCAGCCATTTATAGCTGCTGGGCACCTAGAGACTCTGGAACCCAAGGGGTAGTTACAGGCCCTCCTGTCATGGGCAGCTGAGTTTGCACGCAGCTCCCTGCTAGAGGGTAGGGGAAGAAGTCCCCTGGTTCCAGGTGGCCCAGGGTCAATGCAATCTAGAGAGGGCAGTCAGAGTCATGTTAAAAACTTATCTCACTGCACCTCAGCCATATGCAGACCATGCTTTCAGAAGTGTCTTCACAGACTATTACATAATCTCTAATCTTTTGGATTTCTTTGACAGGCTTTTTTTTTTTCCATCTGCTGTCCTGGAAAAAAAAAATTATGGAAGGTCCTATTTTAGTCAGTAGGTCTGCTATAAGAAAATACTGTAGACTGGGTGGCTTGTAAACAAAAGACATTTATTGCTCACAGTTCTGGAGGCTGGAAGTCCAAGATCGAGACTTGGCAGATTCACTGTTTGGTGAGGACCTACTTCCTGGTTCATTGACAGCACCTTCTTGCTGTGTCCTCACATGGTGGAAGGGGCAAGGGAGCTCTCTGGGATCTCTTATATGAGGGCACTAATCCCATTCATGAGGGCCCCACCCTTATACCTAATCAACCCTCAAAGGCCTCACCTCTTGAAACCATCATACTGGGAATGAGGATTTCAACACAGAAATTTTAGAAGACATAAACATTCAGACTATAACAGTGCTTTATTTCTGAGACTCTATTTCCTTTCTAATCCTTAACCCATGCCCCACTTCCCACTTCACGCTACATGGTTCTAGAAGTTCACATTATTAGAGTCTGAATTGAAGCACTCACATATGGCTATTAGTTTGATTTTTTTTTCCATTTCTGGGTCAATGAAGGCCTTTTTGTGGGTCCATAAAGATATGGTCAAGAAGGTATATGAGGTACACTTCCTTCTTGCATGTTATAAATGAGGGTGGGTTGGTCCCTTCCAAAGCCTCTACATGGAAATGATTTAGAAAATGACAGGCGTGGCTGTTGAGTATTTGCCTTTATAAGCCAGAGGGCACTGAATGCAAATTGAAAAAGCATAAATTGATTAAAGTAGAGCTAGTATTTCTAGAGGAATTTTAAAGGTGTTTCCCTACAATGTCTTCATGCAGTGCAAATAGGTGCTCCAATGTTTGCCCCTAACCAATATTAATTCACAACCAAACAGGAAGCAGTGCAAGCACAAACTTTTGTTGCTTGGCAGGATTTGTCTCCATCTCAACAGTAAGTGGAACCTGGAGTCTTATTTCAAGTTGTTGTATACCTTATAGAATCTGTTGCATATCTAGAAAATATTGATACAAGTGTCTGAATATTCATTTGGCAAGCTATTGAGTTTTATTATAGAGTGTGGGCTTCATTATCCTCAACATTTTGTTGTATTTGTAAAGCTAGATTTTATAGAATGCTCTTTAAATTATTATAGAGAGAGGTACCTGAAAAGATGAACCTTCTCAACAATGGGGGGCAAGATTCCAATGCTCAGAAGAGTCAAACCAAGTCACAAGTACCCTTAAAAGACTGAGTTTTAAATGAGGTTCAGGAGGCATGCTATACATTAAATTCATCGAGTCTGTATCTTGAAATAAATTGCAGAAGAGGATTGGGAGGGTAAGTTAAACACAAAAGTGGCCTGGACACATGAAGTATTTTTGTGATGTATGTTGAGTGAGGAAAGAACAAGCTACCCAGCACAAAGGCTTGGGTGCTCAGAATGAAGGCTGGAGTCAGGAAAGAAGAAGCCACCCAGCACAAAGGCTTGGGTGCTCAGAATGAAGGCTGGAGTCAGGAAAGAAGAAGCCACCCAGCACAAAGGCTTGGGTGCTCAGAATGAAGGCTGGAGGGCGTAGAGGAAGCCTTGTGTTGACACAGTTGTAAAAAGGCAACAGAGCACTAGCACCAGGCCATTAGATGCCTGCTTCTCAGGCTGCTTTTTGTTGAAAGTGCACATTACACACCCTTGCATGGATCCAGTGAATTAAGACATTGAGAAACAATTGAAAAGAGTCAATAAAATGAAGGCTTTCCCTGAGTTTATAGAATCTCTCAACTCTTAAGAACTCATTCTCCCTACTTTAATTGAACAGGAAAAGTCATTTTTGAATACGAATGTCAACAGAGGAGACAGAAAGTAACAAGCATTATTTTTCTGTTTGAAGTGAATAGTCTATTTGGCAACAATATTTCCACCTTGGTTCTTCCAAGGGGACAGGGGCCAAGGTATCAGGCATAGAGTTAAGCTCCTAAATCCTGTGAGGTGCTACAAAATGAACCATTTGCCAAGGAATTTCCTCTTATCTAACTCAAGAAAAGCCCCAGTGCCTGTCCAAAGAGAAGAACTGGGGTGCTTCTGACACACCCACAGGGTGACCAAGTATGTGTGGTCAGGTATCACTCAAGGGTCTTTACCTAGAAAGGAAGAATTTAGCTGCATTCAGGATGATTCAGGATTTTTTGGTTTGGGGAAAATTAATAATAATGATAAATATATAAACTCCAGAAATCTAAGATATTATTTCACTAATTGAATACCTTTAAAAAATACTAAAAATAACAATCTAATGTTCAATAGTGAAAGCTAAATATCTATATTTGAATAAAGGACAAGAACAGTTGTTAATAAATATTACCACAAACAAAAAAGTTCATTTTTATACTATAGAAAATATACGTTTAAACATTAGCTCAAGAAGGCTAGTGTTGAATTTTTAACAGGGCAGGGCATAGATTGGTCTTTTTTATTGTCGGACAGTGCCACCTGCAGGAACAACTCAGGTCCTTCACTTCAGAGTGAAGGTTTTCAGCAATCTCATTTTCTTGTGTTCAGTTTGGTTATTTTTTAAGGTAATAGGCAGGTGAGAAGTCTGTTAGGCTATTTCATGTTGAAATCATATTACATTTGCAACACTTATTCAGGTGACATGTAATGTGCAAAAATAAATCTTTAGTTTCTTCTTAAGAAGAAAATACTAAACCACATTATTAAAAATTCCTCCAAGGAAACTGTGACATTACTGCAAAACTTACAATTATATGTATATACAAAACTTACAATGATATGTATATATAACACTTATATGTATATATAATCCATTTTACCTGGTTTTGGGTCTCATAAGAATAATAAATAATTTCTATTTCAGGAACTCTACAATGAATATGTAGACCGATTTATTGATTCATTTGTTTCTATTTTATTGTTAAATTGATTTAATCTTATCACAAACGAACATACCATTTTTACCCTCTTGACCATCTTTAAGTATACAGTTCAGGCCAGATGTGGTGGCTCACGCCTGTAATCCCAGCCTTTGGGAGGTGGAGGCGGGCAGATCACAAGGTCAGGAAATCGAGACCATCCTGGCCAACACTGTGAAACCCCGCCTCTACCAAAAATACAAAAAATTAGCGAGACTCTGTCTCAAAAAAAAAAGTATACAGTTCAGTATTTAGCATATTCATATTGTTGTAAATCAAATTTCTACAACTTTTTCATCTTGCAAAAATGAAACTGTATACCCGTTAAACAATTCCAAATTTCCCCTGCCCCACACCCAAGTAGCCCCCTAGGGGGCCACTATCTGTTTCTAGGAGTTTGCCCACTCGAGATACCACATATAAATAAAATTATACAGTGTATGCCTTTTAAAAAATTGACAATATAAACTTTGAAAATCACTCAAGGTATTTATTCTTGCAGATACTGAAATGGATCCTGGAGGAAGGTATTTATTATGGATCAAGACATGTGAAAAGGAGGAGATGGAAATAGGATGAGGTACAGGGAAAAGATGAGCTGCAATGCAGCCTTGAACCACAGGAGCTAGGGAGCAAATGTCTGTTAGTGTTGTCCTATGCTGGATTCAAATGACTGGGCTTTACATCCCTGCATGATGCCTTCTTTGGAAGTGGGTCACCCAGGGAAACACGTGTCTCTCTGCAGCCAAAGGAACCCGAAAGGATCTGCCGCCTAACCATACACCTGCGGCTGGCCAGCAAGACCATCTTTTTTTGTGACCGAGTCTTGCTCTGTCACCCAGGCTGGAGTGCAGTGGTGCGATCTTGGCTAACTGCAACCTCTGCCTCCCAGGTTCAAGCGATTCTCCTGCCTCAGCCTCCTACGTAGCTGGGATTACAGGCGTGCACCACCATGCCTGGTTAATTTTTGTATTTTTAGAAGAGACGGGGTTTCACCATGTTGGTCAGGCTAGTCTCAAACTCCTAACCTCATGATCCACCTGCCTGGGCCTCCCAAAGTGCTGGGATTACAGGCGTAAGCCACAGCGCCCGGCCTAGACCATCCTTGAAGGATGATCTGGGTGGCATGTCATGAGTCCGCCACACTCCATCCGAGGCACCCATCTCTGTTTGGGGAACACTTCTCTTCAGGATCCCAGCAGGCTTCTCCTTCTAGGGGAAAGCTCAGTACAAACAGGTTAAGAGAAAAACCTGAAGCCCCAGTGCAACATCTCATCTCAGGATCACAACAGACATTCATCTCCTGTCTCCTCTCAAAATGCTTCTAGATCCCATACCCTTGGCTACCATTTCTGCTGGTCGTGACTTGAAGCGACAGAAGTCCTCACTCCTGGGGGGCACTGAGCTCAGGCACTATGTTCTTTGAAATCCAGGGTCGTTGTCCCTGTTCATTTTGGTCACAGTAAATCCTGAGGTGACACCCTTCTTCCTCCCTGCTCCATTGTGTAACAGCATCATGATCTCTTCTAATAATGAAGGTCAAAATGGCAACACTTCTACTTGCGTATTGGAAACAATGAGCCTGAAGTGCCCAAGCAGCCTCTGTTGCTTATAAAATTAACAGGGTTCTTTCCTATCCCCTGGCAAATATATGCTGCCTTTGGGGGACTAGTAGTACCTCTAATTCTGCAGAACCAAGAGTTGCAAGGACAGGAAGCACAAAGTCCCTCAGTGGGTCACTGGGAACAATGGTGAGTGGGGACCTTTCTACTTTTACCTCTTTGCTTCATGACCCATGTCATCTTCTCACTGGAGACGTGGTGCCATATTCAATCTTTGAATGTATAGACCACACACTGAAGGAGAGCATCCTACCTTCACAGGCAGCCTGACAACTGTCTAGTCAGTCATTCATTTATCTTGTCCTTTGACACTTGTGTATTGTCCAGTCTCTATCTGATATGTAGCCAGTGTTTAGCTTCTTATTCCTGAGCTCGCCTGCTCTCAGATTCCTGCCCTGATATTGTTTTCCATTTTTGCTCACAGAGTCAGGGTCACTGTGTGAAGTTGTGCAATTGTGCACTGCCCAATACCAGGGGTGTGCTTTGTGCAGGATTCCTCTGTATGAACAGTTCCTCTAGGAGTGACGCCATTCTTACTGGTTGCAGTATGATGACGCCATCCCCAGTGAACAATATCTCTAAGTCAATAACAGTAGTTCAGAGATGCCTTTTCATATTGAGAAGCTGGTGTTTTGAGAGAGACAAATGAATCTTATTAGTGATTTTTATCAGGAAAAATCATTATCTAATATTTGGCTACTGGAAATGCAACACAACTTATATATTATATTTGCATATAACTAAAGAAACTCCATCACCTTTCATTATCACTGCCCCTATTGCCATCAACAAAGAAATCAATATGCCACTAGTGTAAAACAGAGATATTTTCTGAGGGTACATTCTGTGGGAGTGATAAGCATGTATTCTAACAGAAAAGATGGAAAGCTGCCTCTTTTAAGTTTTATAGTTTTCATTTCCTATGCTTTTTATCTCTGATAGTCTGTAAACGTCATAAAACCTTTTAAGAAATTTGAAATATCAAGGTGTGTTCCCTGAGAAAGATGTAATTATGGATGTGCACATATAGTTTCCGAGTGTTTACAGCCTCCCTAATGTCTATCCATAGGTTCTGGGAGATTCCATGGGTCCTGGAATTTGGTAGCCAGGGTGATATATAACAGACACCGAATTTGGAGTCAGAAGGCTTGGTGATAATCTTGTTCTACAATTTACTAACTGCATGACCTTCTGCAAGGCAATTCTGTGTACCATTGCCAGTTGTAGTGTGACTATAATTATTTTTATAATGATATCTTACACAGTGTTTTTGAGCATCAGATGGGAAGACAAACTGGAAAACCTCTGGCCAAAGCTGGATACATTTTTTTTTAAGTGGGATTAATAAACATGTTGTTCACCTAGTACTTATCAGTATGGGTTTCTACAAATGGTTGCCTTTCTGTAATCCCTTCTATGCTTATTGGTCAGCCCAATCAATCTTCAAAACAGTTACACCTTTCACAGAAAATGAGTAAAGTGTTTTCCATTAGGATATTTCCCCATTACATCTGGATAATAAAATCTCAATAATATCCACATGATATTTAGGCAGCTGTGTGCTTAAACACACAACCAGTTTGATTATGTCTTGGTGAGTAGTTTCAGGGGTTGTGCATGTCCAAAGGCATGCAGTGTGAGCTGTAAGCATGCCAAAGTAGCAAGAGAAAACCCAAAAAGATCTCCACAATGCCGATATTTGAAATGATGAGGTTTCCTCTTGTGTTCATTGCTTAGTTGTGCTAATTCAAGGAACCAATTAATAATCTTCAAACATCTACTAGATTCAAAGTATCATAACAGATATGCCATGAGGATGCACCAAAGTATGAGACACACACACCTGACTCTCAAATATTTTACAATGAGCTTCCTTCTGGACTTGCCCTATGCAAATGAAATCTCAACTCAAAAGACATTGGATGAGGGTGATTTGTGCTAAGGGAAGAGAGAAGCAGTCAGAGCCCGCACACCCTGGCATGTGCAGGGAAAGCAACAAGTAGTGGTTGGGACAGAGGACAGAGCTGGAACCAGGAAGGCTAGCTGGGAGAGCTCAGATCATTTCCCATACGGCTAATGGAATAAGGGAGGGAGAAATAATGGCAGGAAGGTGGGCTCTAGGGAGGGCTCTCCAGGCAATTGTCTATTTGCTGCTTAATAATTACTGATGGAGCCCTAAATGTATGGCAAAAAAAAAAGGTTACGTTTTTTATGGTAAGGAAGGCTGTATCATTCTGCAGAGGATTGAGGTGAATCAGTCCAGCGTGCCTTCAATCATTCTATCACTAATTTACTACTACTTCTACTACTACTATTACTACACACACACACACACACAGAGAGAGAGAGAGAGAGAATGCATATATCACAATATATTGACTACAATATAACTCTGAATCCTTTCTGGACCTTCTTCCTCCAATCTCTACTGTAATAAGATGCCTTTGCATGCCTACTCCATTGGACTGATGGAAAAAGGATTAATGATAGAGTCTTTGGATGAGTTTAGAAAGCACTGCAAAAACATATGCAGTGAAAGAGAGAGGGAGAGAGAAATATGTTTCATGTTAATGTCTCAGATCTGAGAATACTTTGGACACCAGACTTGGGAGTAAGCATTTCAATGGTGATTGAATCTTCAGTGGTGAACCCAATGCCCAAAGCTTGCTCTACTGGCATGAGTTTAATCTGTACTCTAGTCCCCAAACTGCATTTGGTGTGATTTGAGTTATGATTTTAGAATCTAGGCTCAGCACCACGTCCTAAAGTTATTTTTCTGATGCACATATGAGATTTCTATCACAATTAGAAAAGTGACATGAATTGTGCAGAAGACTTCCCAGTTCCAGATGACTATTCCTATGGGTCACACATCACTGTCAGCCACATGCTTTTCATGAGAGTCACAAGGGAAGGTCAGGGAGAGCAGGCCATCCTTGCCCCAAAATTCTCTAAGGCACCAGAACTTTGACAGGGTGTAGTGAAGACAGTGTCCTATTACAGCAAATAAGAAGACAGGCCAGAGGTTTTAGAGGTGTTGATTTTTAAGCCTTAAGCAAAACTGGCTTAACCATAAGAAAAGAAGTTAAGAAGAATATGAAAAAAAAGATTTTATCTATTACATCTGTGCCACAATAAATGTCACATATTTAATTAGCTCATTTCACTGTATTATATGAGTCTATTTTTTTACATCATCAATTGAGCATCCACATTCACTACATTGCAAAAGACATTTTCCAGAAGTCCCCAAATTTATCCACGTCTTAAGATGGTTTCAATGAATGGTCCATACATTGCAATCCCGAAAAATGGAGGCAAATGTGCTTCATTTCTTCTTGCTCATGAGCAGGTGGTTTTCACTAGCTCATATCTTTGATACCTCTAAAATGGTTTTTGAAAATTACAAATGTGTCACTTACAGGGAAGACACCAGCAATAGCTTCAATATCCATAAAAAATGTGTCGGTAAAAGGGAGTGAAAAATGGAACACAAGTTTCCTTTTCCCTTGCTATAAACAATGAGCAAGCCCAGAATATTTTCTATAAAAACACACATTTTGTTTAAGAGCCAGTATCATGAACCCTGTGTTCGTTCCTATAAAATATTGCTTCCAATAACAGTTTGGGGGAGGAAAATATATTTAATAATTCTCAGTCAACTTAGTCCAGTGCACTAAAGCTTAAATAAAATGTAATTTAGAAAACAACATCCTAGACAAAACAAGATGACAATGGTGAGGTTTTAAAAAAAACTCTATAAATCTTTTCACAAAACTACACAAAGCAACTGAAAAGAAAATGGACACTGTGTTGGTTTCCCATTCCTGCTATACCAAATGACCACAAACTCAGTGGCTGAAAACGAATCAGATTAATTATCTTCTAGTTCTGAAGGTCAAAAGTCCAAAAACAATCTTCACGGGACTGAAATCAAAGTGTTGGTGGGGCTGCATTCCTTTCTGGAGGCTTTAGGGGAGGATTTTTGTTTGTTTCTTTAAAGTCTTATAATATTGCCACAGCATATCTCAGTGTTTATTGTTTGGGGTTAAGGTTGATGTTCATAGCTACTCACTGTGCCTTTTCACTGTGGAGATTCAAATCATCTTTTGATGCTCTCTTTATCTCTTGAAGACATGGTAACAGAATGGAGCAATATAAAAATTATTAAAATAATGTGCTAAAAGAAAATGATTAATAAATAACTAATAGCAACAATAAAGCATCTACAAGTATCTAAGTAAGGATAAAATCCAAGCAGACTCTTCTGCGATGATTTGGTGAACCCTCAGGGGTCAAGCACGAGGAAGCCCTAGGGGTCTGATGTTTTACGGTGGAAGTTCAAGAGAGGACACCCTTGGGTTTGACCTCCATCTCATGCACACAGATGCAATTTGCATCCTAAGCATGTATACATCATTATTGTAGGGCATACTCAACATATTTTATCACTATGACTGACACAGAAGTTAAGGCAGGAGCTTCCCAATTATAAAAAAAAAAAAAAACCCAACCCACTAAGCTGAGCCAGAGAAAACTAATAAAAACAATTAGAGCAGTTTTGATGCAGGTCTTGCTGGAGAGTCATCCATCTCCAGGTGAGTCCATGAGCTCAACCAGATGTTCAGCTGCAATAAGACCTTCTATCTTATTCTTCAGCTGGCTAAGCCAGATGGTGGGGAGATGTTATCTCTTCATCCCTCTTTCTCACTCACTTGTCAAGTTTAAGTCTTTTTCACCTTGGTCCCCAAGTAACTGAGAGCTGCCAAGTGCCTAGGTGTTGACAACAATGCAATCACTCCCTCTCAAAAGAGAGAAAGGGATGGTTTGTCTGTGGCAAATAACTGGCAGCGTGGGTAGGGGGGAATGTCTTAATCTGTTTGTGATACTATCACAGAATAGCTGAGAGTGGTAATTTATAAACAACAGACAATTATTTCTCACAGTTCTGGAGGCTGGAAAGTCCAAGATGGAGGCACTGGCAGAGTCAGTATCTAGTAAGAACTGCTCTCTGCTTCCAAAATGACAACTTGTGACTGGGTCCTCAACATGGCAGAAGCCAAAAGGGACGAGTTAGTCCCCAGAGCCCTTTTATAAGGGCACTAATCGCCTGCTAATGGCCCCATCTGTTAATACATTCCCTTTGGGGACTACGTTCCAGCATATGAGCTTTGGAGGACACATGTATGTGTAAGTCCTACACTGTCAGAATCTATCTTGTCTCATCATCTCCTTACTAGCCAAATCCATGGGACAATGGCAAACCAAGCTATCAGGGGCCGCCACAGTGCTGCTTAGGGGTGGTGCAGCCACTTGGCTTGGTTTCACCTTTGCTTCCACATCCTCCACTGTTAACCGACCCCAGTGCCTGTATATTGGGGTATGGATGTTCTGTTGTCAGGCCAACTTGGGAGGATATGATTGTATAGGACGTCCTCCCAGTGATGTAGCCACAAGTCCCTTTTGCTGTTCCTAAATGGTTTGTAAACTTTTTCCACATTTCTGTACGTCAAGGTTCTCCTGTAACCTAATAAGTCCATTGCCCCATGCATGTGGCAAGTCACTGCCCCGAGACACCGGGTTGCAGCAGAGAAAGAGGTTTAATCATGGGGCTGCCAAATGAGGAGATGAGAGGAAACCTTCAATCCATCTCTCCAAGGAGTTTGGGGCTAGGGGCTTTAAGGGTTTTGGAGTGGGCCGAAGCGTGGAGATCACTGATTGGTAGAAGAGTGCAGGGTGAAGTCATGGGACAGGGTGATGAAGAAGCTGTGTTCTCATGCTGGTTGGGTTCCTCTGTGGGGATCTTCAAACTGGTTGGCCTCAGCTGTTTCACTGGAATTCAGGATCTGCTGAAGCAATTCTTAAACAGAAGCCTCTGATTCTAACATCAGAGATCCTTTCGATAGGAACAACGGAGATGCAAATGGTCAGGATCTAGTGCTATGGGGCTCGTGGTTACAAGGAAGTGGGTGCAAGTGCAGCCTGAGGAATGCTGAATGATGACTCTCTTTCTGTCCGGAATTCTTGGGAACCCTGTGAGGATGGCTTCCTGCCCTGAGTAGCCCCAGAACTCTTGTGGAGCATCCACTAGGAATGTATGAGGTAAAGGGGTTGATTTTATTAGATCCTCATATTGCTCCAGGTTTATGAGTCACTACTTGTCCTCAAATGCAGTCAATACAAAGGTATTTCCTTAAGAAAAAACAGTGGGCTCATCAAGTCAACACCACACTGTATTTCATCACAGAGAGCCTTCCTTACACATTGACAGCATGTGAACGTCCCCCTGACTCAAAATACCTATAAAGTGCCCTGAGCAGACCCGGGAGCAGGATCACAGTTAAGTAAAGTGTTCAAGTCTCACTGTAGAGTATTTTCTTTTGGTCCCTAAGCCCTCTCCTAGCCATAGCTTTAAAATAAATAAATAAAAGCCCTAGCTTTCTCAGGCAACTGTCAACCCGTCATTGTTTTCAGCTGTGGCTCTTGCCACAATTGAACCCAAATTCATTTTTAATGATAACATTTCTACACTTTTGCAAAGTAGTTAACCCAGATGTGACACACTGAGAATAAAAAGCAGATGTCTTCATCAGATCCTGAATGTGCTACTCTCATAAAACATATCTGTTCATAAATGTCTTAGGCTAGACGATGATTTATTGTAGCTGAGCTTTTCATGCCCCGCCAAAAGAAAGGCTAGAAGCACAAGTGTGGGAGTTTACCAGCTGTCCTGATGAAACAAGAGAGAACCCACTCATGTCTTCATCACAATTGTGCCCAAGGACAGTTTTTCTAATCATGCTATGTCAAGTTTTAGCACAAACAATGTTATAATTTCCTACTTCCTCTTTTCAGAATCACAAGTTACTAATGAAGAAAAGAAATAAAAGAAAAAACCCTAGAGAGCAACTGTACCCCATCTGTAGAATATTCAAAAAAGAATAGGAATGAAGGCTTATTGCACACACAAACGAGGCTGCAATTTGTGAAAGTTGTGAGAATGAAGTGGGGGTGACTACTGTTAAGAAAATCCTGGCAAACAGAGCCAGGGAAAACCATGGAGATGGTTCACATGCTTGTAGGTCTGATAACAAAAACTATCACAAAAGGCTGCAAAAACCACAACCTTGCACAAATGTCATCGCAACCTTACAGAAAAAATACTTCTATAAGGACATCTGCCAAACAACTCCCTGACCAAACTCGGATTGGTGTCACCTTTGTTATTGATTTTTGTAGTCAAAGATAATGATTTCAAAACAGTTACATCATCCTCCTCATTTTTCCCTTTAAAAACTTTTGTCTTCCTTTACCTCCCTGAATAGGCGTATAGTTTACTATGGCATGTGTGTTTCTATTGCAATGCCCTGTTCACAAATAAACATCTTTTCTTTTGGAGAGACTCTCTGTTATTTAGGTTGACAAAGTAAAATGTAGTTTTCACTATTTTGACTTCATGGCATTTCCTTTAAGTCTCAGGCTCACCAGTGCATGTTTATATGGAACGAAAAAAAAAAAACTATTATTTGAACAGACAGTGCCGCCATAAGAATTTGGGATTTATAAGTACCACGCGCTAACCGACTGCGCCACTGGAGAGTAAACTATCGCAAGAACAAAGAACCAAACACCGCATATTCTCACTCATAGATGGGAATTGAACAATGAGAACACATGGACACAGGAAGGGGAACATCACACTCTGGGGACTGTTGTGGGGTGGGGGGAAGGGGGAGGGATAGCATTAGGAGATATACCTAATGCTAAATGACGAGTTAATGGGTGCAGCACACCAGCATGGCACATGTATACATATGTAACTAACCTGCACATTGTGCACATGTAACCTAAAACTTAAAGTATAATAATAATAAAAGAAAATAAACCAATCCAAATGAAGATTTTAAAAAAAAATTTTAAAAAAAGAATGTGGGATTTAAAGATGGTGCATTCTAACTTCTTGAGGGTCTGAGTTTAACACTGATTCCAGTGTGCTGAGATTCCTTTGTCCTTGGGAATGACCTCCTTGTGTTTGGGTGGTGGATCCCAAGGGCCTCCTTACAGAGACAAGAGAATCTCCAAGTTCAAGGGGACCTTACCTTAAATATTAACCAGTCCCAAATCCATAGAGACAGAAAGATTAGTGGTTGCCAGGGGCTGGGATAAGGGAAGATTGGAGGGTGATTACTAATGGCTTTCTTTTTGAGATGACAGAAATGTTCTGGAATTAGATAGTGGTGATGGTGATACCTGTACACCCTTGTGAATATACTAAAAACTAGTGAATAGTTATACTTTAAAGTGGTAAATTTTGTACTATGTGCAATATCTCAATAAAAATGAATGAAAAGGTCAGTACTATGTTAAAGTTCTTTTGTGTGCATGAGCCCACACACACGTGTCACCAGCCAGTCTACACATTCATATGGTAATGCTCACATCAGCACCCTTGCCATGGGATCACCCAGCTTATGTACAAATACACCCAGGATAGAGCAAGGCACCACCTTTCAAAGAAGCCCCTTCCATTGTTGAATGACTCTTGCTATTAGAAAAGAATCCCACCAGCCAGCTGAAACAGGCTTTGCTGTGGCCTTCACTCACTGGCACTGCTGTTACCCCTTGCAGCTTTAGAAAATGACTTTATTAATCTTTATGAAAAAGATGCCTTAGCAACAACTTTCCCATTACTCCTCGATCATCCCTTCTCCAGATTATATAACCTCAGTGTCATCAACCACACATCCTGAAACTTGGTTTTGAGTCATCTTTCTCATTACTCTCCTCAAAGTGTGTTCAGTTTATCCAGGTTTTTTCAGTAGTGTGGTTTCTTGAGCTGGAAGAAGTACTGCTGAAGTCATCTCATGCAGCTCTCCAAGAAGCAAAGCCCAAGTCCCCAACATCTCCCCTGACATTGTGGTGAACACCAAGAAGCTATAAGATCAGATGTCTTCTCTCAAGTAGGGCTGCCAGATAAAATACAGGACTGTTTAACATGAATTTCAGGTAAACAATGAAATATTTTTTGTATAATCATGTCCTAAAGACTGCCTGGGACACACTTATACTAAAAAAGTATTCATTGTGTATCTGAAATTTGCATTTATTTGAGTACCTCGTACTTTTTGGGTTGACTTTATTTTTTAGTATGGGTTTAGATTCACAACAAAATTGAGCAGTAAGTACGTAAGGTTCCCATGTACCTCCTTCCCCAACAAACCTACATGCACACTTTCAATATCCCACCTCAGACTGATAGGTTTGTTATCACTGACGAGCCAATAATGATACGTCGTTATAACCTAAAGTTCATAGTTTCCATTAGGGTTCACTCTTTATATTGACAAATGCATCATGACAAGTATCCATCATTTTAGTATGATGCGCAGTATTTGGGCTGCCCTAAAAAATTCTCTGTGCGCCACCAATTGATCCTTCCCTGTCCCCAGCCCCTGTAAACATTAAACATCTTACTGTCTCCATACTTTTGCCTTTTCCATAATGTCATCTATATAGCAGGAATCATACAGCATGCAGCCTTTTCAGATTGGCTTTTTTCTTTTGGCAATATGCATTTCAGGTTCCTTCTGATCATTTCATGGCTTGCTAGATCATTTCTTACAATTGCTGAATGGTATTGCATTGTATGAATGTGCCACAATTTGTTTAGGCACTCGCCCATTGAAGGACATCTTAGTTGCTTCCAAATTTTGGTAATGATAGATAAAGCTGCTTAAACATTTGCATACAAGTTTTTGTGTGGACATAAGTTTTCATTTGGGTAATTACCAGGGAGTGTAATTTCTACATCGTATGGCATGTCTATGTTTAGTTTTGTTAAGACTAAGCTTAGTTTTGCAACATTTGGCAACCCTATTTTCATTGAGTTGTACCCCTTTTTAAGAGGCAAAGAACAAGCATATACTTCAATGAGAAAAGGCTGTAAAGGACATCTGAAACTCATGTGTTCAGTCATTCATGCATTCATTTGATATTTATTGAGCACAGTTATGTGCGAGATCCTGGAAGTACAAACATATGTAATGGAAAAAATTCACGCACAAACCAAAGCAACATAACAAGGGCAGTAGGAAAGGCTCCCAATATGCAAGTGACAGAATGAAGAAAAGATGGAGGAATTTTACCTGCAGCAGCTTCAAGAAATGCTCAGAGAGGTATGAACTAGCAATGTAACACATTTATCCAATCAACATTTTTTTACCCTTCTCCTACACTGGGTCTGAGGACACAGCTATCGTGAAACAGGTGACCTCGCCAAGTATCCTACAGAAAAACAAGTAAAGCACATTTGTGCAACTCAGAACTACAAGCTCTTCCTCATGATTTGGACAACAGATGCCTTCAAAGAGTGGTTCTTTTTCCTATATTTTCCTTCCCTTAAGGGAGAATTCCTTCTTCCACCCTAAAAAGAAAACACAACCATCAATTTCCCAAATATGAAGAGGGAAATGCATGTGTGTGTTAACAGTGGTTACCACCTAGTGGAATTTTAAGCTTTAAGGATTTTTCTCCCTAATGCCTGCAATTTCCTAAGTTGAGTCAACATTCAGAACTTCAGCTACTATTTTCCTACGTGAGATTTTTGTTTCTTGTATCCAATGTGCTAGTTAGGTATTTCTTTATAGGCTTTTTAAGATTTACAGGTGTACCTGATCAAAAATAGCTGGAAAGTTCTGAGATTCTTTTACTGGCTAATCCATGTGTACCCAACTGCCAAGCACTTGGCAAGTGACCAAAAGATATGATTTGAAAAGCCAGAATAGCTTGTGCAATAAGTAGCTGACAGATAAAGAAAAATGGCAACTTTATGCTTTAATGGCAATGTAAACTATCTAGAAGGAACATTTATCAGTTCAACAAGAATTGATTTTCTTCACTCTCAACTCCTATGAACAAGTCTTCACTTTCTAAAAGGTAGGAATGTCTGCTCCAGTAATTAATTTATGTGTAACTAGTACATTGTGAGAATCTCTATAAGGCATCTTTCTCTGGCACATATTTTATCTTGATCCTGGATGGAAGATAATACTAACCAAGTGAACTGTTTGTTGACGGGAGCACACTTAAAAGCAGGTATGAATATTTGATTTGATGTACATTAGCAGGACATCGATGCAAGTGTTGTGTGAGTACTGAGACAGATAGGCAAGTGGCGGGGTGAACTTCGCTCCTTAAAATAGTGAGCTCAAGAGATGTAAACTACCTAAGCTGTTTGATTTTGTTCCACATGCTCTTTTAAAATGATACAAGGCAAAAGAGATTTAACTGATTAGTGAAAATCTAGTAACAACGGATGTCTGCTTAATTCATGGAAAATGGGAAGTTTGAATAAATTTCAATATAATATTTGAATTAGGCAAAGTTAATTCTTGTGTTTGCATAAACACAGAGATTGGAGAATTGCTGTGTATTCAACACTTATTCTTTCAAATGACCAATCATTCATTTATTTAGTACATGTATATTGTGCACCTCCTGTATGTCTAGAAACATGCAAGGTTCCAAAAACAAAACTATGATAAAAGTTTTACTCTCAAGGGTAACGTTTAAGTAACAGCCACGATACGGGGTTTGAGAGGTACAGAACCACTAAAAGAGAAGAAAACGGGCACAATTTTGTTTGAGAACTAACAGATTCCAGAAAAGGTGAAGAATTAGGTGGTCTTTGACACAAGCCTTAAAAGAGTAAGTAGGCACTTGCCACACATAGAGGAAAGAAAGTGTAGCAGACAAAGAACAGACCAGTCATGGTTATTAACTATCAACTAGTCCATCTTTACCACTTACTTGCTATTCGTTCCTGGACACAATTGATCTCAGGGAGGTAGTGAGTAGAATGGTGGTTACCAGAGGCTGGAAATGGTAGGAGGGATGTCAGGGAAAAAGAAATGCTGGACAATGGGTACAAACATACAGTTAGAGAGAAGAAATAAGCTCTAGTGTTCAATAGCACACTCGAGTAACTACAGTTATCCTGTATTTCAAAATACCTAGATGAGATTTGCAATGTTCTCGGCACAAAAAATGATAAAAGTTTGAGATAATGAATATTCCAACTACCCTGATCTGATATTTACATATTCACAAATCAAAATATCACATTTACCCTTTTATATTTACAACTATTACATACCAATAAAAATCATGAAGGTATTGGTAACTAATAGCTAACATTAATTCAACATGTACCATGTGTCTAACCTTCTCACCATCATCGTTTCCTCTGACACTCACAGTAACCCTCTGACACAGACACCATCATCACTGTCTGTTTTACAAATAAATAAGAAGAATTGATTTCAATGTGCTTTGGATGAGTAGCACTGAGAAAGCCTTGATTCACTTGGATAAGAATGCAATGTGCTGCCTGGTTCAATTTTACATCTCAGAGCTTTTGTACTCTGAGTGCAATAAATGAGGTGTGTACACAGAAATCAGGGCAGAGTTAAGCTCCTCCTAAGGAGTGAGTCGAGTATTTAGTGATTTGGCTGGATCACCTTAATTTAGATATCTTCACAAAGATATGAACCTATCAATCCAAGATGAAATTTTAACTAACATCAGGGAGATGAGATGGCCATTTCCCTCCGGTGTCAGGAGAACCCCTCTCCAAGAAGCAGAGGCAAGAGACTCTGTTTCTCCTGGGTTTCAGTTGCTGAAGGAAAGGACTTGCCACTGGTGTGTGAGCAAACTTCCTTGGGAGCTGTCTTTGCATATGACCTCTGAATTTTGTTCAGTACATCATTGTTCTAAGGATATATTTAGTGCTTTGTGGCTGTACATTTCAACATTCAGCTGTTGAGTGAGACTATATTAGGAGACATGATGCTCTTGATATCAGCCATTCTTTAAAGGGAATATTTATTATGGAACAAAAGAAAATATGTGCTTCGGTCTAGAATTTAAAGGGACTAACTGCAATGTTTCAAGCATATGTATGTAAATAAAACTTATCTGTCTTGCCATTTTCGGAAGAAAAGTGAATCTTTACATTTGTTTTAGTGTGACTTGTTTCTGATATTCTGACCTAACATTTCCTGGTCACAAAAAAGTATAAATAAAATGTTCTCTTTATGAAAAATAAAACAGGGACTACTAGCACAGGTGACATGAGAAAAATAGTCACTAAAAAAAAAAAAGGAACCAAGAGTGAACCCTGAAATAATCTATGGACTTGGGGTGATAATGATGTGTCAATGTAAGTTCATGGGGTATAAGAAGGGCACCATTCTGGTGGGGGATATGGATAGTGGGAAATGCCATGGTGGAAGAACAGGTGGTAAATCAGAAAGCTCTAGACCTTCAGATCAATTTGTTGTGAACTAAAAACAATTCTAAAAAATAAAGTCATATATATATGTATGTGTGTGCATATATTCACATTACATATATGCATAGAGTATACATATATGCATGTTATATGTATACACACGTACATGTATATGCACATATACACATACATACACACTCACATTTATACGTATACACACATTTAAACACACACATACACACACCCCTAATAACTTTTAAGGGCAAAAACTTTCTTCCCTTCAGAATATCTGCCAAAGTGACTTCAAGTACACAGTTACTCACTTGAGGTAAGGGGTGGCATAAATATCAACTGTTCCATCACTAAGTACATTATGGCCTCTTTCTTGTCCTTCCACTATAGAACAAATAGTCATACAGCCCAGTATGTATAATAGAACTCTCACATGGACCTCTGCAGTGCTTATTTTGCCCCTGTAACTACTGAAAGAGATCTCAATTAAGGATCTTCTTAGAAACTTGAAGTAGTACTTAAGACTTACACATCAACACATGTGTTGGGTAAAAGGAAAATCCTTTAGAAAAATGCAAACTTTAGGAATTAAATGCTCCCCATAAGGACTCACTTATTCCTGTATAAGTGATTGCAGGCAGAAAAACAGAATCTGAATGAATTTGCTTTTTTTCTTAAATGTGGAAAACCTTGAAAAGATAAGAGTGGTATATAGGAGCCAATTAAAATGAAAAGAACAAGGAAAAATGAGAGGCAGTCACTCCTCTCCTCCCAATGGGAGTATGGTGTTTTGAACCATCCATAAATGGAATTTCAGAAACTCAGCAAAAGAATATATTTAACTGACTTTAAATATATTCTGAATTTCATACTCTAAATATATTCTGAATTTCATACTTACTAAAGTGTTTCCAAATGAACATTTTGTATGTTGTTACATGCAAAAACTGCATATTACAAAAGGAAAGGTAGGAGAATTCATCATTCAAGTTTTTATATGCATGTATACTTAAACTTCCACATACTTTACAAATATTAAACTTAAAAAACAAAGCACTCTACATAATTTGCCTTGACAAAGATGTGAAATAATTGTAAGCATAAATAAATGTTAATAAAATACTTTCATTCAGTGCTAAAGGGAGGTATTATTGAATGGTGGACCAAAACAAACTAAATGGCATTTTGATGTCTTTGTGGAAATGACATACCCACAAACCAGTGGCTCAGCACTGATATTAATATATCCTGCTCAGTTGTTGTATTAGTCAGGGTTCTCTTAGAGTGACAGAACTAATATATATATACACACACATATATATGTATATATGTACGTATATATGTGTGTGTGTGTATATATACACACACACACACACACACACACACACACAAAGGGGAGCTTATTAAGCATTAACTTACATTATCACGAGGCCATAATAGGCCATCTGCAAGCTGAGGAGCAAGGAGAGCCAGTCCGAGTCCCAAAACTGAAGAACTTGGAGTCTAATGTTCAAGAGCAAGAAGCATCCAGCACGGGAGAAAGATGTAGGCTGGGAGGCTAGGCCTGTCTTGCCTTTTTGCGTTTTTCTGCCTGCTTTATATTCACTAGAAGCTAATTAGATTGTGCCCACCAGATTAAGGGTGGATCTACTTTCCCCAGCCCACTGACTCTAATGTTAATCTCTTTTGGCAACACCCACACAGACACACCCAAGATCAATACTTTGTACCCTTCACTCCAATCAAGGTGACACTCAGTATTAATCATCACAAGTCCACCCCTTGTCAACTTGAACCCACACACATCTCCTGAGATCATACATAATCTTCAAATAAAGACAATAATGAGGTCATAATTATGCCTAACATAATACAACTATTCTTTGTACAACCGGAAACACACCAATCCCCAACCCAAATACTATTACATAAAGTTAACAATACTTAAATGCTGATATAATGTCAATAAATCTTATGTCACATGATAAAGCAAAGGGAAAAAATGAAGATATTTTCTTAGAACAAGTGTACACATGCATACAAACATGTTTTTAACAAAAAAAGGAGGAAATACTCATGACAATTACAGTCCTTGTTTCTGCAGCTGGTTACGTGGTAGTAGCTGATACTGATGACTATCTTCTTTTACTACCCATTCCGTATTCCCTTTGCCTTCAGCAAGTACCTCAGCAGGTCATGGTTTTTTTCCTGGTGGAGTGACCCAAACCTTCATTCCTGAAGGGCCTGGGTCATCTGTAGTCCTGTCTGGATTGGGCTGTTGTCGTTTCCCATTGACCTTAATCAGAGGGCATGGTAATACTAAGAGATGCCCTAATGGATCTCCTGTAGTCCATGCATACTCTTCCTGACCTCCGTTGTGGAATAGTAGACTGATTTCATCTTAATAGTCCGGGTCAATCACCCCAGCCAACACTGTAACTCCCTTCTTAGCCTGTTGACTTAAAGGTAGGAGGAGCCCAAAGTGTCCTGGCAATCTGAACTTCCAGTTTAATGGGATCGTTGTTGTGTCTCCTGGTGGCAGCATTCCTCTCTCTGGAACTAAGACCTCTAGGCCAGCAGAACATAATGTCGCAGGAAGAGGAAGCAACAATTTTGCTAGTGGATCACTAGGGGTGATTGTGAGTGGTGTCACCTCCACTTCCACTCCTTGATTCCTGGACCCATGAATCCTGGCTATGGGAGAAACAGTACCACATATTGGATGCCGATTCAGAGTATACACGGCCTTCTGGAGAACTTTGCCCCAGCCCTGCAGTATTGTCACCTAGTTGGCATTGTAATTGAGACTCCAAAAGGCCATTCCACCATTCTATCAATCCAGCTGCTTCAGGATGAAGGGGAACATGGTAAGACCAGAGAATTCCATGAGCATGATCCCAATGCTGCACTTCTTTAGCCACAAAGTGAGTGCCTTGGTCAAAGGCAATGCTGTGTGAAATACCATGATGGTGGATAAAGCATTCCATGAGTCCACAGATGGTAGCCTTGGCAGAAGCATTGCATGCAGGATAGGCAAACCCATATCTGGAGTAAGTGTCTATTCCAGTGAGGACAAACTTCTGCCCTTTCCATGATGGAAGAGGTACAATATAATCAATCTAACACCAGGTGGCTAGCTGGTCACCCCGAGGAATGGTGCCACATCGAGGGCTCAGTGATGGTCTCTGTTGCTGGCAAATTGGGCACTCAGCAGTGGCCGTAGCCAGGTCAGCCTTGGTGAGTGGAAGCTCATGTTGCTGAGCCCATGCGTAACCTCCATCCCTGCCACCATGGCCATTATGGTCATAGTCCCATTGGGCAATGACAGGGATGGCTCGGGAAAGAGGCTGAGTGGTGTCCACAGAATGGGTCATCCTACCTACTTGACAACTGAACTCCTCCTCTGCTGACTTCACCTGTTGGTGAGCACTCACATGGGATACAAATATCTTGTTTTTTACCACTCAGAGAGGACGATCCACATACCTCTTCCCCAAATTTCTTAGTCACCAATTTTCCAATCATGCTTCTTCCAAAGTCCCTGACCATCCAGCCAAACCACTGGCTACAGCCCATGAATCAGTATATAATCGCACATCTGGCCATTTCTCTGTCCATGCAAAGTGCACAACCAGGTGCACTGCTCAAAGTTCTGCCCACCGGGAAGATTTCCCTTCACCACTGTCCTTCAGGGATGTCCTAGAAAGGGGCTGTAGTGCTTGAGCTGTCTACTTTCGGGTGGTGCCTGCATATTGTGCAGAACCATCTGTGAACCGGGCTCTAGTCTTTTCTTCCTCTGTCAACTGATCATAGGGAACTCCCCATGAGGCCATCGGTGCAGGCTGGGGGAGAGAAGGCAGGGTGGCAGGAGTGGAGACAATGGGCATTTGAGCCACTTCCTCATGTAACTTACTTGTGCCTTCAGGACCTGCTTGAGCCCGATCTTGTATATACCACTTCCATTTGATGATGGAATGCTGCTGTGCACGACGCACTTTATGGCTAGGTGGGTCAGAAAGCACCCAGTTTATGAAAGGCAGTTCAGGCTGTATGGTGACTTGATGACCCATAGGTAAAGGTTAAGTTTCCACCAAAGCCCAGTAACAGGCCAAGAGCTGTCTCTCAAAAGGAGAGTAGTTATCTGCAGAAGATGGCAGGGACTTGCTCCAAAATCCTAGAGGCCTCCACTGTGATTCACCTATGGGGGCCTGCCAAAGGCTCCAAACAGCATCCCTATCTGCCACTGACACCCCAAGCACCATTGGATCTGCTGGTCATATGGCCCAAGTGGCAGAGCAGCTTGCACAGCAGCCTGGACCTGTTGCAGAGCCTTCTCCTGTTCTGGACCCCACTCAAAACTGGCAGCCTTTCAGGTCACTCAATAAATGAACCACAATAATACACCCAAATGAAAAATGTGTTTCCTCCAAAATCCAAATAGGCCCACTAGGCGTTGTGCCTCTTTCTTGGTTGTAGAATGGGCCAAATGCAGCAACTTATCCTTTACCTTAGAAGAAATATCTCGACAGGCCCCACACGACTGGACCTCTAAAAATTTTACTGAGGTAGAAGGTCCATTAATTTTCACTGGATTTATTTCCCATCCTCTGGCACGCAAATGTCTCACCAATAAGTCCAGTGTGTTTGCTACTTCTTTTCACTGGATCCAATCAGCATAATATCATCAATGCAATGGACCAGTGTGATGTCTTGTGGAAGCAAAAAGCAATCAAGGTCTCTCCAAACGAGATTATGACACAAAGCTGGAGAAGTGATATATCCCTAAGGTAGGAGAGTAAAGGTATATTGCTGCTAAAGGCAAATTGCTTCTAGTGGGCCTTATGGACAGGAATGGAAAAAAAGGCATTTGCCAAGTCAATGGCTGCATACCAATTACCAGAAGATGTGTTAATTTGCTCAAGCAATGAAATCACATCTGGTACAGCAGCTGCAACTGAAATCACCACTTGGTTAAGCTTACAATAATCCACTGTCATTCTCCAAGATCCATCTGTCTTCTGCACAGGTCAAATAAGAGAGCTGAATGGGGATGTGGTGGGAATCACCACCCCTGCATCTTTCAAGGTGCATTGATGGTGACACTAATCTCCACAATCCCTCCAGGGATGGGATACTGTTTTTATTCACTATTTTTCTAGGTAGGAGCAGCTCTAATGGCTTCCATTTGGCCTTTACCACCATCTTTGAATCTATATTTCAGCTAACCAAGCAAATAAACTATTAGAACCTTTTTTTAACTCCCCAGCTGCAACATTAAAAGCAGAGTCCCTACTTAGTGGGCCCAAATCAATAAATTCAGCCTGATCCAACTCTATGTTCTTTCCACCATTATCCCATACCCTTAATATCTATTCCCATGCCTGTTCTCCAAGATTTCTGTTTATATCAATTATAGAACTCAAATGGTTCTTTTCGAGTGTAGCGCACCTCCTCATGGGTCACATTCTCAACCTCACCTCTAGGGGCCTGCTGCGACTTTAGTCTAGAAGCAAACAGGGGTGTCAGGGGTGGCTCCTGAGAAGAATCAACATATTTTGCCTGGCAACTGCCTCAGGGGAGGCCATCACTGTTGCCTCAGGCAGCACAGGGTTTATCTGCTCAGACAAAGGTGGAAAGGCTGATGGCAGCATGGGTCAGGGAAGGGATGTTGCCATTACAGGGGATGGGGAAGCTGTTCCTTCTGGCAAAAAAGGTTCATCGGAGTTTACAAACTCAGTGTCCCCAGCTTCATCAGGGTTCTCCCTCACCGTCCCCATTCCAAGTTGCAGGGTCCTATTCTTTTCCAATCAATGCCCTCACTTTAACAGTAGACATCTGGCGAGGCTGTGCATGCATCTTTCATTGAAGGTCAGCCACTCGCATGATAAGAGCTTGTGTCTGTTTTTCCACAATTTCAGCTCTTTCACATATATGTGTGTGTGTGTGTGAATATATATACATACACACACATACACACACACACACACACACACACACACAAAGGGGACTTTATTAAGCATTAACTTACAAAATCACAAGGTCCCATAATAGGCTGTCTCCAAGCTGAGGAGCAAGGAGAGCCAGTCCGAGTCTCAAAACTGAGAAACTTGGAGTTCAATGTTCGAGGGCAGGAAGCATCCGGCACAGGAGAAAGATGTAGGCTGGGAGGCCAGGCCTGTCTCGCCTTTTCACATTTTTCTGCCTGCTTTACATTCGATGGAAGCTGATTAGATTGTGCCCACCAGATTAAAAGTGGATGTGCCTTCCCCCGCCCACTGACTCAAATGTTAATCTCTTTTGGCAACACCCACACAGACACACCCAGGACTAATACTTTGTATCCCTCAATCCAATCAAGTTGACACTCAGTATTAACCATCACAGTTAATCATTTATTGTTTATTTTTTGTCAAGAACACAGATGTTAAGGTGCTTTTAATAATTTTATTAAGGCCATAGATTATATATAATTTTTTGAAGTCATACTTTCTTTGGAATTGCCTCTTTAACCTAATGAATAAATACAAAAGAATGCACAGATAAAATAGGTTTTGTATTTTTTTATTACAGAAAAATGTACTTTACCATGCCCGTGCTTTCTACATTTTTGGAACTGATACAGATCCACAGAGGCCAAATCTAAAACTAAATTATCTTTAATGTTAAAATTTAATTCACCAGGTGTATAATTCTGCAATTGCTGCTTTCTCACAGAACTATCTTGGTTTCATTCAAAAGATGACAGAAACAAGGTCTGGCATTTAACAAACAGACTAACGAGAGAAGAGATATACTGATTTATACAAGATTATCAAAGCACTGTCATGTGGTTCAGTGTAGCTCAAATTATGCTTATATCACATAACATAGGTTCAAGTTTTTCCTTCAGTCATCAGAATAACAGAGGTTAAAGAGACAACTGAATAACTGCCACTCTTGCTGCAGCTGTTTAAAAAATGAAATTTAGTAAGTGTGATACACATTTCTTCAAATAAAATATTCCAGTACTTACATCAATCTTGAGTTATTAAGATTAAATACGCACTACTTACAGTCTCTGACACAATTTTATTTTGGAACACAGCGATTTATTTTTCAAGTTGACACTCTTCACCAACCAAAAAGAATTCTTTCATGATACTCTTCCAAGTCCTGGATACTCTACAACAAAAATTCTAGTTCACTGACAAACCACTGCTTTACATCTCACGTTTTAAACAGGGTAAATTAAATGTCAAAAGGAAACAGCTTTTCATATTCAAAGGATGCTGGTTATTTATTTCAAATTTAAAAACTGTAATCAATGCATGGACCTCCAAATACCCACTTAAATTTTGTAATGCCAGATTTCAGTGAAATATTATTATTATGGCAGTTCCATCAGTCATGTACTTTGCTTGAAAAAAATGAGTTGATGAACATCTTAAGGTCAAGATGGAGCAAAGACAGAAAAAAACTGGCAGTCTGATATTATAAAATAACATATTTTTTCACCAGGTAGCAACCCATTTATTATTGCTAATAGTCCACATAACACAGTTTCCATTGAAGGGATAAACTTCTCTGTGATACTGAAATGGCATCCTTCACTGGGTAATACCAGAGGTTCATTGCCTCATGCCAGGGAAATAAAGGACATGGACAACCCGAGGAGTAAGTTTAAGAGTGGAGGTTTAATAGGCGAAAGAAAAACAGAATAACTCTCTTTCCTGCAGAGAGAGAGGGGTGCTACCCAAGTGGGTCTTCGATTTTGTGGTGAAGTGCATGGGGTTTTATGACTGACTTGAGGAGGCGGTGTCTAACTTACATAGGACTCAAAGATTGGTTGGACCAGGTGTGATGTTTATATAGCACGCAAAGAACCTGGCTGCCCCATGCTAATCTTTTTATTATGCAAATGGGTTTTCTAGTGGGCTAGTGAGTGCCATGTTGTCTGCTCCCTACTGCACATGTGGTTGGCAAGGAAAGGGGAAGATGGAGCCACCATGTTGGACATGCCTAGCTTCCAGGTAGCCTTTTCCTATTAGCACAGCTGCCGGCATTCACCCGTGTAAGCTTCCAGCTTGGTTATCTATGTTTGCAGCTCAATTTTACAGGCTGCTCTCTGTTAGAAAAGAAATGATTTGGGGGCTTCTTTTCATTAAAAGGGAAACCTTACCAAGGCTGGTATCAAACCATGGGCAGAAGTAGCCATAAGGGCAATGTCAGATGAGCACCCAAATTTGTAATCTCCCAATAGGTTCACCTTGCCTGCTACCCAGACAAAGTCGATCTCTCAAGATGGGAACTGCAATAGAGAAAGAGAAATTCACACAGAGCCAGCTGTGCAGGAGATCAGAGTTTTATTATTACTCCAGGAGCAGAGTCTTTAAGGACAACTTGGTGGGTGGGGTGAAGCCAGTGAGCCAGGAGCTCTAATTGGTGAGGGATGACATCATAGGGAGTTGAAGCCGTCCTCTTGTACTGAGTCAGTTACTGGGTCAGGGGCACAGGATCAGATGACCCAGTTTACTGATCTGGGTGGTGCCAGCTGATCTGTCACATGCAGGGTCTGCAAAATATCTCAGGCACTGATCTTAGGAGCAGTTTAGGGAGGCTCAGAATCTTGTAGCCTCCAGCTGCATGACTCCTAAGAAATAATTTTTTTTTTTTTTTTTTTTTTTTTTTAGCTGCACCAAAGGCGTATCCTAGCTTTATTAAAGGGCCCGCGCCGCAGAGTCAATATAAAAACCCAAAAAGTCCCATCAGTTTAATAACAATAAAAAACCCCAAAAGTGGAAAACTGAGGGGGCAGGGGAAGAGACCCCTGGGCCAGGGGCACGAGGAGCCCTGCTCATGGCACCAGGCCTGGCCGCAGGGTCCCCCGGTATTGCTGTTGCTACGAGGTTGGGGGGCAGCGATTGTCCTTTGGGAGCCACCGTTCTCCTGGGTCGGGGACCCTCACCTCTTCTGGGGTGTGCTCAGCTTCTGCATGCCCCGGATCTTGTCCAGCAGGCCAGAAATGAAGGCCTCTGTGGGTTTGTAACAGTCAACCAGCAGCTCCTTGACCCTGGCAGCCCGGGCATCGTCACTCTCCATGTCCAGGAGCTCATCCACGTCAATCTCCAGTTCTGGGATCTCCTCTTCCTGGCAGTCGTAGAGGCGCGTGAGCTGCTCCAGGATCCACTCCTCTAGGTTGAGGCGCTTCCGTAGCTCCTTGCGGTCATACTTGACGGTGACCTTCCCTTGGCGCCTCACTGGGCCCTCATCGTCCGCCCCGCCCGGGCCCTCTCCTGCGGCCCCGGGGGGGCTCTGAAAGTAGACGCGTGGTCCTGGGCCGCCACTGCCCGGCCCGGGGGCCGGGGCCGCCAACGCCGCGCCCCCCGCGGTGCCGCTGTCCGCCATGGCGGCCGCCAGGGCCACGTGCGCGCGTCGGGCCCCTCCCTGCGCCACCGCCTCCGGGACGCCCGCCGGCTGGCTCGGGTTAGCTCGCCGGCTCCGCTCCGCGCGGCTCCGCGGCGAGGGCGGCGGCGGGGGCCGACTCCTAAGAAATAATTTCTAATCTTGTGGCTAATGTTAGTCTACAAAGGCAATCTAGTCCCCAGGCAAGAAGAAGACCTCCTTTGGGAAAGGGTTGTTATCATCCTTATTTTAAACTATAAACTGAGTTTCTCCCAAAGTTGGTTCACCCTGAGCCCAGGAATGAACAAGGACAGCTTGGAGGTTGGAAGCAAGATGGAGTCGATTAAGTTAGATCTCTTTCACTGTCTCAGTGATAATTTTGCAAAGGTGGTTTCAGGGGCAGAATTGGAATGGGGACAAAACAAAACAAAACAAAAATTCCAATTAATTATACCCTGTATTATACAAACAGTGAAAAAGAAAAATAAGGACAATGAATGTAGAGTTCAGGAAAAGATTTAGTGCATTTTTACACCCTTTCCTATTGCATTTTCTTCATTTGGTTTATATTTTGCTCTTTCCAAGTTAGATGCTTGCTTATTTTAGTTGCTGTACATAATACCTGCTTAGTAAGTAGTCAATAAATATCATTGAAATTGACATTCCAAAAGACCCAAGTCCTAACAAGAAATCTCAAAAGAAAGGAAAATAAGTCCACAAACTGTCATGATAATCATGTGATATAATAAAATATGAAACCGTAGCAAGTACAGTTTGCCATAATTTATAGAATGGGTATGTTCCCAAGCTGTCGAAAGCTAACACAGTATTTTGAAATCATAGAACAAGACTTCACAAAATTCCCTGATAAAAGTAAGTGTGGATTTGAAACTGCTTTTGCAAAAATTATAACTGAGGAAATTATGACAGTGAAAGAAATCAGACCTAACTGGCCCCATCCTGCTTCTAACCTTTAAGCTGTCCTTGTTCATTCCTGGACATAGGCCGAACTAACCTTGGGAAGAAATTTAGTATCTCATTTAACTCTGAAACAAAATTGATAATGGCCCTTACCCGAATAGACCCCTTCTTGCCTGGGGACCAGTCTGCCTTTGTAGGACTAACAAATTAGCTTTAAGATTATAAATTACTGTTTAGGAGTCATGCAACCTCTTGCTTCAAGTGTCTGAACCTCCCCAAATTGCTCCTGGAGATAACATCACTATTGTAAAACCTAAGATCAATTCTTGAGATATTTTGCAGACCCTGCCCTTGATGGATCAGCTAGGTCCAATAACGCAGGAATAATTAAGGGAAAGGTAAGATGGGGAGTGGATGAGCTCAGATCTCTTTCACTGTCATAATTTTCTCATTGATATAATTTTTGTAAAGTCAGTTTCACAATTTGTGGAGTGGTCACTGTGCAACACATTATGCCAAGTATCCTTGGCTGCATTCCAAGATAAAAGGGTAGAAAGAATGGAAAGAACAGTTACAACTTCAGAAAGCTTCAGTGTTCATCAATGGGCAAGAATCCCTGTGATAAGAAAATGCTGTTACATTCTTTAAGTGATGGTCCTAGATCATGATTTATGTGAATTATGCCCTTTCAATGCTTTCTTCAGCTTTTACCTAGAGATTCTGTACTTTCTAGTTTATAGTGGTTTTAGTAATCTCTGTTTAAATGGAGTCACACAAAACCATTGTAGAAAGCTTCACTGAGATGTTTGTTTCCAACATTTTTATTTCCATATATTTTAGGTTTAAACAATCTGATGCATTTTATCTGTATAGCTAGCTCTTTAGTAACCTCCATCACAACCATTCTTTAACATGTGCGATCTCTGTCTTTCGATCTGTCCCTAACTTCACTTGTATAACAAATCTTTAGAGTCGCAACACCGAGAGAAGTTGTACAGTGCTATTCTAATTTGGGCTTATTGATTTACAATGCAATTTCATTCTATTTAACACATGCTTTCTTTGATTGGGCTGGTTGTCACCGGGAAAAACTCAGATTTACGTATTTTTAAAGTGAACCTGACAAGTAATTCTAATCATGGAAGAATTACCAACTTTCTCCTGAAGGTAACTTGTACAAGATTAAGCAATGTTCTCATGCTGACAGGTCACCTGATGATGCAATGATTAAGTTTACGCTTTTAACCCCTTTAGGACATTAATTATATTCCTTTGAACTTAGCCCCTTCTCCTTTTAATTTCTGTCATGTGCCCAAAAAAGACAGTTCTATTTTGCTGTGTACTGCAAAATCAAAAAAGGTTTGAGTCCAGAAATTTCATAGTACACAGGAAGTACAGAACTCACGTCTCCAAAATCCAGGTATATTCTCCTTAAAGGCCTCCTAATCTCATATGCCAAACCATCAATTGAAAAGTTCATATAAATACAAATATGGCTAAAATCATATAAATGCATCACATACATGCTCTGTGCATTTATGCCGCACGCTGTATTTTGCTTCCATTATTTATTTTCATTTCAATAGCTTTGGGGGTACAAGTGGTTTCTGGTTACATGAATGAATTGTACAGTGGTGAGGTCCAGGCTTTTAGTGCACCCATCACCCAAATAGCATACATTGTACCTAACAGGTAATTTTTCATCCCCTACCTCCTACCATTCTCTCCTCTTCTGAGTCTCCAATGTCTATTGTACTACTCTGTATGTTTTTGCATAGTCACAGCTTAGCCCCCACTTGTAAGTGAGAACATGTGGTATTTGCTTTTCCATTCCCGAGTTACTTCACTTAGGATAATAGCTTGCAATTCCATCCAAGTTGCTGCAAAAGGTATTATTTCATTCTTTTTTTTATGGCTGAGTAGTATTCCATGGTGTGTGTGTGTGTATGTGTGTGTATGTGTATAAAACACACTTTCTTTAGCCACACATCAGTTGGTGGGCACTTAGGTTGATTACATATCTTTATAATTGTGCACTGTGCTACGATAAACATATGTATGTGGGTTCTTTATTATATAACGACCTCTCTTCCTTTGTATAGATACCTAGTAGTGGGATCACTGGATCAAATAGTAGATCTACATTTAATTCTTTGAGAAATCTCTATATTGTTTTCCATAGAGGCTATACTGATTTACACTGCTACCACCAGCATATAAGTGTTTCATTTCCACCACATTCATGCCAACAGCTATTGTTTTTTGATTTTTTAATAACAGCCATTCTGGCTGGGGTAAGGTGGTATGTCATTGTAGTTTTAATTTTCATTTCCTTGGTGATTAGTGATGTTGAGCATTTTTTCCTATGTTTCTTGGCCATTTGTATATCTTCTTTTGAGAAATGTCTGTTCATGTAGTTTGTCCAATTTAATGGGATTATTTGCTTTTTTGCTTGCGGATTTGAGTTCCCTATAAACTCTAGGTATTAGTTCTAATATGGTTTGGCTGTGTCCCCACCCAAATCTCATCTTGAATTCCAACATGTTGTGGGTAGAACCCAGTGGGAGGTAACTGAATCATGGGGGCAGGTCTTTCCCATGCTGTTCTCGTGATAGTGAATAAGTCTCATGAGATCTGGTGGTTTTAAAAGGGGAGTTTCCCTACACAAGCTCTCTTCTCTTGTCTGCAGCCATGTGAGATGTGCCTTTCACCTTCCGCCATGATTGTGAGGCCTCCCCAGCCATTTTGTAAACTGCCCAGTCTTGGGTATGTCTTTATCAGCAGTATGAAAATGGACTAATACAAGTTCCTTATCAGAGGTATAGCTTGCAGCTATTTTCTCCCATTCTGTTGGTCTTCTGTTTACTCTGTGAATTTTTAGCTTATAATGTTTATTTATCTATTTCTTCCTCAATACTAACAATGGGAGCACAGTTTCTACATTCTGAATAAGATCATGGAAAATCTACAATGGGAAGAAGATTAAAGGATTGGTGCAGCTGTCAGAGTTGAATTCCAAAACCTACCGACTGGCTGTGGAGCTGTTTAGATGTTCAACGCATCATCTTAGTTTCCTTACTTGTTCTGCATGCACTTCAGATGCTATTTCTAAAATTATATTTGAAACGAGATTAGTTGTTAGATTTTGCTATAGCATTAGTGGGGGCAGTGAGTTATACTTCTATAAAACATGTTACATTCTTATAATTAGAAGGCTCTTGTTATTTTGTATAGCTTAACCTAGCCCACTATGAAAATGTACCAATGTGTTTGCTCTTGCTTCTCTAGTTCTTTTAATTGTGATGTTAGGGTGTCAATTTTAGATCTTTCCTGCTTTCTCCTGTGGGCATTTAGTGCTATAAATTTCCCTCTACACACTGCTTTAAATGTGTCCCAGAGATTCTGTTATGTTGTGTCTTTGTTCTCATTGGTTTCAAAGAACGTCTTTATTTCTGCCTTCATTTCGTTATGTACCCAGTAGTCATTCAGGAGCAGGTTGTTCAGTTTCCATGTAGTTGAGTGGTTTTGAGTGGGTTTCTTAATCCTGAGTTCTAGTTTGATTGCACTGTGGTCTGAGAGACAGTTTGTTATAATTTCTGTTCTTTTACATTTGCTGAGGAGTGTTTTACTTCCAATTATGTGGTCAATTTTGGAATAAGTGTGATGTGGTGCTGAGAAGAATGTCTATTCTGTTGATTTGGGGTGAAGAGTTCTGTAGATGTCTATTAGGTCCGCTTGGTGCAGAGCCGAGTTCAATTCCTGGATATCCTTTTTAATTTTCTGTCTCGTTGATCTGTCTAACGTTGACAGTGGGGTGTTAAAGTCTCCCATTATTATTGTGTGGGAGTCAATGTCTCTTTGTAGGTCTCTGAGGACTTGCTTCAGCAAAGTCTCAGGGTACAAAATCAATGTGCAAAAATCACAAGCATTCTTATACACCAATAACAGACAAACAGCCAAATCATGAGTGAACTCCCATTCACAATTGCTTCAAAGAGAATAAAATACCTAGGAATCCAACTTACAAGGGATGTAAAGGACCTCTTCAAGGAAAACTACAAACTACTGCTCAATGAAATAAAAGAGGATACAAACAAATGGAAGAACATTCCATGCTCATAGGTAGGAAGAATCAATATCATGAAAATGGCCATACTGCCCAAGGTAATTGATAGATTCAATGCCATCCCCATCAAGCTACCAATGACTTTCTTCTCAGAATTGGAAAAAACTACTTCAAAGTTCATATGGAACCAAAAAAGAGCCCACATTGCCAAGACAATCCTAAGCAAAAAGAACAAAGCTGGAGGCATCACGCTATCTGACTTCAAACTATACTACAAGGCTACAGTAACCAAAACAGAATGGTACTGGTACCAAAACAAAGATATAGACCGATGGAACAGAACAGAGCCCTCAGAAATAATAGCACACATCTACAACCATCTGATCTTTGATAAACCTGACAAAAACAAGAAATGGGGAAAGGATTCCTGATTTAATAAGTGGTGCTGGGAAAACTGGCTAGCCATATGTAGAAAGCTGAAACTGGATCCCTTCCTTACACCTTATACAAAAATTAATTCAAGATGGATTAAAGATTTAAATGTTAGACCTAAAACCATAAAAACCCTAGAAGAAAACCTAGGCAATACCATTCAGGACATAGGCATGGGCAAGGACTTCATGTCTAAAACACCAAAAGCAATGGCAACAAAAGCCAAAATTGACAAATCGGATCTAATTAAACTAAAGAGCTTCTGCACAGCAAAAGAAACTACCCATCAGAGTGAACAGGCAACCTACAGAATGGGAGAAAATTTTTGCAATCTACTCATCTCACAAAGGGCTAATATCCAGAATCTACAAAGAACTCAAACAAATTTACAAGAAAAAAAACAAACCCATCAAAAAGTGGGTGAAGGATATGAACAGACACTTCTCAAAAGAAGACATTTATGCAGACAAAAGACACATGAAAAAATGCTCATCACCACTGGCCATCAGAGAAATGCAAATCAAAACCACAATGAGATACCATCTCACACCAGTTAGAATGGCGATCATTAAAAAGTCAGGAAACAACAGGTGCTGGAGAGGATGCAAAGAAATAGGAACACTTTTACACTGTTGGTGGGACTGTAAACTAGTTCAACCATTGTGGAAGACAGTGTGGTGATTCTTCAAGGATCTAGAACTAGAAATACCATTTGACCCAGCCATCCCATTACTGGGTATATACCCAAAGGATTATAAATCATGCTGCTATAAAGACTCATGCACATGTATGTTCATTGTGGCACTATTCACAATAGCAAAGACTTGGAACCAACCCAAATGTCCATCAATGATAGACTGGATTAAGAAAATGTGGCACATATACACCATGGAATACTATGCAGCCATAAAAAAGGATGAGTTCATGTCCTTTGTAGGGACATGGATGAAGCTGGAAACCATCATTCTCAGCAAACTATTGCAAGGACAAAAAATCAAACACTGCATGTTCTCACTCATAGGTGGGAATTGAACAATGAGAACACATGGACACAGGAAGGGGAACATCACACACCGGGGCCTGTCAATGGGGTGGGGGGAGGCGGGAGGGATAGCATTAGGAGATATACCTAATGTAAATGACGAGTTGATGGGTGCAGCACACCAACATGGCACATGTATACATATGTAACAAACCTGCACGTTGTGCACATGTACCCTAGAACTGAAAGTATAATTAAATAAACAAATAAATAAAAAAGAAAATGTACCAATGGACATTCATCTTGGCTTTTTTGAGGACAGTAGATTACATTTTTCTAATCGTATCCTCCTATCTATCTTCGTTCACAAATATATGTGCACCATTTTGTGTTGATACTTTTTTTGGAAGTTTATATTAATTAACCACCTCTAACAAGTTATTACTCTACTTGTAAAGTAAGGGAGAGAGAAGTACAAGAGGAACGAACAAGACGGATTTCATTTTGTGTCTCCTCTCTGCCTAACCCTGCTAGGTATTTCACATATATTATCTTTCATTAGCTCACATTTATGGTTTAACATTCAAGAGTTACAAAAAAATAAAACGCATAAATTCTGCATAATTAAATGTGACTCCTGAGCAGAACATGCTTTCTCTGCTGAGACTGGCAGCTGAGCTTTGTTTCACCAACGGATCCAGTTGTGACTTGTAGGCTTCCTGATTTCTGGCTGATGGACAGGCTTGCAAGTCAGCCGAGTGACAAATCTGAAAACAAATCAAGAGTGGGCATGTGCCAGTGACTTCCTGGAAGACAAACATCACAGCCCTGAACTTAATTCTGACACCCTGGGCGTAAGAAAAAGTTCTGCCAAAGTTAGGTTCAAGCAGAGAATCGCAGCACTGGATGGAAACTGGAGGGAATCATTCCCAGGGCATGCAAATTCTAAGATGGCCCAGGATGCTCGGCAACGTTTTATCTTGTGTTTGAGACAGTCTTTATTTTTCACGTGATGCATGTGCATGAGCTCCTGGCCTGCAGAATGAGTATTATGTTAGAGTAATCCAGTCCTGTCTTCTCCTAGGATTCTTAAATCTCTTCCATGCCTCTGAGCATGTGCCAGCAATGCGGCATGCTTTCCCTAGCCATCCTTCCAAGAAAATCCTTTGAGAATATTAAATTCATTCAGAAGAACATTCTCATCCCAATAAGATTTCTCTGTTTTTCCTTTGAGCTTTTTGGTAAAAGATGCCACATTTACTCATTGATTTATGGCTTCCCAGGAATCTGGAGTCTCACCTTTCATGCAATGGATTCTCTCTGCATATGTATTATTAATTATCTAAGGTTTGTGATAGGACAAACTATCCTCAGGCAACCAATATTGCTTACCTTTAAAATGGGAACATGAGACAGAATCAAGGAATAGGGGCTGACCAAAGGAAAGGCAAAGAGAAGCAATGCCATGATTCCTATCTCCTCTATCCCCCAATCTTTCCTTCAATACAGAAAGCAGTGGAAATGATTCAAGCAATGCTAAATGATCCTGGTCGTTTTTCCCTGGGTCTTCTAATATCTGACTCTTCCTCCAGAAGAGGGATTTTTATCATCCAGCACGATTTCCACTGTATATCAAGAAATCTTAACTCCAAACCGCTTTCAAAGTCAGGAAAATTACAATTTTGTAGAACAGGAAATGCCTGGGAAAGGCTGTAGCAACTGCAGCAGCCCAGAGACGTCCTCATCTTTCATGGCGTAAGAGAAGCAACCACAATTCTACACACCACAGGCAGACTGGCTATCACCTAGGAGAGAAGGAACAATTGCTTCCTACTGGCTGTTAGCACCAGAAATAGCTGTTTTATCTCTTACTCCCTGAGTTCTTCTAAAAGCCAGGACAGTGGGTAAACCTGTGTTTCCCTTAAAAAACTCCTACAGTGTTGCTGAGTTCTTCCTTCTTGTAGGATGAGTGTGTCTTCAGGGGATACACCTCCCACTGTGGGGATTTGGCTCTTGAAGGTATCTTCTCCCTCCTTGACTCCTGCCCTGCAAGCTGCCACACACGTGTCTATGTATTGCAATTGTTGGCCCTAACTGAGGCTTCCTGTCCTGCCCCCAGTGTCCCTAGGTCCTCAGATAAATCAGCTGATTCAAATTAATTGAAGGTGGGTGGGGAGGTCAACGCATTATCTAGTGTTGAAAATTCTCTATTATTCTCATTTTCAGCCACATCAGACCTCCTGTCATATAGCATTATCTAGATATTCTGCACACCAGATGTACTCATTCACTGCTGCTTACCATTTATCTTTCTAAAATGAAAATTCTTTCCTAAATATCATTTGTGAATTTCAAAAGAGGTGGCAAACATACAATGATTCTCTAGGAAATAGCTTAGAAAGTTGGAATAAGACAAGCAAACTGAATAGTGATTTGACTGCAGTGTCTTTCTATTCAAGGACAAATTTGATCATTTTTAAAAAGAGCTCTAATCTCCACTATCCATTAAACCTAGGAAAGTCTTAAACATTATTGTCTTGATATCAAACGGCGTATTACAGGAAAAGAAAGTGCATTCAGTTTTACTATTCAAGGAGTTAGAATTACTACTCATGGAGTACTTAATTTCTCATGAATAAAGTTTTAAAAGAAAAATGTATATATATTGCTATTTAAGGCAATGACTATATACTTTTATGACATCTGTAAATTTGCACTGAGCTCTGCAGCTGACTACATTCTTTCACACACATTAGCTATCTGCAAGGCTCAACAGAAGGGTTTATATTAGCAGTTCCTCTTTACAGATGATTTAGCTGAAGGTCCTACATGAAAATGAACTTTCTGTGAATGAGAGTTAAATGGTAGACCCAGAATACAAACACAAGACTTCTAATTCAAAATTTTATGCCCTTTCACAAAGCATTTAAAAATTAACTTACAAAAAATTTCTCTTCTGGAAAATGCATGAGACAAATTATCTCCATCATTGTACCCGTTTTTCTACCATTTTTAAAATTCATAAAATGTTTATTGGAATTAACTTCAAAAATGATGGCTAGTTCACTTATATTTGAATGCTAAAAGCATAAGGACTTGAGGTAATGATTTTGTACTTGATTATATTTGCAATCTACTTTATAACCAGTTACCAATTTTTTCATCTTCACCTACAGAGACTTTAGAAATTTAGGCTATTTACCACGCTTGCCTAACTAAAGATATTATAAACATAATGCAAGACGGAGAAGGCTGAGGTGAATGAGTTGTCAGGGTAGTGTTGTGTGTAATCTGAGCATAAAACACTCAACAAACGAGCACTGTTATTTCAGGATCTACCCCTTTTCTACATTGCCCCACAGAACTGGGGGATGACTCTCTCAATGCGCCTTGTATAACAGACCAGCTTGAATTAAGAGGTTCCTTTGAAATCCTGTCGTAAAAGGTACAGTTAGGATTTAAAAATAGAAGAGTTGAAATGGAGGACCTTCTTTCAAATTCCCTTCTAGCATCATGCTTGATGTTAGAGATTATAATCTGTCATAGTGTAACAATTTATATTTAGTGACTCAAAAATCCCCGCATGCCAAAGGTGAAAATGACTTAGGTACTTTTCTTATATCATTCCCTTACAGAAGCCATCTGTTACTTCCAAGAGCTGCTTGGAAACACCATGCAGGATGTATCTTAATGTTGTACTTAAGTACATTGATCTTTTCCTCTTGACATTTTCTGACTCTCTTATAATAGCTTTCAACTCTAGCATCTTTCTTGGACTGGAGTGTGGATGTAATGTCAGCTTTCCCTGATGAACTGGAATTACCAACCTGAGACTTTTGAACACTGCTCTAAGAATGCTGCACCCAAGAAAGATGGCAAAGGAATCTGAAAAGCTGTGAAAATATAGATCTCATTAACCAGGTCATTATTTTGACATTGTGCCTTGATTTTTGATCATAAGGAGTAGGTAGAAATGAAATAAATGATGGTACCTGTATGAACAATAGGAATATATTATGGGCCACCTTCCTTGAAGCCATTTCCAAAATGAAGTCAGTTCCTTAGCCTGCCACAGCCTATTCCCATGTCTTCTCCATTCCCCTGAATGTCCAACACTGAGGCCTATGATTGCCTCCCAGCCAAATCCATGTGAGAACTGTCAGCTTCCACTCATTTTGGTCAATGGGACACAGAACTTCATTTCTCGCAATGTCTGTCCTTCTTCACCCAACAGCTCTCATCAGGTGCCACGTTACCTGCATTCTACTTCCTGAGAGCTCTCAAATCCTTCTCTTCTCTTCATGTCCACCTTCACCTTTCTAGTTCAGGTGCTCTTAACTCTCCCTGACCCAAACTACCAGCTAACTTGTCAGCTCCCTGTACTTTTGCTTCACACAATCCTTGACACCTCCACACACAATTAACATTTTACCAGTTCAGCTCTCCTCATCCCCACCTTCCTCATGCATGTGACATGTCTCCTGCTGCTCACAAGCCCAGTCCAAACACTTTAGCTGATGTGCTGGTCCCCTGGGTCTGAGTCCATCCGCATCCTGTAGCTCTCCCTCAATGGTACACAACCCTGATTTTCTGACATGGCACATCTATAAATTACCCCAAAGAGAAAATGTCCACTTGTCTCTAATAAATGAAAAAATAAAACTTGAATGTAAATCTTGATAATTACTTGAGTGTTATTTTCCATTTCATTATCTGTTTAGAAATGTGTTTTTCTCAGTGAACATGCACTGCCTTGATAGCAAGAAAGTTCAGAAACTGCTGAGCTATGGGCCACTTACAATTGGGCCCTCCTGCCATGCTCTGCCTTAATTTCTGCTTTCCAACTTAGTTCCTTATTGGAAATAGGAAATAAGCCCAAATTTCAGGCTAGATGGCTCTGGCAAGGAAACCATGGGGACTCATCCTGCTAGCATTCTTCCCACCTCCCAGAGGGACTTGATTTCTATTCTCCTGCCTAAACCTTGATAGAAATCTCTAACCTTCAATGGCAACTTCTATCCACTGTGGCTACCAAAAAGCCCTTTTACCCACTGCCCCACACCCTAGGTTCATGCTCGGTCCTGCCCTCAAATTAGCCAAAAACTGGGATGATAGAGGCTTCTTCACTTTTCTGCTCTTCTGTTCCTCTTCGCTTCTGCACAGATCCTACTGTCAACTAAATTAGTCAAGTTGCAGCCAAACCATGCATTACCATCCTACATATATGTTTGTATATACACAGACACATTCATCTGTGGATATGTGTGTGCATATGTGCATGTATATGTATATGTGCATGCATGTGCATGTGTGTGTATTTCCCATCTCCTAGCTGAAAAGCAAACACTTTTTCAAAGTTGCCCACTTTATTGACTGCCCTTAGGGAAGAATGAGGTGCACGGACAAAGTTTGAAGTCGGAGAAAAACAGGGCATCAGCAAAGTGGTAAAATTTAGAACCACTACTCTTTGTAGCTGAGTATCTGCAATAGCTAAAATCCTCATATTTTCACAATATCTCTGCTTTATTTCCCAACTAAATATCTTTGAAAATCTGTAGATTTTGTTTTCAAAACAAATGCTGTAGAAGACCTAAACGTAGGGAACTGACTCATGAGGGTACATGTCACATCCAATAGACGAGACAATCTTTTTAAGGAGAAAAATAAAAATATATTATGCTATGCATGATTGTTTTTTATGAGTTTTTGTAAACATTTAGGGAAAAAAATTGAAAAGCAGTGTTGTTGAAGTGTCAACCAACCTTATCAATATCAGACATTCCACAGAATTCCCAAGTGGATACACACATTCGTGATGCAAGTAACAGATTTAGAAAATTCATGTAGTGATTCTGCTCAGTGTGACATGAATCATGGTTTATGAAGTGCCATGAAAAAACAATGAGGTGCATGTGAAAATATATAGGACACGACTGTCTCAGAGAAATTAAACAGAAGGGAAAAAAGCCATCTGCAGGAAAAACAAAGTCATAAAGATATGGCAAAGCAATGTCCTCAAACAAAGAACAGAACTGTAAATAAATTACAAAGCAACAGCAAGGTAAAGTAATAGAAAAAAGGCCCCAAAGAAAACAGCATTTCCTTGTAAAGAATTATCTTCAAGGAAATTAAATATTTTACTTTAGAAGAATATTTCACATGAAAATAGTCAAAATAAAACAAAGATATTAGAAATGAAAGAACACAAAATAGTAGACCCACTGTCAGTAATACTTTTCTCGGTAGGAATTTTCTTTTAACTAAATACTAAGCTTATCAGGGGTGGCAACATGGAGAGCCAGAACAAATTACTGGGACCCAATATTATACAGCAGAGCCAGGGGTGCGTCTAGGACATATATTGGTATAGATCCCAAGTACAGATGTTAGAAGTGCAGACTGAGTTCTGTCTTATTTTGTTTTCTTTAACTAGGACCCCCAAACTACTCTCTGAGTACCTCTCTATGGTTAAGTGTATCAAAGGCATGTATTAAAGTCTTTTGCACAGGCTCTTGGTTTTACAGGCATAGGGGAAACCCTGTCCCATCACTGGCTGGTTATATAACTTCCTATAAAAGGAAACTGGTTGTGTCTACCGTAAGGACTATTGACAGAATCGAATGAATCACTGTGGAAAGCAGCAGGAACAGTGTCTGGGACATACAGTTGCCCCATCAATACTGTTTGCCTTCTATCTTTTGTTTTTCCTTTCTAGAGAAAAATGTATTCAAACAAAAATTCCTGAAGTTCTTCACTGCAGGGAGCATCCTACTGAGCTGTCGAACAAAAACCTCCTATCCAAGGGAGCACAGGTCAATAGAAGGCATCACCTTAAATGACAAGAGGAGGAGGAAGAGGAGGAGGAGAAGGAAAAGGAGAAAAAAAAGAAGATGGAGAAGAGAAGTAGGAAGAAGAGGAAAGAAAGAAAAAGAAATGAGAGAAGGACAAGGAGAAGAAGGAGGAGGAGAGAAAGAAGGAGGAGAAGAGGAAGAGAAAAAAGGGAAGAGGAGGAGGTGGTGAAAAGAAATAGGAAGAAGAAACAAAAATAAGATCACAATAATAATAAGAAGATATATATATATATATATATATATAGGAAAATACAGTGAAATAAATTTAAGTAACTCAATATTATTAAACTCTTATGTTTCTTTGTTTTGTTTTGAGATGGATTCTTGCTCTGTTGCCCAGGCTGCAGTGCAGTGGCATGATCTTGGCTCACTGCAACCTCCGCCTCCCAATATTAAACCCTTATGCTTCTATTCTGCTTTATGCTTAAGCATTTTCAAATTATTTCTTGTAAAATTCTGGCATGAGATACTATATTATACAAACGAGGGAACTATACATTCAAGGGACATGACCAGGTTATACATCAGGTTAAAGACAAAACTGAGATTCCAACTTCAGTTGCCCCAAAACTAGCCTAATCTGATTCCACTAAACCATGGCCCTCTGAAACTGCTCAGAACAGGACCCTCCACAGCACTCCACATTCATAATACTTGCTTTTGAAAGAGCAGTATAACTCCATCCTAATGAAATGCTTTCAAAGCACACCTAAAGAAAATTAGCAGTGCTCTCATGATAGTCTGGATGAGAGCCACTAGCTTGTTTACAAGGTATGACAAGCTTATAAAAATAGGATGTATTTTAAAAATAATCAACTCAATTATTAAAATAAAAATTATTGATACTAATGTCTGTGCTTATTGTTCATGAAGGAAAGTCCCCTTCTTTTGAATCAAAGGAAGCCCAAGGCTGAATACATAGTCAAGTCCCTGAAGTCTGCCTGCAGTGGAAGTGCTTTCAGTCATTATTTTGTGGTTAGGATGTACCAGGTACACTGCATACTATTAAGACACAAGGAGGAACAAGATAAAATCCAAAATCTGGGCAGGTTCATGTATGTAAATCAGCAGTGACTTACATAAATATCATGTATATGAAAATAACCAGTAATGAACCAATTGATAAGCATTATAATAGAGTATCAAGAAGACTTCTATTTCTCCCTTATGTAGGAAGGATATAAGTTGAAATGCCAACTCAAATAAAGAGAAATTTCGCTGGTCCAAAGGACCAGTAGGGAGATTCCAGGCAAACAAACAAGACAGGGGAGAAGGGAGAGTGATATGCTTTGACTGGATCCCCATCCAAATCACATCTTGAATTGTAGCTCCGATAATTCCCCCATGTTGTAGGAGGGACCCAGTGGGAGATAACTGAATCATGGGGGCAGTTTCCTCCATACTGTTCTCGTGGTAGTGAATAAGTCTCATCAGATCTGATGGTTTTATAAGGGGTTTCTCTTTCACTTGGGTCTTATTCTCTCTTGCCTGCCACCATGTAAGACATGCCTTTCACCTTCCACCATGATTGTGAGGCCTCCCCAGCCACATGGAACTGTGTGTGAGTCAATTAAATGTCTTTTTCTTTATAAATTACCAGTCTCAGGTATGTCTTTATCAGAAATGTGAGAACAGACTAATATGAGGGCATCCTCAGTGAGGTGAAGAGTTTGTGCAAAGGCAGAGAGGCACAAGAAAACTTATGATCCTTGCAAATTGGGAATATAGGTTGATTGGGCACTTGACATATGGGAGGGTGGCAGGTGAAGAGAGATAGTGCTATGTTGGGAGCAAGCCCCCCAAAATCTGGCCATAAACTGGCCCCAAAACTGGCCATAAACAAAATCTCTGCAGCACCATAACATGTTCATAATGGCCCTAACACCCAAGCTGGAAGGTTGTGGGTTTACAGGAATGAGGGCAAGGAACACCTGGTCCACCCAGGGTGGGGAAAACTGCTTAAAGGCATTCTTAAGCCACAAACAACAGCATGAGCAATCTGTGCCTTAAGGACATGTTCCTGCTGCAGTTAACTAGCCCAACCTATTCCTTTAATTCGGCCCATCCCTTCGTTTCCCATAAGGGATACTTTTAGTTAATTTAACATCTATAGAAACGATGCTAATGACTGGTTTGCTGTTAATAAGTGGGTAAATCTCTGTTCGGGGCTCTCAGCTCTGAAGGCTGTGAGACCTCTGATTTCCCACTTCACACCTCTATATTTCTGTGTGTGTGTCTTTAATTCCTCTAGTGCCGCTGGGTTAGGGTCTCCCCAGCCGAGCTGGTCTCGGCAGTGCTAGAGTCAGGGAGGGGCATAAAAAAGGAGCTCTTCTCACAAGTGCTCAGCAATGCCTCCTGCTCCTCCTCCTCCTCATTTCTCTTAACTTGAAGGTGTAAGATCAACATTTAAAATGAAAAATGAAGAAACAGAGAAGAATGAATGGGGGAAGAGAGATAAAGAGACAGAAGGGGAGACAGAGATATATAGAGATGAAGAGAAAGAGACTCAGAGATGGACAGAAGGAGAGAGGATGAATTATAGAGATCTGACAATAACTCACCAGGTGCTGAATACACAGTTATTGGGACTTATTGAGGAGTGGCATGGGGAATATAATTATTCCTCATAAAGACTTCCACCAAGAGGTGAAAAACACACAGGTGTTTCTGTTCTTAAAGCTCCTGTATCCCTCTGGGAAAGCAGAAAGTCAAGTATAATAAGGCCTTACATTCATGCAAGTAAACTAACCATGCAGTCATAAGCATCACTGAGAACCATTCCAGGGAAGCACAAGGCAAACATGAGGTCAAGGTAGACATGGATGTAAAAGTAGGACACGTGGAATTTGATGGAGGTGGGTGAAGCAGGAGGACAAGAGTTTCTAGACAAGGAAAATCAGATGAACAAGAGTTTGAGGTCAGATTGTTCACAACATGCCCACACCACACGCCAGAAGGGATGAGATGTTGATGGGTCCATTTTAAGAGAGTGGAGAAGATATAGTGGAAGCATGCTCTTAGCTGGTAAGATCCTGTGGTAATGTGACTAAAAATCAGAGTCAGAACAGGGCTGTAGGAGCAAAGTGGCAGGAAATGTTAATTCAAATGAAATAAGTAAGTATATATTCCATCATTATTATGGTCTTACCACCATATGAGATCTTGAGAACACAAAGATGATTAAAACCTGATACTGTTTTTAAGGAATTCATAGTAGAACAGAGAGATACACACCCAAAGTCACCACAATTCAATATATGGAGGGATGCCACGGAGCTTAGAATGATGAAGCCAGGAGGGAAGTCAAGAAAGTCATAGACAGTACGTAATGCTTAAGTGGGTGATGCAGGTGAGGAGGAGTTAGCAAAATGGTCAGGGCACAGGGAAACTGGCAGAAAAACACAGGGAGCTGTGTGTGCATATAAGGAATGCATGAAAGAACACAACCCTGACTGAAACGTAGGACACACAGAGAGAGAGGCACTGGGTGCTGCTGCTGAAAATGTGGCCGGGTGCCCCAGCCAATCAGACCTCATTAGACCTGGTAGAAAGTAAGTGATGGAAGCAAAGCTCTTAACCTGGAGACATCGTGGATGTGAAGGGTATTGACTTTGGAATCATACAGATCTTTGATTCTGGTTGGTCGAATCACTAGCTATGTCACCTTAAGAAATTAATTTAACTTCAGTAAACTTTAAGTGTCTGATCTTAAAATGGGGATCAAATGACTGCCCATCTTTCACTCAGGCTCTTGGGTAGAATAAATGGTAAAATGCTGTCTAGTGTGTATACCTGCCACATAGTGGGTACTTAGAAAATTATTAAAACTCCACACATTTGGATAAAAAGAGAGAAATATGGGTTCTAGTGGATTCTGGAGTATCAGTTCAAATAAGTGCCTGCAAGGTAGGGCATCTTGTAGATAACTTCCCTATGCCAGCATACAGAAAGGGGTCTGGACCTAGGATACAGAGTGGCTTCACAAAATAACACATTAAATAAGGGCTTTGAGTCAGAATTTCTGCAAAGGAACTATGCAATAAACCAAGATAGAGAACACAGGATATTTGAACAAGAAGAGAATTAAGTTGCATTTAGATGCAATCAAGTAAGGCCCTAATCTCTTGAAATCATCAGTCATGTTACATTGGAATGTAATTGCTAGTTTTAACTGATGGAGATTCCTTGCAGCTTAACATAAATATCTGGATATATTTGAGAGATAAGAAGCTGTGTTTGCAGTTACAGAATTGTGCTCTCCTTAGGATGTTGGGCTTCATGAGATTTGAGAGCAGATAGATCACCTGCCCAGACAAGGGTGGCAATCCAGTCAGACTCCACCTCAGACAGGAACTGCCATCACCTGCATGGAGTATGGGCAGAAACACTCTGATCTGAAGAGTCACTGATGGTTTCCTGACAGTTTGGACAAGGACAAGCCAGTAGCCCCAGTGAGTCACCAAATACTGCAAAAAGTTTTATTAGGCACTGTCTGAAAACTTAAACTAAGCAGAGCAGGCAGGTCTATAAAATACAAAAGGATATTCATGATTATTGCAAGAAAGAGCATGAAGCAGACACAAGTATTCTGGGTCATTTACAGTTAGTTCTCTAGGACTGAGAAGCTGCATCTCTCTACTACAACTGTATTAAAAGGCTGAAAATATAAATGGATTTCTGGGTCTTGCATTCACCCTAGATCCCTTATCGAGCTATTTTAAAAATGGAATCTAACCTCCACTGCAGAAAGAGTTCACACAGTTAGAATTAATACAGTGGCAGAAAGTTCTAATAGTAACACCTTTAGAAATTAATTGAGTATGCTGATTTCCTCATCATTTTGAAAACTGGAATTAATACTATCACAACTATAGGGTGCAGATTTTATGGAAAAAAGTTTTATTCCTGGGAAAAGTAATTCAATTGCTTATGAAAAAGCCAAAAATATTATTTTTTTCATAATCTTCAGAAATGTCTGTCCTGAAAATTAGAACTACTGTCTCCTAGTTCTAAAATACATGATTTCATTAGATTAAAAAAATGAAGAACTGACACATAGAAATGAGACAAACAATATTCATATGAACACATGAGGTAATTATTCTTTCACTGCAGCTTATGTATAATATATTCCTGTTAAAAGTAATACTGCTGTCCAAGGTTATTACAATTTAACATCTCTCCTGTGTTTTTAGAAAAACAGAAACATAATCACTTTTATCCAAGTCACATGAAATAGTTTCTGTCATCAGTAAATTGTGAAGTTAATTATTTTGCAGGATTTCTTTAAGGCAGATGGTGGTTAGCAGTAAATATCAACTACCCTTCCCAAGCAAACAGGCAAACAAAGGACACTCGAAGAAAGGAGAGATGAATTAGTCAACTCTGCCACCTCTGCTAGGGCTAATTTCAGGGAAATTTTTCTCTAAATCTGTCTTCTGGACAGCAATACAGTTCCAAATCCCTGTTATTTTGTAATGTTGGTGGGTCGGGGATTAGAGACTGTGAGGGGGCTTCCAGTAGTCTGAGGTTGCCCAGCAGTTCCTTACATTTGCTGGTTTGGCATCCAGAAGGAAGAGTTCCCATCATCCTGCAAACTGGCAAAAGCACAGAGCAAAATACCTCAGTGATGTATAGATGGTAACGAGATTAAAGGGATTGATTTATCCTTGGAGAAAAATTCCCAAAGCAGCCTGTAAACATTACAAATTGTGAAGGTGTAGAAACTGGTTTGGTTATAAAACTCCCCTACTCCCACGAGAATTGCATAACTTTATCAACCTACACATTATACTGGTATATACATGACATTGCTTTTGATTAGTAAGCAAAACTGGTGTCTCGGGACCATCTGGCACTTTATGGATAGGCACAACTGAACTCAGCCAGGTGGTTTATACTCTTGAATACACGCTTGGAAATCAGTAACTGCTTGACATTACAAAAAGCAGCTTTCTGTTCAGGAATCCAACTCTCTATACTTTTTTAAATTTTTTCTTTACCATGTAGGGGATGCAGTGGCTCAAAGGTGGCACCTTTATGTAAGAAAAACACATCGAAAGTCTAACAGACTCAGAGCTCTTACATTTTGGAGTTGACAGCTGAACCACCTCTTTAGAAAGGGCTGTCACTGATGAGGCAGGTGATAGTAGGATTAGTAACTCACTTTTGTTTCTTTTTTTGAGACAGAGACCGGTCTCACTCCGTCAGGATAGACTGCAGTGGTGTCGTCTTCGGTCACTGCAACCTCTGCCTCCCCTCCCGGGTTCAAGCAATCCTCCCACCTCACCCTCCTGAGTAGCTGGGACTACAGGCTCGTGCCACCACAGCCTGGCCAATGTTTGTATTTTTTTCTTGGTAGAGACAGGCTTTCACCATGTTGCTCAAGCTGGTCTCAAACTCCTGGGCTCAAGCAATCCGCCTGCCTCAGCCTCCAAAAGTGTTGGGATTATAGGTTCGAGCCACTGTGTCCAGCCTTGTTTCTGATATATGCAGTGATTTTCACTCACATAGTGAGTCAGAATTTTCTAGGCCTTCTTAAAATCTTCCCATTATGTCATCCTCGGTTGATCTCATAATAACATTGTTCTAGAAAGGGTATCAATGAAGCTTTGGGCATTTCCAGGTTGAAAGACATTCCACACAGATTGGATTAACTCAAAATGAATTTTGATGGGCATGACTGTTTCAGCATCCTCAGAAGAGTTATTAAATTAAATTGTTCCATTTGAGCAAAAACAGATTTTGGTAAGCCTTTCTTACTTCCCTTGCTCTTCCAAGCAGGTATAGTAAGACGGTGATTCTCTCTAGACATTGAATGAGTTTAACTGTCTCATTCATAGGAAATTTCATTTTACCATTTTGGCTTCAGCTTAAATATTATAGCTCCATGAGTGTGTGTGGAAGGACTCCGAGGTCACACGGCTTGACTGGATACTCAAGGTGCTCTTCATTTTGTGGGCAGTTATTAATTCACTCAAAGTTTTTGAAATCCATTGTGTTCCAATTTTGTTGCTAAGTGCGGGGGATGCAAATACGTCTGACCTGATTTCTGTTCTCCAGTCTAGTAATAGAGAAAGACTCACAAATAATTACAGTACAATGTGCTATGAATCACGATAAAGGGATGTGCATACTGCACTAGGAATACAGAGAAGAAGCACTCAACAAGGCTTGAATGAACCAGGAAAAACACTTTCAAGTGTCCCATTTCCTCTATGTCTAGGGAAATCTGTTGATCTTTCTTTTTTAAATTAGGTAATTATAAGAATATAGATTTCCCAGACTCTAAATCTCAATGTTAGAAAATACACTTGGAAAATAACAAGAGTTTGTTGAGGGGCCATATGCACAGCTATAACACAGTTCCCAACATTCACAGTGAGGCCATGGAACTGTTTACATCAAAGGAAGTCCCAGTGTAGTTTGCAAAGGCTTTCTTGAGACTTTGTAATAGAAAGAATCTCTGCGACTCAATCAGTTTCTGACTTTCACCCACAATCGTCAATGAGCAAGATGGGTGAATACTCTAGTCTCCACCAGGGTGATGCACATTGGATCCTTGGAATATCATACAATCCCTGGATTCCCCAAGTAGGTGAAGTCATTAATGCTGGATGAAAAGAACTTATTCTGTCCTTAGTTTCATTCTGATGGGTTTCAATGGCAACACCTCTGGAGGCAAACCTTCACTTTTCAAGATCTACATTTCTGATTGGGTCAAACTGGAACAATATGCCCAATGATGAAAAGAAACACTTAACTATTACTCTAGAAATGTGCCCATATCAATAGATTTTGATGCGAACAGAATACAAACTTCCTTTATACTAGCTTAAAAGTATCTTCATTACTCTGAGAAATGCACATAATGGATTATGATGACCTAAATGCTAAAATTAAATTTGACATTGGCTGCAAAATCTCAACCAAGAAGACTGCATCACCACGTCCAAATTGCATGTTCAAGTCTTTTGATTAGAGGTTTCATTAAATGTCATCATTAGACATGTCACATACAGCAGGATCCACATTGCTATGCATGATGATGTTCAGAAAACCAGTGTCAAGGCAGTTGATAAAGCTCTTGATTTGTTTTCTAAACAGAATTTCCTAAAGAACAAATTGATGGCATGCATGAGAAGATTTTTCCAGCAATTGTAAGCAATAATCAAATGTCCTCATAAAGGAATTGGGTCAGATAACAGACCTCAGTATTGCATTACTTAGTTGAGTGACAGGGAAACACAGCATATTTCTATTTTTAACAGTTTTATTGTCACAGAAAAATTAAGAAGTTCTCTCACCTTAAGAATACCAAGATGCATCCTGCATACCCACATGGTGTTCAACATGACTCCAAGGGAGTCTCTGAAAGCCCAGGTCAGACACTATATTTAGTTCCTTTTTAGAAGGGAAACAGCCTCTCTAAGCCTCAGTTTCTTATCAGCAGAGGGACTACACAATTTATCATCCAAACTGTGACACCTGAGAGTGAAAGAGGGCAGGACCATCAGATGGGACACTGAGCAACAAGTGTCAACTGTAACTGCCCTAGGTAAATATACAGTTATCGTAATTATCAGAAAGAAGTGTGTTGGTCCAATTCAGTCATTTTTGTCCCCCGACTATACATTAGAATCATCTTGGGAGAATACATGCACACACACACACACACACTGGACTGGATCATCTCTAAAACCTTTTCTGGCTTTCAAATTCAGGGATCATAATTTCTGAGCATAAATTTATGGCACTTGCTATTGGCAAAGTTGTGTAACTGCAAACTATTCTCATATCTAGAACACATAACTACTGAATACCAGTAAGATAATAACCAATATTCATTTAGGAAGAGTTTGCAGTCTACTGCAAAAGTGTTTTGCAGTTTGCAAAAACACTTTCTCAGTGTCATCCTTTTTTTTTTTTTAAGTTCTAACCTTAACCCTGTGAGAAAGTCAGGTTGGTTTATTATTATCAACTTTTTGTAGGAGAGGAAATCGTTGCTTACAAAGCGTAAATATGCAGATTTAAGTTATACAAAGAGCAAATGGAATAATCAAGCCCATGTCTTGATTCTAAATGGTGGCAGATAAGAGAAGGTGTCTGGCCCTCTTCCTGTATGGGTTTGAATTCTACTTCTATCTCTTTATTAGCTCAATAGATTGGTTCAAGTCATTTAACCTAAACATTATCTCTAAAGTCACAATAATATTAATCCTTGCTTCACAGTGATGCCAGTATTTCATGAGGTATTACATGAAATGTCTTTGTACTATGTCCAATAAATATTAACAATCACTGCTATTAGTGCTATTACTACTCTTCCTCCACTCTTTCTCCTTCCTTTTACCACTGTAATTACCATACTACTATCATTACTACTACTATTAGAACTCATAATATAATCCCTGTTTGCTATGGTCTGAATGTTTGTGTCCCTACTCCTTCTAAATTCCTATGTTGAAATCCTCACTACCAAGGTGATGGGGTCTTTGGGCGGTGATGAGGTAATGAGGATCGGGCCTCACAAATGGCATGAATGTCCTTATAAAAGGGACCTCAGAGAGCTCTCTTGCCCCATCTACCATGTGAGGACACAGCAAGAAAGTGCTGTCTCGGAACCAAGCAACAGGCCCTCACCAGACACCAAATCTGTTGGCTCCTTAATCTTGGACTTCCAGCCTCCAAAGCTCCAAAAAAAAAAAAAAAAAAAAAAATTCTGTTGTTTATAAGCTACCTAGTTTATGGTATTTTGTTATAGCAGTTTGAACAGACTAAGACAGTATTACAGGCAGAATAAGTGTATTAGTCCATTTTCACACTGCTATAAGTACCTGATGCCTGAAATCCCAGCACTTCGGGAGGCCAAGGCGGGCAGATCACCTGAGTCAGGAGTTCGAGACCAGCCTGACCAACATGGCAAAACCCTATCTCTACTAAAAATACAAAAATTAGCCAGGCATGGTGGCATACACCTGTAGTCCCAGCTACTTGAGAGGCTGAGGCATGAGAATTGCTTGAACCCAGGTGGCGGAGGTTACAGTGAGCCGAGATCACACCACTGCATTCCAGCCTGGGTAACAGAGCAAGACTCTGTCTCCAAAAAAAAAAAAAAAAGAAAAGAAAAAGGAAAAAAAAGAAATATTCAAGACTGGGTAATTTAAAAAGAAAAGGTTTAATTGACTCACGGCTCTGATGGCTGGGGAGGCCTCAGGAAACTTACAATCACAGCAAAAGGAGAAGGAGAAGCAAGCACCTTCTTCACAAGGTGGTGGGAAAGAGAAAGAGGGTGAAGGGGGAAAAGCCCTTTATAAAACCATCAGATCTCTTAAGAACTCACTCACTATCATGAGAACAGCATGCAGGGAACCACCCCCATGATCCAATCACCTCCCACCAGGTCCCTCCCTTAATACCTGGGGATTACAATTTGACATGAGATTTGCATGGGGACACAAAGCCAAACAATATCAATAAGTGTCCCTTCAACTAAACAAGCTTAATTACAATGAAGCCCTTTGTGCTCATCTTTACCCTCCTCCCACACACTCTTAAATAAAACAAACCACACATGAACAGTCTTCAAGTAAGACACTGTAGAGAAACAAACACCCAGAAATGTAGCAATAGCGAACTCTGGCAATCCTTGGCATTTATGGCACAGGAACAGACTCTATATAGATACTCGAATGGATTTAGAAACATAGGTGACTGGCAGCCTTGGAGATGTGCCACCAGAAGCTCTCTTTGGAAAAGAAGTCATTTACTAGCTTCAGGGACTACAGCTGGCTGGTAGCCTCCAGCTGCAATGCCTCAAGATCAGCTGCTGTGTTTATGTGGAAGTCACACTCTTTTTGTGGGAGCTCCTAGCCAAGGTGGAGTATGGTGACCAAACAGTAGGGTATGCCCATTTCTGTCTTCTGTGTTGCTACCCTATGAATGATTTTCGCACTGGAGACCCCTGGGCTGGCTGAACCTTCCTCAGAGATACAATGACACCTGAGGATCTTCCTATCCAATCTTCCTCCACTCCCACTTCCCTTCACAGGTTTCAGACTGCACCGTGGTCAAAAGCCCCCCAGGTGCAAAATAACAGCCTCAAACATCTCCACACATCTTAAACAACCCTATCCAAGGTTGTACTCTACTTATTTGAGAAATAATGAAAAAAAAATTCTAGGGAAACACTTTGTTCCAAAATTCTGTTATTTTGCTGGTTTTCTAATAGCTTATTTATTTTGACAGTTCTATGGAGTTATAAGGTTGACTAGCTTGTCTTTTTAATGGAGTGCCTACCACATATGGCTTAGGAAAAAAGTGATTATGGATCATGCTCTTTTCATGTCATCTTTGTTTTGCAAATTAAATTTGTTAAGCCACATTAGCTCAAAGATATGAATATTTTAATAATGTTAGATCTATAAATTATAGGAAAGTGAATTAGAATTTCAAAATGTATTTAGTTCCAAGGAATTGGATTACTTGAAGATACATTTTTCATCTGGGGAGAGAAAAGGTGTTCTAAATTACTGCTCATGTTAACCATTGAATTTCATTCTTGTTTTAGTAATTTTTATTTTTCAACATATTTAAAACATTAAAGATAATCAAAAAGCTTCATGCTAAATAAAAATTGTAAAGTATTTCAAAATATTAGTTTGATTTGGTAATCTAAATGTTTTTAATATAAATATTTTTAAGGTTAACAAAATAGTTGCTGTGTGACAAACAGTAGTCTATACTCTTTGCATATATTAACTCATTTAGCCTTAGATACATTTTAAAGCTTAAGTATAATCATTATCCTCTTAACACACATTTTATTGATTACTCTGATCTACTAAGTTAAATGTTTTTAATGTTAATCTTGTCATGATTTAGGATAACAATACAATAATAGTTCAACTGTTCTGAACACTTGACAAATAGTATCCCGTGCTCCTTACGTATATTAGGTCATTTAGCCTCATAAACATTCTATAATTTAGGCATAACCATTATCCACAGTCCATAGATTAAGAAACTGAGGGAGGCATGTCGCGGGTGCAATAGGCTGGGGCCAGTGTTGCGTGAGGTAAAGGAATTTACCAAGACAGCTGTAGGTAAAGAAAGGCAGATTTATTAGAGAAAGAATGAAAATACATTGCAAGGGTGCAACAGGCAGCACAGCAGAAAAGGGGCTGTCTGCCAAGAGGCAGGGGGTGGAGGGAAGTCTTACAGGGTTGTGCTGGAGGGGGCTACCGGTGGAATGAGGTCATGCTGTTGGGGTTATGTGCGCAGGGAGGCAGTTGTGTCAGTGGGTTGTTTGTGATTGGCTGTCTCTCAATACAAATTCACTGCTCACTCTCACTAGGGGCCCTCCCCAATCTGGGAACCTCCCCGACCTGGAGCCCCTTCCTTGTTGTTGCTTACTTATCAGGACTCCACAAGGTAGAACAAGAGGGCAGAACAGAAAGCTCTACAGATTGTCCCCCAGCAAGGACACCAAGTTAACAAATATTTACACAGAAAAAAACACCTTCATAAGAACTAAATATCAGATGAGCACTCATAGGGCCTGGTTTTAACTTCATATCACTGAAAGAGGCACTAAAGAGAGAAAAAAACAGTCCTGAATCACCAATGCCACTCACCCCACGCCCCACAGCAGTAGCACTTAACTCAGTGCTGTTCTATTACAGCAGAAAAGAAAATCAGACCACTGTCACCACCGTTAATTCAACATAATACTGGAAGTCCTAGCTAGAGCAATCAGACAAGAGAAAGATACAATGGGCACCCAAATTGGAAAGGAAGATGTCAAATTATCCTTATTTGCAGATGATATAAACTTATATTTAGAAAAACCTAAAGACTGTACAAAAGAACTATTAGAACTGATAAACAAATTCAGTAAAGTTGCAGGATACAAAATCAACCTACAAAACTCAGTAGCATTTCTATATGCCAACAGTGAACAAGGTGAAAAAGAAATTTAAGAAGTAATCCAATTTAAAATAGCCACACATAAAATATAATACCTAGGAATTAATGAAAGAAGTGAAAGATCTCTATAATAAAAACTATAAAACACTTATGAAGGAAACTGAACAGGACACGAAAAAATGGAAAAATATTCCATGTATATGGGTTGGAAGAATCAATATTGTTAAGAAGTCCATACTACCCAAAGCAACCTACAGATTCAGTGCAATTCCTACCAATATGCCAATGACATTCTTCTCAAAAATAGAAAAAACAATCCTACAATTTATATGGAACTACAAAAGACCCAGCATAGCCAAAGCTATAGTAAGCAAAAAGAACAAAGCTGGAGGAATCACATTACTTGACTTCAAATTACACTACACAGCTATGGTAACCCAAACAGCATGGTACTGGCATAAAAGCAGACACACAGACCAGTGGAACAGAATAGAGAACCCAGAAACAAATCCATACACCTAGAGTGAACTCATTTTTGACAAAGGTGCCAAGCATATACACTGGGGAAAAGACAGTCTCTTCAATAAATGTCGCTGGGAAAACTGGATATCCATATTTAGAAGAATAAAACTAGATCCCTATCTCTTACCATATATAAAAATCAAATCAAAATGGATTAAACACTTAAACCTAAGACCTCAAATCGTGAAACTACTACAAGAAAACGTTGAGGAATTGTCTCCAGGACAATGGTCTGGGCAAAAATTTTTTGAGCAATACCCCACAAGCACAGGCAAAAAAGCAAAAATGAACAAATGGGACCACATCAAGTTTAAAACCTTCTGCATAGCAAAGGATACAATCAACAAAGTGAAGAGACAACCCACAGAATGGGAGAAAATACCTGCAAACTATCCATCTGACAATAGATTAATAACCAGAATAGATAAGGAGCTCAAATAACTCTCTAGAAAAAAAATCTAATAATCCAATCAAAAGGTGGGCAAAAAATTCAAATAGACATTTCCCAAAAGAAGATATACAAATGGCAAACAGGCATATGAAAAGGTGCTCAACATCACTGATCATCAGAGAAATGCAAATTAAAACTACAATTAGATATCATCTCACACCAATTAAAATAGCTTATATCCAAAAAACAGGCAATAAGAAATGCTGGTGAGGATGTGGAGAAAAGGGAACGCTTGTACACTATCGGCAGGAATGTAAATTAGTACCACCACTATGAGGAACAGTTCGGAGGTTTCTAAAAAAACTAAAATTTGGGCTACTGCATGATCCAGCAATCCCACTACTGGGTGTATATACCCAAAAGAAAGGAAATCAGTATATCAAAAACATATCTGCACTCCCATGTATGCTGCAGCACTATTTACAATACCTAACATTTGGAAGTACCTAAGTGTCCACCAACACCAACCAATGAATGGATAAAGAAAATGTGGTACATATACACAATGGAGTACTGCTCAGCCATAAAAAAGAATGAGATCCAGTTATATGCAACAACATGGATGGAAATGGAGATAATTATGTTAAGTGAAATAAGTCAGGCACAGAAACATCACATGTTCTCACTTATTTGTGGATCTAAAAATCAAAGCAATTGAATTCATGGAGATAGAGAGTAGAAGGACGGTTACCAGAGGCTGGGAAGATTAGCGGGGGTGGGGTGGGAGATAGGTGGGGGTAGTTAATGGGTACAAAACAAGAGAATGAATAAGACCTAAGATTTGATGGCACAAGAGGGTGACTACAGTCAATAATAACCATACGTTTTAAAATAAAGAGTGTAATTGGATTGTTTGCAACTCAATGGATAAGTGCTTGAGGGGATGGATACCCCATTTTTCCTGGTGTACTTATTACACGTTACATGCCTGTATGAAAACATCTCAGGTACCCCATAAATATATATGCCTACTATGTACCCACAAAAATTGAAAATAAAAAAAATTTTGAAAAGAAAGAAACTGAGGCACAGAGAAGTTAAGTAACCTTCCCAAGGTAACATAGCCATAGACGGTAGAGTCTGGATTTGAACCAGGTAATCTGCACGAATCAAGAAAAGCAAATGCTGACTTAAGTCACATCAATTAAACCTGCAGTCTGTGAATGTGTGTACATATGTAAAGGTATCAACACACTTGCAAACTGAGTAATTTTAAAGTGAACTTTATATATATATGTATATATTTACATACACATATATTTACATACACATATATTTACATACACATATATTTACATACACATATATTTACATATATTTACATACATATATTTACACACGTTTACATACATATGTTTACATACATATATTTACATACATATATTTGCATACGTATATTTACATACAGGTATATTTAATTGTTTGATTTAAAGTGTATCAGAACGTTAAAATCCAAATGCTTATAGCCCTCGTCGAAGTACTCAACTTGAATAGTCAAGGCATATTCAGGCTGCCAATACTCGGATTGGCAACCTGCCCTCACTTGTTCAAATGAGTCTCTTACTGCAGGAGAGTTCCTGGAAGCAATATAATCAACTAGCAAGCTATACAAGCAAATCTGTCTCAGCACTCACATCTATCTGGTTTTAGACTAGAATTTTCCAGTTGTGCTTCAATCATTTTGTTAGCTGTCTTGTAGTCAGTTATTGATAAGCATCCATTGAGCATCTACTGCATGCTTGTCCCTCTGTTAAAACCCTGGAGCTATTAAAAGGTCAGTGTGACTAATACTACACTGACCTAGCAGCAGGTATTACGTTAGACTTTAGCTTAGAGAAAAAGAATACAAATTACATCAAATGTTATCATTTACTTCCCTATAGGCTATTCAACAAAATACCCTAAACCTTTGAAGGCAATTCCAAAACAGCTCTCTCCTTTTTCTGGGACTATGATACAATCCTGATTAAGGTACCTTCTCAACTGTTCAGCCATGCCCTGGAATTCCAATGGCCAAGACTGAGCATAGGAATCATGTTGTTTTCACATGTGACCCGACCCCTGGGACTGGAGTGGGTAAGATCCCACATTGTCTTGTACCACCTTCCACTTACAGCTTAGTTCCTGTATTGCAAAGGCTATCATCTGCCCCCGTCCTTAGACTGCGGACTACCTGTGTCATTCATTATTATGTCCACAGTGCCTATGAAAATGCCAAGACACAGAGCATTCTCAGTTGATACTGATGAATAAATAGATTCATGGAAACACATTCATCAATTATGGAAACAGTTGGTAAGCTCTTAACCTATGTTGACGAAAACACTTGCTTGAAAGTATGAGTACTGACAGGTGTGTTAAAAAATATATCCTATTACTTTATAGACATCCTCGCCATTCATGCATTTAATGTTTCTAGTATTGAGGCCCCTGGCATGTCATAATTTATAAATTTATTAGGACACAAATTCCACCAGCAAGGTTGTTAAAAACAGTGGGTGAGAAGTCATTTCAGTGGTGACAAAGCCTAGTAAATAATCAAACACCAACATCTAATACAATCTTTGGTCTCCTATCCATAACTATTATGTGCAAAAATGATATTCATGAGTCTAGGTTATTGATGTCTGGAAACAAAATATGTAAAAAGGAGTCGTGTATATTTCATAATATTAGGTAACTTACTATGTAAGAACTTAAATTACTGGCAGCTCTTTTATTAGGTTATAACATATTGGTAGTTTTGATATAATGTTTTGTGTTAAAATTTGACATAGAAATTTCTACAAAGTAAATTACAAAATGCTTTTACCTATATGTGTGTGAATATATCATACATATAATTTTATATAGGTAGTCTTTTAATTCCTGTTTGTATTCTTTAAATTTTCTATGGTGAACATGCATTTCTTTGGAAATCAGAAAAAAAAAATTTTTTTTAACTAAATTCCAACAAGAATAGAAATAACATATATTTGGTTTGTGAAATGAATAGTCCCCATTGAGTGTGTGTGTATCAACACACAAACATAATTCTAAAGCCTAGCTTCATATCCTAAAGGTTACATTAGCAGTAGCTTTAATTTTAAGATCTAATGAATAATTATGCTACTTAATGTAGAAATTGTCTTATGTTCACTTTTAACCTTTAGTTTGCTTCACCAAAAAAATAAAATGAATCCATAAGTGGGCTTAATAAAGTAATTACTATTTGGTAATATAGTGAACATTTTAAATAAAAATAAAAATTAAAAACAGTCTGAACAAGTAGCTGTACTCTATGACTGTTTGATTTTTTAATTCTGGACAAAATCAAATTCATCTATGTTCAAAATCAGTAAGAGCTCCGCAGAGTCAAGGTAAAGGATGCATGAAACAAGAGACACAAAAATGATGAACACTAATCTAAGTTATTCTCTTTTCAATCTTTATCAATTTAATTTTGCACTGACATTTCAATCATGACTCAGATAAGTAACATAAAGCAGCCTTTTGCCATACAGCACAGGTAAATGCAAGCAGAGGATAACATTGATCTGAAAACTTCCTGACGCCTTCCTGGAGTTGGTTTGGGAAAGGGTAAAATACAGGTAGTGGGAGAGTCAGTTGGTTTCTGAATGGACTAAGGCCTTATGAGATTGAGACCTCCTTGGCTCTTTCAACCCAGGGAATTGTGGCTTCTCTCTGGCATTTACTTGCCTGGGTCTGTGATTTGCAATATCCAATTCTCATGAGCCAGCAGAGGGCAGACTGGAAACGGCTATAGAAAAACATCTTGAAAACACAAGAAATCTACTTTCACACGCAGGTCAGGCCCACCTGGCATCAATTTTTGTGGGATTATGCATGTAATCTTGGAGGACACACTAGCACTATTCTGAAAGTCACTCATTAATTAAGGGCAAACATTTCTGACAATCTGCTGTGCTTAATTGCTACTATCTTTTTAATTGAGTTCCTTGGAAAAAATCAAGCATCAGAAGTTGTCTGAACTCTGACAGCAGTCAATGAATAACCAGGGAGAAAGTGAGGGCTATAATGATAATGATGATAGTTTCTCAACAGAGTATATAATCAAGCCAGCTCGTGTTTGTTATTTTCTAGTAAAAAGAGTACAGGCTCAGCACTGATTTGAATCTGGATTTCTTTCCTGGCTCTGCTTCCTTCCTGTCCAGGCCCCTGGGAAAGTGCCTTGGCATTTTGGGGTGAGTGACTTTACCCAGCTCCAGGGTGCTTATTGTGGACACTGACACAATGAATACGACACGATGAGCAAAGATACTGGCACACAGCATGGGCTCTGCAACTGCTCCCAGATTATTTTTATTATCTTTTATTTATAAAATGTTGTGCTCATCTTCTGTATTGATCCAGTTACCAAAAAAAGAAATGTAAACAATAGTAAGAGAAAAAGCAGATATCTAGATCTAGATGTATGATTTATCTATTAGAAAGTTAACTTATGACCAGGACATTTAACCAAGTACGAAGGGTGCAGTAGAAAACTTCAGGAATGTTGTCCATCCCATGAGCTTCCAAGTCCTGGCCCCCCAGCCCTCACCATTCATCACTGCTAGGACCAGGGACATCTGTCCAATCACATTCTCTCTGCCAGAAATATGGACTAGGAAAAATGAGACTCTACACTGCCTGTGCTGTTTGCCTGAGCTGAGGTTGTATAAACTCCAGAGCTGAAGGCTGCCACGTTTGGTTATGGTGTGCACACTGAGAATCAGAGAAAGTGGATCTCCTGGAATGGAAGCAAGAGATGCTAAGTGAGAATCCACAAGACCCTGGAAATCCAAAGAGGACACATGGTTTCCGGTGGCTTTCCACTTCCTAGTGCCAATCCCCTAGACATCCCCCCTTCCCTGGGTTCTGTATTATTTTTTTAATTGACAAAGAAAAATTTTATATAACTATCACGTATAATATGCTTTGAAATATGTTTACATTGTGGAATGCCACATCAACTTAATTAACATGTCTTATCTCTATATTTATCATTTTTTTGTGACGAGAACACTTGAAATCTACTTTTTTAGCAAGTATATTCTAACAGTAATCTTCTTTATCCACACATAATTTCTGCTTTTTCTCTCAGCAACCAAAGCAGTCTTAACTAAGGCAATGAATCTCAGGAATAGAAATTTTAAACAAACAGCCAAGAGTAAATTATTTTGTTCTTTCATGTTATCACTAGTATCTAATAATCACAACAGTCTCATTTCATGCAGAGCAGAAAGTTTCTTCTCTCCCCATTTTCTGTGAGATGTTAACTGGGAATACTGGAAAGCATCCCTGAGCAGGATCAGATTCATGGGGAGGTAGCTGGCACAGTCAAACAGGGCCCCATGCTCAGAAAGGACCCCATGCTCAGAAGGACCCCATACTTGGATTAACGCTCTGCTGTGGCCATCTTGAAATCTGTAGTAATTTTATGTTTGAACTTGTGTTTTCTAAGGGACATCTGATGGGACACTGATGTATAAACATGAGCAGAGGAGATACTGGCAATGTGCACGTCTGCTGTTCCCAGCTGCCTGCTTCATATACATAGGGTCTGTGATGCTTCATGAGCACAGAAGAACAATAGACCCACAATGCGTGGGAGATCACAGTCTCAAAGCAAGTACAAAGGGACAGTGTTATACTCATGGCTGAGTTAGGAGAAATGCTGCCAGCCTCAGATGCCACATTTTCCCATTTGAACCAGAATTTTCTTCGAAAGCAGAGAGAAAGCAAATGTATACTAAAGAAACACATGTGACCAAGGAAGCCTGTTATAACCTTTCCTACCTATCCATGTCATCTCCTGGATTGGCCAGCCACTTAAGCTCAAAATGATGACACAGAGGAAAGCAAAAGATAGAGGAGCCCACAGTTCTTTTCCTTTCAGGCCTTCCTCACTCAGCAGGTGGAGAGTGTTGGTGCAATGTGTGCATATCAAGAAGTGGAATCAGAAGAGTTGGGCTACTCTTGCATGGCATCCTCACTATTCAGGCCAGAATGAAACGCATGTGCATGTGTAGGCTACAAAACATGGGTTGTGTGATTGTGATAATCCCACATCCTACTTAAATGCTCTGATATTTGTCTGTAAAACTGGCATCATGCAATATAAACATGAATGATGAAGTTTCATGCTAATTATTTACCATTTTTTCTTTACTTAGACATCAAACAGCAAATTTAAAACTCTTTAACAAATTGAGGGAGATAGGCCACAGAAATAAGGAAAAAGCTAGTAACGGCAATTTTTTTTTCCTGCTCTTTGTGCACAGGTTCTTCATTTCCCTTTTGCACTGGACCCTGCAAATTGTGTATCCAGCACTGTTCCTAGGACTTTGTGAATGGGGGAGAAATGGGAGGTGTGATCAAGTACCAGAAGGCTCTGTGCTGTCTCTGCTGGTCTGGGTGGTTCCTGGACTGGTGTTCCCTGAGGTTGCACCTGGCACGTGTGGCACCAGCTATGTTCCTGATGCTGGACTCCATGGTCCTGGTCCTTACCTCTGTTCTCTATACCCCCAGGACTGCATCCCCATCTCAGGCCGGCCTGGATTTGCTCAGCTACTCTGTCACTCCTCATTGGGGTAGGCAGAATCTTCCAGATCCCTTGATCACCAGGCTGAGGCTTATGTTAGCTCAGGATCCAGGCATATCCCTCTCCCAAACCTGCATTACAGTCCTGGTGCCATGTTGACCAAACAGAGAACTTCTCTAAGAATAGTGGTTCTCAACCCTAGCTACACATTAGATTCACCTGAGAGGTCCCCTCAACTACCCCCGCCACCCCCACCCCACCGACTCCCCACCACCAAAATAATATTGATGCCTGGGCTCCATCCTAAACTCATCAAAAGCAGCAGAATTGAGAACCACTGTACTAGAGTATTATAGCTCCCCAAGGCCATGTGTGGGAAAACAGGCATGCCCTTTACCTTCCTGTGTGCGTCTACAAGAGCACTCCCAACATAGAACCATGAAGGTGGGGGAAGTAGCACATTAATTTTCTGCCTCGGTAGCCCTTTTTCCTTCTCCCACACCTCGACTGTGCTAGTGGGCAGGATGGGCTTTCCCCCTTCACCTAGGCAGGGGCTTTCCCTGAGTTATATCCTGAGTTGGCCCCTATGCACAGGTAGGCAGTCCAAATTAGGAGTCCTCGTGTTACCACACTACGTGATGTGGAGGCCGGAGGCTGAGAGACCACACCAAAGCTTTGGGCAGGAATGGTGTCCCCTAGTTGGCACAAGGAAATGGACCCCAAGTCTAAGTCTTGATAACTCAACATTTAATAGCTTGGTAGAGGAGGATGAGCCTCTCAAGATCCTGCTGGGGTACAGCTGGACAGCCTCATTTCTCAATTCACTTATCTATGTCTCTATGAAAATGCCTGCCATAAACAACCTGTGAACATGGGTCTACTTTGCTACTTTTGACTTTGGCATTGGGGAGGCACCATGGCAAAATGGTAAAGAAATGAATCCTGGCTCTGCTACTGATCAAATGTGTGATCTTGAGAAAGTTACTTAGTCTCTTTGTAGATCATTTAGCCACCCTTAAAATGTTAGTGCCAGCGCAGTACATACCTCACAGCGTTATTAAGATGATTAAATGCATTGATATCTGTAAGGTGGTTAGAAGACACACACAGTAAACACCATGCAAGTGTGTGTTAAGTAAATTAAAAAAACATAAACTTAACACTCTTTCCTCTAACAACATAAAATATAAAGTAAATTAAAAGTACATACAGAGGGGTTTTGTGTTGCATACAGTATCATAGTAATTTGCCATTCTAGTATACAAAGTAAAAAACAAAATGAGTATAGAAAGTAAAAAAAGAAAAGATATTTGAAAACATCTAAGTGATGGAAAATGGCCTGCAATTTCAACAGTCACATCAACAGTTAATGAAAATTTAGTTTGGGTGGATGTTAAGTGTAAGTAAAATTGGGGTCATTGAACCAATGTGTTTGTCCACATTAACAGAAGGTACTTCTCTTTTAACAATTAAGCAAAAATGTCATTTAAGTTTCTTTTCCAACAGAAGTGAATGTAACTTTTGCCTAGGTTCACAGAATGGTGAAATGAAGCTCAGTTCTCTTTAAAATATTATCTTGTAAATGTTTCTATACCCTACAGAATCTGAATTATTTTCTCTGATAAAACTAGAAAAATGTCCTCATCTTTGGTGCTCAGTGAATTTTCTAAATTTTGGTGTAGCTATACATGAAGACACAGGAAAACTAAATTCCAGAATGATAATGAGCCTTTTGAAGAACCTTAACCTTATGGTATATTTATGGTGTGTTCTGCTTTCTACAGTTGCTTTTTGTTTTTTGTCTTGTTTTGTTTTGTTTTTGAGATGGAGTCTCACTCCATCACTTGGGCTGAAGTGCAGTGGAGCCATCTCGGCTTACTGCAACCTCTGCCTCCCAGGTTCAAGCGATTCTCCTGCCTCAGCCTCCTGAGTAGCTGGGATTACAGGCACCTGCCACTACGCCCAGCTAATTTTTTTGTGTTTTTAGTAGAGATGGGGTTTCGCCATGATGGCCAGGCTGGTCTTGAACTCCTGACCTCAAGTGATCTGCCCGCCTCAGCCTTCCAAAGTGCTGGGATTACAGGCGTGAGTCACCGTGCCCGGCTTCTACAGTTGCTTTTTAAGTGAGATGTGAAGGTGCTATGTGGCTACTCAAATGTTTATATTATGAAAGGTTTACTGTCTTAATATGACATCTCTAGTGCATCTTAAGAGTGGGATCATGCTCCCTCAAGATGAGGTGAGAGAATAAAATATAGGAAAGAAAGCTTGGTGCTTAAAAGGACAATATAAATAGGGCTCTCCAGCTTCCATCTGGGAATTTTAAAAATGCAAAACACATCTTAGGCAGGTATACCTGGGGATAGGCTTTCCCATGTAATTAATGCTGTTGGAATGACTTTGAACTTGCCATCTCTTTCCTTCACAGAGGGTGAATTCTGTGTTTTCATTATTTTACATTCAGCTGCTTACAGGAATCAATGACAGTTCATTAGAGCTTGGGAATTTTTTCACCAGGAATAATAGAATCAATCCATACAATTCAACAAATATTGTCCCACATATTATTGGGTTCTATTAGCCCCCTACTTCTCTGCTGGTTTTCTGAGAATTCAAGTCATAATAAGAGAGCCTGAAACTACAGCCACCTTCTACATGTCAGCCAGGGCCCTTTTGGAATTTCACTGTGACTTCCAACTCACATGCCTGGCCCACTTTTACCTATTCTTTTTGTAGTTTTCCAAATGGGGAATGCATCTGTATAGTTTGGGATATTATGTTACTTTTGTTAGAAATTTAGTGAAGTTGTTGTAAAGAACATTTTTGAAAGTTTATGTCAATAGTATATTTATTTATGGCTTTAACACAAAATATGATACCTTAAAGGATGTCCACTAAATGGTGACTATTCTCTTTTTCAAAATGCCTTATGATGCTATGTTCTAAAGTAAGAGATGATGGAGAGAACCTTGGGATCTCCTCCTACTCCTTAAAAATTTTTGGCAGAAAAGCATTATCATTATTGTCACTGATGTCAAAAACAAACATTTACTTAGCATCTACTTTCATCCCATGTGTAAGATAAGATTCTTGCCACCACTCTAAGTAGCACAGCTCCCTATGGGGAAATTTATCACAGTGAAACATCATTCATTTACACTGACTTGGTGAGCAAGTCTTATGCCCCCTCTCACATCCAAAATAGCCCATGAAATTCAAAGAAGCCAAGTACCCCTATAGTTAATTCAATGCTGGACAACACTGATGCCAAGTAACACACTGTTAATTTGAACATATCTAATATTGCAACTAACTTTTGGTTGTACTAAACATCATAGTTGTGTTCCTATTCGCTTAGGCGGAATGTGTGCCAATTAGATATGTACTATATAGTTTTATGTATCAAAAGGAGTAAAGAAAATTGTGTCATTTTATACAGAGATTACAGCCGCCCTTTTGCTTTCATTGAATTCAACAAATATTTATCAAATACTGCAGTGGACAGGTGGATTGAGTCTGCCAGGCCTCCTCCTAGGAGGGCTTTCCCACCCAACTGTCTCTGGACCCGCAGTGCATCCATTCATATTTTCCCACTGTCTGCACAGCCCATGCTCATCTCATCATGGGCTCAAACCATCATGTATCATAATTTGCTGTTCACACTGATTATTGCAAGGACATGCATGTAATAAAAACAGAACCAGCAGGAATCTTTTTCTAAATTTGGGAGGGAGATAGTGATAAAAGCACTTTTCCACTGATAAGCTAAGAAGATAAGGGGCTGCCTGCAGAATGAGACTAAGAAGAGAAACATAGAGAGGAAGTGGCAAAATGGTGATCTGATATGGTTTGGCTCTGTGTTCCCACTCAAATCTTATCTCAAATTATAATTCCCACCTGTTGAGGGAGGGACCCATAATCTCCATGTGTCAAGGAAGGGAGGTGATTGGATCATAGGGGCAGTTTCCCCCATGCTGTCCTCACGATAATAAGTGAGTTCCCATGAGATCTGATGGTTTTATAAGGGGCTCTTCCCGCTTCGCTCACTCCTCTCTCTCCTGCTGCCTTATGAAGAAGATGTCTGCTTCCCCTTCTGCCATGATTAGAAGTTCTCTGAGGCCTTCCCAGCCATGTGGAACTGTGAGTCAGTTAAACCTCTTTCCTTTATAAATTACCCAGTCTCAGGTATTTTTTTATAGCAGTGTGAGAACAGACTAATACATGGCCCTAACAGCATTCACTGAGTGCCTGACCGAGCCATATCTGCAGTTAGCACTACCTCTAGCACCTTGATTATTTAAAGTAGCATATTTTCCTCTGCTAAAGCTAGCTAGATATCTGAAACATGCAGTTTAAAGATTTTTTTTTTTTTTGAGATGGAGTCTCACTCCATCACCCAGGCTGGAATGCAATGGCGCAATCCCGGCTCACTGCAACCTCCACCTCCCGGATTCAAGCAATTCTCCTGCCTCAGCCTCCCGAGAAGCTGGGATGATAGGCACCTACCACCAGACCTGGCTAATTTGTGTATTTTAAGTAGAGATGGGGTTTCACCATGTTGTCCAGGCTGGTCTTGAACTCCTGACCTCAGGTGATCTGCCCACCTTGACCTCCTGAAGTGCTGGGATTACAGGCGTGTACCCAGCCCAGTTTAAAGATTCTTATTATAAACATTTACTCATTTCCTATGCTTTAGCTAACTTCTATGTGCTGGAGAAAGCCAAAACGTACAAGTCATAGTCCCTGCTCCAAATGAACTCTGAACCTAGAGAGTGGTGGCGAGCATATCTCTAACTGAAATAAAAGTTCAGAGATGCTACAGCAATAATGTACACGTAGTAACAAAGATGAGGGTGTGGCTAAGATTAACAGAGGTGGTTGAATGTATTCCACAAGTAGAGTTTGATTTAGGCCTTGAAGAAAAAGTAGGGCTTAATGGGACACAGAAGTATGAAAGGACATTTGAACAAGAAAATACAGTGAACTAAAGGAACAGTTTACCTTAAGATTCTTTTAAAATATATTTGTAATGCCTAGCCCAGCTCTTTTCATATATTGGACAAAAAGTTTATCTAATGAGAGCAAAGGCGTGAAGACAAATGAATAGATACATAATTTATTTGTAGTTAAGACCTTAGCCAATAACATAATCCCCTTTTATAACATTGCTCCTAATGGAAATTATGTTTGTTTTACAATCACCTACTTTATGACATAGCTTCCAGGAAAAGGAGACATAAAAAAGAGTTACTGCTGCAAATGATCAATAGAGAAGGGTAGTTTTAATTAATTGCTAGGCTTGCTTTATTTTTCTTTTCAAGACGCGAACAAGTTCTTTAAATGCTATAAACTCATATATAACATCTATTAAGACTTTTACCATTTTTAAATTATAAACATCCAGATATGAAACCAATCACAAATTCTGACCTGAGAAAGAATTACAGGAAGAAAGATTCTGAGACTCAGAGTAGCCAAATAACACAAAGCTTGGCACATCATAAAAGCTTAGTATTTTACTAATTTGTGCACAGGCTTTAGAGCAGGGCAACCTGGCCTTATAATCTCTGCACAGATATGGAAAGGCTACCTTAAACTTTCATCTATTATATATTTCTCTTTTTATTTGAGTCATCTATTATATATTATTATATATTTCTTTTTTTTTTTTTTTTTTTTTGAGACGGAGTTTCACTCTTGTTGCCCAGGCTAGAGTGCAATGGCGCCATCTCAGCTCACCGCAAGCTCCACCTCCTGGGTTCAAGTGATTCTCCTGCCTCAGCCTCCTGAGTAGCTGGGATTATAGACACGCGCCACCACGCCCGACTAATTTTGTATTTTTAGTAGAGACGGGGTTTCTCCATGTTGGTCAGGCTGGTCTCGAACTCCCAACCTCAGGTGATCCACCTGCCTCGGCCTCCCAAAGTGCTGGGATTATAGCCATAAGCCACCACGCCCGGCCCATATATTTCTATCTTTTAACATTGTACAAGTGATATGAGACAATGTATATAAAGGACTGGCATGGAGTGGGCAGACAATAAGTGTAGTAAATATTAATAATAAGATTCTAATAATAGGAGTGGGTGCTCAGGAAAGCAAGGCATTTTACTAACAAAGAATAGACCAAAATCTTTATTTTGTCTCTTTGAAATGAGGTGATTAGATAATTAAATGTTTTAGTAGTTACGGTGTTCATTTTGATAACAGCACTGGTAATGACTAGATCTTGTAATCCAAATTAAAATACAGTATTTTGGTGAATTTGATGGAGCATAAGGCACTGAAGCTGTCCACCTGTCACCCAACAATATTACTTACTTGATATTGATATTATTTCCTCAGTAATTGGCTCCATGATAAGAAAAATATTTGAAGGCTAGAAAGGACTATTTATGTCTGAACAATTGGTGGACCCCTAGCAGCCATGTCCACTGTATAGTTGCTTTGCGATGAAGTACACAGAGCAGAGAATACCAGTTTTCTTTGATTGGGATTTTAAAAAATATTTAGGATTATGTGTACATTTGGTACCACATACTCACCACCTGGCTATCAAGGATCTGAACCCGTTTTCTATAAAATATATCGTTTAAGTATAAGAACTCTGAAAGCTTGCCTACTTTACTATTTCTGTTTTTCAGCTCAATGCATAATATTACATTTGGAACCCTTCATATATTAAATTAAAATGAAGTTTATAAAATAAATGTCACATTTTTAAAATGTTTCTCTTTAATAGAAATAGTCTGATATTTAGTTTCAACACCATGTTAAAAGATCTAAAGATTATCATATATTATCAGATATATTGAGTCATAAATAAATTATATTTCCAAAGGATGGCTATTTTGAATTATGTTTTCAGATTGCTATGGTCTGAATGTTTGTGTCCCATCCCAAAAATGTATTTGTTGAATCCTATCCCCCACAGTGATGGTGTTAGGATGTGCGGTCTTTGGGAGGGGAGGAGGTCCTGAAGGTGGAGCCTCATGAATGGGTTTAGTGCCCTTATCAAAGTGGCCCCAGAGAGCTCCCTTGCCCCTTCCACCATGTGAGGACAGGGCAAAAAGGTGCCATCTATGAACCAGGAAATAGGACCTCAACACACACCATCTGCTAGTGACTTATCTTGGAATGTTCATCTTCTAAATCTGTGAGAAACACATTTCTATTGTTCATAAGCCACCCGGTTTTGGGTATTTTGTTATAGCAGTCTGAACAGACTAAAACACAGATGCTATCAAAGAAAAGTCTTATTTTGTTTTATATAAATATGTAAACATATATATAACAGAAATATGTAATAATGTAATATATATAATATGGTATATATATAAAATTCATATTTTTTGAAAGTATATTACATTTAGAAAGAATTTACCCAGTGTTCCTTTAAGTAGTCAGTTTTTGTAGCATATTTCTAATGGAAAACAGCCATGCACAATGTAAAAAGCACTTACATTAGTAAGAACGGTTTGGTTTGCAAGCTTTAGAAACTCAATGCTAACTAACTTAACAAATAGAAAAGGGTACGTGTAGTGGGGAAAGCGAGTCAGGAATATAAAATATATTGTTTATGCATGAAACCTTTGAAAGCTTACTTGCTCTACCTTATCTAGAACACCAGTTACAAGCACTGTAATTAAGGAATTCTAATACGATAACAGAAATACTCAGGAAATCCTTACCATCTCTATTTTTCAGTTCAATGTATAATATTACATTTGCATCCACAGGCTCAAGAGGGGCAACAACACCTAGGTGTCTGTCTGTGTCTGTCAGTCTGTCTGTCTGTCTGTCTCTCTCTCTACCTCATTCTCAGCTCTGGATCCCTCTAAGCTGCCTCTGTTTTCAGGCTGGCTCCCTCCACATAGTGGCATTCACACATGACCTTCTTCATCTATTCCCTCACTGTGTTCCTAGAGACGGTGATCTATAGGAAGGAAGTAGCCCCTCTTTCTATGGTTTCGGATGGGCAGTTCTACTCCAAGATTGCAAAAGTTCCTTTCTCTGAACTCCATGGTGGTCTCAAGACAAGATATTGCTTAAACTAGGCACAGACGGCATGTTATCATGAGTATTACTTTGAAGCCCCCATGGAAAGGGCAGTGCTCCAGCAGTGTTGCCACACTCCCCTGAAATTAAAGTGCATGTATCTAAGCTCCACAGTTCATTGGGATCAGTTTGCAAGATTTGGGGAGGAAGTGACAAAGAAGAGCAGTTATCAAGCAGGAGGCAGAATAAGCAAAGCATATTGAATACACGACAAGAGATTTGTTTTTTTAAAAAACCAAAGCACTTGTAACGTTGACCGACAAGAGGTGTTAAGATGCCTGCCGGGCACGGTGGCTCATGCCTGTAATTCCAACACTTTGGGAGGCCGAGGCGGGCAGATCACCTGAGGTCAGAAGTTCGAGACCAGCCTGACCAACATGGAGAAACCCCGTCTCTATTAAAAATACAAAATTAGCAGGGCATGGTGGCACATGCCTGTAATCCCAGCTACTCGGGAGGCTGAGGCAGGAGAATCGCTTAAACCCGGGAGGCGGAGGTTGCGGTGAGCTGAGATGGCGCCATTGCACTCTAGCCTGGGCAACAAGAGCAAAACTCTGTCTCAAAAAAAAAAAAATGCCAAGACTGGAAAATGAAATAACACCACAAGGAGAGTAGACTGAAAGAACTGATTAGACTCAAAGATTCTGAGATATGGTCCTTTCCCTGGAGCAGAGGTGTGGACAAGCAACACTTATCCATGTCCATTTCTCCTCCCTTATGGGATACAGGATAAAATCTCCTGAGAGGAAGCACTGGAGAGGAAAAGGAGCCATCATGCTGGGGCATTTTGTTTCTGTGCTGGGTGCTACTGTAGGCACGTCCCGAAGCTAAAGGTTTCCTACTCCGTAGCTGGTGTGCACAACCAGGGCATCTGTGCATGGCTTTGCAATACCACATCATCACGCCTCTGTAATTACACATCAGATGTCTCCCTACCCACTGGACTCTGCATCCCTGATAAGGGCTGAATTCTTTCAACTGTGTATGCCCTGTACCAACGTAACACTTGCTATACAACAGATGATTAATAATTATGTAAATGGCTAAATAAACAAACCCGTTTGAAACTAAATTACTAAGGAAAATAGACGAGCAAAAATTAGCAAATTAATTACAGAAAAAAAAGTTTCAAAGGGCAATTAAATTACTATATATTCAGATCACAATGGTAATTTACATAAATCCAACATCCAAAACAAATATTTATTGATCATATACTATGGGCCAAGTGCTAAGCTTGGCGATGAGATGACAAAGACAAATGTGAATGAATATGATATCCTTCCTTACATTAGAAAGCTGAACTTTTTTTGTTTTTTTTTTTCTTTAGAGATGAGGTCTCACTACATTGCTCTGGCTGAAGATGAACTCCTAGGTTCAAGCAATCCTCCCACCTCAGCTTCCTGAGTGGCTGAGACTACAGGCACATGCCACCTCACCCAGGTGAGAGCTGAACTTTTAACTAGTTACATGGAGATATGATACGAGATTGAAGGGAGTAAGGAGGAAATAAATTTAAAATTTTAAGAGTTAAATTATGGAGCATTTTGCTGCTCCAAAGAGACTTACCTTTGGTGAGCTCTCACTCTGCCAGCCAGGTGTAGAAATAGTGGATGCCCTTATCTTTCCTTTAAGTGAAAGATATCAAAGTTGTGGTGTTCATCCAGGCTGCCCGGTGATAAAGTTTTCACCTGTCTCCTGAATCGACCTGCTGACAGTGTCCAAATGCAGGAAATAACTTGCTCTGTAAACAGCATCCCAGATTCTGGTTCTGTAAATCCAGTCTTTCCTTAAACTTCTGATGCCACCACATCACTTTAAACCAGACCACCTGTCTTAATCCATTCAGGCTGCTATAATAAAGTAGCATTGACTGAGTGTTTATAAAAGAAATTTATTTCTCACAGTTCTGGAAGATGGAAGTCTGAGATCAAGGTGCCAAGATGGTCAGGTTCTGAGGAGGGTCCTTTTCCAGTTTGCAGATTGCCATCTTCTCCGTGTACTTTTATCCTTACATGGTGGAAAGAGACCTCTCTGGGGTCCCTTTTCTAAGAGTACTAATCCCATTCATGAGGGCTCCACCCTCATGACTTAATTACCTCCCAAAGGCCCCACCTCCTAATACTATCACCTTGGGGGTTAGTATTTCAATATGTGAATTTTGGAGGTATACATGCAAACCATAACACCACCAAAGGAGTTAGACCACTGCTTCAGGATTCTGTTAAAACGCAGATGCCGACTCAGATCAGGGATGGGACCTGGGATCCTTCCTTTCTCATGAGCTTCCTGGAAGATGCAGTTCTGGGGAGGATCACACTCGACCTTAAAGAGCTAGAAGGTTGTGGAAGGTTTAAGGACTGGAGTGTGTCCTGTATTTTCCTAATGTACGTTGTGCCTTCCCTTCACTAAATTCCGGTGGAGGTAAAGAATTCTGAGTAATGCAGTCATTCTACGATAAGGCAATAAGGTGTTTCAGGATCAATTTTCTCTAAAGAATAGTTATGTGAATTAAAAACATCTTCCCTAATCGTCACATCAAGGACTCACAGGTGTTGTTGGCCAGAGACGATACACCAAAACAGAAAGAAAAAGCCCAAACCAGAGGCAATTTGGAGAGCTCCACCCCTCCTCCCTGTTTTGTCTAAGGTAGAGACATTCTCGCAGACGCTCCTTTGTAGCCTCAGAGAAAGTAAATCTCTGCCCTTAAACTAGGGGACCTGGAGAGCCTTCAATCACGAAGTCAGAGATTCCTCCAGGCTTGGTTATTAGGATTAGATAAGGAAAACACTGTTTGGGGAGAGAAAGAATTATCAGAGTCCTTTAAATCTTGATGGGCATGGCAGGCATCTTGGCGGTCGTTGAAGCTGCTTAAGTCTGAGCCAAAGGTGCCAGAGGACAAAACAGCCACCTGCTCACGGCCCCCTATGTGGAAAAAGCTTTCCAATGTAGCTCTCTCATTTTAGCATCTCAATCTGCACATAAGGCACGCGGGAAACTCAGAGAGGTTATGCTACCTGCTCAAGGTCACACAGCCTAAGGTCAACTGAGGATATGAAAGTTCCCCAGAGTCATAGTCCAGCTTTTCCTTTAGATAGCACTTCTTAAAAAAACCAAAGGCACACCTTGAAAAGCTGCGGGATGTCCAGCCCCAAAATAGCCGCTGGAGTTGGCCCCTAGGGGCAGCTGGACCGCCCAGGCGGGCGAAAGGGTGGAGAGGGAGAAGAACCACTTCCGGGAAACAGACGCGAAGAGGGTAAGGCACTTCCGGGGCACAGAAAATGAGGATTATTAAAGGTCAGTGGCTCGCAGGTAAGGGCCAAGTAGCGTTAAAAGACACGTAAGGATTACAACGCCTCTCTAGGGTATGGGTTAAAATGTCTCTCTAGGTACTCGAAGATAACATGACTCTAAACAAGGAATCCTTGCCTGCGCTGGAGGACGCTCCGGTCTAGCGGCCAGGTTGAGTCCAGAAGTTTAAATAGAGCAGGCGGGGCCTAGCGGGCGCCTGCGTCGGCGCGATGACGTCACATACCTGCGCGGGAGGCGGTACCAACCCCTGCCGCAGGACTTTCCCGGGCCGGCTCGCGGAGAGCGTAGCGCGGCCTTGGTGGCGGAATGGCATTGAGTGACGGCCCGGCCCCGCCATCTGGTTAAAGGGACTCGTTCAACACGGAAGTGTCCCGGGGCTGCATTGGTACGGAGCCCTGGGGCCCAGCAAGGGTGTGCTCCTGCGGGACTGATGCGGGGACCACCCCGGCCCTGCCGGCCTCCAAGCCGCGGGAGGGCACTGAGCCTGTGCTGGCTGGGCCTGGCCGCCTGGATGCTAAACACCCAACCCCCTTCCCGTCCCCATTTGCAGAAGTGGAATCAAAACTGGGGCTTGACCCCGGATCGATGACTGGGACTCACTCTACGCGGACGCCAGCGCAGCCTGCGGCGGCCGAGCCACCTGCCCTCACAGGGCCTGGCCGGGTGCATCAGGAACAGGCGGTCTTAGGTCCCTAAATTCGAGGCCCTGTAATGTGCCTCATCTTGGGGTCCCTGAATGGGGCCCTTGGGCCCCCAAGGAAACCCTGAGACCTTCAGAATGGACAGCCTTGTGGAGGCACAATTTCATTCACTTGGGCAAATTGTGCGCACTGAGGCATAGGAAAACATGTAATTTTGTATTTAGATGTGTTCCAAGTATAAAGTGGCGTGGCTGACATTTCATAGAGCCTTAAATTGCCTTCACCAGTCATGACCTCAGTTTGTGTTGAGATACTTGGCAAAGAAATGTATTGCATTGTTGAGTGATTGCTTATTGCGTTACTGAGTAATTGTATTGGCGTTCATAAAAGCATGGGTGCTCACAATAGAAATTGGGAAGGGGAGTAGAGAACTATATTTGAAATCTTCTGATACACTTACCAAGAACAAATGTATTGTTCATTTGGAATTTGATACGGTCTCTAATAATTTTCTGTTTCATAATGGTAGTGCCGCCCCCACCCGCAAAACGTTTCAAAGGGTCAAGAGAAAAGACCAAATGCCCTTGTCAACTGGAATTTATACGTCTGTTTCCTGCCAAGTAATTAAATCGTAGATTCATAATCTATGTACCGAATAAATGTGGAATGTTTTTGTTTTGTTTTGTTTTAATGTATAAGACTTGGGTCAAGGTGAGGAGGGAAAGAAAGGGTTTCCTTGAAAGATTCTTGTGTTTAATTAGAATTAATTGAAACCACTGTGCTTAAAACAGAGAATGATGTTAAAAGAAAGCCTTGGAACGATGATCAACATAAGACTACACAGTATGTGGGATAAACTATTCCAACTTACAGCATTTTTGTTTTTTGTATTGCCAGTGCTACAGCTAGAATGAAGCACATCAACCTATCATTTGCAGCGTGTGGATTTCTGGGCATTTACCACTTGGGGGCAGCATCTGCACTTTGCAGACATGGCAAAAAACTTGTGAAGGATGTCAAAGCCTTCGCTGGGGCGTCTGCGGGATCGTTGGTTGCTTCTGTTCTGCTAACAGCACCAGAAAAAATAGAGGTAATTAAGTAGTAACTTAGGCTGTGTTCCTCATCAAGAAATTAAGACCCAAAGGCAAACACGAGCATTGACTCTACTAAGTTAACACTGCAGAGAAATAATCGTTTGCTTGGAAACAGAAAGGATTAGGACTTTTCTCTTAAGATGTAATTATTAGGGATCTGTGCTCTGGTTGTGGAAAAGATTATTTTGGGTGATAGTGAAATAAGGAAATAAAATGACTTATATTACTCTTGAGTTTGTATTTATCCTTAAGATTCCAGCTCTGTTCCTTTCAAGCAAAGGATATTTCTTCTTTCTATGATCATGAGAAGAGCATGGGGCCTGTTTTCAAGGCCTTGAACATGTGGGCAACAAGTCTTACCTCACTGCTACTTAGAAATAGATACATAAATTAAAATGTGGGCATGCAGTTTCTATTAAGTGGAATGGTATAGGAATTTAATTCTTTTTTAATTCTCACAGTAAGAGGAAGCTCTGAGTTCCAAGCAATTTATCCAGAAGTAATACAAATAATTCTTCATTAAGTACTTTATTTAATGCAATCTATGTTTTAAAATCTGTTTTCTGCTATCCAGACAGTGATCAATCATTTTCTGACTGTGAGAGCTGGATTCCATAGTTGGAGAATATTATATTTGTTAATCATTACGTACTCTAGCAGCTTTGAACAATAATGAAATAACAATTTAACACCCTCATACCCAAGAATGAATTTCAGTCACATTTAAAATTCCAAAACTATGCAATGTTAAACATCAGAATCTCATTTCAGATCTTTTGTGAGCTGCTTATCAAAGGGAAGCTAGATTTGAGGCCAATCATTCAGAAATCCACTTATCTTCCTGTCTTTATATGGTTGATTTACAGGGAACTAGAAAAGTGATTTAAAAACTGCAGAGATTAAACAGGACGAGAACCTTAAGCCATGCAAGGTATAAATGAGGTGGGAAAATTCCCCCTAAACTAGCAGATTCATAAGCTTTGAATTACAAGCTACCTCCTTCCCATAACTGTGTTTCGTTTTTGAAGCAGAGGACTTTCAGGGTGTCACTTCTTCCTTTTTACTGCAGTCTTTTCTTGAGCTGTGGCAAATCCTAAGCTTTGGAGTTATGTAGACTTGGTTTCCAATTATCAGCAAATTAAAAAATGTATTGTATGATTTAGAATTAACCTGATTTGGAAATACTGCAATAGTACAGCCATTTATACTTAACTAAAATTCTGCCATGTTAAGACATTGAATAATTTACCTGAATTGGAGACTTGATGTCATCATATTCTCAGATCAGTTTACCTGTTGTTATTTATTTTTTGCACTAAATGAGAGACTGGGTTGTGTTGTCTGATGGTGCTGGTATGATGAAAAGGTGTGTGTCTTTATCTGGTGCTCCCATGGGAAGGTAGAAAATAATTTTCTTAGTTTCCTTAGGGCATCCTCATTTGTTCTTCTTCAAAATAATTTTTCAGCCAAAGTAACCCTTTGACTTAAGGTTATTTTAGTTCCTTTATTTTTAGCATCTGAAATAATCCACTTGTAGGATAGCCTTGAGTTTTTTTTAGCAAATGTTTCTACCTACTCAGATTCGTGTTCGCTTGGTTCTCGCTGATGATGTAAGTTCCTCAAGCTTTTTACTGTTGTGACAAATACGTGTGTAATTAATCTTCTGAGCTTATGCATGAATGATTAAGAGGAGCACCTGATACTGGGCATATTTTAAGTGGTAGGCAAATTTAGACATTGATGTGGAAGAGCTCAATGCTGCAAGACTTTCCTCAGCCCTCACAATTTGCGAGGAAGCCATGGTGCTAGACTCAGTGGGGAACTCAAAGATGAATAAGTCCATCTTTAATAAGTTTACAGTCTAGTCCGGGCTATGGAGAGTATTGAATATAACTAATATTAGTACAAAGAAATAGGCTAGATGGGCAGTCTAGCTCAGTAGAATGAACATACATTTGGTGGGGCTACCCCCATTTCTCACCCAGGAGCTTCCCACAGCCTATATCAATTCAAGCTCCCTACAATCCGCCTACCTCATAGCGCTTAGAGTGATGTCACCCAAAGGCACATCTGATCACCTCATTACCCCCGGGGCAGGGGCTGTCTGTGGACTTAGGATAATGTGACCCAGGTTTCTCAGCATGTATCACAAGGCCCCATGTGACTTAGCCCTACTTGTGGCTCGCCGTAGGGACACATTTCAGCTCTGTGCCCCTCTCAGAATTGTTCTTGCTGTTGTTTTTACTATCCTCTGCTTTCACCTTCGTCCTCTACCCAACTCCTGTTTATATTTAAGTCCCAGCCTGGGTGTCAAATTGGAGGGAAACCTTTGGCAACCCATGAGGTTGGAGGTTGACACACACTGTATTCATTTCCCGTTGCTGATTTGACAAAGGACCTTCAACGTAGTGGCTTAAAACAGCATGTGTTTATCATCTTCCAGCTCTGGCGGTCTTAAGTCTAAAAGGGTCTCACTGAGCTAAAATCAAAATGTCCATGCTCACTCTCTCCAGAGGCTCCAGGGGAGAATCCATTTCCTTACCTTTTCCAGTTTCTGGAGGGTGCCCAGACTCCTTGGATCCTGACCCCTTCCTTGATTTCTAAAGCCATAAGCACAGCATCTTCAAATCTCTCCAACTCTGCCTCTCCTACCTCCCTCCTTCCCTTACAAGAAACCTTGTGATGATATTGGGCCTACCCGGGTCATCCAGGATTATCTCCTCAACTCAAGGTCCTTAACTGGATCTACAAAGTCCCTTTTAACATAGAAGGTCTCCTAGTCACAGGTTCCAGGGACTAGAATGTGGACATCTTTGTGGGGAGAGGAGAGACTGCTGCAATAATATAGCCACTTAACTGAAATTCTGCAATGTTAAGACATTGAATGATTTACCTGAATTTGAGACTTGATGTCCTCATATTCTCAAAACAGTTTACCTGTTGTTATTTATTTTTTGCACTAAATGAGAGCCAAACACACCCTTGTGGGGGCTCTTATAGCCCTCTATGACCTGCTCTTGGAGGCACTTATGACTCTCATGAGCACAGGTTCTTTGTATCTTGTCCTCTCCAAGTCCCAGTGCCTAGCCAAGTACCTGGTGCCCAGTTGGTTGCCAAATTAATTCATTATTTAATACAAAATAGACTTAGATGTAAATTCTGGCTCTGAGACTCATTTTTAATGAGATATTGGGATAGACACTTGAACTCTCCAATCCTCCGTTTTCTTGTCTGTCAAGTGGGATGGTTATACCCACCCTGCAGGGTGATGTGAAGATGAACTGACAGTGTCATCTCTGTGGATCCCAATCCAGGGTAGACATGAGCATCCCTGAAAGACTTTATAAAATACCAGTGCCCAAGATGAATCTCAGAAGACTCTGATTCAGTCTGTGCAAACCATAGACGTCACTACTCCTATTTCTGTCACTGGTGCTGTCATTTGTAATCAGCTTTGTTGCACGGTTGTAATCAAACTGCTGCTGAGACCACAAAATAGGGGTGGGAGAGAAGGTTAATTGCGCTGAGGAAACCTTTTGAAGAATGTGCTCAATTAAAAGTCAGATTGAGCCTTCAAGGATTTTTCAGATGGGGCAAAAGCCATTTAAGGTGCTTTACAAAGGAAAAAACAAAAAAAGATTAGGATTCTGAGAGTGTATACCTTGCAAAGGGCCTGAGAGTGGTGGGTGAGGCCCCGGCCAGGTGGGGAATTTGCACACCTTTAATAACATGACACCCTACATTTGCTGTTGGGTCTATAGAATCCCAAGTTTTAGAAGTGGAATGATTGTTTTCTTTACAACACCTAGGGTCACTTCTTAATTTTCTTTTTTTAGGAATGTAACCAATTTACCTACAAGTTTGCCGAAGAAATCAGAAGGCAGTCTTTCGGGGCAGTAACGCCCGGTTATGACTTCATGGCCCGACTAAGGTATACAGAGTACATTTTGCCCAAAAGTACATGAAGACAGAATGTTGACGACTCTCTGTACAAACTGTGGCAAGCTCAGCATTCTCTCTTGTAAAATATTTACAGGGAGTTCAATAATTAAAGGTGAGTAATTCAGATTGCTTTTTCTTCTTTAGAAGTGGAATGGAGTCGATTCTTCCTCCCAGCGCTCACGAGCTGGCCCAGAACCGACTGCACGTATCCATCACCAACGCCAAAACCAGAGAAAATCACTTAGTCTCCACTTTTTCCTCCAGGGAGGACCTCATTAAGGTAACAAAGCCATGTTTCCTATTTGAAGAAATCAGCAAGTGCTGATTTCAATACTTCATATAAAGTAATGAGCATTACCACGTTCTTTAGATCCTGTGTCTCTTACCAGGCCCGATAGATGGTTGAGTGCTCAGTAAATTACGTGTTTGATGAAAGTATTCACCAGGATCCCTCCTGAGGCCGCCTTATGATGCACTGTGATCCAAATGCTCCCTGTACTTGTTCAGTGTTTTCCTGCAATGTTCAGATCTCACGTTGATTATGTGAAGCAAGTCGCTGATGCAGTTTAGTAGCAATAATAATTCCCGAAATTTATGTGGCTAATACTTTGGAGTGTATGTAGGGTTTTTAACATGTACTCTCTTATTCAGTCCTTCAAGTCCTTCTGTAAATCAAGTAGGGTAGGTGTTATTGTGACCCTTTTATGTTTTTGTTTTTGTTTTGAGATGGAGTCTCGCTCTTTTGCCTAGGCTGGAGTGCAGTGGTGCAATCTTGGCTCATTGCAACCTCTGCCTCCTAGATTCAAGCAATTCTCCTGCCTCAGCCTCCTGAGTAGCTAGGATTACAGGCACGTACCACCATGTCCACCTAATTTTTGTATTTTTAGTAGAGACAGGGTTTCACTGTGTTGGCCAGGCCAGTCTTGAACTACTGACCTCAAATGATCTGCCCACCTCAGCCCCCCAAAGTGCTGGAATTACAGGCATGAACCACCACACCTGATCCCTTTTATGTTTTTAACAGAGAAGTGAATGGAAAGATTTTATGTGATGTACGTACCTATGTACCCAAGATTATCCTGCGTGGCAGTGGGAGCTAATTCTGGTACCCAGGTCTTTTAACTTTTCAATCTAATGTTCCATTTTGTTTCTTCCATTTTGTTCTGATGTCTTTCTATCCAAACACATTTGAAAGTTGGTTGGTTGAGAATTCATCATCTCTGGGAAATACTTCAGCTGGTTGATTTCCAAATACCAATGTGCCTGCTGTGGTAATGCACTGAATATTTGTAGGGTGGAAAGGGTGTACTTCTCTTGGAATTTTTTCTTGTTTTTCCCTCTAGTGCAAATCATAACAAGCTTCAGGTAATATGGAGAATGTATGTTTTTGAAAGCAGAAGGTAATGGGTTGAGAGTAAGTGGTAAGATTCCATATATTCGGATGCTGTCACTTGAAATACTTAATGAAATGTTGAATTGACAAGTAAAATTACTTTGCCACTTAATAGATTAGAATATTTTTCCTCGATATCCCTATTACGTCATTCTCTCACTTACAAGAGTCTATCTTATAAAAAGACATTATTCTATAATCTTATTACAATATTATGTAGACTTGACAGTGTCAAGGGAAGAGCTGGGCAACCCATGCTAAGTGGTCCTAAGCCATCAATGTCCAATACAGACAGATAAGGCTTGCGGTGGGCAGACATGCATCCTCTTGTTTACCTAGGAACAGACTGTGTGCTCTTGTGACGTAAAATGAGGGGGATTCTGCCCCAGCTCTCTCTCACGGAGTCCATCCCTGGCTTTGCTGTCTACAATGACAGAACTCTCAGCCCCTGATCTCCCCACATCCCTCCTGATTTACATATCACTCTTTAGCATGCTACCTCTTTTACTGCTGTCCTGTTCAGCTTTCATTGTCCATCCTCCTTCACCAGAATGTAAGCTCCAAGAGGCAGGGGTTTCTCTGGTTTGCTCACTGCCGCAGCCCAGTACCTGCCACACTGCCAGCCATTGTGTAGGCACTCCGTAATATGTGTGAAACGAATGGATATGAACCAAGGTTGCATCTGTTACACTGGCTCGATTTAAAATAAAAGAAAAGAAAGAAGCTGGGCCCTCCATACTGTATGACCTGGGCAAAATCACATAGCTGGCTGGGGCCCAGCTGTGACTGTGGTTCATGTATCTAGCATTCTTCCCTAACTATATATACCCCACACTGGATAAAATGCTCATCCTCCCTATCCATCCCTTTTATGTGGCAGAGAGAAGAATGACACCCAAAACTGTCCTTACCCTAATCCCCAGAACCTGTCCAGATATAACCTTACCTGGCAAAAGGGATTCTGTAGATGTGATTAAATTAAAGGTCTGAGATAGGAGGATGATCCCATATTATCCAAGTGGACCCAAACTAAGTACATGAATCTTGAAAAGTGGACACCTTTTCTGGATTCTGTGTCATGGCTGGTTTGGAGATGTAGCAACCACATGCCAGGGGAGCACAGAGGCTTCTAGGAAAGCAGCTCCCCACTGACAGCCAGCAAAGAAAAGGGGGCATCTGCCCTTTAACCTATGGAACTGGATTCTCCTAACACCTGACTGAGCAAGGAGACACATTCTCCCCCAGAGCCTCCAGAAAGAGATGCAGCCCTGCCGACACCTGGATTTTCCCCAGTGAGACCCATACCAGACTTTGGACCCTCAGACTGTGTGACAATACATGTGTCTTGTTTGAAGGGGTTAAATTTGTAGTAATTTGTTATAACGGCAATAGCAAACTATTGCTGTTAAGAAAACATGACGTTTTTCTAGTTCCTTTGTTTTGGATAATAACTATTCAGAGAATTTGTGTAATTACTTGAGTTCATTGAACAGAAGAGAAATTGTTGACACAAATGTGTAATACTTTGTAAGGAGAATATGGAATAATTGACATTTATTCTAGGTTCTACAAGAAACATTCCACGTGTTTAGGAGGATGTTTTAACATTTTTCAGAACTAAAAAGGAAGGATGAATAGTTCCTTGATAGCAGATGGTGATTATCAAACTGTGAAACCTATGCCTGGAATACTCATGAAGCATTTAGCGGAAAAGAGTGAGAGTGCGGGAAGACTAGGGATGATGTAGCAAAGGAAGAAGTGTGAAGAGGAAGTAAAGTAAACCCCCTGCCAGGTAGGGACATGATCAAGTATATATGTTCCGGTGAAAGAAGTGGCTGGTGGGAGAATGTTGTCTGAGGTGGTGCCATGGGAGGATGGTGCTTCTGACCTTTTTGGTTGGGACTGGGGAGGCTGCCTGAAGGTCACCCCACTCCCCTTAGGTGGAGACAGGAGGCTCTGAAGCCATGCATTGAAGCAGCTCGATGATGGGTAGCTGTGGGTCTCCCAGGGCTTGGCACACCTGGCTCTGAACATACAGCCTGGGGTCTTGATATGGTTTGCCTGTGTTCCCACCCAAATCTCACCTTGAATTGTAGTTCCTATAATTCCCATGTATTGTGGGAGGGACCCAGTGGGAGATAATTGAATTATGGGAATGGTTTTCCCCATCCCATACTGTTCTCCTGGTAGTGAATAAGTCTCACAACATCTGATGGTTTTATAAGGGGTTTCTGCTTTTGCTTCTCTCTCATTCTGTCTCTTGCCTGCTGCCATGTAAAACATGCCTTTCACCTTCCACCACGATTGTGAGGCCTCCCCAGCCACATGGAATTGTGAGGCCATTAAACCTCTTTTTCTTTATAATTTACCCAGTCTCGGGTATGTCTTTATCAGCAGTGTGAAAATGAACTAATACAGGTCTACTTCCCAGTATCTGGATATTCTGTAGATGGGAGGGGATGGGAGACAGAGAGAAAGAGAGAGGTTGATTAAAACTCAAGTTAGAGTAAAAGAGCATGGGAGAGCATGAAATACTAAACACTGGTGATTTTCACCTTCTTCAAACTTTGCTCCATGTTGTATTTTCTGTTTTTATCATTAACTCATTTATTCTGCTACTTAATAGTTGAATTTTTTAAAAAATGCCTAGTTTTTCATTATCCACTAGCTGACTGATGCTGTTTGTTACAGAGTGCCTATGTACCTGAAAATCCAACTAGAAACCTGTAGCTTAGAATATGTGAGAGTGTGTGCTTGTGTGTGTGTGTCTGTGTGTGTATTTTGACGTGTTTTTGAATCTCCTCAAGAATGATTACTTGTTTTATGAGTGTCCTGGTGATCATGTCTAGGCCTGTCGTTTCCTGACGTTGTCCTCTTGGACTGATTATTTTTGAGTCTCAGTTTTCTCATCTCTGAAATGGAGTAATTCACACAGTAATACTAACGAGTGTTACTGTACAGAATAAATAAGATAAAGCATGTGAAAGTGTGTTTTAAATGATAAAGCCCTTTATGCATGCTGAATGGAGCTAATATTTCATAAATAATGAACGAATAACATAATAACCCACACACACCCCTGCTCAGCGCCCTTGTATGAATCTGTCATGAAATTTTAAAGCCATATTAAATCACAACTTTCTTTTCTTCAGGCTGAATAGGATTACTTTTTCTTATCAGTGTTATTCTTTAACCCCTTGCTTATTACCTGTCTTCATGAACAATGTGCTAACCGATATCTGTAATACTTCAGGTTGCTACTGAGTTCTTGCCACCTTTAGGCATCTGATTTTACAGCTCATCATTATAGGCCTTCTTTTTTAAAATAAATAATTTTGTGTGATGATTCATACTTAATTTATCTTAATGAGCTTCACCTTTAGTAGCATGGAAAAATCACTCGTTTGATAGCTGCAATGCTAGTTGATTGTTTTCTTGAAACCCTTGTGGACTGTGTGGTCCAACTATTCATTTTACTTGGGGTTGAATTTCCACAGAATTTTGAATCTTACGTTCATTAGGATTTAACTCAGTCTTTTCTACTTTATAAACTGTTATAAGACAGGTGCAGGCCTTAAGGCATTCCTTTGTTCAGAATTTATTGGTGCCAACCATTCCCCTCCTCCTTTATAGTAACTGTACTGACAAAGGGAAACACAGATGATGTCTGCTCAACTACTTGAAGGCAGCCTGCAGAGGGGAGACCCCTTTATAGAGTTAACCAGAGCCCCAGGAGGCCCCCCTCCAAAATCATGTCTTTATTTCCCGTCTGAGAGATTTATTTCCAGGTGCCACACCCAGAAAAATGTTACCCCCAAGGATGACCCTTTATGTCTGTGGGTCGCCAGCAGATCAACACCAAGCTGAGATCAGTTCCTGCAAATGCAGATAATTTAGGGAATTGAAAAGAGTCATGGAGGAGTGGTACACATCCACCTAACCCTGTTGTTGGTGGGCTCTGGGACCCTTGGCGAGTCTCAACTTCTTGGAGCCTTGGTTTCTTCATCTTTAAGATGGAGACCTTCAGAACAAGGTCAAATGAAGTATGTATGAAAGCATTTCATCAACTCTTAAGTACACACCAGATGTGCATGGTCACCTTCAAGTGCCTCCACTCTCCAGACATCCATCCCTTCATACTGTTCATTATTTAGCATGATTCCTTCCTGATTCCTCTCCTGGTGTGCCGTTCTACACAGTATCCCCCGAGTGTCAAGTGCGTGCATTTTGCATACCAACTCATTCATTTCGAGTTCCAGATTTTATTGTGGGCTCTTTTTCTTTAGAAGCATGCATGCAACTAGGAAATCCAAACACATTTTAATGTTAGCCTTCAGCAAAGCCTAACTAGGGAGGTGAGCCCCTAGGTTAAAAGAAAGTCATATGCAACTTCCAAGGCTGAGCTGAAATGATGCGTAAATTAACAGTGCAATGGCGTCGTAGAGTTCCACTACTTCCCTGAATTGGTACAAATCATTGAATTCTTCATGTTTAAGACTGATGCACAAGTGTTTTCCGAAAGGGTCTTTTGACACGTGTGAATGCTCTAGGGTAGAGGTACCTAGGAAGCCTTTCCTGCACCATAGTGTCCCTGGCCGTCTTGAGAAAATTCTGCCCTGTCTCTGTTGCAGTGATGTCCTGAATTTCTTTGCATGTGTGAGAATGCTCTTAACAAGATCCTCTCACATTTAGCCTTGTGAAGGTGAAATAAAAACTGAATTTAAGATTGGTCATTATCTTGGAAAAACTGAGGAAGATAAATTTGAATCTGTCTTTGAATTTGAACTACAGCAGCAAGTTCTGTATAAACAGTTAATTCTCATTAAAGTCCACAGTAAACTTTAGGCATAAATGAAACTTGCTGAGAATTTAATCCCTAAGGAAGCTAGGCCACATAATTTTCTAAATACCTCTTTTCTGTAAAATGCAAAATGAAGAGAGTCAATCAGAACGTGTCGGGAATGCGCACCTGGCGATGTTTTATACAGTTGCTACAGGAAGACACTAGCTCTCATTTTTATCATTGTGTGTTTAGTAAGAACACAAATCAGTGGTTTCACATATGTCCAACATTTAAAGTGCTGTACCAAGTGATAGGGTGTGAAAAGTATACCCCTGCTTTCCACATCAGCGTTCTCAACCACAAACACTGCACTCCTGGCAGTAAGGGCCCAGATTATTACCCAGATAGTTATTTATTGTGACAGCTGTCTGTCCTTTGTAGGAATTTGAGCAGCATCCCTGGTCTCTGTTCAGTAGATGCTAGCAGGACACACACCCCCCCCCACCCTCCACTCCAGGTTATGACAGACACATTGCTAAATGTCCCTAGGGGGTAAAATCACCTCCAGTTGAGAACAAGTGCTGTAGACGTGTTGAGGTTCATTGGCGAGGTGAATTTCACTGGGAATATTGTGAGGTGAGATACACTAAAAGCACATGTTTAGGCATAATATTTTATTACATGACCTTAGAATGTCAGTCTTTATCTCCTTTCTTAGGAAATCCTATTTGCCTGCAATAAAATGGCAGTAAGCTGACTACAAATAAGAAAAGCTGCTTAGCTCTTAACTATCTAAAGCTAATTTCCCAACTAAACTTGGTTTGATATACAAATCATCAGTCCATATAAAGGGAGAGTCAGCTATGACAAAAACAAATACATTGATTTGGAGGAGTGACAAGTATTTTCCAGTTCATTGCACTTTTCGTATCATTTAGGAGGATTCTTACTGTTATTATCTGTAGGAAAGTAATTGGATAGCATTTTTCATCCAAATATCTCAAAATAGTTGCAAGCATTAACTTGTGAACTCTACATTATACTTTGACATGGGGGAAAAGAAAAAAAAACATAATTCTAAGGTTAGTGATTTTTTTGCAGTCCACATGTCTCTCTGCAGAATAGTGAAATAAATCATTATATTTATGTAGTGTCTTTGGTTCTTTAAAGACCTCTAAGTACTGTAATTTCACGATATGTGCGCTATCTACAAATTGCTCTAGTTATTGCTTTGCAGTGTTGCATTTGCTGAATAACTTCATTAAATAGCTACATTGTGCTTGCGAAACATACCTAGGGTCTGTGATTATTTTTTTAAAAGCATAGCCAATTGATGATAAGGTCAGGTTTAGTTAGGTTGAATGCAGTTACCTTAACCGTAAACAACCTTTCTCTGAAGCCAATGATGTCATTGCTACCGGTGGGCTGAGAGGGTTGGAGTTGAAGATGCCTGCTTTCTGTCCTCTCTCTCCTATTGATTTATTAAGCGATCTTCACCAAATCACCCAAGGTGCTACTCACTCCTGCTTTGCCTCTTTGTGAAAGAGACATGATTGCTCTTATGTCACAGTATTGCATTATGCGGGCCATTTAAAGTTGAGATTTTGAGAAGAATGTCACGGTGCGGGCATGTCCACATTGACATTTTGTAGAAGGTTGGCAGACCTTGCGTGAGGTTATTATTATGCCTTGTAATAAATAAATAAACAAGCACATAAAAAATAAATAGAAGTGCCTGCTTTCCTTTGGGAAACAGTGCTGCAAATTAGCATGCTTTCAATATTTCAATAAACAAGCGATTGAGATAGATGTGCATGAAATTGACCAAAAGATGAAAAAAAAGACCCATTGTGAGAAATCTGACGTGTATGTTGGCTCTGGTAAAAATATACATTTTATATTAAATTGGTTCTGGGGACAGTCTCAACCACGTATTAGCAGAGAGACCTTTGAGCAACTTTATCTTTTTGAGACAGGGTCGAGAAATAATTAAATGAGACACTATATTTGAGGCAAGGTCTACTTCATGAATGTATGACCTGTGCATTTGCACGTGGCTCCACTATCCAAAGGGCCTCACCATTGGTTTAATGCTCTGCTGTCAACATCTTAATATTCTCCATACTTTCTGAACAGGGGGCCCTGCATTTATCTTATTTTGGACAGGACCCAGAAATTATATAACTGATTCTGGCACCTAGCACCAGCATGGTGCAATAGAACCCTTTCACACTTGGCTATTTCTTACCTTCTTTCCTGCTGGAGTCCTTGTGTTGTGCTGTTACCCTTGAATTTGCCACTGCTGAAACCTGAGGCCCCAGAAGCTTCTTTGGGCACTTGTCAGGAGCCTGTTGCTATAGGAGCTGTTACAACCAGGCCTGTGCCTTTGCAACCAACATGCCACCAACAGCACTGGGCAACCTTCTTTAGTGCCACTACTGAGGTAGGTGGAGGAGTGTTGGGTCCATTCCCATCACAGAGAAGGGAGAGAGATACCCAACAGATGTTTGTTGAGTACTAACTCTGCCAAGGGCTGGACATACCAGGAGAGACACAAGTCCCTCTCCTTTCAGTGGGTTTTTTGGTAATGAGGAAACAGGAGACATGTCCAAGGAAGAACCACTGCATAAGAAAGCTATGGAAGTTCCCTGTACCTGGTGCAGAAATAAACATGGCAAGAGTGGATTCCAGCTGTGTCGGGTCACAGCTCAAAAGAGGATTTTCCTATGGAAATTGTTATGCTGGTGACTGAGTCTGTAATTTAGTTGCAGTTCAGAATAAATAGGCTTTTGAGAGCTGACCCAAAAACCATACCTATAACATTGATTTTTGGAGGAAATGCCTTCTGAGTTCTAAATAATTGTAAATGGATGATCTGCAAGTCAGCATTTGAGCCATAATCCATTTCTGAATAATGTATGATGAAAAAAAACTCATGAAATCTTTGACAACAAACAGCCAGAGTCTTTCACTTATCAGTTGAAAGATTATAGCTTAAAAAATATTCAGTATCTAATGCTGTATGTTTTCAAATAGAACACTAGTGATTTGGAAACTACACGGCAAAATAAAACATTTACATTTCAGAAAAGCTATCAGAGCCCAACTTCCCATGGTGTATGGAATGGTAATTTCCTAAATGACAATCTTTTTCAACTGTTTAAATGGGAGATAAAGCATAATTGATGTCACTGCTTGCCAGGGTTCCATTACATATCCTGACCACGTCATTGGAACATAAAATATGCCATTCCCTTTGCAAATCCTGGTGACATAAATGAGAACATCTCTGAGCTGTGGACTAACCTCTCCTGTCATAATCAGAGGGCTTTGTTCCTCCAGAAAGCAGGAGTGCAACTGTAACATGATTTTTACAGTATATGATAGAACATTACAAATAATTTATCTGTAACCTTTACATACTCAGGAACTTAGACTTACCTTAAATTTCATTTTGTAGTAACTTGTGTGTCTACTATTAAAATGCTGATTTTTACCTAGGTGAAGTTGATTGATTTAGAGTATGTCAACTTGTACCTATCTGTTTAGAGTCTTTTCTGATATTAAAAGTGTTATCTTTTATGTAATTACGTGCAGTGCTGCACTTGAAGTCTGTGGGGCTTATTTATTGAGATTTTGCTAGTCAATACTACAACTGTATTGTCTGAATGTTCATGCCTGTAATCATGAGCTGCTTCTTTATTTTATCCATCTAGGTCCTCCTAGCCAGCAGTTTTGTGCCCATTTATGCAGGACTGAAGCCAGTGGAATACAAAGGGCAGGTAAGCTTGTTATAACTGAGGAATTACCCTCCTCCCTATATTAATATGTTTCTTTTGAGACATCCAATTTTATAATTATTCTAGTGGCTTCAAATCAGTTTATATGTTTTTTTCCTCCTAAATAGCTTTGTTTCTCTTTAAGAGGGAAAGAATATACAGGGCTAGTGATAACTTATCATCAAGATCTCGTGAATGGGAATGATTGACTGTGATGCTCTTATTTTCATCATATATATATATTCTGTTGTTGTTAGCAGTGAACGATTTTTTCTCCACCTAGTAAAGTCCTACTCACAGCCCCTTCTAAGCAGAGTTGTACCACCGTCAGGGTGAGAAAAGGCTTAAGGGCTCCACACCTTGTCCTCCCCCAGACAATGCAGCATAGGTTCCTTCCAGCCTGTCCTCAGCCCCTCTGCTAGGGGACGACCCACTCCCCTCCAAGGCTCTCTACTTACCCAGACACGTTGATCACTGCAAGGCCAAAACCCATTTTGTTTGAGGAGAGTGCTCCTCACTTGGAGCTGGCACTTAAGACAGGATGCCAGTTCTTTTAGGGAAATTTAGACATGGGCTTCCCCACCTGAAGTCTGCGCTGACTGTGACCCAGCTTCCTTCTGTGATCTGCACAGAGTTTGTTTTGAGTATTCACCATTCGACCCAAGGCAGCTCCTCCATTGCATGGACACAGGTTCAACATGAGCATTTTATTCTCAAATATAGTGTCTATTTCACATATGTCACAGATACATATTTTATAACCAAATATAGTATTTGGTTTAACGTGTTTATTTAACGTATACTGGAAACATGCATTTTATAATTAATACAGTAGCTATTTTACAGACACCAGAGATATGTATTTTATAATCAAATAGAGTATCTGTTTAGCACATACCAGAGATACGCATTTTGTAATTAAATGCAGTATCTATTTAACACATACCAGAAATATGCATCTTATAATCAAATGGAATAGCTATTTAACACATAGCAGAGATATATATTTTGTAATCAAATAGAGTATCTGTTTAGCACATACACCAGAGATATGTATTTTATAATCAGTTATCTAACAATTACTAGAGATATGTATCTTTTAATCAAATATTATACCTATTTAACACATTCCAGAGATATATATTTTATAATTAAATAGAGTAGATATCTAACTACTAGATATCTAAATAGAGTAGATATCTATTTATAATTAAATAGAGTAGGTATCTAACACATACCAGAGATATGTATTTTATAATCAAATAGGGTATCTGTTTAGCACATACCAGAGATATGTATTTTATAATCAGAGTATCTGCTTAACACGTACCAGAGATATGTATTTTTTAATCAAATATAGTACCTATTTAACACATGCCAGAGATATGTTTTATAATCAAATAGAGTAGATATTTCATACATATCAGAGATATATATTTTATAATAAAAAAGTATTTAGCATATATCTAATAAAGTATCTATTTAGCATATATCAGAGATCAAGCATATATTCAGGATGAATAAATTACATTTATTTTATATATATGTAATATATATTTATTTATTAATAAAAGAGTACATACAAAGTGCTTTAACCATCTTTCATTCATTCATTCACCCACTCACCTTGAGGGCCCAGCACCAGGCCTGTGCTCAAGGAATTGATGGTCTCTCAACAAAAGAACTGAGTTTTACAAACCCTTTGGCTAATAGGATTGAGGCAGTGTCTCTGTTCTGATCTCATCGGTCCTCATCAGTGTCTTTCCTTGAGCTTTGCTGAGCTTTGGAATTTTTTCTTTTCTCTCTAGTGCAAATCATAATAGGCTTCAGGTAATATGGAAAATGTATGTTTTGATAGAGCAGAAGGTAATGGGTTGAGAGTGAGTGGTAAAATTCCACATATTCAGATGCTGTCATTTGAAATACTTAATGAAATGTTGAATTGACAAGTAAAATTACTTTGCCACTTAGGAGATTAGAATATTTTTCCTCTATGTCCCTATTACGCCAGTCTCTCACTTACAAATTAAGAGTGTTTCTATCTTAGAAGGAGAGGCAGGTGGTAGAGGCTCCAGGTTCTCTTCCAATATACACTTTCTTCTTCTTTCTTAGTAACAGAATCCCAATTTTTATCTGAACCTGTGGCTGTGCAGCTAGGTTATACATCCCAGCTTCCCTTGCAGTTAGGTGTGGCCATTTATTTCATTGTTGGGCAATGACATGTGAGCCGAATAACTGTGGGACTTACAGTACAAGGAAAGTTGTATATCTTTCCATTTTTCCTGTTGCCCAGAACTTAGATGTGATTACTGGAGCTCCAGCAGCTCTTGTTCATCATGAGGTCAAGGATCACACCCTGAAGATGGCCAAATAGTGAGCTGGAAATACCCAGGTCCTAAATGATTTGAGGAGTCTACCTTACCAGCCTGCCCTCGATATTCCTGTTACCAGAAAAAAGAAGTAAAACTTTTTTTTTTTTTTTGAGATGGAGTCTCACTCTGTCACCCAGGCTGGAGTGCAGTGGCGCGATCTCAGCTCACTGCAAGCTCCACCTCCCGGGTTCACGCCATTCTCCTGCCTCAGCCTCCTGAGTAGCTGGGACTACAGGTGCATGCCACCATGCCCGGCTAATTTTTTGTGTTTTTAGTAGAGATGGGGTTTCACCATGTTAGCCAGGATGATCTCTATCTCCTGACCTCGTGATCCACCCGCCTTGGCTTCCGAAAGTGCTGGGATTACAGGCGTGAGCCACCGCGCCCAGCCTAAAACTTTTGTTATTATTGTATACACCAGAATCCAGTGCTATCTGCTGTAGGGATTCTTACTTCCAATTTTACATGTGAGGAAATTGAGATGTAAAGACGTCAGTCTACTTCACTGAAGTCACTGAGCTTAGAAGGGGTCAACTTCCCCAAGATAGTCCTTAATGTTTCTATCTTTGCTGTGCCTCTTACTCTGCTTTGCCCTTTAGTTCTTTTCAAACAATGCATTCCTTGTTTTCTTCCTGTCCAGCCCCAGCGCCATGTCGTGGGTGTGTGACAGGAAGACTAGCAATGTTTAAAAGGGCATGAGTGAGGAATCAGTTTCTAGTGAACTTTCCATGATGTGATTAAGTACTTTGGACATGGACATAGAGTGACAGCCACAATTAAACAGCAGGGAACGCGCAGGCCCAGAACTGTGAGGAAGATGGAAAGCGACCCACCCAAGCCCCTTGACCCTGGACAATGTCCCAGGACAGTGTCTTGCTGATCATGTGGTGTCTGTGCATAGGAGGCACACCAATAATTACTTGTAGAGTTGAACCTTATGTCTCCTGAAAGCATTCAGTTTTCCTCTGTTGTTTAATGGAGTCCACAATAAGGGGGCCTCATGCACATGATTGACAGAGAGCCACAGCGGCCTTGCATTGTTTATAACACCAGAAAGCGACAATTTAGAAGTGCCATTCTCTGCTTAACACTAACTCTCTTTAAGCCTGATCACCTCCCACATTCTAATAGGGCTTCCATGCCGAGTTGTTTTCTAGAATCTTTCCTTTCCGTTTTCAGGGAAGCGTGAATGTTGCTTTAAATGCAGTGTTTTAATGTGGGTATAAGCTTTTTATGTGATTTAAATTACATAAACATTTCAGTTGTGCTGAATACACCTCTTATTTTCTAGATTTTCATGTTTTCATACAGCTCAGGTTTTGATGTATTTGTTGTCTTTAGTTGTTTTACTGAAGTGACGAAAGTGGAGGTGGCAGAAGGGGAAAAAGGGACTTAGCGTTACTTATATTTGTGGCACTGAGTCAGGAAAGGCAGAGAAAGTGGGACTCAGCCAACAGGGGCAGAGTCTAGTCTCTCCACTTGTGACTTTTGTTAAATACACAGACCTCCTCATTTCTACATTGCGGGTATTACTGGATTTTATTAAGATATATTTGTGGATCCAATATGTGCATTAAAAAATGTTTTTATTAATCGCTTAGAAGAATCATACCTTAATAAGACTTAAGATTAATTTCAACCACAGCAAATACCAGTATGAGTCCTTTCAAAACCCTCTACCAGTGATTTAAAGTGGAATGATGTCTTTGAAAATTGCTTTTTCTTTTTAACTTGGGAAACATGGCAAAACCCCGTCTCTACAAAGAAAAAAACAAAAATTAGCCAGGCATAGTGGCATGTGCCTATAGTCCCAGCTACTTTGGAGGCCGAGGTGGGAGGATCACCTGAGCCTGGGGAGGTTGAGGCTACAGTGAGCTATGATCACACCACTGTACTCCAGCCTGGGCAACAGAGTGAAACCCTGTTAAAAAAAAAAAAGAAAAAGAAAAAAAGAAAACTGCTTTTTAAAAAATATTGTTTTAAAAAGTTCTGTAGCTTTCTCTGGCTTCATCTTATGACTATTTTAATACCTTACTTATAGTACATACTCATTAATAGATTTGTCAGTGAATGAATGGAAATAAATTGAAGTTTAGTCCTATATTTTTGACTAATGATTTTTCTTTACTACATATGAACTCTTTCCAATGGTAGAATAAATCCACAGGAATGTTCACACATTTAGGCCATGTTTTCACAGATTCTTGTCAATTTGGAATAAGAATGAAAATTTTCAAGAGGAATTCTTAACTCATTTGTTTTAAGAGATAGAATTAGCATTGGCAGGTGACTAAAATATCAGAATAAAATCATCTCCAGAACCGGCACATGCAGATCAGAAGAAAAGCTGTAGGGTTGGCTGGGCACGGTGGCTCACGCCTGTAATTCTAGCACTTTGGGAGGCTGAGGCGGGCGGATCACCTGAGATCAGGAGTTCGAGACCGGCCTGGCTAACATGGTGAAACCCTGTTTCTACTACAAATACAAAAAATTAGCCAGGCATGGTGGCGCATGCCTGTAATTCCAGCTACTCGGGAGGCTGAAGCAGGAGAATTGCTTGAACCCAGGAGGCAGAGGTTACAGTGAGCAGAGATCATGCCATTGCACTCCAGCTTGGGCAACAAGAGTGAAACTCTGTCTGAAAAAAAAAGAAAAGAAAAGCTGTAGGACTTTGCATTGTTTCTTTCATCTGAGTTGGAATTCAAGTAATATTTTGACTGTGTAGTATTACAAGATCGCTTCTTGGCCTTTTGGTTAAGATTAAGTATATACTATTACAGGAACGTGAAAATGCACCGTTGTATTACCCTAGTCCATGCGGATTTGGCATTATGGGTCATTTATCCTTTCATTATTGACACTTGTGTGGGAAAGAGAATTGTGGAATACTCCATGTAACTATGCTTTTATATGAGGTTGATACTGTGGTCCTTAGGCTTCTATTTCCTCGTGGCTTAGACTTTTTACATGGAAATGCAGCTCTGTCACTGTCATAGCAAACAGTGGTAGCTGGCCTTGCCACCAGCTAGATTTGGCTGGATGGAAACCTGGATATCAATTTCTAGTTATTCTGAAATAGACGCTCTTATTCTTCAGTCACTTTTTAGATTTTTTTGCACTGTCTGTTTAATTTTTGAAACAACATGTTAGTCCTCTAGGAAAAATTTTCTGTATGGTGTTTATAGATGGTCAACTGTTAACCCTTTAGAGCCTTCTTAAAAGTAGATATCTGGAGTCATCATTTTTAATCATCCTTCACACATGCAAAAACCAAGAAAGCAATGCACCAAGAATCAATGCTTAGTAGAGGTTAGTATGGCAGGTTTCTCAACCTCTCTTTTAGAATTGTATTTTTACTTGTCTTTCTTTGATTAAAAAATCTCATCTGTCTCTTCTTCCCACCGTAATTGGAAGATTCTCACCTGTGTCTAAGGAAGTGGATATCTCTTTGTCTCTTTCCCTCTCCCTTCTATTTTAGGAATTGCTAATCAAGAGCATTGTTGGGCATTGCTGTCTGTAGGCTATCTCATGAAAGCAATGCAGATATGTTTGCAAATAAGAAATTATTGTTCAAAGCACATTTACTTCTTTCTCACCCCTCAGAAATCAGTTCTAATTTGCCCTGCCCCATCGAGCATCCCTGAATTTTACAGTGTGCGAGAAAAAAAACCTGAAGTGGAAAGACAACTATCCCTTCTTGCCTGTATATTCTATAGCAATAGATGTTTTATTCTCTGTAAAGTATCAGATAGCAAATACTTTCAACATTGTCTCTGTCAACACACCTACTCAACTGTGCTGTAGTAGAGGGAAGCAGCCGCAGGCGATATCTCAACAAAAGGTCCTGGTCATGTGCCAATAAAATTTTATTTACTGAAGCAGATGGTGGGTCGTGGTTTACCACCCCGTGAACTATAGCAAGGAAACCTGCAAGCCTCAGTTTCCTCTTCTGTAACATGAGGGAACTGAATATACAAGCATGACCTTTCTGCCTTACAGGGTTCGCATATTAAATTATACATGTGAAATCACTTTTAAACTACTAGGCCCTCTGCCATGGTATTTATAATAATTATAGATAGCAACATTCGTTCTTCCAGCAAAGTATTTTTTATTCACTTGTTTTTTGAGCAAAATATACCTTAAGAAAATGGAGCCCTTCATGGAAGTTCTATCACAAACATATCCCCAGCATCTACCATACATCCAGACACACACTGGATGCTCAGGGATCACTTGCTGAATGAATAAACTGGCCCTTTCAGTACAGGTTAACTCATCAGGTTCTTTCTTAAGTTTTCCACTTGCGTTATGTAATAGCAGTTACTTGAATTCATAAGGCATGTTCTCAATAGCTACCCATAATACATCAATGTCTAAAGCGAAGTTTAACAAGTACTGCCAGATGAATATTCTAGCCTGTTTAGGTGTAATGGGTAGCCTTATCTCTTTAGAAGTGATTCTATTAATTCTAGTTTTCAGTGCTGTAACTTTCAGAGAACAATCACAGTAGATGTCTGCCCCACAATTGGGCATGAGTTTTTTTGTTTTGTTTTTGGTTTTTCTATTGAGCAGTTGCTTATTTCTATGTCTTAGGACTCAGGCATTGACTTGAATGTGGAACACATTTAGAATATGGCCAAAGATTAGAGAAAAGAGTAGTAGGTCTAGCAGTGGGACTGAGAGGTGGTCACTGTACAGCCTGTAACGAGTATGATTTTGAAACTATTTTGCCTTGGAATTTTTATGTACTTGCTCTCCCTTTTCCTTTGAGGATGATGGTGATATGTGATGAAAACTGACAAACACACAGGAAAACTCTAACGGGGTAGACCAGCAGCTATTTTTCTTAAGGACAATTTTGGAGTCACAGAAGCTCATGGAAGTAGCTACCAGCATGTAAAATGCTGCCCATGAAGCAAGAAGGTGGGAATGACTCACAGCCATATGTTGTGAACAGCCAGAGAATTCATGGACAGAAGTGTTTACTATGCAAGATTTTAAACTATCAGTAGAGCACAAGATATAAAATGTTTCTACTTTTAATTTGGAGGTTGAAGAATATTTGTTGTTCTGACGGTTGTTTCCAGAAACTGCTGGAATCTGTATGCCCGAATGAATGTGTGATTGTCCTAAGTGATACAGCTCGTGAGAGCATAAATCAGGAGTAAGAGGTACCACATTTAGCATATCTGAGCAGTGGGGCTATAGCATCAAGGGTTGTGAAGGAGCCGGTATCATTGCAAGTTTAATCAAGTGATTTGATAAGCTGCTATACATTTTCCCTTGTCATTTATCTAATCAGAATAAGCTAACAAGAGTGAACAAAATTTGGAAAAAGGATTTTCGATTCCCTGAAACAGCAGTCATTAACCCCACAGTAAATTAGAACACTTTTTAATTTACTGAGCCAGATTGCCCTTCTTTTCATTAAGTTGAATAAGTCAGAAGAGCTGTTACTTAAAGTTGCATATCTTTAATTTTTCTTGATGAAACCTGTATGAATTTTTACATCGTTGATGACAGCTTCTGTTGACAATATGAAATAATTTTGGAAGCTGTCTTTCTTTTCCCTTCTGGGTATTATCCTATTCCAGAATTTGATATTTACACCTAAAGCAACCAGGGAAAAAAAGCAAGTTCTGGGACAGAATCAGATATTTTGGAGCCTTTTTTTTTGCAAACCTCCCTTTTAGATCATACAGTTACATAACCAGCTATATTTTATGTATACATATGGGTACATATATAAACACACATACACAAACACATGTGTACATGCATATACACATACACATATAAATAAGTATGTGTAATACACATAACACATAATATATCATAATCTTTATATCTTTTAAAAATAATGACAATATGCAAATTATGCAGGTCAGTTTTATTTTAATCCAATCTACTTATACTCTCTCCTCCACCAAAATGCAATTCTCTCAAAAGGAATTTTCAACCCATTTTTATCTTTTATTTATTTACTTTTATTTCCTTTGGAGGAGTTTGTGGCTGTCCAGAGCCTTTGTAAATAATGTAATACCACTCATTTTGTCATCAACTTTAGAAATAAACACAATTGGCCTGGCGCGGTGACTCATGCCTGTAATCCCAGCACTTTGGGAGGCCGAGGCGGGCAGATCACGAGGTCAGGAGATTGAGACCATCCTGGCTAACCCGGTGAAACCTCGTCTCTACTAAAAATACAAAAAATTAGCCGGGCGTGGTAGTGGGCGCCTGTAGTCCCAGCTACTCGGGAGGCTGAGGCAGGAGAATGGCGTGAACCTGGGAGGCGGAGCTTGCAGTGAGCTGAGATCACACCACTGCACTCCAGCCTGGGCGACAGAGTGAGACTCTGTCTCAAAAATAAATAAATAAATAAATAAACACAATTAAGAAGGACATGAAAAAGACACATTGGAAGAAATAAATGCATGGTTTTAAGTGAGTTGAGAACATTTTATTTTGGCCTGTTTCTCCCTCCTCTTGCCACCTTTATGTTGAATAACAAAGGTTTGTTTTATCTGCATTGCATTTTACACATTGAAGCAAAACTCAGTTTACAAACTTCACTAAAGATTCCTGCATACAGGACTTTCAACTGTTACCAGACTTTTTGTTTTTTTGTATATTATCTGAAGGCTATTTTTAATAACAGATAAAGTTAGACAATTTGGGCGTTATTTCCATGTGTGTTGTGTTTATTGAGTGCTATAGCTGATCATGTGAATACATCAGATCATGGCTGCATTGAGACTGTTTGGCCTTGGAATAGACAGCAGAAGGAATATTGTCTGTGTGGTTCTTCAGTCACCATTTCTCATTGTGCGCTTCTGTAGAGCTAGGGGCTGAGGCTGCACACACCTTGAGCACCTCATTGTCCGTCCTCATTGCCCCAAGACTCTTTCATTTTCTTCCTTGGGAGGCTTCTGTCCTCCGCCTTCTCCATCACTCACTCCCCTTTGCGGTGGGCTTGAGAGCACTGAGTGCCTACTGAGGAATGTGTGCTTTGATGCAGCACTCCCATGCCTTATGGCTTCAGGACATGCCCCTTGCTTCAAGAGCACAGGAACCACTTTGGAATTAGAAGCATTTCTAGTTGCTGTATTTACTTTTTAAGTTTGCCACAGAAAATGCCAGTTTCCAATTCATATAATAAAAATGGAACCTCCTCTGGTGGTGGATGTTTTGTTCAGCATCCACAGTAAATTTGAGTTTTTAGTTTGATTAAATAATGAACCCCAATCTAATTACACATGGCTTCTTAAGCATGCACTGTAGTCAGTAAGAATTCAAGTCTTACAGACAATAATCTAGTTAAATTCTGTCCAGAGTTGTTCTTATGTTGGTAAGTGATATGTGTACCAAGATTTGTTTTACCCCCAGAACAGATCCCCAATGGGATTAGTCCTCAAAAATAGCCATTTAAAAGCATATCCAAGGCACACATATTATTAGAAGCTGCTTTTCTTTGTGCAGGATGTGTTGTTGACATGTGCTGACGTGAGATGTTTCTTTCCACAGAAGTGGGTGGACGGAGGCCTCACCAACGCCCTTCCCATCCTGCCCGTCGGCCGGACAGTAACCATCTCCCCCTTCTGTGGACGACTGGACATCTCCCCGCAGGACAAAGGGCAGCTAGATCTGTATGTTAATATCGCCAAGCAGGATATCATGGTGAGTAATTATGTTCAGTGATATTTGAAGAGTTCTGATCTACTAAAAATTCCCACAGAATTCAACATGTTTCCCAAGCACTGGAAGTTCATTGATAATTGTAGGTACGAGTTGCATCTTCTCCTTAGTGTGTTGTTTAATACTTTATAACATGTATCAGCCATAGGAACTTGGGTTCCTATGGACTGTCAGCATTAAGTCTTTTTTGCTGCTTTTATTTTTATTTTTTTTATTTTTAGCACCCCTCCTACCTTAGCCTCCCATGTATCTGGGACTATAGGTGTGCACCGTCTCGCGGGGCTAATTTTTTTTATCTTTTGTAGAGACAGGGTTTCACTAGGTTGCCCAGGCTGGTCTCAAACTCCCTGGCTCAAGTGATTCTTCCACCTTGGCCTCCCAAAGCACTAGGATTACAGACATGCACCACGCCCACCCATTTTTGCTGCTTATTATCTGTCACTTCTTTTTCTTCACTTCTTTTTTACATCAATAAACTTGGTAGGATATCAGAGCAATTTTTTTCTTCTTTGAGAGAGGGTGTTGCTCTGTCCCCTAGGCTGGAGTGCAGTGGCAAGATCATGTCTCACTGCAGCCTCGACCGCCCAGGCTCAGGTAATCCTGCCACCTCAGCCTCCCAAGTACCTGGGACTGCAGGCGCGTGCCACCACACCCAACTACTTTTTTAAAAAAATTATTTGCAGAGACAAAGTCTCACTGTGTTGCCAAGGCTGGTCCCGAGCTCCTGGGCTCAAGTGATCCACCTGCCTTGGCCTCTCAAAGTGCTGGGATTACAGGCCTCAGCCACCACGCCTGGCCCAGAGCAATTTTAAATAAAATCATTTATTTGCTTAGAAAGATGGAGGTAATGAAATATATAAAAATAGTGGAGAAAAACTTAGGGACCCAAATGAATAATTGACATAAAAATACTGATTCCCTTAATCTAGTCTAATAGTTTTCCACATGGGATGATATTGTACCTAGACATTTTTGGTTATCATGTCCCAGTGGTGCTACTGGCGTCTGGTGGGTAGAGGCCAGGAATGGTGTTAAACGTCCTGCAGTGCACATGACTGTCCCACAGTTAAGACGTCGTGGCCCCAAATGTCAGCAGTACCAAGGCTGAGAAACCCTCCTTTAGTGTATCAGTGGAGATAACTTCTGAAGTTTAAATTTTTCCTACTGATTTTTTGTTACTGCTAATTGTGTCTGTGATAAGAAAACCTAGATTATAAAAATAGTGTATATTTACCTGTACTGGAATATCCTACCGCTTAAATTTCGGTCTTTTTATTCTAGTTGTCCCTGGCAAACCTGGTGAGACTCAACCAAGCCCTTTTTCCCCCAAGCAAGAGGAAAATGGAATCTTTGTATCAGTGTGGTTTTGATGACACTGTTAAGTTTTTACTTAAAGAAAATTGGTTTGAATAAAAAGCATAAAAGTTTATAATGCAAAACATGTTTTAGATAGTTTTTGATGGAAGTTTCTAATCAAATCCTTTTTAGAAAATCTATCAAGACTCAATTGTATTACTCCTTGTAATATTTGTGTTTATTTTTAATATTTGAATTATTACTTAGCACATGGATATAAGAGGCACTTTATTAGAATTTGACAACGTCATTAAGAAGGATACACTTAGATGATAAGGAATCATTTTTGGTGAATTGTCGTGTCCTTTAAAAAATGGAGGAGGATAGGTTCTTTGGGTAAATTGAGGAACATGGAAAATGGAGGGCTACCACTTAGGTTCCATGGAGAATATGTGGCATGATCTTGACGTGAAGCATGGGGTTTCCGTGACTTAGCTGTGTCCCTGTAGCTCTGGAACTGAAGGAACTAGGTAGGAGAGGAAGGATTTGAGAAATAGGCAACTCATGGTTAAAGACCTTTGATCAGGACTGGAGGAACAAAGGTTTGTGTATTAGTCCATTTTCACACTGCTGAGAAAGACATACCCAAGACTGGGCAGTTTACAAAAGAAAGGTTTAATGGGCTCACAGTTCCACATGACTGAGGAGGCCTCACAATTGTGGTGGAAGGTGAAAGGCATGTCTCACGTGGCAGCAGACAAGAGAAGAAAACTTGTGCAGGGAAACTCCCCTTTATAAAACCATCAGATCTCTTGAGACTCGTTCACTATCATGAGAATAGCATGGGAAAGACCTGCCTCCATGATTCAGTTACCTCCCACTGGGTCCCTCCCACAACGTGTGGCAATTGTGGGAGCTACATACACTTCAAGATGAGATTTGGGTGGGGACACAGCCAAACCATAACAGTTTGCTTTCCACAGGTGTGTGCAGTTGCTCCCAGTGCAGTTAGGGGCAGATATCCAGAAGCCTAGGAGATTTTGAAGAGGCTTATCCCCTCTCATCTTCCTCCCCTAAACCCCACCCCCCAGTTTAGGAGATTATCAAGCTGGTTGTCATTCATTCTCTCTCTCTCTCTCTCTCTCTGGCCATACCTCTCTGAGTATTTAGCTATTGTTCTATATACTGGATACATCTATTATGGGAACTTAAATAGATAAAATACTACTAAACACAAAGAACCAAGTAGCCTAGTAAATAAGAATTAAATCCAGAATAATCATTCACTTCTCATTTTTAAATCACGTTGTACTGATCCCAGGATTTTTACTTTCTGAGTAGTTGTCCATCACTTTGAGGACTTGTGTATGGGCTTCTACTAATTTACTCACACTGTCTTAAATCCTAAATCTGTTTTTATGAGATTTTGCCAAGCAAGAACTCTTGATTACTAAGAGGCAGTTAGAGACAAACCAATTTAATTCCATGTCTTCAATTGTCACGCATTTCTTCTTTTACTCTTTGAAACTATTCTTTGAGTCAATTTTATGGTTCTCAGAAGCCAAAATACACAACTTTTAGCACATAAACACCAACGATGGCCTCTTTTTGAGGAGTTTTGCATAGACCCACTCTAGAGTAATGATGGTCCCTGTGGTATGTACTTTCTCCTACTCTAGCAAACATGTAGTTTAATCTTAACTTGTTGTTTCCATAAGTGACATGAAGTGGATAGATTCTCAATTGTTATGTCCACTTATTCACTAGGTAAATTTTCAGTTTTAATACTTTTCTCCTTACCCCTTCCTTTGATCATTTCATATGAATATTCTATTTGTATGATACACTGTATTTCAATAAATTCCTTGTTGATGTACCCTTAAATTGAAGAAATTTAAGCTGCAAAACCAAATTTCATTGTATAAGACTTTTTTGAAGTATCTTGTATCGACTACATATGTATTTGACCCTGTGGGAGGATGGTACTTTTCTTTTTAACTTTTATTTTAAGTTCAGGGGTACGTGTACAGGTTTGTTATAGGTAAACTTGTGTCACGGGGGTTTGTTGTAAAGATTAATTTATCACCCAGGTGTTGGTACTTTTCTTTAAAAATACTGTAAGATCATTGACATATCAGTCTGCAGCAACTTTCCTACATGAGGGGAATACAGCGGTGTAATGAAACACATACTTGGTGCACACTAGGCGCTCTCCGGGGCTGGTGCACCAAATTCTCCTGTGAGCACGCTACCAAGCATGCTCTGCTTACCTTTGCTGGAGTGTGTGCTCATGCAGCCATACTAATTGAAAACAGGCATTCACAACAGGATCTGCCTCACTTGTGGGATCAAAATTTTGAGGCATTGTAGAACTGGCATATAGAAAATCTGAAAGGACTTTCTGACCCAGATACTGATATGTTTGCAGGGTAATTACTGTGATTGGCAGCTTGATAAATTCCCAATTCCCTGTGGGGGCAATTTCCTTATATATTTGAATCTGTCATTAAAAATGTCATTAGTCTTCCTTTTCTTCTTTTCAATAAGACACTTTACTTTGTAACTATGGTAACCCAGTGCTTCCATTGACAATTAGAGAAAATAGGTTTGGTTTTGAAGTTCAATAGTGCTCTAAAGGAACAAGCCATATATTAAAAAGTAAGCAAGAAAAAAAAACTGTTAATTCTGGGTTCTTAATATCAGGTGCAGGGTGTATATACTAGAAGCTTGCAAAGATACAGTCTCACCACTCTGGGCATTGAATTTTGATTCTAAACAAGCATGAGCACTCAAAATACACAGATATTAGTGATTATGCTTTTAATTTTTTGGAGGATTAAAAAAGATAAATACAATTACATAAAAACATGTTTATAAATATTAGTCGTAGAAAGTTTTTGGATCCAGTCTATTACTTTTACAATTGAGGAGCCTAACTATGGAAGATCAGTGTTTTGGGATTTTTCTTGCCTAAATTTTGTCTACGTGATAGCAAAATAAAATCAGAAGTTGAAGTAATTATCTAAATAACTCAAAGTAGGAAGGAAGGCAGTTATTGCAGTTCATGTAAAGTGGACAGATTTTTAGACAGCTATCATGATTCTGATTTGCAAATTGACAGTTTCCTTGGGCAGAATTCGCCATTTATTTGCTTAGTTCTGCACTTCAATTTTTTTCTAACTGCACAACTCAAAGCTCTGCTTACTTAATGCTAACACACATGTTTATTTTTCCTCATACATATCCCCTAACTCAGTATAATTTCCCCATTTTGACTGACTTAGAGGGGAAAAATATGATTTAACTTTATTCATACTTTAGAATGCATGTCTGAGTACACAGTCATGTACAAGTCATAATATCACATCCAACTTAATCTTGAAATAAGATAATTTGTGAAAAACATGAATATGAACAAACATACTTGCACATATATATGTATGTACATATACACATACCTAAAACATGTCACAGCAGCTGCATTTTAACTGTGCCGAGATGAAGCAGCATTTATGTAATGCCCGATTTCACTGAGTTTATAAGTGCTCTTTAACCTTTATATAGTCAGATTCACTTTTGTGGATAGACCTAGTAAAGTGCATATGCGTACTCTACTCTTGGAAAGCCCCACAGTTCCAGCCAGTCCAAGAATATCAGCCCTCCCTTGATGGGCTCAATGGCTTTGCAACATGACCTTCCAGCTATGGCCAAGCTCATGGCCCTGCAGGTGGGTCCCTGATTCATAAACTGTCCCTTGCAAGATTGGACTTGGGCCATGCAAAAGTCTACTGGGCACTTTTGTGGATCCCTCCCTTCACGGAGCTCACCTGAGCAACTAAGAAAACAATCATGTGAGATAATTCAGGCCACACAAGCAATGTGAAAGGGCCAGGAAGCTTGAGGAAGATTTACGGTGGCTGCTTCTCCTTTTGTCCGACAGCGAGATGTGCTGGTGTCTGTTGCTAGCCAAGACAGGGACTTCACTATTACCCCCTCACCCACCACTCACCTGGACACCCACCACTCACAAGAGGACCCCCTGGAGGAAAGGCTCAGGATGACACATGTTCAAATCCTGAAGTTACTCCAGGAAGAAGGTAAAATGGTCGAAGGGGTGATCACTGGGCTTATTGACACTGTGGACACATCAACCCCAAAACTTGGTTCCTGGCAAGGTCATGGAACTAGGCAATTTAGCTCTACTGATCAACCTCAGTCAGAACTATCTCTTGACAATTTCAAATCCAAGGGGGTTACTAGCGCCAATCACTCTCAGTGAGGGAAATGATCTGTTCTATTTTGCCATTTCTGGTTCCTCCTCCTACTGGCTGAACAGAATCATGGTAATGGATGATCTTATTGTACTTGTCAAGGGGAGATGGATTTGCTGCCATATGATGGGGATAGGGAGGAATGTGCATGAAATTGGGGTAACCCCTCCGGTTATCCAGTCTACAACCAGCACTAGTGGAATAGTTAGTGGGAAACCATTGCAACCTTATATGGCAGAAGCAAGGGTACACATCCCTGAGGACCTAAGGTTTGAGTCATGTCACTGGAAAATGGACTCTGATCACCTGACCTGTGCCTGAAAAGGAAGCCACCTGGAATAGAGAATGATTGAGGAAAGTCAATGTCACCTCGGAAACAGTGGCAGCCACAGTGACCTAGGATGGCCAACCTGATGCCAAGTAGCTGAGTTTTAGAAGCCTGTTCTCCTACCAGCTGCCAATAGTAGGAACTGTTCATATCATATCCTTCCAGTACCTGCTCTGTGTGACTTAACACAGCCAGGGTCTATTACTTGCTGCTAAAGGACCCCACTTAGAGTCAATGTACACTTGACCCTTGGAGAAAATGGGTTTGAACTATGAGGGTCCATGTGGATTTTTTCAGTAAAAATTACACCAAGTGTGCCTGCCTCCCCTTCCACTTCCTCTACGTCTTCTGCCTCTGCCACCCCTGAGACAGCAAGACCAACCCCTCCTCTTCCTCCACCTCCTCAGCCCAGTCAATGTGAAGACGAGGACAAAAACCCTTATGATCCACTTTCACTAAGTAAACAGTGAGTATATTTTATCTTCCTTATGATTTTCTTAATATTTTCTTTTCTCTAGCTTACTTGATTGTGAGAATACAGTGTATAATTCATGTAACATACAAGGTATGTCTTAATTGACTGTTTATGTTATTGGTAAAGCTTCCAGTCAGTAGTAAGCTCTTAGTAGTTACATTTTGGGAGAGTCAAAAGTTACATGTGAATTTTTGACCACAGGAGTGGTGGACAGGGAAGTCAGCACCCCTAACCCCCATATTGTTCAAAGATGAACTGTATATAAATACCTGCCCAACAACTGGTGAAAAAGCAGATGAGAACTTAACAATTATTTCTTTATTAATTTCTTATGTTAAAAAATTCCTGTGTAGGGCAGCACAGTTGTGCTTGTTTTAGGGTACCTAGGTCTTTCCTCCTAAAGTAAGCATTAAAAGTTAGGAAACATAAAGGGGCTTTGATTAGGTTGTCATTTACAAATATGCAGCTTTGACATGTGTCTTTAAAACAGGAGAGGTTGTCATCTGTCTCCCAACTAGGAACCTGGTGCTTAACTAGAACTTACGTGTGGGGTAAAAGAGTAGGAGTGTCCGCCTTCAAATACAACATCCTTAACACTCAGAAACTGAGAGGAGCTGAAGGAGATCAAATGGCTTATCACATTATCATTCCTTACATTTCACCATGAAGTTGTTTTTAGCTGACAGTCTTTGCAAAATCCTCCTCACACACTAAGAACTGAATACATTTTGGTTGCATATTATAGCCACCTATGTATTCTAATGTTTGGTACAACATTTTCTTCAATGACTTCCAATCTTTCTTGAATATGACCTGTTTTATAAGGTAATCCAATACATATATGCACATATTTTACACATATATTGCCATATGCATATAGTATACATATGCAAATATAAATTTGAGTAAAACTATTTACTCATATAAATAAAAATAATTTTTATGAAACACTTTTATTATGTGTAATGTTTTTTGAGGTTTTTATTCCATTTTGATTTGTAAAAATTGTCATGCTACACTTAAATAATTTCACAATCACTAATGGATCACAATCTGCAGTTTGAAAACATTCTAATGCAAACTTAGAACAATGCAGACACTGAAATTCTCAACTTGTGTTTAAAAGACTTTACAAAAAATATGGCATCCAAAAATAATTACTACTTTATTTAAAATAATTTCCTATTCTTTCTCCTCTTAAGTCTTAGATATGTTTTATTTAACTTTATGGCTACAGAATATCTCAGAAATTATTTCTGCTCAAAAGCATGATTATTTTCTATGAGTGCTATGGATAAAAATTCCTTAGTTTATGTATTTCATCTATATAAAGCTACTTAAATGGTGATAGTCATTCCATGATGAAATTCTTTAATCAATTAATTATATAAACCAAAAAGTATTCTTATTTTTTAGCCACATTGTGGACATTAAGATAAAGAAAATATACCTGTAAGTATGCAAATACTTTATATCTAACATAGGTCATTGTCACCTTGCAACAATAAACATAAAATCAGTTGGCTAGATTGTCCTTGAACAATTTAGTACACCAGGCCACTAGCATGAAAAAGTGCAATTGATTTCATTTTCATTTGTTGTTATTTTATATAACAACAATATATAATATATTTTTAATTGTGTTTTACAATACCTTCACTATCTCTGTCAGTGAAATATAATTAACTTACTGTTAAAAAAAGAATGCATATGGAGTTAGAATATGCAATCAACATTGTAAAATACTTTGCTTAAAGATCTTTCTACAATTCATGTTCTATATTGATCTATCACATTTACTTAGTGGCTACAATTTACTGGTTAGCCTGCATGTCATCTTAAATGGTGTAATTAAATTATTGACTGTAACTGGGAAGATTGAGAGGGTACCAATGTAGTTTTAATGTACATTTCAAAATATCAGTGATTTGCAAAGTATTTCTATGGATTAGAAGGGTCAGAAAGAAGGTATTTAATCATTGCTTTCTGGTCTATTCCATAAATATTTATTGAGAATTTACTATGTGCCAGAATTTGTGCTACATACTTGATATGTAGATGAAAACAAATAAAGCAGGTTCCTGACTTAAGGGAATATTTGTTTTACTGGGTGAGAAAGCAGTAACAAGTAAATGAGTCAATAAACAGGGTTAAAAATGGGGATTTTATTAAATTACAAAAATAAATAGAATAAAATAATCTGTGGTGCTATAGACTAAGGGGGAAGATGGCCCCACAAAAAGCGTAGCAGGATCAGTGCCATCCTCACTCCCAATAGTATCCTTGCATTAATTCAAAAAATGACTTTATTTCCTCAAGAGGTTTATTGCCGTTTGCTGGGAAGTTATTGTATTTTTGCTATTGTAATGCACATCTTCAATGACTTTGATATGAATGATGCCTGCTCAATCATAATCAGCTGCCTTTTTTCTTATTTTTTTTTTAAGTTTTAGAAATAGGGTCTTGCTCTATCACTGAGGCTGGAGTGCAGTGACACTATGCAGTGAATGCATAACTCACTGTAACCTTGAACTCCTGAGCTCAAGCGATTCTCCTGCCTCAGCCTTCTGAGTAGCTGGGATTATAGGTGCATGCCACTACAGCCAGCTAATTAACATAGAGATGGGGTGTTGCTGTTTCCCAGGTTAGCCTTGAACTCCTGGAGGGATTCAAGGGGTCGTCCCACCTTGGCCTCCCGAAGTACTGGGATTACAGGATTGTGCCATGATGGCCCAGCTGCTGTTTTGAAGATGTTGTTAGAGATATTAGCTCACAGTAGTTTTGTTATGTCTGATGGTGCTAGTGCTATTGGGACTGATCTTTAGCTTTTCCTTTTGGATTAGTTTAATATGCTTTTGGCACAAATAATGTAAAATCATAGATAATAAAAATAATAATAAATTTTAAAAGTCTTTTTTGATGTTGTTGTGAAGGTTGTGTGTAATGCTCCAGGTGCTGTATCAGAGAAATTGGCATCATCCCCATACAGTTCTTTTGTAGACACAACACTGCCCTTTTCTGGCTTTATTCAGTCAAAGCAGACCATCCTTTTGAAAATGCTCTTCTTTCACTGGGCATGATAGATTAATAAAATAGCTATACTCAAGAATAAAAAGAAGTTTCAATAAAATACCATTTAAAAACTCACAATCAAATGGCAAGCCTCATTCTGGGTCATGAAGCATGAGAGCATTCCCATTAAATCAGGGATAAGGCTCGTGTGCCTGACATCTCTGCTAGTCCACACCCCGTTCTGCAAGACTTGGAAAATGCAGCAACAAAGAAAAAGAAAAACCAATAAAATGAAAAAAAAGATACTGGAATCATTACTGTTGGTCCAAACTGCATCATTTTGTAAGCTCCCCGCTATTTTGCAAACCTTGCAAGAATGTGAGTCCAAACTGCACCTTTATGTAAGCTACCCGCTATTGTGCTGACCTTGGTCAAAGTGAAACATTTCACGGGGGTTCGGGCCGTGAGAAACATCCTGCCTAACCACCTGATCACAAGGCAGACAAAGCCCCAACTAAAGAAACGTCCCTATCATATCTTGCTGGGCAAAGATCCAAGGAACACCATGATGACATCCCGCCAGAACAAGGACCAGAACCACCTTATCGTGGGAACATCTTATCAACATCCCACCAGGCAGCAAGCCATACTGCCCAAACCCTTCCTGCCTATACCTATAAGTACCCCCAGCCTGTAAGCAGCGGTGGGCTCTGGCATTAAGCTGGTCCCCAACTTCTTTAGGTTTTATGCTGGACACAAAGCCTGCATTTGCTGTTGAGCCACCCTCTTTCTGTGTGTGTGTGTCTTTTTTTAACCCTCACCTTCCCTTCAAAACCTAACAATTATATTTGTAAATTGTCTCTAGTATCATGCACATGACCTAACCCACCACTGGTCCTCAATAATTGTGGAATAGATAAGTAACTGAATGCCTAAATATTTCAGTATAATCAACTGAAAAAGTAATATGAGAAGTTAAAGAATTCACTCAAATGTCTATAAGAATATATTGAAATTAATAATACTTTATATCACCAGAAATTTTAAAAGTAGAAAAAAGAAATCACAATAGCAAAAAAAATGGCAACACACAGAAAATGTGCAAGATACATTCAAAAACTCTGCACATAAATCTGCTTATGTGATACTAGACATATTATGTTGCTGAATGGGAAAATTACGTTGTATATTGGTGTTGAGTACCCATATATTAAACCACAAATTTTACAAATGCCAATCGCACTCAGAACCTTGGTTTTCAAAATGTGACAAGTAGATGTTAAAGTTCATCTGCCAGACCAGGCGCGCTGGCTCATGCCTGTAATCCCAGAACTTTGGGAGGCCAAGGTGGGAGGATTGCCTGAGCCCAGGAGTTCAAGACCAACCTGGGCAACATGGCAGAACCCCGGCTCTTCTAAAAATACAAAAAGTTAGCTGGGTGTGGTGGTATGGGCCTGTAGTCCCAGCTACCTGGGAGGCTGTGGTGGGAGGATCACTTGAGCCTGGGAGGTAGAGGCTGCAGCAAGCCCTGATCATGCCACTGCACTCCAGCCTGGGAAACAGAGTGAGACCCTATCTCAAAAAAAAAAAAAAAAAAAAAAATTTCAATTGGCAGAATAAATGCTCAGTAATAGCCAAAAAAGATTAATTATTTTTTAAATCTATTTAAAAATTTTTTTTGAACTTTTATTTTAGATTCTGGGGTTACATGTACAGGTTTTTACCTGGGTATATTGTGTGATACTGAGGTTTGTGGTACAAGTGATCCCAGAACCTAGGTGCTGAGCATAGTACCCAACAGTTTTTCAACCCTTTCCCCTCTCCTCCCTCCCCCTTCTAGTAATCCCCAGTGTCTACTGTCCCCATCTTTATGTCAATGAGTACCCAGTATTTAGCTCCCACTTGTAAGTGAGAAAATGCAGTATTTGGTTTTCTATTCCTGTGTTAATTCACTTAGGATAATGGCCTCCAGCTGCATCCATATTGCTGCAATGAACATAATTTCCTTCTTTTTAATGGCTATATAGTATTCCATGCTGTATATGTAATTTCTTAATATTCACTTTCTTAAATTCTTCAGCAAATTTTCTCTCACTGTCTTTTGCCTATTTTTCTAAAGAGGTATTAGAGGTTTTTTGTTTTTTGTTTTTTCTTTTTTCTTTTGAGTCAGGGTTTCACTCTGTCACCCAGCCTGGAGTTCAGTGGCTCAATTACAGCTCACTGCAGCCTCTACCTCCCAGGCTCAAGTGATCCTCCCACCTCAGCCTCAGAAGTAGCTGGGACCAAAGGTGTGTGCCACCACACCCTGCTAATTTTTATTTTTATTTTTTATTTTTGTAGAGATGGGGTTTCCACATGTTGCCCAGGCTGATCTTGAATTCCTGGGCTCAAGTGATCCACCTGCTTCAGCTTCCCAAAGTGCTGGGATTACAGGCATGAGCCACTGCTCCTGGCTGGAGATATTTTTATTTTAGGAAAACAGAGTAAAGAGAAATTTCTTTTTCTTTTTATTTTCATTTTTACTTTCATTTATTTTAGCCATTTGAAAATATTCCAGGAAGAGCAATACAATGCTGAATTTTTCCAATGTGTTAATTCTTAATATATATGTAGGGTACTAAGTAACATTTTAGACATTGAAAACATAGCTGGCCAGGCCTGGTGACTCAGGCTTATAATCCTAGTGACTCAGCCAAAGCAGGAGGATTGCTTGGGGCCAGGAGTTTGAGACCAGTCTGAGCAACATAGTGAGATCCTATTTTTACAAAAAATATGTTTTTTTTTAAATTAGCTGAGTGTGGTGATGTGCACCTGTAGTCCCAGCTACTCAGGAGTCTAAGGTGGGTGGACTGCTTGAGCCAAGGAGTTCTAGGCTGCAGTGAGCTATGATTGCACCCCTGCACTCCAGCCTTTATGATAGAATGAGATCCTGTCTCAAACAAACAGAAGAAAACCCCATAAAAACATAGCTAACTTATTATTTTCCCAATTGTTAAATTGGTAATTTATAAAACTTAAAAACAGTTACTAAGATTGTTTATATCCAAATTTTTCTATCTATTGTAGACGTGTCATTTTCTCAGCTATTTTTTCTCAAAAAATCTATAGATAAGAGATTATTTATGAGGGATTATTGTCAAAACTTTTTGTTGCATGTGAAGGAAGCCCAACACAAATTACCACAAGCCACAGAGAGATCAAAGAAAGAGAAAGGAATTTACAAGTACATATAGCTGTACAGTCTAGGGCTATCTCCTGGCCACCTGGGCATAGCAGCTGAAATGAAGGCATTCAAATGCCATCTGTTTTCACAAGACAGATCTACAGATGGTGGGTGAGATGGCTGTTCTCAGAGAAAAACTCACATTCTATCATATTAACAGCCACAGAGTATAAGCTTTCTTTTGTTTTTGTTTTTTTTTAATAGGCCCGAAAGAAAGTGTAAGAGAGAATTCTGATTGGGCATGATTAAGTCATGTATCATCCCTGACCTGCTGTGGGCATAGGGGCTGGATATCCTGACAGTTCGGTTTTAAATCATGTGTTCAGTTTGTTGGCCTGTGGCTCAAGCAACATGGAAAGAGGTAAATATTTAAACCTTTTTATGACTTGGTTTTTTTGAAAGCACAACATAAATGTTACCCAGTAATGCTATAAGGGGAATCTCTTCCTCCATAGAAGACACAGTTGTACCGTTTCATTGTATGAGTAGTCTGTGTTGAATTCAGCAGAGGCAACCAGTGAGATGATGAAGAAAAATCTATTGGATGTGACACCGCAGAGATGACTGAAGAGAACGGATTGTATGGAGAGACACACTTGGAAGACAAGTAGCAATGAGTTAAAGAGGGAAAAGATAAAAATAGATAGACACGATTTTAGGTTTAATCTTCAAATGACAGCCTGTAAAAAAAAAAAATTAACAAGACTTTGGGTGATGATCCACTGGCTCTTTGCATTTCAAATTCTGGTCTGTGAACCAATCCTGGGGCATCCCTTGGGAGCTTATCAGACATGAAGACCCTCAGGCTCCATCTCCCAGCTACTAAACAAAAACCACGTTTTTAACTACAATCCCATGTGATTTGTATGCGCAATAAGTTTTGAGAAGCAAAGCTAAGATGGTGGTTTCTATGGTGATGGGAATACAAATTTATTTTTAAGTGTGTAATTAGTGACAGATTATACAGACAACATTGCTGTATTTTACATAAACCAACTTTTCCCAAGATGTGTGATATTAAAAACATGGAGAGAGGGCTGTAAAATTGAAAGTTAGGTGTGTGAATAGAAATTAGTTTGGGTTGTGGACAGTAGGATGATGGGAAAAAAAGAAGATTGGGGCATATTTGTCAGCAAATAAAGAAGGGCCAGAGAATGGAAGACAGGAAGAGAATACCCAGGCAGTCCATTTGTTGAGCGAGTTTCTGGTGAAAGTTGGCATAGGGCAGATCAAAAACACTGATGGAGGACTGAGACAGAACTCTTCGAGAGAAGCATAATCTTAGGAAGAGAGAGAAGCTGGCTATGACAAAGGGATTTGGGAACAGAGAAGAGAAACATGAGCAGGTCTGTTGTCTTTCAGAATAAAAGGCAAATCATCTAAGTTTGGAACAGCTATGAAAAAGTGAGGGTCTACCAGAGAAAATGCAACAGACTAGCTGAGATTATGTATTTTGACAATTAGTGAAAACAGTACCATGTTTTTATAGCATCCTACCACACTTAAATAGTCTGCAACTGCAAGCAGAGAACAAGGACGATGGTAGTGGGAGCCAGACAGGTGGGAGCCTGGAAGGTTGTGGAGTGAAGAAGCCTAGGATGGCAACAATGCCTGCTGGTGTCATGGCTGCCTGGGTTAGGTTGTGGTTAGGTAGGTTGATGAAAATGGAAGAAATGAGGGGTGGGAGTTTGGGAGAGAAACCAGAAAATATCCCAATCAAAAGTTTTATTTCTGATATGAAATTTTATGAAACATTCTGTACATAGAACGGTAGTGTTGGTGAGCAAGTTTCTGAACTCATTAGAGAACATTGCTTTACCATTGCCATTAATAGAAAATGAATATACAAATTCCACTACCATTCCGGGAAAAATACTATTAATAACTAATAGAGCATTTGGTAGTAACCTTTTTAAAAGATAAGTAATGATAGTATTTGTCTTTCTACCTCAGATGATAGAATCACTTTAGGGGTTTGTTAATAATTTGAGGATTAAAGCTTTATAAAATAATTTATAGGTTATATTTTTATTATACCCACATTTTGCAAAAATCTTAGTTTTCAAATTCTATTAAATTAATTTTAACACTTAAAAAGAGCCAGTAACCAGTGCTTGCTAGTAAATTCATCTTTCACTTTCCCCACTGGGATAACGGTTTTGTTCTTCCTCTCTTCTCCTTATCTATCATGGTACCTCCATTCTTTTCAGAGTCAGCATATTGCCTCATTTTCCACACAATGGAGGAAATGAAACACATCTAATGGGGAGTCCATCACCTTCTCACGGTCAATATATCCAACTTCCCCTTTTTCCCTTTTACAAAATGGAGAAAATGTCTCTCCCTCTCTCAAAGCCCAAAATGTGTGTTGACTTTGTAGCCCAACACATCTTACCTTTACGGGGAGCTCTTTCCACCATGTATAGACCCTCTCCGGCATCATCAACCTCTCCCTTTCTCCTTCATACTCTCCGCCACTAACAGGCTTCAATATCCCCCATGTGAAAAATAAAAGCCTCCCAGGGCCCCACTTTCCTCTTAAGGCACCACCGTATCTCTCTACTCACCTTCAGAGCCAAACTTCTCAGTAGTCGTACCACTGCCACCTCCGTTTACTCATTTCCTAGGAACATTTCTTCCATCGTGGTGTAGGGTATGCCCCCAACATGCCATCAAGATTGCTCTTGTTGTGATACCAGAGAGGTGTGAGTTGACAAATGCAGGGGACATTTTTCATTCTTGACCTTACTTCATGTCCTGGCAGTATTTGGCATGCTGTCTCCAAACACTTGCACCCTCCTGCCATTTTCCTCCTAAGTCCTTGGGCACTCTTTTAGGTGTCTAATGTCACCTTCTTTGCTTCTGCACAACCTCTCAAGGTCAGAGCTCTTCAGATGATCTTGTGAACCCTCTGCTTTTCCCACTCACTCTTCTAAGCTGAGTAATGCAGGCATCAAGTGCAATCCATCAGTCGATGACTCCCAACTTCTAGCTCTGGTCCAGACTTACCATCATATGGCCCCAGACTGGTTTATCCAACTGCTCACAAAATATCTCAAGTTGGGTGTCTCAGAAACATCTTCAAACCTGACATATCTGTAACCAAACACTGATCTCATCCTCACCATCTCTTAAACCCTCAAAATGTTGTTTTTTTCTCAAGTGGCCCCATACCACATCTAGATGTATGATAAAGTATATATAACATATTTGCCAATTTTACATTTTGTCATTTGATTTTTAATTCTTTCAACTTATTCCTTTAATTGCTGAATTATATTGCAAGTTTTCCTTTCAGTGTCAAAATCTCTCTTAAGAATGAATTCTACTAATAGCTATAAATACTTCCATGGAGTGATCTTCTTTGCTTCCTATCACTCGATTTAAATATGTTAAAACCACAATATTTTCAACTAGTGATTATATCCTTCAGATTCATATAATGTATTTACCGTATTCCGGAGGTCATTGCATCTTTAGTTTCATCCTTCCTTTACCAGTATTTCCAGAGTTTAATTTGTACAAGCTATAAACAATGTGAAATACTGAGGCATCTGCCCTTTTTAGTGTTGAGAAATTACTTAATATCCCAAAAGTTTATGCGCATTAAGATCACCACCATTTTTACTTTTTGATCTGGTTTATTTTTATTTATGTAGCATTCTTTTAAATATCCATATTTATTTATGTAGCCAATAAAGCAAAAGCGAATCAATTTAACAAATTAGATTCCCATAGACATTTAAACATTGAGTACACACCTAATCAAATAATTTTAATCATTTCATTAAAATCACAGTCTGATAGATCTGATTTTCTTCATGCTTTAAGCGCCATACGAAGCAGACAAAACAAGCACAGGTAATGTTACAATTGTTATAATTAGATTGGTTCACTCAGGCTAAGGAGGTCAAAAGTGCTAATACCTGTAACTTCATGATGTCTCTTCATTATCTATATTCTTATTCTCTCTCATTCATTTTTAGAGCTCTCTTTCTTGTACATTTTTATCAGTTTTACTAATTGTACATGTGTGGAGTGTTTCAGTAAACTCACGCAGCCTGGAGACAAAGAAGAAGCATTTTAGATTGCCCAAGGTTGAAAGATCTGGTTTACCAACAAATTTATGGTGTGGGTCATCCGAATTTTTTGCACCTTCCAAGGTGATTTTACCCAAGTTGATTACACAACAGGTGAAGTCTTACTTTTAGAGTTAACTTTGCCCTTTACATAAGGAATTGTCCATATCACTGTCTCCAACAGTTTGTCAATATCTTTTTTTTTTTTGGTAGCCCTACCTTTGATCCCAAAACATCTATTGGTCTGGACATCTCATCCTAGTACAAGTCAATCTAAACTTACCTGTTTCATGCCTACCTTCATTTTCAGACTGGAGGGAGTGTTCTCTGCCATTGCTTGTTCTGAAGGAGACCTGGCCAAAGCTAGTTACATCTAACTGTTTAGTTCATATGGCTCTTGGAAATCATTGCTCATCCACCATTTAGTCCTAAGTATTGACTCTATTGCCATTATTCTTATGAGATTAGGAATCCTAGTGTTTGATCTCTTCCACTGTCACATGCCTATGATTATTCCTCACATGTAGTCCTGTACTGTTCATGTTGAAGTATTCCCAGTTCTAGTTCTGTGAGTTTGTCCAAATTTCTTGATGGTGATAAAAAATAAAATTACAAAGTTTCTTTTGATAGCCATCTGTCCTGCTTGAGAAATAGTATCTGAACACCCTCTCAGACTATCACCAGCTGTGACTTTAGAACTATATTTGTCCCTTGGAAATAAAAGCAGGTGTTTTACATACCATAAATATAGTTAGACAGATGGAATGTTTAGAATAAAGAAAAACACTCGAAAACAAGACTCCATTATCTTGTTCTTCCTGAATAATCTACGACTATCAGTAGAAGGTGATTTATGGGAAAACAGGCATGGAGAAGTGAAAGAAACAAACTTTTATTTATGGTGTATAACAAAATGTTGAAAACAAATGAATACATAATGATACAAAGAGGAGTTAATGCAAAGACTTGAATTACTCTACATAGGTATTAAATTTTTATATTATACTTAGTTTTTGTACTTCCTAATGTTTTTTGATTATGGTGACATTTTTAGAATTGACATATCTCCCCACTCTTGATGAATACTCTTATTAAAAGCTCTGTTTGCATTTGGCAGATTTGTCAGATAAGCAGCCTTATTATTATATCATTCATGACACCAGATAATCTGCAGTAACATTCATAGAAATATTATATTCCTGAAATTTTATAGAGAAAAAGTCACTTAGTTTTGCAATTGTTTTCTACATGCAAAGCATTTCCAAACTGTGATTTGAGCTGAAGTATTTTCTTTTCAGGGTTATTTTAGAATGAATAAGCTTTTGAGCCTGACAACATGGGGCAGATTGGTTTTAGATGGGTTTACTTCTTCTAAGCAAGACAGGAGTCAGGTATATGTATGTCTATATATGGCTGTCAAGCCACCCATTGAGATTTGGGTTTTCAATGGGCGGCAGGCAAATACCCAACTATTTTCTACTACATGGATTCTGAGTGTTTTTAGAAACTTCACATCTGGCAGCACATTTAAAAAATTCTGTGTATGTCTTAATGCCAAATGGTGATGCATATTGAAAATCAAAGTGTATATGTGCTTAAAAAACAACAAAAAAAGCACCTTCCAATCAGTCCATCATATTCACATGTTAGGAGTATTAACTGTTCTTGTTTGGTGTGTATTCCTTTGTATGTAGGTACACATACGCAAAAGTGTATCTTTTTTCCTTTCTAGTACAAAAATAGATTTGGTTCATACTTTCTATAAGGTATGTACTCATCTGCAACTTTCTCTTGTGTTTTTTCCTACTACTAGGTAGTACACCACAGGAACCATTGGTTTTAACAGATTGCCCATGTCTGAGTACACTAAAACTCATATGATCATTTCCTACATGTGGTCACTTAGATTCTCTTTGATCTTTGTGCATCTGTCTTTGCACACTACAAATATTTCCACGGGATATCCCTCTACAGGTAGCATCACTGGCTCAAAGGCATACGCAATTAAAATTCTGAGACATTCTACGCAATTGCCCTTCAAATAAGGCTGTACCAAGATATACTCTCTCAACATTTTTTGAGAACATTTTCCTCCACACCTTCAATAACTGTGGATAGTGTTAATATTTTCAAATTTTGAGGATCAGGTTGGCAGAAATACAGAAACAGAAATATACCGTGTTTAATTTAGAAAACATATTAATCTTAAGTTGGGTTGGTTTTTATCATTTTAAGGATCGATTTCATCCATATTCGGAAACTCATGTCTTAAGCTATTTCCATTAGTTGGAGTCCTTCTTCACATGTTTCTTTGATAGTGGCGGCAGAATTATGTCTTATTATTCCTCTTCTTATTTCCTGTCAAGAGAAGAAAAACTCTTCTCCATGGTTAAGGAGTTATGAGCATTGGGAAAATACTCCCTCTACATCTTTCTGCTTCCTTCATTCATGTCTACGCAAGAGAGAAGGCGGGCGTTTTCTCAGTGGTGTTCTCTAGGTAGATGGCAATGCGTGAGATGGCCCTGGACCTGGACTTGGTTCTTTCTTTCTCTTGGAATCTCATTTTGCGTTCAAACAGAGGCTTCAAAATTCTTGCACAGAAGGCTTACCTCCTTTCAGTTTTCTTTTCTATTCATGAAAGATGAAAGGAAGGCTGTAGTTTTTCATGCATCCAGCTTGGTAACTGGGGTTAAAACTTGCTTTGCTGGTGCCATTTCCCCCAAGATGGACTCTAGGGCCTAAATGGAGGAGAAGGGAAGTTGCAAGGGTAGAAGACCTTTTAAGCCCAATTTATTCTCAAACACATAACACATCCTACGGTTTGTAGGTAGAGAGTTGACGCAAATCTTTACATGAGTTCTTACATCTGAGCGTAAGTAACTAAGAGAGGAAGAGAAATATGCTGAAGTAGCACTCCAAGTCTTCAAACTATTTGTGTTGAGAAAAAGAGTTGGTGTGTTTGTGTAAAATTAATTTGACTTCGTAAATTTTACTGTATGGAATTTCTTTGCTTCTCCAAAGGATATCAGACTGGGGGGAAGTGTGCAGCACTGCTTCACAGATCATGTATATAATCTAAAATTATAAGCACAATGTGATATTTGAATTATCGTTTCCAATTTGAACTGTAGTTCTAAGATGAAGAGGATAAGGAATAAGTTTTATATGACAAGGAACAGAAAAGTTGTCAAAGTTTCCAAAGCTTTTGTAAAATCTGAAGACAAACATTGGATAAGAATGCTAAACTTCCATGTACACAGATGTTTCTCACAGAATGGGCTAATCTTACAGTAAATTTGCTACACTCTCTGCATAATACTAAAACACACAACTCAGAATAAAGGCAAAGTCCATATGCCAGATGTACACACACAAATAAACTTTATCAATATGGATTTAAATATTAGTCAACATTATAAATAATCAGCCTAATAATTTGATATTTGTTTAGGGTTTTTCTAAAATGAACAACTCATGGAGAAAATTATGAACAAAATTGAAAAGCAATGCTGTATCTGAGAAGATAAGAATCCCAGTTTCACTTCTAATTTAAGCATCATTCTAAGTGAAGGTAGTATCTGAAGAGGCAGAAAGGCAAACAAGAAATTCATATAATATTCCACTAATCATTCATTCATTCATTCATTCACTCACTTGCTATACGTGAATGAAAGGCCAACACAAGAGTGCATTCCAACTGCAATTAATAACCATGTAGAGGACGTTTTGGGTGCAAATTTTTAAGATCTGATGGGAAAACAGAGTGATCAAGGCCACACACAAATTTAGAAAATCTTAGATAATTATACTCTTTTCATTAAAATACAACAAATAAGCTTTCTTCCTTCAGAGCATGTTAATGATACTAAATTAGAAATTAAGAAAATTCTATAATCAATGATCATTGCCTTCTCTTGCTCACTAGATCTATTTACAAATTTTCTTTCCCTACAGCTTTAAGTCAATGGTTAGAAGTTAGTGTCTTTCATGGGTGTATTAGTCTATTTTCACACTGCTATGAAGAAATATCTGAGACTGGGACATTTATAAAGAAAAAGAGATTTAATAGACTTACAGTCCCACATGGCTGGGGAGGCCTCACCATCATGGTGGAAGGCAAATGAGGAGCAAAGGCACATCTTTCATGGTGGCAGGCACGAGAGCATGTGCAGGGGAACTACCCTTTATAAAGCCATCGGATCTCGTGAAACTTATTCACTATCATGAGAACAGCATGGGAAAAACCCACGCCCATGATTCATTTACCTCCCACCAGGTACCTCCCACAACATGTGGGGATTATGGGAGCTACAATTCAAGATGAGATTTGGGTGGGGACACAGCCAAACCTTATCAATGGGGAATGATGCTCTTCTGTGGAACATGTTTTTGTTTGTTTGTTTTTCTGTTTTCCCCTGAGCCAAATGTTCCTTGTCTTTCTGATTTTATGACTTGCAGTTGTTAATTATGGTCTGCTGATTCCTACTATTGTCCTAGAAGAGTTCTGTGGATGCTTAAAGTGGATGAACAAGCAGAAACTTTATTTAACCTACTCAGTCTGCAATCCTAAACTGTGTTCTAGGCTTAGCACTGCCAATTTAGCACTGAACACATATACTCTCAGTCTCTCTTATTTGGGTCTGAGCTCTTTCCCTTCTCCCAGGCATAGAAAGATAGTTCTAAAACCTGGATTTGCTTTACCTTATCATGTGATACCTATTCCAAGTTTTATTCTAAAAGTCCACTTCTGTTCAGGCTTTTCTTTTATTCTTTACCTACCCCTCTTATGATTCAACACCTGACTTGGTTACTTCTTTTTCCAGTTGACTTGGGTAAGAGTGACACCAACTGTATTGAAATTTTCTTCATTGCTAAAAAATCATGTGTACATTTAAAAAAGATAAACCTTCAGGGTAAGGATGGATTACCCTACATGTCATATGCACTACATCAGGTGTAATTGGGTGAGATGAGGGTACCCTAATAGTGATATATCAGTACTCAAAATGATGAGCTATATTAAACACAGTCCTGGAATACAAAGTGGTAATACAAGTATCGTTGAAGGCAAAAGAGTCTTGAGACAAGGGAATAGGAGAGCTTCTTTGCATGGGAGGCCGGGTAAGCACCATGTGCAATAAGATGCCTTGTAAAGAAGCTGAGAAGATCACTCTGTGCCGAAGAAAGGGGGTGTATGCACAAACATATTTAGAAACAGAAGGTTTGCTAATGTGGAATTCATTTATTTGAAGCATCTTTTAAATGCACAGTAGTGAAAAGTGGAAGATTAGATGAGGGCATGTCCTGGAAACAAACTTGCATTCCTGTGACAAAGGAATTTGTAATGACTCCTTTGGCGATGGAACAACATTGACCATTTCTGAGTGTGGAAGGAGGAAGGTGTTAGAACTGTATTGGAGGAAGGTGTCATAACTGTATTTCAGGAAGATGAATATGAATTCACTGAGTGGGAACAAGGAATGACTTAAGAAATCATATTTAGAGATGATTTTATCATTCTCTGATGAGATTAGAAGGTTCTGAATTGAAGTAATGGTGGAGAAAAGAGAAATCGTTGAATTTCCAGGAATGCTAGCTGGGTCATTCAAAACAATTTCCTTTCTGACTGAAAGTAATTTTTAAAAATCTGAATAAAATATCATTTTAAAGTATCTTTAAAAGATTCAAGAGTTTGCAAAGACTCTGAAGAATTGCCAGACCAGTAGTTTTGGAGAAAAGCCTAAAGCAAGAGGAATTAGGTAAATATTGGGACTTTCAAGCTGCTTTGGCTCAGAGAGGATTGGCTAACACCACAAATATGGGTTTGGATTTGGGTGGAGCTCTTGCCCTGTGAAGGGGACAGATGTCTGGGTGCAAGAGCTCCCCAGTATCGCGGTCTTATGGGAGACACTATAACTTTAAGTATAGGCATCACATGAATGTAAACCAGAATTAAACGTCTCCATTCTACCCCCAGCTCCAACCTCAGCACTGTGGAGTGGGCTGCTTTGACCCTATTTGCAGAAGATAAGAGGAAGAAAATGATTAACAACAACAAGTCCTTGAGACAGTGTGGCCTAGAGAAGACGGATTTGCTTTTATGTATATTAAATGTGGGAATTGTAGACATTTCATTGAAAATAATCCAATTGGGAGCTTTGGAGAAAGGTTAGCATTGAGGATGGCAATTTGGTATGTGTTGTCCTGGAGGTGATAGAGCTATGAGAGTGCAAGAGGTTTCCAGTGGAGTGGTGGTGGTGGTGGTCATGGAAGAAGGGAGTGGTTCAGGAGGAAATAAATAGACCTAAAGATGTGATAGTGAATGCAAAGCTAGAGTCTAATGATGTGATAATGGGTGGAATGATGGGGTCTAAGAAGACAGGGTGTCTGTCTCAGGTTCTTGCAGAACTCCCCCCAGCCCAGGGATTCAAGTTCAAGGAATATAACAGGGAAGCTTTCTCAGGCAAAATCATGAAGAGGCAAGCAGGGAAGGAAATGAGACAAGCAACTGCCAGATGAGGGGATTGATCAGGAGGAGCCTGCAGCAATGGAATCACAGAAATACAGTCAGGGCTCATGGGACACAAAGAGACCAATGGTGTCAGGTAAATAATAAGGGAAGTAGCAGGAAAATCGAGTGGGCTCATTTGATGCCAAAGGGGAGGGAACAGAATGGTCAATTCCTTGGAGATACCAAAGATGTGAGAATGATGTAACCAGCATAAATTCATAAGATGCCTCAGACAAAGCAGCTTCAGGAGAGCACTGGGAGAAGAAAGTGACTTTAAAAGGGGGGCAAATGAAATGGCAAGAATTCTTAAATAGATACAGCAAGGCAGAGCTCTCAACTGGACTGTTTAGCATGAAATGGAGTGGCACAAAGGTTCTGTCTTGACGGGAGATTTTGGGAAGAATTGTTCTCCACAAAGGACACCTGAGTATGTTTGTATATTAGTCCATTCTCACACTGCTAATAAAAACATACCCGAGACTGGGTAATTAAAGAAAAAGAGATTTAATGGACTCATAGTTCCACATGGCTGGGGAAGCCTCACAATCTTGGTGGAAGGCAAAAGAGGAGCAAAGGCACATCTTACATGGTGGCAGTCAAGACAGCATGTGAAGGGGAACTGCCCTTTATAAAACCATCAGATCTCATGAGACTCATTCACTATTATGAGAAAAGCACAGGAAAGTCTCGCCCCCATGATTCTATTACCTCCCACCAGGTCCCTCCCATGACATGCGGTTGTGGGAGCTACAATTCAAGATAAGTTTTGTGTGGGGACACAGCTAAACCATATCAGTTTGTCATCAAAGAAGACTGGCAATAGCTTACATGCATAGAAAAGTTCCCAAAATTTCACACTTTTAGACTGGAAATCATTCTTATTAAACAGCATTCTGTAAGAGCTACAGCTTCTCACATTTTGTCTGTTCCAGGAACTAGAGTATTGATTGCAACAGGCGGAGGGGGCATGCTTTGTTCTAGGGAAGTCTGTCTGAAAAATTGTGGGAAGATCTCAAAACATGATGACATCCACAGAACAATTACAGGAAAGGACTCTGCACACACTCTGGATTTACAGCTTTGTAAAGTATACTTTTAACTTAAGCATATTGTATAAAATCCATGAATGATGTAATATCTTTATATAACTACCCATCATATTCTCCCACCCACCCTCCTTTCTTCTCTCCCTCTCTGCTTACCTCCTTCTCTCCCTACCTTGCTTCCTGTACAACAGGACCAAGTTTCCTGTTAGTCAATAGCAACAGATGGCACATGCCTCCTCTAACCCCACAATGAGATGGACAGGGTATGGTCCAGCCTGAGGTGCTGGAGCATGCCTGCTAGCAACTGTAGCCCAAAACATTTCTCATGTGATGGCTCTACTAGAAGCCCAGTTGAGGGAGTCTTCCAAGGAAATAAGTCCCTCATACTGGGACCAAAAAGACTAGGAGCACATTACCACCAGCCCCTTCTAGTTCTCTAAGTCTGCTGGACTCTTAGCTCCCATATCTGGATGCTGGTTTAAGCTCTGGCATCCAAGCAGGCTGAATTCCTGCTACCCCTATGTCTGTTCTCCAGTGATAGAGTTTCTCTGTACCGGACTCCTGCTTTCCCTGACCTTTGTCACTAGTTGCCTGGTGTTTTTATCTCTGCCAGTCCCTGGATCCACACTTTCTTGAATAACACATTAGATTTCAGGTGTTGCTGAGATTTTTGCTTCTGTGCTGAGTCTGGCCCATGTCTAGCTTCAGATCAAGCTTAGAACTCACATCCTCACACGCTCTAGCACCTCCCTTAATAAAAGCAGATACCTCATTTTGCTTCATTCTTGTTTTCCATTATAGCCTGCCCTGAAACTGCCTAAATTAATTTGCACTCTTTTGAAGTCTATGAGCTTGTCCACCATTAATTTTTCCCCACAAGTACGAACACATCATTTCCGTTATTGGAACATCCCATTGAAAAGTAATCAAAGACAAACAACCAGTTTATGTGAATTGTGTTTTTCCTTTTCAATTGACAAGGGATCTTGACATTCTGTAGTTTTTCCCAGTTTATAAACCACAAAGCAGTCACAGTATATAATAATATGTTTCTTACTTATTTCTCCACAACCTTGCCTACAATGGCTATTAGTTGAATTTGTAACCCAATAAGCAGAGGGGAGATAGGGCAAGTGTGAACAATTGATATTATTTGTAAAGTTCACTTATCCAAAGTAAATAAAATTCCATTTAATACACAGCTGAAGAAGAACTCACAAAGATTTACATATATTATTAATCTAATCGCATCCTTTATCCAGTCAAATAGAGAGTGAGCAGATTTATTTTGATTATATTTGTATTCACTTATTCAAGAAGTATTGAAGTTGCTAGGGTCTGCGTGTGTTAAACAAGATGAACAAGGTTCTCATGGAGTTTACATTTTCTGAGTGGTGAGGGTAGGAAGATTTCAGAGGATATAAAATATGAGAAAAGGGAAAAAATCTTAATGGCAGAATTATAAGAAAAAATGCTAACATAGTGGTTCTCAAATGGGGCAGTGTCACTCCCTGGGGGATATTTGACAATGTCTGGAGTCATTTTTGGTTGTTATACCTGGAAGCGGACTACCACTGGCTTCCAGTGGGTAGTAGAGACCAGGGATCCTTCTCAACATCCTCCAATGCACAGGTTAGCCCCCACCACAAAGAATTATCCAGAGACAAATGTCAGTAGTGCTGAGTGGGAGAAACTCTGCTTTCACACTTGACTTACGTAAATGATCTTTCTCTCTTTTTTTAATTTTTATTTTTATTTTAAGTTCTGGGGTTCATATACATGATGTGCAGGTTTGTTACACAGGTAATCATGTGCCATGGTGGTTTGCTGCACCTATCAGCCCATCATGTAGGTATTAAGCCCCTCTCACACATATAATATAGATAGTATCACTGCTTTGTTATTTACACTATTCAATTTGAATTTAACAAATATTATTCAAATGATCCCTTGAAAAGAATCGTTCTTATTTTATAGATTTTCTAGATTTATAAATAAAAACAATATTTATAAGTTTAATTTAAAGGGGCTAAAAGAAGCCACATTTTGGCTGGGCGCGGTGGCTCATGCCTGTAATCCCAGCACTTTGGGAGGCTGAGGCGGACAGATTGCCTGAGCTCAGGAGTTTGAGACCAGCCTGGACAACACGGTGAAACCCCGTGTCTACTAGCATACAAAAAATTAGCCAGGTGTGGCAGCGTGCGCCTTTAGTCCCAGCTACTTGGGAGGCTGAGGCAGGAGAATCACTTGAACCCGGGAGGAGGAGATTGCAGAGAGCCGAGATCGTGCCATTGCACTCCAGCCCGGGTGACAGAGCGAGACTCCCTCTCAAAATAAATAACATAAATTAATTAATTAAAAAAAAGAAGCCACATTTTAAAATTTGTAATTTAATACAGTCAACATTAAGTTCAAATCAGTAGTGTTTGTAAGATTTAAAATTGCATGTTTCTTTTTTCTCAAAAGAAAGGGAGTCTATCTTTAAGATTTTTTTTTCTTTTACCATATACAATGATCCTGGTTTCCTTTCACAAAATGCCTTCTTGAAGAAGAGATGTGACTTTCAAAACTTCATAGGGATGATCACCACCATCATTTAATTGAAGATGGACCAATTCCAAGGTGCTATTTTTTTCAGAAACACTCTTAAGGATCTGTCTTTGTGACATTTGAAAGTGGGAGAAAGTCTTAGAAGCTTGCAGGGTCTCTGCTGTGTTGGAATCTTGTATAACTGGCTTTCCAGGTCAGTTGCAGTGTCATATGTATAGTTAAATGAGCAAATTATCAGAGCAGATGCATCAAGGGAAATGTTACTTTCTGGAGTGTACTGCCAAACATAAATTTCAGATTCATTACCCTCTGCAAAATAGAACTGAATATACTAAGTCTTGATGATGTGGACTGCGATTGAATTATATTAAATTGCCAATAAAATTGTGAAAGTTCCCTAGCACTCTAGACAATATTTGATCACTTGGAGGATCTTCTCGAAGGCTATCCTAACTGTTTTTCCTTCCTCAATTGCAGCCACCTGCCAAGCTCTGCATTTAAATTGTCTTTGTCTTCAGAAGCAGCCTTCTCTCTTTTTTCCTTTTTAATGGACAAGTCTGAAACTAGTGCTGTGTCTCAAAAAGAAGCAACTAATTATAGTGCTGTATATTCATAACTTTTTTTATGTTCTGTTCTATCCTTTTTATATCTTTAATTACATTTAAGTGTTTTAGGAATCTGTTCTGTATCATAATCAAACATCATCTCGCCTTGTGTGTCTATTCCTCTTTTACATCTAGATTTCTAAAATGTCTATGCTATTTTTATGTCTTTATCTCCATCCTCTCTAGTTTTCCTATATGAAGAGATATGTTTCAATGATTTGTCTGCCAGTTGCTACAAACAGGCCGGTCATATGGGTTACCCAATTAATCATATTTATTCTCCCATAGAAAATAAGAGAGGGAGCAGTCACAAGAGCCCAGACAAACCAAATCCTAATCTCAGCCACTTACAAGTCACTTAACCTCCTGAACTCAAATGTATTTATCAGCCAAATGAGTACAAAATTTACTTGAAGTTGCTAAGAGGATTGCCTACACAGGGAATGATGGCGGCATAGGAAATGTCAGTTTCCTTTCCTACAAAAATACTGGATTCAGGCTCTTCTCCCAAGCAGACACACCAACCACAACAGACCTGGTTTCCTTTATCCATGACCCATAATCCTATCAGTGCCTTTGTAGATTTGTCAAGGAAAATGCCATGTGGACATGTGGGGACCAAAACACCAATCAATCTCTATTTCAGAACTTGATTAGCCATGTAGATATTACTCTTGAAGTCACCTTGGCATAAGAACCACAGGAGAAGAACTGAACTGAAAAATAGGTTTAAAATTCTTTCAAATATAACATGATTCATAACAGCAGAGGTTTCTGTGAGCCTGCAGAACTCTAAAGCTTTTGTTTGTTTGAAAAAATATATGTAGGCCGGGCGCAGTGGCTCACGCCTGTAATCCCAGCACTTTGGGAGGCCGAGGCGAGCAGATCACGAGGTCAGGAGATGGAGACCATCCTGGCTAACACGGTGAAACCCCGTCAAAAAATTAGCTGGGTGTGGTGGTGGGCGCCTGTAGTCCCAGCTGCTCGGGAGGCTGAGGCAGGAGAATGGCGTGAACCCGAAAGGCGGAGCTTGCAGTGAGGGGAGATTGAGCCACTGCACTCCAGCCTGGGACACAGAGCGAGACTCTGTCTCAAAAAAATAAAAATATATATATATATGTATGCATTTACAAGTGGTATCAAGTGGTATGAGGGATGAGGGATTATCACAGAGAGAAAGCATACCTTTGTATATAAGCATATATTATAAAAGCAAGAAACATCTTCAAATGTTGCTTCAGGAGGTAGATGGAGCTGCTGGCAAACTAGTCAAACTCACTCAGCATAAATACAAGAAACATTTCAAGAAGTAAAAGAGCAACTTTACTTAGGTGAAAAATTTCTGACAAAAGTCAGAGAAACTAAAAGCACATTTTCCCTTAAATTTTTTAAAAAATTTACAAGTGGAGATTTCACATAATCCGTTAATGTCTTGTATTACCTTTAGGTGGGTATTAGCAATACACATGGGGGAAATGTCCCTGCTTAATCTTGATTTTTGCTTTTGTCCTCCAGCCCTGTAGAATTGTACCAGTTTGCATACTATCCTACACCATGTGTCAAAAGAGGCGAAGAAAATGCCACGGCTTGTATTACCTGACAAGGCCACTGTTTTGAAGCTCAGCGGTGTTGCTACCAACAGGGACTTTTCCTATAATGTAACGGAATGAATCAATAGATTTGTTTGCGTCATTTGTCAAAACTTCAGGTCTAAATAATAATATTCCATAATATAATAAAAACAGCATGCCAATAAGAAGTAAACATGGGGATTTATAATATTTAAAAATTACATAAATAGTTTTGACAGGAATTAATGTTTTAAAACCACAGACTGGTTGTGTATCCATGTATATGTAAACCCACAGAAGGGAATGCTTTGCAAAGCACTGCGTAAAATAATAAAATTATTGATTAAATGAAAAAACTCAATGATGCCTAAAGAAAGTCATTACCAAGGAGTCTTTCTGTGAACTTCAGACATGTGTTTCATTTCATTACCGCTAACAAAAGAAAATAATGAAATACGATGCAAAATAATTAAGCTTTTTACCTTTTATTTCTATCTAGATGGGAAATAAATTTAAGCCAGCAATGACAATAAGCAATGAGTAGAACTCAAAGCTTTTCAAATTATTCTAAAATCTTGAGCTTGCAAAATTGGTATAGTAAGTTTCTTTTTTAAAATTGGACTATCTCAGCTGTGTGCTGTGGGTTTCAAAGAAGTTCCAATACAGCTGCATTGTACAAATGGTGATTCCACTCTGAAAGAATTATTCTTTTTACTTGACCACACCCATTACTGCGTTGCTGTGTGGATTCTAAAAATATGAATATTAACACGTACCAATGTGCCAAGTGAAATACATAAATGGATACAACCAAACAAGACATGTCATGATACAATGATCTCTAAGGTTGAAGCACATCAGATAGTAAAATGGAAACCATGATTTGATCAGACACTGAAAGCACTTTGAATATAAAGTAAATATCAGTATTTCATCCAAGGAATGTGCATGCCAGTATGTTTTCTCTTTGTCTAGTTTTCTCTTTTTAAAAGTCGAACTGGATTATCTCATCAACTTCCTGTCAAAATTAATATACATCGAATGATAACAACTGCATTTAGTGTTTTGGTTGATATTTGAATTGTTTAAATCACCCTAGGAAAGGTTACTAAGAAGTCTTTATATTTTGTTTTCACAATCTGAAATTGGTTTTAAGTAATTTGACTTAGTTTCATCTTTATAGAAATCATATAAAAATGAATGTTTCAAGTCTTTGCCTAATTCATATGACTAAAGAAAGTTAAAAATAAGACAAAACAAAACAAAAACCTCTAAAATGGAACAAAGTTTGATTTGTTCAAACATTTGATACTAAAATATGTCAAGGACAAAATTTGAAAGCACTCTTCAATTAAGATAAAATGTCAATGGAGCTATTCCCATCATGAATATTTATGAGGCAAATGATAAAGCATCCACGTGTATCTGAAATGCACTCACAACATGTTTTTTGAAGTACAAAGATACTAAATTGTTTGACATACTTTTTCTGTCATTGACAGAACAAGTCAGCAGAAATTGACAGAACAAGTCAGCAGAAATACATAAAAATGTGGAGAATTTGAGCAATATGACCAATAATGTTGGTTAATAGATGCAAATTAATTAAAGTGCTCTTTCCGTTTTAGCAAGTATATACATGTTGCTTCCCCAAAAGGATCATGTTAGGCAATAAATAATTTATACTAAGCTTTAAAATAATAATAATAATTTTGAAAATGTTCTTTCACCTAAACACATGGAAATACACACATAGGCAAAATTTGATAACATTTGGTAGCAATGATATTACTGTCCCCACAAGAGCAGCAGCAAACTCTGACAACTGGGAAATTAGCCTCACTTACCCAAATAAGAGGATGTTAATTACCCTCAGAGAGGAAGCCCAGAGCCTATTAAAATTTGCCCCCTCCCCTTCTTTCCTATCATACTATACTAACCTCAGCCATTTCCTTCAAAAACTCTTATCTGAAGTATCTTTTTAAATTGTTTAGAATAGTTTTAGGTTCACAGCAAACTTGTACAGAAAATAGAGTTCCCTATACCTCCTGCCCTGACACATGCACAGCCACCCCAACATTGACACATTATCATCCAAAGCCCACACTTTAGGGTTCACTCTCGGTGTTGTACATTCTATGAGTCTTGACGAATGCATTATGTTGAAAGACTATCTTTTCTCCATTGCATTGCCTTTGCTACTTTGTCAAAGAACATTTGGCTGTGTCTATGGGGGTCAACTCCTAAGCTCTCTGTGCTGTTTCCTTCATCGATTTGTCTGTTCTTTTGCTAATATCACACTGTCTTAATTGTAAAGCATCTTTTTATTCATGTATTTATTTAGATTTTGACTATTTCCCCAATCTTATCTACTGTATCTTCTTCAGTGCATCAACAAATAAATATTTTTAAATAAATAAATAGGGTTAAAGAGGAAAAGGAAATAGCAACTATGTCCATTTAGAAGCATGCTGAAACTGGAGCGTGTTGGGCAAACAGGACAGTGGCACTTGGTGGCATTGATGATCAGAAATTACTAAATATTGAAGTGCACAGAATATGGTTAATGTGTATGCAGAGGCAAGTTCATACTCATAAAAGTTTTCTACATTAAACAAAGAAACAAAAATACATTCACTATTCTTTCAACTTACTTGGCTACAAATAGGAAAAGAAAACTGGACAAAACTGAAAAGCACAGTGAACTAAGTATAAATAAATGTGTGAATTAATGAGTTAGGAGAAAACCTGAATCTTTGAAAGGAAACCATAAATGGCAAATTAAAATAAATGTGACAGCTGAAGATATAACCTATTTCTCTGCTCCTGACACAAGAAAGCAAAAAATAAACAAGGAAAATGTAAGAAAATCATAAAGATCACTATATATTATACTGTGTGGCATAAACTCTACTTATTGAATAACTGACTTTTCACAATTTGGTTCATCTAATGCGAAATTCTCCTAAGGCAAATTATTGCTTTTGCATATGCCCAGTTTGCCAAATTTGCCAAAAACATGTTTAGGGAAAATTCATCTTAAATATAGTGAATGAAGTTGAATTAATTTTTCTCATTAAGTCTTTCTTAATGAAGGGTCTTTACCTCAACCATACAATATAAAAATAATTTTAATAATTTTTTTTAGAACTAGTAGTGGCAGATGCAGAGAAGAAAAGTCATTGCTGGAGGGATTAATTCTCTCCAAGAATCTGCTTTGAAAGGAGCTACATGGACTTATCCACGTTTCATGGGTATATTCTTCTTCCATAACATTGAAGAATAAATATTTAACCCTAAAGGGTTTAAGTAAATTCACATTAAAACAATAGAATTTTTCATCTATGCAAAAATGACATTTGAATATTGAGTATTGTTTATCATGTTGACTATTATATTTTAGGAGTGTTATTTATTTAAATCCTTTTCAATCCTTTAATCCACCAAAAGTACTTCTGAAACATGTAAAAAATATGATATTAATACACAAAATGCATACTGAGGGATTGAAAAACAATTTGCTTACAATAATAAAGATCAAAACATGGCCATTGACACTGGTGTAAATTTCTTGAGGTGGTAAGTACTTGCAATCACAATACTCTCATCATCCTTGTGAGGTAGGTGTGATCATCTCTGCTTTCTACAGAAAATATGTGGGAAGAAAGATCATCAGAGTGGATAAAAAATACTCTACATTTAATCTCACAAAGCAGTAGCAGAGTGAGCATTTGAATCCCAGTCTCCGTAACTCCATCCCCACCTTGATTACTCTCTATACTGTCAAACTAAGAATAAGTCAAGGATATAATCAAGACTGTCATATGAGATCATTTTAAATACAAATAGGCAGGCAGAGTCTGTACATAAATGCATAGAAGCATCTTTACAGAGAGCTATTGAATATGCATAGACTAACTGTCCACCAATAAATGTAAGGATAAAGAAAATGTGGGATTTATTCACAATGGAGTACTATTTGGCCATAAAAAAGAATCAGCTCTTTTCATTTGCAACAACATGGATGGAACTGGAGGTCATTATGTTATGTGAAATAAGCCAGGCACAGAAAGATAACTATCACATGTTCTTATTTATTTGTGGGATCTGAAAATTAAAACAATTGAACTCATGGAGATAGAGAGTAGAAGGAGGGTTACCACAGGCTGGGAAGGGTAGTCGGGGGGTAGGGGAAAATGGGGATGGTTAGTGAGTACCAAAAAATAGTTAGAAAAAATGAATAATCCCAGCACTATGGGAGGCCGAGGCGGGCGGATCACGAGGTCAGGAGATAGAGACATCCTGGCTATCATGGTGGAACCCCGTCTCTACTAAAAATACAAAAAATTAGCTGGGCGCGGTGGCGGGTGCCTGTAGTCCCAGCTACTCGGGAGGCTGAGGCGGGAGAATGGCGTGAACCCGGGAGGCGGAGCTTGCAGTGAGCCCAGATTGTGCCACTGCACTCCAGCCCGGGAGACAGAGCAAGACTCTGTTCCAAAGAAAAAAAAAGAAAAAAAAGAAAAAATGAATAAGACCTAATATTTGACAGCACAACAGAGTGACTATAGTCAATAATTTAATTATGCATTTTAAAATAACTAAAATAATCTTGTTTGTAACACAAAAGATAAATGCCTGAGGGGATGGATACCTAATTTTCCATAATGTGATTATGATGCATTGCATGCCTATACCAAAATATCTCATGTACCTATGAATATATACACCTACTACGTATCTACAAAAATTTAAAACAAATTTTGAAAAAGAAAATAATAAACATAATTAACATTTTAAAATATGCCTAGGTTGTCTCTGATGACTAGTTTTGCCTTTTCCTACAGATCAGTCTAATTTGTCTATAATAAATGTTAGTCTTATGTATATTTCATAAAAAGAGAAAACTGAAATACATAAGACCAGAAAATTAGTCTTTAAATCAATGAGCAAGATAGACAAAACTCTATAAAATACAACAAAAAGGCAAAAAAAAGAAAATTTAAAAATTAGACCTGACAAATTGAATAGGACAGAGAAAAGATATTAACGGATTCTAAGGCAACACTATGTACAAATCCCTAAGACAAATTGGAAAATTTTAGAGAAATATCATTAGAAAATATAAATTCTCAAAATTAAATGAAGAATTAAAGAAAAGTTGTAAATGTGTATAAATCAACAAAGGAAGAAATGGAAAGGCAAAACAAAAAAAGGAAATGATATTCAAGACTCTGGGGTCACACAGATTTACTAATGAGTATATTCTAGCTTAAATAAAAAAAATCAATCTTATGCCTTGCATGTGCACACACTCATACACAGCGGGAACCCATTGTATTGTCAGACACTTGATCTGATGAACACAGAGGGGAAAGGCATCGTACATTTCAGTGCATTTAACTCTTGCACACTTGCTTTTAACTCTTTTTCAGAAAGCTAAAATGTAGAACAGATACAAAGGGAGCTGTTCTAGTTGGAAAGGAGAATTGTGGGTGGGAGAGAAGGCGGAACAGCAAGTGGAACATCATCTGCTGTTCTCAGTTGCTTGGCAGAATCTCAGCCTTCATTAAATCCACTTCATTGCCTCTTCCACACCTGCACCTGAACAGCCATATATAGCTGGAGAAAAATTCACAGCCTAGCAGACTGGTATCTTTAAAGAAGGATCATTATCCTCAAGGGGGCTATCCCAAGTTTATTTACTTGCTTAAATACCCAGAGCATTCGGTCATCAAAATTGATTTCATGTTAACATCACCTAGGTAGTTTTAAAAACTACTGATGCTGGGGTCTCAATCCCCAGAATATTGTTATGAAATTGGTCTTGGGTGTGACCTGGACATGCAGATTTTTAGAATAGTCTTGATTCATTCCAGTGTGCAAATTTGAGAAAAGCTGGCTTTGAAATCACTTGGAGATCTTAATAAAGTGCAGATTCTGGTTTGTTTGTTTTGGGGCGATTCTTCATTTCTAACAAGCTCCCAAGTCAGGCTGATGCTGGTGGTCTATAGACCACAATCTGAATAGCACAGACCTAAAGTCTTATTTCTCACCTGTTCCTGTCTCCTCAGAAATGTCCAGTAGTGCGATACGTTCTCTCTCCTATCCTCACTTTCCATGCATGACCTTGTTTCCCATTTTACTAGGAAAATCCAAACCATCAGTAGGGAGATTACACAAGCTCTGACCTCCACTCTACCCACCTACATGCCATCATGCCCACACATTCTTCCCTTCACTCTTGTTATTTCAAACCATCTTTGCTCTCATCTAATGAAAGCACCCCACGTTCACACCAGAGTGGACCTCTCTATCCCTTTGACAAGTCTCCCTCTCTCTGTCATTATCAGCTCGTCACCAAGGACTAGATCACTACATTTGGAAGCAGGCCAGAACTCTACAATACTAACAGGAAGAAAGGCAGGCAGGCAGGCAGGCAGGAAGGAAGGAAGAGAGGAAGGTAGGAAGGGAGGAAAGAAGGAAGGGAGAGAGGAAGGGGGCAGGAGGGGGAGGAGGGAGGGAGAGGAGGAGGGAGGGAGAGAGGGAGGGAGAGAGAGAGAGAGGGAGGGAGAGAGAGAGAGAGGGAGGGAGGGAAGGAAGGAAAGGAAAGGAAAGGAAGGGAAAGGAAAGGAAAAGGAAAGGAAAGGAAGAAGGAAGGAAGGAAGGAAGGAAGGAAGGAAGGAAATAAATCTCTTTCTTATCCCAATTTCTTCTTCTAAACCAGGTTTTCCTCACAACTGACCAGTGAATATGCTGTTTTTCTCAATCACCAATGATCTTCACATTGCTGCATGCAATGCCAACCTCAAACCTCAGCTGACTGGACCTACAGCATCATTTATTTGACAGTCATCATCTCTCTTCTTACCTTAGGAAGCTTTCTTGGTGTGGATGCCTCACACTCCTGTTCTTTTCCTTCTACCTCCCCTGCTGTTTCTTCCCAGCCTCCTTTATTGATTTATCCTTATCTACACAACCTTTAAGTGTTATTGTGGTCCAGCCTTACCCTTTGAATGTTTCCATTTTCATATCTATACACAATCCCATCCTGGTCTTATCTAGACTAATGACTTGAAATCCTATTTGTCTGCTGATAACAAAATTTTTATCTCCAATTTGTACCTCTCACCTGAACCCTAATTTTGTGCATCCAACTCTTCCTTAATAGTTCTACACAGTTGCTAATACTCACCTCAATCTAACATGTCAAAACCAGAAGTCATCACCACAACCAAAAATTAAAACAAAACAAAACAAAACAAAAATGGAAAAAGAAGAAAGTAAAAATCCCTTCTTCCCTTGCAGTGTTTTCCATGTTAATTAATGTCAATTACTCAATTGAAGACTCAGGAATTATTTTTGAGCTCTTTCTGTCCTTCCCAACCTACATCTGATCTTTCAGGAAATCTTATAGAGTCTGTCTTCCAAGTACAAGCAGAATCTGACCACTTCTTCCCACTTTCTCTCCTACCTTCTCTAAGCCATCTCCATTGTACCCTGTAGGCACAGCATTCACATTTTAACTGGATTCCTGATTCCAATGTTTCCCCTTGTAGACTACTATTAACACATAGGCAGAGAGACACCGTTCTATGATAGAATGTATCATGCCAGCCTCTGTCTGCTCCAGCTTTCCAGGAATTCCCCATTTCCCTGGCAGTAAACATCAATGTCCTTACAAAGATCTGCAAGGCCCCACATGACTTCCCTCCCACCACCTTATTACTCTTTCTCCCTTTATCATTCTAATCCGGCCAAAATAAGCTTCTTGCTGATCCTTGAACACTCCAATTGCCCTTCTAAGGCATGGGCAATACCTGCTTCCACTTCCTCCCCCCAGCATACCCTTCCCCCAGGCAACCAAATGGCTGGCTGTTTCACCATCATCAAGGTTGTATGAAAAATGAACTTCTCAATGGCTCAGTCAAGTAGGCAGTAATACCCTTCCCCAAGTATTTGTCAATACTTGGAATTTACATTAAGAAAAGAAAAAGTTAATGGCAATATCAGGTACTTTTTTTAAAAATGGAGAGATTCATTTTACGAGTTATTACAACAAACTCTTTTAAAATAGTACTTCTCAAACTGAATTTTGCATCTAAAACACCAGGGGATCTTGTTAAAATGCAGATTCATATTCAGTAGACCTGGAGAGCCGGCTGAGGATTTGTGTTCCTAACAGGTGCCGAGGTGATATCCATGATGCAGCTGGTCTTTTTGCCACAACTTGAGTAGAGGGTCCTCAGAGGATTTTTAAGAACTTTTAGTAATATACAGAAATACAAAAAGTAAAAAGAAGAAAAGGAAATCCTCTGTGTTTTACCTACTCATAATTTGTTAGTATGTCTTGGTCAGTACAGGCTGCTATAACAAGTCACAGACAGAGTGGCTTAAATAACAAATATTTTTTCCTCACAGTTCTGGAGACTGGGAAGTCCAAGATTGAGATGCCAGCACACTCAAGATCTGATGAAAAGAATCCACTTCCTGGTTTGTAGACGGCTGTCTTCTCTATTTGTCCTCACATGTTGGAAAGAAGGAAAAGAAGAAGGAAGCTACTTTGTGTCTCTTCTTATAAGGGCACTAACGCCATCCTGAGGGCACCACCCTTATGATCTCATCACCTCCCAAAGGCCCCACCTCCAAATATCAGCCACTGGGGGTTAGAGATTTAACATATGAGTTTATGGGGATATAAAATACAGTTTATAACAACTAATAACATGTTTAATATCACTGGATTTTCTTCATCTGTAGAGATTGCACATTCATTTAGTGCATTTATTCATTAAAATAAGTATCAAGGATATACCATGCAACACACAAGTAGTGTATTGGATGCTGAGTATCTAAAAATAAGGGGAGGATTCGTGCAGTATCTCATGTCTGTAATCTCAGAGCTTTGGGAGGCTGAGGCAGGAGGATCACTTAAGGCCCAGAGTGTGAGATCAGCATGGGAAACATGGTGAGACCCTCATCTCTACAAAAATTTTAAAATATTACCTGGGTGTGGTGGCATACACCTGTAGTTCCAGCTACTTAGGAGGGTGAGGTGGGAGGATTGCTTGAATCCAAGAGTTCAAGGCTGCGTTGAACTATAATCACACTACCGCACTCCAGCCTGGGTGACAGAGCAACACCTTGTCTCTAAAAAAATAAAAAATAAAATAAGTGAAGAATCGGCACTTCTGGTCAGAGATTTCACAGAAATATTGGACTCTCTGTCCTTTCTTTCCATTCATCTTTTCTGAAGACAGAAGGGTAACAATTCAGCATTGGAGGACAGACAGAAGCTAACAATTCAGCATTGAGTGATAAGGTGAAGAGAAGCCAAAATTCCCTGTAAACATGTGGACACTGTTTAGAAAATACTGCAACTTAGCATTCCCTTCTGGACATTAACAATCAGAAGTTTAAAAATAGCTCACGGTTAACTCAAAGAACTTTGCACATAATTTCTCTGTAAAATTCAGAAACAACTTCTATTATTGATATTTCATCTGAATAATATGTAACGATACGGCATAGACAAATTAAGTGTGAGATATAAATGATATTTCAAGAGAAGTATTTCAGAAAGTTCATTCTGAGTGAACAAACACACATCTTATAATATTTTGTTTGATTTCCTTTCTAGCAACAATTTTATTCTGCTGAGAGACAGTTACTGTGAAACTATCTCATTATAATGATATTATATTTGTACGTAAAATTGAATGTTTTGCAAATTGATAAAGGAGCTAATTCACTTCTGTGGTTCATAAAAATGTAGTATTCGAACACTGGTTTGGATTGTTGTAGGTTAGTTTTTGATATTTGTTTTGGGACGCTGCATTCAGTCGCTCCTGGCAGATTTTACATGCAGAAGAGGAAGAATGACTTACACTTACACTGCACCTTTGCTGGTCATCCCCCCACTAACTTACTCACAATGTGTTCATTGCCTGCACTTCTGCTGGGAGCCAGCTAGTGTGCTAGTCCAGCCCAAAGGATGTAAAGAGGAATAAGACACGGTCTCTACCTTTGAACATCTTGGTTCAGAAAGAGTGTCATGTGAATAAATAAGTATTCTTTCTCAGGAGAAAGGAGAAAGAATGGAAATAAAGTATTGTGGGCAGAGGAAGGTAATAGGGGAATTGACTGCCTCATCTGAAAGGAGCCTTAGTTTTAATTGGTCTTGAAGAATTAAAAACTTAAAAAAAAAACTTATTCCAAGTTTTTTATTCTACTGGGGGCAGGTGAAGGAATTTGATATTAAAAGCTGCAGAGCATAAAAAATATTGGGGGTGGTTTCATCATGGCCAAGGTGAAAGAAATGGGAGAAGATGGTTGAATGAAATCTGAGAAAGAATAGGCCAGATTTTGACAGACTTTTCTCCACAAAGGAGAAGTTTATCTAGAATGAAAGGACACAGCCTTGCCCAATAATACCAAAACATAGAGGATGAAAAATGTTTAAAGATTATGCAAATTAAATTGACATTTGCATGTAACAATGCGTGTATTCCTTTAGCAATATAGGGGAAAAAATCTCAGGGCAGTCACAACCTTTAATTTTGTAAAAATGCTTAATTTCAACATAAATGAAATTATATATATATATGTAATATTATTTATGTATGCATATTTTAATGAAATTGTCCTAATTAGACTACAATAAAAACCAGTAGTTCTTTCCATCACTCTTCTCCACTTCTGGCATTGCAAATGCATGCATTTTTAACTATTTTAGTTATTTTCTCAAGATATTTACTTCCTTTTTTTGAATAGCAAGCTTATGGGTTTTTTTTTTTGATTTAGATATTATCCACCTATTACTTATTGATTTATCTCTCTTATCACTTCTGCTACCATTTTGCTTCTTTCACTCCCTCTCCACCTATAATGAACACAGGAATTGGCTAAATCAAGTATACTTTGCTTATGTTATTAAGGCTATATTTCAATTATTCACAGTCAAACCATATGATGAAAAATGATTGCATTCCCTTCTAGTACATCTCTTTGGTTTTCCTTGGAGTTAGTAATTGCCTTTTGCTTACTTGTCTAATTTTTATATAGCTCTTCTTGAATTGTCTCTGCCTCTCCCACAGAAATATACACCTGTTTTCAAAATAACCAGAAACATCTGTATGTTCTTGAACCACTGAACTCACTGCCTCTGGACATGCTGCATAGCTTTGATATTGGAATTTCTTATCACCATTGCTCCTGTAGTTTCTTTAGTTTCTCTCTTGTGTTGGCACTATGACTTCTTTACTCTCAGTCCTTTTCTGTTTTGGTAAAGCATACCCTTTAGTAATTTCCTCAGAAAAGATGATACATTTTTTGGACTTTAAATATGTGAAGATATTTGTATTGTATGCTCAGATTTGATTGGTAACTTTACCTGGTATTGTATAATGTTCTAGGTGGAGAATAACTTTCTCATAGTTTTTTGAAGGAATTGCTTTATTGGCTGCCACCCTCAAGCATTTTTATTGCAAAATTCCATATCAACATGATTATTGATTTTTTTTCAAAGTAAACATTCTTAACCTTGCAAGTCTGAATTAGGTTAAATTCTTTATACACAATCATTAATTGATTTTTTTCCTCTTGTTCACCAGCTGCTGACAGCCAGAATTCCTCTCTCAAGAAATTGACCAACCCAAAGGAAAAAAATTTAGATGCTGAGAGTGATGGTCACCTTGTGAAATAGCAAGGTTTCTAGTGAGTTATTGTACCGTAAAGGTCACCATTAGAAAACAGGAGCTACCATTTGACATTTTAGTGTGTCTCTCTCAACATGGAATGAGCAGTCCAGGAAGACCAAATAGTTGACATAGGTTTTAACATGATGTATAGACCGAGGCAAACAAAATAGAGATTAAAAAACAAGAGACTCAGAAGAAAGAGGAAAACTATCCTTAAAGGAGCATATCTCTACTATTTCTTCTTTTTTTTCTTCTGATGTTAGATGCTTAGTACATTGATTTTGAGCCTTCCATCTTTACAAACGAATATGTCAAAGATAGTGAATGCTATGGCATAAAATATTAAAATAGAAAATAAATATGTTTAGGGACGAAAGTAAGGAACATCTTCTAAAATAAAATCAGCATAGAGCTTAGACATATTGGACTACTAAATGAGCCTCACTCTGAAATCTTGCCCAGTGTCAAATGCTACTAATAATTTCACACAGCCAAAACAAAGTTTGGGACCATCCACACTCCTCCTTGAATCCTTTCTTCTTTCATTAGGACACGTTCTGACTCTGGGTTCCAACTATGAGTTCTCTAAGTAGTGCTTGTGGGAGCACCTTTTATGCAGAAGGGAGTTGCTTCTTTCATGAGACATTTCCAATTAGACTCAGTTACATAGTTTATGTAACATTTTTCAGAAATCCATGTCCCTAAGTCTATAAACAATACTAACCATGCCAGTTACAACAGTCTGCTAAAAGTGGATCATAAAAACTTGGTAATGGTATCTCCTACTAAGAGATAAAATTATAGTGTTTTCCAAGGGGTCTGACATTTGCAAGCTTGCAGGTAAATTGCCCAAGTCATCTTTCTTTCTTTTCCTTGGCGTCCCCAGTAAAACAAGAAAAAGAATTCCTAAACTGCTCTTAGCCCTTTCTTTACCAAAGGTTTTAAGATTTTGGCACTAAGGTATTTTTTTCTCTAAACTATATTTATTTTATTTTTTAAATTAAACTTTAAAAAACATAAAATATGAGTAGAGATTTTGAGTGTTCATATAATTTTAGGAAGTTAGGTGAGCTAATATCAATATTTAAGATATGCACACAAGAAAATAATAATAAAAGTGTGCTGCGAACTGCTTAGCAAGAAGTAGGCACTTGTCTAATAGAAAAATTACTTAGAGACTGGGTGGTACTTCTGAATTAATCGTGTGTCTTTGTTTATCATTATTGTTGAAAAGTCTGGAGATATGGTCCATATTGCCTTTAAATTTCTTCACATTGGTAATAGCATAATTTCTGACTTAGGGTAAATGTTTTCACTTTAATAATTGTTGCAATTTATTTTGAACTATTACCCTATTCTTAGACAATATTCCCAAAATAGTCCTCCTATGTTTCAGATTGTTACACCTGCAGAGAGTCCTTTTGTGGCTAAACCAGATGAACCCCCCTGTAACAGTTGTATGCATTGGGAAATGGTATTCTCAACAAATAGAAACTTTCCCTGCAGTTAAATTGAGTATTGGGCCAATGAATCACTACCCTTCTGACCGAGGAAATGTTGTATAAATCAATGGTACTCTCTAAATAATATATGAGAGTGAATACTCAATCTGTTTCACATTGAGTTTGCGGGGGAGTAGGTTTGGGTTAGGCAGAGTAGAGATTAATGAGACCATGTGTATTTCCTGCTCTGTGGGTAAATAGCTTAATATTCACCAGGGAAGTCAGTGAAGGAAAGCAGTGGACCCTGCATGTAAGTGTTAGATATTTTGAAACCATGCTCAATAGAAATTAATTAAGTACTCCAATGTCCATGATTAAATAAGTCTTTTGGGGGAAACTAGAAAACTCACTGAAAAGGAAATGGAAGAAAAATGAAATGAATTCTAAGCAGCAATGGCAGAAACAACTATAGACTATGTTGTGACCAGGGCTTGTGCCAAGTGTGGCCAAAACGCCTCTGTGTCCTTTATATATAATACTTCTCACTTTCTTGTGCCATCCAATCAGTATTTGTCAGGGCTTGTACCTATAAAGAATGATACTTGAGTCCTCAAATAGGAGAGTAAATTAGTCAAGACAAAGTCCAAGGCTGGTGGGACTGGGGTCTTGGAAGTGAGGATAGTGAGAACTAACTGGAGAGGAGGGTACAATTATGGAAATATGATGGTGAGCAACGGCAAAGCCATCCCTGTCTTTATTGGGATGCAGGCATATGGGGAGAAACAGACACATTTGCAAAAGCTTCTACAACGTCATATGATGAATGTCTGAAGACGTAAGTACATGTGAGTTCACCTGAAAGATCGCTGATATCGTTTGGCTCTGTATTCCTGCCCAAATCTCATGTCGAATTGTAATTCCCAATGTGGGGACAAGGACCCTGTGGAAGGTGATTGGATCATGAGAGTGGATTTCCCCTTGCTGTTCTCATGATAGTGATGAGTTCTCACAAGATCTGGTTGTTTAAAACTGTGTAGCACTTCCACCTTCACTCTGTCTCTCTCTCTCTCCTCCTCTGCCATGGTAAGACGTGCTTGCTTCCCCTTCACCCTCTGCCATGATTGTAAGTTTTCTGAGGGCTCCCAGCCATGCTTCCTTTACAGCCTGTGGAACTGTGAGTCAATTAAACCTTTCTTCTTCATAAATTACCAAGTCTAGGTAGTTCTTCATAGCAGTGTGAGAATGGACTAATACAGTCCCTAAATCAGTTACAGGTGCAAGTCAAACTTCATGAAGAAAGTGGCATCTATCAGGAACCAGCAATTTGAAACGGAGCAGATGAAATGTGGCAGAAAATTTTTTTTAAAAAGCTTCCATCTTGGAAAAGATGTGTTGTTTCCTTGAAATAGGAGTTGGCATTACGTATGTGATAATCCAGAGAGGAGAATAGGGAGGAAATGGATGAATGCAGAATAGCAGAACATCCAGACAAAGGAAGAGCACATTCAAAGGCCTTTGCCCTTTAGAGTAAAGACTAGCTTTAATTAAATACGACACTTGGGGTCTCCATAAAATAGACCCTGCAAGACTGTCAGCATCATCTTTTATCACCCACTGCAACAGACTGAATGTTTATGTCACCAAAATTCCTTTCTTGAAATCCTAACCTCTGGCTAGGTGCAGTGGCTCATGTCTGTAATCCTAACAGTTTGGGAGGCCAAGGCGGGTGGATCGCTTGAACTCTGGAGTTCGAGACCATCCTGGGAAACATGGTGAAACTCTGTCTCTACTAAAAATACAAAAATTACCCAGGTGAGGAGGCGCGTGCCTGCAGTCCAAGCTACTTGGGGGAGCTGAGGCAGGAAGATCACTTGAGCATGGGAGGTTGAGGCTGCAGTGAGCCATGATCTTGGCACTGCACTCCAACCTGGGCAACCAAGAGACTCTGTCTCAAAGAAACTACAACAACAACAACAAAAAAAACAAAAAGAAAAGAAAAAGAAATCCTAACTCCCACCAGATGGTATTAGGAGTTGGGGGCTTTGAGAGGTGATTAGGTCATGAAGGTAATGTCTTCATGAATGCGATTAGTGCCCTTATAAAAGGGACCCCAGAGAACTCCCTTGCCCCTTCCACCCTGTGAGGGTATAACAAGAAGGCACCATCTCTGTGAACCAGGAATTTAGTCCAGCAGACACAGAATCTGCCATGCCTTGATCTTGGAGTTCCAGCCTCCAAAACTGTGAGAAATAAATGTCTGCTGTTTATAAGCCACCCAGTTTATGATATTTCATTATAGCAGCCTTAACTGACTAATATACCACCTTGCCACCTGGGCATTCAAAGCCATACAGCCACTTCTGACTTTATTCCAGATCAAATAGCAACAGCTTAACAGCTGGTTGGATATGCGCAGTGGGGTAGAGAATTCAGTGGAATTATCAAATGGTAATGGAAGGTTGTAAATTGCTACAAGCATTTCGAGGGGCAACTCACCTTATGGTCTGCTAAGTGCCTTACAAATATTTTTTCAAGGTATTGTTGTCTCCATCCTGCATAAGATGGAACCACAGCTCAGAATGGTATGGTGATCAATTTGAAGTCACATGTCAGAGCTTGGTTTAGAACTCACATTTGCCTGGTTTCGATGCCCTTGTTCCTTCCATTGTATCTAACTCTCAGCAAAGCCAAGATACAAACATAAATTATGCAAAGTTATGGTGCTCGTTTTGCTTATGTAAAAATGAGATCTTTTTATTATGCAAAGACAAGTCACCAGAAACTCATATCCATGATAGAAATGGCTATTTAATATGAACATTGTTTATATTCATCTAAGAAATGACATTGTGATGGGAAAATGGATTTAGTCATGGTATTTTGATTCCATTGTAATAATGCTTTATGTTTTTAAATGTGTTTGTATTTGTGATGGATCAGGACTCAAGTAACCTGTGAGGAAGTTTAGACCAACACTGGGCTTCGTATATGTTCCAAATGGGTTTATTTTCTATCCACTTCTAAACCCATATTGGATAAGAAAAACACAAATTCTAAAAAATGAAGCCCAATTGATTAGTTCTCCCAATATAAAGACCATGATAAATGTATTTGTACTTTTGTAGGATTTACTCCTTCATCCAGGTAAATTAGTAAGACCAAATCAAAAGACATACAAAAAATGACACAAAGGAGGAGCCCAATGAAAACACAATTGGAAACACAAGAAGAGAATGAATTTAGCCACAAGTTGTCAATTTCTATAGTTAGAATCTGATTAGACAGTGAAAGTAAAATGCCAAATTAAATATAATTAACACACTTTACGTAAACCGGGGCAATAAATTAACCACACCACACATCACATACAACTCAGATTAAATATGTTGTGTCCGTAGACTGGGGAAAGAGTCTTAAAAAAATACAACAAAGTAACAAAGTTTATAATAGTGCTATCTCCAAACCATAGAAGGTTAACTCTAAGAATTTTTATTTTGATAGTAAAGTCCACTAGAAAGGCACATTATTAGATTCAATTTTTATGCCACAATATTTGAAGTTGTGTCTTAAGATACAAGATATTATTATTCAAAATTGTTTTCAATATATTCATTTCTCTTATTGAATAAGCATATTTGTCTACTGTAAGAAATTGGAAAATAGTTTGTTTATATAGGGAGTCAATAGTGAGGCAATATTAGATTTGCACACAATAAAAAACCAATAAAACAATTATAGAACATCATCTTCATGTTAATTATTTTTAAACCTTATAGATGGCACAACAATATGAGTATTGTAGCAGTATCATAACTGCACTGAATAAATTAAAAGTAGAAATGTATATTAGCTATCATTTTAACATTCATACTTGCTGGTAAATCCACCTGAAAGATATTCACCTTCAGCTTAATTATATATTTATGTGGATTCAAAATTCTTATGAGCATTAATGGGAACTTTGACGCTTTAATAAATGAAAGAGTAGGAAGTTAGGATGAGATATTGGATGATATATTCAATTTATTCCTAAAATATATAATACTGCTTGCTGTGACACTTCCAACTGGAGTAATTGGTTGCAATTAAAATAATGAGATATTCCAAACAGTGATATATGCATTACAAATGTAGAGTGATATATAATTTGTAATTCCTATATCATTTTTATGCTGATACATTTCTTTCTAATTATAATAATCTTTTGAGCTAATAGGAATATGTTTTGTCACATGGATTATATTCTCAGATAATTTTTTTATGATAGCTAATTTGAAAATCTTTTGACTATACCTAAAATATAGTATAAATGTGTATTTTGGAAAAAGAACTTTGGGAAACTGTTCAGAAGTATCTATAAGCTGAATACATGCATGCTCTACGACCCAGTATTTTCATTCCTAGGTAAATATCCAACCTAAGTGGGTACATGTGTTTACCAAAGGCACATGCAAGAACGGTTATAGTGTCATTGTGTAGTAATTTTAGCTATACACTTTTAAGGCTTTTGCCATCTGACCTGCTTGAGTGTGAAGGCAGCAATGGTGATTTGAAAATTGGATACGGGCACTTCATGGCAGACTTAATACTTATCGTCTGCGATTTAAAACAAGTTAGTTCATATCCTGAATAATATGATAGTTAATACTAGTCCACCAACATTTACTGACTGCTGTGTGGAAGAATAAATTGATTGCTTCTGTGAATATTTACTCTCAGCACTTGATGTGTATTAACTCCTTTAATACTCAAATCAACTTTATGAAATATGCTCTTTTTAAAGTCAGAGAATATGAAATGTAAAAAGATGACTTATTCAAAGTCAAGTAAATAGTAAGTAATAAGTGACACGAAAAAAATACGTCAGGTAAATGTTAGGAAGACTGACTGGTAGATGGCTTCATTTTGTAGTCAGGGCTGGCTTCTTTCTTTTTTTTTTTTGGAGTAGATATATAAATTGCAATCTAAAAGACGAGAACTCAGACATATGAAGATACTGGGGAAGATTATTCCAGGCAGAGGGAGCAGCTTCTAAAACAGGCTGTAGGCCTGAGTGTTTAGCCTGAGTGTTCAGGCCTGAATGTTAGCTTTGAGTGTTTAAGGAACTAAAACATTGAGCTAACAGAACTGAAGCAATCATGACTGAGAGGAGAGTGAGAGGGAATGAGGTTGCAGAAGGGCATAAGCCCGAGTCACACAAGAACTTCTCGGCTAGGTAAGAGTTTCACTTCCATTTTAAAGTATGTTTGGAAGTGCTGGAGAGTTTTGATCCAAGGAATAATATTTTATAACCCAAAGTATGGGGATTTTCAGCTAATGGTGTCTGGAAGACCATTTAGGAAACTCTTGCAAGAACGAAGATGAAAGATGATGGCTGCATGGAATAAGGTGACACTAGTGGAAATGAAGAAAATTGAACAGATGTGGAATATAATGTAAAACCAGAGCTGACAAGAGTTATTAATACAGGCTGTTAATGGATGTGAGATGAGGGAAAGACAGGAATCACATGAATATACCTGGGTGCACATGCTGTTCACTGAGACACAGAAACTGAAGAAGAGAGTTGGAGTTTGTGTAGGATCTAGAACCAATAGCTTTATTTTGGACGTGCTGATTTTGAGTTGCCTTGTAGGCATCCAAATGTAGATACGAATTAGGCAGTTAGATTTAGGATTTAGGACTTTAGAGGAGAAAGAGCAGGAGATAAGAATTTGGGGTCATCGTGATATAAACGCTATACACAACCATGGGAATGGATAACATTGTCTGCAGAGGCAGAAGAGCTGGAGGAAAAACAGGTGTCAGGAATGGGGTCTTGGGAGAGTTCAACATTTGGAAGAGGAGAAGATGACCAAGAAGATAAGAAACATTGACTAAGTGTGTGCTGTCTTTGGAGATAAGAAAATATGTTTACAACAGAAATTGTTTAATAACAGTATTAAAACAAAAATAACAGCTAAATAATTTAAAATGCTTTTTGAAAAATTTCCAAGATTTAACATAATAGGAATCAAAAGTATAAAATTAAAACATATACAAGTATATGCTTTGTATACTTGTTTGTGTGTGTGTGTGTGTGTGTGTGTGTGTGAAAGAAAGGAATCTCAGCTATCTGAAATATGTCTGAAAAAAATCTTTGTCATGCTGCATGAAGAGTTTAACTATCCTCCTGATAGCTAGCGTAAAGAGAGATCTAACAAGAAATATGCTTATTTTCTTGTGCCAACAAAACTAGATAAAGGACAAGGTCTTTTTCAAGTAACACTACTACAGGCTCCACACCTTTCAAGCTCATCTTTTTTTGGTTCAAACCCAAAGTGGCTACCTGATAAAGGATGGTGCATGATTACCTGATTCAGGGATGCTATGTTAATTTAGGTTTCCCAGGTGACCATCTCAAATGAATGCCAATGGCAACTCAACCAGCTGTCAGACCACACAGAGCCGTCAGAACGGCATCTGCCTGGCACTCATGCCTTTGCTGAAGTACAATCAAGATCATCTAAGTTTCCTACTAACACACTACCTTGGAGTAAGAACACTCTGTTTTCAAAAGTTGTATTCATTCGTGTTCATTTGTGTAAAAGCACAGTTCTTCAGGTGGGTGCCAAAGGTACGGATTTAACAAGTTAACAATTATTTTCTTCATACTTGTCCTAAGTGAATAGTGCCGTTCTCCCCAACTGATATACAGGACCACAGTAATTTCTGGGGAAAAGGTAGCAAAACAACATGTCTTCTGTCAGTAGGACAATCACTTTTAGACTAATGCTTACTTGCTTTGGGTGCACTACGCTTCCTGGTCTAAATTTAGTCTGAGTGGTATTACACTATAGGTAACTTACAGTTTGACACTTCCATGCCTTGAAACTAAATAAAGGGATCTTGCTGGGGATGCAGTGAGCCCACAGAATTGCTTAAAAGGAAACCTCTTTATCCTTAACCTTGATTCTTTGATGCAGACATTTTCTTGTCCCCTATTACTGAAAGTAAGGGTAGAGCCTCAAGCCTGATCCTCACATTCTCCTGTGTTGTGTTCATCAGAAAACGACCAACATTAACCTCATGTAATGCTTGGGGCCCTGTCCCTAATTTTTTTTTTCCTAATAGCAGCTTTTGACTCCTATGCATCATGCTTTTCACAAAATTTGGGGTTTCAGCTTTGTTACACTCTCTTAATTTTATAAAGTACCCATTACGACAATAGTTAATGATATTTTGGAAATCTTGAAAATAAAAAACAGTAGAAGTTACTATAATGTTGTCACTTAGAGATAGTCATTTGTTAATGTCTCTTAAGATTCTATTTTTCCTCCTCCTTGTCATCTTCATCTTATCCTCCTTCCTCTTCCACTCTTCCTTTTCTTCTTCCTTCTCCTCCTCCTTCTCTTTCTTCTTCTCCCTTCTCATCCCTCTTTTCTTCTTATTTTTCTCCTCTCCTCCTTCATCTTCTTCCTCCTCCAGCAAAGGTATTTTGTTATACCACCCTGAATGGACTAAGACAAGTGATCAACTCAACCTTCAGTTGCTCTCCCCTTCCTAGAGGGAGCTCTAACCCTCTAATGACATGGTTGGTTTCCCTGGCAATCTGCTTCCATCGTGAGGCTGTTCAGGAGCCCACCAGGAGAACAAAAGATGCTCCTATCACCCAAAACATTCCTAGGGATTTAAAGGCTCTGTGTCAGGAACTGAGGGTCAAATACAAAATATTAGAACAAAAGATTCTCCTAGCACCTCTACCTAGAGGTTGTTAGGCATTCCTGGCAAGTTCCGGTGCAAGGAACTGAGGGCCAGAGACTAAACATGTATTTCTTATTATGTTATAATACCTGATATGGTTTGGCTGTGTCCCCATCCAAACCTCAACTTGAATTGTATCTCCCAGAATTCCCACGTGTTGTTGGAGGGACTCAGAGGGAGGTAATTGAATCATGGGGGCCAGTTTTTCCCGTGCTATTCTCATGATAGTGAATAAATCTCATGAGATTTGATGGTTTTATTAGGGGTATCCGCTTTTGCATCTTCCTCATTTTCTCTTGCTGCTGCTATGTAAGAAGTGCCTTTCACCTCCTGCAATGATTCTGAGGCCTCCCCGGCCATGTGGAACTGTAAATCCAATTAAATCTCTGTTTCTTCCCAGTCTCGGGTATGTCTTTATCAGCAGCATGAAAATGGACTAATATGGTAAATTGGTACCAATAGAGTGGGGAGTTGCTGAATAGTTACCTGAAAAATGTGGAAGCAACATTGGAACTGGGTAACAGGCAGAGGTTGGAACAGCATCTTCAGCTTCAGTTCCATGATGAAATCATTGTCTGGCTATACTGTTAAGTGAACAGCGTTAGAGAGCAACGTAAGCTCACAACATTGTGAGGTCAACATTAGCACATGGACAGGGTGGGAAAGAGCTTTACAGTGGCATATATCACATCGCTAATATAGATCCTCACTGAGGATCTATAAAATGTAACATCTATAAAATGTTAGTCTCTGTGTGCTTCTGTAAGGCTTGAATAATTGTTACTCAATCTTGGATTACTGTTGTCACCAGGAAAAAATTAAAAAATCAAAACCATCTGACTTGAGGCAAATTCTTAAACACACCCAAGTCAGTTTACTTAAAAAGTAATCTAGGACTTGCTTTAAAATAACTGAGTTGGGCAGGGGATGGGTCAGGTTTGGAGAGGGTAACAGGTGAAATGGAATTAGCTGACTTTTGTAGTGGTTGAAGCTGCATGATGAAAACATGGTGATCACTATAGTAGTCTCTCCACCTTTGTGCGTGTCTCACAAGTTTCAAAACCCTCTCACTTTGTAGGATGTCAGAAACCACTCCTACAGGACAGATGGACCTGAGGACATCATGCTTAAGTGAAACAAGCCAGTCACAGAAGGACAAATGCTGCCCAATTCTACTTTTATGAAATATCTAAAATAGTTAAACTCACAGAAAGTAGAATGGTCATTTCTAGGGGCTGGGGGAGGGGAAAATGGGGAATTGAGGTGCAATGGGCATGGAGTTTCAGTCATACAAGACGAGAAAGTGTATTAGTGTTCTCTAGAGGGACAGAACTAATAAGATAGATGCATATATGAAGGGAGTTTACTAAGGAGTATTGACTCACATGATCACAAGGTGAAGTCCCATAATAGCCCGTCTATAAGCTGAGGAGCCAGGAAGCCAGTCCAAGTCCTAAAACCTCAAAAGTAGGGAAGCCCACAGCGCAGCCTTCAGTCTGTCTGTGGCCAAAGGCCAGAGAACCCCTGGCGAAACACTGGTGTAAGTCCAAGAGTCCAAAAGCTGAAGAACTTGGAGTCTGATGTTCGAGGAAGCTTCTGGCACAGGAGAAACATGGAGGCCGGAAGACTCAGCAAGTCGGCTTCTCCCACCTCCTTCTGCCTGCTTTATTCTAGCCACGCTGGCAGCTGACTGGATGGTGCCCACCCAGACTGCGGGTTGGTCTGCCTCTCCCAGTGCACTGACTCAAATGTTAATCTCCTTTGTCAACACCCTCACAGACACACCAGGGAACAATACTTTACATCCTTCAACCCAACCAAGTTGACAATATTAACCATCCCAGAAAGTTGTAAGGATCCACTGTAGGACAATGGGCATATAGTTAACAATACCGTACCATGCACCTCAACATTTGTTAAGAGTGTATATGTCGTGTCGTGTGTGTTTTACCACAAGTTTAAAAATACTCCTGAGTATCTTATTCCATATACTCAACACCTTAGCAAACCTTAGTACTTCACTGCCCTTTTCTGGCTGCATGGCGTATCAGAGAATGTGTGGGCTTTGGAGTCAGACAAGCTTCAGTTCAAGTACTAGGTGATCTGGAACAGGTTATTTAGCCTGGCTGGTCCTCAGGGTCATCTCATGTAAACTCAGGATGGAATAAGACAGCCCCATCTATCTTCCAGCACCATTCTAAGGATGACTCATAGGCATTGCTCAGTCATGGCAGCGATTATTACTTTTTGATTAGCATCTAGCCCTCTACCTGGACCATGGTAGGTGCCCAATAAATGTTTGTTGAATGAATAATTTAATTCATTATTAATGAATTTTTATTTTAATTTACCCTGCTCTGCGCCATTTTTTTTTTAGTGCAATTACTCTTATCTGGTTTTGAGTTGTATCCAAATTCTCAATCTAGTTAAGATTTAAAATTACATATCAGTTTTCTGGGCTAGCACTTTTCCTTACTTCTCTTCCTGAAGGGTCCCCAATTCTGTTTCTATTCTGTGTGTCTTTTTTCCCCACTTCTGTGGACATGTGTCCAGAGCCCCTTGCCCCCAAAGCCCTTCAACTAGTTATTCTCCAGCAGAACATTTTTCTGCCAGTAAAAATATTTTCTTTCAGGAATTGGCTAAAAGCTGTTTTCATAAAAACTTCCCTATATGAATTGAGCCTATAATTATCTTGCTCTTTCTTAGGATTTCTGCAGAGCTTATGCACACCTAAAGCGTGCCAATTCACACTTGGTTCCGGGGTCTATAGTAGAGTCACAGAAACATGACTCCTGTCATGAATGCAAGCTAGGATGTGGTCCCTAAAGCAGGGGATGTGTCTCGAATGCCTCTTCAATCCTTGTACAGTGTCTAATACAGTACTGCTTCCACAGTGTTGAGCAGCAGTCCTTAAGAGGGTGGAGTTTAGAATTTGATCTTTGCAGACCTGAGTTTTAATCCTGACTCTATAACCTATAAGCAGTATAAGAAAGTTACTCAAACTGTCTGTCTCATTTGTCCAGTGGGGACACTACTCATTTTACAGGGTGTGATGGTTAATTTCAGGTGTCAACGTGACTGCCTTAAGGAATACGTCAGGAATTGGTAAAGCATTGTTTCTAGGTGAGCCTGCACAGGTATTCTTGGGAAGATTGGCGTGAGCTGGTGGACAGAGTGGGGAAGATGTCTTCAATAGAGACAGGCCCCATTCAATTCTCTGAGGGCCCAGATAGAAGAAACAGGGCAGAGGAAAGGCACTTTCCTCCCTTTCTCTCCTGGAGCTGAGACTCTTCTTTTCCTGCCCTTGGACATCAGAACTTCAGGCTCTTTTTATACTGATAATTACACCATCCACTTCCCTGGTTCTGAAGTTTTTGGGTGTGGACTGAATCACACTCCTGGCATCCCAGGGGCTCCAGCTTGCAGACGGCTTGTCCTGAGACTTTTCACCCTCTAATTCCCCTAATAAATCCCCTCTCATCTGTCTTTGCTGATAACCTGTTGGTAGCGTCTCTCTAGAGCCCCGATTAATCCATAGGGGTAATGTGAGGGAGAAATGAGGTCATGCATGGAGAGCATTTCACACCCTGCCTGACACATGCCCAGGTCCAACAGGCTGCAGCTGCAGTTATTCTAGAGCTTAGCATCAGTGTTCAAAACAGCGGAAGGCCTTCCCTCTGGTACCCAGCCATCGCGTTGAGCTTCTCCTGTCATTTTTCAATTCCGGAGTGTTTTTTGAGAGCAATTCTGTGTCGTGTGTATCACTGATGTGGGGCCAAAACAATCTGTATGTGTGGGGATCTGAAGCTGGGAATGACCAATAGGTCAGAAAGTTCTTAGGAGTCAGGAGCAGAGGAAGCTGCATGGTCAAGGGGAATCGAAGTGAGCCTTCCTGCCATGTGTCCTATTTCCTGCGGTCTAATGAGACAGAGACATATGTATGTATGCATCATCTCATGCTTAGGTCTTTAATATGTACAAGGTGTTTTCAAATTCTCCCACCAACTGTCTTTGACAGATGAGAATCTCAAGATCACCTGTTGTTCATGACTGCAGTCAAAGGGATCTGCCTTTTAGGGACACAGGAAGATTTGCCTAAAATGTCAGGAAGCTTTGATATTTATCATTTGATTACAAAAGTCAACTGCACTTTTGCTGTTATATTATTTTGGGTCTTTACTCATTCCACTGTTTATTTTAAGCCTGAGATTGTGGGTAGTTGGAGAAGGAGGGAAAGTATTTAACACTCTTATTAACTAATTTAACTGTGTGTATAACATGTAGAATAAAGAGAGACTTAAATGAAGATGTAGTATTTGTGAATGCTCCAACAAATTAAAAGATTACTTAAATTATTGATTTTTTTTTTTTTGAGATGGAGTCTTGCTCTGTCACCCAGGCTGGAGTGCAGTGGGTGCAGTCTTGCAATCTCTGCTCACTGCAACCTCCACCTCCAGGGCTCAAGCAATTCTCTTGCCTCAGCCTCCCAAGTAACTGGGATTACAGGTGCACACCACCACGCCTGGCTAATTTTTGTATTTTTAGTAAAGACAGTGTTTCACCATGTTAGGCAGGCTGGTTTCAAGCTCCTGACCTCAAGTGATCTGCCTGCGTTGGCCTCCCAAAGTGCTGGGATTACAGGCGTGACCCACCGCACCTGGCCTGATTTCTGATTAAACCTCTTATTGTCTATAATGAATTAAAAGTTTGTGAAAGTAAATTCAATGACATTTTTGCATCTATAATTTCAAAATCATAGTAACTTTCCAAATCTGAAAATGTCTGAAACACAAGTCTGCCAATCATCACAATAAAACATGAAGCCCTAGTGAAAGAGCTAGTCAGGATGGGTTCCCATCAAATAGCAGTTGAAGCTCCTACTGCCATGAAATGATGAAAGAAACACGGTTTAAGTGCCATGGATAATTATTTCAATGCCAAAAGAATCATCAGAGACTGTTGTGACATGCAGAGCTTGAATGGAAATATGGCATTAAAATAAGGTGCATGAAATTAATCCTTGAATGTAATTTTGAAACACACTGCAAAAGTGCTCCCTAATATACACCAATCCCAAAAGTGACCACTGACAAGATGAGTTTATTTCAGTTTTTATGCTGTCATTATGGAAAAAACTATAGCAGAGAGTTCACCAATTTCCCTTTGGAAAGAGATATACAACCACAGCCAATACGCTTTCCTAAAAGACAGCAGGAGCTTTTCATGCGGACTTGTTTCCCATCCGTAACATACAAATATTTATCGTCCAGGGTCAATACAGCCTTGCAAATAAACAGGCTTTGAGTTATACCAAGCATGCTCATCCTTATATGGTATTTCCATATAAGAAATACAAAAGAAATATACCACAAAATGATGGTGTTCAGGACATGGGGCAACGCCCTGTTTCTGTGGTATAGCGTCTTAGGTTTCCTAAGATTCCATAGGAGGCAGCTACAAGTTCAACTTGCAAAGCTCTGAAATCCCTTCCTAAGCTAATGAAGTGAAGCCCTGACCACACCAAGGAAAGGATGAAACAGAACTCATTTATTGTTTCTCAAATGATGCTACCATCTCTTCAAAGCCACCATTAATTTTAACATCTTTAAAGGTATAAGAACAATGTATGTAACAAGTGAAAACTGCCTATAAAGTTAGTGCTTTACATCTCAAACCCTTATTATATGGAAATTCATATTTTCAGAATCACATAAAAGTTTAACGTGCTATTCATTGTAAGATTAAAGGACATGAGTTATTCTGTCTGTGTAATTATTAACAACTGGAAATTAAATCGTGATAATTTTGTACTTTATTCTTCTTAAAATGATAATTTCCTTTCTCCTTTTGCCTGAGAAGCATGCTTCAACAATACCAACAGCTTACCTTCTAAAATAAATGATCACATATAGAATATATATTTTATATATTGTATATTTATCTTTATGCATTACATATTTATATATTATTTATATATTATATATAAATATAAATATATTTACATATTTATATATGTATTTATATATTTACATAGAATATAAATATTTATATAATCTATATGTGAAATAGATCTCTATCTAAATGTAAATACATAGAAATAGATATATAAATATATAGAGATTATATATTTATCTATAAATGTACAGAGATTATATATTTATCTATAAATATACATATAAATACAAACTATATATATATCCATTAGAAATATACAGGTCTTTTCTAAATATAAATATAGAAATACACAGGTCTTTTCTAAATGTATCATAAATTCTACTATATAAAATTCTACTATATATAGAAAAGACCTGTGTGTTTATATGTTTATATAAATACCTGTGCATTTATATAAATATGTATTTACATAAATATATATAAATATAGGTTTAATATATATAACACATTAGAAATACAGCAGTGCATTATGCTATATAAAAGATCTGTGCATTTATATAATTATATATATAAATGTACATTACATATATACACATTAGAAATACCCATCCTTTCTATATATAGCAAGTTCTATATTATTCTCTCATTATAATTATTGACAACTGGGAATTTTGTACTTTATTTATTTTTTATTTTTATTTTATTTTTCTTAAAATGATAATTTCCTTTCTTTTTTTATCTGTGAAGGATGCTTCAACAATCACAACACCTTACCTTCTAAAATAAATGATCACATATAGAATATATATTTTATATATATTTATATTTATATATCTATTTTCATGTATTTATATTTATAGATAGGTTTCATATATAGATTTGATGTCTATATTGATATATTATTTATAAATATAAACATATGTTTAATGTTTTATATATAATATATAGAATATAAATATTTATATATGTAATCTATAAATATAAAAACATAAGACATATTAATATATAAATATACATAATAGGTTCTACTATGTACAAAAAAGAGTTGTGTATTTCTAATGTGTATAATCTATATTTACATTTACTTATATTTATATATTTTATAAATATATATTCCATATTTTATGTCTATATGTATATATTTTATATGTAAACATATAATCTGTTTGTCTATAGTAAATATAGTTGTATATTTTATTTATATAAAAATTTACATATATTTGTATATAGTAAATTCTACTAGATATAGAAAAGACCTGTGTATTTCTAATGTATGGAAATATGTACTTTCTGTCTCCTCAGTTGCAAAAATAAAAAGGCTTTTTTCAAGTAGATAGATTTTTCTCTAGTTTGAATTTTTCTTCTTAATTATATTAGATTGTAGGGAGGGGACGCTGAAAGGAAAGAGATGGAAACGATTCTTCCATCGGTTTCTATAACCGAAAAGGTATTTTGACAGTGAAACCTAAGTAGGTAGAATCCAGTTCTTGGTACTTGGTGTATGTGCTAGCAAGATTGCATGAAGAAACAAACCGTATAAGAAGCGGAGTCATCCTGTGAAGGGGAAATTTGTCTCCAGTGCTCAGCCATGACGCAATCCTTATCCTCCTGTCTGGCTAACTGTGACCTGTCCCTGTGACCTCAACCCCGCGGGACCCCACTTCCCTCCCTCCCCACATACCAGTTGTTCCTTCCTTCTGTCCTTTCTCCCTCCCCACACACCACCTCTTCCTCCCACCCTCCCCACACACCACCTCTTCCTCCCTCCCTCCCTCCACACACCTCCTCTTCCTCCCTCCCTCCCCACACACCTCCTCTTCCTCCCTCCCTCCCTCCCCACACACCACCTCTTCCCCCCTCCCTCCCTCCCCACACACCTCCTCTTCCTCCCTCCCTCCAACCCCACACACCTCCTTTTCCTCCCTCCCTCCCCACACACCACCTCTTCCTCCCTCCCTCCCTCCCCACACACCTCCTCTTCCTCCCTCCCTCCCCACACCTCCTCTTCCTCCCTCCCTCCCTCCCCACACACCACCTCTTCCTCCCTCCCTCCCCACACACCTCCTCTTCCTCCCTCCCTCCCCACACACCACCTCTTCCTCCCTCCCTCCCCACACACCTCCTCTTCCTCCCTCCCTCCCACCCCACACACCTCCTTTTCCTCCCTCCCTCCCCACACACCAACTCTTCCTCCCTCCCTCCCACCCCACACACCACCTCTTCCCCCCTCCCTCCCTCCCCACACACCACCTCTTCCTCCCTCCCACCCCACACACCACCTCTTCCTCCCTCCCTCCCACCCCACACACCACCTCTTCCCCCCTCCCTCCCTCCCCACACACCACCTCTTCCTCCCTCCCTCCCTCCCCACACACCTCCTCTTCCTCCCTCCCTCCCCACACCTCCTCTTCCTCCCTCCCTCCCTCCCCACACACCACCTCTTCCTTCCTCCCTCCCTCCCCACACACCTCCTCTTCCTCCCTCCCTCCCCACACCTCCTCTTCCTCCCTCCCTCCCTCCCCACACACCACCTCTTCCTCCCTCCCTCCCTCCCCACACACCACCTCTTCCTTCCTCCCTCCCTCCCCACACACCTCCTCTTCCTCCCTCCCTCCCTCCCCACACACCTCCTCTTCCTCCCTCCCTCCCCACACACCTCCTCTTCCTCCCTCCCTCCCCACACACCTCCTCTTCCTCCCTCCCTCCCACCCCACACACCACCTCTTCCCCCCTCCCTCCCTCCGTCCCCACCATCAGAGAACACGGAGTCACTCAGATCAATTTGCAACACATTCATTTTATTATCAACAGTATGGCAAGCACCCCGCTGGTGAGATCTCTGAGGTCTGGCGGCTGGGCCTGAACTTAGTCGCTGCTCTCGGAGATAGGGGAGTAGCTGGCCGTCTACACACTCGGTAGTTCTTCCATCTCGGTCTCCTGACTCAGTGGTTCTTCCATCTCGGTCTCCTGACTCAGTGGTTCTTCCACCTCGCTCTCCTGACTCAGTGGTTCTTCCACCTCGGTCTCCTGACTCAGTGGTTCTTCCACCTCGCTCTCCTGACTCAGTGGTTCCCCCACCTCGGTCTCCTGACTCAGTGGTTCCCCCACCTCGCTCTCCTGACTCAGGGGGTCGTGCTGGCTCCCCTCGCTCACTGGCTCCTCCGGTGGCAGCTCGTGCTGAGGGAGCTCCCGGCTGGGCTGCTCGCTGGGGCCGGGTGCCGCTGGCCCGCTCTCCGCCTCAGGTGCCGTCACGGCCGCCATCTTTGTCGCAGCCCCTTTCTTCCCGCGTCTCCCTCTACGAACCGCTTTTCCCTTCTTGGCCACCTTGGCAGTCTGGAAGGACAACAGGGACGATCACAGAAGGGCTGTGGTTTAGGGACGAGGATGGAGGAGGCTGGGAACAGGGACGTGTCCTCAGAAGCGGTGGGGACCGGGTTGGGGGGTTGTGCCAAGTGAGGACAGGAGAGGCTTCTTGTGAGGAAGGAGGCGAGGGGAAGACGAGGAGGAGCTTGGGAGGGTCACTCACCTTCTTCTTCGGGCCACTGGGGCTCAGCTGAGAGGAGGCCTTCCTCTTTGCTGCCTCCTCGGCCTTGGCCGGAGGTCCCGAGGCTCTCGGCTTTGGACTCATCTTCCGCAGCTCAACGTCTCGCAACGGTCGACTAACTCCAGGGTGTCTGGCCTCCCTGTATATACCCCTCTCGCGATACCAGGACGAGACAATCACGCCCCTGAGCTGTGATTGGTCAACACTCCACTACCCAGCCAATGGTAGCCCTGGGTGGGAAGGCAGGCCTTATACGTCACAAAGCACCATCAGGACATGGCGGATGAAGTCGGGGGCGGGGGGGGGTGACATCTAATGAGGAAGGCAGGGTGCTCTAGTTGGAGAAAGGGAGATTTGGGTTAGCACCCCTAAAGATAGTTCCCAAACTGACATGTCGCCCCTCCTAAACTCCCCATGTTCAATTGTGGCAGATCACGTGGCACGGGAGAATATTTCCGCCATATGTTTCCCCCGGACCTCCCATTCAGTGGTACATTCTGTTCCTCCACACCTGCCATCATTACCCAGTTTCTGTATGACCTACCTAAAATCCCTCCATGCTAACTGGGATAGACGGAGGGCTATATGAAGACGTCAACTGACCAGGCACAGTGGCTCACGCTTGTAATCCCAGCACTTTGGGAGACCAAGGTGGGTGGATCACCTGAGGTCGGCAGTTTGAGACCAGCCTGACCTACATGGAGAAAATCCATCTCTACGAAAAATACAAAATTAGTCAGGCATGGTGGCGCATGCCCATAATCCCAGCTACTCAGGAGGCTGAGGCAGGAGAATCGCTGGAACCCGGGAGGCAGAGGTTGCAGTGAGCCAATATAGCGCCATTGCACTCAAGCCTGGGCAACAAGAGCAAAACTCTGCCTCAAAAAAAAAAAAAAAAAAAAAAAGCCGTCAATCAATCATCCCTCTCTCCTACAAATTCCTCTGCTGCACCTTGAGGACCATTCACTTCTTGGATGCAATCAAAGAACTTTTCCATCTCACTTCCTTCTCCCAGTGTCCACATAGTGCCCCTCAATGTTTCATTCTCATGGTTTAAAGCACTGGCTTCAGGCGGTGAAGATCAGCAAAGACACTCGCTCAGCTGGGTATTTGTATCAGGCTGGGTTCCTCAGAGAAGGAGAAACTAAGCCAACAGGATATTTGTGTGAGTGTGTGTGTGTGTGTGTGTGTGTGTAATATATGTCATAAACATCTATTTACTATTGTATGGTATTTATTTATGAATAATATTATATACGATATGCTTTACTCTAAGCAATTGGCTCACACATTCACACATTGTGGGGGTCTAGGAAGCTGAAATATGTAGGGCAAGTGAGCAGCCTGGAAACTAAAAGCTTCTGCACAGTCAACAATCAACAAAATGAAAAGGCAGGCTATGGTTTGGGAGAAACTATTTGTGAACCATATATCTAATAACGAGTTAATATCCAAAGTATATAAAGAACTCATACAGCTCAATAGCAAAAAAAAAAAAAAAAAAAAAAGTCTGGTTTACAAATAGGTAAAGGACTTCAATAGACATTTCTCGAAAGAAAACCCACAACTGGCTGACAGGTTTATGAAAATGTGCTCAACATCATTAATAATCAGAGAATGCAAATGAACCACAATGAACTATCACCTCACACCTGTTAGGACGGGTATTAGCAAAAAGTCAAGAGATAAAAAGTAATGATGGCAAAGGTGTGGAGAAAATGAAACCCTTTTAGGGTGTGCAGAAAAGGGGACCCTTACAGGGCAGAAATGTTATTGGTACATTAAGAAAAACAGTATAATGGTTCCTTGGAAAATCAAAATAGAACTACTATATGACCCAAAAGTTCATCTGTTGAGTATGTACCACCCCCCAAAATGAAATCCACATCTCATAGAGATAGCTCCAGTACTAATTCTAACTCATTAATCACACAGGAAATAAGAGTTTCTATTTGAAAACACTGGTTTTTGTTTTCACCATCCTGGTGTCAAATACTTATCCTAGTCTAGTCATCTCTTCCTAGTTCTTGATTTGTAGTAACCTAGGTACTACTACACATTAACAGAACTAACTCATTATTCCAACAAGAAATGAGAAATGTTGAGAAGAATGAAATTTTATACTTGTCTTTAACCAGTTATTCTAGTTTTATGGAGGATTCTGTATTTAACTCTTACCCAGGTAACTCTAGTTACTGTATCCATAGTACCTAGTCAACAATCCAAAAAAAATAAGAACACAGAGTTGACTAGAATGGTTACTAAACTTTCTATGTTCAACCAGTTTTCCTGCTAATTGCTAGTTGTTTATTCAACTGTTTGCCTAAGTACCACTAAATGTCTAGTTTTATGTCACTAAGACATAAGAAAAAATATGACAAAGAATATGTTTATTCCAGGTACTGGCTTCATCTAGTTATCTCTAGCCCAGGAGGAAAAAGTGTATTTTATGGGCCAGGCCCAGGGTCCCTGTGTTGTGTGCAGCCTAGGGACTTGGTGCCCTGTGTCCCAGCCACTCCAGCTGTGGCTGAAAGGAGCCAACGTACAGCTTGGGCTGTGGCTTCAGAGGGCGGAAGCTCCAAGCCTCGGCAGCTTCCACGTGGTGTTGTGCCTGCAGGTGCACAGAAGTCAAGAATTGAGGTTTTGAAAGCTTCACTAGATTTCAAAAGATGTATGGAAATGCCTGGATGCCCAGGTAAATGTTTGCTGCAGGGGTGGGACCCTCATGGAGAACCTCTGCTAGGGTAGTGTGGAAGGGAAATGTCAGGTTGGAGCCCCCACACAGAGTTCCTACTAGGGCACTGCCTAGTGGAGCTGTAAGAAGAGGGCCATCATCCTCCAGACCCCATCATGGTAGATCCACTGACAGTTTGCACTGTGGGCCTGGAAAAGCTGCAGACACTCAACGCCAGCCCATGAAAGCCAGGAGGGAGGCTGTACCCTGCAAAGTCACAGGGACGGAGCCACCCAAGACCATGGGAACCCACCTCTTGCATCAGCGTGACCTGGATGTGAGACCTGGAGTCAAAGGAGATCATTTTGGAGCTTTAAAATTTGACTGCCCCGCTGGATTTTGGACTTGCATGGGCACTGTAACCCCTTTGTTTTGGCCAATTGCTCCCATTTGGAATGGCTGTATTTACCCAATACCTGTACCCCCATTGTATCTAGGAAGTAACTAGCTCACTTTTGATTTTACAGGCTCATAGGCAGAAGGGACTTGCCTTGTCTCAGATGAGACTTTGGACTGTGGACTTTTTGGTTAATGCTGAAATGAGTTAAGACTTTGTGGGGCTGTTGGGAAGGCATGATTTGTTTTGAAATGTGAGGTTTTGGAGGGGCTAGGGGTGGAATGATATGGTTTGGCTGTGTCCCCACCCAAACCTCAACTTGAATTGTATCTCCCAGAATTCTCACATGTTGTGGGAGGAACCCAGGGGGAGGTAATAGAATCATGGGGGCCGGTCTTTCCCTTGCTATTCTTATGATAGTGAATAAGTCTCATGAGATCTGACGTGAGATTCAGGGTTTCTGCTTTTGCTTCTCCTCATTTTTCTCTTGCCATTGCCATGTAAGAAGTGCCTTTCACTTCTCACCATGATTCTGAGGCTTCCCCAGCCTTGTGGAACTATAAGTCCAATTAAACCTCTTTTTCTTCCTAGTCTCAGGCCTATCTTTATCAGCAGCATGAAAGCAAACTAATATAATACCACAGGCACTTTATGGGAGTATTGAATGGAACTGGACAAATATGTCCAGGGTCCTCCAAGCTAACTGCTAGGTCACTACTAGAGTGAAGGTCTTTCCTCATTCAAACACAAACACAGGCCAGCAGCATCACACTGACTGACTCGAGAGAGAGAATAGTCAGAGACATCCCTGCTCTTTTACTCAGGTCCCAGAACAATCAATTCCACCACTGGGAAAAATTAAAGTGGGTGTTTGTTTTCTGTAGGTGCTGGTGCTTTTTTTTTTTTTTTTTTTTTTGCATTGCACTGCAGCTTTTTAAAAATTATCACCTCTTTCCCCCTTCTCCTTCTCTTCCTCTCCCGTACCTCCTCTTCCCTCACCTTCTTCTTCACCTTCTCTCTGTGTCTCTCTTTCTATGTATGGTGGCAGATAAACGTGAGAGAGTATAATGAGGGGCATATATAGATCTATCTATCTATCTATCTATCTATCTGTCTATCTATCAATCTATCCTTAAAGATATATATATCTCTAAAAACTTAATTAATATATAGATGGTACCAATAGCCTTTATGTGTCAATATTGTATTTTTGATCATTTACTCATGAACTGAAATGGGTTAAAAACATGACTCTTAAAATCTGTAGAATACTCTCTTTCATGCAGGGTCCATGATGTACCTACCTATTTGATATGGTTTGGCTCTGTGTGTCCCCACCCAAATTTCATCTTGAATTGTACTCCCATAATTCCCACATGTTGTGGGAGGGACCCGGTGGGAGATAATTTGAATCACGGGGGCGGTTTCCCCCATATTGTTCTTGTGGTAGTGAATAAGTCTCATAAGATCTGATGGTTTTATCAGGGGTTTCTGCTTTTACATCTTCCTCATTTTCTCTTGCTACTGTCATGTAAGAACTGCCTTTTGCCTCCCACTATGATTCTGAGGCCTCCCCAGCCATTTGGAACTGTAAGTCCAATTAAACCTCTTTTACTTCCCAGTCTCGAGTATGTCTTTATCAGCAGCATGAAAACAGACTAATACACTATTCTTCTACATGGAGTATATTGATCTTTTCCATTTTCTAAAATTAAGGCACAATTGGGTTTAGGATGCTTCTTTGACCTGACTGTGACCCTGCATGCTGGTTAGCCGGAGCCCGTGGTATGTGACTGTGAAAGAAAAGCTCTTAGTTTCATGTAGCAAGAACAAGAATTGACTTAATATCAGCTACTCAGAAAAATAAATGCATCAAATAACCATCCAACTGTGCATATGGAAGATGTCCAGAAAATCCATAAAATAATAATATTATCATTGTCACTGTGACCAAGGTGGAAGAAATAAGACTGTTTTGTACCCAAATCAGACAGGTTATATAGTCTCACTTCAGTCCAAGTATGTTTTTTCCACATGATCGTTTTTCAATGCTGCATGACCATTTTTAAAGCAGCATTTACTCTGAATAAATTTGAAGACCTCTCATCATTTTAACCAGTTTTATATATGTTGACAACCTGGGTGAGAGTTGTCTATGATCAGGAGAGAGATTTGGTGGGTAAGAAAATCGCGAGGCATGTTTAGAAGGTGGAGAGGAGAAATTCAGATTCTGTGACCTCTTAGGTCTGTTTTTAATCTATTTCTGAGTCATCTACAATTTTGATGATCTTTTGGTTGTTCCCCCAAATTCATCAAGTGAGCTCACCTTTTAATTATTGTTATCCACTGAACCAAATCATTCAGAATATAGTTTTTGCATTTATTTATGTTTTTCCTTTTGTGTCCTTTTTCTTCATAGGTCTAGGTCTAATGAGTCATTGAGCCCTATGATACTGCAATGTACGGATGGCTCTATTTTCGCTGTATTATCTAGAAATGAAATACAATCCATGGCAGGAAGCCCAAAGAGGAGTTTGGCAGTTAGGCCTCCTTATGTCTCAGAATTGTGTCCTGAGAAACATAACTGAGAAAATGGCTTCTGGACACCCCAGGACACTTGAGATTCTCAAAGAGACAAGGCATAAACAGCCCCAACAAAAGACTTTCCTTCTCATTAATTTGATGTTTGTATCAGCTGAAAACCAAAAGACTGTGAGGCAACGCTCAAATGAAGACAAGGCACAACATAAAACATAAAGAATAAATGAAGACAAAGTCCATCAGAAAACCCTGAAGAATTTGGTACTCCTGAGCGCTCATGTTGAGTAGTTTGGGAAGCTTGAGTTGTAAATTTAGGTCAACATTTGTTGATGGCTATATATATATATATATCCTTTACCTATGAACTCTTATGGGTTGAAAACATGACTCGGCCAGGAGTGGTGGCTCACGCCTGTAATCCTGGCAGTTTGGGAAGCAGAGGCGGGCGGATTGCCTGAGCTCAGGAGTTTGAGACCAGCCTGGGCAACATGGTGAAACCTTGTCTCTACTGAAATACAAAATATTAGCCAGGTGTGTTGGCACGTGCCTGTAATCCCAGGTACTCGGAAGACTGAGGCAGGAGAATAGCTTGAATCCAGGAGCGGAGGTTGCAGTGAGCCGAGATTGTGCCACTGCACTTCAGCCTGGGTAACGGAGTGAGACTCTGTTCAAAGCCAACAACAACAACAACAACAAAAACATAACTCTTAAAAGGTGTATAATTCTGTCTTCATTATTTACCTACATAGATATACTTTTTGCTGATAAGAGAAAACATACACATTTATTCCTAGGGGTGAATCTCTTCCTTCCCCTGATCCCCTGCTACTTCTCGAATTAAAATTCAAGGAATATTGTGTGGGCTTTTATGAGTGACAGTAGATGCAATGTGCAATAATTCATCTTCAAAATTATAAAAACACTACCCAAATCGACATCTGTGTGATACGTTCTCTAGAGAAGACAAGGATATAACATCAAATTGCCTCTCAATGAGTGTATTCGCGAAGGCCCAAGAAGTGTGTATCTGTAATGCCCTGATAAACTGTTGACTTCAAAAGGACTGTGTGCAGTTTGCTCTCAAGCAACAACTATCTGAAGTAAAGCACTTGGCCTTTTTCAGGGTCTCCAGATATTTATATCGATCCAAGAACCACATTTACTTTGCAACAATAGTCCTGAATCTTGCTGCTGTTTGGGACCTTTCCCTATCTGGTATTTGGGAAAGCAGTTTGCCAGGGAGGAAGGAGAATGACAGAGTAGACATTGAGTACCTCTCTCTGTTTTCATATCCCCTATCGAGAGGCTCAATATAGTTAGAGGGGTGACTTATTCCTGACAACTGCATATGATTGCAGGAGGACCTTCCTTCCTTCCTCTGAGGCTACCCTACCTTATTCCATTTGATAGTCTCTGTCAGTGCTAGAAGATTAATGACAGTCACCCAAAAGCTTCCCCTGTCCCTGAACGCAGAACATAATTAGTACATTATCATCATCATCATCATCATCATCATCATCATCATCTTCATCATCATCATCAGATAAGAGTTTCTGGTACCATCAGCAGCATAGCAATACATCCTTGTCCTTTTCTGATACACTGAAAAAATCAAAATGAAATGATTCATACCTCACACTCCATTTCAGCATGGCCACTGGAGCCCACATAGCATTAACCTCAAGGACAATGACAGAAATGTCCTTATGCAAAGCACATCTCACTCTCTGTAACAGTTCAAACTCCATAAATGTCAGCAAACTGCCTTCTGGGAAGAATGGATAAAAAAGGCTAAATTGCTACAAATCTATGCCCCCAAAAGAGGCAATAGGAAATCATTTTACAATAGCCAAGTGCACAAAATATAATACTGTAAAATACGGAGCTGGAAATCACAAATTGGAAATAAAAATGGGGACCTCAACCCCTGCAGAAAGAGAGATAATCAACTACTATATAATGACTAAGAAAAAAGGGGAGAAGAACTACAATTTACAGTAATAATAACCATTATTCTGAAGTGAAGTTGGAAAGATAATCTTTACAATATGGAGAGAAAGATGGAATTAAACCGATGTTACAAAATGATTTGTTCATATCTGAAGAGGCAGTGTGAGTGAATCATGTTCACACAAACACTTTATTTTCCCATGTCAATAGAGCTATTGCATATGAATTTTCAATTTCATTCATTTGTTCAAAACATGATTTCATAATTTGAAACAAAGAGGCAATTTTAGCAAAGCAGGATATGAAACATGCCTAGGATAAGTACCCTTTTTGAGAAAGACCTCACGCTTTGTCCTATTCAATAATGATGTTTTAGACTCATGGTCTCTCATGAATGACTCTTTGTAGGGGGTAGGGAGATGGATGATCGTTCAGGTTAGAATTGTTAGCTCTAATACTGGCAATAATTTCGGGTTGGGTTTTGTAATACGTTCCATCATTTATATCGTTTACTTCTTTTGGAAGAGCATTTTCCTCGATAATCGACTCACACCCTGCATCTCATCCAGCAGCAAGTTTTCTTCTGTGTCTTACAAATGTGCTATGAATCTGATGGCTTTGGCCCATGTCTGCTTTCACCTCTTGTCTGAGCTCCAGGTCGTTCTGCTTTTCTCACGTTACCCCTTCACACCACCTTCCACTTGGTAACCGGAATGGTCCTATAAAATTGTAAATCAGGCCTTCTTACTGAGAGGCTACTAACCTGTCCATCGCTCTCCATCCAAATGTAATTAAACCCATCTTTTCCCCATGGCACATCACTTTTATCTCTTTGAGTTTTCCTCTTACAACTCTCTCTCCTCCTGTTCATTATGCCGTGAGCACACCACACCTTTCTAGAGCCTTTATCTCAGCACCTTGCCAGTTCTTAGTTGCACTGCCAGAAATACATACTCCTCACATTTATTTTTCATGGTAGGTTCCTTCTCGCCACTCAATTTTCAGCTCACTTGTTGCATCCACCAACTTATGCCGCTGTACCTGCCCCCAACTTACCCGTTGGCCTGTTACTCTCTCCTTTTCTTCATAGAGGCTCATCTCATCCAATGTCATCTTCTGTTCCATTATCTTCTTTCATTTTCTTCATTGTTCCTAATTTTAACCAATAACAGCTGTTTTTTTGTGTTATGTACCATCTGTCTCACACCAATTTAAGTATCAGCTCCAGAAGACAAAAAGCCTTGTGGTTTTTTTTATTATTCTCTTTTTAGCACCTAAAACCACTCAGAACCCAGAATGCAATCTTTAAGTGTTTGCTGAGTTAATGAATGACTCCATTCCTTGGTGTCTTCAGGAAACAGGACAATAGACAGGCAGCCAAGCTAGGATCTGGGAGTTGATGCCCTGAAGTTGTTCCAGTGTTATCTGTCCCTTCCTGGCATTGCTATTAGAGGCTTCTCTGAAGTGGCTACTGCGGCCAGCAGCACACTCCCCAGGCCCTTCAGGCTGGCCCCAGCTAACTTGCTAGCAGTTCCCATTAGCCATCCTGAGCCAGCACCAACATTTACTCACTCACCACTCAGAACCTGTGAGTGGTCATTTATTTGCTTTTTTTTTTTTTTTTTTTTTTTACCCAGTCCTCTGTGAAGCAATGACTATGGCCATGTGGATGAGATAACAACAGCAAAGGTGATGCCTCCATGAAGACACATCAAATACTGCATTGCCCAAGTGTGGCTATCAAGAGATAGTTCTGGCGAGCTGCAAGGCCTCTCTTCTTTCTTTTCGATGTTGCCAGGAGGATGGCGTCCTTGGTGGTGGTAGGTATGACTCTTGGTACATGGTGGTATGTGTGAGTGAAGGTGTGTGTGTGTGTATGACCCTGTCTGTGTATGCATGTGAGTGAATTTGTGTGAGTACGTGCATGACTCTGTGTGTGTGGGTGGGAGGAGGGCTTTGCTGCTGATGGAAGAGAGCCTGAGAGCACACGGGACAGGTAGGTGAACTGCGCTTTCATTCCTGCTTGCCACTCAAGCATTTCTCTCCTTCATATGGGAGCTAACAGGACACTTTGTTACTGATCGGAGATGGTTCACAAGTGAAAAATTGGTTTCCCCCCAAAAAATGTTTATAGTCATGCACTGATTAATGATGAGGATACATTCTGAGAAATGTGAGACTGGGCAATTTTGTCATTGTACAAACATTACAGAGTGTGCTTGCACAAACCTAGATGGTACAGTCGATCACTCACCTAGGCTATATGGTATAGGCTATTGCTCCTAGGCTACAAACCTGAACAGCATGGTACTGTACTGAATACTGAAGGCAATTATCACACAATGGCATTTTCATATCTAAACATAGAAAAAGTAATGTGTTGTGCTACAATATTTGTAGATGATAGAATATTTTCAGCTCCCTTATAATCTTTTAGGACTACCATTTTATATGTGGTCCATCATTGATCAAAATGCCATTATGCTGTGCATGACTATACTTTTGTTTTTCGTTTCATTCATAACAATACAACACCAACAATTATAATGATAAATATCTATTTTCTGCTTACTTTTGCCAAGCACTTTTCTAGGAAGGTTACACATGTTAATTTACTTAATTCTCGTAGCACCCATGGATTAGGTATTTTTCTCATCATTAGTGTTTTGTCGATGGAACAATGGAAGAACAAAAGTAATTTTGCAATGTGTACATTGGCAAAATTGATATGCGTGGAAATATGACTTGCAGGACTGATTTTATAGCACACACTTTGGGATAAACCTTTGTCTTCCCACAGTTATAGAGAAAGAAGAAGAGCACTTGATATGAGTTAAATGGCATAAATGGCCGTTGACCTAGCTGACAAAAAAGAACAACTCTTGCCCCTTATTAGGGTATCACTTTCAGCCTCTCTAACGCTCAATTTTCTCACTATAAAATGAGATTAGCACCTGCCTCACATTGAGGAAATTAAATGGGCAAATGTATGTGGGAAGACATTTTAAACTGCAAGCACTATATTAACATGATATATTTAAGGCACACCGTCAACCAACAGTTGCCTGGGTCCTTTAGCTATTTCCATGTAATTCACCAGTGTAGGTTTGTAGAGGAATATGACAATTGAAGAGCACCTTAACTCCAGGCCACTGTAATGACATTAATCAAGAAGCTACCTAATGTGCTATTTTAGGTCATAACAACTACACTATATTGTATCACAGGGTGTTCCAGAATTCTCTGATCGTCATCTCTAAAGATACACTCATGCAACTACACGTAATGGAAACGTTTACTTCCACTCCTGTCCCTTCAATTATGATAATGTCCTCTGTAAACTTCTCCTGCATATATTAGCTAATATATTTTCTAATATCCATTTCAGCCCCTTGGAGAAACTCCTCTTAGGATCCTTTCAAGCATCCTAAGCCTCTGAGACTTCTTGGCTTCTTGTATTTCATTTGATGCATTGTTCCTCCTTTATAATTTTTAATTTTCTTCGCCTAGACACTGCCTTCACATAATCATCTTTCATGTTTCTGAATACTCCTTCCATTCTGATGGTTCTTCTTTCTCTTACCTCAGTAACTATGGACCTCCTTAACACTTTGACCTAAGGAGCTCACTTATCCACTCCTGCATGTCTCTTTTCAGAGATCTAATTAGTTTTTACGATGTGCTGTGGGTGGTTCTAGGCAAAATTACATCAGTGACATTTTACATCTTCTCCCTCACCTCTCTGCCTTTCCTCAGTGTTGCCCAATTGCCTGTTTCTCTGATGCTCTTGTAAAGTTCCAAGTGTCTCAGGGCCCCCTTCCTGTACAACATGCAGGATTTTCTGGTAATTTTTGGTCGAATTCCATCATCAAATCTTAGCAGTTCTGAGCTTACTGCATTGTCAGGGGGTAACAACCAAACTAACGAAATCAAGGTTTTACAACATTTTTATTTTGACCAAGCTTGCTCCTGCCTACATTTAAAGAAGTAGATAAATTCTGAACAAGAGAAGAAAGAGAGTGAGAAGAAGGAGCGGAAGGAGAATAAAGAGAAGGAGAAGGAGAAGGAAGAGGCAGAACTAAGCAGAAATCTGGGAGGGTTTTGTTAGCTTCAGATCGCATCACAGGGATAGATGCTAAATCACTTAGAGCACTAATCTTTCTTTGAAGGGACTACTCTGATTTATTTGTATGTTTTAATAACTTCAAAAAAATGTAATGAGCATTTCTTTTTCATTTTATGCCTTGCCCCTACTTTTTTCTTTCTTTCTTTCATTTTTTTTTTTTTTGAGACAGAGTATTGCTCTGTTGCCAAGGCTAGAGTTCAGTGGCACGATCATAGCTCACCGCAGCCTTGGACTCCTGGGCTCAAGTGATCCTTCCACCTCAGCCTCCTGAGTATGTGGGACCACAGGTGTGCATCACCATGCCTGATTAACTTTTTAAGTTTTTTTGGAGAGATGGGTTCTCCCTATGTGGCCCAGGCTCATCTCAAACTCCTGGGCTCAAGCAATTTGCCCACCTCAGCCTCCCAAAGTGCTGGGATTACAGTCATGAGCCACCATGCCCAGCCTTCTTCCCTCTTTTGCACACTATGAACCATTTATTAATCCATCCATCCATCCATCCATCCATCCATCCATCCATCCATCCATCATTCTATATATTCACTTAACCTCATTCATTTGTTTAATAAATATTAATCGAGTACTTTTTCAGGCCAGATACTGTGCCATGTTGCAGAAGCAGACCCAGTCCTTACTTACTGTTTAGCAGGAGAGAAAGGCATCGCATTCAGACGTTCCAATAAACCCAGAGGTATTCACATAGAACCCGAATAACACTTTATAACCTCTACTCCCCTGTTCACTTCACCTCTGCACACAAAACAAAGTTCTCAGTAACAATCCATTGCCCTTTCATCCAGCACTGCTCTCTCTCTCACTAAGAAAGTTGTCACAATAGTAAAGTGAAGTCGTGGGCACAGGAAAGGAAACAGATAATTCATTTATTGTCAATCATAAGTAGAGCCTGGCAAAGTGGTCTCCTTGCTGAACAGGCTTTAAAGGCAACATCGACCCCCATTTTCACCTAAAACCATGTAAAAAGCTGCAGTCCTACCCTGACCCCTGAACCAACTCTGGCAGGGTCCAAACTAATATCCCAATGTCTAGGACACCCTTGGGGGCTCAAGCCTCATGTCCACAGCAGCCTTCAATCTGCAACTTTGCATTTAGCAATTGACTTGGTTTGCCCACAGACATCCTGATGTCCATACCAAAAATATTAGGCTGATGGTTTGTATGCTTTATTTACAAACCACCCCGTGTTCCTTCAGGAGTCCCATCCACCAGAAAACACCCTCAGTTTTGTGTTTTCCCTGTTCCTTCTGCAGTACATATATATAGCCCATAAACTGACATTAGAATTCCTAGTCTACTTTGCATGTAAATTCTTGAACATCCAAAGTGGCTTTTTCACTTTATATGCAATGAATCAGTAATAAAAGCCAACTTCATTAATTCATTCACTGTATTCCTCCAGAGGGAAATGCAAGTAATAAAAATCATGTTAGGACAAGCATATTATGTGTACTTCTCTGCTCTGAGGTACTATGCTTTTATTTGATTCATGATGAGCCTCAGACTATACAAATAGATAAATAGTTCATAGGAATTAATTCTCTTGTTGGTAAAATATTATTTTATTAAGTTTTATTGGATTTTAAACATTGTGCAGTTAACCAAAGGTGTATTAGACTTTCCCAAGTGGATGTTTTCTGTTTGATAAGTGAATTAAAGTTCAAAATATTAGATAACTTTAAAATACTTTTGAGTGCAAAAGTATTGAGTGCAAAATTTTATTGATTTAAATGGCAAGTTTTTAAATGACTTATTATGTAGAAGGTCTTGCTCATTGAAATATCACCATCTAGCCATAAAAATTCTAGTTTTAAATGTTAAAAGAGAAGGTGGACTGTAGCATAAATTAATTTAATCCTTTAGAGTCCATACAAATATTGGAAATAGCCTCCTGGTGGAACACAAATCTTTTAAAAAAATCACACACACACAGATATATATTTGTACTATATGTATGATTGTATGTACCGCATATATGTGTATACACATACTACTGAAAAAATCATATGTATGTATATATATTTGTACTATAGATATGATTTTTAGTTATATATGTACACGCACATGTTTGCATGCACACATAAATGCATGTACATATGTAAACACAGACACGTCCACACCTACATATGGAAGCATTTGAACCACTGAACCTTGTACTATATACAGAATGCTATGTCACATTATTTATTTATTTTTGAGACAGAGGCTGGCTCTGTCACCCAGTCTGGAGTGCATTGGTGTGATCTTGGCTCAGTGCAACTTCTGCCTCTCAGGCTCAAGCGATTCTCCTGCCTCAGCCTCCCAAGTGGCTGGGATTACAGGCACATGCTACCACGCCAGGCTAAATTTTGCATATTTGCTAGAGATGAGGATTTTGCCATGTTGCCCAGGCTGGTCTCGAACTCCTCAACTCAAGCGATCTGCCCACCTTGGCCTCCCAGAATGCTGGGATTACAGGTGTGAGCCACCATGCCTGGCCCTATGTCACATATATTTAAATACAATTTTATACAAATTGACAAATATTCAATATAAGCATATTAAATATGTTAATCCTCAAAATAGGTATTAGAATGAATTAATGAAAATATGGCCAGATTCCTTACTCTGGGGCAAAGAACAAATGTTCTAATGAGAAGAAGACAGGAGATAGGTCAATAGGGGGAGTTGTAACAATGCCTGGTCATGCACATCTGACAACGCTTGGTCATGCACATCTAACAGTATACGATTAAGAACCATGGATTATCTTTGGCTTGGTATTTTCAACACAAGTCTTGAGTAGGAAAACAAATTGGCAAATGGTGTGCTATGTTTTCTTCCCTAGATTTCCAAAATAAAGCTGTTTAGTCACATGCACTTTTTTTCCATTGCTTATGTTTCCATGGGTTAAAAAAAATGTTTTCATCGAACACTACTTGAGATATGATTAGGTAAAAAATTGCCTAGCAGTGTTTAGATAATCAGGAATAAAAAATAAACTCTTGAAACAAGTATTTGGATTCTTGTTCATTTTAAGCCTGCTGCCATTGATAAGCCACCATCTCAATTATGAAATGCATTTTTGGAACTCAGCAATGCTATCATAATATTAGAACATGTTATTAGACAGCACGTGGAAGGGTGGTGGATCATTAACAAAAGCCAAATTAAAGTCTTTCTTGATTGACGCATACAAGGAGCGCATGAAATACTCTTAATTTAAAAAGAAAGGAATTTAGAATAAAGTAATCAAATAATGCTTCCAGAGTTAACCTGAACTTGTGGCAAAAGCAAGGTTTGGATTTGCATTTCTATTCTGCTTCAACCAATTATTTCTTCCTATAGGATGTAGAAAGCAATACTGTCCCTAAACTGTCATGGAGAAGATTTTGGCAATTTTAATTGAGATAATATTTTTAAAGGTGTTAATACACAGCAGAAACTCAATCACTTTCTATTCTTTTCTTGCATGAAAACTGTGAATATCAACATTAGGTTTAGTATGCATATGATCTTCAAAGCCTCATTGGAGAGGGGCAATAGGGTTGTGCATATATATACTATCACTTTGATCTTCTTCTCCAAGGTGCAAACTGAGTCTGTGAGATTTTAAGAGATTTTTCTTGCATCCTCAGTGCTCCAACTTGGCCAGAACTCCTGGCCCCAAGATCTAATACTCACATCTCAGTGTTCTCCAGGAAAGACTAGAGCTTGGTAGTCCGGGCAGCCTAAGAAGTTCCTGCATAAAGTTAAGAAGTCCCCCATGGCTCAGTATCACAAAGATAAGATCCTGCCTGGTGTACTCAGAATCAAATACACCCTCCTCAATCTTATGTCAGCACTTTTAAAGTTGCAACTGACAGCCAATGGTATTCAAACTTTAAGATACCAAATAATCAGCCCAAGTGCTTGTTAATAATAAGATTGCCAGAAGTAGTCACTGGAAGCTTCCCTTTAAATAAGGTTGCCAGGTGATGCTGATGCCTATATCCTAAGGGCACCATCTTGAAAACCACAGAGAGGTAGCTGTCTATGGAGGATATCTGCCAACACCCAGAAGTACTTTTGGTTTAAAATTGATGTCTCTCACCGTTTGGATTCAATGAAGTCTTCTTTCTCTATTAAACAATTCTTTTGGTTAAAAAAGAGACCTATATATTGGTTAAAGAAAAATGATTTATGCCTACATATTTAGAGGCAGAGATTATATAGAAATATGCCATCAGTATAGAATATGTCCATTAATTGCATTAATTTCTGTAAATAACATTATTCCAGGTTTGCTTCCCTAATCACCTTATACAAAGTTGCCCACATTCTCCTTTTACTCTCTTTCAATCTGAAATACATAACTTTTTCTTCATAGCGTTTAACCCCATTTAAAGAAATCATCTTTTGAAATATAATTTTGCTTGATAATTCTCTGCCCCTCACTGCAATCGAAAGTATTTATCGACTTTAGAGCAGTCTTTTAAAAATCAGAAAGGTTCAATGAATATTGAATAAATTTGAGGAAGGAAGGAGGGAGGGAAAGAAAGAAGGAAAGAAGAGAGAGAGAAAGAAAAGAAGAGAAAGAAAGAAAGAAAGAAAGAAAGGAGAAATAGCTGAGTTATATGGTCACTATGCTTAACTTTATGACAAATTTCCAGGACTTTTCCCAAGTTAGACTCCCACAAGTGGTGAGTAAGCATTCATATTTTTGACAACACTTGAAATTGTCAGAATTTTCCACTTAAACCAGACTAGTGGGTACAGACTGGATTTGCATTGTGATATAATTGACATTTCCCTGATAACTAATGATGTTGAGCAACATTCCATGTCATTATTGGCCATTTACATTTCTTCTTACGTAATGTGTCTTTTGCTATCTTTAATTGGCTTTTTTGATCTGTATTGTTGAGTTACCAGAGTTCTTTATATATATCGAATTCCATTACATTATTAGATTAGATTGCTAATGTTTTCTTCCATCCTGTGTCTGACATTTTTTTGTGTATTTGTGTATTCCAGAGAAAAGTTTTAACATGGATGAAGTCTAGTTTATCAATTCTTTACTTTTATAGTTTATAGTTTTATGTCTTATCCCTATGGTTGCTGATTTTTCTCTTATGATTTATTCCAGAAATGTTACTGTGTTAGCTTTTGTGTATAGGCCAATGAATTTATTTTGTGTTAATGTATTTGTAGTGAGATAAGGATTGAGTTCCCAATACACACACACAAAACAAACATGTCCTTTAAAAATACTACAAGAAATAACTCTACTTTGCTCATAAATTTTCTAAGCTTTATGTTCCCGTGCTGTGTGAGTATATAACTTCCACTTAAATACATGTGTATATGTGATAAATAAATTTGAAATGCACGAGTTCATCCTTTCAATGAACAGTTCAAATGCTGCCCTCTTCATGTGGGTTCCTTTTTTATTGATGCAACCCTTCCCTGCCTGTCCACGTAGCATCCACACATGGCAGTGCCTCTCCATTTCTCCTGTCCAACATCCAGATCACTCCCAAACCCTGCCAGTTGACCAAGCTCAACCACTTCTCACCAATTCTACAACCTTTGTCTTCCACCTGGACTACTGGGATACGGTTAATTCTGCTTATTGGAGGTAGTTGTGCTCTAAGAGGTCATCACAAACACTGAATATGGAACCATTTCTTCTTGGAAAATTCAGGGTTAGGTTCCCGTGAGCTCCAGTTTCATTTTCATCAACCAACCAATATATAACTTTGTTTTGGGTGTGTTTTCGTACAAACATACTTTACTGGATATATATTGTTGATTCACTAACATTGAACTGACACCCAACTGCACTGTCATGCATGCATAAATGAGGCATATCTAAGACATGTATTTTCTCTGTAAGGCAGGCACATCACAACTGCCTTGTGTTTGGGAACACTAGGCAGCACTTCAGCACTGCATTTTTGGGCCATTGTAAACAGCAAAAGCGCCAACAAAAAGCACAAAAATACAAACAATATAGCCCTAGATAGACCACGAAAAGAATAGTTATTTACAGTATGAGAACTGAAACAAGAAGGCAGAGTGTCTCCTTACTCAACCTCAGCTGGGAATGTACTAGAATATTTCACCACTCTGCACATGTCCACAAAAGCACAGGGAGTATTCATTTGGGGGTTACAAATAAACTGTAGCAACTAGATGGATTTACAAATACAGAATCTGCAGATAATGAAGATCAACTGCAGTGTTCTAACTGGGTCTCCCTGTTCCGATTCTCACCCAAGCACCACTCAGCAGTCAAAGTGATTTATACTCAATCCACATGAATGATTACTAGACTCTTCTGCTTGACACCTGCCAGTAGCTTCCCGTAGCAATCAGGGTAATAAAATTGAAGGCCCTTTTACTACATCTGAATAAATGGTTTCAGACTCTGGCACACATGTGTCCCACAAAGACTCACCTGGGATATTTCTCCAAAAGATCTCCCTCTCATTACTTCCCCCTTGTTGGTTACGTTCTGACTTTCTGTTTCTCCAAGTCCCTCAAATGTCTTTGCATTTGCTCTTTCCCCATTCTCTCCTCATGTATTGCCATGGCCAACCACCTTTCTCCATAAGATCTCAGCTTAAATGCCATCTTATTAAAGAAAAATTCGAGCATAGTCTATTATCAGGGAAGAAATATACTTTTTCTCATCCTCCATAAGCTTAGTTGGGATGAACTCCTGTAACAAAAGGCAAGTCAACAGAAGGAAAAAGGAAGCTGATTCGCCTGTGCTGTTCACATCATACAGGAGAAATCTCAGTGAAAGGTAGCTCAAGGCAGTGGATTAGAAATCTGGCTTACAGGATATATTCCACCAAGAACAACCAAGAACAATGCATGTGTAGAGAAATGGTAAGACAAAGGAAAGTGGTTTCAGCTACCAAGGGACAGCAATGGTGGGAAGGTAAATATATTGTAAGAAACTTAATGGAGTAAGTTTTGTTTGCAGATCTCTCTGATGCCATCTCTGGGCTGATAAGAGTTTAGAGTCATCTCCAGTAAAGGAGAATCTATATTTTGCCTTTAGGCAGAAAAGCAGGAGGACAGGGCCAGCATTTCCTTCATTTTCTGCTTTCTAATTACTTTTGGCTCATAAATAATTTCTATGTTAAAGAGGCATCTTTTGTGGGACAGATCCTGGTTTCCCTCACTGTCTATGGTCACAATTCCTCTCAACTCTGTGCCCTGGCTGTGTTCTGCACTTTTCTTGATCTGAAAGGGTCTTGTGTGTTTGCTTGTCTACTGGTTATTGATGTGCACAGGGATATAGAATTTCTGACAGCAGGATCCTTGTCTACTTTCATCCCTGCTGCATTTATAGCATGAAGAGCAATGTTCCTGGGACTCAGTAGCATGCCTTACACATGCATTGAATGAATAACTTGCAGAGTACTCCTGTGTACTATTTTTATGGTACTAATTTATGTATTTGTCCCCATTTACTCCCATTATAATGTAAGCTCCTGAATAGCAGCAGTGACTTAGGCTCTGGCTTCACAAGAAGAAATTTCTTAATAAATATCCCCTCCTTACTGTGTAATGTGGGGACGGCAGGATATGGGTAGCAATGAAGCCACACATTTGAATAGCTTTGGTATGTTAAAAGCTAAAAATAAGTTTATCAAATAAATGGTTTCAGATTCTGGCACACAAGTGTTTTAGTTGTGTTTTGCTTCATAACAAATGATACTTAGTGGCTGAAATCAACAGCAGTCTTTTTTTTTCCCTACAAATCTGCAATTTGGGCAGGTCTCCGTGGGCACAGCTTGTCTCTGTTCCATGCGACAGCTGGCTTGCTGGAAGGATAGCTGGGGGCTCCATCATCGCGAGTCTGACGACTCACATGTCTGGGGATTTTGTTGCCTGTCCCTGAGACTTCAGCTGAGGCTGCTGGCAGGGGACTTGATGTGGGACCTATCTATATGGCTGCTTGGCTTCTCCAAAGCATGGTGCCTGCATCCCTAGGGGAGAATGCCACAAACACTGGGAAGAAGCCGTATGATCTTTGAGTACCTCGTGTTGGGAGACTTTCAGCATCACTTCCTTCTTAGACACATTGTAGGTACACCCAGAATCCAGGGAAGGAAGCATTAACCCTACCTACTCATGGGAGGGCCATCAAAGACATTACACCTCCATGTATAGCAAGACAGTTCGTGTCCATCTATCACATTCGAATGGATCGAATCTGGGGCAAAATGGTGTTACATGAATGCCTTTATTCTTTCATTTGCTCCTCCATAGTACGCATGTGAGCATGTGTATGCATGTATGTGTGTGCATATGTGCGTGTGTTTCACTCATGGAAGCAGCAGGGAGCAGAGAAAATAATTTTTTTAAAAAAATTGAATTCCCTTGGACCAATGAGTTTTTTAGAGCAAAGCGGAGGAGTAAAATGTAATTAATTGCAGAGTCGAATCTCAGAATAGAGCCCCAATAAGTAATAAATTTTCCCCAAGTCAGTTTTCTAGAAAAGTATACCAAAACATTGGTCATTGTAAGCAGTTCCCAGTGATTATTTTTGATATTCAAATCTGTAATTACAAGCCAAATACTGCCAGTTCCAGCAACTCCCTTGCCCTTTTGCTATTATGTCCGCAGTGGAACAGAATGCCAATGGGATTGCATCCTTTTGCTCCCATCTCAATAGGAGACATTGACCTATTTTAGTAAACTTTTTGTGTGTGTGTGTGTGTGTGGCTCATAATACTCACCCTTTGATGTCTATCTCTTCCCCTTCTGTATTGCAAATTGCCTTAGGCATTCTTTCAATGAATACTTTTGAGCTACTCTGTGTCAGGAACTATATCAGGGTTTGGAGATACTGAGATATTAGCCATGGTATCTACCCTCAGGTGCTTCCCAGTGCAGTAGATAAGAGAGACAACTGACTCCAAATCTTATAGTCCATTTTGAAAGGAAGATAACGTTTTGTAAAACTCCCAAGGAGTTTAACTAACTTAATAGTGTCAGTTCCTTCACGGGGTCTGCATACATGCTATGAAACCTCAGAAGCTCACTCAGACTTAAAATAGCCCAGTCAGTGTGAAACTTTTAAGGCAGATTATTCCCTCTCAAAGTGGAATCATTACAATTCATATGTGGATATACAAATAGGTATTTATAGTGCATATATAAATGCCAATGTAGAATAATCAAAACTCAACAAATATACATTGATATACATTTATGTATATATAATAAAACACGTGAAGAAATTGGTAGAATTGGCCAATGTCTATTCTCCTAACACTCTCTTCTTGTCAGAGAAGAATGTATTACATCTGCAGGTGAATGTTTCCATGAAAATTTAGGTGGATGGATATTTGGCTAAAGTTTAGGAGCTCTTATGCTGTTATGCTTTGATAAACCACCACCAAACTTCTAAATGAGCAGCCACCTTACTCACTAATTGAATATTTTAACCTTTTTTCCTGTAGAGCTAGTGTTTCATTATATTTTCCATTTTCTGCCTTGCTTTTCATGCATTTAAAGTGCTGGAGCAGCTGTTTATTTGGAAAGGTTCCATTATGGCCATAATAATCTCCAACTAATTGCACATCAAATATTTATTTCTTGCACATTAAATTAATGAAGCAGTTTCAACAAGAGAAAAATTGGATCAGGATGGCAAACAGTGCCTATAAATTCATGAAAGATTCCCAGTTCTTTTTTGGCAGGATTCCTTTAATACAGATTAACAGCTTTTAAATGGAATATTTTTCTGCTATCTAGTTGTGACTTTGAACATATCCAAGCTTTACTGTGTAAAGTGCTTTTCTCGATTTGCTCTGGATATATCGTATTATAATTTTCAGAAATAAAAGCTAAATCAAACTATCAATTTTTAAATAAATTATTTGCATCTTTTTTTGCCTTAGATTTTATATAAATTTTTCCTGATTTCACTTTTTTTTTTTTTTTTGAGACAGAGTCTCACTCTGTTGCTCAGGCACGAGTGCAATGGCACGATCTCGGCTCACTGTGACCTCCGCCTCCTGGGTTCAAGGGATTCTTATGCCTCAGCCTCCTGAGTAGCTAGAACTACAGGCACATGGCACCACACCTGGCTAATTTTTGTATTTTTAGTAGAGATGTGGTTTCGCCACGTTGGTCAGGCTGCCCCCGGACTCCTGGCCTCAAGTGATCCTCCCACCTTGGCCTCCCTAAGTGCTGGGATTACAGGCATGAGCCACCATGCCTGGCATAATTCTATGTTTTATACTATAATTTTTTCAGTGGGTGGACTTTAACTTATTTTCTATTTTATTTTAGTTTTTATTTTTTAACAGCTTTATTGAAGTATAATTGATATACACATAATTTCACATATTTAATCTGTATAATCTGATGAGTTTGGACATTTGCAAATAACTGTGATACAGTCACCACAATCAAGGTAATAAACTGATATGGTTTGGCTGTGTCCCCACCCAAATCTCATCTTGAATTGTAGCTCCCATAATTCCCACGTGTTGTGGGAGGGACCTGGTGAGAGATAATTGAATCATGGGGGAGGTTTCCCCATACTGTTCTCGTGGTAGTGAATAAGTCTCATGAGTCTGATGGTTTTATAAGGGGAAACCCCTTTCCCTTGGTTCTCATTCTCACTTGCATGCCACCATGTAAGACATGCCTTTCACCTTCCAACGTGATTATGAGGCCTCTCCAGCCATGTGGAACTGAGTCCATTAAACCTCTTTTTCTTTATAAATTACCCAGTCTCAGGTATGTCTTTTTCAGCAGCATGAAAACGGACTAATACATAGACAAATTGAACATGTTCCAAAGTTTCCTTGTGTTGATTGACAGATTGATTAATTTTGTGGTAAAAGCACTTAACATGAGATCTCCCCTCTAAACGAATTTTGAAGTGTAGAATACCACATTGTTAACTATAGGCATCATCGATGTGCAGATCTCTAGACCTTATTATCTAGCATAACTGAAACTTTATACCCATTGAACATGTTTCCCACTCCAGCTCCTAGCAACCCCTGAGTAGCTTCCATGAGTGTGACTATTTTAGATGCCTCATCTAAGTGGAATCATGAATTATTTGTCCTTCTGTGACAGGCTTATTTCACTTCCAAAGCAGATATACAAATGGCCAACAGGCACATTAAAATATGCTCCACATCACTAATCCTTAGACAAATGTAAATCAAACTATAAAGTGATATCACCTCACACTTGTTAGGTTGGCTATTATAAAAAAAATGATAGCAAGTGTTGGTGAGGATATGAAAAAACTGAAACCCTTGTGCACTGTTGGTGGGAATGTAAGATGGTATGGCCATTATGGAAAACCATATGGAGGTTCCTCAAAAAATCAAAAATGGAACTAACATATGATCTAGGAATCCCACTTCTGAGTATATATCTAAAATAATTGAAACCAGGATCTTGAAGAGCTATCTGCAGTCCCATCTTCATAGCAGCATTATTCATAATAGCCACAATGTAAAAACAGCCCAAGTGTCCAACAATGGATAAAGGGATTTAAAAAATGTCATCTATATACCCAATGGAATATTATTCTGCTACGAAAATCCTGCCACTTGTGACAATATGGATGAACCTGGAGGACATTATGCTAAGTCAATGAGTGAGCTTTTAAAGCTTTGCTAATTAAAAGTAGCAGGTGGCTAATGATTTATTCTGAACATTTATTCTGAAAACTAATTTGTACTTTCAACTTACATTTTTTTCTGTTGATACGGTCTCTGAAAGATCTCTATTTTCAGATAAAAAAGATACTATTTTCTCTTAGTCCTATTGCTGGTGTGTGTAAAATAACTAATTGTTTTAGGAAACAGTTTCAGAAAAGAATTTCTCTAGGCAGTTGGTCTGTCAATGTTAAGGATAATGTCTATGGATTTCTTTCATTGGAATAAATTATGTTACAATTTTACAACAGGGAAAACTTGCACGGTTGTCACCAACAATTCTTGAATACTTACAATTCTTGGTAAAGAATACAGTTCCTACACAAGGCTAATGGTCGACCACTGAGTTGGTATGAGCCAATAATTATCCTTTTTTGTATAACCCTTTTGAGTAGGGTTTTGGCTTCAGTTACTTATGAATGCAACATAACTTACATTTGTTTGCAGAAAAATCCTTTTGAGGTCGTTGTGATCTCCCTGTGTCGTTTCCTTAAAACAGCAAGTTACCAGTAACTTGTCCTCTAAGTGGGGCAGGATGGGTTTGTCTTTCCTCACTTCCACCCATTACCCTTTATTGCACATGGTCTTTAATAGAGGAAAATAAGATGCGTCACATATATGCTCTGAAAAGCACTCAATACAGCAATATTTATTTTCTATATATTTTACTCAAAATAATCTGATGTGTCTAAATTTCTTTTAGAGACTCACAGATTCTGATTCTACCCCTTTCTCTTCAATGCATGGCTAGGACCAAGGGCAGGAGAGGCACAAGGGGCTATGCTAACCTGCAGAAGCGCTTTGTTTGGTCAGCCTAGACCTCATGTTTACTGTCTCCTCCACCTTCTCTTCTTCCTCCTCCTCTTTGGTTTTCTTCTCCTCCTCCTCATCCTCTTCCTCTTCCTTCTCCCCCTACTCCTTCCCCTTCTCCTTTCCTTCTTTCCCCTTCTCCTTTTCCTTCTTTTTCTCCTTCTCCTTTTCCTTCTCTTTTCCCTTCTCCCTCTCCTCCTCACTCTTCCTCTTTCCTCCCTCCCCTTCCTCCTCTTCCCTCCCTCCTACTCCTTCTCTCCTCTTCCCTCCCCTCCTCCTCTTCCCTCCCTCCCCCTCTTCTTCCATCCCTCCCTTCCTTTTCTCCTCCTCCTTCTTCTTCTTCTCCTCCTTTTCCTCCTCTTCCTCCTCCCCGCCCTCCTTCTCCTCCTTCTTGCAGTGGGCAAGCACTCTCCAATTGCAGACATCCCTAGTTCCCCACTGTTCACACTCAGCCTGAATCATGCCTATGTGATAGCTGCCTGTCTCCTGCAGGCATTTGAATTTTCATCTCTGACTTAAATGATCGTATGTGGCTCTCGTAAGATACAACTAAGAGGAGAAAGCAAAAATAATGTTGGTGATATGACAGCAACTGAGACGTGACACTGGGTACAACACTTATATGTATTTACTGAAGATATCATAGTGCAATACCACTGTTTTGTTATGTACTTAGGATTTTATTATATGCCACTGTCTCTATTTTACACTATATTTTGAAATTTGCATAAGTTATCTTTTTTAAGTCTCATAATGGTGACATGAGTTATGTATTATAACCCAAACACGTAGAGAAAAAAACAGAATTAAACAGAATTAGTTATGTATTATAACCCAAACACATAGAGAAAAAAACATCATGTATCCAAGCTGACACAGAAATTTTGTAAGGAGTAGATTCAGGATTGCGGCATGCTTGAAAATGGGAACAGCACGTTTTTCCTCTCCAAAGCACAATACTGAATATAATTTTGATGCTACCCAAAATGTATCAGTTGAAGAAAACAATATAGGTTTGTGGTCAAAGTTGAAAGATTATAAAGAAAATGGGGACAAATATAAATTTTCTTTCAAAATACCAACAGACTGGTTGTAAGGTCTTTTGGTCAAACTTGAAAGGAATAAAATTAAATGAAGAATAGAAATATAGCGAAAATGAATATGTATGCATGCATACATGTACACATACATGCACGCACACATGGATAGACAGTCATTTTGATTTAGGGAAAAATAAATGTTTAGGAAATATGTCATTAATCTTATCATACACTCTCTACCTGGAGGAATCCATGCCTTTTTCCCAAATTTTTATCAGTATCTCAGGAGATGCCAATAGTCAATCTCCATGCTTCCCAGTGATGACAGCCAAAAATGTCTCCAAATATTACCAAATGTCTACTGGGGATACAATTGCCCCAGGTGTGCACCACTGCCCTAGCTCAATCCCATTTCATTGCAATGTCCCCTCGAAACTCTTCCATATTTCCTACCAGTGTATTAAGAGCTGTGCAACAATCTTGATCTAATTGTCAAAACGAAAAACCCAGCAATTACCGTTGATTATTCCCTATGAGTAGTGACAGATTTAAACTTCTTTTTGCTCCTCTCACACCATTTCCAAGTCTTTGTAGAAGAGATTGGATATTATTGTTTAAATTCATGGTTCTTAACTTTGTATGCACCTTAGAATCATCCAAGGTTTTGCTTAAAACTCCAAACACCAGGTGGCATCCCAGAAAATCAATTCAGAATCTCAGAGGTGGGGGGCCACACAGGCATGACTGTCTTTGCAGTTCCTCAGCTGATTCTAAAGCATAGAAACATTTGCAAACTGCTGGTCTGGATTTTGGCCAAATCTGCGGATGAGCCATGATATTGGAAATAGGATGCCTTTGTTGCATCCCTTAGAAAATTTTCACATCATCTTGGGTATATGACTTCATCCAACTCTGTTTTTCTCTATGAGTTCGGGCTATAAGGCTTAACTCATGAGACTTAAATAGATGATGTGAATTTCAAAATATAGTGAATGGCATCTATAACAAAATGGTGGTTACTAAAATAGCTATAATTTTTAGTATTATTCCTTTTCAATAATTATGTTGAGCTCATTCTTTCCATTACAATCAAGTTTTCAATAATTGTCTAGTAAGTTGATTAAATAAATAATTCAATCAGGGGATTTTAAGCAGGGTCATTATTTTAATCTACATGTTGGTAAACTGGAATATATATCCAAGTAATTTTTTTCAGAAAAGCTATTTGTGTGGTATATATCGTAAACCATAGCATACCTTAGTGTCTCTTTCTCTTGCCATTACACTTGAGGAAAATCTTTTTTGGGGTTGAATTCTTGGGCCCTGAATCCTAACCCGTCAACACTCTGTAGATGTCACTTGATCTTTCATTGTTTGGTATTACAGAGAAGTTGGACCCAGCCCAGGAATACTTCCATCCCATGCCACATACTTTGTTTGCCAGGGTGATTATAGTTGATATTTCACTTTTATTTAAACTATGATGATACAACACATTTTGGTTTGGTTCTATTTTTATTAAGTTTTCCTCAAACCAAAGTGAACCCAATTAATCTGCAACTCTGCTTTTTTTTTCTGTAGAAAAGTTTTCTTTTGTTACAACCTTGAATATTATTTCTGCTCCATTTGCTTGTGAATCATCTTCAAGAACACTAATTATAAGTTGATTCTTTTGTTTGTCATTTGTATTTTTAATTTCTTTTTAAATTTATTCTATTTGTCCTATTTTTCTGCATTCTGGGAATGTGCCCCATGTTTTACATGCCAGAAAATTTTTAGTGTCAGTTACATTCTTTACAAATTCCAACGCAAATTTAAATTTGGTCATTGAACTTTGAATTCTTTTTAAAGTCATGTCCATGTTCATTTTATCCTGTTCTCTTCTTATACTGCATGGTTGCCTTTGTATTTGCAATACTGGGAGAATAAAATAAATCTGAATATTCTGAAATCCAAATGTTTAAAATATTTAAAATCCAATTTTTAAAATAACCCCAAATGCTTAGAAGCCTTATTATGTACAGGAAGATCTAGAACATTTTCTAAAATGACTCTTTAGGAGAAACAGCTCTTACCTTTTAAAAGTTTCTCTTTTTCAAAGTTAAGGTACAGACACATCTAGAGATTTCTGTATCTTACATGTACTTCTCTGAAAAGCAATCTCTTGCTGTGAACCATTTACACTTCTATAGATAACCCATACCAAATTAGAAAAAAAAAATTGAAGGCCTATATTTGTCCCTGCCTTGAAATAGGTTTGTATCTCATACCAGATTAACCCATGCTGTGAGGAACAGAGACAGTGAAGCACTAAGTTAGAGACTGAAATCTCACCTAACAAATTCTGAGAAAGGCAACATTTTTCTTCAAGTGCAAGTCTCCACTCCCATTTGTGAAGATTTTGTCTCTTTTCCTTCCTGTGATCTGTCTCTATGGCATTCTTTCCTGTTATAAAATAAACTATTTTCCAACGAAAGTTAGGACCTCGTGACAGGGGCCACATGACTTTTAGACAGGAAGTAGCTATAAGGAAGTGGGCTGTTGGACAAGCTGGTTAATGCTTAGCTTTGCTTCTGCTCAAAGCTTAGGCTTTTGCTTAAAAACTAACCAATTCAGTTGCATTAATTTCATGATGATGGCTTCACAGGCACTGTTTTAAGTGCTCACACTGCATGAAGTCTTTCCATCTGTATGACAACCATGTGATGTAGGTACTCATGATATCTCCATCTATAGATGAAGGAATAGAAGTACAGGGAAGTTAAGTATTTTTCAGATATACAGATGGGATGGTCAAAGCCAAGTCTGTTCATCAACTGTTCATAGTTGATTTTATAACAGGAAAGAATGGAAAAGACTCAATGGAAAAGACTCTGTAAACTTATCCACATGAAGGGTTACATTTGGCATATTGATCAAACAGCAATTATTGATTGAATGCTTGCCATATGTAAGGAAAATACAGGCTCTGGGAGGTATTGAGCAACCTCTGCAAGCAGCTTACAGGTTTTGAGGTAGAAAATGATTAAGAATAAGGCTTGCCTGAGGAAAGATGGAGCCTCCTGGCTGAAGAACACGGCTTTGCACTTCACTCCAGGTAATAGTAATGTGATTATCTAAGTGAGTATAAAGAGCACAAAACTTATATAGTGAAAGGAATGAATCACAGGGGACACAGACTAGAGGCAAGAACCCTGAGTCCCAGGAATAAGACTATTTCAGGGAAAAAGATAATTTCCATTTTGTGGTTGCCTTCTTGCACCTGTCATTGGGTGGGATACTTTACAAGCATTGTTTTGTTTCATTGTCTGAACATGTTTATGCAGATATAGGGATGGAGAAAGCATGTAGAGTCCAGTCCAGACTTGGCTTTGACCATCCCAACTGTATATCTGAAAAATTACTTACCTTCCCTGTACCTCCACTTCTTCATCTGTAGATGGAGACATTATGAGCACCTACATCACATGGTTGTCATACAGATGGAAAGAATTCATGCAGTGTGAGCACTTAATACAGTGCCTGTGAAGCCATCACCATTAAATTAATGCAACTGAATTGGTAGTTTTTAAGTAAAAGCCTAAGCTTTGAGCAGAAGCAAAGCTAAGCATTAACCAGCTTGCCCAACAGCCCACTTCCTTATAGCTGCTTACTGTCAAAAAGTCACGTGGCTCCTGTCACAAGGTCCTAACTTTCCCTAATTGTTTCTATAGATAACATCTTAACATTAAGAAACTTCAAGTTCTCCATTGGAGATATTTTCCAGATTCTGCATTCCAATGGGTCCAGTGATGCCAGTCTGTCTTAAGATCCCCTCCAAGGAACTGACTCAATGAAAAAATGCAGTTTCTATATCTTTATGGTTTCATCCCTAATCACACCCTATAAACAACCCCCAGCTCCTCAGCCCCCTATCCACCAAAATTCCCTTAAAAACTCCAGTCCAAAACTCCTCAGAAAGGTGGGTTTGAGGTTCTCTCCCATCTCCTCATTTAGTTGCCCTATGATGATTAAACTCTTTCTCTACTCCAACTCCTGCTGTTTTGATGCATTGGTGCATTGGTGCCTGTTATCATGCAACAGGCAATCAAACCTTGTTGTTGTATAACACCTGGCAGTCAGAAAGGACCATGGATGTTTGTTGAATAAAGCTATTCCTCCTGCATAGATTAGGAAATTTCATCCTGATGGAGTCAAAGTTTGAAAATCAAACACATAGAAGAACCACAAAACGTTCTGGATCCTGACTTAGGGAATGGAAATGGGAAAAAAAAAGTTTACAAGAAAAGAAATAGCTAGACTTAGGGAACAGTCATCTGCAGTCACTCAAAGAGTCATCTGGCTAATATTCCTTTCAATAAGTACAATTTCTCTTCCACTGTCTCTTTCTTTTATGCTCCACTGGAAAACTCCTGGAAGAGCCTGACTTTCACTTTAATCACTGAAGAGGAAATAGGATAGTGAATTACATGTTGACTAAACAGAGTCCACATTACACCACCTTTAACAGACCTCACAAGGTTGTTTAAATCTGGAAACCATAAGGTTTAGCGAGAATGATAAGGCTGACCACCTGTTTCCCATCTCTAACAAGAAACACAGTTTAATTTTGCTTCCTTTAAGAAAATTAGCATGCTTATACTGGTCACACTTAAGACACCATATGGGGCCACAGGTGCTAATGAAACCATCATGATGTCTCCTGGTCATTAGACGCACAAGAATAAAATCACCTTGTGACAAAGGGCTAGAAAACCAGACAATGAAAAGTGACACATTCTTTTCAAGTTCCTCTGCCACAGGTGTTTCAAATGCTCAAAGTAATATCTGATTCCTCTCATATTTTTGTAAGATTTTGAACCAAAATAAGCAGCTAATGCACCAGCCTTTAAAAGATCTTATATAATCAGAACTGTTTGTTCTCCTTGTATCTCCCATGAAGGCATGGACATTATCAAGCCTTCCCTGACACACATGAACAAGATAAGTCAATGCCCCCCTCCCAGACTCAAGATAATCTGGAATCAGTACTGTGTTGCAAAGCATATAGCTATGGCACTGACTCTACATTTTATGCGCAGAGGAGCTTGGAGACATAACATTGTTTTAAACCAGATGTACTTTCTTTTCATGGTACTTCAAAGTCTCCCACTGACACTAGCACCAAAGTCTGAATGTCATGAATTGCCCATATAGAGAGACAATTATCGGTCTAGTGCAGGAAAACACTGAAGACCCTCATGCACAGAGACCTAGTTCATCCAAGCAGGGAGCCACCCTTGCTTCTCATATCTATACAGATTCATGCTTTCTGCTTTTTCTTCCCCATTCTACAGGTACAATTCCCTTGCAGGAAGATTTTCCACTGAAGAAAAGCTTTTGGGATGAAGGGGGCGAGAGGCTGATCACTGTCTATCTATATGGGCAATTCATGAAATTGAGACTTTGGTGCTAGTAGCAGTGGGAGACTTTGAAGTACCATGAAAAGAAAGTACATCCTATGGTTCGAAACCATGTTATGTCTCTGATCTCCTCTGCGCATAAAATGCAGAGTCAGTGCCATAGCTATATGCTTTGCAACAAAGTACTGATTCCAGATTATGTTGAGTTTGGGGTGGGATTGACCTACCTTGTTCATGTGTGTCAGGGAAGGCTTGATAATGTCCAGGCCTTCATGGGAGATACAAGGAGAAAAAAAAGTTCTGGTTACATAAAGACCTTTTAAAGGCTAGACATTCTGCTTTGCTGTTTATGTGTATCCTCAGGTGAATCTCCACACCTTCCCTGTGAGCTAGATACCAATACATCCATTTTAGAAAGGAGAAAATTGTCAATGTTGACCAAGAATAAAATCAGGTCTGTCCAATGTGGAAAATTACACACTGGTCTTCCAAATGTCACTGGCCTCAGTAAGCGGGAAAGGAAAGGGATGAGAGGGTCTGAGGTATGGTCTAGCTCCCATTTTCTTTGCTCTTTTAGGATCGTAACATGCTGTGCTACAGGTGTGCATTGCTGTATAGAGTGGTGTATACCAATGGGCTAGTAGGAGTAAGAATAAACTTCTAATCTCATGTTAGGACCATGAGCTGCTAGAATAGGCACCCTTTGTTTCTTCTAGAAATGGGCATTGCTATGAATTTCAAATCAAAATAGAAACATTTTTAGGCAGTGCCATTCTTTATATAACTGTGAATAAGTAAAACACTGGTTAGTATGTTTTCTGTTTTATGATGAATTCTTTTAACTACTAGGTTGGTGCAAAGGTAATTATGGGTTTTGCCATTACTTTCAATGGCAAAAACTGCAATTACTGTTGCACCACCTAATATATATGGTGCTTCAAATAAAGTAGCATGTGACAATAACATTTATTTGAAGGACTAAGGGAGGTCACCGGATTAATAATTGTACATGTCATTCTATAAGAGTACCCAAGATTCAGTAGCATCTCTTCAACTCCAAGTTTAAGGGAATCCAGACTGAAAGGTAATATCAGAGGACTGTCAGTGAATGGACGTGCCAGATTTTGGGCATGAGCTAATGGCTTTTAATGCTAACTCCCATCTCTATGCATTTGGAACATATTCTGGCAACCTCGCACAGCTTTGCTGGTGCCAAAGCATTTGGGCATTCTCCACTCTAAGTTATTTTGACTAAGTGACTCCTTCCAAGTCATAAAAAGAGCATGGGTGGATTTGCATCTTTGGAAGGCAAGGTTCATATCCTATGATATTATTTTGCTCATTTTCCCTCTTGCGTATCATGAATTATAAATTTGTGTATTCTTCAGCCAGGCTAACAGCTAGAAGAAGCTCTCAAAATGCAGGGTATGCATGAATTTTGCTAAGAAAGACCCTTGTAATATACATATTTTAAAATGCATATCATCCTTGTCTCTTGTGACTACACACATTCAATGAACATATTTGTATGTCTGAAAAGAGGGTATGCTGGAAAAATAATAAAAAAGCGATCACTGTTTTTGAGCTTCAGGATCGGAGACTCAAACCTACTTCATCCCTTTCCACTCTTCCTCAATAGCCTCTCTATGGCCCAGTTGTTTTATTTATTAACTGAATGTGTGAGGTGGCATTTTCTGTGAAAAATTAGAATCAGATATCTCTAAGCATTTTAACCTCAACAATAGAGTACTTGGTTATAAGAAGTAATATTCAGTTCAAGAGCAAGTGTACAGGGAAACATAAAAGAATAAGATGCATCCGGGTGAGGGGCATGGTGCAAAAGATGAAGTGGCCTGAACTGCCGCTCCTTATCACCACACAGATGCTCTGCGAACAGACACTCCATGCACTGCCACTGGGAAACAGATAACCATGCCTGCCACTGGAAGGGGAGGTCACAGAAAGAAATTGCTGTCAGACATCACAGAATGGATTATAAAACAAAAATATCTATATCAGTGAAGACCTTTTAAATCCAATACAAAAAGAAGGGCTTTCTTTGTCCTTCCCTTTGTCATGCCTGCATTATCAAGGATAGCTGCTAGCTGTATACTTGTCTGAAAACAGCAGTAAGAGCTGGAGAAAAGGCCCATTAGATTTCCTTCCTAGTAAAGGAAGACTATTATTATAGGAAATCACACTCTACTTCTGTTTATGTAGACAACTTCTCTTTAAGGGAAAAAGAGTATTGAATATTTAATGCCATTTACATTTTTCCTGCAACTTCTTATGTTGAGCAAAAGCCATGTAGAAAAAGGTAAAAATACATTGGTACACAGACAAGTACCATAAAACATTAAGGGAGAGGGTGAACTTCCAGAAGGGCTGGAAGTAGACATATTCAACAGGAAACAGAGACTACTGTTTGCATGGTAAGAAAATAATTGGACAAGGAAATCAGAAAGCTGGAATCCAGCCTCGACCCTGTTGTGAACAAGATTTATGTCCTTAGGTAACAGGCTTAACCTTCCTGGGATTGAATTTGGTTGTGTCTTACATGAAAGGTCAGGTGACTTAGGCTGCCCAGAGACAGATATCAATCAATCAAGGAGGAACGTGGAAAAACCAAGATCCCCTGTTTAAAGTCTTCCAGTTACCCAGCTGCAACAGATCACCATGGGTGTGTTCATACACAAGATCTGAGGACTTCAGTGGTAGGTTCTTTTAAGAATAATGTTAGGCCAGGCACAGTGGCTCATGCCTGGAATCCCAGCACTTTGGGAGGCCGAGGCGGGTGGATCACCTGAAGTCAGGAGTTCGAGACCAGCCTGAGCAACATGGTGAAACTCCATCTCTACTAAAAATACAAAAACTAGCCGGGCATGGTGGCGCGTTCCTGTAGTTTCAGCTACTCAGGAGGCTGAGGCAGGAGAATTGACTGAACCCAGGAGGTAGAGGTTGCAGTGAGCCGAGATAGCACCACTGCACTCCAGCCTGGGTGACAGAGCGAGACTCCATCTCAAAACAAAACAAAACAAAACAAAACAAAACAACAGAATAATGTTAAATAGCACTTGATTAATTACTGAGATGCATAGAAAATGTCAAGTATCAAGGAATATTTGAGGATTTTTCTGCTCAAAATTACTCAGAAGGACTAGTGGGACTAGTGACTTGGGTTAACCTATCGTCCAGGGGTCTGCAAGCTAGGGCCCATGAAATACATCTTCTCTGCTACCTGTTTTTGCAGATAAAGTTTTATTGGAACAAAGCCACACACATCCCTCTATTTACATAATGTCTATAGCTGCTTTCCTGCTACAATGTAATGAAGGCAGAGTGGAATAGTGGTGATAGAGACCATCTGGCCTCAAAGCTGAAAATATTTACTATCTTGTCCTTTGCAGAAAAAAAGATTGCCATCTCCTGCTTTTGACCTAGAGGAGGTTATAAGGCCACCTTATTAGAGATGAAAATGGAAAAGTGTGGTATAGGTCGTAGGCGACATCTGGTTCCTTATGATAGTTTTTGTTGTACTTAATGCATTGTCTAAACACTTAAGGTAAATGCTGAAGGAAAGTTCCCTTATTTTAGAAATAGCTGGAGAGAAGTGGTGTTATTCATGCATCTCCCCAGTCAATATGCACCCTTTAGACCTGCACCACCTGGGGGCTTGTTAGAAATGCATACTCTCAGGCCCTGCTACAGCCCTACTGAACCAGAATCTGCATTTAACTGGCTTCCTGGGGGATATATACCCACATTTAGTTTAACTAGCACAGCTCTAGACGTTAGAGGAAGTCAGTTTTTACAGACACAACAGAATCTGGGTGCTTTTGCTTTTAACTGGATTCCTGGGGGATTTATATCCACATTTACTTTAAGTAGCACAGCCCTAGACGTTAGAGGAAGTCAGTTTTTACAGACACAACAGAATCTGGGTGCTTTTGCCAAATTTTCACAGCTATGGACTACAGAGTTGACATACAAATCTGCTGTTAAAAGCATTTTAGGCAGAGGGAACTATAAATTCAGAATATTATATGTTTACAATTTCAATACACTTACGTTTTCAATAAAGTATAAGTTTTAGTTATTTAAAATTCAGCATGTTTATGATATTTGAAAACCACACCCCATAACCATCCTCCCTCTAGAATTGGGTTTACCTGAAATAATAATTGCAATCTTTATCATTTGGTCTTAGTGGATGGCTCACGAAATTTATCAATGTTTAACAGTATCTGAAATCCCCATTATTTTCTGCCCAATTGTTTCCCCTTTATTCCTCTGAAGAACTGTCCTGTTTCCCCTTTATTCTTGCTGAAGAACTGTCCTTGTTAATTTGTTCATTAAGGATATATGGGTGGTAAATTCCTAGTCTTTGTATATCTGAAAGTGGTTTCCATAGCTTCATCTTGATCTGAGGCTACCTGGATATTGGATTTTCAATTGACGATTTTTTTCAACACTTAGGCTACTTCTCCAAGACGCTTTCACTTCTCCTGAGGTTTATGTGAATCTCCTAACAGACTAACAGTTTTTCTATGCAATCTGCTTTTTATTAATACCTTGGGAAGGTACTTAACTTTATCTTCATTCTCAATATTCTTTAGTTTTACATCAATCTGTGGATTTACTGATCATTTTATTTGGTACTCAAGTGATGTATTTCAATGTGAGAGCTCATATGTTTCTTTAATTTAGGAATATTTCCATCCTTTATCTACCCAATCATTGTTGCCGTGGTTTGCTCTCATCTCCTTTTACTAACCCATGTCCATAAACGTATCTCCTAACAGCTCTTTACGTATTCATATTATTTTTTATTTCTTTGTGCATCCTCTGTACTATGTTTCAGTGTTCTCTTTGATTGTAGAGTCTACACTTTACAGTATTATATTTTATTTCCATTACTGTATTAGTCTGTTCTCATGCTGCTAATAAAGACATAGCCGAGACTGAGTAATTTATAAAAGAAAGAGGTTTAATGGACTCACAGTTCCACATGGCTGGGAAGGCCTCACAATCATGGCAGAAGATGAAGAGCAAAGGGATGTCTTACATGGTGGCAGGCAAGAGAGTGTGTGCAGGGGAACTGCCATTTACAAAGCCATCAGATCTCATGAGACTTATTCACTACCATGAGAACAGCATGGGAAAAACCCATCCCGCATGATTCAATTACCTCCCACCAGGTTCCTCCCACAACACGTTGGGATTATTACAATTCAAGGTGAGATTTGGGTGGGGACACACAGCCAAACCATATTATTTACTGTATCTTTTTTGTTTCTGTAGTTGTGATTTTGCAATTTCTATACCCACTTGCTTTTATCTGGTGCCTGCCTGTCTCTGTTTCATGATTTTTTTGCTCTTTTCATGATTGCTGTTTTTTCTTGCATGTGCCTTCCTTTGTTTCTCCCTTGTGGTCTCCAGAGGCATTAGAGGTACTGTTCCCTGGAGGCATTATAGGTCCTGTGCTGAAGGCAACTGCTCCTCTAGAGAATGCTTGCCCCATTCTAAAGAATTTCACTTAATGTCTATTTTAAAATCTAAACTTGTGGTTAATTTGGAAGACTGCATTTTCCACTTCTTGATTCTTTTTGCATGTGTTTTGGGATTTGGATCTTCAGGTGAGTAAGATGTGTCTCTCTCACTCTGTCTCTGTCTCTCTTTCTTCTTTGCACACACATCTGTCTTCATGTGTCTATTTCCTTATCCCCTTACCCTTCTCTATGGTCTTATCCTCAGTGGTTGGAGCTCCCACCCAGAGACGTGAGTGGCATAGTCATGAGTCCATTCACTGAATCTGCAGCCTGCTCAGTTGGTTCTTGGTGGTGACGTTGTGTCAGCTCCCTTTCTCCTCCCTAGGATATCAATTTCATAGAAATGCCAGCTCTGAGTAATGGTCAGTAGCTGTCTTCAAACTCTCTTATTTCTGGAAAGAAAGGGCTCTGTCTCCCAGACTCCTGGGGCACCTTTCATAATTTCCCAGGAATTACACTCCGGGTGTCTCCTGGCTCTTGGGCCTAGAGTCCAGCAGTTCCTGGCCACTACTGTGTTGAGTTCCCATCTGGTTTCTATTCCTAAGAAGACAATTTCCTCATTTGGAAATTTGACTATCACTGTTCCATTTTTAGGTATTATGTTTCAACTCTCGGTCCTATATGTTAGAAACAAAGAAGAGACCTCAAGTATGAGCTTATAATTTTGTCTAAAATAAGGTACAACAAGAGACGTGACCCCCTCTATTAAACAGGCCAGGGGAGTGTACCTGAGTGAGTCAATTTAAGCTGGAGACCAGTGTAAATGTATGTTGTGTGTGGACATGTTGGTATATATAATAATAATATGTAAATGCAGTTGAAATATTTTGGATACTGGATATTTTCTTAAATACATTACCAGAATCAGATTTCTAACCTGAACCATTTCTTGACTATTTATTTATTTATTTATTTATTTTGAGTCAGAATCTCACTCTGTCACTTAGGCTGGAGTGCAGTGGTGCTATCTCGGCTCACCGCAACCTCTGCCTCCCGGGTTCAAGTGATTCTCGAGCCTCAGCCTCCCAAGTAGCTGGGATTACAGGCATGTGCCACCACACCAGGCTAATTTTTGTATTTTTAATAGAGATGGGGTTTCGCCATGTTGGCCAGGCTGGTCCCAAACTCCTGACCTCAAGTGATCCACCTGCCTTGGCCTCCCAATGTGCTAGGATAATAAGCATGAGCCACCGTACCCAGCCTTGTTTTGACGGAGTTCTGATATCTTCAAATTGAGATGAATACGCAATAAGGATAACATTTTCTAATGTGCTACCACATTAGAAGCTTAGGGACAGGACAAGCTGTAAATAAATAAATGAATTAGATGGAAAATAGATGGATATGTAGCTAAAAATACAGCATGTTTATTATTAGTGAGTGACTCAAGCCTGCTAGAAAAATGGAAACCTTTTCAAGGACAAAGCTAAACCTTTCCATTAATTACATTCCAAATACAGGAACTATATGAAAAAATAAAGCCACTGAAAATTGCTAAAAGTATTAAACAGCTACTTTTATATCACAGACAAGACTCATCTTTTATATGTGAGACAGTATCACCTATTTAAATCTGAAGCTATTTTTGCATTTGCCTTGAATGTGCAGGTACTATATTTAAGGCAGACGGGTGATGAAGGAAATAACGCCTACTCCAGTGGATTAATTTAGTGGATTCACTTGAGAAATAGCCTTACCTTCCTCTAAATTAAGAAATATTTACTCTTACTCTGCAGATGTCAAATGAAAAAGAAATGATAGGGCCCTTGGTTTCAAGAGAGACGTCTCTATAGTGTTATAAATTGTGCTTTGCAAATTAAACTTGTACAAGCAAAAGTTTCCTTTCATTCTGGGAAAATAGGCCTTGTTAATACAATGCTTTTCCTCCGCAACTTTAGAGTTTCTGCATAAACTTAAAAGAAGTTAAAAATAGACAAATATGATTTATTTAGTCAAAAAAAGAAAACAGGGTAAATCATTCAACTTATTAAGAGAAATCTAACTATTCAAGTTGCTGAAAAGACCACAAATACTTGTTTTTGCAGAGACGCTCTTATTTTTCAGTCTATTTATTTTACATAGTGGCCTCAAATACAAATTTTAGATAAACATAAGTTATGAGCAGACATTTTTTTCTGCTTTAAGTATTATATTCCACCAGATGGATAAAACTTAACAGTTTTATTAAACTGCAAATTTAAAAACTGCATTTTAAAAAAGTCAATGTCCACACAAATAATTCAAAACACCAATGTATTTTTAAATTCAGATCTATGTATCTGGGGATGAAAATCTTAAACCAGCCTACCAGCCTTTCACCTTGGGGTAGGGGGAGCAAACGTTAGCACTGTGGTTGGGGAGAGAGGAAGCTGTATTGATTGATTGATTGAGACAGGGTCTTGCTCTGTCACCCAGGCTGGAGTGCAGAGTGGCACGATCACAGCCCACTGTAGCTTCTATCTCCTGGTCTCAAGCAATCCTCTCACATCAGCCTCTCAAGTAGCTGGGACCACAGGCATGCGCCACCAAGCCTGGCTAATTGTTAATTTTTTTTTTTTTTTGTAGCAATTGGGTCACCCTATGTTGCCCAGGGTGGCATCAAACTCCTGGACTCAGGCGATCCTCCCGCCTCCGCCTCCAAAAACGTTGGGATTACAGGCGTGAGCCACTACATCCAGCTGGTTTTAAAACAGAATGTTTCAGTAAAAACAATGACTTCTATGGCAAGAGGTTTTAAAACCTGGCCATGGAAGAATCATTGTTTCTACTGAAAATGATAAGGTAATGTGACACCTCACTGCTGCCATCATGTAGCTTATATCAATAAGGGCATGTCAGCAACTCACTCTCCAAGGCAGAATAAAATGCATAATAGAAGCTAAGAAAAAAAGTTGTGATACCTCTAAATAAGAAAGAATCCTTTCCGAAAGAGTGGGGCATGAGGACGGGGTGAATGGCAGCAGGTGGTATGAGGGAGATGGCCTTGAAACCAAACCTTGGAAGAGGAAGACATATTCAAGTTGTAAAGAAAACGGCCTGAAATTACACTAAAAATTAAATCAATGTTTATGCTACATGCTTTTATTTCAATTTGAAAAATAAGCAATCTTTTTTTACGTTAACTGTTTCAGGCATCTTAATTTGTTACGGGTTTGCCTGATAGAAGCATTACAATGGAAAAAATAAAAGGGGAAAAGGAGGGAGATGTAATTCTGGAAAAAAAAAGTGTACACTGGAGGTAGGGAGCTCAGGGATGGCAGCTCAGATCCGGAACAATTACAATGCAATACTTGGGCATCAGCACTCTAAATCCCGAGGAGCTAGCCAGGAGTGAAGTGAGGAAAGAGCAAATCAATTTAAACAATGCTAAATACCAAAGACAAGCTAGCTATTTCTTACTTTGCATGAGGCTTGCCCACGTCCTTTCTTGTAAATTGTCTGGACCATCTCTGGTCATTTGGTGGCATCAGCAGGACAGAGATATAGTGAGATGCAGAGAGCCATCGAAGTTGTCTGACTTGGTGGAAACAAATGTGACTTGGCTTGGAGTGTCAAAGCAAGAATGAGCGCGTGCATCAGATGAAAGTTGTCCATGGGGTCTTGCAGACATGCATCGTTGCAAATGCAGTTTAGTGAAAAAGCAGAATTCAGATGCAAAACACCATTTTCAAAACTTCTGTTTCAAAACCCAAATGCAAAGTGTATTTCCCTATATAGAATATACTAAATAATGCATGACCAACAGACCCATGCTCACAGTACATCACGGAAGCATTCCCAATGCCTTTCTTCAACCAGTTATTTTAAACTCAATATTATTTATCAAAAACAGAAAACCTTTTTACCTTTATTGCTTAAAATTCCTTGAGAGGCTTGGGCATTGTATAGATAGAAAAAAAATGCTTTCAGGATGAAAATAAATAATTAATGACCTGTAGATCTGAAGCATGGAAGCAAAAACCAAATCGGTTTTGCATTTTCACCCTCACTCAAATATATTTATAGTCCAAAGCTTCTTCTCTGAAAGTAGACATGGTTTTAAAAGAAAGCTTACCATGTACTTTTTGCAAGGTACTTGAACACATGATTTTTATTTCATGAGGAAATAGGGGATGGAAGTGAAATAATAGAATACAAAATAGACCCTCCCAATTAGAGGGTGCTAAGGCAACTAAAAGAGGGGAAAATCACACTTGCTTAATTATTAAAGATTAGAAAAGAAATATCCATTTCTTGTAGAGGAATGACATTGCACAGCAACTGCAAAGGCAGGTGAATAAATAGGTTGCAGAGAATCTTATTGAATGCTTGCTTCAGTTTACAAATTAAAGAGAAATCGAATGCATTTTAATGAATATAACAGGGCCCAGGCAGAGAGAAAGCATATTATTTGTGGCTTGCACACACTGCTAGAGATATGCAATTTCATAGGAGTAAAATCTATAACTTGGAATTGGTTTAACAGTTATCATGACTAGCATGCTGCTGATTCTTAATGAATGTGTGTTAACGTCAAGTGTTAATTTAGAGTTTAAAAATCAGGGCTCCCTGTTTACTTCCATGAATGTTTATTGATACCGACATGTGATAGGCACAGTGTAAGTCACACAAAGATAGAACCATTGTAATGCTTGCTAACTGTGTATACTTCGAGTTAAATATCCACCTCACTACCTGTCTCCAAGTAGCTGGGACTGGCAGGCAGACAGCAAAAGTATAATATGTAGGAAGAAAGTATATTCCCTTCACTTTTTTAAGGTTTCTCTTTTTCAATACTTCCTATGCCAATCTCAAAACCCTTTTTGTTCTCCTAAAGTCCATGCAGGGTTTTAACTTTTCCCTCATAGATGCTTCCTCAGACTCTGGATCTCCTTCACCCATTACCTCATCTCTATTAATTTCTTCCTCCCAATTCTTGCCTCCGGAGAGTCCACCCACAAGTCCCAAGCACACCTGCACAGCACTCCGATAACCCAATTTTGTGCTCAGCCTAAGCCAGTGCTTCTCAACCTTGGCTGCACATTAGAATAACCTGGGCAGCTTCCAAAAATTTCAACAGATTCTGGCAACAATGTTTTCTAAAGCTCCTATGAGGCCTCCTGTGATTCTAGTGTGCACAATGAATCCTGGGCTGAGGGGAGGCCATTGGCTTATTCTATGAGTCATTTTGGGGTATTTGTACATTAATCAGGGCATACTAAAAAAAAAATCTTAACATAGCAGTCCCTTAGATAAACACTTTTGAGATTTATTAATAGGTATTGGGTGCATCAAAAAAAAATTTGGAGTTCTACAGTCTGATAAATTTGTCAATGCATGTATATCATGTCACCCTCTCAGAGACAGGAGTGAATACATCAGATACTCTATGAACACATGGCTTTAAAAAAAACAAACAAAAAATCCCAAATAACAAAAAATAAAACTCATTTCAGTTTTATTTAGTCCAGGACTCTCAAATTTATTTGACCACCAAATAGGGTTTGTTTTTTTTTTCAGAGCATCAAAATTAGCATCCCATGAAAATGAGACTCAATTTTCCCTTGGGAAAAGGCTGTTTCAACACCGTAAGATTTGTCTTTAGAGGTGGAACTTGGTCCTCAGTGCAAACTCATGGGGAAGAAATCAAGGAGAGATTGTGGGGAATTTTCTCAGACTTTCTTCACTTCTTCTATAGAAGGTCAGTGGATTCTACAATCTGTGAAGTCAGCTTAGAATGCAAACTTTTCTTCAACCAAGCTAAGCTATTCGCCACTTCTGTAGTGGAGATTCATGTTACTTTATTTCCATGACAAAATTTAAATTTTGAACGTCAGAGCTGGAAAAATTCTAAGACATTATCTAGAATGAAGAACTAATTTTTCCACTGTGGGTCCAGTACCTAACTCAAAGAAACCTCAGCTCAATCATCTATAAAATGGGGATGATGAAAAAAACACTGTCCTTGTCATGTATCTGTGACAATTAGATAAAACGCACTTTCCAAGAACCCAGTGAAATGACTGATCCAGAGAACACACTCAACACATGAATGCAGTCATTATTGCCATTTTCAAGAAGCCAGATTTTATGGGAACACCAGGTACAGCGTTTACAGGAAAGGACATGTCAGTAAGACACACACATAGACCTTTGACCTTCCCACACAGGAACTGGAAGAAATGTGTGGTTTGTCTTTAGCAGGTCTCGAATTCTAAATGACAAATACAGAAACAGGAAGGAAAGGAGCAAGAGGAGACATCTGCAAAAAGGTTTGAGGAGATTCTCTGGTAATTTGTTTGAGAAGACCTAGGGATAAACGAAGTGAGATGTAATATACAAAACTATGAGGAAGCATAGAGAGTTGAAAGTTGATACTTAAAACTAATGGATGATCAAAAGGAAAGAGTGGTACAAATAATTTAGGCTGGATTGAATTGGTGGAAGATTTCCAAAATTAAATGTCATTTAGGGCTGGGTGTGGTGGCTCATGCCTGTAATCCTAGCATGGAGGCTGAGGTGAGTGGATCGCTTGAGGCAATGAGTTTGAGATCAACTTGAGCAACATAGTGAGAACCTGTTTGTACAAAAGAAAAAAAAAAGAAAAAAAAGAAAAAATTAGCCAGGCAGGGTGCCACGCACGGGTAGTTTCAGTTACTCGGGAGGCTGAGGTAGGGAGATCACTTGAGCCCAGTAGTTTGAGCCTTCAGTGAGCTATGATCGCTCCACTGCACTCCAGCCTGGGTGATAGAGGAAGACCCTGTCGCTAAAAAACAAAACAAAACAAAACAAAACAAAAAGTCACGCAGTAATGGAGATAAGTTGTGAATTTTGAGGAGGAAAATGAGGTGGTCACAAGAATAGAGTTTATTGCTGTTAAAAATTTTTGTTTTAAGTATTGCCTTAGAAAATGGGCATAAGTTATGGCCTCAGGAGTTTACATCAGATCCTTATAATTTGTATCTATCATACTGGAAAGTTTTCTGAGAATCAAATATGATGTAGGCAAAATCAGCTGTTAATCCAGGTTCTACACCTGATGAAAAGCCACTTCTGAAAATACCAGATTAAGCTACATTCATTAGGATATTCCTCTCCTACAATAAAATGTCATTATTGCTGCTCTAGCTAACTGAGAATTCATGATGATTTAGACATCACTTAGCAAAATGTTACTCATGTAAAGCAAAGCTCTTCTTTACATATTGTGCAAGTTCTTAAAGTAATAAATATGTATATACCTGCAAATTGTAACGTAATTCAGACTACTTTTTCCACTAATGTAAAGCAGTCAGGTTTACAGATTTTCTCTTTCAATGTGCACTTCTGAGTTTTCAAACTAGAATATATGTTTCATCCACTGCATACTGTTTATTCTCACATTTACTTCCAACTACTCATTTTGTACATATGAGCATAGCATGTAAAATATTCTATATACCTAATTCTTATAGGTAGAGATATTTCTTTCTTTTTTCTTAAAATGGGAAAGGTCTAATTTCGAGGGCTCATGAATCCATATAAAATCAGAACCATTACCTGTGTTGTTCATTGCTATGGCTACATACTCATGGGATCTGCAGACACGACATAATTCAGGTATCTGCAGAGCAATATCATTGCAAAGAAATCAAGAAAATTTAAACAGCACAAGAAACCAAGAAAAATAATTTATAAAAAGGATACTCTTGGAGATAATAAAATTTCTTACTTTATTTTGTAATATATTTTCAACTTTTATTATTAAATATTAACATCTTTTTATACGTATTCTGTCTCTCCTAAGAATCTAATTCTTCCATTTAATACTTAAAATGTATTCACTAACTGGATAGGAAAAAAGTAGAGAAGATTTTCTTAGCTATGGCATATTGCATAAAATAATGTAAGACAGTGGTAACGATTAAAAGTTTATTGTTTGCTATTTTAAATAAATAAATATTGCTTTTAACTTGTAACTTGTAGAGGGTATGTTTGTGTAAAGAGATTTCTTTTTCTGGCATCAAATATATTAAATTTACTGAATGACCTTTGATAAAATAAAAGAGCTATGTTGCTTTTCTAAACAATAATCTAAATTAGCAGGTGGGTTGATAATCTGGAAATACAAATAAAAATTTAGAATAACACAATGATTAGGTGTTCCTATTATAAATAAGACAAGCCTGTTAGTATTCATGCATGGCTAGATGGTTGAGAGACAGGTGGTAAGCCAAAAAACATACAAATGCATTCAGATATTAATTGTGTAATAATTCGTTTCACTGGATTGTACATGTTTTCACATGAATTCATTGTAGCCAAAACAAGTGTTCACCTCCTGAATCACAGGAAATAATGCTTCTTGATTGATATATTAAAGTGACTGGTAAGTAGTGATTTTTATAAGAATGTTATATTTCTGACCATGTATTTCCTTAATCAAAAGTTAAAATTCTAGGAACTATATAAATTTGGATAAGCCTGATAAAATACTTAAAAGAACATGAAAGTGCCAATGAAACATTAGGAAAGTGTATTATTCTGTCCTCACGCTGCTAATAAAGACATACTAGAGACTACATAATTTATAAAGTTCCGCAGTTCCACATGGCTGGGGAGGCCTCACAATCATGGCAGAAGGTGAATGAGGAGCAAAGTCACATCTTACATGGCAGCAGGCAAGAGAGCATGTGGAGGGGAACTCCCCTTTATAAAACCATCAGATCTCGTAAGACTTATTCACTATCACCAGAACAGCATGGGAAAGACCTGCCCCCACGATTCAATTACCCCCCACTGGGTCTCTCCAACAACATGTGGGAATTATGGGAGTTACAATTCAAGATAAGAATTGGGTGGGGACACAGCCAAACCATATCAGGGAGAAAGAAAACCCACCAGGAGACAAAAAGAAATCTACATTGATGAAGATGAAAAACACTGAAAAAAGAGAAGAGCGACTGAAGATAACGGAAACACTGTGAACAAATCCAGATAGAAGCCCTGGGTGTGAGTAATCAAGTGACAGTCAATGTGAAAGAAAGCTGGTTTCATAAATATAAGTTTTACCTGTGAGTTATCAGTCATATTGATCTGTCCCTTCACACTGACTGCATTGGTCAGAGTTTTCCAGAGAAACAAAACCAATAGGATAGATAGATAATGAGGTAGACAGATAGATATATAGATGATTGAAAGACAGATGACAGATAGATAGATAGATAGATAGATAGGGATAAGTAGATGATAAATAGCTAAAGAGAGATGACAAATGATTGACAGATAGGCAGATGATAGGTATAGAGAGATCAATAGATAGATAGACATGGATAGGTAGATGATAAATAGCAAGAGATAGATAACAAATGATTGACAGGTAGATGATAAGTAGATGATAGATAGATAGATAGATAGATAGATAGATAGATAGATAGATAGACATGGATAGGTAGATGATAAATAGCAAGTGATAGATGACAAACAATTGACAGGTAAATGATAGGTAGATTATAGATAGATCAATAGATAGATGATAGATAGATAGATAGATAGATAGACATGGATAAGTAGATATAAATAGCAAGAGATAGATGAGAAATGATTGACAGATAGGTAGATGATAGATAGATATATAGATAGACAAATACACATGCAGATGTACGTTTTTGTCTTTCTATATGTATCCATCAATGACGTTTACTTGTAAGGAATTGGTTCACCTGATGATGAGGACTGGCAAGTCTAAAATAAGTAGAGGAAGCAGTATGCCGGAAACTCAGGATTTCTATGTTACTGTCTTGAATTTCCTGAGGCTGAATTTCTTTACTCTAGGAAATCTGTTTCAGCGCTTAAGGTCTTCAAGGGATTGGATGTAGGCCACCATGTATTGAGGGTCAACTCCTTGATGTCAAATGATAGGGAATGTTAATCCCATCTAAAACATACTTTTGCAGCAATATCTAAATTGGTGTTTGGCCATGATTGACTTGTAAAATTTAATCATCACACCAACCTGACTTCTCTCTGCTCCAGACATCCCTCTCACACTGAAGAGAACAGAGTTCTCGTTTAGTCTTTTCAGTCATCATGGAGTGGATAAGTTTGTGTTGTGTTCAGAGTAAGTTGCACCATTGAGTAATCTCTGGAATCTTTAAGAGCTCTGTCTGATAATAAGAAGGTTAATTGTATCTACAATGAAATATGTAAGTGAGAGGGAACCGGAGAGACAAAGGAGAACACTTGGGCCCAACCTCTACATTCATGGACTTTATGGCTACAACAAGATTGGTTGATATGTTCAAATATCCCTGCACGTTTTGACATTCTTTTGTGTGAGGCTCAGTCAGGGGTGGTGTATAGCATGGTGACTTCTGTCATCAGGCTACTCAGGGTCTGATATTAGCCTTGTCACAGATTAGTTGAGTGGCTTTCAGGAAATTTTTTAACCTCTGTAGACCTCAGTTTCTTCGCTTGTAGGACAGGTACAACAATGGTACCCAACTGGATTGCTGTGAAGTTGTAATGGCATAATTTGTGTAAATTAAACAAGACAGGGTCTAGCGTGTAGCAAACATTCAGTAAATGCGAGCTACAATTCTTAGCTTCTCCCCTGTCATCTCTGACTCAGATCATGGGAGCCTGCGGTGTCTACTAAAGATGGGGTGGCATATATATGTGACTCTCCATAAAGCTTGCTTTACTCCAAGAGTAAGTTGGCCTGTAGCAATAGGTAAGGCTGATGTTCAAGTCTTTCCCATGAAAACATCACTTATGTGATTGAATGACTTGCTGTAGCTATTATTCTTTCCTTCACGGATAAACTTATTAACAGGGTTGTCTATTACTTGTCCTTGAGCTATTACTGCTCAATTCTCCACAACCTGGCTTCTGCACCAAGTATGCTACTGAAATGAATTGAAAATACGGTCATCTTCTCAGTAATTTCTCCTGCCTGCCACCAAGCTCATACCTATTTCCTAAATCTTAACAGTAGTCATGTTTGCCTTATAAGTCACATTGTAGCATCGCAGACAAAAACTAATGGTGATACAATGTATTGTTGTCACACATTAGCTAAATAAACTTGTGGACCTTATTAATATTTTATAGGTCCTTTAAAAAGGGCACTTTCTGATGGCTGGGGATACCAGAGTGATAATTAATCATCCTCCACACTGTCACCCTGCCGGGCATTTTGCAAGTCAGGAGGATGGGTTGTGGTGGGGCTTCCTAGATTCTTACCTGTATACATCTCCACAATTTTTTCTTTCTCCTTCTGTTATTTATGTTTTTAATCTGTGAGGCAGCAGAAAGTGGTACAGTCAGTTGATGACTTCATAGTTTGTTGTAATCAAATAAATATGCCCCTTTCCCCATCTCTATGGGTCTCCTTCTTATTTAATCTTGAGTATTTGATTTGAATAGAATAAAATGATATAAATCCAAATTTTCTACAAATAGAGCAATATGGTTTCTTATGGTGAAACTGAGTGGTAGAGAGAAATGATACGGAAAAAAGGCTTACTTTTCAATCCATGTATGCCCTTTCGTACCTTTGAATTTTCTGCCATGTGCATGTATTACTTATTGAAATATGTTAAATAAGTAAATTAAATGAACAACCATATGAACAAATTTAACTGCAGAATATCAAAACCTGTAGTTTTTGTGATATATACATACATATATATTCAAGAATAAATGTTTCTATAGATCTTCCTTTATGATTTCCTTCTTCCAGATTTAGCTTTTCAATAAATAGAAACTGTGTCACAAAAGGAACCATGTGAGGATTTAAGACATGGACTTCAGAAATCAAGATGCCAGTCATGTTCTCTTTGAGGCAATTCAGAAAGAAATGTTGCAGATTGCCTTCCTAATAATGCCTGATGAATGACACCTTCCTGTGTCCACCATAAAGACACAGAGTCTATTTCCATGCCCTTGATCTGAGAATAGGCTTGTTATGTACTTTGACACACAGAATGTGGCAGAGTAAATGCTGTGCGAAGTCTGGGAATTCAATCTTAAGAGACCTTGCAGCTTTCACTCTTGTCCCCTGGTAAAGGAACTCTGAGGCCACCATACACTGAGGAAGACAAGTGTAGACTCTTGGAGAGAGGTCATATACAATGCAAACCAAGGCACCCCAGCCAGCAGGAAGCAGCAACTCTGGGCAGGTGAGTGAGGTTATGTTTTTCTACTTCTCAGTTCCTTCATCTTACACCCTGTGATCTCCGATCAGTGTAAAATGGGATTTCTCTTTTTGATGTTTTCTCCTGACATTTCTACTTTTGAACCGTGAAATGCACCTATAACTTTCTAGAACGACGTGAAATGAACCTATGCAATAACAAGAATTCCATATTAGATATCAGAACTGCCTTTCAAGTTTCTTCTCACCTTAGAAAGCTATACTTGATCCAAGAGACTCAAAAGGGCTGAGTTTCTCAAATAAAGAAGAGCAGATGCTTCTAAAAAGCTCTCCTCTGGGCTCATTCTCAGTGTACAGCTGCCGTGATGCATCCCTTCCCATAGCCTTAACTTCTGGTGTTGAGCAAAGAATAGAAAACCAGGGTTGCAGCTCAGTGGCATCGCAGAGGCAAACAGCATTTAACTGTCTCCATGCATCACTCTGATTTGACTTTGAGACTAAAGTATCTCCTTTTCCTCTTTGCATCAAGAAGAGAGGGGAGCACCAGATTAAATGGGCAGATCTTAGGCCATGCCCTGCCTGTCTTCACATCAGCCTGACACTTCTATCACCACCTTCCACAGGTAGCAATCACTGAACTTTGCAATAGCTCAGCTTCTGCCCCCACACACATCTTTCACCAGTGGAGACAATGGAGGCATCATTGCACCAAGAGTGCTGGCTAAATGTTTGATGAATGCAGTCCAGAGCACATCTGCCTTTAAAACTGCTTCACATTCAAACTAAGGTAGAGTCACTGGGAGAGATCTGGAAGATGAGCACTTCTCTCACATCACATCATCCCACTGTTCCTTTAGAACACATGGATCGCTTTCAAAAACATCCTCATGTTTTCAGTAATCTACTCCTCTTTTGTTTTACTCCAAATGATTTTCCCAACCTTCCACAACCTTTATAGGGACACACATTTTCTCCTAAAGATTTTTTTGCATCATACCAAACATAGTTGATTCTCTACAAAAATCTGCCATTAATAGGAATATTTAAAGAAAATGCCTTAGGCATTTAAAAATGTTTTAAGTAGTGCCAACATCATTGGATTAAGCACGTGGCCTTAGAAGTTGACCACTTTGATAGACAATGTTCATTTGGATAGAGGACAACTGGTATCATTTTTTTTAGATAATTAAAACATAACCACTGTAATCCAACCATAAACATAAACCACAATAAAAAGCAAAACAACACACAGGTATTTATTTATTCTCACACTGTGCATCATTTTCCCATTTGAAGGTATATCTAGCATTATTTTAATCTCACAATCTAACATTTTGGTCTCCTGGCTTTACTTCACTTTTCCTCTGATATATGATGCTTTACAACTAATATCAATTCCAGAAGGCATCTTATTTTCCCCATATCCTAAATTATTAATAAATATGTCAAGGGAAGAAAACTAGCATCAACCCTTTTAGCAGCTTGACTATTCCTTAAGTCAATACAAATACATATTATTGACCTTCAAGTCATTTCCCCACAGTGTGTACTCTTTTGGTGGAAGCTAATTTGCTCCTATTTGTAGGGAAGCAGAATGGTGCAGTGCATAAAACAATTGTGTGAGAGCAAAGGGGATAAGTTTGTATTCCTAATACTGTCAGACGTCATCATCAAACCTTTCCTGATCTCAGTCTCTTTCTCTGTACAAGCAAAGGAAGATCTGGGGTTGGAACTTCCAAGGCCCTTTCCATCTCAGGATTCCGTGCCAATTCTCCCTTTAATGTTGGAGGGGCAGGTAACCTTGGAATGAGAAATCTAGACAGAGCTTTTCCACCCTAGGTGTGCACAGCTCCAGAGCAGCCTCCTCACCACTTTTGATGGCTGCACTATACAAGCTGCTGGGAGAACGAATGACATGACCATGAAACCAGAGCTCTGATTACTTCCACCTATTAATCCTCCTGGCATCATTCTTGAAGGAGAGAAAGAGAACAGACAGAGTAATATGTCAAACACACTTACATTAGTTTCAATGTGAAGTCCCTACTCCAGTCAGGTATAAGAGAACCAATGAAAAGAGCAAGTAGAATTTCCTGGGTGTCTCCTCTGAGCTCTTTGATTATAAAATCCCATTCCATTTTTGCTAGACACTATGGCTCAAGTCTTTAATCCCAGCACGTTTGGAGGCTGAGGCAGAAGGACTGTGTTAGCCCAGGAATTTGAGACTAGACTGAGCAATATAGCAAGACCCCTATCTCTACAAAAAAAAAAATTAAAAACAGCCAGGTGTGGTGGTACATGTCTGTAGTCCCAGCTCCTTGGGAGGCTGAGATGGGAGGATCACTTCAGCCCAGGAGTTTAATGCTGTAGTGAGCTGTGATTGCACTACTGAACCCCACCCTGGGTGACAGAGCAAGACCCTGTCTCTAAAAAATAAATAAATAAAAGTAAAATGAAATAAAATCCAATTCCAGGTAAGCATTATTACTCTCTTACAACTGATAAAACAAACTAGGCTTAAAAGAGTGAAATAGCTTGTCTAGGGTCCCTTGGTCCCCTGCTCCTCCCTGGAGTGAGGAGAAGTGTAGTTCCCAGATGGCCTGCCTCCAGTGGCTGCACTGAGGGGTGGCTTGAAAAGGATTTAGACCACACAAAAATCTCCATCACATCCCTCTGAGTCACCCAAACAAATACACAATCTCAGTGATATGGTTTGGCTGTGTCCCCACCCAAATCTCACCTTGAATTATAATAATCCCCAGGTGTCAAGGGTGGGGCCATCTGGAGATAAGTGAATCATGGGGGTGGTTCCCCTCATACTGTTCTCATGGTAGTGAATAAGTCTCACAAGTTCTGATGGGTTTATAAATGGGAGTTCCCCTGCACATGCTCTCTTGCCTGCCACCATGTAAGATGTGCCTTTCTTCTCCTTTGCCTTCTGCCAGGCCTGTGAGGCCTCCCCAGTCATGTGGAACTGTGAGTCCATTTAGCCTCTTTTTCTTTATAAATTACCCAGTCTCAGGTATGTCTTTATTAGCAGTGTGAGAACAGACTAATACACTAAGCCATCAGAAACCAGGTGCTTGCTGTGTAAACACAGCTTCTAAGCAGCATCCTTGCCCTCCCTTCCATCACATTGATGATCCCAACCTCCTTCATATAGAGATTCTGGGGTCTCCACTACCTAAATCAGATCACAGAGGGTTCCACTTTAGAAACACAACAAAAAAAATATGTTCCCAAGCTTCATCTCAGAATTGGACCACAGTGCAGTGGGGACCCAGAATCTGCACTTTTAACTGGAAAGCCAGGTAATTCTTGATAGTTTCAAACAGCAATGCTTGAAAACTACTGCCCTGGAACACTCTAAGTTGTACTAGGTTGAGGTGAGGGGAATGGAACAAGAGAAGATGTCAGGGGGTAGAAATATAAGGAGTCTGTACTAAACCTGCTCCCTGGTTTCCCCCATGACATAGTGCTGCCCACCCTGGGCATCATGTGGTCCATGAACCAATAGCACCAACATCACCCAGGATCTTGTTAAAATCACAGAGTTTGGGGCCCATCTCCAAATCTACCAAATCATAATCTGTATTTTAATGAGATCCCCAGATATTTCATGTACACATCAGAGTTTTAGAATGGGTGAGGGAATAAATATGATGATTTACCAGGAATCTCACCTTCCCCAACTCAGGGGAAAAGAAAACAAATATTCACATAACATCTACCAGGCACACTTTATAAACAATGTTAATTATTTCTTTCATGATTCACTAAAGTGTAGTGCACTTGGTTTCTCGAGTCACCTGCTTGGCCCTCTTCCAAGTGTACTTCCCTTCCTTTCTTTTCTTTCCTTCCTTTCCTTACTGTTCTAAAGCTTTTTAATAAACTTCCACTCCTGCTCTGAAACATTCCTCCATCTTTTTCCTGCCTTATGCCCCCCTTGTTGAATTCTTTCTTCTGAGAATGCAAGAATTGAGGTTGCTGCAGATCCATATGGATTTGCCGCCAGTAACTTGGATACCTTCCACCAGTGACATATTTGGTGCCACATGATTCAGATACCTTCCTTAGTGGTAAGAGATCTCTATGCCTCACCTTCTTTGGCTGGAGGCATCTGGCCCCCGTGCGTGGTTTTTTTCTCCTCTCTCTCTCTAATTAAAAATAAAGATTCGCCAAAGTAAAGTATCTTATTTCAAATTCATAGAGCAAGGACAGAGCAAGGATTTTTAAATCAAAATGAATCTCTCTCCAGTTCCCCTGGCTTTTGCACAAAGAACCAGACAAAAGAAGGCTACAGGCAGTCCAGGCGCAGTGGCTCAAGCTGGTAATCCCAGCACTTTGGGAGGCTGAGGTGAGCAGATGGCCTGAGCTCAGGAGTTGGAGACCAGCCTCACCAACATGGCGAAAACCATCTCTACTAAAATTAGCTGGGTGTGGTGGTGCACACCTGTAATCCCAGCTACTTGGGAGGCTGAGGTAGGAGAATCGCTTGAACCTGGGAGGCTGAGGTTGCAGTGAGTCGAGACTGTGCCACTGAACTCCAGCCTGGGAGACAGAGCGAGACTCCATCTCAAACAGAAACAAAAAACAAAACAAACAAAAAAAAGTGGCTGCAGGCAAGAGGAGCCAGTTTTCACAACACCCCCACCATGGACTCACCACCCTTGTCCCCTATACAGGAAAGACTTAACACAGCAGGCCTGGGTTGCTCAAACCCTGCACATTCCCAAGAAAGTCCCACTTTAGTGATGGGCCTTGGTTAGTTTCCAGTGATTTAAGCACTTAGAATGTTCCCATTGATTAGAGGGCTTTTCATGCTTTGAGTGGGAGGAGTGTCTTGAACCATACAAACAAGATTGTGTATATAGTGCATGCAAGCGGTGTGCATTGTGGTAAACACTTTTTGTTTCCTTCTAAGAGTCTAGAGATTCAAAAATCATGTTTGATTATGTGCCTTTGTGTCTGCCCTCCAATAAAAACTCTGTACTCCAAGGTTTGAGTGAACTTTCCCAATTGACAATACTTTGGATATATTATTACAACTCATTGCCAGAGGTATTAAGTGCACCCACTGGGAGGACACACTTGGAAGTGTGCCTGGTTTCCCTTGCACATTGGAAGCTTGTGTCTACTTTCCCTTGCACCCTTGCACTTTGCCCATCCATCTTTTTCCCTGTGCTGATTTTGTTTGTGTCCTTTCACTATCACAAACCGTAAGTATGAGTAGTATAACAACTTCTGAGTCCTGTGAGTCTTACCAAATCATTGAATGTGGGCATGGTCTTGGGGACCACTGACACATCCCTCTTCCTTCTAAGAGGCTGCTCTGTTATCTCAAAGCCTAGTGGGGAAGATGTTTCCCACCTCATCAAGCCATCTGTCTTAGTCCATTTTGTGTTGCTATGAAGAAGTATCTGAGGCTGGGTAATATATAAAGAAAAATGTTTATTTGGCTCACAATTCTGATGTCTGGAAAAGTTCAAGTTTTGGCATCTGCATCTGGCAAGGGCCATGGACTGCTTATACTCATGGTAGAAGGTAAAAGGGAGCTGGTGTGTGCAGGCATCACATGGTGGGAGAGGAAGCAAGAGAGCGAGAGAGGCAAGAGGTGCCAGGCTTTTTTAACAACCAGCTCTTCTGGAAACAAAGAGAGTGAGACCTCACTTATCTCTTCCCTCAACTAGGGTATTAATCTATTCATGAAGGATCTGTTCCCATGATCTAAATACCTCCCATGAGGCCCCACCTCCAACACTGGGGATCAAATTTTAACATGAGGATTGGAATAGTCAAATATACAAATCATAGCACCATCTAACTTTTTTTCTACATGGTTGATCTTCAGATACAAAATCACATCTCCTACAGGCTTCTCTATATTTTCCCCAATCTTTTTTCTCCAAGATCAAAATTCTCAGATGCTTTGATATCATCATATTCAGCTACTTCAACATACTATGGTCATCCTCTCTTAAATATGTTCAAGTATGCCTGGGCTCTTGTCCAAGTGATTAATTCCAATACTCCCAGATGCGTTCCAACCTGCACAGAATGGAACTTGGTCAACACCAACCTCTAGGAATGAAGCCTGAAATCTTATCTCAGCTATTTTTGTAGACACTTTTAATTTTCCATTTATTAAATAATAACATACTTGAGCTGTTTTTTATTTTTCCTTATTCTGTGCTAAAGATTCACAATCTGTTTTTTTCAAAGTTATTTTCAAGCCACCTGAGCAAAGCCTGCAACTTTCATACAATCATCATTCTTCTTGGGAGAGTGGATTCATAATTCCCATCTGTCAATATCTTTTGGATCCTGACGAGTTGATATGAGACAAGATTGTAAATGTTCAAACAGTTTTTATCAGACAACTAAGGGTAAACATGAAATTCTCCCCAAAGAGCTAGAAAGAAAAAAAAAATTTACAGAGTAGCAGTGGTTGTTTCTGATCCTAACTTCAACTGACATTGAGCTAAAATATACTTTGGTCGGTGATATTTGTGAGCATCTAGGCCCCGGGTGCTTTTGCTTTGCCTCTAAACAAAGACATAACCCTTCTTTTCTGAGATGAACTCAGATTGGCACTGCTTATGTTTGTTCAAGCTTTACCCCTTCCAGCCTGGCTTGCTGTCCTCCCGGCAACTGGAGGACAATCCCCGCACAGCATTTCCTGCTTGGCTTCTGGTATTCAGTCCCTAAGGTCCCAGAGGTCAAAAGGTACTTCTCATTGCACTGCAAAGTTTTCTTTCCTGGTTTCAGGCTATCTTGTATTTGGTTTTGGATATGTCTTCAATCCTTTCCTAGTGGACCTTATGACTTTGTCGTTATTCTAGCTGTCAGGAAGCTATTTAAAACCTACCTCATTCTGCTGAGATGCTTGTGATCTAAGTCTCAGATGATATGAAAGCTCCTGATATCTCATGTCCTTGCACGCAACTCATTGATAATCATGTCAGGGCAAAAGAGCCTGAAATCTAAAACTTCCAGCACTAGTGTGTTGGTCCATTCTGGACATCCTTTAGACCAATCGTTTAGAGAGCTGTTAGTTTGCTTAATTTAGCCCATCTTTTCTCACCTTACCTTGTATAATTCATAATTTCAAAGCAGGAGAAGATCAGTAAAGCCAGGGAAACCTATTTTAAGCTTTAGATGGGAAAACAGCGACCCAATAAGAGTAAAACTAAGCCAAAAATGTTCCAGTATGACTTCAATAAAAATGTGTGTTCTGCTTCAGTAGATGTGTGAGCTGGGAAGAGAGAATAGCATTTAAATGCTATGGGAGACAGAAGGGATGATTGGGAGGCATGGTGAAAGAAAGGTCTCAGAATATGGGATGAGACAAAGAAATAAAAGTGTTCCAAAACACCACAAATTGCATTATTTTAAATATTCTTAGAGAGACACAGATAAAGAATAGAAGTCGTTTTTAGTAAGTTTTTGTGATTGGATTGTACTTCTTTAAATAAGACACTACTATGGCACAAACCAAGTAAGTCATGTACTCAATGAACTTATTATATTATAGGACATGCATGCACGAAATCCACAATGGAAACCATTATAGCAATGTGCACAGAATTTAATGTGGGGATTCACAGAATCTTGACTAACTTGGCCAGTTGATTCAGCTCTATGGCCTCGTCTTCCCCAGTGAGAAAACAAAGGGTGTGCAGAAGAAATCTAAAATCAATTCTGCCACCATTCTATGTGCTTATCAGATGGTGTATTTTATCTGCTACAGATAACATTGTATGTATAGGTAAAAGGAACAGACTTTTGGAGAAATGTATTTATATTTTCTTTGAATCCTTTTGTTTAGTCACACTGAAGGGTAAAAGTGTGCATATGGAGTGGGGATAGTGTGATGATGATAGTGACAGGAGACAGACAAATTCCAAGGCAGACAAGGAGAGGTGAGGCCCGACCTTCAAGCCAAAGATGGTTTAAACCTGAAAACTGAGCTTATCTGGTTCCAGATAGAGTCCACGACTGGAGCGAGAACTTCTATCCCCATGTTACCCTCTCTCTCAATTGTTTCCTTCTGGATAATGCCTTTTTACCAATTGAATGGTGCTTTTGCCAAGCCCACCGATGGATCAATCAGCACACTCTCCCCCATTCTAGGTCCACAAAAACCCCAGACTCAGCCTCACAGATGGCAACCTGCTGTCAGGTTCTCCTCTCACAGGTGAAAGCTTTCCGTCTGTCACTTGATAAAATTCTTCTCTGCCTTATTCACTCGCTAGTGTCCGTGTACCTTATTCCTCTCAGTCACGGGACAAGAACCTGAAACTCACTGAGAAGCAGGTGGTGGGAATGAAAGAGCTGTGATGCTCCTGGCCAGCTCACCGAGCTGCGAGCAATGGGAATAAAAGAGCTGTAACACGCTCCTGCTTGCCAGACTACAGGAGAAAGAGAGCTGTAACATGCTCTTGCTTGCCAGGCTACAGGGGTGAAGAGCTGCCACATTTCTTCAGGGCTTGGACCTCGGGGCTCCCTGAGCAAGAGCTATAACACCTCTAGGGGCTCCGTGATTGCTGGCATCTCTGAGTTTTCAGGTGCCACTGTGTTTGCCTCATCTAGATGCTGGTACTAACATGGAAGCCATTCGTGGCATGCCTGGGAGTCATGTAAAGACAGCAATGGGAAAACTCATGTTGCCCAGTTATCTACCAAATATGGATTTCAGGGCAATTGAAGATTCAAAGTATTGGAAGGGACAGTTCATCAGTGAAATATAGCATTTACAGTGTTGGAAATACCTTTCTCTTCTCAGTAAAATATCTCAAAGAGTATAATGATCCAAGGAGACATTTCAAAAGACAATCATACACAGATTGATTTCAAAAAGTCTGCAAATTACCTCATCGTCCTGATTTTAACCTATTTTGCATAATATGTATAAAATAATGCATGGTTCCTCAGATCAAGTGTCTCTTGCACCCCCATACCCTTTTATTTGAATCTGTTGGCTCAATAGAAATGATAATTGAGTGTAATTAAAACTTTATGGGTCTCCTTCAGCAGTGTTATTATGGGATCACTGCCTTATGTTTTGAATGAATTTGTAATTGATTATTTAAATAAGATTATGTTTAAAAGTGATATGGTTTGGCTGTGTCCCCACTCAAATCTCACCTTGAATTGTAATAATCCCTATGTGTCAAGGGTGGGGCAAAGTGGAGATAATTGAATTATGAGAGTAGTTTCTCCCATACTGTTCTTGGGGTAGTCTCACAATATCTGGTGGTTTTATAAATCGGAGTTCTCCTGCAGAAGCTCTTGCCTGCCACCATGTAAGACGTGCCTTTCTCCTGCTTTGCCTTCTGACATAATTTTGAGGCCTCCCCAGCCATATGGAACTGAGTCCACGAAACCTCTTTTTCTTTATAAATTACCCAGTCTCTGTTATGTCTTTATTAGTAGCATGAGAACAGACTAATACAAAAAGCCATATGTTAACTTCATCAGCAAATAACCTTGCCTTCTTTGGAGTAGCTTGGTTGAGAACTCCAATCATATCCAAAACTGCTTTGGTAGAAAACTCTTTCACGCTTTTTGACTTCATATCCTCTACCTTATTTTTTTATTGTAGTAAAATGCACATAACATAACCATCTTAAGCATTTTTAAGTGAGTTCAGTGGCACTAAGGATATTCGCATTATTGTGCAAGCATCACCACCATCCTTTTCCAGAACTTTTCTCATCTTGCAAAACTGAAACTCTGCATCTGTTAAACCATAACTCTTCATTCCTCTCTCCCCCCAGTCCCTGGCAATGGCCATCCACTTGCTGTCTCTATGGATTTGACTACTCTAGGTGCCTCATATAAGTGAAATCATACAAAGATACAGTTACTTTGTAACTGCTGGTTACAAAGTACCTCAGCATTTGCTTGTCTGTAAAGGATTTTATTTCTCCTTCATGTATGAAGCTTAGTTTGGCTGGATATGAAATTCTGGGTTGAAAATTCATTTCTTTAAGAAAAGAAAATAATTTTCTTAATTATTTCTTGTCTTCTACTAGATTTTGGATTAATTTGCTCTTGCCTCTCAAGCCCTTTTAATTGTGGTGTTAGGGTGTCGATTTCAGATCTTTCCCACTTTCTAATGTGGGCATTTAGTGCTATAAATTTTCTGCTTAATACTACTTTAGCTACGTCCCAGAGATTCTGGTGTGTTGTCTCCTTGTTCTCATTGGTTTCAAATAACTTCTTGATTTTTGCCTTAATTTCATTATTTTCATTATTACGTAGGAGTCATTCAGGAGCAGGTTGTTCAATTTCCATGAAATTGTGCGGTTTTCAGTGAGTTTCTTAATCCTGAGTTCTAATTTGATTGTACTGTAGTCTGAGAGACTATTTGTTATGACTTCAGATCTTTTGCATTTGCTAAGGAGTGTTTTACTTCCAATTATGTGGTCGATTTTAGAATAAGTGCCATGTGGCACTGAGAAGATGTATATTCTGTTGATTTGGGGTGGAGAGTTCTGTAAACATCTACTAGGTCCACTTGATGCAGAGCTAAGTTCAGGTCCTGAATATCCTTGTTAATTTCTGTCTCATTGACCTGTCTAATACTGAAAGTGGGGTGTTAAAATCACCCACTATTATTGCGTGGGAGTCTAAGTCTCTTTGTAGGTCTCTAAGAACTCATTTTATGAATCTGGGTGCTCCTGTATTGGATGCATATATATTTAGAATAGTTAGCTCTTCTTGTTGCATTGTTCCCTTTACCATTATGTAATTCCCTAATGAAGGCACAATTCTTAAGAAAATGAAACCTGCAAATTCGATATCCCATGTTTTCCTAGAATCATTCATTTCCAGGATGTTTTTGTAGATTTGACAGTGCCTGGGAGGGATAGGGGGAAATGGCTCACTCTCCTTAAATTATTAATTCAACTTATTCCGAGGAAGCTAATGTTCTTGACAAAAATTTAAGATCAAATTATTGGGAACTGGATACAGCCCTTATTTCAATATGGTGGAGTGGAAGCACAGGGGCTTGGTAGGTTGGCAGGAATTGATTTGAAGACAATATCCATCCTCATCACATGAATAATCACATGTGACCTTCAGCAAATTACATTTCTTAGGGTCTACATGAAGGACTGACTTGGGTCCTTCATCTAGAACACACATATATCTGTATTATAGCACCTGGGCTTTTATGGAAATTAAATGAAATGATGAAGATTAATTGCTCTGTCCACCATTGAGATATTCAAATATGATACTGGATGGAAAGCTTTTGCCCAAGGGTGTACAGACTATGACTTGTGAGCCAAATCACTCATAATACCTGTTTTAACAAAATGTGGGCATATTTACAAATAACAATTTTGTGGGGGACACAACTACAACCATTTGGCTTTTGTACCATTTATAGTGTCTTCCTGCCATAATAGTACAGAAAATGTATGGCCCAAAGAGGCATCAGAAGGTATTTTAAATTGGGGGGAAAACACTGAAATACTTGATGTCTGTCAGATATCAGCAAACACCATGATAGAGATTGTTCTGAGTTGCAACATTAAATCATGCTCCATCCTTTTCAGTAGTGCCACATCTTTGCAAAACTGAGTTTTGGGCTCTTGGTGGGATAAAAAAATCACATACTGTTTGAACAAATCAGTGGGTAATAGGGAATGAGGATGGGTGATATGATTTGGCTGTGTCCCCACCCAAATCTCATCTTGAATTGTAGTTCCCACAATCCCCATGTGTCATGGGAGGGACCTGTGGTGGAGGGGAGGTAATTGAATCATGGGGACAATTACCTCCATTCTGTTCTCATGATAGTGAGTAAGTTCTCATGAGATCTGATAGTTTTAAAAGGGGCTTTTCCCTTGCTTTGCTCTGCACTTCTTGCTGCTGCCATGTGAAGAAGGGCATGTTTCCTTCCCCTTCTGCGAGGATTGTAAGTTTCCTGAGGCCTCCCCAGCTCTGCGAAACTGTGAGTCAACTAAACCTCTTTCCTTCATAAATTACCCAGTCTCAGGTATGACTTTATTAGCAGCATGAGAACAAACTAATACAGCGGGTGAGTCTAATCTAATTTCAAGTTTTGTGAAATTGTATGGTACCAACAAGCATGCACATCCCATTCATTTGTCAATAGTTATGGTTATTCAAGAATGAAATATAAATATACTTCTTTGCTTTCAAATTAATAGACATGATTTTAAAATTGTTCTACTAAAATATTAGCACATAAATTTCTTGTAACTTATTTGGGCTAATAAACAGAAATTTTAGGTCTTTCTTTTGGCCTAGAGGAAGTAGGAAAAAAATTACTCAGACACTAAAGAAACTATGAGCTCACAAAGTCTGGGAAGTTCTGCCATAGTTGGTACACAGTTGCACAGAAGCAGGCAAGCTAACCTTGGCTGCCCTCTCTTACTGAGCCGTCTGCATTCAAGGTACTTTTCTGAGTGTCAATATAAAACCCAGTTGGTTTTCAATTGACCAAGAAGACTGTTGACTTGATGGTGCTATGTACATAGGTTTACGAAAAAAAATTGCCTTTCTGGAAATGCTACACTGACCTTAAGAAAATACTCCAGTGGTTGGGGAAGGTGGCTTGTGCCTGTAATGCCAGTGCTTTGGGAGGCTGAGGTCGGTGGATCACTTGAGCCCAGGAGTTCAAGACCAGACTGGGCAACATAGTGAGACCCCATCTCTACAAAAACATTTAAAAATTGGCAGGGCATGGTGGTGCACATCTGTAGTCCCAGCCATGTGAGGGTAGGCTGAGGCAGGAGGATGTCTTGATCCCAGGAGTTCCAGGCCGCAGTGAGCTATTATCACACCACTGCACTCCAGCCTGGGCAACAGAGCAAGACCCTGACTCTAAAAAAATAAAAAGAAACAAAAAATAAAGAAAATACTCTAATGAATACAATTCCTGGCACCATGGCAGTGAGAAAGGATGATTTGGGGGAATTATATCTTCCACAAGTCTCTAGTTTCATCGTCCAGTAATTTACCCACCAAGACTTTGTCAAGGGTCTGTCAGATATGGAATCTGATCTCATTTTATTTCTCTTGCAAATGTTGCATCTGTATATTTTCTTTCAACCCTTCCCATTAGCTGCACAGTCTTCACTTTTATTTAGCCACTAGGAAAAGCTGATGATTTAGAGCCATTGTTCTTTCCTCTTCGAAGGCCACAGCTGCTGGTGTGAAGCTTGGAGATGCTGAGTCACAAAATAATCTTCAGTGGATATAATGCAGGGTTATCCTCCCAAGTAAATACATTTGGGACTACATATAGTTATCTTCCTTTGTTCAAAGCTAATGGATTTTCACTTTTCTCCTCCTCTGTTGATTATCATTTTAACCTCTTCATTTCTAATTTTCTATATTATTATTATTAGGCTGGTCTGGAGACCCTTACAGACGATACCTGACACATACCCATATACTAATCATCATTACTTTCCTTTGGAAAGATAATCAAGGTTATTTTCGTTCAGAGTGCATTTTGTGGTTCAGTGACTCTGGCCTACTTACAGTCTCTGAATTTCCTATTCAAGAGATGAGAATAATACTAATAATTTCACTGACAAAAAGTCCTGCATTGATACAGCTTTCTCTATTTTTATATTTATATGGAGAGGGATGTTTTATCTCGGGTCTACATGGTACTGCAAGTAAAATATTACCCAAGTCTATTCATGCTTTGGAAAACAAATATACATTAAAATTAAGTAGAAAAGTAATGATTTCTTCTCCTGAAATATGTTTGTCAAATATAGAACTATTCAATAATAGTGGCCAGACATCTCCCAAGAGGAACATTGAGTTTGTCAATCGTGATCCAAAGAATCAGGAATGACAGAGAATTCCTGCTAGCTATGGAAGTAATGATCACAATGTTCAGTTTCCAGGAGACCGTGGACCATGTGTCCATGCTGCTTGGATGGAAGTACAGTGACCTCATCTAGCCTCCTGTGCTGAACACAGTGGTTATGATTTTTTTCATGGTCATGCTTGCTAGACCTGTCTCTGAAGTATTCTCATTGGATGGGACCATTAGCAGGCTAGTGTTAAGCATGGGACCAATGGCAGGCTAGTATTTTTAGCAAACTCACTTTTAAGTCTCTAGGTTGTGATCAAAACGCACAACCAGTCCATATTGTCCATATTGGGATTCTGACCCTAGAGCAGCTCCCAAGTTCACATTCTGCAAGTCTGACAGGCCATCTTGAAGATCACCTGAGCATTTTCCTGAATACTGGACACTGGTCCATCTCTGATCTTGTGATTCAAATCTGAAAACTAGATTTCACCTTCTTCCTGATACTAGCTTCCCTCTTTGTGGTTCTTACTCTTCCTCTTGACTTGTGTCCCTCTTTGGTAACCTTTCCAAGGTTTAGTCCTTTTATATTGAAGACATGGTCTTTGTGACGGTTACTTTCACATGTCAACTTGACGGGCTGAAGAGATGCTCAGAGAACTGGTAAAATATTATCTCTGGGTGTATCTTTGAGGGTATTTCCAGAAGGAATTAGCATTTGAATTCATAGACTGAGTAAAGATCACCTTCATCAGTGCAGGCAGGCATCATCTAATCTGTTGAGGGTCTGAATGGAACAAAAGGTCGAGGGAGGGAGAATTCGCTCTCTGTTTGAGCTGGGACATCCAGATTCTCTTGCAGTTGGACAACAGTGACTCTTGTTCTCAGACCTTTGGACTTCAGCTGACTTGCTTCAGCTGGAGCAAGTCTGCAGCTTGCAGACAGCAGATAGTCGGGCTTTTTGGCCTCCAAAACTTCATGAGCCAATTCCCACAGTAGATAGCTAGATATAAATATGGATATAGTTATATAGATATATAGGTTTAGATATGAATATAGATATAGCTATAGATATGGATATAGATATATAGACATGGATATAGATATATAGATATAGGTATAGATATGGATATAGATATATAGATATGGATATAGATATAGGTATAGATATGGATATAGATATATAAATATAGGTATAGATGTGAATATGGATATATAGGTATAGGTATAGATACAGATCAGTATATATATGTATCAATATAGGTATAGATATAGAGATAGACGTCAATGCAGATTTCGATATAGCTATAGATTTTCTATTGGTTTTGTTTCTCTGGAGAACCCTGATGAATACAGCCTTCCTCTCCGAGGCTTCTGATCACATTTTCCAGGACTGATGTAATTTTCTTGGATGACGACATGGTTGTTAAGACTCTTTACCAATTGTGAAGGCTCTAAATTTGCTCTATCAATTATCACCTATCCCTCAGTTACTGGGCACACCATTTACCGACCCATTGGATCTAACCTCTTAGACTCCGGGTTATATGTCCTTGAAGCTCCCTGCTCAGCTTGGTCCATTTTGTGTTGCTCTCTGACCATGGTCTAGCCATCACACAAACTTCTGGAGAAACTCTGGAGAGTATGGCATTAGCTGGGAGCTTCCCATCCTACAGTTAATTGGCCTAGTTAATTTTGCTTGGATAGGATGCCAATACTTGGACACCACATAGACAACTAATCATTTCTTTAATTTTGATGGTTGTGCCACAGGGTTTAGTGCCATTCTCACCTCTACAATTTAATCCCTTGGACTCTGGTTTATGTGGAAAGAATTTCTTGGTCCAAGTGATCACTGCAATGGCTACCTCACTGCTGAAAATATTTGCCCATGTGTTAAGCCCACTGGTGGGTAAATTTTCTGGAGTGTTTCATGCTGCAAATCTAATCAACAATCTATACAATCTTGTGAAATTTAATTGAGAAACTTCCCATGCTGACCCTTTTTCACCTACTAGAATATATAATTCGCATCTTCTCTCAGGTCAAAAGTGAAAACTAGGGTCATTATCATCCCACTCCCCAAGCCTAACTCTAATTAAAATATCGAGCTTGCTTTAGTTTTCCTGTGCATTTTGCATTTAGATAGACACAGCATGAAGCATCTTTATGATAGCAGAAGTAATAGGTTTTAGAGAAAAAGATAAGCTTTCTCCATTCACTTGTTATTTTGGATTTGTGTTCTAACAAAATGGGAATACACACACATTTGATTAAGTTAAACTGATAAGTATGTTGTGGTAATTGCCTCAAAATGAATGTAGATAAGTTAAAAAAGAAAGAATATCCCAAAGTAAACGGGATGTTAAACATGGGCTCTTTGGTCTTGAACAAACCAGATATTTATCTGCTGCCAACAACAAAGTTAGAGAAGTCACACTTACTCTTTTTCCCTATGGTAGGGAGAAAAAAGGAATTGCTACCTATTACAAATATATGACAGGATGTAAGTATATAAATGCTTATATTTTATATATTAGCTAAATATATAACTTCCGATTAAATGTTACAAAGAACAGATAGTACTTAAATAAGTATTTGCCTAGGTAAGTGATTCTCAACAGAGGGAGTGATTTGGTCCTCAACAGGAGACATTTGACAACATCTAGAGATATTTTGGTTTCCACAACTGGGTGGGGAGGGGAAGAGGGAAGCAGCTAATGTCTAGTGGGAAGAGACCAGGGATGCTGCTAAACATTCTTCTGTGCATAGTATAGCTCCCCCACAACCCAAAAATGCACAGCCTCAAATATCAGTAGTGCAAAGGTTGAGAATTTCTGGTGTAAATAAACTGAAAATAGGTATTTTCAGTTCTGATGTTAGGTATTCACTGTATTTATCTGGCATGATGCTTTGAATCTTTATTTAAATTGTCTCATTTGATTTTCACAACTTTCTTGTGAAGTTGTGCCCATTTTTGAGATGAGAAATTGAAGAACAGTAAGTTCAGTGACCTATTCACATTAGCTAAAAAAAACAAGACACCCACCATTCACAGCAAGATATAGCTGGTTCCAATGGCATCACGTATAATATCCATGGAAGCTTTTCATTCCTTTTATAGAAACTACCTAGCTTCATATTAGCAAACAGATTGGATTAGTGCTGCAATTCTCATTTTATAATTAAAGAAATTAATGGAGAAGGTTAATCATTGTCCGGGGTTATCACTAGTAGATATTGGAGTCAGTATGCAAGATTATTCTTCTGACTCCAAATCTAGAGCTCTTAAACAAAATATAATTTTATGTCCACACTGTCTAGATAAATCACTGTTGTAGGCAGAATCGTGGTCCGCAAAGATGTTGATATCCTAATCAACAGAACCTGCAAATGTATTCTATGAAATGACAAAGGGAAATTAAAATTGCATTTGGGATTAAGGTTTGTATTAAGTCTGGAATTAAGAATGACTTTGAGATAAGATTACCTCAAATTGTATGCATGGGCCCACTGTTATCACTTGGCATTGAAAACCCTGTCCCATATTTGGGACACACCAGCCATTCTTGTTTTCATGGTAACAGAAAACAAGTAACCTCTTATTACAGAAAACAAATCACCATGTTTGACATGCCAAATGGCATGGGACTCGGTGGCCAGACACCTCCCAAGAGGACATTGAGATTGTCAATGGTGATCCAAAGAATCAGGAAAGACAGAGAATTCCTGCTAGCTAAGGAAGTGATGATTGCAACGCTCAGTTTCCAGGGCCAGTGGGCCATGTATCCATGCTGCTTGGATGGAAGTACAGCAGCTTCACCCAGCCTCCTGTGCTGAACACCATGGTTATAATTTTCTTCATGGTCATGCCTGCTGGACCTGTCTTCCAAATGTTCCCATTATTTCCACCCACACTCCAAGCTTGTTTCTCCAGTTTTCCTGGTGATGATGTGAGATGCTCACTATCTTTTCAATATACTCCTTTAACATGCCATCAGCCCACATTAGTTCCTTCTCCTTTTATGTATGTATGTATGCATGTATGTATGAATGAATACCAAGTACTCAAAAAGGACAGCACCAGATACATTAGCTCAGCAGAGATACTTAGTTGGTCAGAAGTCCCAGGACATATATAGGATCTTGACAGCCATGTATAGACTGGGAGAATGCAGAAGCAGACAACATCCACAGAGAGAGAAAAGGGAAGCAAAAGTGAAGAGAGAAAAAAAGGTAAAACTTCATGGGCCTCTTAAAGAGAGTCAAGAGGGGGTCATGGAACATAACTACCTGCTCCACTATCCTTGACAACTTACGGGTTCAAGACTTCATCCTCCCATGAGGTTCTGTTGTTCTTCCTGTCCTCAAATCCCTAAATATCATAGAGGAAAAGTTTGGCCAAAGAATGCTTAGAGGAATATCTTTTACTTGCCGGCAAGCATGTCTTAACTAAGACTTCTACTGTGAGCCTGTGGGTCTGCTAGTTCCTACTGGAGATGCAAATGATTACCATTTGTGATGCCTCTTCTCCACGCTCCATGACTCATGGGTGGCAGCAACTCCACCACAGAACGAAAGGTGGTGACGATATATAACACTTAAGGAGGTATGTAAGAGGTAACAAGTTGAACATTCCAAGGTGCAAAACAAGACATGTTAATGATCACACAAAGTGAAAAACACTTGGAAGTTCAAGAAATAAAAAGATTTGAGTTTTTATGCAATTCTTAAGAAGAGATGAAGAAGGAATCAACATTTCCACTGAGAAGCAGATGTTGGGAGCTATGCTATGTTCGATGACAAGAAATGGAAACCATAAACATTTATCTTACTACTAGAAATTAATGGGATTTTTTTTAGCTCAAGATGTCGAGTTAAAAAAAATATGATTCCCTTAGAATAAAAGGCTTTTCAAGAAGTTGTGGTTCACAGAACACACTGATAATGAAATTAACTAATTAATTATAAGAGGTGAGAGGTAAATGTAGAGAGAATCAAGACTAAATATGAAGAATACTTGAATATACTCAGCTTTTCTATCTTAGTTACGCTTTAATTGGCAACTAGAATTAAAAACCATGATATTTTAGAAAGGGACATTGGTAAATTCTACACTTTTGCAAATGTACAAAGTGGGAAGTACTGGCCTACTGAAAGGGCCATTTTCTAGTTTTGTTTTCCTCCCACCAAATTATCTAATCAACTGAATTATCTAATTGGCAGGCATCTAATGCACAGGGAGTCCTGTGCACCTGGGATGTTTAGCCACATCCCCGGCTTTTACCCATTAGATGCCAGTAGCATCCTTCTCCCAGCTGTGACAACCAAAAATGTCTCCCTATGTTGCCAAATGTCCCCTGGAGGAAGACTTGCCTCCAGTTGAGAAGAGTTGCTCTGATTAATGTCTGTCTTGGTAGTCTAAAACAAATGCTTGCCAACCCTTAAAAAATATGTTCAGAGACTACACCTTTTTGGATCTTTCTTTCTGATTCTGGTGTCTAACCATGAACTGTATTTACAAGCCACCAGCAATTCATCAAATGACTAAATTAATTATGTTAAAATACAGTAAATTCTATTGTCTGTACATTCTGTTTAGTCAGTCCAATTAGTTACAGCTATGGAGTTGTGAAATTATTTTATTCAAATTATTCTCTCAATCTTCCGTGCTGGTAGAGAATTATTGACAAGACTCACTGGGTATGGAAACTTACTGCTCTGTGCCAGCGGTGATGAAAATACCTACCAGGAGGAGATATTGCCTATGGTGATGGTGCTTAAGTTGCTGAAGAGCCAGTCTCAGCAATGCAGGAAGTTGCTGGATCTTAGTTTGTGAAAGGGAAAGGAGTTCATACAAAGTGAGTGTTGTCAATACCTTCAGCACTAGTCATGGGAGCTAAGGTGAGTTTTAGGTATCATATCCTCAAGAATTCCCCATCAGTAGTGTCTGAGCCTTTGTTCCCCTTCTCTATTGTCCACCCCTATTCCCAACACTTCTAGTATGTTGGTCCCAGTGTCTTCCCACCATGAATTCTGAAAAAGCAGCCTGTTGCCCGCTCCTTGCTAAAGCTTACTGTGACCCAGATAAGGAGCAGGAAAAGAGCTTCCCCTTCCTCTCAGTCTAATTTTCCAAAAAGAAATGTGGCTGGCACCATCCTGTGCCCAAATAGTAAAACCTCAAGTTTTAGATAGATCTTTCTTTCTGATGTGCTGTACCTATTTCAGAAAGACTTCATGCATTTCAAAAAAAGAATATATCTAAAACAGCAGCATGCCCATGAAAAAGAAATGACAATTACATCCATAATATTTTCTTAGCACAGTATTTCAAAAGGCAATTCTGGGTATGAGACTTATTTTTGTAACCTATTTCCCAGCTTTTTCTTGAATCCAAAATTTATGGGATAATCTAAAGTTTTAGGATTTGAAAAATAACTACAGTAATCTCTTCATTTTCTATAGGCTTTCTTGTTTTGAACTACATTGAATATAAATAAGTTTTATGGCCCCAAACTTCAGGTAGGTTTTAAAAGTCATTTAAGGATATACTTCAGTTATATTTGGGATCAAATCTTGATAAACAGCCTACTCTGTCTATCCTCTCTTGATAATCCACTACTTTATGAGGTTGGGCTGTGGCTACTGAATAAGAGTAAGAACAGACATCAAGGACCATGGTCAGAAGTGAAAATGTGCAATCATTGTTATAAGATACGATGCTGGGCAAGCAGCATGTTGATGTGTCTCCAGACAAGATAAACATGGCTATGTGCCAATGAACAAGTAAGCAAGGAGATGGAACTTAATGATCACACCCTGATTATAAAGCCTGAAAAGGTGGTAGTTTAGGGAGTCTGCAATTTCAGACATATACATTTTAATTCACTTTTATAAGTATTATGCCATGAATGTCTGCTTTTTAGCTCTTCCATGCTACTGAGGATTGGCTTACTATGTTATGAAAGGGGAGGAACTTATAAAAGTGATCTGTGTGGCCTCTACAGATCACTCTCAGATCTAGTATTCTAGCCCTAACCAAACTCCCATGTGAATCAGAAATGTATCCCCACCTGTCTGCTGGGGAGTTACACCTGAATGTCTTACTGCTGTTGACATCTCAGTGTGCCCATTGCTAAACTCTCTTTTCCCCAAACGCTCCCTGGGTGTGACTTTCCTGTTTCCTCTAATGACATCATTGATTTCCAAACTCTTGGATCAGGAATCTTAAAGATCTTTTCTCTAGGCCCTTATATCTGATAGGATTCCAAGTGAATTTATTTTTCTTTTTCATTTTATTTTTTCAGCTTTGCCTCTATTAATTACCATTCTACCAACACCAACCAAAACCAAGCCATTGTTACTTGTCGTGCATGCTACCATTATAGCCTCCTAACTTATTTCCTCTTACCAGTTTTTTTCTTAATTCAGTTCCAAAAGAAATTTGTCTTATCTAACTCTTTTCCTACTTAATAATACCAAGAAATTCTCTGTAATTAAAATAACTAAAATTCCCTAGTAAGACAATAAAAGACACTATGATCAGCCTATCTTTACAATATCTTTCTCCATCTAGCCGAATCAACCACCATTCCCATTTTTTGACCAAAAAAAAAAAAAGCAATCTCCATGGATTCTTTACCTATAATATTCCATGCTTCTGAATCATTTGCTCATTGTGAGGAAATAGGTCTAATATGTTCAAATCCACTTCCACTAAACAGCTATATAGCACTGTGCACACAGGAAAAGACATGTAATATTTGTTGATTAAAGTCAGTTGGCTACCTGTGGGATTAATACAATGACTATAATATAATCTTCTACATATTTCCTGAGGCATAAATGTCATCCAGTGAACTTTATTTTTGTACTTTGTAATTTTTAGCTAAAGCATATGGAATTATCCTCTTGTCAAAATCAGAGATAAGAAAAAGCCTTAAAGAGATGATCTTCTACTAAAGAATATATAAGATTAGGTTTACAAATTTAATTGGTAGAATGCCCATTCCACAAATCAAGCATTAAGTACTTATTATAATTCCCACATTTTTAGAAGCACCTACTATGTGCAAAGCAAAGTGCCTTAAGGAGAAGGAATGTAATAAAGAGTTGAACCAATAAGTAAGAAATATGTTTTTTATATTTTGTGAAATTTTATAAGAAAATTTGAATGAGACAAAGAGTTAGAGAGTAATTTGCATGGTGGCTACTTTAAATAAGATAGGAAAAATGAGAAGGTTCTCAGAGACATCAATGCTGATACTGAGGATATGTTTATATAAGAAACATGTGAGGATTAGTGGGATTTATGCTTTAGACAAAAAAAGGGATAAGCAATAAACAGACCACTAGACAAAATATATGAAACAATTGCTTTCAGATGTTGTACAACGATCAAGACAGAAATGGGATCTCTTATGTGTATGAGTCTGACAATTGCCCTTTGCACCTGGACAAACATTCGAGGCTTTAAAAACAGAGGAAGGCAATCAATGAGTTGATAAAACAGAGATCAAAGTTCAGGGAAGTTGAGGTGGCAAGAGTTGCAGGACAGAGTTCTAGAAAGCATAAAACTTCATAAAGAAAGACCTCTAAAAATCTGCATAGAGGTTCTTTTAAGTGTTTTCTACAAATAAGGACATACATATAGTTGATGAAATTCTATCAGTCCGGGCAGAAATCTCCAGGGATCTGTAAGCGGAACAATTTCCAGAGCATACACAGGGTAATAAGGTGTGGAAGTTTAAATTGTTCAGAGTATAGAATTAAGAACTAGGGCCTTATTATTGACTGTGGTAGGACCACGTCTTAGTATTAAGGTTAAACTAAACCTAGGCTAATGGTTACTCTAGCAATGCCCTGACAAAGCTTAAAAACAACCCTTTAAAGCATCCATCCTATCTAGAAGTAACTTCGATTTACCTCAGGTGAGAATTTACTCCTAAAGGAAGATAACATTTAGACTCTAAAATAAATAACATGCATTATGTTTCACATCCAATTAAAAACTGTATAGAAAGGCCAAACATCAAGACAATGTAAAATATTTTCCATGATAAAAATAATAGAATCAGATTCAGAAATTAAAGTGACGGGATTAGCAGAAAAAGATTTTAAAACAGTTGTTATATTCAAAATGGTCAAGGATTTAAAAGAAAGCATGATTATAAATAAGGAAAAAATTGGAAGACTAAGAACTGAATATAAATACTTGAGATGAAAAATAAAATATCTGAAATAAAAATTCATTGCACAGGATTAATTGCAAGATGCAGAAGAAAAGGCATGTGAATTAGAAGACACAGTAATTGAAATTATTAAGCTGAGTCATAGAGACAAAAGCATGAAAGAAAGGAGTAATTAACTGTGGAACAATATCACATGGCCTGATAAAAGTTCAACTGTAATCCTGGAAGTAGAAAATGGTGAAATGGGACAGAAAAATATTTGGAAAATAATGATTGACAGTTTCCTACGTTTGATAAAAATTACAAATTTAAGATTGGATAAGGTCAACAAACTCCAAATTGAACAAAATATAATGAAATTACATCAAGTCAAATCCTTAGCAAATTGGCTAAACCTAGCAATATAGTGAAAAATCTTAAAGTGAGTTAGAGGAAAAAAGCACATTTTATGCAGAGGAATAAAGATAATCATCACTTAAGATATCTTGTCAGAAATCACCCAAGTCAGAAGACAGTAGATTAGCATGTTTGAAACATTAAAAGAAAAAAAATTAACTTGGAATTTTTTATCTAGCACAAAAATTATTCTAAAATGAATGTAAATATAAGAATTTTTTAGACAAACAAAACCAGAGAAAATTTATGGCCAATAGAAATCTTTTACAAAGAATATAAAAAGAATTTCTCCAAGCATTAAAAAAATGGCATCAGATGGAAGATGGATATGTGGAATCAAATAAGGGAATGAGGACTGCTAGTAATAGTATAACAATGTATATGGGTAAATTTTGAAACATATTCATTGGTATAAACAAGGTAATAAATCTAAGTTTCAACTTAACAACTTATGCAAAAATTGACTCTAAATGTGTCATAGACGGTCCTAAACCCCAAAGCTAAAAGTATAAGGAGAAAGCTGTGACCTCAAGTTATATAATGAGTTTTTAAGTGTGACTTGAAAAGCACAAATCATAAAAAAGATGATAGAGTGAATTTCAAATTTTAAATCTTCTGCTCTTCTAGAGACATCATTAAGAAAATGGAAAAAAAGACTGTAAGAGACAGAAATTCAATAAAATCTTAATTCAAAATGCATCAAGAACTCTTACAACTTATAATAATGCAAAAATCCAATTAAAATCATCAACGTATGTGAGCAGACATTTCGCCACACAATATACACAAATGGCAAATAAGCATACTAAGAAATACTCAACATGATTAGCATTAAGGGCTAAAACCTGGAAGTACATAACACTATACATCCATCAGAATAGCTAAAATAGAAAGACTGATAATATCAAGTGATGGTGAGAGTGTGAAGGAACTGGAGCTCAGATACATTTGTGGTGGGAAAGCGAAACTGTATAATTACTTTGGAAATTACTTGGAATCTAGCTTCAGTAATGTTGATTGTCTAACACAGATTTGGATATTTCTCTTGGAGAAATTATTCCTTGGATTAAGGACCATTTGGCAGAAAAATAGCTTCTTATTTGTAAGTTTTTACCTCCTCTGCCCTACTCACCATGGTATGCTTTCATGTAATTATCTCAGGCTGATTTGCGCTTGCACTAATTTGGAGAGGGGGCTAGGAGTTTCTATGGTAGCCTGACCAAAATCTGCATAAAATCATCCCTGGAACTCCTACCAGAGCTGTACCTTATGGAAAATACTTTTACGGATAATATCCTTGGATGCAAAATATAGGTGTCAATACTTGCTAACATAAGAAGCAGGAAGATTTACTCAAGGTCATTATGCAGCTGACCAAAATTTCAAACTGCTACTGACACGCTCTGTGTCATCTGCCCCCACTATAAAGTCCTGGATCAGAATATCCAAATGACCAATACTAGGTCATGGGCCTATGATTATCTAGGTCAGGGACAACCAGAATCTAACCTTGTTGCTTTGGTAACAAAAAGCAGAGCTTTACCTTCCCTTAAGACTCATCACTAACAATCTCCCCAAACCCAAAAAGGACCTCAGATATCCAGCCAGAAAATAATGACAGATGTCCATTACAAATAACCCATCATTCCAGCAATGAGTTGGGTACTTTCTTGTTTAAACCAAATATATGAATTAATTCATCATCAAAATATTATTTATAACTTTCTTTTCTAATTAAATTAAAAATATCAAAACATTGTATTCCTGTTGATATGGATTCCTCTGTCTGCCCACCCAAATCTCACCTCAAATTGGAATCCCCATAATCCCCACATGTCAAGGGCAGGACCAGGTAAGGTAACTGAATCATGGGGGCAGTTTCCCCCATGCTGTTCTCCTGATAGTGAGTGAGTCTCACAAGATCTGATTGTTTTGTAAGCGTCTGGCATTTCCCCTGCTTGCACTCACTCTGTCCTGATGCCCCGTGAAGAAGGTGCCTGCTTCTCCTTTGCCCTCTGCCATGATTATAAGTTTCCTGAGGCCTTCCCAGCCATGCGGAACTGTGAGTCAATTAAACCTCTTTCCTTTATAAATTACACAGTCTTGAGTATTTCTTCATAGCAGTGTGAGAACAGACTAATACACATGTTATCATATAAAATGAATCTAATATTTTTGAATAGGATCCTTTTGTTTAGAAATCATTAAGCTAGTTAGAGGAGCTTCCAGTAACTTAAAATTTCAATTGCAAAATTCCACAAGCTTCTTTAGTTGTTGTTAAATGAAAATGTGTATCTTCAGTTACATTGTTTGAAAGCTATAAGTAAAAGGGAAAATAAGAATAGAGGTTTCATTATGGCATTAAAGGATCTTAAAGCTGCAATGATGCATTTGCAAATCTAGCACTTCAAGTTCCAAATTGTATCTCAAAAGAGGAAAATAAATCCATAACCAGTGTTTCTTCATAAGCCCCAGTTAAGGTGGGTTTTAGTCTTCTGTTTTCTAAACTCATTCCTATTACAGATAACTTTAACACCACAGACATGTTGTATACACATTTTACACTGTGTAAGTAAAACACATATTATGTATATTTGTGCTTTATAAATAGAGGGAGGTCTGCCCTTCTCAAGAAAGAACCCTTTCTTTGTCCCTTGGGGATGATTTGTCTCCCTCTAAGAATGCTTTCTTTAGATCAGTACTGTCCAATAAAATTTGCTGGGATGTGGAAATATTCTCTAATATGCAATACCTGCTAGCCACGTATGGCTAGAGAATGGGTTTTTAAATTGTATTTAATTTTGATTGATTTAAACATTCATATATGGCTAGATGCTACCACACTGGACAGCACAGTTCTAGAGGGTTAAGGAAGAAAATGATTAAATATAAGTATATGAAGAAGAGTCCTCTGTAAAATCCCTATGGGTAGCTAGTGTGATTCCTGGAAAGGCACAGACTACAGTCATGGTTTTCAACCAAGGACATCTTTGTTCTCCACTCCCTCCACCCTGGGGATATCTGGCAACTCCTGAAGACATTTTGGCTTGTCGCAGTGGGAGGAGGTGCTTCAGGTGCCAACCGTATCCAGTGAGTAGAAAAACCAGGGATCTCAATAATAATTCCTGCACAGAATTATTCAGCTGCAGTCCCAACAGTTCAAGACTGAGAAACTCTGCAGTGGTGAAGATAGTCTAGCTGAACCCAAAGCTTGGAATTTAAGCCTCTCCAGACATTCCCTTCCATTTTGGCAAGCAACGGGGCTGAGAACCTGGCTTCTTGTCATTATCTTTAAAAATATATTGGAGCTGCAACGCTCAACCAAGGTGTATATTAAATCTGCCTCTTGAGACTTTTTGGAGTTCTGTCAAGCAAGAATACAAATAATACTTTGGATAGAATGTTTACTTTCCATTTCCCTTAGAGTATGAAAAAAACAGCTGATACAATGACTGTGTGTTTCTGAAAATCTTCAATGCTTTCCTCTCAAATTAAGGTGCAACAATAGCTCTCTTGAAGCTGGAAGGAGTGTCAGAAGTCTATTCAGCTTGGTTTCAGATTAAAAATATCATGAATATTATTTTTATGCCAGTTTGGAGAATGGTCTCAGAAGACGAGAACTGGTAAGACACTTTCTGAGGCTATGCATGAAAAATCTACTTTCTTCAGCTAGGCGTCTGATGAGGCTAACTGTGGAAATGTGATAGGGCAAGTTCACAAATATTTGCACTCCCGACCGAGAGAAATCTTAAAGGCACAGAAAAAAGGGGTCTAAGATCTCCTGGAGCAGTAAAGCAAAACCTGGAGATCATAATACAGTGGAGTGGATTAAATTACAAAGACCATTTTGCAACAATTCTGTTAGTGTCTGGATCTCTATTTTGTTTTTGTGCTATAAGCTTTGTCACTGTGAGCCATGCATGGCATAAAATATTTCATGAAAAGTAATAGAAGAAATATCACAGAAAGGAAAGTGATTATACAGAAGGTTGGGTTTCTGCTAGAGGAATCTTATAGTCTTACAGTGGATCTCCATTTTATATGGGGAGGGGTGTTTATTCATACCACTAGGGAATCTCAGAAACAAAATTTACATGGGGCCCAAATTAGTGTCAAATTCTTTCTTATTAATGAAATTTAGTTTCCTGGAAACTAAAATAAGCTACGAATAGAATTTAAGTCACAAAGGTGGTTAAATATTTTCAAAGAGAACGCATTTTCACTTATTAGTCACCTGGGTAGGTTTTCCTTTTCAACAGCACGGTGATCCTAAATATGATTAGAGCCCTCAAATGTAGGGACGAAGATTCTTTGATTTCTTCAGGTTGAATTTAATCACTTTTTTATTTTTTATATTTTTAAAATTTTTAGAGACAGGGTTTCACTATGTCATCCCAGGTGGCATGCGGTGGCGCAATTGAAGCTCACTGTAGTCTCAAACTCCTGGGATCTAGAAATCCTCCCACCTCAGCTTCCTGAGTAGCTGGGACTACAGGCATGCACCACAATGCCTAGGCAAATATCTTTTAGCTGTAAACTCAGCTGTGAATGAAAAGTGCCTAGAACAAAACATCGCTGTTTAGTTCATTATGAAACTCTGCTAAAAGTTAAAATGCAGCCTCAAGACCCCAAGCAATTTCACATTTCTGAAATGTACTAGAGAATCAGCCAGTTCCCTGTACAAATCAGTTGCCTATGGGTTGTACCACTGGAAAAACAACTCTCCCCTAAGGTATCTAGAAATCTCCAGGGAAGAGGAAAACCTGGAGAAGCCCATGGGAGGCAAACTGTTTAAAGATCTTGAGGCAAAAGAAAGAAGACAAAAGGGAAGGCTTTGGTTTAAGAGAATTGTTCATATATTTCCCACCTCCTGCTTTAAGCTTTTTTTTTGTTTGTTTGTTATTAAAAAGATCCTTTGAACTTTATGAGGAAAAATTGGGATTTTACAAAATGAAAGAGGAAGGCCCCATCAGCTGTAATTCTTTTCTTAATTGAAGCTTACAAGGAATCTCATGCTGTCATGGGTGAGATTAATGGCTACAGGAACTGAACATTGCAGGCAATCCTATAAATAAGTACAACTCTCTGGGAAACCAGTTTTGAACTATGTATCCAAATGAAAGAAACTCCTATGCCTTTTGACTCAGAATCCAAATTTATATGAATCCATGCTAAAAACTATTTAAAGCAGAATAAAAACGTTTGGGTAAGGATGTTCATATGGTGAAAATTACCAGCTTATCATACATCTAGCAAGAGTAGAAACACTAAACAAACTAGGATACATTTATTTGCTGGAATATTTTTAAGACAGTGTAGCCACGGATAATATTTTGTGTAGCCTTATGGAAGGAAGGTAGCTTGGACACTGCCTTTCCTATCTATTCCTCTTTGGTAATATCACATCCACGGTATGTTGGAAAAGTATAAAAGTATGTCCTAGATCTTGAATTGGACTGAGATTTTCAGGGGACAGAGTGGGAAAATCTAGCATTTATTGTCTGTGCTGCCAGGCAAACAAACAAACAAACAAACAAAAACAGTAACCTAGGATTTAGAAGAATGATAATACATCCTTAAAACTTGGGGCAAAAGCATCCAAGTCTCTTCTCTGGTAGGATTTTCTGCACCCTCTCTGTTATAGACTGGAGACCTGAGAAGCCACTCAAGCCAGTGGATGTGAGTCTGAATAGATCCTGCACCATTTTATGTCCAAGGAACCATGGAAGAGGTCTCCCAAGACATGAAAAGGGGAATTTGGCCATAGCTTTCACTTTGCTGAGAGCCAGACCATAGGAAGAGTAGCCTTCCTGGCCATCAACTGCTACCTGGGTTACCAACAGGCTGCCCCCAATAGGGGTCCAGACATGACCTCTTACAAGCTGGCAAAAGGAAAGCGCATTTCACTGAAGGAGACTGTGTAGTCCACAGGACTAAGGCTGAGGCTCATGTCTACAGCCAACAGTTCCTGTTTAAGTCGAAATAATGGGAAGGACAGAAGAAAAATTTCACAAGAGTTACAAGAATTTTAAGGAAGTTATAATTGGAGAACAACATAGGCTGCCTGGGTGTAAAACAATGAGTTCCTAAATAAATAAACAAGTAAACTCAGAAAGAGCATGGTAATTCTTGAGAATTGAAGAACCTTGCAGAAATCCATTCTTATAACAGGACAAAAGGAAATGAACATCAAAAGTGAAAGTTGAGACTCGGAATACAGTGTTTTCAGTGAAGAGTTTACTGGGTATCCTTCTAGGCACAGAACCCACAGATAAGTATGTATTAGGTATTACTACCTTATTTAAGTAAGTTGAATTGCATCATACATATCATTCTTCATTTTGCAACTCTCACTACTATTAGAGGAGTCAGGTAACATACCAGTATAAAAAGCTCTAGGAAATTAGTTTATGATAGCATTTAGAAGCATTGACCCCAAATTTTGACTGCTTGAATTCAGATTCTGCCTCCCCCACTTCCAACCTGTGAGATTTTGGGTGAATTACTGACAGCTTTCCTAGGTCTGAGTTTCCTCTTGTGTAAAATGGGCATGAAATATCACTGGCCTTTTAGGCTAAGTAGAAGGATTATTTACATCAAAGCACCTAAGGAAGTAGAAGAATGTTACCCACATAACAAATGCTATATAACTAGTAACTATTATTCCCTTACTCTTTTTAACAACAGCACTCTACTGTCTAGAAGTCACTTAACAACGGCCCTCTTGACTAACATTTAGAACCTTTCCTTTATTCCCTCATTGCAACAAACTTCCTTGGACACTATCTTTTTTCCTTTGTTCACACGCCTGCCACCTTTAAATTAGCATATTTGGTGTCAAGCTCGTTAACCTTGATGAAATGTAACATATTTCAAGCTAGTTTTAAGTCCTGAGGTACACAAATATGCTGGCTGTCTGGTTGTATGTAAAATAATGATGCCGATAATGACATTGATAAATAACTAGCATATGTCAAGCTTTCTAGAGGCACTACTTAATTTAATGTAAAATCCATTTAAAATGGGACCACCACAAAGGGGCTGCTTTTTTGAAAACACAATCATGGTTGTTTGAAACGAAAAAGAATTCTCCCTCTGTCATAGAAATTTATAAAATATGTATACCTTGTGGATCATTTAATTGTACATATTTGTGCATATTAACTTATTTTCTAGGTTAAAGCTTCTCTGATAGTTTATATTATATTTCCTTTTTTATAGTCTTGGTAGCTCCAAAGCACCAAGATAGTGACTTGCCCCCAAAAGAAAAGTAAAATAATCACAGTTATATTAGTAATCATAGTGGTCTGCATTATAGCAGTGACTATAAGAGAAAAATAATTTTTAATACAGAGGTCACCAGCTGTGCTCAGGTAGATATTCACAGCCCCCGATGTGTTCATTTGTCCTGCAAAGTGTTTGTAAAAATCAAATAAATTGTAAACATTTAAAAATCAACGTTAACAGTCAGATTGTGATGCAGCATCTCTTAAAAACGTGACAATTTGCCAACACCTAGAGGTCTCCTGCACCGTGTATCAGTGTTTGGAGGTGAGAGAATCTCCCCTTTGAAAAGCATGTTCCCTTTATACTTCAGCAAAACTTCATCTAGTTTTGCTCTCTGCAGTCCGACTTGTAAGCACTTGAAATACTGTCTGCTGAGTTAGGCTGTGTCAGCCATTAAATGAAGGGCTTCACATTCATTATTTCACTTAATTCACAACATCCTATGAGTAGATGCTTTTTAAATATATATTTTATAGGTGAGAAGACTGAGATTTGAGGCAGTCCGATGAAACTTGCTCAGTGTCACTCAATGCCCAGCCAGGATGTCACCCAGGACTTGAACTAAGGTCTATTTTACCTCACAGCTGAAATGCTTAACCACCAGGCTACAGAAATATTCCCTAACCCTATGTGAATTAAGCTAATTTGTGCCTGCATATTCTTAAAGTTTCCTTCTCGGAGGTCGCTGTGTCTATGACCATCTTCTCTTAGTGGACATGAGCATCGTCCGTCTGCCTGTCTGCAATTGTTGTATCTGAATGGTCTCCATTCTGCGTCTGTCTTCTTTTCCCTCATCTTCATTCCTGTACTCATTCCATCAATATTTTCTTCTCCCACACAATTTCTCTATTTTTCACATCTTTTCTTTCTATTCCATCCTTAGCTCTCCAAAGATGCAGAAAATAAAATATTTTTCATTCCTGTACCCTATTTTGCACAAGAAACACATTTTGCCCGAATGGAAAGGATTATGTTGAACAATGTCATTTTTTAAATATCAGTAACCCTTGATAGTATACACCCAATTTCCCCTCATTCTCTGCTCACACTCTCATCTGAATTATATCTTCATCAGTGAAAACTTATTGTGACCCACATGTGATAAAGTCCTAAACATCATCTCCTTTGAGTAAAAAGAGAATTCAATTAATCTTCCTTTGGGAATAAAGGTATGAATAAGATTCAGTTGTCTGAAAAAAAATCTTTGTCAATTATATGGGACAGAGATACCTATATGCACCTTAACCTAACAGCAGTGCCTCATTGTAATTCTCCATTCATTGCACAGTTCCATTCATCACCATGTGGTTGACATCTGTAAGACGCACTCCATGGCTCCCAAAGCTTCTGTTGCATTCTTCTCCCCCAAGAACAGAAGCTGGTTTGCTTTCTATTTCTACTTCCTTCTAACCTTCAAAGCAGTGAATGTTCCGATATCTTTTTATTATTTATTACTGGTCTGATCACAACTTAATTACAACTTATGTGTGCAAATGCTATCTCGTGAAGGCTTTTATTATTTTAAGTTATTACTTTTTAAAAAGTTCTATCTCAACCTCCCCAAACAAACCTCCTTACTGTAGTGATAATGCATAAAATGCATCCATCATAGTTCATTTCTCATGATAGGTTTGCAATATAGTATCATACCTCCACCCTAAATATTTTTCATGGTATATGCACTAAGTTATTTCTTCTTTTGGTTATAACATTGCAGTCAAAGTGCCTGAAATGCTCTTTTCTTTGTAAAGGACCAGATCACCTACATGGATTGATATGGTTTGGCTGTGTCCCTACCCAAATCTCATCTTGAGTTGTAGTTCCCATACTCCCCACATGTTCTGGGAGGGACCTGACGGGAGGTAATTGAACCATGGGGATGGTTTCCCTCATGCTATTCTAGTGACTTAACTCTAGTGAGTTAAGTTCTCACGTGATCTGACAGTTTCATAATGGGCTTCCCCTTTCACTTAGCTCTTATACTTCTATTCCTACTGCCATGTGAGAAGGACATGTTTGCCTCCCCTTCTGCCATGATTGCAAGTTTCCTGAGGCCTCCCCAGCCATGCTGAACTGTGAGTCAATTAAACGTCTTTCCTTTATAAATTACCCAGTCTCAGGTATGTCCTTATAGCAGCGTGAGAATGGACTAATACATGGATCTAGCAAGGGGCTAATTTGACTTGTTAAAAGTTTCATTTAATAAATGTGTTGGAAATCTACCATAGCCTCGCCCCAGTGAAGGATACCACAAATCAAAAGCTCATAAACCCCTCTCCATTCCCTCAGAAACCTCACAGGAAATGGGAGACCAATGTACAAACAAGTTACTTCACTAAACTGTTATCTGTACCACCTCTGATGTCTGTATAACATGAAGGGATGTGGATAGTCCCACCTTTTAACTCAGAGTAACAGGGTCACGTAATGTGAGGTGTTTGTGTGGTCATGTAATCACTCCATGGGAACCCCAGGAAGCACTTTTATTTTTCTTTTTTGACAGGTGGGTCATCAAAACATGAGTTAGAATACTTTTGGCTTCAAGAAGTAGACATCAGTTTTTCCTCTCTGAAGCCCCAAGTAGGAACTTATTGGAAGGATTATTAGATTTCTCACTAGAAACTGAAAAATTTGAAGGAAAAGAAAACCAAAAATCAGCAACCAGGAGTCTCGGGAACAAGGACAACTCCAGAGACCTCACCTGAAGAGATTGGGCACCTCCTAAAAAGTAGCCACAAACACAACTCAGCTTCCAAAAATCCCAGCCTTGGAATCTCAATCCCAAATGTCAATTTCCTGAACACATGTGACAGTGGTCCGACCTGAATGACCTGTGCAGCCTTGGGTCTATCAGCTATAGCCAAGAGACCAAGTGCTCATACAATTCGAGTGTAGCCACTGGGGCCAACCTTTCTAAGAAGCCATGTCCAGAGAAGAGGAAAGGAGGAGCCGAAACCCAGTGACCCTGAATATTGTTTCTGCCAGTTTCAGATACCAACAGCAACATGGTCATCAGAGTGCTCATTAACATTTACAAGAAAGGCATTTGTATTTCTTCCAATCAGCTGTAGAAATTAAAGCATTCACGTAAGCTTAGAGAATTGGAAATGTGAGAACTTCTTAATGTAAACTAAAGAGGGTGATAAGAGAGAGATATTTGCACTCAGTCGACCCCCTGTTTTTATACTATTACTGCATCTAAAATAACATATATGAGCAATAGTAAGAGAGGAAATGAGGGAACACAAAGAAGGTTGGAGACATTTACCATGAAGGGTGATTCAGTAATTGTCATCAAGTAAGTGAAGGGTTATTATGAAGAGAACTCTGGCCAACTTTTCTTAATCTTCCTAGAGCAAGAATAAATTGATTTAAATGTCAACAAGGGAAGGTTAGGTTAGAAATTAAAAAGGATGTCTTGACAATAAAAGTTATTAAGCATTAACTGAGGATTCTTGGTCATAAATGGTGGGAAAAGAGATTCAATACTTCATTTTAAAAATCACTTAAGTCACCATTTCTTTTTATATAAAATTGATTGTTATAAGAAGGCATTTGGATGGAAAACAAACAATTTTTACAATCATATTTGAGAGCTTGGGAATTAGGCAATCTCACAGTGCACAAAGAATGATAAATAATTGATAAGATTAGCTTTAAGTCAGCTATTTTTTAATAGAGTTGAAAGATAATGAACTTCACTAAAGTTTATCACTTTATGTCTTGGAGTCTGTGTCATGGGACTGCCCCTAGATAAGAAAGCCCTCTTAATGGAATGTCCTGGGTTGTTGAAATCACTTGGAGGAATTTCAAGTCCGATATGCTTGCCTCTTTACCAGAGGGCCCTGAATATTGATTCTGCCAGTTTCAAATACCAACAGCAACATTGTCATCAGAGTGCTCATTAACATTTACTAGAAAGGCATTTGTATTTCTACCAATCAGCTGTAGAAATTAAAGCACTCATGCAAGCTTTAGAGAACAGGAAATATGAGAAGTTCTTAATGGAAACTAAAGAAAAAGTAAAACTGAATGAAGTATTATCATGTGCTGGCCATGTGTTAGTAATGACAGAACATAAAATGCTTGTGCTTAAGTATTCAAATTTTTCAGTTTATCATTATCAAACTGTTTTCATGAAAGCAATAGGTATCCATTTTTAAATCCCTATCACTCATAAACCTTTATGGTCATCAGTTGTTAATTTTAGTTTATTTAGTAAAAATTCATTTTCAAAGGGGACACTCTATGGAATACCATCTTTTATTGGTTATTGGACTAGTATAAATTAAAATAGAGTGAAACATGGTGATAAGGCAGCATTGGTGTTGTCAGAATAAATTCATCAGTTTCCAAATTGTGTTCTTTACATAGAGATCTCTACATGGCAATGTTTTAAAATAATGCTCCCCAATTAAGCACAGTACAATAGTACATGTTCATTATTTTTTGTGTCCTGTTGTTGCTGCTATTATTGTTGCTAGGAAAATGGGATAAGTTCTTTTGTGTTATATCATTAGAACCAAGTAAAACAAAGTGTATGTACAATGGAGTAATTGGGGATTAGTAAAAAGGTACCATATGGAATACAACACACACACACACAAACACACTCCATTCTCTCACTCAGGGGAACCATCTATTATTCATTGACTGCCACCTGCGTACAAGGGGCTTTGCAAGTCACAACTACAAACAAACACACAATTAAAATAACTGGTGTTGGTGAGGATGTGAAGAAAAGGAAACCCTTGCATGCCGCTGGTGGGAATGTAAATTAGCACAGCCATTATGGAAAACAGTATGGAGGTTTCTCAAAAATATTAAAAATAGAAATACTAATCTGAAATTAAATCAGCAATCCCACTTCTGGATATATATCCAAAGGAAGGGAAATCAGATTCGTGATTTCCTAGATGGCAATGCCTTTTAAATAATGCTCCCCAATTAAATAGAGTACAAAAGCAAATGTTCATTATGTTTTAAGTTTTGTTGTTGCTACTATAATTGTTGCTAGAAAAATGGGGTAAAAGATAGCTGCACTCCCATGTTCATTGCAACATTATTCACCATAGCCTAGACGTGAAAACACAAGTGTCTATCAGTGGATGAATAGACTTTTTAAAATGTGGCATATACTCACAATGCAATACTATTCAACCTTAAAAAAGAAGGAAATTCTGTCACTTGCAGCAATATGTATAATCCTAGAGGATATTCTGTTGAGTGGAATAAACCAGACACAGACAACAAATACTGCATGCTCTCATCTATATGTGGAATCTAAAAGTTGAACTCGTTAAAGCAAAGAGTAGAATGGTAGTTACCAGGGCCTGGGGATGAGGAGGTGTTGAAGAGATGCTGGTCAAATAATAAAAAATTTCAGTTAGACAACAGGAATAAGTTCAAGAGATCTATTGTAGTCAGGTTGACTGTAGTTAATAACAATGTACTGTCTGCTTGAAAACTGTTAAAAGAGTAGATTTTAAGTGTTCTCATTATTTTAAAAAGTGATGTGTATGTGAGGTAATGGATGTGTTAATTACCTTGATTTAGCCATTCCACAATGTCTATACATATACTGAAACATCATAATGGATACCACAAATATATTCAATTTTTATTTGTCAATTTAAAACAATAAGTAATAGATAAATAACGGAAGTTCAGTTTGATGTTAAAAATCCAGACGTGTAGCCTGGCTTTGTGGTACACTGGCCCAATTTGAGTGTGTCATGTTTCCTGACAAGTCTTCACTGTGGCATGGACTATGTTCTCTAAATGTCTGTACTCACAAAATGGCTTTTCCCAATCTACGTTCAGGGTCATGCCATATATTGAATATCTCCTGCTGGACTCTGCAGGAAATTGAGTCTGGGAGGCAGATTTTTTCCTTATTCTTTCAATTTCCAAGCCATTGTTTTTGGTGCCATAATTGCTGATGTTCACGTGTTCCCTATTTGTAAATCTCATCTTACCAAGAACTTCAGCTGAAGACCCATGGGAGATCCTGAACTTTGGCTGTGTAGCACTCACAGTACAGGGTTAGAAGAATGAGTGGTATCCTTGCACTGGTCCAGCTAGCTGACTCATGGAGGCTAAGAGATGCTGTGAACATCTTCCCCAAGTCTGGAAACAGCTAGATGCACATAGGAAAGCAGAATCCCAGTGGGTTTTGTGAGTTTTCTTGGTGAAGTACCTAAGCACAGTCAACTTTTAGGAGCTGTGGTCCAAAGAAGTTTCTTTGAAACTCAGAACATGGATCACCTTTGCTTGGTTCATAGAATCAGAACAACTAATACTGCAGCCCAGATTAAGTTTTCAGCCCACCATTTTCTCAACAAATATGTGAAACCTGAAGTTAGATAACACAGGTGCTGCTCCATGGAGCAAAGTAGCTACGTATATCTATATATAGATAATATGTATTTGTATGTGTGTTTTAAGCAACAATGCAGAGGCTTGAATCAATACTTCCTCATACAAAATGCAGGATCAAAGTGATATCATCATTCTACTTCATTTAATAGAATTGTGTAGTTAAGTGGACAGTACACGGGGTCTCAATTAATCAAATGCATTTCTTAGCCAGGTGTTAATTTGAAAGTTGCTAGGTGGCAGTTTTAGCACTTGCTGGATGTCTTCACGTGGTTCACTGAATCCAGAAGGTCTTAATTTTCCATCGAGGGCACAATGTGTTTATTTTAACTTCCCTGAATGAAGCCCTTACCCCTGACTCTGAGGCAAGGCTTAGAATGCACATCATTTATGTGAGAGGTGATTCTTCCCAAGGAGAACTTGGAGAGATGACACAGGGAAGGGAGAAAAGCCTGTAAATCAGTAAATGGTATGTTCAAAAGCGGGCACCCTTGCAGAGGACATGGGTCCAGTGTCCCAAGAGACTGGAACATGCCTCAAAGTTGACCAAGTTGAGGGACTACGGAGCTAGGATATGTTATGCCAACTCCAGCAGTCACTGGTTGAGGTTCACTGGCAAACTCACTGCCTGGTGTTGCCAATCTGTGCCTCCTGGAGTCAGAAAATGCCCACAAAGAGAAGTGTCTGTTCATGTCCTTTGCCCACTTTTTGATGGGGTTGTTTGTTTTTTTCTTGTAAATTTGTTTGAGTTCATTGTAGATTCTGGATATTAGCCCTTTGTCAGATGAGTAGGTTGTGAAAATTTTCTCCCATTTTGTACGTTGCCTGTTCACTCTGATGGTAGTTTCTTTTGCTGTGCAGAAGCTCTTTAGTTTAATTAGATCCCATTTGTCAATTTTGGCTTTTGTTGCCATTGCTTTAGGTGTTTTAGACATGAAGTCCTTGCCCATGCCTATGTCCTGAATGGTAATGCCTAGGTTTTCTTCTAGAGTTTTTATGGTTTTAGGTCTAACGTTTAAGTCTTTAATCCATCTTGAATTAATTTCTGTATAAGGTGAAAGGAAGGGATCCAGTTTCAGCTTTCTACAGATGGCTAGCCATTTTTCCCAGCACCATTTAACAGACACTTCTCAAAAGAAGACATTTATGCTGCCAAAAAACACATGAAAAAATGCTCATCATCACTGGCCATCAGAGAAATGCAAATCAAAACCACAATGAGATACCATCTCACACCAGTTAGAATGGCAATCATTACAAAGTCAGGAAACAACAGGTGCTGGAGAGGATGCAAAGAAATAGGAACACTTTTACACTGTTGGTGGGACTGTAAACTAGTTCAACCATTGTGGAGGTCAGTGTGGCGATTCCTCAGGGATCTAGAACTAGAAATACCATTTGACCCAGCCATCCCATCACTGGGTATATACCCAAAGGATTATAAATCATGCTGCTATAAAGACACATGCACACGTATGCTTATTGCGGCACTGTTCACAATAGCAAAGACTTGGAACCAACCCAAATGTCCAACAATGATAGACTGGATTAAGAAAATGTGGCACATATACACCATGGAATACTATGCAGCCATAAAAAATGATGAGTTCATGTCCTTTGTAGGGACATGGATGAAATTGGAAATCATCATTCTCAGTAAACTATCGCAAGGACAAAAAACCAAACACCGCATGTTCTCACTCATAGGTGGGAATTGAACAATGAGAACACATGGACACAGGAAGGGGAAAATCACACTCTGGGGACTGTTGTGGGGTGGGGGGAGGGGTGAGGGAAAGCATTAGGAGATATACCTAATGCTAAATGACGAGTTAATGGGTGCAGCACACCAGCATGGCACATGTATACGTATGTAACTAACCTGCACATTGTGCACATGTACCCTAAAACTTAAAGTATAATAATAAAATAAAATAAAATAAAAAAGAAAATGCCCACAAAGAATTATGACATTATGAAATAGGCAATACTAATAACTGCTACACTCTTTTTTTTTTTGTTTTAGACAAGGTCTCAGTCTGTCACCGAGGCTGGAGTGCAGTGGTGCGATCATAGCTCACTGCAGCCTCCACCTCCTGGGCTCAGGTGATCCTCCCACCTCCAACATTATTAGGGGAGCTTACACAATCAGGTCATATCCTTCCAAATCTGGGCACATTTGGACCCAGAGTGTCAAGTACTACATTATTTCTCCTAGTATGAAATGTTTGCTGCAAATCAGCTTGAGTTTCTTGTGTTACATCTTTTGATGGATAAAATTCCTTGCAGTCACTCATTGTTCTTTCTGGTGCAAGTCTGGGTACAATGATTGGGTGGGAGCAGGTCCTCAAATTGGCAGCACATGATGCGTGTACATCCACACAGCTGGATTCTTCCAACTTACATGGGAATGCTTAGTCTTTGCTCAAGTTTGTACAAAATCTATCATAGCTTTAAAGCTCAAATGGAAGTGATCTAAGTCTGATGTTCTTTTCTTTTAGGGCTATATAAATTCATGACATATCTACATACATAAATGGATGCATATGAGAGTTCTACCAAAGAACAGCAGTAAGGATCCCTAAGTCTTTTCATTAAATTTGCAAAATAAAATGTATTCAGTTCACTACCCCTCTCCCTTGAGAGACTCTCCCTAGAAAAATGTCAATACATGGTAATTGTCTAATATCGACAGAACTAAAGACATTATCCAATGACACTTTCTTAACTCTAGAGCCAAAAAGCTTTAGGTAACGCTTGACTGATAGTTCTCCAGCTTTGCAATAAAGCTGTAAAAGGATTGCAGTCTCCATCAGATGTCGCATCCCATGTGCAACGAATAAAAATGTAAACTTCTTACAACACAAACCAACCAAATGAAACCCTTTACAGCACAAAAATCATGTGCTTTTAAAGTTACGTGAGAGGAAAGTTACCTTCTTCAAACAGCTTTACGGCCTATGAAAACAGCATCATATTAGCTTTGAGTTAGGTGCCAGGTTGATTAAAGTCCATCCTCTTTATGCTCCCAGAATTTGTGGCCCCATTATCTCTCTGTACAAACTTTTTCGAGGGAGCAGTTCTGATGTTTGTGATAAGAGGATTGCTATTTTAATATAACCAAAAGTTTGTTTGGATTGCTGAATGTGTGCTTGCAGGAAATAATTGTCTCAGGCTATGTCTGCAGGCTGTCAAAAGACAGATTTTTCAGGCAAACTTGAGAGACAAATCAAGTTGAATGCATGTAAGAATATTCTGTGCATAAGCCTGTTTTTTCTTATCACCTAGATTATTGCATGTGACCTATTTTGGGGCACTTTAATAATGGAACTTTCCCAAATTCCAGAGAAGAATTTTAATTTTGGAAATACAAATGAAATGTAGTAAAATCCAACACTAGTAATGATTTCAAATTTTGAAACATCATCAATATTTATGAAATTGGATTACAGTCATTTACAGATGATGCAATCATCGTTTGAAGCTATCTTCTGTGAGTTAATTTGCAAGATTAAATGTATGTGGTAGTCATGATGTTTTGGTATTTAATTATCTATTACCTGGGTCTAAATGCCAGAGTTATAATCACATTGCAAAATGAATCCTAAAATAATCAACTTTCATTTATTTCATATCATATCCACACTTTAAGTGGTGAGTTAATTGAAAGTGTGTGCAGTTAACGTATTTGACAATTTGATATGTATGTTAATTTATAACTCTAAAATGCATTTTGCTAAAGCAATGTTGAACATATAATTTGGAGATTTTCAAAACTCTGACATTTAAATCAAAGTGTTCACCGTGGCTTCTGAACACGGCAGACATGAATGGTTAGTGATTTTAAAACTCTTGGTATAATAATAAAACTGCATATAGTAGCTTATCAAATGCATTTTAATGCAGCTCAAATAAATGAAAAGAGTATATTCAATGTTAATTACTTATGTGTGAGAGAACAGAAGACATATTTGTTTCTGCAGGGCCCAGCCACAATGTGTAGCATACACAGTGAATAATCGATACATGATTGTGAAGTAGAGAAAAAAGGCTTATGTGTAATCTTTAAACAATGAATTTGATGATCAGAGGCAATTATTTGAAAAACATTATACCAACCCTTCCAATCAAGATGTAAAATGATAATAATTATAGTCTCCTCTCTCCATTCCAAACATGGACCTGTCCCTGTTATTCCATTATACATGTTGAGAATTGAGGAGAGATCATTGAATTTAGTCATCAGGCAGTTGCTGGTGACACTTGGGAAGAGTTTCATGGGCTAGGAGAAGAAAGCAGATGTCTGAGGGTGGCAGAGTAAACATGAATTGGAGAGCTTTAGCATTTTGGGTCTGGTGGAATTCAACAACTTCTGGCCAAAGACTGTTAAAAAACATTTCTCAAAAAATACATAAAAACAATGTATTTTTGATAAAACATATGTTAAAAAATAAATAAGGCAGAATGAGTATCTCATTAAGTAAACCTAAACAATCTTTTGGTTTTATGAGAAAAATCATCACCTTAATGAATCATCGAGCTGTCCCTTCAGCATTCTTGAATACAAGTTTAGGGATTCCCACCTTGATATAATGAGCTTATCTGTGTTATTCCATATGAGATTTATTTCCCAAACCTGAGTCTCAGTACATATAACCCCTACGCTCCCAACCCCAAGCACAGACAAAGGTATTCTTACAGTCTAAATACACAGAACAACACAAGAGGTAAATACACAGGACATACACAGGATACACAGTTCTTCTAATTGTCCAGAGCCCTACAACACTAGAGTGGCTGGATGCAGTTTTGTGAGGGCACCTGTTCAACTTAGACACTGGTTGTGGTCTACAACGAGGGTCAGAAGTTGCATCTCCCTGACCACTGCTCTTTTTTATATATAAAATTCTAAATTTTAATGTCTATGCATCAAGCTTTATTGGATCACATCCATATCCATTGGTTTCAGTGTTGTTTACAGCTGTTCGCATGCTTCAGTAGCAGGGCTGAGTAGGCAAAGCAGAGACGACATGGCCTGCAAAGCCAAAATATGTTTACTCTCTGGCCCTTTACAGAAAAGGATTGCTGATGTTTGGTCCAGAATTCTTGAGTGTTTGAAGGTTAGATTCAGTCGCTTTTTTTTTTTTAAGTAAGATATATCAGGTAAAGTGATATCATTGTATTCTTTAATATTTTATAATACAAATATTTGAAAATGCTCGCTATCAAATGATTCGAATAAAGGAAATCCCACACCACTAGGAATTAAGTAAGAAGTAAAAATAAGGGGGAAGAATATTTATATTTTAAAATTTTAAGCTAAGGACTGAGCTCTGAGTTCCTGGCCAAAAAAAAAATAGAAAAAGAAGAAAAGGAAAAACAGAATCACTCTCTCTCTCTCTCTCTCTATCATTCTGTCTGTTTGTCTCACATCTGATAATAATTTCTCATGTTAGTTTGTATCACCACTTCTTATTAACCTATAAGAATGAGGAAAAACTCTGTGCCTAGTGAGAAGTTAAATTAGACCTTTGTTTAATAGAAAATTCTATACATTCAAATAGCCCTGAAACTTGGGATCATAGTCAAAAAAATGTGTGTGGGCGGGGGTGCTAATTAATAGGAATAAGACTTTCTCTGGTTTAAAGCTCTTAGGACAGAAACCTATAATGTTTTCTGTCTTTTACTGTTTTTCCTTAGGAAAATGCTTGGCAGAAATGATCAATTCAGTATTATGAACTACAATGTGGAAACAGCCTACTTCCTAATTTAATCATCAATATTAAATAATCAGTAATAGGTCCTGAAAAAGTATTAGCCTCAAACCCCTAATTTACTCTAAAAAAATTGTATCATGATCAATAGGATTAGTTTTCCATCCATGGTGTCTTAGCCCATTAAGGCTGCTATAACAGAACACCACAGATGGGGTGGCTTATAAACAGACATTTATGGCTCACGGTTCTGGAAGCTGGAAAATCAAGGCATGGTAGATTCAGTGGCTGGTGAGAACCTGCTTTCTGGTTCAAAGTCAATTCCTTCTTATTGTGCCCTTACATGTTGGAAGGGGTGAGGGCGCTCTCTGCGGCCTCTTTTATAAGGGCACTAATCCCATTCATGAGGCTCCACCCTCACGACCTCATCGCCTCCCAAAGACCCCACCTCCAAATACCATCCCTTTGTGGGTGAGGATTTCAGCATACCAGTTTTGAGGAGACACAAACATTAAGTCTATAGCACATGACTTCTGTTATTTCCAAATTATGGGATTTCCAAATTATGCATGTATTAAACCCAAATAATTTCATTTTTAAAGGCGTTAAAAATGAAAAGTGAAGAGAGATCAGAGCCTATGTTCACTGGCAGTTTATTTTTTTTTTCTCTTTTAAACCATGTGATCTAAAGGCAAAGCCTGAGGACCTGACAGTACCACTGTTCCTTTGAAGACTTTAAGTTCAGAACCTCATGAAATCCACATGAGAGTGACATTTCAATACAATTCTTTTCCTGAATATGTTATTTTATTATGAAACAAGAGCCTTGCATTGACAACGAGAAGAAAGTTCATGGACTCTACATTTCAGCCTCTCTTTGTACAAAATAAATGGACATTTCTCTTTGCCAAGGGAATGGTCGTGGTGGTCACCTTCACCCTGAAATGCACACTATGGTGATATCTTTCAGGATGCAAAAAGGCATGAGAATACTGGGTGCCTTACCCCCATCTAAATATTAGACTTCCATTCCTCATAGCAAGATGACGTGAATTAGAAATCACATGAACTCGATTCTTGGAAATAAATAATTTACTGTTATAAATAAACAGAGTTCTTATTGCTAATTATATATTACATGAAGAGATGTATTACACAAAGGGGGGCATCATTCAAAGCTCTTATGCCTTTCTGGAGAACCATTGGCCATTTTCGAGTTGAACAAAACTCTGACATATTAAAATAATCCAATAAATAGATTACTTGAGTGGATACCCTGATGAGGCACATGCTGACCATTTAATTAGAGTATTGTAGGGTGTGACAACTGAAAACCTGTTCGGCGATCATATTCTCCTCCTGAAGATCAAAAGGCACTTGTGCCCTTCATGGTGAGTGTGAATACATCAGGGTGCAGCAGAGGCCATGCTGGGGAGGGATGCTCTGCATCCGATCTCAATCTGTGTGCGCTCTTTTCAGAAAGTCACTTTGGGGGCTTCACACATAGAGATTATTGTGTAAGTGTCACAGAAGCTAACAAAGCTTATTGTAGCAGAGCTGGGAAAGCCAGACAATAAACACACACAACGTAGCCCCAAGGTAAAGTAGATAACATCCAGCAGGCTCAACCCCAGGCTGTGTCTGGTTGCTGTCTTCAATTTCAAGCCTATTTTACCCCACAGCTCTCCACCGACAGCTACCTGGAGCAACACCTTGGGCTCTCACTCACCTTATGGAGCAAGTTACTCCCGGGAAAGCTGTGTTGCTTGTATGAACTTCAAGCTAACATTACATTTTAGCAAATTTATATTAAAAAACATTTTTTGAAATTTTGTGATTCTAGCAACTGATATTTACCAATGGCATCCAAGGTATTAGATAAATAAATGGTTGTGTGTGCTGTATCTCAATCCTACTGCTAACAGCCAGTTGATTTCAATATTAGGAACTATAATGTGGAAACAGTCTGCTTCATAATTCAGCATTAAATCATTAATAATATGCCCTAATAAAGTATAAAATGCACCATATTTTATAAAGATTTATTGCCAAATTGCTTTTCTATATTTTCAGAAGTATCTTCTGTCTATCAAGCTAATCTTTTCCTTCCTTCTTTCCTTCCTTCGTTCCTTCCTTCTTTCCTTCCTTTGTTCCTTCCTCCTTCCTTTCTTCCTTCTTTCTTTTTCTTTCTTTCTTGCTTGCTTTTTTTCTGATATGGGGTCTTGCTATGTTGCCCAGTAAACATCTTTCCTTAATAAACTGCTACAAATCTACAGTTCATAGCAAGTGTAAGACAATTATATTTCTATTCTGCACTGAAGGCCATAATCTATGCCATAAAGAAATAAATTTATGCATAAATGAAAAGGAGGATAAGTATTGGAAAAAAACCCCAAATGTCATGAATTATAGATAAAATGATTGCTACATAGAAAACTCCAAATAATCCACAGCCCAATTACTGAACAAACATGAGAATTTAACAAGTTGGCCTATCACAAGATCAATATAAAAATTATATTGCACTTAAACTTATTAGAAACAAACAAAATATATTTTAAAATTACTGTTATGAGATACATGGTATCCAGTAGTAAATAAAATTTTTAAAAAACATGCAAGAACTATACAGTGAAACACATTAATGAAACATTAAATGCATTTTATGGCCAGTAAAAAGCGTTGATTCACAGAAGGGCGAATTTACCGTTGTAACAGACAAGTATATTGATCCAGACACACACCATTTCATGTATAGAAACTTGATATATTACAAAGGCAGCATTGCAGATTCTCAACTAAAGAATGGTCTCATCAATTAATGTGTTGTAACAATTGGTAATCAATAGAAAAAATAAAGGGCCCAAGACTTCCCTTCTTATGTCTTTTCAAATATTCATTATTGATAGATGAAAGACATGAAAGTGAGAGACAAGACTGTAAGAAAGTTTTATTAAAAAACATACTATGATCTTTCCCTGGGTAGGGAAAATACTTTTTAAAGACACAATAAGCACAGACCATGAATAAGAGGATTCATAAATATAACCACATTGATTTTAAGAACTCCTCTTCATCAGAGATATCATAAAGTATGTGTGGGGAGGAGGAAGGACAGATATTTGCAAATCTAATAATTTATAATAGGTAAGTGTCCGAGACATATAAAGAGTTCCTTTAAATCAAAAATAAAAAGACAAGCAATTTAGAATAAAAATGGACAAAACACATAACAGACTTTTCACAGATCAGGAAATAAAATGCTCATTAATATGTGAAAAGGCGTTCAGGGTAATTTTTAAAAAGATCTCATGCATGCCCACTGGATGGGTAAAACTTAAGACTGAAAATGCTGAATAGTAGGGAAGATGTGTTTCCACTGGAACTCTTACATACCATTGGGGCAATCAGGGTGTATACTGACACAGCTATTTGAACAACAATGTGTCTCTAACTTGTAAAGTTGAATAGTCACACACCAATGACTCCACGATTTTACTCCTAAGAGGAATATACCTCACATTAATGCTTGCACAGGTGCAGTGGGGGATATGAAAAAGAATGTCAAATCAGCATTGCTTATAGTAGATAAAATTTGGAAAAATCCAAATGGTTATCAACAGGAATAGGATAAATAAAACATATATGCGTGGGGTGGAATATTTTACAGCAATGAAAATAAGTGAACTATCCTTACATTAACAAAACAGACTATCTTAAGACTGCCAAATGCAAAAAGAAAATTAAAGAAGAGTACATGTTATATGATATTTTCACAAAACTCAAGAGCAAAATACTCAATAGATTGCTTAGTTGTGGTAATGTCCTCATTGATGAACTGAGTAGTAGGTTCACACACATTCATTTTATTATTGTGTTTCAACCACACACACACATACACCCACACAAATATATACACACATTGAATATTATACAAAATAAACAAATATTATTGAAATGCTAAAAAGATGGCATGACTAAGACTACATCTTAATAAAAGTGCTACAGACTACAACAACAAAGCTAATTCTATTTCATGGTATCATTGTGATAGATTATTTTCCATCAGTCCAGTTACTCAAGATTAACCTCTCTCAAGGTGTCCCACAGCTATTTCTAAGAGGCTCCCAGGTGCTGGCTCAGGTGTGCTCAAGAACAGATCAATTGGTTTCTTATTTACCATTTTGTTTCTGCTGTCTCTATCGGGACAAGAACCAAAAGCCTCAAAACTGTGTATACCCTTTGACATGAAAAGTCATGTGCATCTTCAGGAGATAGTCAATGACGTGAAGAAAGACTTGATTGTAAGGATGTTTTTTGCAATATTATGGATAATAAAATATTTGAAACAATAGGGTATTGCTAACTAAAATATGGTTTGTTCCTTATACCCTCCTGCTCCTGTCACCATGTCCCAGGTAGGGGGAAAGATTGTCTTGTGTGTCACTCTGGCAGGGGATGGACCCTTTCTAAGTTCAACACGGAGCCACTGAGATCAGGCTGAAATCATTAGCAGGAAGTGAATGAAGTTTTCAGGAATAATAGAAGGAATTTACATAATAGAAAACATCTTATAACTACTGACTGTGTTAACCTCGCCTATCCAAAGCCAAAGGCCCCTTGCTGGCTCAACGCCCTGCCAATAACCTTGCCTGCACCCCAGTAGCAAGATGTTCCTCATCTTCCAACAACTGAAAATATTTTATGCATTGTGCATTTCTCAGAGTCTGAGTCAGACTGAACTCTTGTCCCAAAGAAAAATGTTTTCCTTTGCCTCATCTCAGACCGTTTCCTTGAGTCTTTTTTTGTTTGTTTGTTTTTGGCAGAGTCTCACTCTGTTGCCCAGGCTGGAGTGGAGTGGCACAATCTCAGCTCACTTCAATTTTCACTGCCCAAGGTCAAGCAATTCTCCTGCCACAGCCTCCTGAGTAGCTGGGATTACAGGCATGTGCCACCACACCTGGGTAATTTTTGTATTTTTAGTAGAGATGGGAAATCACCATTTTGGCCAGGCAGGTCTCGAACTCCTGACCTCGAGTGATCCACCTGCCTCGGCCTCCCAGAGTGCTTGGATTACAGGCATGAGCCATTGCACCTGGCCTACCCTGAGTCTTAATTCATGGTTCAGGAAGAATCTCTTCTCAGAATGATTGAGAGTGGATATATCTATTGCCTTCAGGGTAGCTCTACATCTTTGTAAAAATATGTGGTCATGCTCAAAAGCCAATTGCAACATTCTCTCTCTTGATAGCCATTTCTCAATATCTGGACCATAAAGCTTTTGAAATGCTCTGCCTAAAATATCAACCAAGTGTAGGTTGGGCAGTGTTAAGCCCAATGTCTTCCTCACCAGAAGATCAAAATACATTGAAGTTCAATTTTATAACGACCACCTTGCTTCAGAGACAAAAAAACTCATAAGGGAGTTGGATTTTAGGTTAACTTTTAAAAAATGGATTAAATTTTAGAAAATCTGGTTTTAGGAGAACTGACTTTGGGCAGAGTTGTTGGTTACCTTTGCCGCTAGTGTTGCCTGAAAGCTGACGATGAAAATCTGTAGGTATTTTTCTCACTTCCACCCCTTGATGTGCTGCTATCTCTCCTAGAGCTGGCATAGCTCAGAGGACATACAGCTTCATCCCTATTCTCTACTTACTCAACGCTTCCATGAAATATTAAGACTGACTCCCCTGTATGAAGAAATATACTCAAAGCCACATGCAGCATTCCATCCTTGCCCACAATACCTTTCTCCTGGAGGGCCGAGACCTTTAGTGGTGTCATTCAAACTCGACAAATATTGGCGCAAGGTCACTTGAGTGGTGCAAGGTCACTTGAGTGATGAGTGAAACAAGGCTTTGGAAGATTAGGTGGCATGGCTAAGATCAAGAAGATCACTGCAGATCATAATTTTTTTAAGTAACTTAGTAAATTTTCAGTTACAAATAATAAATGTTTAATGTAAGTAATGTCTTTTTTATCATATAGCTTTAGTAGTTCATTCTCCTCCCCATCTCCCTTCCTCTCTTCTCTCTCCTCCTCCTCCTCCTTCTCCTTCCCTTCTTTCTCCTTGTCCTCCTTCTTGTCGTTCTCCATCCCCTTATCTTCCTCCTCCTCCTTCTTCTTCCTAATATTATTTTAATTTTTTAATCAAGTAGTAGTATTCTCAGATTTTTACCTTAGACATCAAAGACAATGGAGATGTTGATAAATTTTTAAAATTCAAACAATTAATGACCAAAAAAAAGACCATACCAAACAGCATACAACTTCTTAATCACCAAAAACAAATTATCACCAAAAAACCCCACTTGCATAGAAAATGGATTAAGATGATCATGTTCTGGCAAAAAGAAAGCTGTGAAGAAACTTAATGATCTTCAAATCCACATAGGACTGTGCTCAGCTATATTTTTATCTCAGCTGAAAACAATGTGCGTGGGCTGAGGGAAGGGAAGTGGCCTAAGACACCAACTAGGTGAAAGAGGAAGAAAAGTTTCCTTTGATACAGTTAGTTTTAATATTCTGAAACAGACTCCTGCTGAAGCTGGTAGAACTGCCTTCTCTGAATATCTTTAAGAATAAGCTGACAATTTTCTATCTCCCTGAAAGAGTTCTAAAAGTAAAAAGCTGGAATAATGAAAGTGAAATAGGAAATCTCCAAGGATTCAGAACTGCCATTCCTTTCTGGAAATGTTTTAAGATCCTCAAATTAATTGTGCAGACTCATAAGTATTTCTGAAGTACGTGCCATGCCCACTGTGCTGCTAGTTATGAATTGCACTAGACACCATGGAAGGAGGAAGGATGGGTAACTATTAATATATCTCTCTTGGACGTTATAAAACAGGTGGGAGAGAGATTTATGTACATAAGAAGGGGTCATTTAAGGCAGAAGGCATAGAGTACCAAAACAGAAGTGCCAACAAAAGTCAAGTGAAGAAGTAGTGTTTATACGAGATGTACTAGCGTAGTATCCCATATAGTAGCAAACACAGGAATTACGCATGCCAACCCAGTGAACAATACGACAGTTAAATAAGCAAAAGCTCTTGGCAATCCTACAAGAGATGGTGCAGGATGTATGAGATCCACTCTGGAACAAGAGGACATTCTGAGATGAAGGACATCAGATGGGAGCTGCTGTTTGCAGAAAACACTTATTATTTTAAAAATCACATTGGCAGTGTATTAGTCCATTTTCATGCTGCTAATTAAGACATACCCGAGACAGGGTAATTTATAAAGAAAAAGAGACTCACAGTTCCACGTGGCTGGGGAGGCCTCACAATCATGGCAGAAGGTGAAAGTCATGTCTTACATGTGGGCAGGCAAGAGAGAAAATGAGAGTCAAGCAAAAGGAGAAAGCCCTTATAAAACCATCAGATATCATGAGACGTATTCACTACCACAAGAACTGTATGGGGGAAACTGCCCCCATGATTCAAGTATCTCCCACCGGGTCCCCCCTACAACACATGGGAATTATGGGAGCTACAATTCAAGATCAGATTTGGGTGGGGACACAGCCAAACCATATTAGACAGCATACAACTTCTTACATCTTTTTTATAAATTTCCAAATAGTTTTAATACATTTTAAATAATTTTCCAATAGTTTTAGATTTACAGAAAAATTACAAAGATAGTACAGAGAGTTTCCATGTTGCCCACATTCAATTCCCCCTATTATTAACATCTTATATTAGTGTAGTACATTTGTTAAAATTAGTAAACCATGGTAGATACATTATTATTAACAAAAGTCCATAGTTTATCCAGATTTCCTTATTTTTATCTAATGCCACATTCAGAATACCATATTAGATTTAGTTTTTATGTCTCCTTGGCTGTGACGGTTTCTCCCTCTCTTTATTTTTCAGATCTTGACAGTTTTAAGAAGTACTGGGTGAGTATTTTGTAGAACGTCTGTTAATTTGAGTTTGTCTGATGTTTTAATTATGATTCAACAAAGGCTGTAGGTTTTGGGCATGAAGACCATAGAAGTAAAATGCCATTTTCATCATATCTCATTAAAGGTACATGCTGTCAACATGACTTATCACTCTGGAGGTTGACCTTAATCAACCTCGGGTAGTGTTTGTCAGGTTTCTCCACTCTGAAGTTACTTTTCCCACCTTTCCCTACTTTACTCACTGGAAGTTACTAAGCACAGCCCACACTTAAGGTGTGGGAAATGATGTTGCACCTTTCTGAGGATGGAGTATCTATATCAATTATTGGAATTCTTCTGCAAAGAAGATTTGCCCTTCTCTCTCCCTCCATTTATCTATTTATTCAATTATTTATTTTTATCACTATGGACTGACAACATATAACTTTGATACTCAAAACTTTATGTGAGTGAGCCTCTCTTTATTCTCCTGCAATCAAAAATACCTGTCACATGCCTTTTGGACACAATATGTCAAAAAACTCCCCAAATATTATATAGGTAGATTGTTTTGTCTGTGGTATTTATTTGGTAGATGGGTGACCCGTGGAAGCAAGTTCTATTAAGAGTGAATGCCTTACTCATTCTTCTGAAATTTCCAAGTTTCAGGTTTATAAGTTTCTAACTTGGTGAAAATGCCTTCTGGGTGTTGCTAAGCAATTTAGTAAATTGAGTTTCCAAACTGGACCCTGAGTTCCTTCAAAGAATTGAGTTCTGATGAGTGAACATTAATAAGGCATTTGCATCAGTCCTGTGTTCATCTAAAATTATTAAAGCTTAAAATTGCACGTGGCCCTACAGATGGGATGTGGTTAAAATGGACCATTTCCCAAGCACGTATCTGGTGAAACAAAGGGCTTTTGTTTCTAACTGTTAATGTGGAGGACGGGAAAGATTCTCTTAGCAATTAAACCACTAGGGACATGAACGACCCTCCCAAATCATCACATGTTTAAGCCGAATACTAGGAGAAGTCTATATATGTGACAGCTTATTTTTTTACCCAAAATGTGCATTTTTAAAATGGCATCCTAGGAAAGAAATCTGTGTGCAAGCATGATATGCATAGATAAATGGCTGTATTTCCAAAGTTCTGTAACCCTATGTTTTTACATGAGTCAGATCTCTCCTAAGACCAATAGAAGCAAGACATTTCATTTTGGTAAAACTCTCCAGAAAAAATATATTTTTAATAATGCAACTCTTAAGTTTGTTCTCTGATACTTAGCATGGTGGTGTTTCTATCAGACCGTGCGGGAACCTCATTGTCCAGAGCTAGCTGAAAGACCTAAGGGTAAACTAGTACAAATAGCTCAGGAAGCCTCACCACTCTCTTCTCAGCCTAGAAAAAAATGATTCCTGTGGTTATCTTGAGGGTCACCCTTCTTCCCCTGGGACTGCAGTGTATGAATAAAACTTAAATTCTCTTCAACCTCTCACTGAAAATGATCCAAATGTCAATGTTATTTTGAAAGCTTTATTGAAAAAACAATTAGTGGGTTTATATTTTGCATAAAATGTCAGAAAGTGAGATGAGGAACCTGCCTTCTGTTTTAGTAGTCTTCAGTTGAAAATGCTCTCATTCTACACTCAGATGCACAAAGAAAACATGTGCTTTTTATGCGTTTAAAAGTAGATCTAATCTTTTTTTTTTTTTTTTTTTTTAGTACTGGGGTCTTGCTCTCTTGCCCGGGCTGGAGTGCAGTGGCATGATCATGGCTCGCTGAAGGCTTGACCTCCTGGGCTCAAGTGATTCTCCTGCCTCAGCCTCCTGAGTAGCCACCACACCTGGCTAATCTTTCTCACCTCAATGAGAGTGTGGGATAATCACAAACTTTCAACCCACCAATTCAGAGTGTGACAATTTCTTCTGTTTAGTCTCTTGAATGACTTGACTCCTGGGTCAATACCCAGCTGCTAATTTTGTTATTGCCCTATACTTCTCCCCATGATACTATCTATGTATATAGGCAATCTACCATGACCTTAGGGTGCTGGGAAGAAGGGAGTCTTAAAACCTTGTGGGTGCCATGAATCCTCACTCTTCTGTGCCATAGAGGAACCTGTAGAGTTTGGTTCCTGGACTGGGTTAGATCTTTCCAATCTATCCTGCTGGGGGAATGTGCCAGCATCCTACCCTGAAGCTCACAGCCCCAGTCATGTTTCACTAGTTTCCAAGTTTGCATATAGCAACTTTCCCTCCTGTATTGACCTCCTAGTCATCACTCCTGTGTCTCCACATTCACATATACATAAAGTTCCCAATCCACTACATGTCACAGAATGGCTCAGGTGAGCTACAATTCCCAACCCCCAGCCCATCAAGCCCTCAGATAACATCTCCCCACTCCTCTCAAACCATGAGAGATCATGAGCCTTTTCAAGACTTGGCTTTCTCTGAGAGCCTCATCATCTCCCCAGCAGAGATGAGAGACACAGGTGCTAATTTTCCATAGCATCTTTATGCCATTCCAATGTTTATGTAGCTCCATCCCAAAATAAGTGGGGGAAATGAGGATCCTGCTCTGTGATCACCCCACTCTCTCTCCATTTTTGTTTCAAGGTGCACCAGGACTGAAGGCACAGGTTTTCCACTTCATTTACTCTCTGGCATAGATTTCAGCTACATTCCATCCTCCTTCAAGATGGCATCAGAAAGCCAGCTCAGCCTTCAGAGAACTGGAGATTATTGAAAACAAAAATATTGTACTTGTTACTCATATTTTACTTAGCAAGAGTCCAAAGAGAGTCACTGCATGAAATAACAACTCTCAACCTTCTAACCAATTTTATCTTCTCTCCCCTCTTTCTTTTATATTTAATAACTGAGTCATGTGATAGCAATTTGCTCCAATTGGTAGGGTAGAATGATATTCCATGCTGTTCCTCACACCTGCTGAAGAAACCCTTCTGATGACAACAGTCAAATAAGCTTGCATCGCAGGTTAGTTCAAGTCAAAGGATTTGATTCAGGACCAAGCTTGGGAGCAGATTATTTGCTCCATGTTCAGGGCCCTAGGGCTTCTTCTATTCTGATCAGCCACAATATCTCAATTCAGGGGCTTCTGGACATGAATGTTTTGTATAGAAGCACAGAAGGATCGCTAACAGAATTATAGACCACTTTCAGAGTCAGCCCGATATTACAGTCTGATAAAAAGAAAAATGAAGCAGAAAGCTGCCTGATAGAAAGGCAGGGACCCTCTATGAGTCCATCAAGCAGAGGATGGTGCATTGAATTCTGTGACTCCTAGCCAGATAAGCAGTCCACTTGATGACATCTAAAGGATTTAAAGACTCCAATCTGCCACAGGCATCACATCTACCTTCTTGTTGATAACACCTATGAGCGGCACCATGACGTTGGACAAAAAAAAAAAAAAAAAAAGAAGCAGAGCCTGGCCATCTCACTCTTATTACAACTGAGTCTCCAAATCTGCCAGAGGATGGATGAGTGCAGGGTCCCAAAGCAATTAACAATTGCTTTCTTAAATTGTTTTCTTTCTTGCAAAATGAGAGAGGGCACCTAAAGAGAAAAGAAAAGCAGTAGCTGCTCATGGCGAAACACACACATTTGAATTCCTCTGCAGAGCTGGTGAGGGGTGATGGGGATGGATGATGAAGTAACACAGAGGCATGGCCTATGGATGCTTGACTACTTAGAGTGAGGTGTGTTCTCTGGAGGAAAAGGGTCAAGGTGAACAGGAAAGAGATGGTTTCATGGAGCTCAAACAGTAGAGTGAGGAGGAAGGCAGTGGACAACCTCTCTAGGTGGCAGCAGAGGAGGGAGCTTGGCCATTTTCTAGCTGTGTGACCAGAGCACCTGGTCCACTCCTATCCTCAGTTTCCTCATGTACAAACTCAGAACAGTGATTCCTAAATCTCACCATGGTCTGGAGGATTAGTGGCAAATTCTCATCATAAAACATAGCTCCGGAAAAGAGGTAGATTCTCAGTGAGGATGGCTGCTTTCATTTGCTATAAAACTTTCATTTGCTATTCTTTTTCTTTTCTTTTTCCAATGATAGTTCTCCTTTGAACATCTTAGTCTAGTCAAGCAGTGGGTGTGTATGGGTAAATTCACTTGATACTTCAAAGAAGAAAAAAAAATCAACCTTGAGGTTGTTTCCCAGCTTTGTCCATCTGGACGCACCTTATAAATTATTTAAGCTCTCAGAGTCTCCGTTGCTCGAACTATAAAATGAAGACTTTCCATAAGGCTTTGTAAAAATTAGGAAGCAGCACATTTAAATACCCCTGGTACATATATGTATATGCTCAGGTAATATTACTTCATTTCATTGTCTTTTGTCAAATTTTCATCAAAATAGAATTTGTCTTATGCTACATTAGTCACAAGAAATAGCTTTCTATTGCTCATGATTGTGGTGAAGATGTCTTGTAATTACCTGTTTGGAAAACACTTTCCAAATATCCTCCCTGGATGTTGACCTGCAGTGTAGGTTCCTATTATGCCAAACTGTCCTCCTCTCAAAGTATTTCAATGCTGATCGATTGTGTTGTGGTTTCCATTACAGGTTCATAGATTTATGCAGTTTTTATGCTGGCCGAGTGTATAGTCTGACACTACCATCTGACAGCATATCTATCTAGCTTTTGAACAAAACATCCTCTGCCATTGCTATAGTCCAATCTTGAGTCACACCTCACACATGGGGACACATAGATGCCTTTATGTTCACATGTTTATTTTATTATTTACTCCCTGTGTTTTGGCATACCCATACCTAAGGCTACAACTATGCTTCTGTCTCTCTTTCCAGTATTTTTATTTATTTCATTGTTTGTTTCTGAGAGCAACTGAGCATTTCCCATACTTCCTCAGTGCCCCATAACCTTTTCTGTCCTGCTGGAGACATGCCGTCTCACCCTTCATTTTATATTGCATGTGCCCTGCCAGCTTTCAGAAAAAGAATGAGGCTGTAGGTGCAATGATTTCCCTGTGATGTGCCTGATTTCTCAGTTATAGTCATCTGCACAAGCTTATAATAGCATTCCAATTTTCACCTCCAGCAAGAAAGGGAAACAGGTGTGAATGTGAGGTGTGTGTGTGTGTGTGTGTGTGTGTGTGTGTGATTTGAGCCACAGCCTATTTCCATCTCTGTGCTCAATGTTTTTATTGCTTGTACCCTGCAGGGTAAAACCCTACTGGGAAGATACTTCTAGAGCTTGTACTTGTGCTTCTGTTTCAATTATTCTGCTTTTAAACCACAGCAAGGCAATTTGTAATGACCCACATGGTAGGAATGTCATGGTACAATTCCTTTGAAATGTTTTTGTCTCCAGGATGGTATTCTTAAGCAATATGAGTTAAGTGACAACGTGGTCTTAATGAAAAATGTGCTACAGAAAGAAAGCATTTTTTAGAGTAATGCTCCCTTTCAGCTACATAAATGCCAAGGCCAGGCAGGGGGGCTTCAGATGCTTAAAAAATTCTAATTGTATGGGCTTCATTCTGTAGCAAATGCTGATTTCAGTGGCAAAAATCAGTGTATTTTATAAAGAGACAGTTTGCTGATTTCCTGACAGCAGTATTTCTTTATTTTTCCATACCTTAGTTTTCAGATCACTAGTATTATCAAAAAAATGATTGTTTTAACAGCATGTACCATGGCAGGGTGCAGTGGCTCACACTTGTAATCCCAGCATTTTCAGAGACCAAGGTGGGAGGGTCACTTGAGTCTAGGAATTTGAGATCAACCTGTGCATCTCTACAGCAAATACCAAAAATACTAGCCAGGCATGGTGGTGTGCCCTATAGTCCCAGCTACTCAGGAAGCTGAGGTGGGAGGATCTCCTGAGTCCAGGAGGTCGAGGCTGCAGTGAGCAATGAATGCACCTCTGCACTCCAGCCTGGGCAACAGAACAAGACTCTGTCACAAAAAAAAAAAAAAAAAAAAAAAAAAAAAAGGAAAAAGCAAAGAGCATGTACTGCATCTCAACAGCTGAAACACTTGACGCTTGGGTTACATTTTCTTTTGTTCTGTATTGTTTTGCTTTTGCTTTATGAAAATAACAACTACGACATTGCTATTCAAAATTCAGACCTTGAATCAGAAGCCGTGGCCTCACCTGAGAGCTTGTTACAAATGCAAATTATTGGGTACCCATTGCAGACCCACCAGATGAGAACCTGAACTTTTACAAGATCCCCAAGTGATTTGGCCACATCTAAAAGTTTAACAAGCACTACACTTCAAGAGACATGACAAGAAGGAAAACTGTCACATTTTGTGAATTTGTGCCAATGGTTCTTAAATTTGGCAACATATTTAAAATGGTCTTATGGGATTTAATAAGAGATTTTGGTGGGTTGGTCTACCGATTTTTTTTCTGAGATGGAGTTTTGCTCTTGTCGCCCAGGCTGGAGTGCAGTGGTGCAATCACAGCTCACTGCAATCTCCGTCTCCCGGGTTCAAGTGATCCTCCTGCCTCAGCCTCCTGAGCAGCTGGGACTACAGGCGCACGTGACCACGCCCAGCTAATTTTTCTATTTTTAGTAGAGACGGGGTTTCACCGTGTTGCCCAGGATGGTCTCTATCTCTTGACCTTGTGATCTGCCTGCCTCGGCCTCCCAAAGTGCTGGGATTACAGGCATGAGTCACCACGCCTGGTGCCACGGGATTGTTCAGAAGTCCTCCTCTCCCAGGCTAATGTGCAGCCAGGATTAAGAATGTTTCTGTTAGCATCCAGAAGAAAATAAAATGGATCCTTATATTTTATAAGATATAAAATATAAAAATTATATATGAGTGTGTATATATATATACACAAATATATGCATATACACATATACACACACACCCCTACACACACATACACACATAACTTTTTGCAGGGAATTTGCTATGGTTGGAATGTGTTTCCTCCAAAATTCAGGTGTAACCAATGCGACACTACCAATGTAGATAGTAGGGCTTTTAAAAGGTGGCTGTGCCTTGAGGGATCCTCCCTCATGAATGCGATTAAGGCCCTCATATAAGAAGCTGCAGGTAGCATTCAGCTCAATTGCCCTTCTGCCTTTTGCCATGTGAAAACACAGTGATCCTCCCTTCTGGAAGATGCAGCCCTCACCAGACAACTGAACCTGCTGGTGCCTTGACCTGGGACTTCCCAGCTTCCAGAACTGTGAGAAAATACATTTCTGCTCTTTATTAATTACCCATTCTCAGTACTTAGTTATAGCAACACAAAACGGACTAAGACAGAACCCAAAAAATAATTCTCAATGGTTAGAACTAAAATTCCAGCTAGTGTAAAACTACATGGATTGAGTGGATTTGAAAATCTTTGCAAAAAGAGCACAAACACTATTCTGACAAGAAACCATTCTAAATTTAAATTCTATGGATTTTTTTTCCTCACAAGAGCCATCCTAGCAACTTATGCCTAAGGATGCTCACACCTACACACATCAAGAACTGTGAAGGGCCTGAGATTTTACTCTACATGCAAGCTTACTAGTTAGCCTGCCACAATGTTACAGGGGTTAGCCAAAGACATGAGACTCCTGGGTCAGAGATAAAGAACAGATTATTATTCATGGCACAAAAAGAAGCAGAAGCATCACATTTTCATTAGCTCTGTTTGCATCGAGGTCCCACCGGTCTGAAGCAGATAGGCTGAAATGGACTCCTACAGATACAGTGGATATGTTACAGAAGAGGCATCCCATGCTTAAGGATCCTAGTGGATAGGGTTTGGATCTGTGTCCCTGCCCAAATCTCATGTTGAAATGTAATCCCCAGTGTTAGAGGAGGAGCCTCGAGGGAGTGATTGGATCACAGGGGCAATTTCTAATGCTTTAGCACCATCCCTATAGTGCTGTTCCTGTGATAGAGTTCTTACGAGATCTGGTCGTTTAAATGTGTGTAGCACTTCCCCCCTCTCTCTTCCTCCTGCTCTGGCCATGTAAGACATGCCTGAATGCCCTCTGCCTTCTGCCATGATCGTAAGCTTCCTGACGCCTCTCCAGAAGCAGAGCAGGTGGTCAACACCATGCTTCTTGTACAGCCTGAAGAACTGTGAGCCAATTAAACCTCTTTTCTTTATAAATTACCCAGTCTCAGGTATTTCTTTATAGCAGTGCAAGAACAGACTAATGCAGTGGTGGACATTCTGGCCCTTTGCTCTGGAAGAAGATAGTATAGCCTATCTTTCCAAAACTGTTTGCTACACAAACATCCTTGAAAAGATGGTCTGAAGCAAACAGTAGATAACACTTCCCTTCAAGACACAGTGAAGCAAGACAGACTCAATGGGAGCTGTTGCCCAAGAAGTAGCACAAGATGTTTTCATTAATGAATGTGATGGCACTTCCACTGGGTGTTACTACATAAAATTTCAGTTAGCTGAACATTGTTTCCTTGATGACTTCAATTATAAGCTCAGGGATGCGTTCTAATAGTAAGCAGAGTTAACACTGTTATCTAATGAAATCCTCTTTGGTGAAAGCTTTGCTTAAAGTTAATTATTTGAAGGAAAATACATAACGATCTTATTCTTTTTACTGAGAATATATTAAGAATAACCCAAATAGATTTAGATTGAGATGGTGCAGTTACTGCCAGAGTACAGATTGTAAAATTCTATTTGACCAGAGATAAGAATGTGCCATCATATTGAATACTACTGTAGTGGCTTCATCTTGACAGTAGCACACTTCAGGGGGAGAAACAATAGCATCCAAAAGTTATGAAAGATGTGAATTGCTGGTGTCAGGAAGTAATTTCAATAGGTTAGGTCATATAAATGTCATAATAGAAAAATTAAGAAAAAAGTATTATAGTCAAAAGTAATAAAAAATGGGTTGTACTTTTCAATCAGGCCTTCTTAACTAATAGTTTTGTCTGTGTGCCTTGTAGACACTAATTTAAGTATAAACGAACAGTCTTCCATGATTTCCATTAAATCATCTTGATAATATTGAAGTTTATTAGGAATGCATTGATGCTTAATAAAAATAAGTGATAGTCAAATAGGAATGATTATAGATCATAATAAAATATTAAGATTGAAAATATAGTAAAATGTAAGTCATTGACCATATAATTATCTGCCTTACACAGATCTACTGTTTGACATAAGATAGAAACAACAAAGACAATTAATATGCTTTCCATAGTAATAATTTGCCAGGCATTACACTGTGCTTTTTATTTAAATGGCCCCTTTAATTTTAACAAATACCTTGGCGCCAGTTCTATTGTGGCCATCCCCATTTTATGGACAACAAAGCAAGACTTACAGAGTTCATGTAAGCGTCCACAACAGTTCACAATAACTGCAGCAAGGTTCTGAATGCAGCCCCAGCCAAGCTCCTCATAGCTGCCCTTTTCTTAATTAAAATAAATAAAGCTTAAAATTTTATAGACAAGTACACTTCAAATTTTATAGACAAAGTAGTTATCATTCTTGCACTTAGGTATACCTGAAAACATCTCTGTTACAGTGGAATGAAAAATAACTAGCTAAGAAGATAGCAACTAAAAATCGTGCCATCTCGTGCTCATTTAACATTAAAGTGTATCTATGGTCTCCTGGATTTTTCAACCTACATAGAGGGAAAGTTTAAGAAGCACTACACTTCAAGAGACATGACAAGAGGTGATAGACATGATAGAGGTGACAGAAACACATGCACATCTTTACCAATCATCTAACTTTATGAAAGCAAAAATCTAAAAATGTGCACCATCTCATGTTAAATCAACACATTTTACTCTTTGTGTTTCATTCCAATCTTCTCCTTATGCATCCACACGTTTTACAGCTCCAATCTTGCCTGCCATGGATAAAATTTTGTTTTTGCCTTTGTCGCTGAATTGACACAAACAGTTTCAATGTTGTTATACAAATTTAGGGATTATCATTTTAATGGCTGTATGATATTTCTATCAGTTGACAAAATATAAGTTTTTTACTCATTTACTTACTAACACTCAAGTTGTTTTTAATTCTCCTTTTCTTTATTTTGGATTATTTCCCAATATGTATCTTTTACAACAATATTAGACAGCAAAGTAGGTATTTATTTTTATGCCTCTTTAAACATCAAATGGCTCTTCATAAGAGTTCAACCACTAGACAATGTGCAATTATAGAATTTGCATTATAAACTTAATGATACAGTATGGTACCATTATTTTACCTCCCCATCCTCCAACTTTATTAAAGTAAAACACATTTTCATTTTTGTCACAGGTATAATTTCTTGCCAGGAAAAGGCCAACCCAAGAATAGCTGATGCACTGCACGCCCACAGCTGGGCACCAAGGGCAACCTGGAGGCAAAGGAAAATCTCTGAACCAGGGAGAGGAAACAACCAAAGGAAAAAAGATGAGAGCAGAGATAGCCAAGACCTGAGCAGGAGAGGTTCCTCCGTCAATATCTGCCATTCAGGTCATTCAGCTTTGCCCCAAGTATTTACTTCTTGTTGTGTTCCAGCAAGAACCAACACAATCTCGTTGTCTCCCAACAAAAACCAACACAGTCTCTAGAGCCCTTGTCAGTAACAAAAACTCTCTAGAGAGAATCTAATTAGTTCTTTACCTGGTAACTGATAGATGCTGCATCCACCCACTGCATCCACCGTGTCAGGCATCTTCCCCAATCCAGTCTGCTGTGAGGTTGTGAGGGTGACGAGGTGCAACCATTGTATCTGCTTGCTTGGACTGTCTGCTCAACAGGACCTGGGAATTATGGAGACTTCTCTGAGAAGAGGAGGCTGTACAAGTCAGAGAATGGCTTCTAAAAGTCCATGTGCAGAGAAATCCCCTGGGGGTCTTGGTAAAATGCAGACTCTGGGTCTGTAGGTCTGGGAATCTGCATTTCTGACAAGCTCTCAGATGGTGCTGATGTTCCGGGTTGGTAGGTCTGACTTTAAGTTGCAAAAGAATAGCCCACTGATTGTCAAGCTAGGCTGCAAATTCCAATGACCTGGGGTGCTTTAAAATACTAATGTAAAAATCGGCAATTTGAGAATTACAGTAACTCTAACCAGGGCAATTTTGTTCCGCAGTGGACGTGTGGCAATGTCTGGAGACATTCTGAGTTGTTGCAACGTGGGTGGGACAGAGAGTGGGGGAGTTACTGGCATTCAGAATATAGAGGCTAGGGACGTTGCAAAACAGCCTGCAATGCATAGGACAGCCCCACGGAGCATCATCTGGCCCCAAATGTCAACAGTACCAAGGCTGAGAAACAGCCTCTGGTAGGCTCTTGCTCCGAATCATGCCCATCATCTCTGCAGTCGACAGTTATATTATAAAATTAATTGTGCAATATTTCACTGATGGATAATCGGTTAATGTATGTTGAAACATATTTACTAAGCACAATATTGCTAATTAGCTTTGTCTAACTGCTACATAGAATAGCAAATAGCCAGCCCTGCACTTGGTTTCAGTTATCATGAGGTGCAATATGCTAGGAGAAGTTCCCCCAATTTGCCACACTTCGGAGTGCTGCCCCTTGATATTCTCTAATCTAAGCCATGAATTCTGCAACACAGACCTTTGAGGATGAATAATTGCATTGTGATGCTTTTAATATCAAACTCCTTAAAAAACGCTTTTGTTTTAGCATGTTATCCTTTGCATGGTACAGTGTACCTAAGTGCTTTATAAATGGTGTATTTTATGACCTACTTGAGCAGTTAAACTATCCTACATCTGCATAATGAAACTGGATGGTGGCTCGAATCCTTGAATTATCAAAAATATCAACTTAGCACTCTGCAGAAATATGCAGCTGATGCTACTTGGAGAAATACTAGGGAAGGGCTTTTTATGAATTTTATTCCATGTAGTAGCTTATCTTTTATTTTCTATATTTCCTTCATAGCTCTGCAAAAATTCTTCAAAGAAGGAAAAAAATAAACTTGGTTGGCATTTTTACTAAGGCACAGAAACCATGTATACATATAAAACAAATAAAGAGAGAACATATTTGTCATTCAAAATTATATGAGCTACCATCAAAAGACTAGAAAACAATAATTATCAGGATGTTTCATTAATCTCATTTTTAAAATAAAAGAGCTTTTTATGTTGGTTCAAACTCTTTATCCATAGTTCTATATGAGTAAAAAAATATGTGAATATATAAATGATCCTCAACTCTTGATGTGTGTGTGTGCATATACACATACATCTTGCAGGACAGATTTGTGGATGTAAAGGTCAGGTAAGGTTTTTGACATGAACATAAGAGTAGTTCAAGGCTGGGCACAGTGGCTCACACCTGTAATCCCAGCACTTCGGGAGGCTGAGGTGGGAGGATTACTTAAGGCCAGGAGGTCAAGACCGGCCTGTGCAACATAGTGAGATCCTGTCTGTACAAAAAAAACCAAAACCAAAACAAAAACAAAAAAAATAGCCTGGCATAGCAGCACACACTCCTAGTTCCAGCTGCTAGGGAGGCTGAGGTGGGAAGATTGCTTGAGCCCAGGAGGTCGAGGCTGCAGTGAGCCATGATGGCACCACTGCACTCTGGCCTGGGAAATATAGTGAGACCCTGTCTCAAGAAAAAGAGGAGTAGTTCAAGAGTAGAGGGTTTCCTCTGCCTTCTCCCCCTCTGAAGGAGTTTCCTAAGACCCTTATATTTATTGAGCAGGTACTGTAAATAATATTTTGTCTTCATAGCAATGCACTAGGTAAGTGTATTTGTATGAGTTTGTAGAATTTTTTAAACGTAGGAAGTTAATTGCCTTGCAGAGGAACACACAGTCAGGATCGAACTTGCCTCTGAACCCAAAGCCCAGGGTCTTGTATCATATCATGCTACCTCCTGCTACTGGGGACCTTCCTCAGTCTTTCCCAGGGGATGGAATTGCTGCCCAAGCACAACATTCTAATAAACAAAATGACTGCAGAGCTGGAATATTTTTCCCATCATTTCAGCCAATGTATTGATTATGGAGGGTGATCAGATAAGAGATAGCAACCTATGTGAATGGAAGAGGTCACTGAGAAGTAGGATGAGTTAAACCACAGTTGGCTTCCAAACACAGACACTGGTCCCTGTTCCCATTCTGATTTGTGATTCTGCTCAGTGACAGGTCTGCATTACCCTAAGGGTGGAGCTTTGGAATTGCAATTTTTCTAAAGAGCCCCAGCTAAACTGAGATGTCCTGCAGATTTGGGAATGATTCATGGCTGTAATTGGGCTTCAATCACATTTCCATGCTAAGAGGGATATCCGTACCCTCGAACAGACATGGGTGGAGAACTGGAGTGATTTACACACAGGACCAAAAGCAGAATCATAGCCTCTTGAGACTGGGAAATTCAGGGGAAAGGGTTCAGGCACGGAAACAAGACAGCTCAACCTTCATCTTGTCAGTCACATTTACTGGCCCTGGAGCCTTGCACAAGCTCTGGAACTTCTGGGCTGTTAGTCCTGCCCTCCCCACCAGACCACCATGTGACTTCTCCCTTCTCAGCAGAATTTTCTCCCAACTTGTGCAAGAATCTTGTGCAAGAGAGCAGCAATCTTTATTAATCAAATTACTTCAGAAAGAACAATTCCTTCAGCATAAGCTTTACTAATGTTAACTATGCAAAAGCTAGTTATTGGCATACATTTTAAACATTGCAACTTTAGCAAACATTTTAGAGGTTATTCGTTGTTTATAACTGTCAAATAATTTCTTAATTATTGCTTAATTTAATAATGCACTTTTTATGTCACATAATAAAGCGTGTGTGTGTGTGTGTGTGTGTGTGTGTGTGTGTTTGGGGGGCACTGTGTGTTAGGGTCACATTTAGCTTAAAATAACTTTTTTTAATAAAAAAATGGTTTGCTACCCATATGCATTTCAAAAGGTGTTCCATCTCTTTCTTTACCCACGATTGTTTGTGCAGGAATAAGTAGGTGTCCTTTACTGAGACACCCTAAGTAAGCCTTTTAAACTTTGAATTCTCAGGCTCTGTATGTAACCTTGGCTCTCATCTCGTGCACTACAGTGAGGATGTGGCTCTCATTTTAGGATTGTCAGCTTAAAGATAAGCACAGGATGTGTGGATGACTTAGTTACCTGAGCAAACATTAGTAGGTGGACTCAATTCTAGGCAAACAGCCAAACGAAGTCTTGAAAATACAAAGTTCTAGATACTGTTTTTCAAGTTCAGCAGCACTTTCAGAGGAATTCTGAGATAATAAAATGCTGCAATTCTGAGATTGCAAGGCAAGAAAGGTCTCAGACTGCCTGAAGACTGAAAAGGAGGAGGCTTGACTTGCCTACAGAGGAAGTAAATTCCATGCACCAAGAAGAAAGGGGAGCAAGTGAGATCAAGTGGTAAAGATACCAAATCCTGAGTCTTCTCACCCTATGTATCAGTGATGGCTGATGTTAGCCGCAGCCAGCCACATGGAAGTGTCTGGAGGAGGAAGGGTGGCACAGGAAGGAAAACACACAGCAGCTCCCATCCAAGACACCAATCCACACTCTGAGTTTAGAATAAGCTCTACATAGGTACAAACCATTTTAAAAAATGTTATTTCACATGAAACTGCAAGGCAAAGGCCTACAGACACCAGATTGCAACACAAAAATGACATCGAATTTGTCATAAGCAGATTTTGAATCAAATATAAACAATAAGTTTAATGCAATGGGCTGACTTCACAATACAGAATCTTCTCACTTGTTCTTAAGAACCAGCATGTGTGGTGGCTCACACCTGTAATCTCAGCACCTTGGGAGGCCAAGGCAGGCAGATCACTTGAGGTCAGGAGTTCAAGACCAGTCTGGCAAACATGGTGAAACTCCATCTCTACTTTAAAAAAATACAAAAATTAACCAGGCATGGTGACGGGTGCCTGTAGCTCCAGCTACTCAGGAGGCTGAGGCAGGATAATCACTTGAACCTAGGAGGTGGAGGCTGCAGTGTGCGGAGATTGCACCACTGCACTCCAGCCTGGGTAACAGAGTGAGACTCCATCTCAGGAAAAATAAATAAATAAATAAACAGAACTAGCATGTGATGGACTAACTAGCATAAGACATTCCTACACCGTGTCCTTACAGCATCAGCCTGCTACCTTTGTTTCCATCAGTTTGGTCATGTATTAAAAAAAAAAAAAAAGGAAAAAAGACAAAAGGATCGTGCTAAGGACTCATACTGAATTGTTATGTAATTCTACCAAGTCTTTCCAACATCACAGGAAGAAACATCCATAAAGTTCTCGAGATTCCTACACATCTCAGGCACACATCTATACATAGCTGCATACCACACGATCTCTTATATCAACCTGTTTGGCAATAGTAAGTTGAAATCCACGTCTTCCCCCAAAGGCTGATTTTTGTGCCTATGCTTTAAAGCAATAAAACCAACCTGTGTTATTTGGATAAAGAGTGATCTTGTTCTCTGACTTTATTTATTTATTTATTTCTCTACGTGTTTTATGCATTATGGGGAAATGCTATTGCACTGTAAGTAGTTTAGCCCTTCATAAGTCAAAATTTCACTTAATACCTTCCCCTGACCATCGCCAGTTGGATTAGTAATCACGGCAGCTGCACAGCGGCTGCCAGTGGGTGGGGAGTAGGAGCCAGGAATTAAGTAGATGTTTGTTCAAAACAGGAAATCATGAGATTTAAGTTAAATTGAGAACACAGCAAGGATGCATGTTCTCTCACTGTGACAGAAATGAACACCTCACATGGTATAAACTGATAACATTCCATAGTAAAATGTTATTGCAACTAAACAGCCCTTTCACTAGCAACCTGTTGAATTTCTCAGAGAAGAAACAGACAAAATACCATTGTTATTTGTTCCTTCATATCTCCCATACGTATACTAAAGATCTTAAAATAGTTTGAAATATCACTGCTAAATAAAGATGACAGTAACAATGGGAAAAAATCTATATTCTAAAAATTCACCTAAGCTTTTATTAATACCTGGGGGAAGAAAACATAGAAAAAAGGATGATACAAATTTCTTGAATGCACAGTTATCTTCTTTATCTGAGTACACTCATTTTTTCACATTATATTATAAAGCTCTTAATATAAACATTGAACCAGTACCTATATGTCTTCCATCACAGCACCTAGGGGCTAAGTATAGTATATATGACTTAGAGGATTTTCCCATCGTTTGCCTGTCTTTTAAATGTTTTAATAAACGACGCTGCTTTATAAGAATACTTTGTCCTCAAATACAGAGTTTGGAATGCTAATAATCACATGTAAAACAAACAAGACCACTTCATGGATGTACTCTGAGCATCTTCATGCATTTTCACAATACAATGTCTTCTAAGGGCCTTGCTCCATGATTTAAGCAATAAACACAACTGCTCAGTCCTGGGTTGCCATCCTTGGGAGGATGGCTTGAGCCCAGGAGTTCAAGGTTGCTGTGAGCTATGATGGCGCCACTGCACTCCAGCCTGGGCAACAGAGTGGGAACCTGTCTCAAACAAATAAACAAACAAAAAATGATGCCCCTGTGATGTGGCCCTATGTCACACCTAAACAAGCAGGTGATTCATTGAAACACCTTTCATCTAAGCATCTCACAAAGGGATGTAATTTGGGAATGCTTATCAACCTCAGGTTTCAGAAGTTTTTACTTCACGGCTCAACTTGCCCTGTGTACATTTCAAAGAAACAAAGCCAAACAAAGCAAACCTTGAGCATATCTTTAGCCCTTCCCATTTAGACAGAATTTCAGTAGCTTTCTCATACCCCTTTCCCTCCTCATAAATATGGAAAATAAAGAAAACCCTTGGTTTCTAAAATCAACAAAAAAAGGCTGAATTTAATTGGATGCATTTCGCTAAGATAATGGTTACTTGAAAATCTGTCAAATGCAAAGCTGCTGTGGACTGAAAACTTTCCTCCATACCTAAAGATGAACAGAATATGTTAAAAAATCAATAACACTCTATCTAGGGGATATATATATATATATATATATATATATATAACAACTATGAATACATATGGCTATATGAATTTAAGAAAGATGTCTTGTGAGCTTTTCATGCTCCCGAGTTTTGACTGAAGAATAGAGGGATAAGTTTACGTTACAGTCTACATTTATACTTACGAAACCAGGTAGAACCTGAGGTGAGAAGCTCAGATTGTTATTTATAAGGCCAAAGAGTGAAGTGAATCTGTCAGTATTATTTCCATTCCCAATGAAACAATGACTTGGTGTAATTCAACTGTTGTGATAAAAAAAATCCATAGTTGTTTCTCAGGATTATGTAAAAAATAAGTTCTGCAGCTATCTTAGAATTTCCAAAATATGCTTACATTTAAATATTATGTCATTTTAGGACTTTGAGCCTCTCAAATCTTTAATTGCTAGCATTAAAAAGAGATTAAAGAAGACAAGAGAAAACAAGAAAAATAAGAAATAAAAGACAATAAAACTGAATTATTAGAGTAGTTGAATTCAATTTCAAGATCTATCTCTCCACCCACATATGCATATGTAGGTATATGTAATATATATGACAATGATGTCATCTATGAGAATCTTATATATCTATATAGCCATAGATACATATATATCCGTAGTTCTACTGTGTGTATAGAGCATTGCTTCATTCACTGAGCACTTTCAAAGGAACATAACCTAGGAAAACTAGTTTGAATTTATCAATTTAATGAGTTCCCTTTTAACTAGATTCCAAATTTATGAAAACTCTGCTGGAATCCTAATTAATCACTAGAAAAAGTGTTGTCATTTGGAAATGTGGGGTGTTATAAAGGTGAACAGGCCCCCTAAAAAATCCTGTTGATTCTTGTTCTTGAAGTAGTTTCCTCCTCATTCATTCCCTTATTTTTCATCAAATTCCATTGACTTCTGAAGTTTTTGGAGAACGAAGTTCATACACAACTCTCATAATATTGACTAGGAGGTCAAGTGACTTAAGTATGAGATAGAACTGATAAATAACTATTTGGCTCTTCACAGAGACATTATCAGATTAAAATGCTCCCCTAAAACTGGCAGAAAGCAAGAAGATTTCCCTTCTACACACCCATATAAATAACAAAATCCAATAACTGCACACATTTGTTGAGCTAGGTAAATGATGCATCAGGGGGTAAAAATATCTCATCATTCGCCTCATCATTCCAAAAAAAAATATTATCATTATCTCCACTATTAAGTGTGCAGGACTAAAAATAGCCTCACAATGAAAATGTTCTTTAAATAGCGGTCTTTAAATACAGAATAATATTATTGTGTAAGAGGGATCTTAAATTCTTTTTTTTTTTATTTTATTATTATTATACTTTAAGTTTTAGGGTACATGTGCACAATGTGCAGGTTAGTTACATATGTATACATGTGCCATGTTGGTGTGCTGCACCCATTAACTCGTCATTTAGCATTAGATATATCTCCTAATGCTATCCCTCCCCCCTCCCCCCACCCCACAACAGTCCCCGGAGTGTGATGTTCCCCTTCCTGTGTCCATGTGTTCTCATTGTTCAATTCCCACCTATGAGTGAGAACATGCAGCGTTTGGTTTTTTGTCCTTGCGATAGTTTGCTGAGAATGATGGTTTCCAGCTTCATCCATGTCCCTACAAAGGACATGAACTCATCCTTTTTTATGGCTGCATAGTATTCCATGGTGTATATGTGCCACATTTTCTTAATCCAGTCTATCGTTGTTGGACATTTGGGTTGGTTCCAAGTCTTTGCTATTGTGAATAGTGCCACAATAAACATACGTGTGCATGTGTCTTTATAGCAGCATGATTTATAATCCTTTGGGTATATACCCAGTGATGGGATGGCTGGGTCAAATGGTATTTCTAGTTCTAGATCCCTGAGGAATCGCCACACTGACTTCCACAATGGTTGAACTAGTTTACAGTCCCACCAACAGTGTAAAAGTGTTCCTATTTCTCCACATCCTCTCCAGCACCTGTTGTTTCCTGACTTTGTAATGATTGCCATTCTAACTGGTGTGAGATGGTATCTCATTGTGGTTTTGATTTGCATTTCTCTGATGGCCAGTTTCTTATGTGTGCAAGAATGTTTAGTGTCACATCACAAATTACGTAACGGGAAATGAGAAAGTCTAGACAAAATGAAGTCCAACAAAAATCACTTTTCCAAATTTAACTTATCCACACTTTATCGTTTATTTCATATTTTGAGAGTCCAATTATCTACAGCTTTCACACCTCAACACCTTTTCTAAACACAACTCTGATTCTTCTTAAAGGTACCAGTAAGATGAAATCAAGTATATTTGCAATTTAGACCTTGTTATTTTTGTTTCTTATAAAAAAAACAGATACAATCAAGAGTGCCTTGTGTCAAATCTCTTGTGGATGCATTTTTTTAAAATGACATGTGCTATAGGACCAAAGGTCTTTAACATGATTAAGAGACCTATTATTTGCAAGAGAAAACATTAGAGATCAAAACCATCATGAGATATGTTTGCTTCATGGCTATGATTATGATCAATTTGCATAAAATGAATGCCTTTTGTGCCTTAATGTTTTGGGGAAAGCATACGTGTTTTAAATATCTATAACTTTTGTTTCTATTATAAATGAAAAGGAAAAGAGAGAAAAGGGGAAGATCACTGTAAGACTAAGTGTCTAGTAGGTAGGGTCAGTTCTGAGTTCCTCCAGTGTATTTCTGTGTGCCTGTAACAACCTTGACTCTTCCAAGAAAAAGAGTTGGGAGAAAGGCGATTGGGAAAAGTAATGACCCATGTCTCTAGCTTTCATATACACATTCAATAAAATATACAAATGTGTGCTCTGAAACATGTATAGAAACCTCTCTGACTAGTTGGTGTCAATTTTCACTCCATCTTTAGGATCTGGTCGCCTTACAACTGAGGCATGTTGCAGAATATTCCATAGTATTTTACTAACCACTGTAATTTCTTCTATTTCTAAACCTTAATGGCTTTTTAAAACGACCTCTCCAAGTCCAGATCCTGAATGCATCCCTGTATTATGCAGTGTGAGCCTTAAATTACATGAGAAATGTTCAAATTAATGATGTTCAAATATTAAATTGATCTGTCAGGGCTCAGTGAAGCCATGAAACTAGTCTAGCAATTTGGACCCTCTCCTTTCCTGGGATATTTTAATGCCCTAAAAGTCTCCTCATTTCAACATATAATAGGTATACTATATTTTAAATAACTTCCATCTTTCTGTAGCAGTTAAATGGTATAATAAGTTCTGTTATTAAAGAGTCCAGTATGTAGAGAAAAATCTTTTATAAAGTCAAGAATAATATTTTACTGAGTTAGAATTCAGGTTTCATTTTTCCTGGACTGTGTTTTGAGATTTTTCATTTCTCTCCTTAAAACGAAGAGCATTTGTTTTGTAAAATACATGAGATACTTTGAATCACTTTGGCTTCTACTGATAGTTTAGACTTTGGTTTACACCACCAAAAGCTCTTGCTCGTTCCTCTGCCTGTTTCCAATGTCCTTGTTTATTCCTTATGAAGTTTATTTCAAAATGTTGCCTGCTGAGACCCCTGAAGGCTCATTAAGCATGAAGGTCATAGACATATTAATGAAAGTTTAAACATGCTGCTTGGTAGCATAGCTGTGACTGATGGGTACTGGGTAAACAAAGGACTCACCCAAACCCAGGATCAAGTCTCTGCCATCTGAATTATCCCTGCTTATTTTTACAAATTGGACAGTTCTGGTGTCTTACATCACTAGTGCTTCTCCTAACAAACAAACTGGGAAATCTAAAATACCACCGATGACAACCATCCAAAACAGGTGTAAATACTTGGCATTTCAAGAAGGCTTCACCAAGAAGCACAGCTTAATTACAGAGAAGCAATTGTGAAGATGGAAATAAATGGTCACACTTACCTGATGTTTCTCGAGACCCTGACAATTATGTAAATATAGTTTCTGCACATTTATTGTGTCTAATATTCTTCATTTTAGTTTTTCAGAGAAAACTATTAGCCATAGATAAGTAAACACACACTCACGTGTGCGCACGCGCGCGCACACACACACACACACACACACACACACACACGATGCAACAGACATGTTATAATGAACGGCTGATTCCAACCAACAAAAATTTTTCATCATTGACCCACATAAGAAAAAATTTTAATGCATGACTTTTAACTGCATAAACACATTGTTTTATCTAGTTGTAATTATTAATATTATAAATCTATGAATCAAAACATACTATATATTTTTATGTCTACATTAGTATAGTGCTTACACTAAAGAGGTAGCCTATTTTTAAAATTTACAAAATTTTTCCTCTGTTAAAACCACTGAATTTATACTCACTGAGTAATTTTGATTGAGTAAAATGAGCAGTATGTTTAGTTAGAACCATTTCATTTGACTTGCCAACATTTTTTAGTCCTTTTTAAACTGCCAATACTATTAATCATCCCAAGTTCTGGGAAGTAGGCTCAACCTGACCACAGATTATTTAAAAATGTTTATGTAGGATTCTATCTGCCAAAGGACTTCCAATAATGACTTTGTCTTACTATTTTTTTGTTATGATTACCATTATTTGTTCACTAGAATAAGAGATAGAAAGATGCCATGGCTCTGATTATTTAAATTTGAGCAAGCCCAGCTGTAAAATTATGCTGCTTTGCTTTGAGTTGTGTGTGGAAATTGTGAGACTCAAGCTCTTTCCAGTAGACTCGGTGGACAACAAAAAGGCATTGCTGATTCTCCCCTTTGAGAACTTATATGCAAGAATATTGGCTCGACCTGACACTTGCTCATGTTCATTATGCATGTTTCCATATCTGGAGGCATCCCTGATAGGAGTCCATAGACAAGCTTACTAGTACCCAGTGCAGTCTATAGACTGGCCTACCCATACCTAGTGTAGTCTATAGACTAGCTTACCCTATCTCTACACAGTGGAGTCTATAGACCTGCTTACTAGCACCCAATTTAGTATGAAGACTAGATTATCCATATCCTCTGTAGTCTATAGACTGACTTACCCAAAACAAATATAGCCTATAGACTAGATTACCCATATCCACTGTAGTCTATAGACTAGTTTACCCATATAAAGTATAACGTATATAATAGACTGCCTATATCCAGTTTAGTCTATAGACTAGCTTACCCAAACCCAGTGTAGTTTATAGACCAGCTTACCCATACTCAGTGTAGTCTATAGACTAGCTTACCCATATCCAGCATAGCCAATAGGCTAGCTTTTCCATACCCAAAGTAGTCTATAGACTAGCTTACCCATACTCAGTGTAGTCTATAGACTAGTTTACTCATACCCAGTATAGCCTATAGACTAGCTTACCCACACCCAGTGCTGTCTGTAGAGTAGCTTACCCATCACCAGTGTAACCTATAGTCTAGATTACACATATCCAGTGTATTGTATAGTGTAGCTTACTCATACATAGTGTAGCCTATAGACTAGCTTACCCATACCCAGTGTGGTCTGTAGACCAGCTTACCTATAACAAAAAAAATCCAAAAATTTGTTTATCAAATTGTAATTTCTCTAGGGCATGTAATTATTTAAAGAAAATCATTCTATACAATAAATAATTTTATTAAAGGAAGATTAAAATGACACACATCTGTAACCCTAAGCCTCTGTGTTTTAAATGTTATTTGGGAACTTCTTGGTTTCCAGTGCTCATCTAAACACAGGCCTATCTTGCTTTGTTGTGCCTCACAGAAACTGCATTTTTTTACTGAATTGAAGGTTTATGGCAACCCTGCATTGAGCAAAGCTATACATAATTTCTCCAACAGCATGTGCTCACTTTGTGTCCCTATGTCATATTTTGGTATTTCTCACAAAGTTTTTCATTATTATTGTATTTCTTATTATTGCTATACTTGTCTTGGTGATCTGTGATCAGTTATGTTTGTTATTACTACTGTAATTGTGTTGGGGTGCCACATATCACACCCTTATAAGATGGCAAACTTAATTGATAAATGTTGTGTGTGTTCTGACTGCTCCACCAACTGGCCATTCCCCATCTCTGTCTCTCTTTGAGCCTCCCTATTCCCTGAGACACAGCAATATTGAAATTAGGCCAATTAATCCCCTACAAAGGCCGAGTGTTCAAGTGAAAGGCAGAGTCTCTCCCTTTAAATCACAAGCAAGAAATGATCATGAAGAAGGCATGTCAAAAGCCAAAAGAGGGCAGAAGCTAGGCTTTTGCACAAAACAGTTAGCCAAGTGGTGAATGCAAAGGAAAAATTCTTGAAGGAAATTAAAAGTGCTACTTCAGTGAACACATGAATGCTAAGAAAGTGAAACAGCTTTATTGCTAATATGCAGAAAGTTCCAGTGGTCTGAATAGAGGATCAAACCAGCCACAATACTCTCTTAAGCTAAAGCCTAATCCAGAGCAAGGCCCTATCTCTTTTCAATTCTATGAAGGCTGAGAGAGGTGAGAAAGCTGCAGAAGAAAAGTTGGAAGCCAGTGTAGGTTGGTTCATGAAGATTAAGAAAAGAAGCCACCTCCATAACATAAGAGTGCAAAGTGAAGCAGCAAGTGCTGATCTAGAAGCTGCAGCAAGTTATCCAGAAGACCTAGCTAGGGTTATTAATGAAGGTGGCTACACTATACAACATATTTTCAATGTAAATCAAACTGCCTAATGTTGAAATAAGTTGCCATCTAAGACTTTCGTAGCTGAAGAGGAGAAGTCAATGTCTGGCTTCAAAGCTTCAAAGAACAAGATAACTTTTGTTAGAGGCTAATGCAGCTGGTGACTTTAAGTTGAAGCCAATGCTCATTTAGCATTCCAAAAATCCTAGGGCCCTTAAGAATGATGCTAAATCTTCTCTGCCTGTGCTCTAGAAATGGAACAACAAAGCCTGGATAACAGCACATCTATTTACGGCATGGTTTACTGAATATTTTGAGGCCACTATTGATACCTACTGCTCAGGAAAAGGATTCTTTTCACAATTTACTGTTCATTGACAATGAATCTGGTCACCCAAGAGCTCTCATGGAGATGTATAAAGAGATTAGTGTTCTTTTTGTGCTTCTTAGCACAAGATTCATTCTGCAGCCCCTGGATCAAGGAGTCATTTTGACGTTCAAGTCTTATTATTTAAGAGATACATTTCATAATTTATAGTTGCCATAAATAGTGATTCCTCTGATGGATCTGGGCAAAGTTAATTGAAAACCTTTTGGAAAGGATTTACCATTCCAGACGCCATTAAGAACATTTGTGATTTGTGGGAGGAGGTTAAATATCAACATTAATAGGAGCTTGGGAGATGTTGATTCCAAGCCTCATGGATGACTTTGAGGGGTTCAAGACTTCAGTGGAGGAAGTAACTGCAGATGTGGGAGAAATAGTAAGAGTAGTAGAAGGAGAGGTGGAGCCTGAAGATGTGGCTGAATGGCTACAACCTCATGACTAAACTTGAATGGATGAGGAGTTGCTTTTTGTGAATGAGCAAAGAAAATTATTTCTTGAGAAGGAATATACTGGTGAAGATTATAACATAATATAATATATAATATACTGGTGAACACTGTTGAAATAATAAAAAAATCTAGAATATTGCATAAACTTAATTGAGAAAGAAGTGGCAGGGTTTTAGAGGATTGACTCCAATTTTAAAAGAAGTTCTACTTGTGGGTAAAATGCTACAAACAGCCTCTCATGCTACAGAGAAATCTTTTATGAAAGGAAGTGTCAACCAATGCAGCAAATTTCATTGTTGTCTTATTTTAGGAAATTGCCACAGCTATCCCCACCTCCAGCAACCACCACCCTAGTCAATCTGCAACCATCAACACTAAGGCAAGACCCTTCACCAGCAAAAAGATTACAAATCATTGATGGCTCAGATGATTGTTAACATTTTTTAGTAATAAAGTATTTCAATTTAGGTATGTGTATATTTTTTTAGACACAATGGTATTACGTACTTAACGGACTACAGTACAATGTGAACATAACTGTTATACTCACTGGGAAATAAAAAAAATTGTGTGACTTGCTTTTATTGTGATATTTTCTTTATTGTGGTGGTCTGGAACGGAACCCACAATATCTCTGGAGGATACCTGTAGAAGCCCCTTGGCTTCTCTTGTGAGACAGTTGACAGCTTTGCCAATGTCTACCTTTTCCAGTAGATAGTACAAGTTGGCAACATGTCTCCTTCCATTTACAAGGAGCTGTCAGGACTAGATGTATTCCTTAATATTAGTGATGGTTACACAGTGGTTTCTAATATAATTATACCCTGCTTTCTCTACATGGTTTCCAATGTTTTTTAATCTTTATTTAACCATAAGGCAATAATGAGTAATTTGCTTTCATTGTTTCCTTTTTATTTATTACACAACACATACTGAGCTTCACTATCAGAAATATGCTCATAGAGGTGACAATGAATTGAGCAACTGATGTATGATCTATGTCTGCTAAGGGTTTATTAATGTCTGGAAAAGCTCCCAATTAATAATAAAAATAAAAGTAGCAATAACAAAAATACTGATCATAGTATTTAATATTTCCTAGGTGGTATACAGTCGACACACAATTATGAAAAAAACTATAATATTCTAGGATAATTGTCTGAATATAAATAGAGATTGTATTAATGCTCTTTCTGAAAATAGTGCCATATGTAGAATTCTCCTATTTAGCATATATTTATGTTTTTCTTACCTCTGTCTCCTTGTGGCTTTTATCTATGAGATCTAGCTCTGTCCCCTGGAATGCAACAGGAGGAGTTCTTTTACTCTCTTATGTGAATTTCAAATATTTCAACAGCAAGATGTGTCTTTTCTAGACTAATCATCTCCACCTGTTCCAATGCTTCCCAAACAACAGTTCCTAATCACCTCATCTTGTGGATTGGAGATCCATATTTCCTATTTAGTTGTGATTACTTTTACATTGCAGGGCAAAGAAAAGAACTGAAACCTGGACAAAGAGTCTGAGTAACATGAATAACTGTGAGCTTTCATATTTGTAAAGGACAGGTGCTTCATTGTTTATGACCTACGACGTGCATGCTACCATGAGCACACCTACCATCTTCTTCCACACACTTTCTCAGAGCCCGGGTGCAGACTTCCATTCACATTAAAATTTTTCTTTTAGGTTGAGCCTGACACAGAAATGGAGGAGACAGCTGTAGAAACAATAACATTTGTAGATAGGGAGATGGTCAAATTCCTTTTTCATTCATGTGCCTGCACTTAACAGCCAGCATACTGTGAAAATAAAGCATGTTTCAGTGAAATACTGAAATGTAGGAGAAATCCTATTAAGCCACTGCTACCTATGCATAATTTTAATATGCTTTTATATATTTGTCTAGCAAGTCGGTCATCCACCTAGCTGAAGTCATAAAAAACGAAATTTAAATATATTGAGTGGACACTCGTTATGAAGTTTCACAATTGTGATATGTTGCTAGCAAAGCATTGGGGAGCCAATTAAGTGCTTAACTAATACATGGTGAAAATGAGGTATCGTCTAGTAACAAATGTGATGATTATGGCTTCTTTCAATGTTAACTTTGAAAGCTTGTGATTTGAGAATCTCCCCTCTGTATTTTTAATATCTGTTTGAAAATCAGAGCTAGGGCAATGGTATGAAGAAGAATTCCTCTGTCATCTGGCAGACTACCAGTCATGCATTTAGTGTAAGACTTATGGATCTGCCAGGCACTGATCCATTGCTCTGTTATGTTCTGTTGCATCTTTGGAAATTAACTCCACAGATAATCCAAAGGGAAATGCATGTCTTTGGCACATACATTGCAAGATTGTCTTTAGTCATTTCTTTGCCCCTGCAAGGCACATGAATGAAGATGATAAATAGGCATCTATTTTCTTAATAGGGCTTAGATCTTGAGCTGCAGGAATGGTTCACTTGCAATTTCCTTTACATACTTGAAGGTTTGTTTGGCCCTTACTGTCCTGGGCTGTTTATTGAGAGGCTCAGAACCACTTAAGCACATGTGCACACTGAGAGCTGGCTACTGGAAGGGTTGGCAGGGTGGAAATCAGACTAGAGATCCAGGAGCATCAGGCATGAGTTGGGTTATATCAGCCCCCGACAAAACATTGTATTTATGGGGTCTTAAGAATTCACTTCAACTCAGGTCATCCTCTTCAAACCAGGGTGCCCTGAGTCAATCTTAAATCCTATAAGTGCAATTGTTCATGTGGGTTTTCAACAGCCTTCTCAGCTAGGAGCAGTGTGTATTTCATCAAACCTCCTGTTGGATCCATAACCTGTGATGGCTCTGGATATAATTTTGAGGAACCCAGTGTACTTTTACGTGCTTAATTAGAATGGGTATCAGACCTTCCAATAAACTCCTACCACAATTATTCATGATTGAGCTCACATGAAGCATTCTGAGGTCATTTTTGAACACCCTAAAAAAGAAAAGATGTCAGAGTGTCCATAAACTAAAAACCAAAGCAAATTTTAGAGTTGTGCTTTTCTAAAGAGAGAGAGAGATCAGAAAGTGTACTTTTCTTTCTTATTTCAACACATTGTGTTAGTTTCATTTCATCAGCATACTTTCAACCTACTAATACAGGGCTGTTTAATACAATCTTGTTTATGTCAGACAACTGTGCGCATTTTCCTCTCACCTTTCAGTAGAACAAGGATTCAAAAATGTCGAGGTCTATTATAGCAATTCTAAGGGTGCAAACAGTAAGTTTGGTATTTTATTGAAATGTTTTGTTTGGAATCTGAGAGTTCATTGTTCAAGATCCTCTGACACAGACAATGAAATAACACGTTTTCTTTGCAGAAAGAAAAGTAAAAATCTTGAGTTTCTATAAAATAATTTTCAACGTAGTTTATGGTTCTCCTTTAAATGTCAAGAAGAAGAAAGATTGGGAGAAAATACACTGAAACATTTATGCTCTGAAAAGAAAGATTTCCATTTTTTTTCTTGTTTTTACTTTTCTATATTGTCTGAATTTTCCCTAATGTGCAATTATTTTTATCATTGGAATTGGAATGAAAAGGATACAAAAGTTGGTGGTTTAATAGTTCCCAAAGTCTTTACGTGACTACAGAAATCATTAATGATTTTGGAAGCATCAGCAATTTTTGTTTGTACCATCCATTATAATTTGTATGATTAATCAACATAGTTAAAAACTGCCCTGGGTGATCTTTGTTCCCCAGATGTGTTTACATCCTGTTTCAAATGAGAGACCTCAATCCTTGCTGTGCTTCGTCTGATTCCCTGGGCATGGGTCCCTCAGGATGAAATAATAAAAATAATCTGCCCCATTTTCAAAAAGAGGTAACTCTCTGTGTCACAAATATGGTAATTCATTACTTTTCTGCATCGCTCATCAAAATTCTAAGTTAATTTTCTTCTCAATAAACTGCTTCTCCCAAATTTTCAGGTTTCTATGAGGAGTAAGCAGTCTTAATAATAATAACTATAATTTATTGAACAGTTAAATATCTGCCAGGTGCTCTGCTAAGCATTCTGAATATACCATTGAATTTAATAATTCTCCAAACAACACTCTCATGGAAGTAATATTAATAGCTCCACTTTTTATGAGAAAGCTGATGCTTATAGAATTTAAGGATCTTCTACAACCATCTAAAACTGATAAGTAATTGTGCTAGGATTTCACTGCGGGGCTCCTTGGCTCCCAAGTTAGGCATGCCATGTTGCCATTTAATTTTACAGGCAATGTCCCCACCCACTTTGAGTTGTCTCGCCTTTATGTATTTCTTAAACGTACCTGATTGATGTCTCATGCCTCCCTAAAATGTATAAAACCAAGTTGCGCCCCCATCGCCTTGGGCACATGTCCTCAGGACCTCCCGAGGGCTGTGTCATGGGCCATGGTCACTCATATTTGGCTCAGAATAAATCTCTTCAAATATTTTACAGAGTTTGACTCTTTTTGTCGACACTCAGAACATAGCCCTGTTGTTAATCAATGCGTTATTGTAATTGTCAACCAGAAAAGCAGGGAGCTTCCAGGCTGTAAGTAAATTTAAACATTTTCTGGTTGACAATTGGTTGAGTTTGTCTAAAGACCTGGGATCGATAGAAAGGAAATGTTCAGGTTAAGATAAAAGATCGTGGAGACCAAGGTTCTTTTGAAGTCTTATAGTGGCAGCCTTTAGAGACAATAGACGACAAATGTTTCCTATTCAGACCTTTAAAAGGTGCCAGACTCTTAGTAAATCTCTTCAGAATTGGGAGTGCCTGGAAGAAAAGATCTAGCTATGTTAATAGACATTCTCTACAGATGCAAATTTTCCCCCACAAAGGACAAGTTTGCAGGGCCATTTCAAGATATAGCAAAGAAACATGCTTGGGGGTAAAATATTTTAACTTTCTTCTTTGTCACATAATGTTATGACAGAGTCTTATTGGAACGTAGGTCACAATATATAGGGTAAAATAAAACCCATCTGATGAGAATTTATATTTTGTAAAGCATGACTACCCAGACTCCTTAGATGGGAATTTGGGCAAGATAAAATATCAGAGCTTAATCCTCATGAGAAATGTGTCATTAAATGATTTTGTTACTGTGTGAATATCAGTAAGTGTACTTACACAAACCTAGATGGTATAGCCTGCTACACACCTAGGCTATACATCATAGCCTCTTGCTCCTGGGCTTCAAACCTGGACAGCATGTTACTGCACTCACTACTGTAGGGTATCATAACACAATGGTAAGTGTTTGTGTATCTGAACATAGCTAAACATAGAAAAGGTACAGTAAAAATATGGCATTATAATCTTATGAGACCAGCAGCATATATGTGATCTGTTGTTGACCAAAACATTGTTAGGTGGTACATAATTATACACATAATACCTAATCTAATGTAAATGCTACGTAAATAGTTGTTACTATTTACAAGAAAAATAGGTGTTTATCGTTCACTACAGATGTACTTGATTTTTCCAAATACTTGGATCCAATATTGGTTGAATCCACAGATGTAGAACGTGTGGCTGACTGCATATATGAGGATGTATTTAGGTTAAATGCAAATACTATGATGTTTTATATAAAGGCCTTGAGTATTCTCAAGTTTTGGAATCCATGGGGGTCCTGAAACCAATCCCCTCTAGATACTGAGGGACAACTATTCTCAATCAAACAAGGGTATGCTTAAGAAAAGATTGGTTATCTAGCGCTACAATAATGCAGCATAACAAACACTCTTTACCTTACCTTGATGGCTTGAAATAAAATGCAGTTGTCTAACTCATGAGATGGATTATGGGTTGCATATTTAGGTTGTGTTCAGCTAGATGGTATTTTGGTTCCCTGTTGACTTCACTCCTATGGCTATCAGCTGAGATAATTGCACCATAGGTCTCTAGCTTCCAGCAAGCTAGCTCAGGCATGATCTAAAGATGGGGGCCAACAGCAGGAGCACAAGAGAAAGCACAAGCACTTTGAAAATCTCTGCCGCTGTTGACACCCATTGGCTAAACCAAGTAATGAGGTGAACTCAAAATTTAGGGGTGAACTATCCCCTGCCTTCTGTTGAGAGAAGCTGTAATGTGGTCACATTGTGAAGGGCCTGGTTTCAGGAAAGGCTGAGAAATCAGGGCACTAATGCAATCTCCCTTCCTCCAGGAACACGGGAATTTCATGTCAAATCATCATTAGCAAAAGCAGGTCTGTGACAGCTATTTACACACTACAAGCTTTGTTTAGAGTAGATGCTTTTTGCTGTTTAATTCAACATGAGTGCATGCTACTCGAGGTGCAGTTCACATCTAATTCATCCTGGCAGGTCCTTAGGGAGGCCATGATGTTCAAAACTGGAACTGCCCAAACACTATGCAGTTATTCTTTCATATTGAAAATGATCAACGGGTAACCCACACACAATATTGTCTGAGCCAAAATAGTATCTTCTTGCCCTAAGTCACAGAAATAAAAAGTCCCAAATGAATAATTGCTTACAGCATTGAACATTTAACGTTTCATGAAATAAATATTGATAAAAAGTATGTGTGTGCATGTGTGTGTGTACAAAGTCAGGAATGACTTTCTATCTTAACACATGTGTAAATCAGGATTCTTCTTTCCATTGCAGAACACCAACACCATCACCATTAGAATAACTCTATTAAAGGTATTTATGGACAAACTGTGCAATACTGAATTTCTTACCACAAACTTCAACAAAAGCACCATGGGAATAATGGATATACAGGAAAAAATAGTGCCAGTGGCATAGTAATCATACAAACTGTTTACGTTTTCTGAGCTTGGTTCCCTTATCAAAATATTTCCCCAGAAATACTCACCCATTTCACATTAGACTGGCTTTCTGTAACTCCAGCTTTCTCTCACTACTTCTTTTCAGGGTCTTTCTCTGTTGCCCAGGCTGGAGTGCAGTGGTTCTATCATAGCTCACTACATTTTCAAACTCCTGCGCTCAAGCAATCCTCCCACTCCCGACTCCCAAAGTGCCGAGATTATAAACCTGAGCTATCATGCCCAGCCAAAATCAGACATAAAAAATAACTTTTGCATTTTCTTTAATACAGCTGCTATATGAACTTTTTATGAGACAAATCCCTCTTAAAAACTGGCTCTAGGAGACAATCTGTTTGTCCAATAAACTTTTTTGCTTTTATCACATATAAAAAATTATAATTTTGGCTTCTTTTTTCTCTAAAAAGAACAAGGTATATATTGGCACATAATTGCAGTTTCTACATTAGCTTAGGTTTGTATTAGGTTTGTATTATTATCTTTTATCAGCCTTTGCACTGATATATTTTGTAATTAAGTCAAAATATAGTGGCTGATATGGTTTGGTTGTGTCTCCACCCAAATCCCATCTTGAATTGTAGTTCCCATAATCCCCACATGTCATGGGAGGGACCCTGTGGGAGGTAATTGAATCACTGGGGTGGTGTCCCCCATGCTATTCTTGTAATAGTGAGTAAGTTCTCATGAGATCTGATGGTTTTATAAGGGGCTTCACCCTTGGCTCAGCTCTCATTCTTCTCCTGGTTGCTGCCATGTGAAGAAGGACATGTTTGCTTCCCTTCGGCCATGATTGTAAGTTTCCTGAGGCCTCTGCAGTCATGCTGAACTGTGAGTCAATTAAATCTCTTTTATAAATTACCAAGTCTTAGGTATATTTTTATTAGCAGTGTGAAAACAGACGAATACAGTGGCTTACACAACAGTTGTTTATTTAATGCATGATACTACAGTTTGCTAATTTCGGCAGAGCTCAGCTAGGATAGCTCATCTCTATTGCTTGTGCTATCTCTGGGTTCAGTCATGTGGATGGGGCCTCACCTAGGAAAGCTGGGGCAGCTAAGATGGCTGTACCTCTGTTCCATGTGGTTTCACTTTGTCCAGGAGGCTAGCCCAGGCATGTTCACATACCACTGTTTAAACAGAGGAAGTGGAAGCTACAGGGCTTCTTGAAGTCCAGATTTGGCACTTTAACACTATTACTTTGTTGTATTTTATTGGTGAAATCAAATGTGGAGGCCAGCTCCAATTTAAAGGGTAGGAAAATAGATTTCCTTTCTTGGAGAGAGGAACTGAAAAGAATTTGTGACCACCTTAATCTTCCACAGCTACAGATAAAGTGAAGTCTAGGTGATTCATCACTGCATGAAATTATCGGCACAAAAAAAATGATTTTGCTTGTTTTAATGGAAAGCTCAATTTCCACTTAGGGAAATAAAAATCCAAATACAGTCAGTGGCAATTCAAATATAAATAAAAGTAATTAACGTATATTTTAAATGGATATAAGATGCATCAATTAAGGAAACAGCAGAGATTTCATAGTGCAAATGAATTATACAGTGAAACAATTTAATTGCAATGTATTGACGCGTCTTATGATATCCTTTCAAAATGCTTCAAAGAGTGAATTGAATTACAGCCTTCCTATAATTTAAAACAAGTTTATAACTTGTTTTCCCTTATATACTTTATCTTTTGCATTAATGCTAGACAGATTTTTAAATAAATATGGAGAGATGTGTGTATATGTGTGTGTGTATCCCCGAGTCATTTATAAAATGTAACATAGCAGTACCTAAGAAAACATTGCAAATTAAACAAATAACTGTCTCATAACCATCTTTCTGTTTTCAGCAGCTATCTGCCTAGGGAAAAAATACTCACGTCTAGATATAAATGGAACAAAATTTAAAAGTAACAATTTTAGTCATTGGAATTCAAAGAGATAAAACTTATAAATGTATAGATTTGTTTCTTATTAAGGATGCATTTCCAGAATTTTTTGAATTTCCCTGGAGCATAAATAGTAATTTGTCTCCTTCCATAATTTCAGTTTTTCACAATCATCTAAAAGATAAACAAGATAGTTATCACAAAGGCAAAATCTGAAAGCTGATATTTCTCTCCCTCTCTCTTCACCCTAATCCCCATCCTGCACTCTTCTGGAGTTAATTGCAGCTTTCATTTAAAGCGATGCGTGTTCCTAGCGAGGGAAGGGCACAGGCATTTGAGCTCTTTGACAGCAAGGAAAATGAAAATGGCGTTCTCGAACAGCCTTGATAGAAGATGAAGTTCAGCAGTGAGCATGCAGTGCAAGTACTTGGATGTCTCTGTTATACCCAAAAGACTGGAAGGGATTCTTCTGCAAGGCTAATTATAGGGCCACTGCCAGGAAGCAATCTCCGTAATCTCCCTATGATTTCCTGTCTCTCTTTCCAAGCTGACACACCTAAGAATAGCTATTATGGAGTCAGCTTCCTCTGTCCTTCCACAGTAATGTGTTATTTTGCCATGAACTCAGGGCTGCCATTACTTTCATAAAAATTGTCCATCCAGTGTGACAGCAGAGAGTTAGGATGTGATCCCAGGATGAGTTTTGGGAGGATTTCCAGGGATCCACTCACAGCACACTCTTACTTTCATGTGACTGAGGGAAAAATATTTAGTGGGTAACTGCTCATCATGGAGTGAGGGGACCCTGTTTAGCAAAAACTCTCAAACCACGTTTTCCCTCTGCTCTCAAACTGCAACAATCAACAAAGAAGACTTCTGAGACAAAATGTGGGGGTTTTCCCCATGCATACTGTATCAGTCTGTTCTCACACTGCTAATACATACCCGAGACTGGATAATTTGTAAAGGTTTAATGGACTCACAGTTCCACATGGCTGGGGAGGCCTCACAATCATGGTAGAAGGCAAAGGAGGAGAAAGGCACAGCTTACATGATGGCAGGCAAGAGAGAGTGTGCAGGGGAAGTGCCCATTATAAAACCATCAGATCTAGTGAGACTCATTCACTATCACGAAAACAGCATGGGAAAGACCTGCCCCCATGATTCAATTACCTCGCACTGGGTCCCTCCCATGGCATGTGGGAATTATGGGAGCTATAATTCAAGATGAGATTTGGGTGGGGATGCAGCCACACCGTATCAAATACCAAGCAGTGAACACCAGCTGGGTATCCTCTAATTAAATTTGGACACTATCTTTCTGGATATAGTGTCAGATCCTACAGGGATCTACCCTGAGACACCAGTTGCAAGTCCAGGCCTCCTGAACTTTGGAATGACCAGCTTCAAGTTGGGGTTCCCACAGTCCCCTCTTTCGGTTCCATTAATTTGCTAGAGTGGCTCACAGAACTCATGAAAACATATTTATGGTTTATTATAAAGACTATTACAAAGGACACAAATGAAGAGGCATGTAAGGCAAGGTATGGGCAAAGGAGTGTGGAGCTTCCATGCCCTCCCTGGGAATCACCCTCCAGGGACCTCCACATTTTCAGCCACCCAGAAGTTCTCTGAACCCAGTCCTCCTGGCGTTTTATGAAGACTTCATTTTATAGACATGATTGACAACTGTGTACAAATGCAACCGGACCAAAAAAACCCATGATCTAAACCCAGCAAGGAGTCTATTCAGACTTTTCTTGGCCTCTCCGGGTAGCATTCCTCCCTCTAAAGTATGGGGCAGAACGCTGTCTAGAATGAGGGTCTTTTGATCCACAATCAGATTACAATCTTGCCATGGGCAGGTGAAAAGAAGAAGGGAGAAATTCAGTGAGAGAGAGAGGTTCTGTTTTCTGAGACCTAAAGTGCCCCAACATTCTAACAAAAGACTGCAATAAGGGTTATGGGAGATATGAGTTGGAAACCGTGGCCAAAAACCTATGTGTGTGTGTGTGCATCTGTGTGTGTGTGTGTGTGTGTGTGTGTGTTTTGTCCAATCACATTTCTACTTGTTCTCAATCAGGCCTATGTAATGAAGCTTGCATAAAACACACACATATATGTGTATGTGTGTTTCTGTATGTGTGTGTATCATATATATGTGTATATTCAGAATATCACAGACCCCAAGTGAGAATATTTATGAGTGGGCCAGGGTGGCAGGGGCTGGGCAGGGTACAGTTATGAAGCACATCTCAACCCAGCAGCAAAGGGCAGTAGCTATCCTAAGGATATCCTAGCATGACTGAAGATATCACTGCCATCTAGTCCATTGCCACACAGATCCAAGTTTAATGATGTATAGGAAAAGGTGATCAGGTATCTGAACTCATCCGCATGAGGAATGCCACAGCTTCATGAATAGAATACCCCATGTGGTTGGGCTCCCAGAACCTCAAAACTGGTTCTCAGAGAGGTTCCACTCATCACTGAGCACCTTCCATGATGAAAATTCTGGTATGTGAAAACACACAGTGCTGTCTGTCTTGGAGAATGCTGGAAATTTTTGAGGCATGTATGCTCTTGTAATGAGCTAATTTTACAAGAAGTTTTCCAAATGTGAACCATAAACCAGAGAGGACCCTGAAATCAATAGAGCGGGTTGCAATGGGCCTTCTTCAAAATGAAGGGCCAGTGTGGCTTCCAGTGGCCTCTGGTTTGCAGGTACCTGTGCTAGCTCAGTGATTTCCACACTTTGTCTTGCAAAGAATCCTCAGGGATTGTAGGTGTGGGGAAAAGAAGGAGGAGGTGAGAGTCCAGAATCCAGACTCTTGTAATCCTCACCTTCCTGCTAGCCCCATGGGTTCAACAACAGCTCCCTGGTTTTGTCTATTTGGCACAGTGAACTATCAGCAGATCAGCTCATGTGTCGATGTGCCTCAGTATGTTGGGATTTCAACACAACAATTTTTTATGTTAAAATGAGCTGCCTTGTAAGAAGCTGTATTAGTCGGCCAGGGATGCTGTAACAAAGTACAATAGGCTGCAGGGCTTCAATGACAGAGATTGAATTCTCTCACATTCTGAAGGTTGCAAGTCTGAGGTCAAGGTGTCTCAGGGCTGGTTCCTCCTGAAGCTTCCCTCCTTGGTGTAGATGCTGTCTTCCCTCTGTGTCCTCACATGGTTGTCCCTTTGTGTGTGTCTGTGTCCTGATCTCTTCTGAGAACACCCCAGTCGGATAGGACTAGGGTCCACCCATATGACCTCATTGTACCTTAATTACCTCTTTAGAGGTTCCATATCCAAATATAGCCACATTCTGAGGTCCTGAGGGTTAAGACTCAGCGTATGAATTTGGGAGGACACAATTCGGCCCATTATAGAAGGGGCTGAATATGTGCTCCCATAACAACATCTCCATGTAATTCCATAAACAGTCACCTTCAGTTGCTGGGACAGTCTCATTTGTCACCACACAAACCACCCCCGTGACAACCAAGGTAGGCTTATCGGGTCTAGTACTGGTTCTTTTGACGTCCGGATGGGGAGGAAGGAGAGGAGCACTCAGAAGCAGCTTTCTGGGGCTTCCATGGAGAAGTTGGAGTCCTCTGGTTCTCTTCTGGATGGGCTGTATGCATTGTTCTACTTCATGATCATGGAATTGCCTCAATAAGCCCCAGGACAAGGAGATCTCTACAAAACAACATCAGATCATATTTTCTGATTTATCTTCAGCTGGTTGCAACACAGCACAAACTTTGAGGGGGCATGGTTTTTGTTCAATGCTGTGCCATAGTGACAAAGGCAGAGTTCCTCAGTGCCATCCACTGTTCTGGAATCTCTGAGCTTGGGACCCGCCACTTGGAGAATCCATCGTCTCTCTTACTATGGACTAAATAATTCACTGAAGGGCCAACAGGGAGGGATTCAAACAGTTAAACCAAAATCCCTTTTTACATTTCACAGCAAGCTCGAGATCTAAAAATAACTTATCTGGGATTTGTAAAGTTGTTATTTCTGAGACCAAGTTCAGAAATTTGCATTTATTGTGAATTAAATCTCATCATTTAAATTTAAGTTTTTATTTTAATCTATTCATTAAAAAAATGCTAACCCACTTATAGCATTATCTGCAGTTGTTTATTTTCATTTGCCATCTGAAAAACATCTCTTCATTTTAGCCCCATTTCCACACAGATGAGATGGCAATAAAGACCCAGTCTATTACAGACATCATACACTACCTTTGGCATTAATTTTTTTTTAGAACCTTTGAAGGTTATTGAACTTGAAACAAATCTGTAGAATTACATGGCTTTTCAGCTCACATTTTCTTTTGGCTTGTCCACAAGGAGGCAGCAAGATATTATGGAAATGATGATGGTTCCCAAATTTGGAGCTGAGAGACTTTATTCCAGAGAGTTAGCCTCTTGGATCCTCAGTCTTCTTATCTGTGCCATGGAAGCACTGATAACTAATAGCAAACAGCTATTGAGAACTTACTATATGCAAAGCACTATATTAAAATTTTTACCTGCATTTAATTTTCACAATATTTAATTTTTACACATTATATAAAACAGGTCTTATAATTATCACTATCTTACCAATAAGGAAACTGAGACTTAAAGAGGTTAGTTCACACACCTGAGTTCTCATAGCTAGAAAGAGGGAAAGTTAAGAGTTGAATGTAAATCTGCCTGACTTCTAAATTCTGATTTGTAGGATCACGAGAGAATTCCAGTTGGCATTCATGAAGTTCTTGACATAGGAGAGGTGTCTGAGAGACGGCAAATTCTATCCTTAAAAATAAAAAGGTTTTGCCAATCATTTTTTGAAATACAGATTTAACATGACTAAACACTTTAGTCAAGACTACCAGCCTTGCATCAAGAAAAGGAAGTGTGAAGAACCTTGCAAAATGTGTACTTAGAAAACCCATGCTGACTTTCAGCAAGTGCCTCTTAATTTTTGCTTAAGGCTTACAAAACATTTGCTTAAGTAACTGTGCTAGAATTGGGCCCAGGATTTGACATCTCTATCACCAGAGTACTATTTTTTATATTGCAGGGAATTCCATTTAAAAACTACAGCAGGAACAAGCATTCTATAAATTCTACAGTGTGGACATTCTATAGGAGAAATCACTTGGTTTCCCCAATATCTTAGTAACATGGGGAAAAGGAAAGCAAAAAAGAGAGGATGAAAGTTAAAAAACAAAAAGATTCAATTATGTCAGACTCTATTCTCTCAGCTTAGGATAGTGGTAATGTGAAGAAAGACCCGTGACCTACAGATTTCTTTTATTTCTCACCAAAATCTTTCCTCCTATAGAAAATCAGAATTTCATCTTGAAACCTTTCCAACACTTTTTAGCCATCCACTTTCCACCACCTTGAGCCATCCACCTTAAGCTAAACGATAAATACATTGCTTTTAAACTTAAACATTTTTTAAAATAACATAACTTGAAACTGGTCATAAAGTGACATCAGAAAAGCCCTAATTAATGACGTCCTACAAAAGAGTTGGGTAGTGCTCATGCCATAACAAGACTCAAGAACTGCCCTGGATTAAAAGAGATTCAATAAACAGGACAAGTGAAGCATGCTTTTGGACAGTCTCACAATTGGTAGCATCTGAATCGGTCCCTAGATTACATCCTAGCATTGTATCAATGAAGTTCCTGATTTTGATCATTGCACTGTGGTTATGTAAGAGACTGCCTTGTTTTAGGGTATTCTTCCTGTGGCTTTTATCTGTACAAGTTTTGAATTTGTTGCGGGAAGGTATTTGAATATTTCTGTAGAGTTTAAGTGTCTATGTTATGCTTGAAAAATATATCCCTTCCAACCTCATTGTCTTGCATACTTATCCAATGTTCTCTGTTCTGAATTTACATTTACATTCATTGACTTTCATTCAACTAAATCTTTTTTGGAATAAAAAGCAATTTCACCTCCCATTATGGAAGCCTTGTTTATTTTAAAGACAACCTAGTAACCATATAGAGCACAGGGACACAGAAATAGTGAGAATTAAGAACTGCCATTTTTCAGAAGTGGCCAAGACCACCCTGTCTGACATGGCCACACAGAGAAGTTTGCCAGAATGAGCTTCCAGTGTTTCTCAAACTGTGGTTTCCAGACCATGCACATTAGCATTCCCCGGGTGCTGACTGAACAGGCGGATCCCTAGGACCCACTCCAGACATACTGAGTCAGAATCTCTAGGGATTTAGCTGGGGAATTCACATTTTAAATACACTGTCCAGGTGCTTCTTGTCATTCAGTAATGAACAAATATTGATTAGTATCCTCTGTGTGCCAGATGCCATTGGAGGTTGTGAAGATAAAAGTGTACGAAACATCAAACAGAATGCAAAATGGCATAGTCACTTTGGAAGTTTAGCATTTCCTTATGAAAGTAAATCACTTTTACCATACAATCCAGCAAACATATTTGTTGGTATTTACCCAAATGAGTAGAAAACTTACACCCACATAAAAACCTGTGGGCTACCCTCTTTAGGTCCCCTCCCTTTGTGTGGGAGCTCTGTTTTCACTCTATTAAATCTTGCAACTGTACTCTCTTCTGGTCTGTGTTTGCTATGGCTCAAGCTGAGCTTTAGCTCGCTGTCCACCACTGCTGTTTGCTGCCATCGCAGACCCACTGCTGACTTCCATCCCTCTGGATCCGGCAGGGTGTCTGCTGTGCTCCTGATCCAGCAAGGCACCCATTGCTGCTCCCGATCATGCTAAAGGCTTGCCATTGTTCTTGCATGGCTAAGTGCCCGGGTTCGTCCTAATTGAGGTGAACACTAGTCACTGGGTTCCACAGTTGTCTTCCGTGACCCATGGCTTCTAATAGAGCTATAACACTCACCACATGGCCCAAGATTCCATTCCTTGGAATCTGTGAGGCCAAGAACCCCAGGTCAGAGAACACAAGGCTTGCCACCATCTTGGAAGCGGCCTTCCGCCATCTTGGATGCTGCCCGCCACCATCTTGGGATCTCTGGGAGCAAGGACCCCCTGGTGACATTTTGGTGACCACGAAGGGACCTCCAAAGCGGTGAGTAATATTGGACCACTTTCGCTTGCTATTCCGTCCTATCCTTCCTTAGAATTGCAGGAAAATACCAGGCACCTGTCGGCCAGTTAAAAACGATTAGCGTGGCCACTGGACTTAAGACTTAGATGTGAGGCTGTCTGGGGAAGGGCTTTCTAACAACCCCCAACCCTTGTGGGTTGGGAATGTTGGCCTGCCCAGAACCAGCTTCCACTTTCAATTTTCTTGGGGAAGCCGAGGGCCGACTAGAGGCAGAAAGCTGTCATCCCAAACTCCCGGCATTAGCCGGTTGAGTTCATGGCGCAGTCAGAAGTCTCTATTCAACAGTCGCCCATGCGTGCGCCCCTACCTTTCCTTCTGACTCATACCTCTAGGATCCTGACCATGACTTTCTTGAAAGTGTCACCCCAAAATTCTCCTTACCTCTGAATCTACTTCCTCTGATCCCTGCCTCCTAGGTACTAATGGTTCAGACTTTCATTTCCTCTAGCAAGTTGTATCTCCAAAGGGATTTAAGAAAGCTCTACCCCGCGTCCTTAGGCATCTAGGCTATAAACCCAGGGAGTCTTGTCCCTGGTGTCCCTCCCAATTTAGGCATACAGCTCTCGACATTGGCAGTTATGTGGGACCCATTCCCCACCACATTTGCCAGGGCCCCACGTTAGTAATGGCTAAGAGAAGAGGGGAGAGAGACAGAGAGGAGACAGACAGAGAGGAGAGAGAGAGAGAGACAGAGGAGAGAGAGACAGAGAGGAGAGAGAGAGAGAGACAAAGAGGAGAGAGCGAGACAGAGGAGATAGAGAGACAGAGAGGAGATAGACAGAGAGGAGAGAGAGAGACAGAGAGGAGAGAGAGGGAGACAGGAGAGACAGGGAGACAGAGAGGAGAGACAGGGAGACAGAGAGGAGAGAGAGGGAGTCAAAGAGAGAAAGAAAGACAGAGAAATAGTAAAAAAACAGTGTGCCCTATTCCTTTAAAAGCCAGGGTAAATTTAAACCTATAATTGATAATTGAGGGTCTTCTCTGTGACCCTGTAATACTCCAATACTACCTTGTTGTCAGCGTAAACAAGGGCGTAGCCTGAAAACACGGAGACCACTGACAACCCGTAGCTTTCCTATCAAAAATCCTTAACCCAGTAACCAGCAGATGCATTCAATCTGTAGCGGCAACTGCTTTGCTAATGGAAGAAAGTAGAAAAATAACTTTTAGAGGAAACCTCTTTGTGAGCACACCTCACCAGTTTAGAATTATTCTAAGTCAAAAAAGGTAGCTTACTAACTCAAAAATCTTAAAGTATGGGGCTATTCTTTTAGAAAAAGGTAATTTAACTCTAACCACTGGTAATTCCCTTAACCCAGCAGATTTCCTTACAGGGGATTTAAATATTAATTACCATATAAAGGTCTGACCAGACCTAGGAGGAACTCCCTTCAGGACAGGACAATAGATGTTTCCTCCCAGGTGATTGAGGAAAAAATCACAATGGGTATTCTTCAAAAGTCCGCCTTAGGCCCAGAGCAAAACTTAGAAACCCTATTGAACTTGGCAACCTCAGTTTTTTATAATAGAGATCAGCAGGAGCAGGCAGAATGGGACAAACGGGTTAAAAAAAAAAGGGCCACCACTTTAGTCATGGACCTCAGGCAAGCGGACTTTGGAGGCTCTGGAAAAGGGAATAGCTGGGCAAATCAATTGCCTAATAGGGCTTGCTTCCAGTGCAGTCTACAAGGACACTTTAAAAAAGATTGTCCAAGTGGAAATAAGCTGCCCCCTCGTCCATGCCCCTTATGTCAAGGGAATCACTGGAAGGCCAACTGACTCAGGGGACGAAGGTCCTCTGAGTCAGAAGCCACTAACCAGATGATCCAGCAGCAGGACTGAGGGTGCCCAGGGCAAGCGCCAGCCCATGCCGTCACCCTCACAGAGCCCCGGGTATGCTTGACCATTGAGGGCCAGGAGGTTAACTGTCTCCTGGACACTGGCGCGGACTTCTCAGTCTTACTCTCCTGTCCCGGACAACTGTCCTCCAGATCTGTCACTATCCAAGGGGTCCTAGGGCAGCCAGTCACTAGATACTTCTCCCAGCCACTAAGTTGTGACTGGGGAACTTTACTCTTTTCACATGCTTTTCTAATTATGCCTGAAAGCCCTATTCCCTTGTTAGGGAGAGACATTCTAGCAAAAGCAGGAGTCATTATACACCTGAACATAGGAGAAGGAACACCCGTTTGTTGTCCCCTGCTTGAGGAAGGAATTAATCCTGAAGTCTAGGCAACAGAAGGACATATGGACGAGCAAAGAATGCCCGTCCTGTTCAAGTTAAACTAAAGGATTCTGCCTCCTTTCCCTACCAAAGGCAGTATCCCCTTTCACTCTCACTGCACCCCCTCCATGCTGCTGTACAACCAGTAGCTCCCCTTACCAAGAGTTTCCTGAAGAATGCGGCTTCCCGGAAATATTGATGTCCCATCGTATAGGAGTATATCTAAAGGAAACCCCACCTTCATGGCCCACACCCACATGCCCCACAAGAGTGGCTATAACTCTGCAACTCTTTGCATGCATGCAAATACTCATTATTGGACAGGGAAAATGATTAATCCTAGTTGTCCTGGAGGACTTGGAGCCAGTCTGTTGGACTTACTTCACCCATAACGGTATGTCTGATGGGGGTGGAGTTCAAGATCAGGCAAGAGAAAAACACATAAAGGAAATAATCTCCCAACTGACCTGGGTACAAAGTACCCCCAGCCCCTACAAAGGACTAGATCTCTCAAAACTACATGAAACCCTCCATACCCATACTCGGCTGGTAAGCTTATTTAATACTACCCTCACTAGGCTCCATAAGGTTTCGGCCCAAAACCCTACTAACTGTTGGATGTGCCTCCCCCTGCACTTCAGGCCATACATTCATTCCCTGTACCTGAACAATGGAACAACTCCAGCACAAAAATAAACACCACTTCCGTTTTAGTAGGACCTCTTGTTTCCAATCTGGAGATAACCCATACCTCAAACCTTACCTGTGTAAAATTTAACAATACTATAGACACAACCAACTCCCAATGCATCAGGTGGGTAACTCCTCCCACACAAATAGTCTGCCTACCCTCAGGAATATTTTTTGTCTGTGGTACCTCAGACTATCGTTGTTTGAATGGCCCTTCAGAATCTATGTGCGTCCTCTCATTCTTACTGTCCCTATGACCATTTACACTGAACAAGATTTATACAATTATGTCACACCTAAGCCCGGCAACAAAAGAGTACCCATTCTTCCTTTTGTTGTTGGAGCAAGAGTGCTAGGCAGACTAGGTACTGACATTGATGGCATCACAACCTCTACTCAGTTCTACTACAAACTATCTCAAGAACTAAATGGTGACATGGAACAGGTCGCCGACTCCCTGGTCACCTTGCAAGATCAATTTAACTCCCTAGCAGCAGTGGTCCTTCAAAATCGAAGAGCTTTAGACTTGCTAACCTCCGAAAGAGGGGGAACATGTTTATTTTTAGGGGAAGAATGCTGTTATTATGTTAATCAATCCGAAATCGTCACCGAGAAAGTTAAAGAAATTCGAGATCAAATACAACATAGAGCAGAGGAGCTTCAAAACACCGGACCCTGGGGCTTCCTCAGCCAATGGATGCCCTGGATTCTCCCTTCTTAGGACCTCTACCAGCTATAATATTGTTACTCCTCTTTGGACCCTGTATCTTTAACCTCCTTGTTAAGTTTGTCTCTTTCAGAATCAAAGCTGTAAAGCTACAAATGGTTCTTCAAATGGAGCCCCAGATGCAGTCCATGACTAAGATCTACCGCGGACCCCTGGACCAGTCTGCTAGCCCATGCTCCGATGTTAATGACATCGAAAGCGTCCCTCCCGAGGAAATCTCAACTGCACAACCCCTACTATGCCCCAATTCGGCAGGAAGCAGTTAGAGCGGTAGTTGGCCAACCTCCCCAACAGCACTTGGGTTTTCCTGTTGAGAGGGGGATCTGAGAGACAGGACTAGCTGGATTTCCTAGGCCGACTAAGAATCCCTAAGTCTAGCTGGGAAGGTGACTGCATTCACATTTAAACATGGGGCTTGCAACTTAGCTCACACCCGACCAGTCAGGTAGTAAAGAGAGCTCACTAAAATGCTAATTAGGCAAAAACAGGAGGTAAAGAAATAGCCAATCATCTATCGCCTGAGAGCACAGCGGGAGGGCCAATGATTGGGATATAAACCCAGGCATTCAAGCTGGCAACGGCAACCCTCTTTGGGTTCCCTCCCTTTGTATGGGAGCTCTGTTTTCACTCTATTAAATCTTGCAATTGAAAAAAAAAAAAAAAAAAAACCTGAACACAGATGTTTACTACCGCTTTATTCATAATCACCAAAACTTAAGGAACAATGAAGATATCATCCAGTAGGTGAATGAATACAATGGAATATCATTCAGTGCTCAAAATAAATGAGTTGTCAAGCCATGAAAAGACATGGAGGAACATTAAGCACATATTACTAAGTGAAAGAAGCCAGTCTGAATAGGCTACAGACTATGATTCCAGCTAGACCACATTCTGGAAAAGGCAAAACTATGGGGACAATAAAAAGATCAGTGCTTGCTAGGAGTTTGGGGAAAGAGAAGAGTGGATGAATAGGCGGAGCACAGAGGATGTTTAGGGCAGTCAAACTACTCTGTCTGACACTATAATGATGGCTACATGTCATTATACATTAGTCAAAACCCATAGAATGTACACCACTAAGAGTGAACGTTAATGTCAACTGTGGACTTTGAACAATAATTTTTCAAAATAATGCATTGCCGGCTACACTTACAAAATTAATAATAATAATAATTCAGCAACTATTTCTAGACTCATGTAGCTAGGAATAGGCACTAAACCTTAAGAGCAAATGTCCTAAGGGATATGTATGAGTTCAACTAGTCAGGATTTCATAAATAGAATGACCTGAATCTGCAGGTCCAATATTTTCATTTAAATATATTTAAAATATTAATATATTATATTAATATTTTAACATACAATAAGTATATATTAAATAATTATATTATATAATTAATAAAATAAAATATAAATATTATACAATTAATAATTATATATATAGAGAGAGAGAGAGAGTATGCAGGCAATTACGTCTTTTGCCAGCATTCAGCACATGAAAAATTTTAGATGCCAACTTTAAAATAAGCAAAGAAGGACATTGTTTTTCAAAATGATTTTAGTGGGTACTAGAAGAGTTTTGAGAAGCAGTGTTTCATTCACCTTCATATTTAACATTTGAGTTTTATGACGTTTGCAGGGAGCTGGTCTACACAGTAGTGGGAGTGTATCCAGTTATGAGAACGGGATGGGAACCAAGGAGCGGGCATGAACTGGGAGAAAATTAGAGTAAAATGGGAGCAAATCCTGGGAACCTATCTAGGAGAAATAACAGGTTACTCTCCCGTGTGTAATGAGGCCTATTTACATCATCACTTCAGAGAAGTAGGAAAGGAAAGAAAAGAGAATCTCAAGTCCAAATCTTTAAAGAATTTACAAGCAAGGAATGGGTTGGGGCAGAGAGAGGACTGTTTCATTTTACAATAAAACACGTTTTGGATTTTGACATCCAGATTCTCAGAGCCACAAACGCCACATTTTTACATTTCCACCATCAAAGTGCAGGTGTATGGCTCCATCTGGAGCACTTGGAACTGAACATCAGTCTATGGAGATGAGACTGAACAGAAGAAAGCAGCAAGGCAGACTTAATTAGGGTTGGAAATGGGACTCAGGAAAATCCCCCAAATGAATGCACTGATGTAACAGAACCCTGGAGAAGCAAATTTGAGTGAGGTTGTGGGGAGGGGGTGTCCAGGGCTGGTGCTCAGGCATGCTGGGGAATCGTTTAGTTTTAAGAACAAAATATGAAATACAAAAAATGGAGTCATGGTAAAGATTGGGAGTGAAAAGCCTCCGAGCCTAAATTACAAGGGATTTGATGGCTGTGTTCGGCACTGAGAAATAAATAAGCTAGACGCAGAGACATGGGCAATAGGGGTGAAAAAGAAAATACATTACCAGTTCAAGGAAAAGAGAAGGGCGTGCAAGATATGTTATAAATCAAAATTGTCAGTGCTACAAGAGGAGGACTAGAAAAAATGAAGTATGAGGTGGGGAGAAAATGATCCAGGAAGTGGAGATTGAACGAAAAAGGGTGGCAGGAGATTGGAAACATAATAAACAGCTTCCGGAACAAGCAAGCCGCAAGAGGTCAGCAGAAACTGGTGTCCCCCTCAGGACGGTGGATAAAAGAATGGGTGGGTATTTCTGGGACATGAAAAGACATGCCCTCAGCATTGTCTCTCACACACACAAACCCACACACACTGTCACTGAAGGAGCTCAGAAAAAGAAAACATTGCAGGATGTAAGCTGAGAGGTGAGAATGGATAAAATACCTGTAGGATGTCTTTTCATATATACAAACATTGATTCAAAGTAGAATCCATTCGTAGAGTTTATCAAAATAAATGGAATTGGTCATTGCAAAAAAAAAATCTGAATGAGCTTTCCTCTTAAAGTATATAAAAGATATGTAATACTTATGATACTTTTTGGGTAATTTAAACATATACCATCTGGCTTTATAAATTCTAATACTCTTCGATTACAATGTTCAAATATTCTTTATTGCAAGATAAAATTAAATTTATTTTTAAAGATCTGTGTCCTGGGCTGAAATTATTTAAGGTTAGCAATGTTGTTCTGTGAATCAAATAAAACTTTGAAGATGTTAAAAGACAAGAATGCTTACGCAGACCAGAGGGAATTAATGGAAGGGGTCACTGTGTTATATCCAAGTAAATAGATCCTTCTCAAAGAAATAATCATGCCGAGAATTAAATCGTAAGTTATTTTTCAGCTGTTACATGCCTTCCAGGGTGCTATATGTAAGGTGGGGTAGAAATGGATGTTTTCTAACAAATTAAATATATGTTATGGCAGCAAACATTTTCTTGTACTATTACTTACATCATGGAAATCCTTATTTCAATATTGATGACTAAAATAAGGTTGCATTAATAATAATGATGGCAATAATAGCTTTAAGTCAGTTTTATCATTTGTTCATATTCACGTACAAGATAGATCAGAAGAAACTTTCCAGAAAGAAGAATAAAACGATAGAATAATCAATGGAAACTAACCCATAGAAACTAACTGACATACAAGTTAGAATTCACAGAAAAAGACATTAAACATAGTTATTGTACATGTATTTCATATGCTCAAAAAGCAGAGACTTAGAAGATATAAAAGCAACCCAATAAAATTTACAGAGATGGAAATTGTAGTGTCTGAGATGAAAATACACTAGATAGAACTAATAGCCAATTAGAAACATAACAGAAGAAAAGTTCAGTGAGTTTGATAATATAGCAATAGAAACTATGCAAAATGAAACACATAGAGAAAAATGGGATCTAATAAAGAAAAGAACATCAATGAGCCCTGAGACAACTCCAACTGATCAAATATATGTACAATTGCACTCACTATTTTTAAAATGTAGATTTTCAGTTAAGTCCCATTGTATTACCATCTTGATTCCAGACTATTTTTGGTTCTGAGTGTCCAGAGGGCAAACTTCCTAGATTTACACCAGAATCACAGAGCGGATCAGGTGATTCAGATATCTACCTACTTTATAGACAGACATTTGATCAACCTTACCATTAGTCCAACTAAGCACCCTTACTTAGAGAGTTATCTTTGTGTCTAAATTTTGAGCCTTTGGAGGTTATCAAATGCTGCTTTAGGACGAGTTTCAGCGTCAGTCCATTCATGTGAGTTACAATATGCCCACATGCTTTCTAGCTTCCAAAAATATTAATATTCACCCTTCATCAGCTATTGACTTGTCTTTGTGTCTTAGTCTCTATGGATCAATATCTTCTTTATCCCCATCTTATTACTGAAGTTTAAGATTGAAAAAATGAGTGGTTGGATCTACCATGAAGTTGCAGTGGTTGGATCCACCGGAAGTTGCAGAGATTATTTAAGTAGCCTTCAGGACAAAAATGTGGCTGTTAAACTTTATAACTACCTTCCTTTGTAAGAATGTTTTTATCACTCTTATAAATGAGTATCTTAAATGAGTATTGAATCTATGTCACAATCATCTGTTCTCATAATTCTATTGATTGCTATATTATGCTGTGGAATTTACTATTAAAAAGGAGCAGCCTGATTATTCTTCCCACTTTGTACAATCTTCATGTGATACTTTTATTCTGCCAGAGAAATTATAGGATTTCTTTTCTTTAATGTTGATTTTTAAAAAAATCACCAGGATACATGGATACTTTTAATTTTGCCTGGTTGACCATAAAATCTGAAATCTCTTTCTCAGAGGACTCTGGTTTATTACTGCTTCTGGTGACTTTCCTTTGCTCTCTTATAATCGTGTTGTGTTTCCAGTCTTCCCTCTACAACATGTCTTTTTGTTCATCCATTTATTCCCTTTATTTTTCAAAAAACTGAATTGTAGGGTATTCTACATTTCATTTTCCAACTCACATTTCTCAGTCTCCAATCCACACTTTTCTGCTGTAATTGCAATTTTAAATATTCAGAAACCATTCCATTTAATCTCACATGTTCGTGATGTATGGTTGCTCTTTTTCCATGACTACTCTTGTTTCATAATCTCTCAAATCCTATTGACAATACCCTTGAGGATACTTCTGATGGATCTTTAAATGCATCTGCACGGTCATGTCCTTTTCTGCTTATCACTATGGAAGGAGTTTAATGTTTTGTTTTGCCTTGTCTTTGAATGTTTTGGAAGTTGAAATGCATGGATGCAAAACTTATTTGGCTCCTGGGTTGAGAAACATAGGAAATGTATACAAGCAAACAAAAGACACGTTAGGTTTCCTGCAACTTCACTTCTCCCTATAAATAATGCCATGGGCCCTGGGGAGTACAGAGAAGGAGGCTATCCACTTTAGGGCAGCTGTAGCCTCTTTGGTGAAAGAATGTTTGTTTATTTGTTTGTTTGGTGTGGCTGCTGGTAGTTGGATGGAAAATAGAGTGCCCTCAGTAATGAACACCACACCTTCTGAGGAGCCTGCACAACAGTGCCCCATTTCCAGGACTTTGGCAGCCTCCTGACATACACACCAGGTGTGCATGCACCTCAGGGCTAGGGTCACACTCTGAAGATGCTTGTCCCTTGCCCACTTCACAGAGGATGCCACACGAGCATTTTTTCTTCCCCGCATTGTCTACCCTCAGTCTCCTCTGGATTCCAGACTTCATATCTTGGACTAGGCTTCATAAGGGGTATGTCTAGGGTGAGTTTCTTTTTCAAGTGTGAACTGTAGTTTAAATGTCCCTTTCCCTCTTTCTTTTCTATATTTTGCATGTGAGAAGCACTAGTGCTGTATTTCCAGAAATAAATCGATCTTTAGTTGTTCATTCTTTGCTCTTTTTTTGTTGGAATTGAAAAATAAGGGAAAAGAGGAAGGTAAAATGTAGGTGCTCAAGTGATCCTGACCTGAAAAGCTCTATGCTTCTTGCTCAGTCATTGTTTAATCTGGGCTAATCAACTCCAGTTCTTTAATCTACCTGCCTGTAATGTATCCCTTTGATCATCTTTAGTAGTCTCCTTTAAATGCTTTCTAATGCCATTGAAGCTCTTTTAGATAAGATGGCATAAACTGGACACATTTCATATAAATATGAAAGAATATTACCTGTGTATTGGACACCTTATAATATATCCCACAACTGTGAACTCTTTTCTGCACAATTCAAATTATGTGCAGTACAGTGCAGAGGTAAGAAGCATAACAGTGTGATTTTGGTGTTGCAGGAAGGCAGCTATGTGTTCTCCAAACTCTGTTGGTTTTCCAACCAGGCACCAAGCCACCGAGGCTGTGTAATGTGTGCCAAGGTTCTGGGTGACAGAATATGGTCAAAAGTGATGGGCAACCTTTCTAAGCCTGACTCCTAGGCTTTACTGCAAAATCTTTTAATCAATCACATTCACAATTGAAATATAAATAACTAGTTTAAATACTGCTACGTAACTCTCAGATCTTGTGTGCCTTTTCAGGGTCTTGTGACATCACTGTCTCCTGAACCATCAACTCCTTCTACTTCAATCACTGCAGAGGCTGAACAATTGCACGTGGAAATGGGACCATGAGATTTCATCTCCTCAAGTCCTTGGTTCCTCCTGGCTTCTAAAGTTGTCAACGGGGCTGGATGACAAAGAGAGGTCTGTGCCATGAGGTAAGTTGTCACCAGTGGAAGACAGAAGGCAGAAGGGAACTCAACCAATAAATTCCTTCACCTTTCCTCACTACAGTGTAATCTTCCAATGGATTCTTTGTTCTGCCTGTCTGCAGACTACTAACCTGGCTGAGTGAATGCACCTGTTGATCTGCTATATATCTTCTTATATGATTTGTTGTGTAGCAGATGCCAGTGCACTAAATATTACATCGTCTTGCATTCTCCTTAGTGTCACTTCCTTTTTCCCTCAGCCTTTCTGCTCTGGGATGCACCTCCCACATAAAGCATCTAAACATAATCCTCTCCTCAGGTTCTGCTTTCTAGTGTAGTCAGGATAAGATGCACCATTTCCCAGAGCATTTGCATTTTAAAAATTACAAAATTCTTAAGGAAAAGGAACAAGTAGTTAAAGGTGAACATATCAGCCTCATTGGGAATTATTTTCATTTCAGCATAGAGTTCTCAATAGCCTTGAAACTTTCTGCATCTGCACTAATATGGTATCCATATATTCAATCTTATTCCAGTATATTATAATATATAGGCTCATCAACAATAGTAAAGTTAGGACTATTAATTAAGCAGTAAAGTAACATTACCTTTTGAGCATTTCTCACAAGGTAATTCCTATCTTAATATATTAAGAAAGCTGCTTCTATACCAGATAAAGAGAATGGCTACTGTATTTGTTTTCTAGGGCTGCCATAACAAAGTACCACTGTCTGACTAGCTTAAAAAAATACACATTTATTTTCTTACCATTCTAGAGGCTAAAAATCCAAGGGCAAGGTGTTCATAGAGTTCACTTCTCCTGAAGCCTCTCTCCTTGGCTTGTAGATGCCGTCTTCTCTCTGTTTTCACATGATCGTCCCTCTGGGTGTGTCTGTGTCCTAATCTCTTCTTATAAAGAAACTAGTCCTATTAGATCAGGGCCCAGCCTAAAGGCCTCATTTTACCTTAGTCACCCCTCTAAAGAGCCTAACTCCAAACACAGCCACATTCTGATATACTGGCATTTAGGGCTTCAATATATGAATTTTAGAGGGCACAATTCAGAGCGTAACAGCCACCATCTATCTATAAACGCTTATTTTAGAGACCACAGAATTGTTGGATCAAGAGCAAAACAGAGCACTTTGGTGCCTAAGTGTATCAGTTAGGGATCACTGGTTGCATGCAATAAAACCACTCAGAACTGACCTAAGAGAAAAAAGAAATGATTCAAAAGAAATGGGCATAGTGTATGAAATTCAAGGAAGACCTAAAAATTCAGGACTGAATTGAAAAGGCACCCAGAGGCTCCAGGGAATCTATGCAGTGGGAAAAAATAATTTCTCTGCTACATCCATACCGCTGCTGGAGTGAGTGAGAACCAGCCACCTGCCCTTAGCCATAACAGGAGGCAGTGCTCTAGTTCAGCGTCCAACTAACCTAGCATTGGTCATTCATTGCTCCTTCCTTGACAAGAGGTGGAAAGGGCATTTGTAGTCACATCCTCACCAGTACTGCACACAATATAGGAGGTGTGCTTCTCCAAAAGAAAATTGCAATAATGTTTCACTAAAAACGAGAGATGGGTGTTTGATGGTAAAGAAGGAAACAGAGAACGAAAAAAGGAAGCTAAGGACAAAGAAAAAAGGAAGGAGGAAAGAAAAAAGAAAGAAAGAAGTAAGGAATAAAGGAAGGAAGGATGAACGAAGGAAGGGAGGAAGGAAGGAAAGAAGGGAAGAAGGAAGGAAGGAGGGAGGGAAAGAAGTAAAGAAGAAAAGGAAGGAAAGAAGAATTAAAGGAAGGAGGAAAGACGAAAGAAAGAAAGAAGAAAGGAAGAAGGAAGGAAGGAAAGAAGAAGGAAGGGAGAAAAAAAGAAAAGAAAGAAAAGAAAGAAAGAAAGAAAGAAAGAAAGAAAGAAAGAAAGAAAGAAAAAGAAAGAAAACAGCATGGGAAAAGGAAGGAAGAAAAGAAAGAGAGAAAGAAAACATTACATCTAAATTGGCTTGCATTGTTCATACAAATTGGCTAATCACTGGGCTTCCCCTTGTAGACAGATTTGAGTCCACGAAGCAGGGAAGAACTTAGCCCCTTCTGCCAGTTTTTTTCTGCATATGTCTGTATCTTATCCACCATTAGGTTTGGCATTCTTGCCATTCTTTCCTTGGCCACAAGCTGTGAGCACAGGGAGGACTCCGCTGACCTAGCAGGTGTCCAGCCGCCTGTGGGAGAGATGAGCCCGAAGGCAGGTCCCTTACCATGAATTTTCTCGTTTCTGATTATTGCTCTTTGCTTCTACACCATTTAAATTGTGCCATGTTTTACTTACAGTTCTTTCAAGATATCTTTTTCGTTCTTTTTACTGTTACAGCCTGCTGGTGGCTCTTTTAAAGAGCCCGTGTCTTTTACAGTATGAAAACAATGGAATCATGTTTGTTAAGAGAACAGTTATAAAGAAGCCTGCCATCTGGAAGGATAAGGTTGATGGCAATTTCTTGATTTTTACTTCTACGGGAAGGAGCACATAACTAAAGAAGGATTTTTTCTCTCCTATTATAAATCCATGTATCACATTTCTGGGCAACTATATAAGTATACTGTGTACCGATCCTCATTTTGTATAAGCACCATATCAAGTTTGACCCAACATGAGACCTGGGCATTGTGAAACTGGTGTCCTAGCCTCTTAGTTCTGCATCTGATCTTTCCTTTGACAAACACCACGTTTCACCTCCCTTCAGTCGTAAGGGTGTCCATACATTCATGTGGCAACTAAATCACAGATATCCCCTTTGTCTTTTCATGTTAGTCTAGGACACGGCTATAGAACAGAGATCATCTAACATTTCTCAAAAGACACAGAAAGTAAATATTTTTGGCTGAGTGGGCCATATGACTTCTGCAGCAACTATCCAACCCTGCTGTTGTAGTGAAAAAGCAGGTGTGAATGGTACACAGATAAATGAATGTGGCTGTTTCCTTTATTTACATAAACAAGTAGTGGGCCAGATTTGGCACATGGGTTGTGGTTTGCTGACACATGGTTGTGAGTTTTTCTTTTATCACTAACCCACTGGGTGCTGACCATTTATCCAACAATAATTGCCATCTGTTGAATCTTATATGTCTACCTATTATATGTCCATGTAGCTTGTGGAAATGTACTCATCTTTACAACAACTCAATATTTACATTCCCACCAACATTGTATTGTCAAAGAACATGAACAGACATGTCTCAAAAGAAGGCATACAAGCAGCCAACAAACATATGAAAAAATGCTCAATATTACTAATCATCAGAGAAATGCAAAATAAAACCACGGTGAGATAACATCTTACACCAGTAAGATTGGCTACTGATAAAAAGTCAAGAAACGACGATATTGCTGAGTATGCAAGGAAAGGCAATCTTTTATACACTGTTGGTGGGAATGTAAATTAGTACAACCTCTATGGAAAACAGTATCAAGATTTTTTTTTTTTTTTAATGAATTCTTACTTTGTCGCCCAGGCTGGAATGCAGTGGCACGATCTTGGCTCACTGCAACCTCCAACTTTCGGGTTCAAGCGATTCTCATGCCTCAGCCTCCCAAGTAGTATGAAGAATTCTCAAAGAACTAACTACCATTTGATCCAATAATCCCACTTCTGGGTAACCACCCAAAGGAAAACAAATTATTATACATAAAAGATACCTATATTCAGATATTTATCTTTGCTATCACAATAGCAAAGATATGGAATCAACCTAAGTGTCCACCAGTGAATGGTATGATAAAGACAATGTGATACACACACACACACACACACACACACACACACACACACACACACACAATGGAATACTATTCAGCCATAAGAAAGAATGAAATAATATCTGTGGCAGCAACACTGATAGAGCTGGAGGCCATTATCTTAAGTGAACTAACTCAGGAACAGAAAGTCAAATATTGCATGTTCTCACTTACAAGTGGGAACTAAACAATGTGAACACATGGACATAGATTGTGAAATGACAGACAGTGAGGACTCAGAAGGTTGGGAGGGCGGGTGAGGGATGAGAAATTACCTATTGGATACAATGTTCACTATTTCACCACTATGCAATATATCCATGTAACAAAACTGCGTTTGCACTCCCTAAATATATATCCCTATTTTATAAAAGTTCCCCATGGTAACTGAAGAGTGAACTAGAGCAGACCTTCCTAAACTTATCATGCATGTAAGTCACCTGTGATCTGGTTCAAATGAAGCTTCTGATACAAGAGTTTGGGGTCTGAGGTCTGAATTTCCTTCCTTCCTTCCTCCCTCCCTCCCTCCCTTCCTCCCTCTCTCTCTCTCTCTTTCTTTCTTTCTTCTTTTTTTTGATAGAGTCTCACTCTGTTGCCCAGGCTGGAGTGCAGTGTTGCAATCTCGGCTCACTGCAGCAACCTCCGCCTCCTGGATTCAAATGATTCTCTCTCTTCAGCCTCCCAAGTAACTGGGATTACAGGCACCTGCCACCACGCCCAGCTAATTTTTGCATTTTTAGTAGAGACAGTGTTTCACCATGTTGGCTAGGCTGGTCTCGATCTCCTGACCTCAGGTGATCTGCCCGCCTCAGCCTCCCAAAGTGCTGGGATTACAGGCATGAACCACCGTGCCTGGCCTGAGATCTGAATTTCTAACACTCCCAGGTGATGTTGATGCTGCAGTTCTGGTGACCACTTTAAGTCATAAGTACTGTCTGGCAAGAAAATGATTCCATCTGAAGAAAGAGAAACATCAGCTCAACACTATGTGGCCAAAACAAGTCACGTGGCTATGCATAACTTGGAAAGGATAAAAAGTGGAGTTCACTCCTTTGCCAGGGAGTAGAAGCAGCATGTATGTTTATAAATAGTTGTAATACATACTCAGTCCATGTTTGTCTGACTTCCAAATCTTTATACTTTTCACCACATCATGCTACTTATTCTAGTTGGAGGTGGAGATAGGTTCTGACACCCATTTCCTTAGCTAGGAATGCCACCGTTCACTGAAGATCCTTTTCCTGGGATTGATACTTATGTTTTAACACCCCTTGCAATGCAAAGTGTGATTCCTAGTCCATCAGCATCAACTGGGGGCTTGTTAGAATCTCAGGGTCCACTCCAAACCCACTGAATGCAAACACAGATCTTCTGGGGAGGAGTAAGCCGTAACTCTGGCCACAAAGATTTAGCCTGCATAAAGTTCCCATGAACCGGAGGTCACAGTCAGAAATCACAGAGCACAGAACAAAGCAAGGAGAACAAGAGAGAGTGGGAAGAAAGAGAAAACAGCAAAGTCAGATACTTTAGATATTGGAATAATTAACTACAAAGTATAAATGCAGAATCTGCATTTTAAGGAGATCTCTAGGTGATATGCATGTGCATTACATAATGAAAAGCATGTTCTAATCCAGTTCATAGGCAGCAGACTGCCACATGTGGAGAAGTGATACAGTTAATGAAAGTTGCCTACAATAATTCTGATTATCCTGCCATTACCTGAATCCACCATGAAGGATACTCTAGGAGGGGCCAATGAGTCTATAGAGAAAAAGTAGCAAACCAGCTAAAGGGATCAGTGGCCACAATGAGGAAAATGAGGAAAAACAACTAGGAAAAAAAATGTCCCAGGAAAGAAAATTGCTGGAGGAGGAAGAGAACATGCAATAAAAATTCAACAAATATTTGAATGGGTATCTACTAATTATGATATTTTGCTTTTAGCAAAGCAGCAGACTAGATATTTTTAAATGCTCCCTTATTATAAAGCATACAGAAATGCCAGATAAATCATTTTAAAACATCTCTTTGAATGCATACTTGAGTTTGCAAAAACAGTAATACAAATTCTGAGAAGTAAAATGAAATAATGAATCAAGAGAAGTAAACCAGTGCTAAGGCCCATAACTGCCCTTGGGTCATCTACACATCCCAGGAAATAGGAGCTTCAATTTTAATGCCTGCCTGCACACAAAATCAAAAGCGTGTTATAGGCTCTTACAAGATAAGGATAAAGTCCAAACTCTTCTTTTCTAATTTTTAAAATTATTTTGTAGAGATGGGGTGGTTGTCTCACTTTGTTGCCCAGGCAGGTCTGGAACTTCTGGCCTCAAATGATTCTCCCACCTTGGCCTCTCAAAGTGTTAGGACTACAGGTGTGAGCTACTACACCCAGCCCCAAAATTCTTGAAGTGCTACCACCTCAATGAGAAAGTGAACTACAAACCAAAATAACAACAACAAATCTGAAACACAGAACAGCGAAGTGTTTCCTTTTTGAGATTGGCTCTTACGCATCAGGGAAGGTGAAGTCCTAAATGTTCAGATAGGTTTCTAGCCTGAATTCAATTTAAAAAACCCCAAGACCTGAAATATTTGATTTAATGTGGTTTTATTTGTTAACTTTTAACTTTTTATTTATTTCTTTTTTAACTTATATTTCAGGTTCAGGGGTACATGTGAAAGTTTGCTATATAGGTAAATTCATGTCACAGGCATTTGTTGTACAGATGATTATTTCATCACCCAGGTATTAAGCCCAGTACCCAATAGTTATTTTTTCTCCTCCTCTTCCTCCTCCCACCCTCCACCAGCAAGTAGACCCCCAGTGTCTACTGTTCTCTTCTTTGTGTTCATGAGTTCTCATCACTTGGCTCCCACTTATAAGTGAGCACATGTGGTATTTGGTTCTCTATTTCTGTATTAGTTCTCTAAGGATAATAGCCTCCAGCTCCATCCATGTTCCTGCAAAAGACATGATCTCCTGTTTTTATGGCTGCATAGTATTCTGTGGTGTACATGTACCACATTTTCTTTATCCTATCTATCTTTGATGGGCATTCAGGTTGATTCCATGTCTTTGTTATTGTGAATAGTGCTGCAGTGAACATTCATGCGCATGTGTCTTTATGGAAGCATAATTTATATTCCTCTGGGTATATACCAGATTGCTGGGTCAAATGATCATTCTGTTTTTAGCTCTTTGAGGAATTGACATACTGCTTTCCACAATGGGTGAACTAATTTATACTCCCACCAACAGTGTACAAGCATTTCCTCTCCTCTTCAACCTCGCCAGCATCTGTTATTTTTTGACGTTTTAATAATAGCCATTCTGACTGGTGTGAGATGGTATCTCATTGTGGTTTTCATTTGCATTTCTCTAATGAGCAGTGATGATTGAGCTGTTTTTTCATATGCTTATTGGCCGCATGTATGTCTTCTTTTGAAGTGTCTGTTCATGTCTTTTGCCGATTTTTAACGGGATTGTTTTTCTTTTGTAAATTTGTTTAAGTTCCTTATAGATGCTGGATATTAGACCTTGTCAGATGTATAGTTTGCAAAATTTTTCTCTCAGTCTGTAGGCTATTTACTCTGTTGATAAGTTTTGTTTTTGTTTTGCTGTGCAGAAGCTCTTAAGTTTAATTAGATCCTGTTTGTCAATTATTGCTTTTGTTGTGATTATGGTGTCTTTGTCATGAAATCTTTGCCGGTGCCTATGTCCAGGATGGTATTGCCTAGGTTGTTTTCCAGGGTTTTTATAGTTTCAAGTTTTACATTTTTAGTATCTTCAGGGCTTTGACAAATTTAAACATAAATCTTCTGTGAAGGAGTGAATTGATAACTCAGGCCACAAGGATTTACCCTATGTAAAGTTCCCACAAATATGAGATCCCAGTCAGAAATCACACAAAAAGGAAATAATTAAAATCATGAAAAAATTATCAAAAAGAAAAAGGTTAAAGGAGTTGAAGGAACATTTAGAACTTTATATATATTTGAAACTGAAAACTAAAGTTAAAATAATTTATAGCTTACTACTATGCCAGACACAGTTACAAGAATTTTCACACATTACTTCATTTAATTCTTAACAGTTTTATGAGGTAGGTATTAATTGCCCTAAAGCCACATGGCTAATATGTCTTAGAACTAGAATACGAAGATGAGCAGTCTGTCCCCATAACCCGACCTCTCAACCACTACATAATAGCATCTCTTAATGGCTGCATTTAATGAGCGGAGGAGACAGAAGGAAAAGGAAAATTAGCAAACTGGAATACAGATCTGAAGATATTACGAGAAGAAATGCAAGGAAATGAAATCAGGTTAAGAGATGTGGAAGATTGAGTGAACAGGTCTAATACCTATCTAATTGGAGTTTTTGGATGAAATGACGGAAAGAGAGGTGGTCAACCTTGGCAGAGGCATTTTCCGCAATTTGTGGAACGCATGATACATCAGATTCAGCGACTACAGCAAATCTTAAGTAGGATAAACGAAAATAAATCCATACTTAATAACGAAAATGCTGAATAGTAATAATACCAATGTCAAAGAAGAGATCTTAAAAGCAGACAGGCACATATACACATACACACACACCCACACATATATACACATATACACACACCCACACATTGATTACCCACCGGGGTGTCACATGGAGACTGGGAACTGACTTCCCAAAAGCCAGAGGAGGGTAGGAAAAAACCTTCATGTTGCCAAGAGAAAAGAACTACATCCCATAATTATACTCACAGATGAACATTCTTTCAAGGACAAGGTAGAAATAAGTACATTTTTTAGATCACAAAACGGTGAAAATTTATCATAAAAAGAAGCCCCCTCAAATATAAAGGAAATATTTAGGAGAAAAAGAAAATAATCTTAAAAGAAATATCTGAAGTACAGGAAGGATTAATGAGGGAGGAAAATGGAGTTTTTCATAGAACTGGATGGGATATTTAAAAATGGATATGGAAATATAAAGACCCAAGATTAACCAAAATACTCCTGGACCAGTGTGGTTATGGACTAGCTCAAGCTACAGTAGTTAAGGCTGGGTGTGATTGGCAGAAGAGTAGACAAATGTCCTAATGAACCTAACGGAGTCCTCAAGGACTGACCCACACATAGACTTAACAAATGGCAGAGACTGCAGAGCTAAGGCACAGAAGGGGCCCTTCAAGAACATGGGTAAAAATGAAAACATTCTTGCCAGGAGGGAGAATGCAGAAATGGCCAGAAATGGACCTGTAAAAAGATGTTCAACATTACTAGTCATCAGAGAAATGCTAATGAAAAACACAAGGTAAAAAGTTTATCACTTCACATCTACCAGATTAGAAAATATTAGAATGTAACAATAGCTAGTGCTATGCAAGATGCAGAGGAATGAAAACTCTCAAATGCTTCTGGTGGGAGCGTAAGTTGGTACAACCACCTTGGAAACAAATGTAGTATAATCTGGAACCTTATGTTGCTTATGTTCTGTGATCCAGTAATTCCCTTCCTAAGCACCCGTTTAAAACCTCTTAGAGAAACTCTTAAGTATATGCATAGAGCGGACATGCACAAGAATTTTACAGACCCATTCTTCATAGTAGCACACCACTGAAAAAAAGTAAAAAAGCTGAAAGCTACCCAAATAACCACTTAAAAAAGAGTATATATAAATGATGGTGCTTATTCATAAGATAGTATATCCATGTAAATATATATCACTGTGTGTGTATATATATATGTGTGTGTGTATATGTGTGAGTGCATATATAGTTTCACAAAGTAGTTTCATTTGCAGTGATAATATACATAATTATATATAAGTAATTACATAAATATATACACATATATACAATCAGTGCAAATTAAGGAACCACTATGGTTAAGATTGATATGGATGGATTACACAAAGGTATTGAATGAAAAAAGTTAGAGATCAATGTGATACAACACTATTAATCTAAACTACAGAATCTATGCATAACTAAACATATTGTTTAGATTACACACATATACATCAAAACTATAAGGAAAAGCAAGACAGCGATATGCACAATGATAAAGATAGTGGGAGGAAGAAGGAGAAATTTGGAAATGGACACCACTGTCTTCAATTATATTTATTTATTTAAGAGAGCATCCTTTTATTTCAATAATATTTAAATATTTTATTGCTGAAGCTGGGATGTGTAGATGAGTATGTTTGCTACTGGTTGTACCTCATGTACCTTAGATGGACTAGTTCATAACAACGTTATTTATTTATTTTTATTTTATTTATTTATTTGACGGAGTCTGACTCTGTCTCCCAGGCTGGAGTGCGGTGGCGCTATCTCGGCTCGCTGCAAGCTCCGCCTCCTGGGTTCACGCCATTCTCCTGCCTCAGCCTCCCCAGTAGCTGGGACTACAGGCGCCCGCCACCACGCCCGGCTAATTTTTTTTATTTCTAGTAGAGACGGGGTTTCACCGTGTTAGCCAGGATGGTCTCTATCTCCTGACCTCATGATCCGCCCGCCTCAGCCTCCCAAAGTGCTGGGATTACAGGCGTGAGCCACCGTGCCCGGCCGATAAAGTTATTTTTAAAAATTAATGTATTTATTTTTTTCTCTTATGAAGGAGTATTATCACCAGATAAATTTTATGGGGTTAATGTTCTAAGATATTGAAAGATATTGAAAAGTACTCATATAAACTTGGACCATTAATTTTTTATTTTATTTCAAAGGACAGACATTAAATGCTATGTACTAAGTTCTAGGTGTCTAACGAATAATAAAAGAGCCTTTGGTATCCAGAAACTCATAATTTTGTTTGTAAATAATGAAATATCAATAGATTAAATAAGTGGTTTAGCAAAGGAGTGTGCAGCGTGCTGTGAAAGCACGTAAAAGAACAAGGAAGGAAACCAACACTGTTGAACGGCAACTATCAATTAGGCATTTTGCAAAGTGGTTTCATATACTGTACATTTTTCTCTTTCCATCTGTCAGCAACAGCCCTGCGATGTCCGACTATCATTATAATGCCAATGAGATACATAGGCTCAAGGATATGGGACTCCCACACTCTCTGGTGGGTGTGTCAATCACTGGGACAACATTAATTTGTCATGACCAATAATTTGGAAGGTGCAAAATACTCACAAATCAGCCACCCCACTTGTAAGCACTCCCTAGCCCAGAGCAAAATTGAGAAAGAAATTCCACACCAGGCCTGGCAGACTCCCCAGTTCCTGCTTCCTATGACCTCCTGTTTCCTCCTCTATCTTAATCATAGACCGAGGGTCTAGGAAAGTCCTTTAAATACCATTTTCTTAACATTCCTGCCTTCAGACATGGAGACCTAACTCCTTATCATCTCACTAGATAGATACACACTATTACAACACCAGGATATTGATTCTTTAGTGCAGTTATTTAATCTCCAATAACTGCAATTTGTGCAAAATGGGAGGTCACTTGGTGTTCAGAATTAAATTAAGGGAGAGACCTGGAAGTGTTATTTCCTGTGTCTAATATTTGATTTGGGTGGTCCGTGAAGTGAATTACGAGGTAAGCCAAGTTTGTGATGATTACCCTTTTAAAACAGTATTGGCAGTGCCTTGACTATCAAATAAGAGTACTGCATTTAATTGGAAATACTTTGCAGATTAAATAATGGAGATGCTAACCCATCTTGGCTATCCCTGTGTATGGGAGAACTTGCAGATCTCAAGAACACCAGGCAAGAGATTATTTCCCTACTTGGCAGCACATGGAGGAGTATAGCCTCGTGGCTCAGGATTACAGGCATTTTGAAGAATGTTTGGCCCCTTTTAGAACATTACTTCTAGACTTTGCATCATCCTTAGCTGGATATCTGATTATGGCATATTATGCTGCTAAGGTGATTCCAGTAGTATCACAGCATTATCATAATATTGCATACTGAAAAATTACCGTTTCTTTATACTGGAAAATAGTCTCAAAGCACTGTCTTGCTCAGATGATTACTACACTTGACCTCAACACTTCAATTCTACACTTCAGAACTGTTAGCACCATCTGGTATCCATGCACCAGGGTGAAGCATCACACGGTGCATCCAAGGGGGTGTTTTCAGCTCACTCTTACATCTCTTTAGATTAAAGTGAAAGGTCTGTTGAGGCCAGGTGCAGTGGCTCACGCCTGTAATCTCGACACTCTGGGAGGCTGAGGCAGGAGGACTGCTTGAGGTCAGGAGTTCAAGACCAGCTTGGGCAACATAGCGAGCCTCTGTCTCTAGAAAATCTTTTAAAAAATTAACTGGGCATGGTAGCACCCGCCTGTGGTTCCAACTACTCAGGAGGTTGAGGCAGGAGGAATGCTTAAACCTAGGAGATCGGGGCTGCAGTGATCATGACACTGCACTCCAGCCTGGGTGACAGAGTAAGACCCTGTCTCTAAAAAACATAATAATAATATTTTTTAAAAGTTCTGTTCAATTATCCAGGGATCTGGAAGCAAAACTGACAGCAGGTCCAGACTCAATCCTAATAGGATATTGGGAATTAAGATTGATCCTGATTGACAACCTAATACTAGATAGTATCCCTCACTATCATGACTTCAAAGAACATTCTGTTTTCAGAATCCATCTTTCCACTTAGCCTATCATCAGAGGTGTTCTGGTTTGAAGATAAAATTTAATTACAACATTTCTAATTGGGCTAATAATTATTTTAGCTATATGCCATAGTCACTAGTATAGATTAATAATGTAAAAATGCCCAAACTGGGGAGCAGAGATCCAAGTTAAACTCCCAGCATGGGCATTTATAAGCAAGCTTAACTTGGACTAATTATTTTACTTCCATGGAACTTAGAATTCTCATCAAAGATGCTTACTCATAGGGTTCCTCTGAGGATTCAGTGAAGAGACCCCTCATCTCAGACACGTCCTCATATTGTCTGTGTGAGGATGTGATGATGGGATACATTCTCTTGCCCCAAAACAGGCTCACGCACTCTGTTGCCAAATCTGACGGTAGGCAATATATTTGAAAGCAGGATTGTTAGAGAGAAACTGAACCATATGCTCACCCATATGCATGGTAAAAGCACTTTGTAAACTGTAAAGTGTGATGGAAGTTAGGGTTATTATTCAGGCATATAGCCAGGGGCTGTGCTTATTCTGCAAAGAGCCCCATAATCTGCTCTGAGCTGCCTGGAATGTGCACTTTGAAAGGGTATATACATTAGCATCACCGCAGGACAGTGTAGATATGTTAGACATGTTTAGGAGCATTTATGGTCTCTTGTTAAGATTTCCCTGGAGGCCTTGAAGTATATTGTGAAGTGTCCCAAATACCTATCTTAATGGTAAGGAAATCTGAGCTAAATAAATGGATACAATTGGCCCTATGATATAACCCTGCTTCATTTTTTGCACACATAAATGGAGTGTGAATCCCTGCCTACTGTTTAGGAGGCCATCCAGGAGAAATTCAAAGGCAAAGACACTTTTAGTGTCTTGGTAACTGAAACTTTTTAAATCAAATTCCATTTACAGCAGAAAAAAAATATGCTAGATGACATTATTCTAGATAGTTGAGTAAATATTTTTTAAAAAAATCAAAATGGTGGCGCAGGGACATGGATGAAGTTGGAAGCCATTATCCTCAGCAAACTAAGGCAGAAACAGAAAGCCGAACACTGCATGTTCTCACTTATAAGTGGGAGCTGAACAATGAGAACATGTGGACACAGGGAGGGGAACGACACACACTGGGGCCTGTCTGGGGATGGCGAGGCAGGGAGAGAGCATTAGGAAAAATAGCTAATGCCTGCAGGGCTTAATACCTAGGTGACGGGTTGATAGGTACAGCAAACCACCATGGCACATGTTTACCTATGTAACAAACCTGCACATCCTGCACATGTACCCTGGAACTTAAAATTAAATTAAATTAAAATTTAAAAATGGTGGGGGCGGGTGGGGCACAAAAAACAAAAAGTAAAACAAAATAAAAATTGTAACTTTTACCAGGAAAATATAATTTAACAAGCAAACCAATATCTTAGATAATTTCCACAAGAAAGTTGATTCAACAGAAGGAATCAATTTAATGCCTTAACAAATAACTAGTAAATGAAGATGTTTATGAAAGAATTATTGATTATGGTTAAAAATGGGATCAAGACAACTGACATTGAGTAATATTTAATAAAATATTCATAATGTCAGATAATTTTAAGCTTCCCTTTAATCTTAGATATAATCCTATTTAGTCAAAGAGAGAAAAGGGTGATATATTTTGACAGACTGAGTGTTTACCAGGGAAGAGTGAATTAACCTGAAAAACTGTTTTCATCAGCACAAAAGCCTTGTCTGGAAAGTTTATGCCCCTATAATTCCCTTTATTAGGAAGATTTGCAAGCAAGTTGAGAACTCTTTTAGAACATTTAAAAAATTATGTTTAATACTTTAGGTGTATGAATTTTATTTCCCTACAATATCTGAATGAGTAAAACATAATGTGCTAAAATTAAACGTTTACCTTATGGTAGGATTGTATGTGATGATGATTTTACCTTGTTTTCTAAAGGATTTCTTTAATTTTGTGTATATTTTCTTTATACAGTACTAAAAAGAAAAGCCGCTGGCTCTTCGCAGTACTTCATGTATTGGGCTTGCTTCACCTGCACATAACCTCAAGTGTTAACCACTTTTTCACATCAAATAGCCATGTATTGATACAGAAAATACCTAAAACAGAGCTGGACCACATGACACTTTGAAGCCATGCCAAAAGACCCTTAATTTCTGACCTACAGCAAATAAGCTGCAAGGCACAATTACAGGACAAAAATCAATTTACTTGCGGCATAGGTCATTTTATGGACTCTCATACACCTTCTTACCTTCCTAACGTCCCACATGTTTGGTAGACATGCATGCCTCCACCATCTCAAGCTAACAAGACACACGCCCAAGTCTCCAGCATCTCCCATCACTTCCAAACTTGGTTGAAGTTTCAGGCCTCAGTAGGTGCTGAAGGGGCCCGGGTGAAGCCACATAGATGTCCAGGAATGTCAACTCTCTATGGGACAACAGAGGCTAAGAGGAGAGAGGAGACAAGAGTGAATGAGTAGATGAAGTCCTCTCTCATCCTGCTCCAAAGCACAGAAAGCATGGATGCACCATATTGTTGACAATGAGACATCCTATGCCTTCAACCTCCAGCTCCATCTCTTGTGGTTCAGACTAAAACACGGGCAGTGCACATCATTCCGTCTCCTTCCCATCTTTCGCTGCCTCTGTGCCTTTTAGGTCCTCTCTCCATGGCTTTGGGATTGCTGCTTCCAGCAAAGCACCAGCCAGCACTTTGCCTAAGGTTTGTTTCTAGAGAAAATTGGCTAAGATCCCCTAACCCAATCCTAACATAAACTCACCCTAGCTCTAACCTTAACCCTACCCTACCTTAAACCAAACCCCAGCCCTAGCCCTAGCCCTAGCTTTAGCCTTAGCCTTGGGCTAAGATCCTTGTTCTTTTTTGTTTGTTTGTTTATTTGTTTATCTTTATTTTCATGGCAATCACACACCATCTATGAAAAGACCAGAGTCCACCTTGAGATAATCAGATGACGCTCTGCAGATTTGGCCTCAAAGTCTGGCCCTGAAGGTCTCTTAGATGGGCCGTATGTACCTTCAAATACCAAATTTTTGTTTACACTCACATCCATGCATGCTAAGTTTTTGCTATTTTATTGTGCATGTCTGGAAACTATGACATTGAGTACATTTCTCAACCAAGCAAACATAGCAGGATGCAGTCCTCGATCTCGTTACTCTGTATGTCATGTTCTTTTGATGGTTTTGATCTCTCAACTGGAGATCAGTAAGGAAAAACTAGAAAATTCCACAAACGATGTCCTGCATATTAAGAAATGAAATTGAGGTGCCATGAAGATAGATTAACCAAGATTTATGGGTGGGACTCAGTAGTTGCTTTAAAATATGTGAAGTATCACAGCCTCAGTCTTATTGTTTAACAATTCATTTTGTTATCCTACGTATGTTTAAAGGAATTGTGATACCTGAACACATCCAATAGAAGACTAAAATATACCAAAGTAATTTGTGAGCTGGACTTATCAATCTATTATGAAAAAAAAAAAACAAACAAAAGTAAAAGCTTTCCATCAGGCTATTTTTTTGAGCTTTCACTAAAACTGTAACAAGTTTGCATTGTTGGTAGCCTTTAAAAGCAGTGGTATAGTCCTCAGAATCATGAATTTTAAGAGAAAATAGCAAGCCAGTTCTAAAAGAACAAGAGTAAAGGCTTTAAAATTGTCCTACCGACTTCAATTAGATACCCAGAAGAGCTATTTGACTCTAACAGTAATTAGGTAATGAAAGTATTTTCTGAAAGCAAGTGTGGAATCTTTGAACCTGAAAGAAACATTTAAAGATAGATTTCCAAGTATCTTGCTTTAATTGTCTAAGAGAAGACTGGTCTGGGAGTGAGATCTTGTTTTGACCTTTGTATAAATAGTGTTGAATAATGTAGCACATGCTGCCCACTGCCCACCAATATCCTCTCACCTTTGCTATTGGAGGGCACCCCAGTCACTTCTCAGTGGGATTTCTCGGGCCACTGAACTCCACTTTCTTCTGTCCCATTGGCAGGTGAGAAGTGATAAGGGAGTTAACGCCCCTGGGAGGAGCTCTCAACCCTCAAGTGACAGGACTTGCTGAATACATACCACAACTCACTTGCTCTCTCATAGGATATTTCTGACTTTAGTTACCAGCATTTTCTCAGCAGGATTAAGCACCAGTCAAACACAGAGATAGCTGCCTTATAACATCTCATTTATTACTGTGCAGCTCAATATGGTAGCCACTAACCACAACCCAATTGAGCATCTGAAATGCAGACTGCCTGAACTAAGATGTGCTTTAAGTACGGAATGCATGCCACAGTCTGAAGACTTTATATAGAAAAAGTATAGAAAATATCTTTTTAATAATAGTATATTGATTGCATGCTGAAATAATGTTTTGGATATATTGGGTTAAGTAAAATATATTATTAAAATGAATATTGCCCCTGATTTTTCCTACATTTTAAGAAGTGTAGCTATTAGAAATTTTAAAATTATTTATGGATTTAGCTCTCAGTATTGTTCTATAGACTATATTGCTTTAATGCTTGCATTCTACTTCCTGGCTCATGTTCTCATTCACCTAGTTTTATGTCTCTAATAAGCCACTTGCATTTGAACACCGGTTTCCATGTATACATATAGGGAAGCCAAACAAAGGCAAATAATAAAATCCCCCCCTACAGTTGGAATAACAATTTATGTTTTTACTTTAAAGTAATTCACAGTAAGTATAAAAAACTGTTTCTCCAAAAACAGTGTATACGTGTGTGTGTTCAATTATAAAAATATAGTCAAAAGTAAAATTTTCAATAGGTGAGGTTTTTTAATACTTCCAATAAAATTGCAACCATTTGCATTGTTGGAGGATTTTAAAAAACAGGTGAGTGCTATAATCCCCAGAATCACACATTGTAAGATAGAAACTAGCAAGCCAGTTCTCCAGAAAGAATTGACTCTCACTTGGCCCTACAGATTTCAATTAGATACCCAGAAGAATTAGTTGGCTCTAACAGGAATTAAATAATGAAAGTGTTTTCCAAAGACATATGTGAGATCCTTGTGGGTATGACTCATAATTGTTTCTGAATATATGAAGTGTCACAGCCTCAGTCTCATTATGTAGCATTTTGTATTGTTTGCTATGAACGATGAAAGAAATGGTGGCATATATATGTAAAGTCAGATCTCTCTTACTCTAAATGTCATATTTTTAAATCATTTTGCACACGATGCCCTTAATTGGCCTTTAGACATAGGACCTTAGTGGCAAATGTCTTTATTTTAAAGTTCTGGGCCTACAGAAAAGAGTGGACTAATTACTAACGCTGATGCTAGTAACTAATTTCCAAGCCTTTATGGGTTCTAGAGAGTCTGTCAATATCGCTGTAACCCTGATCCTTTGTTGAAATTCACCCAGCTGTTTAGACAAGTTTATGGCTTGAGAACCTTTTAGTAAAAGGTGTTTTTATTGGTTGTTTTCTTTTTTTACAAACCCGATTACTGGACCCAGAAACCTAGACTCAATTTGCCAAGTATCATGAGCAAGCCTCTAGCCTCAATCCTTGAACCCTTTATTCTTAATTGTGGTAATAAAACACACACACAAAATGAAATTTACTATCTTTTTTTTAAGTGCACTGTTCAGTAATGTTAACTATATGCATATTGTTGAGCAAAAGATCTCCAGAACTTTTTCATCTTGCAAAACTAAAACTCTGTAGGCATTAACAAAAATTCCCCATTTTCCCTCCCACCAGCTCCTGGCAACCACCATTCTACTTTCTGTTTCTATGAGTTTGATCACTTTAGATACCTCATATAAGTGGAAGCATACAGTATTTGTGTTTTCATGACTGGCTTCTTTCACTTAGCATTGTTTTCTCAAGGTTCATTCATATCGTAGCATGTGACATGATTTCTTTTTTTAAAGACTGAATAACATTCCATTGTATGTGTCCACCACATTATCCATTCATCTATCAATGGTTCTTCCACTTCTTGGCTATTGTGAATAATGCTGCAATAAACATGAGTGTGCATATATCTTTTCTATATTCTGGTTTCAATTCTTTTACCTGTTATCTAGAAGTGGGATTGCTGGATCATATAGCAGTTCTATTTTTAATTTTTTGAGGAATCTCCATTTTGTTTTCCACAAGGCCTGCACCCTTTTCCATTTTCACCAACAGTACACAAGGGTTCCAATTTCTCCACATCCTCACCAACACTTGTTATTTTCTTGTTATTTAATACCAGACATCCTAATGGATGTGAGTTGATATATCATTGTAGTTTTGATTTGCATTTCCCTAGTGATTAGTGATGTTGAGCAGCTTTTCATATGCTCGTTGGCCATTAATATAGGTTTGTTTTGGAGAAATGTCTATTCAAGTCTTTTGCCCATTTATTAATCAGTTTTTTTTGTTTTATTTTGTTACTGTTTTGGGGTTGTAGAATTTCTTTATAGTCTAGATATTAACCCTGTTTCAGATACATGATTTTCAAATTTTTTTCCCATCCTGTAGGTTGCCTTTTCACTCTGTTAATTGTTTCCTTTAGTGTGCAGAAGTTTTTTAAGTTTGATGTAGTCTCACCTGTCAATTTGTGGTTTTTTTGACTGGGCTTTGGTATCATGTCTAAGAAATCATTGTCAAGACCAATATTATGAAGCTTTTGCTCTACGTTTTCCTCTAGGACTTTTATAGCTGTAGATATTGTTTAGGTTTTGAACCTATTTTGAATTAACTTTTGTATATGGCATAAGGTAAAAGCTCAACTTTATTCTTTTGCATGTGGATATCTAGTTTCCCCAATACCATTTGTTGAAGTATTCCTTTTCCCATTGAGTAGTGCTGCCATCCTTGTAAAAGATCATTTGAATATATACATGAGGATTTATTTCTTGTGTGTTTCTAGTATTCCATCCCACTGGTCTACATGCCTGTCTTTATGCCTGTACCACACTGTTTTGATTACTGTAGTTTTGTAATAAGCTTGGAAATCAGGAAGCGTGTGATCTCCAAATTTGTTCTTTTTCAAGAATCTTTTGGCTATTTGGAGTCCCTTCTGACTCCATGTAAATTGTAGGCTTTTTTATATTTCTGCAAAAAAAAATGCCTTGGCATTTTGATAGGGATTTCATTTACTCTGTAGATCTCTTTGTTTAGTATGGACATTTTAACAATGTTATCTTTCAATCTATGAACACAGGATGTCTTCCTATTCATTTTCATCTTTTTTATTTCTTTCAGCAATGTTTTATATTTTCAGTATATAAATCTTTCACCTCTTTGGTTAAGTTTCTTCCTAAGTATTTTATTCTTCTTGATGCTATTGCAAATGAGGCTGTTTTCTTAATTTCCTTTTTTTGATAGATCATTGTTAGTGTACAGATATGCAACTGATTTTTGTGTGTTGATTTTGTCTCCTGCAACTTTATTTGTTAGTTCTAACAGTTTTTTATGTGGAGTCTTTAGGGTTTTTTACACGTAAAAATCAACATTGGCATTTTTGATCTCTAATCTTTGTATTACTGAAGTTGTCCCTATGGTCCCATAAGTGACACTATTTCTGCTTTGCAGAACCCTGCAAAGACATCTGGATAATTGATTCGTTATTTTAAAAATCACAACAACAGGCTAAATGAGATTATCACAAACTCAAGCTGTTTGATGACTGAGGCTTCAAACCTATCACTGGGACATTTCAATAAGGAAGTAGAGCAAAGAGAACTGCTTCTGCTGGTGTGCCTGGCAGACTCTCCTCCAGTTGGCAATGATGGGCTCTTATTCACGACCAGGATAAGAAACATAAAATGTATTCAGAAAGTACCACAGGGAAAAGGGAAGGCAAAAACACTCTTGTGTCTTTGGCAGTCTCATCTATTCTACCAGTCTCTAGTTAAAATGAGCCAATTTTCTTCTAGCACTGGCTACTTATAGCTTGGTTATTTCTAGCACTGTCATGGATTTTTTTAAACCTGCAGTGTGGATGAAATGCATGAACATGTGTACAGATCTTCAGAAAGCATCTCCTACCCCCATGCAAATGTAAGTTGCCGTCAGAACCATTACACTAAAATTCCAAGGTGCTAAAATATTACAAGTTCCACTTGCCGATACCATAGGCTAGGAGATTAACACAAAGATAATATCCCCAGCATAGGAAGAAATACTACTCTGCATAATTTAATGAGTGCTATAGCAAACTTGCAGGAAATGAAATCTATAATTGCCCATCTTGGAGCACTAAAATTAAAAGAAGGCGCTAATGTATAGACAAAACTTGAAATTCAGGAAACTGTTAGGATCACTTAAATCATTGATCTTGGCTCTCTTCTACCTTTGAGGTAGAATTTGGAATGTAGACATTAAAAGGGTTAGGAGGGGTTCAGTTCAGAAGGAGAGGACAAGAAACCTGGAGGATTCTAGCTTGAATACTAATTCATCTCTTCTTCCTGGTCCAAGGCTAGACTCATTTTCCAACTTCCTTGAGGTTGGGCATCACATGACTGATTTCCAGAGGAAGGAATGTGAGTGGAAGTGTTGAGCGACATCATAAAAACCTCCCATGTGCACTTCCTTGTATTCCTTCCACTTGCACGGACTTGAGACTACAAGCACGGAGAACTTGGAAACTATTCATAGAAGATGGTAGATCCATAGGATGTAAGAGCTCAGGGTTCCCATTGGCTGCTTGGGGAACAGCTGCCTTCCATCAAGGATGCCTGTTTTCGTCTTTGCAGGAATGATAAATGAACTTCCAGCATGGTGGAGCCATTACATGTGCTCGGATTCACTTATTTTAGCAGCTAGAATTCCCTGACGAATGTAGTATCTGTGTAACATCAAATAAGATATTCCACATGTCTGAGACTCCATTTTATCATAAAAAAAATCACATTAGTCCATCTAGAAGGAAATGAAGCAATGAAAATAATATATTTTGGATGCTGTAATCAGTATTATAAGCAGTGTTATCATAATCATCATCTCACATAAATGCAAAATTAGATAATTCCAGCCTAAATGTGCACCTAAGATTTAAAGACCGTATTTCATTGATTCTAAGACCCAGATATGAAATTAGCATGTGACTCAAAATTGATGGACTGACATTGCCAAAGGGATAGCTTGTTGTTTTAGATGTGTGTGTATATGTGTGGGTGTGTATTTTACATGCCCTCGTTCTTTAGTGGCATGTAAAATAAAGATACAACTTTCAATCTATGGTATCTTAGAATTGATGAAGTGGCATGCCATGTTCTGGATTTCAGAATTATAATTTCCATACAGTTTCTGTTCTTCCAGGATTAGGCCACCCTTATTCTGAGTTTTCCAAAGCTACACCACCCCAGAAAGCAAGGATGTTACATAGTCAAGGCCAAAAGAAGTTAAAGTAAAACTCAAACATCAACATTAACACAGTCTTGTCAGAGTTCTGTAAGAACAGGGTGAGAGATTTTACCTGGATATAACAGTTTTCCCCAAGCTAAGTACAGTACCCGAGGCTCAAAACTCTAATGTAATGGTTTATACAGATATTTAAATTTTGTCCTAGTGGTAACTGTATGGACATATGGAAATATTAAATAAAAAGAAATTGCAGTCATGTCCTAAAGCTCCAATTAAACCATAGTTGGACAATAATTAATCTCTATAAATCATGCTAAATGTATTTTATATGTCCCATTGATCCATAGTGTAATATTAAATACAGAACAATTAAACAGATGGTTGATATCTTCTCTAAATATAATTTCCAGAAATTAAAATAAACATGAAAAAACAAATGTGGTCTTAGTGTCTAATCTTCCAGGATAATGTTTTCTTAAAAGCACATGAAACTCTTTACTTCTTTTGCTTTTTCAGATAACTCCTATAAACAACTTGCATCTGGGGATGGAGGAGAATGTCTTGTTTTTATTCAAGCATAATCCACTTCTTGCAGATAGCTCAATCTACTATAGAATGATGAATTAAAGCAGAGATCAGTGCGCTATGGTCCCAGGTCAAATCTGGCCCCCCACCTATTTTCATACAGTCCATGAGCTAAGGAAGTTTTTTGCATTTTTAAATGTTTGAAAAAAACTTAAAATATAATATTTTGGCCTGGCATGGTGGTTCATACCTGTAATCCCAGTGTTTTGGGAGGCCAAGGCAAGAGGACTGCTTGAGGCCAGGAGGTCAAGACCAGCCCGGGCAACATAGTAAGGCCCTGTCTCTACAAAAAAAATTTTTTTAATTAACTAGGTATGGTGGCACATGCCTGTAGTCCCCCCTACTTGGGAGGCTGAGGCAGGAGGACCACTTAAGCCCAAAATGTGGAGGCTGCATTCAGCCATGATCATGCCACTGCCCTCCATCCTGGGAAACACACTGAGACCCTGCCTGAAAGAAAAAATAATATAAAATTCAAAACTTAGTGTCTGTAAATAAAACTCAACTGAAACACAGCTACAGTGTTTCATTTTTTCATTGTCTCTGGCTGCTTTTGGGCTAAACTGGGAGCACTGAGTAGATGGCACAGATCATCTAGACCAGAAATGTTTCCTATCTGGTGCTTTACAGAACACATTGGCTGATCCCTGACTTAAGCCTGACTACCCCAAGGACCTGAAGCAGCATGAACATGACCTAGCAGCTGGGCGGTAGAATGCAGAATCCCAGTTCCTGCTCCAGAGCTGCTAAATTATAATTCGTATTTTAAAAAGATCCCCAGGTGATTTATATAAACATTAAAATTTGACAAGTACTGCTTTAAAAAATGGATATGCTATACATTAATCAAGAATAGGATATCTGTTTGAGAAAATGCAAACAAATAGATTCATAACTTCTATAAGTCATGGAAACGATAGTGTCCTAGTTCATTTTCTGTTGCTTATAACAGAATAGCTAAAATTCGGTAATTTATTTAAAAAAAAGTAATTTACTTTTTGCAGTCATAGAGGCTGAGATGTCTAAGGTTGAGAGGCTGCATCTGGTGAGAGCCCTCTTGCTGGTGGAGACTCTGCAGAATCCCAAGGCGATGCAGGGCAGTATGTGGTGAGGGGGCTGAATGTGCCAACCTGCTAGTTCAGGTCTCTCTTTCCCTTCTTATAAAGCCACCACTTTCCCTCCCATAATAACCCATTAAGCCATTAGTGCATTAACCCATTAATCCGTTGAATAAATTAATCCATGAGGGCTCTGTCATGATCCAGTCACCTTTTAAAGGCCCCATCTCTCAACCCTGCTACATTGGGAACCAAGTTTCAACATGAGTTTTGAAGGTGACAGACATTCAAACCATAGCTCATAGTTGAGAAGTAAATATTAGATGAAGAGATGTTAGCTTTCATGGGGCAATACTCTGAGGAAATTTTGGATTTAACCCTAAACAACTGTATAATGTAAGAAAATAACAAATATAAATCTAGATTAGTTTTCTAAACCACACACTTGCTTAATTGTAGTAGTTTGTTGTTACTGTTTCTTTCATAATTGATCTTAACTGTTCCTTACTGTATGTATCTGAATAATTAAACAGGAGCACCATATAAACTCATTCATCTGTGCAAGAGAAGACTGAAGATTACAAGGGGATATATGTTCTAAGGTTGCATACTATTATAATAAAAAATAACAATAATTTTAAAAAGTCCGTTAGATCATGATATGGTTTGTCTCTGTGACTCCACCCAAATCCCATCTTGTAGCTCCCATAATTCCCACGTGTTGTGGGAGGGAACAGGATGGAGATGATTGAATTATGGGGTCGGGTTTTCCTCGTGCTGTTCTGTTGATAGTGAATGGGTCTCACAAAATCTGATGGTTGTAAAAATCGGAGCTGCCCTGCACAAGCCCTTTTTTTGCCTGCCGCCTTCCACGTAAGATGTGACTTGCTTCCCTTTGCCTTCCACCATGATTGTGAGGCCTCCCCAGCCAAGTGGAAGTGTGAGTCCAGTTAAACCTCTTTCTTTTATAAATTGCCCAGTCTTGGGTATGTCTTTATCAGCAGCGTGAAAACAGACTAATACAGATCACTTCTGTGGGACAGGTACCACAACCAATTAGTCAATATCCAGTTATCAGAATAAGCAATGTATTGTGCTTTTCACTTTGACATTTTCAGCCGGAAATTTCATCTTCCTTGGACAATGATTTCTTAAAGATGACTCAAGTATCCTATATACTCAGAGAGTAGTTTAAACTCTTAACATTCTGTATGTCTTAAATTTAAGCCCATGTTTCTTCTGAGGGTGTTCCAGACAATCCTTAGAAATGTCTTCTCTGGTCATTAATCATAGAGGAAGAGCTGACAAGATGAGGATTGTAGTAGCTTTTCCTTGGGCAATTGTTAATTTTCCCAAAATAAGGTATGTAGTCCAGGTTAGAAGGGATGACCTCAATGAATTATCATTTTCCAGGTATTTTTCTCACCAATGCGTATGCTTTCTGTTGGTCTAATTTTAATTTAGGGTGAGAAATTTCAAAAGGCTTAACCTTCAAAATATTGGAGGGTGTGGAAGTGTTTGTAAAAGACAATGACATCTAGTTAAACCTCTCAAGTTAAAACAGTCATACTTATCAATCAATTTCATTTACTTAGCTGTGATTAAATGGATTTGCATAGAAATCAGCTGTCACATGCTATTTACAAACTTAATCGATCATCTGTATCTTTTCTTAATTCTTGGCATTGTGGTGATCTATGCCCACACAGGGGTTTTCTGATTCAATTTCAACCAGTGGTTATGGCCCCATCAGTTTTGGTCCACATCACTACAGCCTCATTTACAACATGTCGCAATGAGTTTGCCCTTTAATCATTCCTACCCTTCATATTACCAGAATGTCCATTAATCTGCCTCTGACTTAATACCCAGCCTGGCCTCATTCTACTGGTTGTGACTTGGAGACTGGGAATACTAATGGTTGTTTATAACTGCAGCTATTTCCCCATAGGAAATGGAACCCTACTGTGTTAATTTAATTATTGTGACTTTCACAGTCTTGAGTCCTTCAATGGAAGAATCTTTATTACTAAAGGCATTCTGATTTTTATTTTAAACTGTTACAGTTATTAATGCAATTCCTGTAATAAATATAAGATTTACAATAATATCAATATTCTGCACTGGGCACCCTCAATGATTAAAAAAACAGGAAAATGACTAATCTAGTGTTTTGAACCAGATGGATAATTGATTTTAAGTAAATCATATTCACCTAACAAACTATCGTATGTTGAAATTAGTCATAAGGAATGTCAATGTGGATTTATTTATTAGTCCCAGTGATAGAAACCATTGCTAGCTAACTTAAGGAAAGAAACAAAAATGATTTAAACAATAGGATCATTCATAGCTCAGAAAGAATTAGGGCCAGAAACTAACAAGGACAAAGGTGTCTCCAGAATCCAGGCAATAATGATTGCTTGATTGCTTCATTTGTGTACAGCTCCTGGGATGAATGAGCTCCAATTATTTTTCTGCCCTGTGTAACATTCAAAGGCCTTGAAAAGAGAATCCAATTTCTCTAACATGGATTACATGTTCACCCTTTCACGATGTTCTTGGAGGCCATTTTATCATAAAGTCCCTTATAAGACCGCACACGATGAAGACATGGCAAACCGCCCAAAGAAGTGAAGATACTATTCTGGGGAGTGATGAATGATTGATATGTGTTTAAAAACAAAAACTCCCATGAAATTCCTTGCTGCTCCACTACTCAAAAATAGGCTCTTCTTCATATATACATTTTCATAATTATCCTCCACCTAACACGTTGCAACAATTCCATGTACAATAAAATCCTGACTGACTTCTCCCTGAAAGGAGACAACTGAAAGCCCAGCCTTGAGTCCTGGACATCATGGGAATATCTATCTCCTCTCTGGCTTTATTTGGATCCATGTTAATATTCAACAATAGAGGTAGTAAGTGATACATTTAGCCATCACAGCCAACATACACTATCATTTTAGGGCAAAAGACAAGGAAATAAGGCATTTGATTTAAAAATGTAAATAAGTGAGATACCAAAACAGGAAATATGGGTAGAACCTACAGACTCCATATGGTATTTTCCGCTTGCATCCTTCACTACCTCGTTCAAATCCCTCTTTATTGTAGATGGCTCTTCTACTCATGAGGGTTCTTTACTTGATGGAATGAGACCAATGTAAGCAATCATGACATCTCAAGTGCTGCCCAGGTAGGGTTAATACTGTCTTCTATGAACACTGACCATTACACATGGTGTGAAAAGGAAGCAGCCTCCTGGATCTCCCAAGGCTCTTCTCTGTCCCCTTGTAGAAGAACACATTTCCCCTTAAGGGTCCAAGTCTGTGACGCCAGACAATACTACTAACACCTAACACGGGGATACAGGGGCATGAAAAGCTCCCCATACACAAACATGGACGCCTCAGCTTCACAATACTGCTACTAAGGGTATGTCCCATTGAAGGGGAATTTAGTCAATGAATAATAAAATGTCTGCATCAGCTGACTCAGAGTCAACTAAAGGAAAAATATTTTCTGAGTGGGACTTTAGGAATACTCATGAAGAGAGACAGAGAGAGAAAGAGAGAGGATAAATGAAAACATGCTAGTCTGATGATTAAGGTATTAAGGTAGGGGGAATATTTTGTCAAAAATATCTTGAGCACTGGCAAAAATGTTATGTGTTTTTACCTAAAATTCTGCAATTCGTTTTTACCTTAATTAAAAAAAATTAGTTGTATTTGGATTTTTTAAATCTATGTGTTTTATGTACTATAGGGTAAAAACTTTACTCTTCTCTGTAGAAAAACTGTGCAAATTCTTCTCCAAGGCCCTTTTCAGTTTTTAAAGGAATGGTATCCTAATATGATGATAATTTTGCTTTCCCCATGGAAATTTAATGTGGAATTTTTGCTCTGTATTGGAGATTTCCAGGAGATCTATATATGGGAGAGAAAAAAATAATGTATTTTTAGATGGTAAGTACACTTACAGCATTAATAAAATAATTAATGGTGAGAAATGTAATAATTTGAACACAAAAAGCAAAAGCATCTGTGTTGTTTGACTGTTGTGATATTTTTCTGGAGTATGTGCTACAACTAAGAAAGGAAGAATAAGGAGTTATAGTATGAAAAATTTATGATAAAGGAAACCATAATCCTGTGGATTTATATGTGATTATTGCAAAGGGTAATATAGAAAGAGTGTAATAGGACAAAACCAATTACCTACTTATTACTACAGAGATGTGCTGAGCAGGAGAAATGGGAATATTTGTGCTTTCCAAGGCTCATAAACCAGCAAACATTACTGATTCATGGGTGCAGGAGTTGAGTTAGCTGATGTAACCTACCAAAAATGCTCTCTTGGGATACCTAGAATTCTTCATTTTTGATTTATCACAACAACATTCTTTATTTTATAGCAATGTTTACAGTTTACTGATTTACTGGTAAACAGGTTCATCCATTTTGGGACAGCACTCTGCTTACAAATAAACCATAAAAATCATAAAATTAATAAAAAGAGGCATGGCAAGAGAAACTTGGGCATGAAATTGAAGTAATAAATAAGGCAAATTTTTCTTTTGATGTGTGTTTTTATGACCCAGACTGTGTTTTATTACAGAGAACTAATGTGACCATTTGTTGTAAATGAAAGAATTCTCCAAGTAATATTCACCAACCAAGTACTCAGGCAAGATAAAGTTGAGCATTAAAATCATTAAGAGTATTTTGTAACTAAAAGAGATAAGCCTGCATTTTAAATGTTTGTTCAGCGTTTGATTTATAAAATATCTCGCATTTTATATCATAATGTGTTGCATCCGTATCATCAAATGCCTTAATAGTCAATCCCCAGCTTTTACTATAATCTCCTAGAGGACAAGAACTATACCAATTTAACTTTCTTGGAGATACAACTAATAGAACAGCTTGAGCTTGGAGATGGGGAAAATGTTTCTTTTGGTAAAGTCTTTGATTCATTCCTCATTTCCTTTCCCAAGCCATTTGCATAATCCAACTCATAGTTGATATTTTGAGTACATTTATATAGTTTTCACTTGTGTCCCTATTGGAAGACCTCCACTTGCAACATGTGTCATTTCTAGAAGCATCTATTTCAGGGGTTTTCAATCTTGGCACTACTAACATTTGGGGCTGGATAATTCCTTGTTATAGGGGGCTGTCCTGTGCATTGTAGGAAGCTTAGTGGCATCTAGGCCTCTGCCCACTAGATGCCAGTCACATTTTTACCACCCAGCCATAGCATCCAAATATGTTCCCAGACATTGCCAAATATCTCCTGGGACAAAAGAGTCCCCACTTGAGAACCATTGCCATAATAGAAGTTAAATACAAATCTAGAAACTTCATTGCCATAGATTGGCAGAGAGAAAGATATATCTATATCTATATCTATATCTATTGTCTTTTCTTCCAGTTCTCTTCACCTTCAATATCTAAACTTCTTACTGTTTTTTTATTATTCCTGTTATTAATAGCTTTCGTTTTTGCACAGTCACTATCTGCTAGGTGTTTGACATGCATTTTTGTAGACTTCATATTTCGGAAGATTGATAATTTTTCTGTATTTTACAATAGAGGAAACTAAAATTCAGAGTGTCTAGTCCAGTGCTTCTCAAAATGTAACATGCACACACATCACCTGGGGACCTAGTTAAAATTCGAACTCTGGTTCTGGATTGGCACATCTGGAATGGAGCCTGCAAATCTGCATTTCTAATAAGCTTGCAGGTGATGCTGATGCTGATGCTGCAGCTCATGAAACTATACTTTGAGAAGCAATGGACTAGATAACTTACCCAGACTCCTACAGCTACAAAATGCTAGAGTCAGAATTTGAACCCAGGTCTGCTTCTCACACAGGATACCCTCTCTCTTCCTTCATGCTGCCTGTCTATGAGCAATGCTGTGCCAGGGAGTTAGCTTTACTCTTCCTAGAACTGTCTCAGGTTCTGGTATTTTATCTCTACCTTTATGTTTAGCTATAGTGCTTCAGGTCTGGTGGTAAAAGATAGAATGAGTGTAGTCAGTTTAAGTAAATGGACAGTAGTTGGAATATAACTATGCTTCTTTAACTTTTCATGCATATATCCAATAATCCCTGATTGTAACACATTCTGGCTGCTAGACAGGAGACTAGCAGCTTGAATTCACAGATGAAGGGATATAAACCTTTCGCTCTTAAAGTTCAAATTTAATTGGGGATATCAATGCATGCACAGATAATTATGAAACTACTTCCTAGATGTATCATTGAAGCCTGAACAGGGAAATTATTGGAGCATTGAAAAAGGAAGAATTACAATTGCTTGTTAGATTATGTTCATCACAGACTGAAATTGATATTGTACCACCTCATCTAGGATAAGCCCGAACACTGGTCACGTCCCCTCAAATTCTGTGGCCATTGCAATATGGCACCGCCATTTTGAAGTTGTTGCCCTGATCTTTGAACAAGCCTGTCCGGTTCTGCCTGACAAGCTGGAGGTGGTAATATAAGTTCACACTTGAACAAGGTATGTGACACACAATAGAATGAATAGAAAGCTTACTTAGAGAGATGAAAATGAAATAATCTACTGATAGCTTTCATAACTCTTCACCTTGCGATTTATCCAAAATGTATCCACTGTGTGCTACTGTATCTTTGGCTTTTATGAGATGTGTACTAAACACTTAAAAAAATGGTAGATAATGATTTCAACAATTGAAAAATGTTTCCAATTAAACTTGGGAGGTGAAGTTAACGATCTATGAGTTATTCAATGTGGTCCACTCATAAGATGGTGGAGTTGACTTAGATGCCTCCTAAAGGGACTTCATGGTTAAGGGATTACTCACATTCATGCTATCTCATCCTAAATTATTTGAGACCTCACTCCACCTACTTTGTCTCTCCTGCACCTTTAACATCATTATTTCTACAGATACATACCCATTTCTTTATCATTAATTAGCTGATAGGCCATTGAGAAATGGAAGAATAATGTCAGAAAAATGTGAAAGTTGCATTGGCTTATATTACTTTGATTCCAGAGATAAATGTTTCATACCACCAAATAACAGCAAAGGAATACAAAGTGTACTTTTAAAAGCATGAAGGCATCAGCCCCATACGAAAAAAAGAGAACTATAACAATGCCCGTTCACCCATTTTCTCTTTCTGGCAGTTATTACCTGGTGCTCCCTGACTTTTGTGCATTTTTGCCTGTTTCTTCTGAAACCTTCTGTGCACCCCCTCCCATTAAACTATCACTATTTATTTTATGATAATATTCTACACTCATTTTGGCATCCTTTTAAAAATAGGACTTTAAACATCTGCATTTCCTGTGTTTTTGATACAGTTATATTTATTTTTTTAATTAGGTTAGAAAGTTGAGTTCAAAAAATTTTGAGAAAAGTATTTCCCACATATCTTCCCACGAGCCCTGCTATTTTTAGACAACAATTTTGCTAACTACTGGATATGTTTTTCAGGTGTGTATATGTCATAACAGTAAAACAAACAAGCAGGAACAAAAACTCTGTATTCTCCCTTTAAGTATCCCCCTTTAAGTAAGATTAAATATCTATTTTCCTACAATAAAAGTAACAATCTTCATTTCAGCTGATTTCTCATTGGAACTACAGATCACTGTCTCTCCCTTGCTTCCCAGCCAAATTTCATAAAATATTAAACTAAAATTGCCTTCTCCTCTTCACAACTCCCCATTCCCTCCTCATCCAACGTCTGTTCAGCTTTCATTCCAACCACTGCACTAAAACAGCTTTTGCCTTGGTTACCAGTAACATTTTCTTAACTCAACTTAACAGATGAAAAAATAGAGACAGTACACATGCCCCTTGAATGGGGAATGTGGTTGCATCCATGCAATGGAATACTACTCAGCAATAAAGAGGAATGAACCACTTGTAAGCAGTGGCACAGATTTATCTCTTGTATATGATGTTAAGTGAAGGAAGGCAAATTCAAAGACTGACTACTTTGTAATTCCATTTATATGACATTCTTGCAAAGGCACCACTATATGGACAGAGAACAGGTGAGTACTGGCCAGGGCCTGCATTGTGGATGCTGTTAAGTGTAAAAGGGCATGTACTTCTGGAAGGTGTGTAGGAAGAGTGATGTTAATAAAGTTGATCTATATCTTCTTCATTTTGTGGTGTTGCACAACTGTCACTGTATATGCCATTCACATGATGAACACTTAAAGGGTTAATTTTACTGTATGTAAATTACATCATGTTGGGGCTCATAAAACAATACCTCAAAGTGAAGGTCTCAGAAACAGAAGGATTTCTCTGATCTTCTCCTGCCCTTCTGTCTCTCAGTTCCATTCTTTCCAGAGGCACCACAGAAACTAGAATCCCTCTTCCCCAAGGCAGGTCCTAGAAACTAAAACCCCTTTTCTCCAAATTCAGCCATAAAACCCTAAAAGTATGACTCTAATTTTCCCTCTGCCTTTCTGTGTAAAACCTGGCCATAACAAAATTCCCTGACCTACCTTGTTTGACTTTAGGTCTTAAGACCCCCTATTCCAGAGGGTCTTAAGACCTCAGAGTCTTAAGTGCTTTAAGACCCCAGAGGGTCCTGCCCCACACCCAGAAGGAAGAAATATTGCTCAGAGAGGCCAAGAAGAATCTCGACAGACAGGTCTTGCTGGGTTTCCCTGCTCAGTCTATTAGCATTAGATCAGGCCCTTTTTGTCCAACCCTGTTTCTACACAGCTTTTCAAACTTTGTCGAACCTAAGCATAAAAATGGGCAATTTCTCCGGTATCTTTCGGTCTTCATTTTGAAGTCTCCTGTGTGCACATTTTAAATAAATTTATATGCTTTTTCTCCAATTAATCTGCTTTTTGTGAGTTGATTTTTCAGCAAAACTTCAGAGGGCAAAGGTGTGAACTTTTCCCTTGGCTCTGACAACCACAATAAAATAAATAGGTTTTCAAAATAGACATATCTGGTCCCTGGTATATTTGATGCAATTGCTGTACATGGCATCCTTGGTTTTCTCTTCTTAGCTGCTTTCCGTGGACATCTTCATTTCGCTCCCTCCTTTCTGATGTCTTCTTAGTATCTCTCGTGGACCCCCACTTTCCTTTATCCAAATCCTCTGAAATGGCTCAGTTCCGAGGCATTCCTTCCTGACCCTCCTCTTGTCTTAGTCTGGCCTTTGCCAGCTCCTTCAACCCAGGAGCCAACAAGTCACCAGTTTCCCCAGGGATGTCTCCTGCTCTGGGGAACCCTAAATGACGTGATTTTTGGACATCTCATTAATACGTATCCTATGTGCTCTACCCTTGACTTCCCTTCTGTGCCCTCCAGCTTGATAAAAAGCATCACAATTTCTCCTTCATTGTGGAGAAACACAACTTCATCATTGACTCCTCTCTTCCCCATCCTCCCTCTCCCACCACTGGATGAATGAACACCTGGGACTGAGTCCACTATTTCTCATCTTCCATGGGCCCTTGAATCTGTTTTCTCCTGTCAACATGCCTTGCCTCTGGCTTGGGTCAGACACCCATCATTCTCTTCTGGGTGACGGTGCTACCTTTCAGCTCTCCTTCCTCCCTCTCCCCCTGCTTCTTTCCCACCCACTTGTTGCAATGCAGTGAGAATGAACTTCCAGTCAGCTATTCATTTGCATAACATGTATTGGGCCCTCTCTGCAGGTCAGTACTCAATATGTGATTTCAAGGACCTCAAACCCCAGTCAGCACTGGCTAAAGTCCTGACAGGTACTTAAACCAGAAGATGCTCATGAGAGCTGCCCTCGAACTATGTTGAATTTCTCATAAGAAAAGTATTTATTTTCTGTTAAGTGACATACACTTACAAGCACTAAGCACTTAAAAGATGATGGATATTCTGTGCTTCCTTCAAGGAAGGAATTGATAAAAAGGATCACATGTTAACATGGTAAGTAGATAAGTTTAATAAAATGTCAATATAGACAGGCGTGCCTCAGCCAGGCTCTTCCCCACATCATTACCCACACACAGCCCTCAAAGGTACCTTCTGCAATACCTGTGTGTTTGGAAGAAATGGAGAGGAAAAGAGAAAAGGGGCCAGGCAGGGGAAGTGGATCGCTTGTTTTTGTCTTTGATTGTCCCCAAAGGAAAGCTGCTATTATGCTGTTTTTCAAGGTGAAAAATCAGTGCTGAATTGAAGTCACTCCTCTATGTGGACACAAAATGACAAACAAAAACCTAACACAGTTGAAAGTGAGGAATGAAGACATATCAAATATTCAGGTATGAGATCAAATCAACATTATCCCAAATTGATTAAACTATCACCTTAGCTTAAGAGAATGGAAGCAAGAGGATTGAAGAAGGAGATTTCCTACATTGGCAAAGCAAATGTCAGCAATGTTATTAAATAATGTTTAATATAATTTAATGTTGTTAAGTAGTAACGGTAATAGCAAACACTTCTGACTTGCTTACTATACACCATGTAATGTCCAATACACTTCATATATATTCCTGATCATCACCACAACCTCATAAAATAGATACTTTTATTATCCCCATTTTACAATAAAACAAACCAAAAAGTAATCTAGAATAACCCAGAAGTCCAGTCATTTGCCTAAGATCACACATTTAGTAAATGCAGACTTAAGATTAGTAACCAGCCAGTATTACCCCATAGTATACACTCTGCATCATTTTACTTTTTCAGGAAATTGATCAAAATGAAGAAAAAAATGAAAAATTAATTTTTAATGCCCAAAGCTTTAAAACTGCAAAAGGAGAGAAGAGTAATGATTTCTGAAAAATCACTCCATAGAGAACAAGGGAATTAATAAGGACAACAATTCTGTACAAATTAGTCTTAAAAATGACATTTAAATTGATTAAAGAAAAGATGTCTCTATGAAGCCTATTGAATTATATGGACAAGACCAGGATGGACGGGTGACTATGTCCTTCCTGGGCCCATCAGTTTCTCCCTCGGAAAGCCTCTGGAGTTAGAATAGAATGCATTCACTCATAATGACTTCAAAACTTGGAAATCATATTTCAAGGGAACTCGCTCCATTTTTAAACTAAGCAGATAAAATATAGTCAGTTCTATTTTCAAAGGTATTTCACTCTGACAGACCTGGCAGAGTATGTGCTATAGCAGGTTGTTTTTCAAAAACTCACAAACTGTATCCTAATAACTTTTTTTCCCTGTTACCAGACAAAATATGGAGTATCATATATCTGAGAATGTTAAGTACCTTATTTTTTCAGTAAAAAAATATAAAAGGAAAAATTTTTGCAGGGAAAAAATAAAGGAATGCTCATTTCATACCCAACGTACTCTTTCATTTTCTTTTTACATATGCCCAGCATATGTCAGACTATAGAGGCAACATCATTCTGTTCTTTCAGTTTCCAGTAAATCTAATAGTAAATATGGAGCGTTCTCTGGTAGCTGAATCCAATTTTTTTCAGATAAAAATATATGGAGGAAAATCTCTGCAGCATTTTCAAGATGGGCATTTCTTCAAAATATTAAGAATGCATCTGTTTGAATGGTCTATTTCAACATTTATCAAGTAAGTAATATCCATATGAGTGTCAACATGGCCAATTTTACAGTGATTGATTCCTTAAAAAGGATAATAACTTAGGGTGATAAACTACTTGTATGCTTTATGTTGCATTCCATGGCAATATTTGTATATCTACAGACCAGGACAATCTAGAGTCATACTTTGCTAGTAAAAGGTCTTTCCCAGAGTAAGGGGAAAAAGTCTGTGGGTGAAAAATCTATTGTATTTTTTTTTTACTGTTGAAGTGTAGATCAGTAATCCTCTACCTGGACGTTTTGTGTATTTTTTTAGATTTTTCTCCTGAGCTTGAACATCAAAGAAGGCATGCTAAACAATAATATATGCTCACTTGTCAAACTCAAAAATAACTGCACTTTACCCAGGTGCTTATACCTCATGCTACAAAAAGGGGGAAAAAAATCTCCATTTAATGGAGAGTGGCCATCTCCCAGGATGTAACAGTGGCTCAGAACAGGAACCTCTGGAAGTCCTGGAATAGTCCTCATTGGTTACTCAAGTTCACACTGCATGGTGTGCTTGTGCCTTGGTGACCATGTGCATGTGCTTGTAGGATTTAAGGATTTATGCTCACTTGGTTTGGGCCAGCAGGGTAGACAAATGTGCTGAGTCTCCTATTCAAAGGAGGCCTGGTTTTTAATAAGGAGGTACAAGTGAAAGAGTAGGTCAGAGAAGCATTCTTTCCATTTTTGAAATGTATTCCTAAGACAGAAGGTGGTCGATGGCATTATCTTCCACATAGGGATTGATAAGTGAGTTTCATCTTCAATGGCTCAATGCTATTTGTCTTCAGAGTTGGGGTGAAAATGATGCTACAGAGACGAGACATGAACTAAGAAATGAAACATATCGTGGTATTTCTGAGCCCCTCTAAATAGTCTGTAGACAAAACTTAGAACCTAATATCCACCAAATCAAAATATTTTGGTCGGGTTGTTGATGTTGGTGTTTTCTCCTGCAGTTATGTGATCTCAGAGAAAGAAGTGTTCTAACCAAAAGCCTTCTCAACATGGCCTGGGATACAGCAGGACTAGATCTGAGTGTGCACTTGATCTCCTGAAATAGGCTGTTTTGTGCACCAGATGAAATTCACTGTCAGAAGTTCAGAGAACCAGTGTTGTCTGGTTTTTAAAGATAGGACTATTTAACCTTCACCTGTAATAGAAGAAAGTCTGTTTAAGGTTTTTTTATTGTGTTAATGTAGCTAAGGGAGTTCTACGCTTTTCAGAATTTGTTTACCTGCATGACTCTGGGTTAAGGTTGGCCACACAGAAAATTTTGTGAGACTGGTGAGATGGAGTAGAGAACCCTCTGAGGGACCTGCCAGTGCCCTTCTCCCATCCCCTGCCATGTATGGAAATAAAGGAAAGTCTTGAGTTCCTACAAGGGAAATTCCAGGCACCTAGCTAGCCTTGAGAAGTAAAGAAGCAACCTGATAAGCAAGGACGTAATAATAGCTTAAAACAATATTTAAGGAAGTTACAGTCCCAAAATGTTTGGTTCCTTATAGACACTAAAGATAATATCTTGACATATGACCCTAATTTTTCAGGAATCCAGGCTACTACCAAATGAAAAATGCCATCCATTTTCTAATTCCAAACTAATTCCAAACTGTAATTCCAAAACTCTAGTGAGTGATTCCATACTGTCTTATGAGAAGAATTTCTAAGCCTTGTAGTCATGTTCCTAATTCCCTTTATGTCCCTCAAAGTGCTAGGAGACTCTTTGAGGCTTACACCAACATACCTGGATCTGGACCTCAGATAAAGGGTGACTGAGGACTGACATCTGACTGCCATCCTTTGCTCTAAATTTATTCCTGAGGGGCCTGGAAGAACTCACACCCATAGAACAGAGTGAACATTCTTTTCTGCTGATCCCAAGTCTGTAAACAAAGTTCTGCCTCCTTAACCAATTGCAAATCAGAAAGTTTCTGAATCTACCTGTAAGCTCCCACTTCAAGATAAACTGCCTTTTTAGGTCAAACCAATGTATAGCCTCTGTGTACTGATTTATGACTTTGCCTGTAGCCTCTGCCTCCCTGCCTTAAAAACCCCCACTTTCTCTCACTGCAAACCCTGATGTCAGAATTTGGCTTTGTTGTGCCAAATGGGTAAACCCAAGTTGAGTTTGGTAATACAGGGAAGGTATGAGGAATTAGCAGCCATTACAGAAGGCTGACATAGGGACAAGCAAGGATGTACCAGTTCAAGTTTTCATTGGTCACTTCCACTCCATGTTGGTATGGAGTGGTCACTGGGCCTATAACTCCTCCAAATCCTTCCAAGCACTTCCTCCAGTGACTCCAGGCCCCAGGCCAGGTCCACATGCAGTTTCATCCAAAGGGCACTGGCTTTTTCTACAGATCACTGAATGGTCCAGTTTCAATGTGGAATTAAAGAGATGTGGGTTCCAGTTTGTCTTGGTAGACTCCAACTAGTCCGCATGGGCTCCAGGTTATCCTTATTGGCTCTAGATGTCCTTGCAGCTTTCAGTTCCAATACTCTCCATGAGTACTGGAGAGTATTTCCAGTTCCAATACTCTCCATGAGTGCCCAGTTATCCTAGAAGGCTCCAGTTTGTCCTTGCTTTCCACTGCTTCATGTCCAACTTTCTTCTCCCCTGTCTCCCCTGCTGGTAACTAGAATGCAATTTAATTAATTCCTCTACCAACCACATGAAGTAGGAATTTTTATACCCAGCTATTAAGTGACAGAGCCAAACTGTAAACTCAGACTAGTAAGTCTCTAATTCCATACTCTAGTGAGTGATTCCATACTCTTTCAAGAGAATGATTTCTAAGCCTTGGATTCATGTTCCTAATCTCCTTTGATTATGTCCCTCAAAATGCTAGGAGATTCTTTGAGGCTTACACCAACATACCTGGATCTATATGTCTTGCAGCTGAAAAGCCCCTTTGAAACTATGGGCTATTCATCAGTTGCTTTATTTTAGAATTTCCCAAGTCCAGTGACCACCCACCTGAATGTCCTACTTGTTTGATTTCTTTGCTTCAAAGCTTGGCAAAGGGAGGCCAATGAGAAAATTCAGAGTGTCAGTAAAAACAAGAGTGGATCAGGGCTGCACAATGTGATGTGCTTTCACGGACACTTGAAATATAAACCAAAAGGGATGAAAAGCTATAGATAACTATGAAATACTTGTAACAAAGACAATGGTATGAATTCCATGCTGCTGCTCTGACTAGCTATTATACTCCTGTTTATATGTTATGTTCAACCACATGAGTGTCTCAAAAGTGCAAAATAGCTCTGAAAAGAATTGCAGAACAAGCTCAGTCCCTCCGTTTCTGTCTGCCCAAAGTTCAGCATGACAGAACCTGCTTTGTTCATGTCCAGGCTTCATGACATGCATTTCTATTGTTTTGTGCTATTTCTGTCCCCAACTTCAGTCCCCCCTGAGTTGGTAAAATTAGAAACTGCTGGAGTTTGGATTCTGCACTGTGTTGTCCTATGAAGATCCTGGTGTGCCTGCAATTGTCTTCCTCCTTGGGTTGTTCAAGAGGATGCTTTAAGAAGAAAGAGGAAAAAAAGCAAATGTGTGTGTGTGTGCATGTACACTTCAATGCTGCTTCTAAACTCTCTGCATTACTCAGATTGCCCCTTTTCTGTGGTTAGATCCTGTCTGTAATGACAAATGCCTCCATTGGGGAGGAACCACCTGCTTCGTGGGCCTATTTGGGGAAACTTGGCTGAGCCAGCACTTTTATGTTAACTGCATAGTGCCCACACTCTGTACACGACTCCTCAGGAGGAGAGAGACAACTGGGCAACATCCATCACAAAAAAAGGACCAAGCATAAAATGTATTCTTACATGATGGAGATAGATTTAGCCAGTAGTACATTATATAAGACTCATTAGTGAATTACTTCTATAAAGAAATATGTTATTACTGAACTATCCTGCTATGACTCTTTAATTTGAAGGTGGAAACCCTGCCTACTTCTATGTCTGAGAACAGACAAGTATTTATACATTAAACAATTAGGGAATGAAAATTCAAGTCCAACACAGACTTACTCCCTTAAAATGGGAAACAAATAAATATTGCTACTGGAAAGGAAGGGAGGCAATGTATAAGTAATTGATAAAAAGATATACACCATTTTTTAAAAAAAACTGATTAGAAACATTAACAAGATACCAGCAATAGGTCGTAATGGGCAATCTCTCAATTCTTCTCAAATTAGAGAGGAATCTCTTAGAGCTTAAAATACTGACACTTCATTATGGCCAAATAATTGGTTCTGATTTTTCCTACTTTTTCATTTAGATTTGTGACTAGGTTTAGGTGGATCAAGTGCTTACTTAGTTTTCCTTCAGGAAGACTCACTTGCTCCAAAACAGTCACACACACACACAGACACACACAGACACACACACACACACACCACATTGCAGCAGCACTGAATGTCCATGCTTTACTTTTCTTTGCTTGTCAGATGCCTATGACAGTGCTTAACAAATATTTCCTGGAATTAATCTAATCTTTGTTAAGAATTTTCCCAAAGAACCTTTTTTTCAAATACTATCTTGGAAGAAGCCATGCTTTAGCCACTAAGATCTCATTGATAATGAGATTATGAAGTCATTTTTTCTTTCTTTGAAAGAGAGAAATCAGAATCGTCCTTCATAACTGGGCAACACACGTGTGTGTGTGTGTATGTGTGTGTGTGTGAGAGAGAGAGAGAGAGACAGAGATACAGAGAGATACAGAGAGAAAAGAGAGAAAGGGGGTTGGGGAAGAGAGAGTGAAAAAGAAAGAGAGAGAAGGAGGCGGCGATGGGAGAAGAGGAGGAGGAGGAGGAAGGAGGTGCTCATTTAAAGAAAGCTGAATGCAGAAAGAAAAGACAGCACCTACAGCAAAGAAGCAAGTACCTACCATAATTTTTCCTGGTAATACAGTTGGTTTTTCTGGGATATGAGTGGAGGAGCAGGAATATCTACTTCTGTTCTCTCAAGTCACTCAGTGTGACACTACTGGCCTGTGTTTGAGCGAGGAACGACCTACACCTTAGTAATGACCTGGCAGGAAATAGCTTGGAGGACCCGGGACATGTGTGTCCAGTTCCAATACTCTCCTAAAGTGCCTGTGATATTGTGACATACTAAGAAATATATTTTTGTTCTCTGTCCCCTGAGTCCTGGTACAGAGGTCCTAAAACCACATATGTAGGAGTGCTAGGAGAATCATTTGTTTCTACACTTGGTCTTTGACCCTCAGTTCCCATCACAGAGCTCCTAAATTTGTAGGAATTTACTGGGTGATAGGAGCATGTTTTTTTTCTCATGAGGAGACTCTTGGTGGGCTTCTGGACAGCCTCAGGATGGGGGCTGATGGCCAAGAAAACCAACCTTGTCATTAGAGGGTTGGAGCTTGCAGCCCCAACTCTTGACCTCTGGGGAGGGAAAAGGAATGGAAGTTTGAATTGATCACTGTCTTATCCTTTCATGTTGCTATGATAAAATATCTATCTTATCCTGGGTAATTTGTAAATAATAGAAATTCTTTTCTTGCAGTTCTCGAGACTGGGAAGTCCAAGTCAAGGCATCTGCCAATTCATTGTTGCATGAGGGCTTGCTCTGCTCCAGAGATGGTGCCTGTGGCTGGGTCCTTACATGGAGGAAGGGGCTGAAAAGACTACAGAGCTCCCATCAAGTTCCTTTCTAAAAGAACTAATCCCACTCATAAGAGCAGAGTGCTCCTGACTTGATCACTTCCCAAAAGGCCCCACCTCTTAATACTATCATATCACATTGCCTCTTAGGAGCCAATGTATGATTTTGAGGGCATACATGCATTCAGACTATAGCATAATCACCAATGGCTAATGATTTAACCAATCATGCCTGCATCATAAAGTCTCCATAAAAAGCCCAAAAGGATGGTGTATTACTTCCTTCTCCTGCTGTTAATAAAGACACACCCCAGATTGGGTAATTTATAAAGGGAAGAGGTTTAATTGACTCATAGTTCCACAGGGCTGGAGAGGCCTCATGAAACTTACAATCATGGTGGAAGGGGAAGCAAACACGTCCTTCTTCACATGATGGCAGGAAGAAGTGCAGCGCAAAGGAGGGGAAAGCCCCTTATAAAACCATCAGATGTCATGAGAACTCATTCACTATCACAAGAACAGGATGGGGAAAACTGCCCACATGATTCAATTATCTCCACCTTGTCCCTCCCACAACACATGGGATTATCGGAACTACAATTCAAGATGAGATTTGGGTGGGGAAACAGCCAAACCATATCAGATGGGGCTCAGGGAGCATCCAGATATCTGAACACACGGAGCTTCCTCGAGGATGATGGACCCAGAAAGGGCATGGAAGCTCTGCATGTACCCTTACATCCCTTGCCCTGTGAATCCCTTCTATCTGCCCATTCATCTGTATCCTTTGTAATATCCTTCCTAATAAATGGGTAAAGTGTTTCACTGAGTTGTGTGACCACTCTAGAAAATTCACTGAACCTGAGGAGGAGGTTGTGGGAACCCCCAGTTTATAGCCAGTCAGAAGCACAGGTCACAACCTGGGACTTGTGACTAGCATTGAAAGCGTGGGGGGCAGTCTTGTGGGACTCAGTCTTCAACCTGTGGGATTTAACACCATCTCTGGGTAGATAGTGCCAGAAATTAATTTAACTAGAGGAATCCCAGCTGGTGTCCGTGGGAGAATTGCTTGGCGTGTTGGGACAAATGCCCACCCATCTGGTGTCAGAAGAATTATATTGAGTGGCGTGTGAGTAGATGGGAAAAAACTCATTCTGTTATGGTGCCCCCACGATGGAACTTGAATTGCTGGAGTAATTCAAACACTATAGCACCACTTACTCAACATATTATCTATAGGAGAAGAGATTATTTCCACTCGCCCTGTGTGTGGAGGTACATAAGAAGGCACACACGTGTGTACATGCACACACATACACACACTATATATATAGACACTGTCTCCATTCTGTAGGGCAGACATTTGTGCACAGTTAGGTAATACCTCCAAACATTGGAACATACATTTTTGTTGTTGTTATTATTGTTTGCTGTAATATGTCAGTTCTCCAATAAGATAAATTAGGGCTTTCCAACTACTCTAAACCAGGGATCTCAATTAGGGATGATTATGCCCTCACCCAGGGGATATTTGGCAATGTCTGAAGACATTTTTTAAATTTACAACTGGAGGCAGGATGTGCTACTGGCATCCAGTGGGTAGGGAACAGAGATTCTGCTAAACATCCTCCAATGCCCAGGTCAGCCCCTACTATGAAAAATTATCTGGTCCAAAAAGTCTGCAGTGCCAAGGTTGAGAAAGTCTGCCCAAAGTCTGTATAGGAAAAATCCACTGACAATAACTTGGTACAGGCTGCAGGATAGTGGTGCTTGGAAAAGAAGCAATCCCTGTATCCCTGAAGCTTCAGTTGTCCATTTTTACTAGCACATATCAGACGCTTAAGAGTGGAGTGAAACCCATTCTGTTGTTTCACGTGCCCAATTACTTCAATACTCCATTGATAAGCCACTGGCCTTGAGGCAGGGATCAGAAAAAAAAAAAAAGAAAGCCTCATATGCTAAGAAAAATCCACAGAGGAATACTAGGTGACAACACTCTATTAGGGCTGCTGGGAGTGTAATCTCCTGAGAGGGTAAACTGGACTCAACTCGCATGAGCCTTAATAAATTCATACCATACAGAATCATAATGTGGAGATAAGGGAGAGAAAAGAAATATTCATATCCTTGGGCACATTACATTTTCCTCATGAATTATATTTAACTGTGGGTAAAAGGGTCCTAAAATGCCTTCCAGTGAAAAACTCTATAATTAATATCTATGAATGTGAGCTTATATAGCTTTAGGGGAAACAAAACTAAAAAACTAAAGATCTTGAGGGGATAAGCATAAGCAGATTTTTTTTTTTTTAAGATGGAGTTTTACTCTGTCGCCCAGGCTGGAGTGCAATGCCACGATCTCGGCTCACTGCAGTCTTCACCTGCCAGGTTCAAATGATTCTTGTGCTTCAGCCTCCCAAGTAGCTGGGATTACAGACACCTGCCACCATTCCCAGCTGATTTTTGTATTTTGTAGCAGAGACAGAGCTTCCCCATGTTGGCCAGGCTGGTCTCGAACTCCTGACATCAAGGGATCTGCCCACATCGGCCTCCCAAAGTGCTGGGATAACAGGCATAAACCACCATGCCCGGCCAACACAAGCAGATTCTTAATGGTTTCCAGAATACAAAATACAAGTTGGCGCCTCTTTGAAATTTGTTATGTTTGGTGGGTTTCTGGTTGGTTGATTAGTTGGTTTTACATTAAAAAAAGTAAAGAGCCTGTTTCTTTTTCTGTTTATGTTTTAAATTTACATTTATTTTTTGTTCATTAGAGTTATGGATTCTGTCTTTCTGTCTGCTACAGGTACTTTTCCACCTAATGGTTGGATTTTTACATACAGTTTGTAACTCTTTTAGTGTTTTCATTACTTTTGAATTTTACAAACTCACCCCCATTCAGATTACATGATTACTAATTTGTTTATTTTTGTTGTTTGTTTGTTTGTTTTGAATTAGGGTCTTGTTCTATTGGCCAGGCTGGAGTACACAGTCATGACCATAGCTCACTGCAGCCTCAACCTCTCAGGCTCAAGCGACTCCCACTACAGCCTCCTGAGTAGCTGGGATTACAGGCATGCACCACCATGCCCTGCTAACTATTGTATTATTATTATTATTACTTTTTTAGTAGAGACAGGGTTTTGCCACGTTGCCCAGGGTGATCTCAAAGTCCTGGGCTCAAGCGATCCAGCCACCTTGGCCTCCTAAAGTGCTGAGATTACAGGCATGAGCCATTGCATTCATCCAATTCCTTTGTTTTCAAATTAAAATAGGTTAAGTATATCTAATTAGAATTAGAAAAACTAATTCATGCTCACGTAGAAAATTCAAGCATAGTATCAGTCTTTGGCATTCAAAGAATTTTGATAAGTTTCAAACGCTCTGAATTATTTTAAGTTGACATCTAAAAATTTTAACATAAGTTTAAATAGTTGCAAGGGATGATTTTGCTTTCAGGATAAAATTTATTCTCTTTGTCATAATATCATTTGATTTTAAAAAATAATTCAAGCTTATTTCTTTAAGACTCTTCAAAATGATGATCCTGCAGACATTTACCTCCCCACTCTGTGTCCACAGGTCTCTGTTTTCCTCTAAAGGTCTTAGCTGATCTCTCCCACTCTGTCTCCAACATGATTACTTTATTTAGTTCGCTCATCTGACTGCTCTCTTATCCTCCATCTCCACAGTGCATTTATTTTCTCAGTGGGAAAAACAAACATTTGCAAAGAGGCAGGTATTGGAGAGGGAAAGGATAAAGGAACTAGTTCCTGCTGCCAGGACTGACCTTTCGGCCATTTTGATAGACACAGACCTTAAGCCCAGGGGAACACTCCTGCACCACAACTACCCCAGCACTTGGCTGTTTGCTGCAGAGCGGGCTTATTTTCCTAACTTAAGAAAACACAATATGTCCTTTAAGTCAGTCTGAAGACGTTTGCTTTCAGTGCCACAGAGTTGCGTGGCATTTTTCATGTTATGTCATGTTATGTCTTGTCGTGTGTGAACTTTGTTTTCTGTTATCAAAAATAAAAAATAAAAATAAAAGAGTGCATAGACAGGTTGATTGACCTGACAGAAAAGTAAGCTTGGAGGATTTTCAGAAGCATTGGTCACAGAAGCCCCTCTTTCCTCTAGAGAGCACAATTTCCCTTGTCCGTGATGATTTAAAGAATTGGAAAAGCATTTCAGGGGATAGATAAAATGTAGAGATTGAGAAGAGTCTCGACCTCTTTTCGGGCGAGGTTTTTATTCAATTTGAATAAAACAAAATGCACTAACTGATAAAGGAATTCAAACAGGCTGCTTTCCTAACATGATATATACCAGGCTCCAGGATTTTTTTTTTTTTTAATCCAGCCTTTCTTCTTCACTGGGGGACAGGAGCAGTGAAATGGCCTAAAACAGAATCTCACTTTAAATTGCTCTGTAGACCTCACTTTAAATTGCTCCGTGGACCATAAAAGCTACTTGATCTGTTTTGCTGGCTGAAATCTGATCAGGGATTTCCTGCGCAGGCTGAATGGAGAGAGAAGATTAAGGTAAATGCAGGCTGATCTTTAGGGCCCATCCTAAACGGTACCTTTTCTGTGATGCCTCCTCTCATTGCCTCCAGGTGGAATTTACAGCTCTGTCCATTGTACCTTCAAGGTATTTCTTATAACATTTCATTACTGATAATTCAGAAGATCATCTCTCCCACATAAATGGGAGAACCTCAGAGACAGCAGCAGCAGGACCTTGCTTATTTGTACTTTTTTTTTTTTTTAATCTTAGAGACATGGTCTCACTATGTTGCCCAGGCTGGTCTCAAACTCTTGGGTGCAAGTGATCCTCCTGCCTCTGCCTCCCAAAGTGCTAGGATGTACATTTGTCATATCCAATGCACAGTGGATGCCAATAAATGCTTATTAAATGAATGAATGCATGAATAAGAGCAATAGCTCACCCATTCAGCTTACCAAGTACCAGTTGCTATTCTAAGCCCTACAACACCATAAGGAGGGTAATTCAACTGGGGTTGCTCAACTCAAAAATGATGAAGCGAGTCCTTAAGGTCTTAAGGTCATAGATCCTTTTGCTAAAGGCATCAAACTAATGGTTCAAAAGTAATGATGATAGGAAGCTCCCAAGGACAATGCCAATTGATCCTCAGAAGTTATTCATAAATCAAAATAATACACAGCACTAAACAAACTCCCTGCTAAGTGTCAGCAGACAGACAAGGGCATGGGCCATCTTATTATACAATCACCAAGTAAAATTAAAGATGTCGAATATTGTGACAAGGAGTCCCAGGCATATTATTCTGAATATAGGCAGATACGAAAAAGGAATGGAAAAGCATGTCACACAGATATAAATGTGCACATTCTGAGAACTACATTCTATAGGAACCTGCAGTTTACAATTCATGGAGTGAACAGGCTAAGACTTTGTCTGTGCATCTGCCAGAAAGGCTTAGAGGAAGAACCCCGCCCCACTTCAGGCCCCAAGATGTCCTGTCTGGGAAGAAGAAGAAGGGGGAAAATTAAGGCCCTTCTTTAAGAGAAGCTGGATGTGAAAGCCAGAACTCAGCCTCTGTCTGCAAGCATTCTAAATAAGTAAAGAAAGACATAACTGGACTCAGTCTTAATTACTCCACTTATTCAATTATTTATTATTTATTTTTATTTATTTATTTTTTTGAGACGGAGTCTTGCTCTGTCACCAGGCTGGAGTGCTATGGTGTGATCTCGGCTCACTACAACCTCCAACTCCCTGGTTTAAGCGATTCTCCTGCCTCAGCCTCCCAAGTAGCTGGGATTACAGGCACATGCCACCACGCCCGGAAAATTTTTGTATTTTTAGTAGAGACGGGGTTTCACTATGTTGGCCAGGATGGTCTCAAACTCCTGACCTCGTGATCCGCCTTGGCCTCCCAAAGTGCTGGGATTACAGGCGTGAGCCACCTTGCCTAGCCTATTCAATTATTTATTAATGTGAAACATTCATTTATTTATTCATGAATGTTGCACGTGAAAATAAATTTTACAAATTTATTCTATAAATACTTTCTATAAGTGATTACTGATCATCTGTTAGGGCAGCACTTCTCAAACTTTGATGGGCATGCGAATCAGCCAAGGGTTCTGTTAGAACGCACTTGCTAACTCAGTAGGTCTGAGGTGGGGCCTGGGATTCTGCATTTCTAGCAACCCCCCAGAGGATATAGATACTGATGGTCCGTGGATGACATTTTCCCAGGCACTGAGAATATTAAGATAAATAGGACACAGTCCTTCTGATCCAAGGAATGCCTCTACTAAACTGGGAAGATAACCAATGAGGCTTTCCTCAAAAGTTCATTCATACTGCAACCAACTTGGATGTTCAGGGACAAAAGTATATCCTTTGTATTCTGTCTCTATATGATTATGTATGTATATAATACATATAATATACATATGTACATATGCATATACAAGTTGACTATCCCTTATCCAAAATGCTTAGGACCAGAAGTGTTTCAGATTTTGGATTTTTTTGGATTTTGGAATATTTGAATTTTACTTAGGGGTTGAGCATTTCTAATCTGAAAATCAAAAATCCAAGATACTCTAATGAGCATTTCCTTTGAGAGTCATGTTGGTGCTCAAAAAGTTCTGGATTTTGGAGCATTACGGATTTGGGATTTTTGGATAAGGGATACTCCACCCTTATTTTAGAGGATAATTATTCTTTAATCTCATCTGGTTTGGAATTGTTATGAGGTTAATCTCAGTCTCTCACACTTGCTATGGTCTGTTCTCTGAATGGTACCACTATACTGATCTCTAGGTACATGGAAGGTCATGTGTGTGAATTGTCCCAACTCGATGACAGGGATAGTCAGGGTGTCTGAACACAGCCTCTCTGGCTCCCATGTTCTCCTGGGAAGTGCATCCTAAAGGTCTCCTGGTCACTGCTTGTCCTGCTGGAAGTCACCACTGAAGCCCAGAGAGCTGACCACTTGGTCCCTGTCAGGACCCAGTAGACCTCTCTGGTTGGTGTGGCCTGACTTTGGCCCTTCCTGGTACCACAGACCATGAGTCAGCTCTATGACTTCCCTCTTACTGAACTGAGCTTGGATCCAGCACCCCTGGAACAGCAAAGGCAAACATTGACAGGATTTGCAGCAAAAGAAGGTGAGGCATTTATTGCACGGCTCTGAGAAAGAAGAATACAGTAGCTAACACTTAAGACCCAAACTCTTCAATGCCTTGTGTGTCAGGGTTTTCAAAGGCAGGAGGCAGAGGTTGCAGGCAAAGTCATAAATCAATACATGGAGGCTATACATTGGTTTGTGCTAAAAAGGTGAGCCACATTGAAAGGGGGCCCACAGGTCAGAGGTGGATTCAAAGATTCTCTGATTTGGGATTGGTTAAGGAAGTGAAGCTTTGTCTAAAAACTTGGGGGTTTTAGACAAAGGAATTTGAGCTTGGCCTATAGGTGAAAGTTCCTCCAGGCACCTCAGAAAGAAACTTAGAACACAGAACAGCAGTCAGAGTTCAGTCCTCATTCACCCCTTATCTGAGGTCTACATGTCAGATCTCATGAGAATTATTCACTATCATGAGAATAGCATGGGGGCAGACCTTCCCCTTGCTATTCTCATGATAGTGAATAAGTTTCATGAGATCTGATGGGTTTATCAGTGGTTTCCACTTTTGCTTCTTCCTCATTCTTCTCTCGCCACTGCCATGTAGGAAGTGGCTTTTGCCTCCTGGCATGATTCTGAGGCCTCCCCAGCCATGTGGAACTATAAGTCCAATTAAACCTCTTTTTGCTCCTAGTTTCGGGTATGTCTTCATCAGTAGTGTGGAAGCGAACTAATACAGTGAGTATTGCCCAAAAAAGATTAAAGTGGGTAGTGGGAAAAGGAAATCAGCTAAAACAATAAACTGTAAGTCTTCACAGTACTCTATTTCATTTGTTAATTTTATTTTTATTTTTTATTTTAGATTCAGGAGGTACATGTGCAGGTTTGTTGGAAGGGTTTAATATGTGATGCTGAGGTTTGGACTTCTACTGATCCCATCACCCAGATAACGAACATAGTACCTAATAGGAAATTTCTCAGCCCTTGCCCTTCTCCCTCCCTCCTTCCTTCCTTTTGGAGTCTTCAGTGTCTATTGTTCCCATCTTTATGTCCATGTATCCCCAAGATGTAGCTCCCACTTATAAGTGAGAACATGTGGTTCTCTGTTTCTACATTAATTTGCTTCGGTTATGGCCTCCAGCTGCGTCCATGTTGCTGCAAAAGATATAATTTTGGCTGCATAACATTCCATGGTGTATATGTTCCACATTTTCTTTATCCATTGCACCATTGATGGGCACGTGGCTCAATTCCATGTCTTTGCTATTGTGAATGGTGCTACAATTAACATACGCATGCATGTGTCTTTTTGGTAGAATAATTTATTTTCCTTTCAGTATATACCCAGTAATGGGATGGCTGGGTCGAATGGTAGTTCTATTTTTAGTGATTTGAGAAATCTCTGGAATGTCCTTCTGTTTCAGATGTAAATGTCACAAATATTCTGCGTCTTTTCCTGAGAAAAACAAAAACCTTGGGACAATCTCCCTTCTGGTTTACAGTTCGGTCTCCCAGGCCTTGACTACAGCTTACCCTGGGAGGATGGGACCCTGCCTGATTATTGTGAATAGGTAAAAACTAAAACTCTGGGTTGTAAAATTAAAGATTTATTTCCTTATTTCACACACATTATGAGAAATACTCTCCTTTTCTAGAATTTTTCAAGACTCCAAGATTTTTGGCTATGATTTTCAGATAACTCAGATTCATTTACGGTACAGAGGGATAATTCTTAACGTTGTAGTGGCATTCTTCAGACAGAACAATTTCATTAAATCAACGTAAATAGTTTAGGTGAGCATACATGAAGAACATATTCATCACATGCCATAACAAGTATTTGTCATGCATTTCTGTGCATAAACACATATAGATAACATGTTACCATGTGTATATGTAGTCAGATATGTAATGACTGCATACTATACATAAATATGTAAACTTATATATGAACTCTCTCTGGATTCAAGCTTGTAGGAAATGCTCTTCACCTGGTGTTTTTTTTTTTTTTTTAATTTTGTTTTGGTTTAGCACCTAAATTAGCATTTAGGCCACGTCAGAGTGAGTGATGTTGTTAAGCCACTCACAGTTGAAAATAATCTTTGTCTCCATTGATCAGGCATCTTTAAATCTTTTGAATACATACTGCTCTACAACAACATAACGTACTAATCCACTCCTGGAACTGCACAACTCCATTTCTCTGGTCTGTTTACTGTGTTCATTTCCAAGCCATAATGCTGTAGGCAATCAACGATCTAGTATCATTGTGTTCTGAACAAATACACTTCAATTTCAGTCACAAAGCACAGAGGATGAGATGATACCAAAGATGACAAAACATGTCCAAAGAGATAAAAGCAAACAAACATTCGCATAACCTTTTAAAACACAATACAGAGGCAACACATTCGGATAGCAACGTCTTTGACCTATTCTAACATTTCTATGTTCTACAGATTTTTTTTTCTCATCTCCATCATGCAAAAAATGTAATAATCAGCACACTTTTAAACTTACTGTTAAATAAGCCACTACAGCTTTAATTATGATAGCAGAAATGAGTCAACATCTAAAATGTCATGTTTTTTTAATGATCAAATAATGTATGCCCAAGTCAAAGGACAAAATTGTGAAAATGAAAAATCGTGGCTTAAGAGAAATTTTCAGTAACATGGGACAATATTTGTGGTGAAAGATTCAAGGAGGAAGTAGCATATTGTCCATGTATGCATTGTGTATATACTGTTTTATTAAATTTAAGCAATGGGTAGATAGGTGAGGGATAGACATAGCTATATAATGCTCTGATACATAAATATTAAGAAGAAAAAATGTAAAAGAAAAAGCTGCAAAGAGATATATCAAAATTATAACTATTTAGTGATGTGTGGAGGGGTTTTCTGAACAATTATTTTACAAAAGAGTTAAAGAACCCTGTAAACATCAATACATCTTGATAATTTGAGTGACATCTCATGGCTTTTCCCTAAATATAAAATTTTCATGGCCATATATGCTCATCTGTGTGTCTGTGCCTGCCCACCCAAGTTACCCCCTCAAATTAGTTCAAATCAATCATTAGTTCAAATAAATTATTTATGTCAAATGTTTAATGCTTTTTTCTACTTCCCGAGTTACAGGCTGTTTAATATTCTAGACTATTTTAGTCTCAATGATGATGAGTAACTAAAACGTAGAAGCTAGGCACATGTGAATAACAATTGACTGTTGATTGTTAACACGTCATGTTAATATATATACACACACACATATAGATACATATAAGTCTATACACACATGTATATATATATACACACATACACATATATATACATATTATATATACATATTTATAGTGTTTGTGTGTGTGTGTATATACATATGTATATATATATGAGATCATAAAGGTAAACATTACTGATTTAGGAGAGGTGTGATATTGTGATATAATAAAAAACATATATTTGAGCTTCATCCCTAGCTCTTGAAAGAGAGGTCCTAAAATTCCTAAGCTCAGAATTTCCTAAGTAACAGAGATTTTTGTTATTTGTAATGAGCCCCTTTCAACCATAGTTGATGCTACCTGAGTTTATGCTAATAAGGTAAACTTTGGTGGGCCCATGGATAGTTTCACAATGGGTTCCACTTACCAGAGGAACCAGCCCTGTAATTAGAGAGTTGGGACTTTAAGCTCTACCCCCAACCTTCCAGAAGGGAAGAAAGGCTGAGACTTGACTCAAACACCAAAGGTCAATGATTTCATCAATCATGCCTATGTAATGGAAGCTCCATAAAAATCCTAAATGGAGGAGCTCAGAGAGATTCCAGGTTGATGAACGAGAATGTATCTATATGCTGGGAGAGTGGTGCACCCCAAGCTCCATGGGGCCAAAGCTGTCATGCTCAGGATCCTTCTGGACTTCACTCTATGCACCTCTTCATATGACTGTTCTTTTGTATCCTTTAAAATGTCCTTCATAATAAATTGGTAATAGTAAGTAAACTGTTTGCCTTTGTTCTGTGAGCTGTTCTGGCAAATCGCCAAACCCAATTTGTAATCAAGTCTGATAGAAGTTGTGGGTAACCTGGGGACCACTACTTGCTATTAGTGTTGGGGTAAGAGTGGGCAGTCTTGTGCTACCAAACCCCTAACCTGTGAGTCTGAGTTAACTCCAGTGAGTTAGTATCGGAATTGAAGACACCCAGTCTGTATTAGCTGAGAATTGCAGAATTGGTTAGTATCGGGGGGATCCCCATAAATTTGTTGTCAGAAGTGTTGAGACTATAGAAAAACAGTTTATTTTCTTTTTCAGAGGCTGGTTTGGAAGAACAAACCCATGGCCTAAGGCCTCCTCCATCATCCTGTTTCCTGGTCTTGGTTCTGCTGGGGCTCAGAGAATGATACCTCAAAGTGTCATTTGATATTTTGGCATGCTGAGAACTTTTGAATTAAAGGACATTGGAAGGCCTTAGAAGTTGCCTCAGATTCAAAGACTTTCTAATCTTCTCATATTTCTGCCTCCAATGCTCAGGTAGGGCCTCTCTGGAAATTCCCTTATGTGACAAAGGAAAACTTCTTCCAAAAGACATGTTAATTGTCTTAAGGCCCCCTCCCTTGGGATCTCATGAAATAACCAGAAATGATTAACCACTGAAGAAGAGAAAAGACCAAAAGTTATCATGTGCCCAGAGAGATTTTTCATCTATTCTTCTGAGGACGGTTCCAAGAGATTACCTGGGAAATTTCATTTGCATAATAAGTCAACCTTTGTTCATTGTGCAATTCTGCTCCTCACCTTCCCTCCACTTCCTCCAGAGCTCCGAGGAACTTTGTCCCAGCCATTGTGTATTCTTTGGGCTCATTCATTTCTCTTGAAAATAATTTACTAGCCCTCACAATTGCCTACAGTTTCCATTCCCCTCTCTCCAATGAAGAGGGTATTTAACTGTCAGCCATCAGTGCCTTCTTTGAGTCTCATATTTTGTATGGTTTCCATGCTTATGCACGTTAGTAAATTTGTTTATCTTTTCTTCTGTTAATCTGTCTATTGTCAGTTCATTTCAGTAGACTTGAACCTTCAGTGGGGGGAAGGGTTTGGAGCGGAGAGGGAAGCTTTCCCTTGGCCCCTACAGTTCAAATCCTGCTTGCCCTTCTCCCCTCTACTCTCTTCATACACAGACATTCACTTCTCATCTGTGAGATTTTAGGAAAGCTACTTAATGTCACTTTGCCTCATCTTGTCAATCTGTAAAATGGGAGTAATAAGAGTAAGACAAGCTCTGATTTGTTTTAGGGGGATGTAAGTCTCAACACAGAGGCTAGTACACACTAAGGAATTAGTAACACTTATCTAGTATTGGGAATCAGAGTACTCTATTCCAATGAATTCACACTCACTGATTCCTCTCCAATCCCTTCTAAGCCAGCCTTCACCAATAATCAGAGGTATCCAGAGGTGGCCCATATGGTAACACTCAGTTTCTATCCTGGGGCTAGAACAGGAGTTAGCTAACTGCAGCCTGAGAGGCCACATCTGGCCAATGCTTGTTCTGTGCTGCCCTGAATTAAGCCAGCCACATTCATTCATTTCTGCATGGTTTGTGGCTGCTTTCTTGACGCAAATGCAGAGTGTATGTCTTGTTGGCCAGCAATGCCTAAAATATTTATTCTCTGGTCCTTTACAGAGAAAGCTTGCTGAGTCCTGGGCTGGAATCTCGATGAGGGCTGTAGATAACATTTTTATTCTATATTCAAGGTTTTACTGATATATATTAATATAGTACCAAGACACGCACAGTTGCTTATGTTTGACACCAAGTACAGCGTCTCTATCCATTTGAAGTGCTACATGATGAGGTAATTGCTCAACTATAAATGATGATTTATGATTCATGGGCTTAAATAACCATGAAGAAATGTAATTACTAAAGACATAAGTGGGGAAACAGCACTAATCGAATCCATGCTACACAATAAATTCGCCAGCTGAGTGAATAATGCCATCTTTTAATAGGAAAGAAGACTAAAACAGTGACATGCTAATTTTCCCTAGAATCATCTTCTATTTCATTGGCTACATAATTATAACTCTCTGTGATTTTATTTTATTTCATCGTAGCATTCTCATTTTATAATGACTCTCCTCCAGTAGAATTCTCAGTGATTAGGGCTTTTGCTAGAACCAATGGTCCACATTGGTAACATTCCCCCTTCCACCATGGCACAACCATGGTCTTATGAATAAGTCAAATGTAAAGAGTAAAATATATGGACAGAAATTGATGAAGGGTGGTTTAGGATGCCGGATGAAGGTAACAAGATGTCTCTTATTCCCTCAACCCTGAAAGACAGTGATGTGTCTTGTAAGTTATCAGCGCAGATGCTATCATTTATCTTTTCCAAATGGCAACCAGTATCCTCCTTTTTCTCTTTGTGGGCTGACAGTTGTGTCCAGAAGGCCTGGTTTTATGGGAAGATTCCCCAAGCTTTCTCAAACTTGCAAATTGTGTACCATTGACATTGCGTGTCAACCATTCCCTTTATAAGGGGAATGGAAGCATCGTGCTAATGATACTAGGCTTGGCAAGGCTTCAAAACTTATCTATCCACTCAAAAGAGCTTGTGCAAAGTTGAGGAACAATAGATCAATTCTCATTGAAATGGACTAGCCATTTCCCGATGGTAGAAAATACAACAGAATTCTTAGGGTGGGCTATAATCATTAAGGAGCACGAATGCACCCACACTCTTGTCTTTTTAAGATCAGTGGACCAGAGTTTGAAAAGATTTAGCCCTAGAATGCCAGTTTCTGGAAGACTCTTTTCACTGATGACAAGCAGTTTATTTGCACTTTCGTTAGGGCTGCAGTGACTTACATGTCTGGCAAGCACTTCTTTGCAAAATGTGACAACTGCTGCCATGAAAACGCACTGGTTTTAATGACAATAACTTGATATTATGGGTGGCACCATCAATTGCTCAGAAATTGCTGTGGGTGATAAAAGGTCTGTAAACTTAAAACGTGATACAATGGTGGTTAAGAAGGAGAAAAAGACACTCTCGGGAAACCATCGTAATAAAAATGTCTGAGCTAGCGGTAAATTGGGACAAAGAAAATGCCCTTTGGGAAATAAAATTCCTGCCTGAAGGGGGCATAAAACCTGTTCCAGGTTACCAGATATCAGCTATCACTTGAGAACTAAACCGATTGTCTTCTATCTTTTTGAAAAATAGGATTTGAGTCTTTCTTTTCTGTTTTTCACCTATAAAATAATAAAAGATTTTATCATCATTAAAATCAAATATAGACGGTTACATGGCAGTTATCTGTACTCTGCTCAGGTTCTTTCATAAATAAAAAACTTTTCTTAAAAATTAAATCTAGTAAAATGCAAAACTACAAAACGCTTAGAAGATGATTTCAACTATAAGGATGACATTCTGGAACAGGCAAAGCTATGGAGACAGTAAAAATATTAGGTGTTGCCAGGGGTTAGGGAGGGATGAATAGGTGGAGCTCAGAGGATTTTTAGGGCAGTGAACCTACTGTGTTATATTACGATGGTAGATACATGGCATTATACATTCATCCAAACCCACAGAATATGCAATACCAAGCGTGAACCCTAATGCAAACTGTGGACTTTGGGTGATAATGATGTGTCAATGTAGGTTCATAAATTGTAAAAAATCTATCACTCTGGTGAGGATGTTAATAATGGGGGAGGCTGTACATATGCAGGGGCAGGAGGTATATGGGAAATTTCTGTACTCAATTTTGCTGTGAAAATAAAACTGCCCTAAAAGTGTAAAGTCTATTAAAACACACACACACACAGACACAAAATCCCCTTTTAAAAATAAAGTATATATATACATATATATGTATATATATATACATTATATATACATATATATACATATATATGTATATATATACACATATATGTATACATATATGTATATATATACATATATATACATATATATATGTATATATATACCCAAAACCTGACAGTCAGTCAGAATGTTGTGGAAGAGATGAAAGAAGCACCGTGACTGTTTCGTTGGTGAAATTTGCTGGTTCTTAAGCTCAAGGCTGCTACCCATGGTTCCTTCCTTTCTGTTTCCGAAGCCTAGGGCTGCTTCACAGCTGTTTGCTGAAAATATGGACAGATTCCAGAAAAAAAAGAAACTGAAGACAGTGTAACATGCTTTAGACTTTCTTTGGTGTATTTCAATGACAAAGAAAGGTCACTTGCTTTGAGGAAGCAGACCCTGAAATACCATGTGCAAGTGCAGTGCCAGGCCTGCCATAATTATGTCCAAGTCTGAATGAAATGTTTACCAGATGATGAAAGGGAACCTCCTGGCATGTGTCTCAGGAAGTCAGGCAGGATTCCAATACGAAGAGATGATTTGGGATGCTAAGATGGAAAATCTATTAGATCCTTAGGATACAGGGTTGAATGAAGGGTTTAATCTTATTTGATGTATTCACCTTTACCTACTTGTTTGGGTTTTTTTGGGGTTTTTTTTTGTTTGTTTGTTTTTTGAGATGGAGTCTCACTCTGTCACCCTAGCTGGAGTGCAGTGGTATGATCAGTGATCACAGCTCAAACTCCTGGGCTCAAGTGATCCTCCTACCTCAGCCTCCCGAGTAGCTAGGACTACAGGCGTGTGTCATCATGCCAAGTTAATTTTTTATTTTCTGTAGTGACGGGCTCTGGCTATGTTGTGGAGGCTGGTCTTGAACTCCTGGTCTCAAGCAGTCCTCCCACCTCAGCCTCCCAAGTTGCCACCACTTCCAGCCCCCTCATCTGTTCTTTCAAGATATTCCATTTGTTCCCTAAAAATAAACAGCAGCCACACACTGGGATATTCTTTAAGTCCTGCTCCTGCTAGAGCTATAGAGAGAGAAAGAAGAGCAGAGAATGGAGGCCCTGGGGAACTCCAGGGCTTTCCTCTCGGTGTCTGATTGGGGTACTGTGTACTAATGCCCTAAAGCTATACAAAGTGTGGCACCTGGGCATCTACCACCTCCACCTCCATTCTTGCTGGGAACACATAACCCCCTATTTGTAGCAGGTGTTCAGGTGATTGAAGCTAACTCTCTCCATTCAGGTCATAGAATCTGAACCTCCACGAAATTGGTAGGCTGAAAACATGTGCTTTAGCTTGCTTGGGTTCTAGGGCAGTTAGGTTTTCTTGCTTAGGTCAAGAAGTAGGTTACTCTCTGTACTTCCTGGACCATATTAGCTCCCTATCGTTTTTATTTGTTTTTCAAATCTAAAAGTGCAGCTAATTACAAAACGTTTCTATATCTCTTTGCATGTGCTTTCCTCAAAAACACACAGGACACGGCGGCTTGCTGAGGACAGAAATCATTTTCTCATGGTCAAGGTGGTTGGCAAAGTCAGTCTTCTGTTCAGGCCACTTAATTCTCTACTGTGACTGCCTCTCATCTAGTCATTTAAAGATGATTCTTGTCATTGAATTAAATGATTGTGGCAGTCTTAATGTAAGAATTTTGTTTCAATATTCTAAAATAAAAGAAGATAACCCCCACCCCAACTCCCCTGTACATCTGTATGAATCGAATCCAGTTAGCTCAGGATCTTTTTGTTTGAAAAATTCATCCGATGTAAGACTGCTTTTAGCGAAGTATGAGTCATGCATTCAAAGTCATGCATACATTTAGATCCAGACTTTTGTACTGAGACTAGGAGATGACAGCTTTAGTGAGACTTTTTTCTACACTTTTGTGTTTACTGTCTCACTAACAAGGGACCACACTGACTTGTTTAAAGCAGTATTTCCTTTCATAAAATCTTATTTGCTGAAAAATGTTTTAAAATGAACTCTAATGCATTAATAAATTATGTCAAAATTCATTTGCAATTGACAAAAACATTATTTTATCAACTGTTTGAAAAATAACATTTCATTTGATTTGTAAAATTTAAATATTCCCTTTCCTCGCCAAAATTAAAAAAAAAAAAAGAAGCAGCAGCTTGTCATTTTCTTCATGATTAACATGAACAGGGCTTCTACTTGACATGTTAACTTGTTAACTTTTTTATATCTGAATTAACAGAACTTTCACCTTTTAATTAAACGAGGTACTTCAAAAGCTCTGACCTCTTTGGGCATGATCCTTTTCATCTTTCTCAGTCTCTGCCCAAAGGGGAGTTAATAGTGCTACAGAAGTTTTACTAAAATGATTTTTTTACATCTTCTAATAACTGTCAGCCTGGATGTGCCTCCTTTTATAATCTAGCAAATGCTGAAAGTTTGAAAAATGTCTGTTTTTTTCTCAAGGATTTTCTGCTTTCTTTGATTATACAAATCTGCTTTATATGGGACCTGGAGGCTTTCTCCAGGTTGTTGGAGAATTGCTATTTCAGCTGACTACAGAATAACAGATACAATACTCCATCACTGTAGAAAAGGTAGGTTGAAAGATTTTAGATACACAGATATTGATACAATTAGTTATAATATATATTACATACTGATATATACAGCTATATATGATATACAATATACACAGCTTATATAAAATATGTATCATATGCTAAATTAGTTATGTAAATGTGTAACTACAAAGAAACCTTTAAGTGAACCAAGTATTAAAATTTATTTATTTTTTAAATTTCAACCTATAGGTTGGTGCAAACGTAATTGTGGTTTTGCCATTGAAAGTAATGGTAAAAACTACAATTACTTTTGCACCAACCTAATATATTTTAGATACAGGGGTTACATGTGCACGTTTATTACATGTTAATTTGAGATCTTTCTAACTTCTTGATGAAGATGTTTAACGCTACAAACTTTCCTCTTATTACTTCAGCTGTATCCTAGAGATTTTGGCAAGTTGTGTTTCTGTTTTCATAAATTTCAAATAATTTTTTGATTTCTGCCTTAATTTTGATGTTCACCCAGGAGTCATTCAGGAACAAGTTGTTTAATTTCCATGTATTTGCATAGTTTTGAGAGACCTTCTTGATATCGACTTCCGGTTTTATTGCACTGTGGTTCAAGAGTGTGCTTGGTATGATTTTGATTTTTTAAAAAATTCATTAACACTTGCTTTATGACTGAGCATGTGGCCAAACTTAGAAAATGTTCTGTTTGCAGATGAGGAGAATGCATATTCTGCAGTTGTTGGGTACAGTGTTCTGTAGATATCTATTAGGTCCAAATAGGCAAATGTTGAGTTTAAGTCCAGAGTTTCTTTGCCAGTTTTCTGCCCTGATGATTATCTAACATTGTCATTGGGGTACTGAAATCTTCCAATGTTATTGTGTGGCTAAGTCTTTTTGTAGGTCGAGAAGAACTTGTTTTAGGAATCTGGGTGCTCCAGTGTTGGGTGTGCATATGTTTAGAATAGTTAAGTTTTCTTGCTGGATAGTATCCTTTATCAATATGTAGTGCTCTTCATTGTCCTTCTTAATTGTTATTGGGTTAAAGTCTGTTTTATCTGATATAAGAATGGTGACTCCTGCTCTTTTTTTGCTTTCCATTTGCATAGTACATCTTTCTCCACTCCTGTACATTGAGCTTGTGGGTGTCATTACATGTGACATGGGTATCTTGAAGACAGCAGATGGTTAGGTCTTATCTTTTTATCCAGCTTGTCATTCTGTGCCTTTTGATTTTTGTTTTGTTTTGTTTGAGACAAAGTCTCACTCTGTTGCCCAGGCTGGAGTGCAATGGCATGATCTCAGCTCACTGCAATCTCTGCCTCCTGGGTTCAAGCAATTCTCCTGCCTCAGCCTCCTGAGTAGCTGAGACTACAGGCGTGTGCCACCACATCTGGCTAATGTTTGTATTTTCAGTAGAGACGGGGTTTCACTATGTTGGCCAGGCTGGTCTTGAACTCCTGACCTCATGTGATCCACCTGCCTCAGCCTCCCAAAGTGCTGGGATTACAGGCATAAGCCACCATGCCCGGCCCCATTCTGTGTCTTTTAATTGGGGTGTTTAGCCAATTTACATCCAGGGTTAGTATGTGAGACTTTGATCTTCCCATCGTATTGTTAGCTGGTTATTATGTAGACTTGATTGTGTAGTTGCTTTACAGTGTCTGTGGGCTATGTGCTTAAATGCGTTTTTGTGGTAGCAGATATCATGCTTTTGATTCCATGTTTAGCACTCCCTAAACGACCTCATGTAAAGCTGGTCTAGTTGAAACAAATTCTCTCAGCATTTGCTTGTCTGAGGATTTTATTTGTCCCTCACTTATGAAGCTTAGTTTGTCAGAATATGAAATTCTTGATTGAAATTTCTTTTATTTAAGGACACTAAAAATAGTTCCCAATCTCTTCTGGCTTGTAATATTTCTGTTGAGAGATCTGCTGCCATTCTAATGGGATTCTCTCTGTATATGACCTGTCTCTTCTCTCTAGCTGCCTTTAAGATTTCTTCTTTTGTATTGACCTTGGTGAATCTCATGACTATGTGCCTTGTGAATGGGCTTCTTATATAGTATCTAGCCAGGGGTTTCTGTATTTCTTGAATTTGCATGTAATCCTCTCTAATAAGATTAGGAAAATTTTCATGGACTACAGCTTCACATATATTTTCCAAGTTGCTTATTCTCTCTCCTTCTCTTTCAAGAATGCCAATGCTCTTTACATAATCCCATATTTCTCAAAGGTTTTGTTCATTTTTAAAAAATATTTTTTCTTTATTTTTGTCTGGCTGAGTTGATTCAAAGAACAGGTCTTTGAGCTCTGAGAGTCTTTCCTCAGCTTGGTCTATTCTGTTGTCAATACTTCTTACTGAATTATGAAATTCTTGTGGTAAAATTTTCAGCTTTAGAAGTTCAGTTTGGTTCTTTTATAAAATGACTATTTCATCTTTTTGGCCCTTGGATCATTTTACTGGATCCTTTGGATTGTTTTTCAACTCTCTCCTGAATTTTGATGAGCTTCCTTGTCATCCAGGTTCTGAATTCTACATCTGTCATTTTAGTCATTTCTGAGTGGTTAAAAATCATTGCTGGGGAACTAGTGGACTTGTTTGGAAGTAAGGGGACACTCTGGGTTTTTGAGTTTCCAGAGTTCTTATGCTGATTATTTCTATCTGGAAGGGTTGGTGTTCCTTTAACTGTGGTGAAAGTTGAGTATAGTCAGTTGGCTTTGTTTCTGGGTGTTTTTACAGGGTCAAGGCTCTGTACAGGGTCTTTATTTGTGGCTGAATCCTTGCCCTTTGCTTCACAGGGGGGTATTTTAGCAAAATATTTTTGGTGTTGTAGTTTGGGCTGTGTTCCAGTAGATAATGCTTAAGAGTAATGGCTGATAGGCTCTTAGCTGCCTGTATTTCCTCATGTTTGCAGCCATGCTCTGCAGTGTGGAGGGAAGAGAGGTGATTACCTCACCAGGCCCACTCCTGGGCCTTGGGGGAGCCACCTCCAATCACTGGCATTATGCCTACACTTCTTTTGTTAGGTGTTCTGGGCCGTGGGGCTCCCTTGGGCAAAATCCATGGCAGGGAGCTAGGCCACGCCCTTTCTGGGCTGGCTCTATGGAAGGAGGCATGCCCCACTTCTGCAGCAGCCTATGAACCTGTGTGTTTCACCCCTCTCAGTTCTCTGAGAGTGAGTGTTCCTCCCCAGCTCAAGTGCTGCCCACAGGTCTCAGCCCAGCACTCCTGAGCTGCACATCACAGCCCTGGGTGGTGGGACACCCCACACCTCCATCCTCCAGACCCCTGGGCTTGGGTTCCTCATGTTCTAGGAGATCCAAAGTGCTCCGAGGATGCTGGGAATGTACTCAGGTGCAGCAAAGCACCTAGGCTGGGCAGCAGAGACTGTACTGTGCACATGCACACACTCTTGTAGGTTGGCCAGATAGGGGCCCTGAGAGGGTCTGGCAGGCAAGAGGGCCTGCATAACAGACATGCCCGAGTCCCACAGGGAAGCTGGTTCCACTCTCTCTCCTGGCCCAGCAGTGAGCTGAGGCTAGAGCTTCTTGGAGGGAGGTGGGGAGCCCCAGGGGGATTGGCGCCTATGGTCTGGCTTGCTGGAGCCGCCCCATACACAAAGGCCCCCGGTTCTTCACTGGCTAAAGCCCTATCTCTGCCTACTCTCTGGATGATCCCCTGGCTGGCTCAAATGTCCATGGGGTTTGTGGGGTTCCCTCTAGCTAGGGATCCCCAAGGTCCACCGCAAGAGTGGGAAGTCCCACAGTCCTTCATGTACCCCTTCCCCAGGAGCCCTTCAGGGCTGGGAAGTAGCCCTAGCATTCAAGTACCCAACGCCAGGTTCCCAGCTTCCTCCTTTTTGAGCCTCAGTGTCCACATCACATCTCCATCCATTCTCAGCATTTTCTCTCTAAGATCTATTCAAATTATGATGGTTTACTCAAAATGTTGGTCTCTCTTGGTGGGAACAGTACTTCCTGGCTATGTCTAGCTGGCCATCGTGTCCCACTCCAAGTATTGAAATTTAAATTCAAGAATGAAACATTTTCTCAAGATTGGGCAAGCCACATATGGTCTAGAAATTGTTTTTAAAATATGGACCTAGTTAGAAGAAAATGCCAACAGACACCATATGAAATGGTCATAGTACACTGTCTTATTGGAATGTGTTTATGCAGTTATCTAAAAGGTTTTTTTATTAAAAATCTCTAGTTTGGAAGGATTTTAAAGCCAGATTACCATAAACATTATTCATTTCTTCATAGCTGTATGTTTCTAAATGTATATGTACATGTTTAATATATTTGTACAACTATACCTGTTGGGGGTGTGTGGGTATGTTTATGTATACAAGTATCCATATCACTAAAAATATTTAATTTAGATGCAAATAATATATTTCATAGTGGATGATATTTTTACTATAAATTTTTTAAATACCATAGGAAGATTTTTAGAAAGGGGAATAAATTTGGCCAGCTTTCTAAGTTTTTTCTAAATCAAATATTTCCCTAATATCCAAAATTTATATACAAAATTATGTGTCTTAATTAACTTCATCAGAAACATCCTGAGAACAGGCTTTTGCATAAGACTGATTATATTAATAAATGCTTTATACTGACTTTTTATTTTCTAATTAAATTTAAAATAAAGTCAAAACAATCTTTTACTTTTGATCCTTCATCAGAAGTAGAAAAGCGGTACAGAACATAGGAAACAAAATAATCAAGGAGGAAGATAGGGTCACTGTTGGGAAGTTTATTTAAACATTTCTTTATGAATAGAATTTCAAGTTTGCAGAACAGATTACAGAATAAATCCTGTGTTGAATTCTAGACCAGAGAAGGTGAAATTAATGCAGGAAGGGCTCTGTATTTTGCCAATTCAGCTAATGACTGTAGAAATGTTCTTAGATTGAAACAGAAAATATTCCTTATAAGAGCAAATGTGATTATTTTTAAAGACATCAGAGAAGGCACCATTTGATTGTGTAATCTCAGCAAAATAATTAAAATCCGCAGCAAGTAGAGCACAGAGGAAGATGAATGGAAAGGCAATGACATAACAGTCAACCCAAAGCAATTCTCCTTTAGAACCAGTCTTAACATACATACGGCTGCTGAGACCTCTGTTTCAGCAGAATTTGAGAAATAGCAGATCAGGTCTGGATATTGGAACACAATAGAGGGTAAGTTTATTTGAATTAAAAAGACATAATAATACTATTAGATTATCAAATGAGCTATTTGAAAGGAAGCAAAGGCTAAAATGAAGACACTCCGTGCAACTGGAGTGTGTACTAATTTTAGCTCCAATAAGGCAGTCTTTTATACTTTTTGTTCGCTCCTGTATTCCTCACATGGAGAACCACGTCTGACAACCAGAATATGAATTACACATTGGAAATGACTCACCCATATTTCCATAACTAGGTAATATTATAACAAAGCCATAGAAAGCATAATGATCAAATTGAATCAACCAATTTTCATGGTGCACCAAAGAGGAGGCATTTTTAAAAAATCACACTGGTGTTATATGACTCCAGTTTTCCTAATAGAAAATGTGTGTGTGTGTGTGTGTGTGTGTGTGTGTGTCTGTTCTTCAGTTTGATATAACTTTTGCCTAAAAATTATTGCTTGCTTCCTTGAGAAATCTACTGCCTCTCATACATCGCATTCTATAACTGTTAAAATTAGCCAAGAAAATTACCTAAAGAAGAGATATTTAACAGAATTTGGAAGAACGGTGACTCAGGACATAGAAGAGGGAATCTGCATTGATAGGCTGAAGTCTGAGCTGTCTGGAGATAAGTGGCTTTCAAACAGAAGAACCGGGAATTTAACGTACACAGGAAAAACCAGTGTGAAGACCAAGAGGAATGCGGATAGGCAATGCGGTAGGGAAGCTTTAGTAGCCCCTGCATGGAAATGTTATGCAATTCAGTAACAGGAGAGGCTTCAGGAGGCTTCATTCTTCTCCAAAGTGAGGACCTATTCAATCCTGTCTGTAACTGTCATTAGGACTCTCTTCTTTGCTTGTGTCCACATATCTGTGCTCATTAACAACCAAGTTTTTTAGCTTAAGCTTTCCTGTTGATCTCTTTGGTATAGGTATATCTCCCACTTTCCAGAAACCAGATATATCAAAACTACAGTCACTCAATCTCAGTTACAGAAGCCTGGTAATAAAACCAATTAACTAAGCTCAGGCTCCCACGAGTCAAAATGGGAACAGGGTGTGTGATCACAGTACATGAGTTTGCATGTTAGTAATTTTGGTGGCATCCAATTTCACCCTGGAAAATGTTTGTGGCCCTCTTCAATGAGAAGTCAATTTAAAGCCCAATATCTCTTCTGTTTTCCCCTGGGATGCAGCAGAGTCCCCTAAGGTGCAACACAGTTCGTGCATTGTATCCCTGGAGCTGGGACAGAGGCAAGGACTTCATTATAAGGAGGCAAAGGAACCAAGAGGATACCCAAGCCTCAAGGAAACTAGTGTAGCACCATCCTGCCACCTAAAGTTTTGAAGTTCACCCCATACCCAGGGGCACATATCTAATTTTGGAGGGGTGATTACTGGGATTACAACATCCTTCCTCTTCATTCATCAATAGATGCAGAAGTTGTGACAAGATGGGTGGCTCATTATCATATTATTAAAGTCTACACAAACTCTGCTTGGATATCTTTAAGACATGGGACCTATTCTCTACCCATAAGCAGACGGTATGTTGCTTACATTTCTTCCAACCAGAAAAAAACACAGACAATTGCTTTGTAATCTCAGAAATGCCATTGTATATCCAGGTTCTGCAGCCCTCAGCTATAAATTCATTCCTGTCCATAGTAGTAATTGTTCACAGCAATGTCAGACTTTGCAAAGTTAGAAATTAATACCAAGAGGATTTAGGTAAACTCTCTCTCATACAGAAGTTCCTCCCTTTGAGCCAGTCCATTTTGTACTAATTTCCTGGTATGTTCTAATCATGACTCTGACTACTTTTCTCTAAACCTAGCATAGTACTTGCTTGTGACTCTTAATTTTCTCTTAGAAAGTAGTTTGTGTCCTAGGCTACAAAAGTTGTTTGGTTTTAAAATTCACAACTTCAACCGCAAGACCACACATGAGCATGACTTAGCAGGCAGTTGCCTTGAGCCATTACAGAAAAGATCTTTCTTGGACCACCTCTCTCAGGACTAAATACAGGAACATTTAGTTCCAAACTCTGCCATTTGAAAAATGTACATTTTATCTTCACTGTGATATTTCTTTCCCACATTATTCCAAAAACTGTCACGACAGAGATTTGATCAAATCTCAGTATTTGGTCATTGTTCCAATAGTCTGGCCATTCGAGTGAAGTGTGTTCATGATTCAGGTTTAAAGTCGTGATTTTAGCTCCAAATAAGACTAGATGATGTGCTTTAGCTAACGCATGCTAGGCTACCCTTGACAGCCCAGCTACTATAAGCCCATTGAAGTCACCATCTATGTGGACCATTCTCAGTGGGGCTTAACAGTCAAGGGAATAAAATCCAGCATCCAAAAGGTGACTTTGAACTTGTAACTGTGCTCAATCTCCATACTTGTATTTCTTGAACACCATGGCATGATAGATTGCCCACAGTGATAGTTTACAAACTTAATTTCTTTCTCCCTGAGTTGCATCTGATTCCCTCCTAACCAGTGGCTCCTACAGCACTGCAACGTTCCAGACTTAGTCTAAAGCTCCTCATTTAGATGTAGCCTGGGGCATGGGGAAAGCTGAACAGGCAAATCCATGCTTCTTTTAAACAGACAAGGAAAAAAAAAAAGTGAGAAGCACAGATACACCTGCATTGTTATTCCTCAACAAGATATGCTTGTAGAAGACAGAACTCTGATTAAGAGCTTCCTGCTATTTTAAAAAGGAATTAAGTTCAAATATTTCGGGGACTTGATTAGGTGACCTCTAAGCGATGGACTGATCCCTCTGTTTTTTTTTTTTTTCCCCAAACAAGCATGTTTCTTTGGGTCCAGCACTGCAACTTCAATTTCATCTGCTTCTGTTTTGTGAGATGATGCCCTCTTTGTGCCCTGTATTATCAAAACTTTGATAATGTGTTAGAAGATGAGGAAGTGGGTTCTCCTAAAGTTAATTGGTTTTATTACCAGGCTTCTGTAACTGAGTGAATCTAGTTTGGATACATCTGGTCTCTGGAAGGCAGGAGATATGCCTACCACATAGATCAATAGGAAAGCTTCACCTAAGCTGAAAAAGTTGGTTGTTAATGAGCACAGGTGTGTGGACACAAGCAAACATCACACCTCCAATAAATAACCCCTGTTCATGGTAGTCTATGTGGGAAGGCTTCCTGGTAAAGGTGCCATTTCTGCTGCTAGAAGAATAAGTCAACACTCAACTCGCCACACAGTAGAAGGTGGACATTTGCACAGATGCAAAATCATACCCACCTAAGGGACAAAGGACCTTCTAGAACTTACTTGAATCTGCCTGGAAGTTTAGATTTGGGCAGACAACTTGCAGAAAAGGAAGGACCAGGTTGTTTTTATTGCTAAAGCAGTTTGCTGTTTATGTGAATCCTTTGCTATGCCTGGAACTTGGAACTGTTGCAGGGCTGTCCCTGGAAAGCCAAGGAGACAGAGCTTAGCATATGAGAAGCTTGGGGAATGGGGGGCATCCTCTCAGGAGGAGGAAAGGAAGGAGGCACATCTGAGCAAAGGGAAAATTTTGAGCTATAGTGCTCTCACAGTAAGGACTTGGCTGAGCCCATGAGAGCTCTGAGGTTGCAGTGGCCTGGTAGAGTGCTGTTGAGTAGATGAGGCTGCAGTGGCCTGGTAAAGTGCTATTGAGTAGATGAGGTTGCAGTGGCCTGGTAGAGTGCTCCGGAGTAGATGAGGGTGCAGTGGCCTGGTAAAGTGCTATTGAGTAGATGAGGTTGCAGTGGCCTGGTAGAGTGCTCCGGAGTAGATGAGGTTGCAGTGGCCTGGTAGAGTGCTCCGGAGTAGATGAGGTTGCAGTGGCCTGGTAAAGTGCTATTGAGTAGATGAGGTTGCAGTGGCCTGGTAGAGTGCTCCGGAGTAGATGAGGGTGCAGTGGCCTGGTAGAGTGCTCCGGAGTAGATGAGGGTGCAGTGGCCTGGTAGAGTGCTCCGGAGTAGATGAGGGTGCAGTGGCCTGGTAGAGTGCGCTGGAGTAGATGAGGTTGCAGTGGCCTGGTAAAGTGCTATTGAGTAGATGACGTTTCAGTGACTTGGTAGAGTGCTATTGAGTAGATGAGGTTGCAGTGGCCTGGTAACGTGCTATTGAGTAGATGACATTTCAGTGATTTGGTAGAGTGCTGTGGAGTACATGAGGTTGCAGTGGCCTGGTAAAGTGCTATTGAGTAGATGAGGTTGCAGTGGCCTGGTAGAGTGCTCTGAGGTGTGTTTGTGGGGAGGAAGATTTATACCCTTGCACTGAACAGTTATTGGATGCAGGATGGTCCTGAAGTAACAGCACGACCTAGGAAAAGAGACGTCTTCAGAGAAGGGTAATTCTTGGAGAGGATGAAGAGTTGAGGGCTACTAGCAGGGACAGCACCTCCTAGCAGCTGGAGGAGTAATCCCTTATCCTATCGTGTAGTGGGGCTGGCAGAGTAGCATGGTCTTCATCACAGGTCCTGATAAGATACTCCTGGGGGGCCAACACCGCCATGTGCATGATGTTCAGGGATGGGACGCGAGCAGCCAGTGTCCGTGGATAAAAGGTATTTCCTGAGCTGAGATGGAATGTGGACAGGGAGCACTCAAACTGATCATCTGACTGCTCAGGAGATGTCTCTGCAGGCTTTCCTGGATCCATTAGTACTGCCCAGCCCTTGATGGAAATGTTTGCTTCTCATCCAGGGACCACCCCACTGCCTCTCTTTCTTCCACTCAGTTCTGGGCCACTGGGAGCCCTGGGATGTAGTTAAACAAAAGTTCACTGGGGATGGGAGGAGAGGAGGAATGGGGACTCTCCCAGGACATGGGAAGTATGGTCAGGGAAGGCTTCTGGGGAAATATGATCTTTCTGCTGCCCTAGAATAAGTCAACATTCTACTAACCACATAGTAGAAGTGGATACTTGCACAGATGCAAAACCATACCCACTGACAGGACAAAGAACTTTCTAGGAGTAATTTGTGTGCCTGGACTATGGTCCGTTTGGGGCATAGGTTGAGGAGGGCCTTGGGAGAGGCTAGAATGGGGTCAGGTGAAGGGCCTGGAGAGCACTTGAGATTTTACCTTGATACTGAGAAGGGATCACTAAGGCCCTTTGAGCTGTTGCGAGAGATGCTTAGATGTGCGATTTGGTACAGGAGTCAAAAGGGAATGTTGCTAATACAAGTCAGTGCTGTGAGCAAGACTTTTGTAATACTCTCAGTGCTAATGCCTTTCACCTTTACTATGCAAATCCATACTTCAATTTCATCCACTTGAACTGGCAAGAAAATAAATGCCTGTAGTCAGTCCTTTGTACTTAGAGATAAGATTAGCTACTTCTGTAAGGCAGGTATTTAGTAACACTTTCAGGACAAAGAACCTTGTGATTAAAATATTTAAAAGATCTCAAACACTTAGGAAATTGTCTTTTAAAAGATCAAATAAATAATTTAAAGTAGTAATGGCAAGACCATCTTCTTATCTGCTGTAGGAGCTATTTCTGTGAACCTTCCTTAATAATCATTTTTTTTTTCAGTCTGATAAATGTTGTGTACCAAAGCAGGGATAGACATTTCTCCACCTAAAGAAAATGCTGAGATTATAAAATATGCCTTCTCTATTGAGGAGGCATCAAGGGTAGGTATCCTGCAGCCACACATTACTTAAAACGAGCAAATAAAAGGCTCTAACATAATGCCCAAGCCGTGGCAGAGGGACACCCTATCCCTGAACTCCCAAGACCTTTAAGATAACAATTTATAAAGTCGAGGTCTCAGGCATTTCATGAATGAATAGTCCATGGGCTTCCTGTCTAAATAATTGCTAATTTTCAAAAAAGAATTGATTGGATGCAGGACAGATGAGAGCATCTTTAATAATTGAAAGGCTCAAACATTGTTTGCCTTAAATCAAACAAAAAAGAAAAATGACTTACACCAGGAGGACAGGATAGCTTCCTTGGCAATTTAGGAAGCTCACTGCCATTGTCAATAAAGTCTCTGCACAGAAACACTGCAGCCTGTCACCTATGCACACTGTTTCCCAGAGCACAGCCTCTCTCGTACAGTTTAGACAATTATTTCCTCTTAACCAAAAATTGCCTTTTGGCTTATCTAACAGAATCAACTCTCTTTGCTGGAATAGGTGCTCTTTATTTCTAGGTCCCAATAGAAAGGTCTGGGAATAGAACCACTTGGATTGTCTACCTTTGCCCACTACAGAGGAGATGCAATGAGTGATACAGCAGTTTGGGGAACAGAGTCAAGCTTATTAGAAGCATGTTCTCTTCCTAGGTCATTGCATAGCCACTCATAAGAATAACAATTTCATCCATAGGGCGCACAGCACTGCTTACTGAGGATACTATAATAACCCTGGCCACACATAAGCAGATTCTGGTAGGTGATACTATTATAACCGTGTAGTATATTTCCAATACCAAGCACCAAATGTTACTAGAAGAAAACATGTGGTGTAATGGAAACAGAACTGTAGAAAGGGAGTATAAATACCAGCCGATAGAGTTAATGTGAAGGTTAAATGAGCTATCATGTGTGGGGTAGTATATGACACAAGGGGAGAGAGTTACTACCATTTGGGTTGTTGGCTTTTCATATGGTATGCTCATATTTTCATCCCTTCATTTATTTATCTGTCCATTTATTCAACAGATGAGGATTAGAGATAGAATTCTAAGCAAAATAGACTTAGTTTCTGTCCATAGGAAGCTTAGGGCTAAGATGAAGAGATGTTAACTTAAAAAGGAGAAGATAGTAAAAGAAAGGATAAAGAAGAGAGAAAAACAGAATGAGGAAGGAGGGAGGGAGGAAGGGAGGAAGGAAGGAAGGAAGGAAGGAAGGAAGGAAGGATGGACGGAAGGGAGGGAGATAGGGAGGAAGGAAGGAAGAAAAAAAGGAAAAGAGGAAGAGAGGGATGGAAGGAGAGGAGGAGGAAGGGAGGGAGGAAGGAAGGAAGGAAAAGGAAAGGAAAGAAGGAAGGAAGAGAGGGAAGGAGGAAGGAAGGGAAGGAGGGAGGCAGGAAGGGAGAGAAGGAGGGAGGAGGATGGAAGGAAGGGATTAAGGAAGGGAGGGAGGGAAGGACAAAAGAAGGGAGGGGAGGAAAAGGGAGGGAGTGAGGAAAGAAGGAAGGAAGGAAGGGAGGGAGGGAGGGGAAGGGAGGAAAGAAGGAAAGGAGGAAGAGAGGGATGGAGGGAGAGGAAGAGGAAGGAAGGAAGGAAGGAAAAGAGGGAAGGCAGGGAGGGAAGGAGGAAGGAAGGGAGAGAAGGAGGTAGGAAGGAAGGAAGGAAAGAAAGCAGGGAGGGAGACAGGAAGGGAGGGAGGAGAAAGGAAGGAAGGAAGGGAGGAGAGGAGAGGAGGAAGGGAGGGTGGGAAGAAAAGGAGGAAGGAAGAAAGAGAGGAAGGGAGGAAGGAAGGAAGATAGAAAGGAAAGACAAAAGGATGGAGGAAAGAAAGAAAGGGAGGGAGGGAGGAAAAAAGGTGTAAGGCTAACAAGATAGAAATAAGGGATAAAGAAAATGACAAAAGGAAAGAGAGAAGGAAGGAGGAAAGAAAGAAGGAAGGGAGGGAGGGAGGAAGGGAAGCTGTAAGATGGTAGCTGTAATACTAGCTATGAAAGAGAGAATGGTGGCCCTTTTCCTAGACTGGAGTGCACACGGAGGGTGTCCCAACACTCAATATTGGGGTGGTAATTTGACCACAGCAAGGAAGTACTACAGAAAGGTGTCTGGAAATGAAGACTCTGACAGAAGGTAAGATGTAGCAGATTTATGAAGATGGGAGTTGGAAAGCAAGAGAATTTTCTGTGTGCCTGAATGTCTTCATCTCCAAAGTGGGAGTAATACCACTGAGTTCCAAGTTGCTGTCAGGACGGACTCAGGTAAAGTAGAGGAAGACACCTGACAGGTCCTCACACTAATTAGGTCGTCTTAGGTTTGTTTATACATCTATCATTTTGCCTCTTTGTTCTTTGCATAAGTTTTGGTAATGATTCAGGCATGAGACGAGAGAGAGGAGAAATAGAGGCAAATACTAAGATTGTGGCTAAGAAAAGCTACTGTACTTGGAAACGTGTAGAAAGTAAGATTAAAAATTAATGGACCACTGATTGTTATGGGAAATGGAAAATTTCTATTGCTTTGGGGTTTATGAGAGGGCAAGAAAATTAGAGGGTTGCTAAACTAATGTTTCTTGACTGCTCCCCTTAGGGAAAAAAAAAAACTAAAAAATACAGAGCATCAGATTAGAGTCTCTTACCATTAAATGATCAACATATTAACGTTAATTCTTTTTTTCTTTTTTCATAAATGACCTTACTAAGTTATTAATGTTAATTCTTTACAAGGTTCACCTAGAAAAGTGTTGTTTTGTTTTGTTTTTTTGCTTTTTGGTCTTTAAATATGGAAGAGGAAGAAACAGATTATAAACGCAAAGAAATAAGATTGCTGCATAGTGTATTGGAAAAAGCCCTGAGAAATAGGTAGGCCATTGCCTAGCACATACATGTATTGGAACTTATTTTACATACCTCCTTAGTGTTGGGGTGCAAAAAATGCTACCCCAAAACCTAGCACCTCAGAAATGGAGAAAACAGCAGAAGCAAGGATGGTCACTCTCTGACCATATCCCATCCTTCCTCCCTGAGAGCTGGCCATAAAAGAATTCTGGCCTACCTCCCCTGAAATGAAGTCATAAGACCTCATTTCAGAGGGATCCTGCCATATATACCTGGAGGGAAGGAATGTCGCACAAAGAGGCCATGAGGAATCTAAACAAACAGGCCCTCCTAAGGTCCTCCCTGCTGCCCCCAGCCCCCGGGGTTTCTTGGATGGCCCTGAAGTACAAGAGTGTTAAGATCCCGTAGGGGAGCTCAGATGCAAAGCCATACCTATTAATATATACCCCTTCCTCCCCCGGTGCACTTCTCTGGATGATGTCATTCTTCCTATGCAGACATGTCCAGCCTGCCTGAACAGCCAGCTGTGCTTGCTCCTCAAGCTATAGCCAGTTCTTTAAATGCATCAATTCCTCCTTGATTTCCTTGAGCTTAGTTTCTCTTGGTAAAATGTAATTCTGGGGGTAATCACTCTCTCATTCTCCCCATGTACATGTTGACATGTTGATAAATGTGTATGCCTTTTCTTTTATTAAAAAAAAAGTAGGCTGGGCATACCAGCTCATGCGGAAGATTGGTTGAGGCCAGGAGTTCACTACCAGGCTGGGCAACAAAGAGAGACCCCCATCTCTACAAGAAATGTAAACATTAGCTGGGCGTGGTGGCCTGCACTTGTAATCCCAGCTACTCTGGAGGCTGAAGCAGGAGGATTGCTTGCACCCAGGAGTTGGAAGCTGCAGTGAGCTACGATTGCACCACTGTACTCCAGTCTGGGTGAGACCTTGTCTCTAAAAATAAAGAAATAAATAATGTAATCCCACAAGCTGTGCCTTAGCCACTAGTTTCTATGGAATCCAGGTACAGACAAGAAGCACCTTCTTGGACTAGAAAACAGACACACTGGAGAGGATTCAGGACTTAAGTCGTCCATGTCATTTGAAGCAGCAGGGACTAGCTCGCTGGAGGTAAGTGGAGATGGTGATTACACTTTGCAAACAGCGGCCTCATGGTTGCAAAAGCTTTCACCTGTGGATAATTGGGATGCATTACAGATGGAAGAAAAGGCTTTGAAAGACGGAGTGGCTGCTATCCTTAACTGCTATGCGGGCAGTGATCATTGGAATGAGTCTGGTGTGGGAGGGCTACTTTCAACAGGATTGAAGAAGGACCGCACTAAAAGAAAATGAGAGACTCAGAGTGGCATGTTGCCCATTTAAGGGATACTGTGATGGCCAGGAGGCCCCTTGGGAAGGTCTAGAGAAGACTTTCATCTTCTGCAGCTACAGGGCTGATTATGTAACAAATCAGTCCCAAGTTGGATAATAATAAGACTAAGCTCCAAAAGTGACTAAACAAGGAGCCCCAAGAGCAGCACCTTGAGACCTGTGATGGAAATATTTCGGTGGACAAGCTTGAGGATCTCAAGCTCCCAACATCTCCTGGAACATTCCTAAATGGCACAAGCAGCCCCATTCCACCGAGCAGAGGAAACATTTCTGCCAATGCAGTGACCTCACCTGGCAGAGGTGCCTTGAAAATGAAGCACAGGTTCTGCAAGACCCACCCCCATCTGTGTTTGTGTTCTCCAGAACTGTGGTTTTCAAACCTGAGCTTGCATGAGAATCACTTGGAAGACTAGTTAAAGCACAGGTTGCTAAGACCTACTCTCAAGGTGTCTGATTCATTTGGGTTGGAGTTGGTGCTGAGAATGTGTCCTGTTAATTATTTACCAGGTGATGCTGCTGCTGGTGGTCTGGAGGCCACACGTGTAGGAACCTCTGGCAGATAAGAACTCTTATACAAGTGGTCTATATAGGAACCTCTGGCCTAGTCCTATAACCAGGTCTCATCATAGCCCGAGTTGGGCAGTACAAGCCCAACTCCTCAGAAATAAACTCCTGTATGTCAGAGGAGTTGCAACACTGGGCTCATCTGTATCAGTTGTGAAAACATAGGTTTGTATGTTTGTTTGTTTGTTTGTTTTTAGATACAGGATCTTGCTCTACCACCCAGGTTGTGCAGTGGCACAACCACAGCTCCCTGCAGCCTCAACCTCCCAGGCTCAAGCAATCCTCCTGCCTCAGCCTCCTGAGTAGCTGGGACTACAGGCATGTGCCACCATACCAAGATAAGTTTTTAACTTGGGTGTAGAGATGGGGTCTTCCTGTGTTGCCCAGGCTGGTCTCTAACTCCTGGCCTCAAGCAATCCTCCCACCTCGGCCTCTCAAAGTGCTGGGATTACAGGTGTGAGCCACTGTGCCTGCTTTGGGACTTGGATCTTAAAACAATGAGAGTGGAATTGGAGGATAATAATATAAAGCTAAAGAAGAGAGAAGTCATTGATTAGGTAGCACTCACACGTTCCTTGAGGTTCAAATTCTGGAAGGACATCTAGAGCTGATCATGAGAGTCTGACGTGAAGGCACCTGGAATAGTGCACATAGCAATGCCTTCTATAAATATGGTGGAGTTGCCAGATCTCCTTAGCATAGAGATAGGAAGGGGTGAGAAGGATAAGAGAAGCTGGGATGCTAGAATGAATTGCACATGGAAAATAAGAGACCTCCTACCTGACTTTGTTCTCTGGGAGGATTCAAAGGGACCCCTCCCCACTTCACTGTGGCTCTAAGCAACGCATGAATGAATGGGGCATTAGCCCATTTTAGAAGCTACTCAGTGGCTGTTATCTACAGGCCAGGGTTGAGACTGAATGATGCGGCCATACAACTAGGTTCCCTAATACCAATGACATGACTGAATTCTGGTGGAGGAAATGCCAGCAGTTAGCCATCAGATGCAAGGTGGATCTAATTCCTGTAACTAGCGTCGACCCAGGGTAACAGTCAGGATGTCTGATGCCTGGGGAACCTGTGGTTTCAGTGGTGTTTCTCTATTGCTTTCATAAAAAGAAACTAGAACTAGCAAACAGAAAACTCTATCAGCTGCATCAGTGCCGAGCCCCTTAATCAGTTTGCAAAGCTAAGGCAGCTCACAGACCTAGAGCCCACTGATAGGAGGGAAAACTAGATTCTGCTGAGGAAAGACCCTACAGCACTATTACAAGAACATAATGGGTAAATATTTCAGTTACTTTTCCTCAATGGTATCCATAGACAATTGCCAGGACATTAGGGAGAATGGAATACCCAGAAATTTTTAGGAGCCTTACATATGAACTTTTGACCCAAATTCTTCTCACAGTAGATTCACTGGTTCTGTAGAGTTTCCCAGGTCATTCTCCAAGTTTGCAAGTGTATAACTGAGATTATCTACTGAAGCGGGCAGAGGCTTCATGTGAGTTTTCTGACCTAAGAAGTAAGTGTCATTATAATAGGAAAAGCCAAGGAGAATCCCCTAAACTCGTCAAGACAGTGCATCAGTAGCAATCATACATGTAGGAGAAATGGCAAAGGTTAGGGGAAGCATGAAGACATGAAGGAATCAGGAGCTGTAAGTACCATCATATCCTATTCAAATCACTTGTCTAATCTGTGCCAAAGTCAATTGGGACATAGAAAGTAATTGCTGTTCACCATAGACCTAACCAGACAGTAGCCCCAACTGCAGCCACTACTCCAGAAATGGTATGTTGTTTAGTGGAGCAGTTCAAAATCATGTTTGGTGTGTCACTATTTGAGAATTATTCCTTCTGTGTACTCATCATCAGGGATGATCAAAAGCATTTCCCTTTCACATGTTGACTCTTCTACTCTCTCGCTATCTTGCTCTCTCTCTATTTTTGATCATCTTGACATTCTGCACAGCATCACACTAGTCTATTGTATTTATAACATCACATCATTGAGCAGGAAGTGGCAAGTTCTGTTTATGGTCTACTAAGACAGGCACACCAAAAGGGGAGAGATGAACTCAATGAAGACTTCACGGCCTGCCACACTGGTGGAGTTTGAGGGGTCCAGCAGTCTGGGGCATGCTGGAACATCACTTCTAAGGTAAAGGGCAATTTGTTGTACCATAAACTTCCTCCTACTGACAGACAGGCACAGAGCTTGGGGGGGTATGAGAGAAACAGCAAAGTCCAAGTTGTATCCAAAGCTTGGGTCAAATTAACTTGATGAAGATTTCGTTTACTGAACAGAGGAGCAGGTTGGGTAAAATAGCAAAAATCACTCACTTTAGACATATGAAATTTAAGATTCCTATTCAAGAAGCACTTGAATATGTGGGTGTGTATTCAGGGTGGAAGTCACTGCTAGAGTCATCAGCACTCAGGTACTGGTTAGAATCATGGAACTGAATAAGATCACCTAGAAAAGTGAGCATAGCTAAGAGATTCAAGGACTGAATGCCTTAATATTTAGGGGCATTGAAGTGACACTGCCTGATAGAGCTCTCACAGGTGAGCTGATGGACTCTTGACTCACATTTACGGAGGGGGCTTAGCCTGAAGTTTGTTTTACATTTATGAAACCACCATCCCAATTCTTTTCTGGGGAGTGAACTCCCCAGATGTGATGGAATCAAGCATTCAATAGACATAATGATTGCTCAACAAGGAGTGCCTCACAAAAGCATTTAGCCAGGTTTCAGTTCACCCAGGAAATGAAGATTTTCTTTAAGGCTTCAACAATTGCATGGCAAAATTTAAACAGCCTGTTAGACGGGCTGCTCACTCAGCTTGAATATTAACACACTTCATTTTCACAAGCCCCGGGTCCTTTTTTGTTTGTTTGTTTTTAGACAGAGGCTTGCTCTGTTGTCCAGGCTGGAGTGCAGTGGCTGGGACCTTGGCTTGCTGCAACCTCTGCCTCCCGGGTTCAAGATTCTCCCACCTCAGCCTCTCGAGTAACTGGGAATACAGGTGCGCACCACCATGCCTGGCTAATTTTTGTATTTTTTTGTAGATACAGGGTTTCACCATGTTGGCCAGGCCGGTCTTGAACTCCTGGACTCAAGCAGTCTGCCTGCCTCTGCCTCCCAAAGTGCTGGGATTACAGGCATGAGCCACTGTGCCCAGCCAGCCCTGGGTGGCTTTGAGGAGATTCTAACTATGACTTATTTAGGATTAGATGACACAAGAAAATTTGAGAATGCTTTGAGCTCCTGAGCTTACGACAAACACATATACATATATAAATTATAGTCATTTATTTTTTCTTATTTAAAAATGATTTTTTATTATATACGATATGAAAAATAGGGAAAGTTATAATGAAAAGAGTAAAACTATCCCAAATCCACTTCCTAGATTTAACTCTTGATAACTTATTGCATGTTCAACTCCAACCAAAATCTAGGTTGTGAATTTGCTCAAAGAAGATTGTAATGCAGGACTCCTATTTGGGGGATAAGAAGAGACTCATGGAGGTGGTTTCAAGCTAAGCAAAAAAGCATAGGCTTTGCAGAGTGTGAAAGAACGTCTGAGAAAACAGCTCAGAATATAAAATCTATAGGTATTTAACATGAATGGAATCTAAATATAAAAATAAATATATATGCATGTGTGTGTGTGTGCGTGTAAGGGTCTGTGCAAAGACTCACCCAAAAATGAGGATTCCATTATTGCCTTTGCACCTAGTACACAGTTGCCGATGTTACCTCTTAATTATCAGTTCCAGGTATCCAAGGATTAAATGAGAAAGAATATTTGGAAGAATAGATACATTTTAATTGGGATCTCTACATACGTGTCTTTTCCAGAGCAAAAGTCATCTCCCTTTTCAAGGAAACCACAGTGTGTGATTTTCCAAGAATGTGAATTCTGTCTCTTGGTTTATGGTCATTGTACTCCAAGCAGAGTGCAATGGGAGTTTTCTTTTTTATTAAAAAAATAAACAAAGAGAGCAATGAGACGTCAATTTTGCCAACTTTTTAATTATATTATGATGGTTTTTCAGGAATAATACCTTTCTGTAGTCATACATCATAAGTAAACACAATTAAACCCATACCTGAGGGCCTACAAAATCACAGTGACCTTTGCTGAAACAACACTAAATTATTTGAGAAATGTTTATAGGAAAACATTTTCCCCTCACTCTTAGGTCTTCTATATATCAATACCTAAATGTTTGTATTATTTTTCATCACTGCAGTTGGTAACCAGATGCTGACATTGCCAGGATTGCAATAATCGGGAAAGGGTTTTTTTTTTTTTCTGCCCTCTGCTGTGGGCCATCTCAGTCTTTCTGAGGAGGCCTCTCTGTCAGTCCCCTGCATGACAGGCCTGCATCAATAACACCTCTCATGACACTCGGTGATTTTCCAAGAGTGTTGAGAGTGAAACCCACAAAGAGGTGCTTCAGATCCCCACATGCTAGGTGTTTGCCATTTGAAGAGCTCTCTCAAATCTGTGTCGAAAAGAACAATATGAGTGCTATTAATGTCTTTGCCCGGAACTCCCATCCCCCACCTTAGTATCAGAATACAGTTGCTGTCCTTGCCAAAACAAAGACACCTGGTTCCATGTGTCAGTGTTTTCTTCTGCTTCTCACTACTGAACAGCTACTTCCAACAATTCCTGAATTTACGTCAAATCCCAGTCCCATAAATCAGACAACAGTCCAATGGAAACATAGATGGTTGAGTGATAACATTGAAAGTATAAGGATCATATGCCTTTTGGTTATTAAACTCCAGCTTATAGGTGTGCAATATTTTAAAATCCAAACTCTTCATTAATTCATTCAACAAATATTTACTGGATACCACTGTGCATTAGACCCTGAGCCACGTGCGGGGAATTCACCACAAAGGGTGACCCTTTTTGTATGTGTTTTTTGTTATTTAAAATTTATTTATTTTTTCTTCCTATATTCAACAACTTTTATTGGATACCTCCTAGTTCTAAAACCTGAATTTTGCAGTGAATTTTTGAATCGCCCAGCAGATTACATAGGAGTCCCTAGGAACAATGACTACCCAGAGATGGTCCCTTATTGCTTCTGCTAAATGGATCAGATCCGTGGTGGTAATACTACTAAAATGGATAACTAATTACAACTGGGATGATCCCAACATCAAAACTAATGTGTAGGAAGCTCTTGATCCCTGCCAGAGGCCATGCTATAGCTTTTTGCATGTTTTTAAAATGTTTAATTTAGAAAAAAATTTAATTGACAAAAACCTGTGTAAGTGTACGGTGTACAATATGATGTTTTGGTATATGTATACATTGTGAAATGGTTAAATCAAGCTAATTAACATATGTAACCTCATGTACTTATCATTGGTTTTGTGGTAAGAAAACTTAAAATTTACTCTTTTAGCAATTTTCAAAGATACAATATGTTGTTTTTAACTATAGTCACCATGTTGTACAATAGATCTCTTGAACTTATTCCTTCTGTCTCATTGAAATTTGTTTCCTTCGTCCAACATCTAAATAACCCGACATTGGTCTTATTAAAACTCCACTCATATAGATGCCAAATCTAAATTTTTAGAGTAACTGGTCCAATATCAGCACATCATTAAAAAGAAAGAAAATACTGAAATGCAGACGCACCCACCCTATAACATGGATGTCCCTCAAACACATTGCACTATGTGAAAAAGCCAGACAAAAAACAACTGCAAATTGCATAAATCCTTTTACATTAAAAGTCCAGAATAGGCAATTTTGTAGACACAGAAAGTAGATTAGTGGTTGCCAGGGGCTGGAGGTGGAAGAAGGAATTGATTACACTTAGGCACAAGTGATATTTTAGGGCAACGCCAATTGAATTGTGGTGGTGGGTGCACAACTCTATAAATTATTAAAAGCCATTAAACATGTGAGTTCTATGGTATATAAATTATACCTCAATACAGCTGTTTTAAAAAAGAAAGAAATGGTCCTTGTCTCGGGAACAATGAGGGACCTTGTCTTTCAGGGTGGTTAATCCACATTTCCACATGGTTTCATGTTTATCATCTCCCTCACCAGGAGACTGCAGGTCTTTTGCATGGCTTCCGGACCCCAGCTTTTCAGCTGAAGTTTAGCTGCCCTTCAGAATACAGGATGAATTGCCTCTGAGCCCCACTCCTATCTGAGCTGTCCATGCCTGAGGTTTCAGCGAAGTACAGGGTGCAAGTTCTGTTCTCTATGCCCTCTCTCCCTGAACAAGTCGGCGAGCCTGCGTCTTGGTATGTAGGAAAAGCAGTATGTATCCAGCCCCTGCTGCGTGCCAAACACAGCCACTTTGCAGAGGTATTTTATTATTCCTCATAAAACCATGGAGAACGCATCTCATCATCCCACTTTTCAGGTGCAGAAAGTAACACGTAGAGAGGGGAGCTATTTAGATCCAAGGTCACACAGATAATAAATGGCAGGGCCAGAATGTGATCCCAGCCATCTCTAGTTCCAAGAGCTCTCATGTTGATTGATTTGGTCTGCTCAGGTAGTGGTTCCTTATCCCCATATGCACTCTGAGTGTGTCATAATTCCATCTTATCGATGGGCATCTTAAAGCTGCCAGAAGGTTGGTGAAACTTGTATTTTGCAACCATAGAGTGCTCAGCTGTGGGACAAAGTTCAATAAATAGCCAGGCACAGTGGCTCATGTCTGTAATCCCAGCATTTTGGGAGGCCAAAGGGGGAGAATTGCTTGAGGACAGGAGTTTAAGATCAGCATGGGAAACATTGTGAGGTCTCATTTCTGCAAAAATTTTAAAAATCAGCCAGGCATGGTGGTGTGCACCTGTAGTCCCAGCTACCCAGGAGGCTGAAGTGGAAGCATCACTTGAGCCTGGGAGATCAAGGCTCAGTAAGCCATGATCGTGCTACCGCACTTAACCTGGGCAATAGAGTGAGAACTTGTCTCAAAAAAAAAAAGAAAAAAGAAGAAGAAAAAAGAAAAAGAAATTTCAGTAAATACGTTTGCAATGCCTTCATTGCTTGAACTCTAATTACATTTTAACTAAAGCCACGCAAAAACCTTGAATAAATGTAGTACTAAGTTGTCTGTACCTAACGTATATCTTCAACATTTAATTTTTAACACACCAATGAGGCCAAACACACTTTAATTACTATATATATTTTTTCAAAATTCTACTAAAGTCCTTTTCTAAAAATAACATTTTCATTGCTCAAGGATCACGTAAGACAAGCTGAGAGGATGAACAGCATTCTGGTCTTAATAGAGGACACAAAAAATCCAGATAAAGAAATCGGGACATGTAGGAAGAAAGCGAGGCACACATGTTTGTCAAAGTGTTTAAAAAATGCTGGAGTGTTTTTCATGACAATTTAGAAAAAGACAATGAGAATGGAAGCATATGTATAAGAGGAACTCATAAGATTGTATTTAATTTCAAGAACATCAATATTTAGTAGTGCAGCAAGTAAGTTTCTATTTAAAGAATTATACAAATTGTGTTATTTATATCAGTCCTTCTCAAATGGGGGGATTTTATATGTGGGTACACACACACTTTATGTGATACAGTCAGCAATGTGTGGAGACATTTTTTTCTTTTCACAACTGCGGGAAAAAAGGGCTACCAGCATTAGGTAGGGACCAGGGACTCTTCCAAATATCCTACAATGCACAAGGTAGTTCCCCCCAACAAAGCTATTCAGCCCCAAATGCCGAGAGTGACAAGGTTGAAGAAATCTGGTTTCTACTGAAGCCGTGAAGAACTTCATGTGCTGCTAAAAAAATAACCGGCCTTAGGACTTTTACTTAGTGATGATTTGGATTATATATTTTCTTAGTATCACTTGATATCATTTATTAGAATTCTACAGACTCCCAGGCTGGGCGTGGTGGCTCGCACCTGTAATCCCACTTTGGGAGGCCAAGGCAGGTGGATCATCTGTGGTCAGGAGTTCGAGACCAGCCGGTCCAACATGGTGAAACTTCATCTCTACTAAAAATATAAAAATTAGCTGGGCCTTGTGGTGCATGCCTTTAGTCCCAGCTACTTGGGAGGCTGAGGCAGGAGAATCATTTGAACCCGGGAGGGAGAGGTTGCAGTGAGCTGAGATCATGCCACTGCACTCCAGCCTGGACAACAGAGCGAGACTCCGTCTCAAAACAAAACAAAACAAAACAAACAAACAAACAAACAAAGAATTCTACAGACTCCCAAGTCATCAAACCGGAGCATCATTTCAACCCTTCTTTGAGGAAAGGACTTTTTTTTTTTTTTTTGTAGAATAACTGTGCTACCAAAGTACTGTCCAGCAACATCCCGTGGGGAGGTTCATAGCTGGACTTTGAAGACAGCCATTTTCATCCGTTTTTAACATTGCCCATCATTGTGTGTAGTGCAGAATGATATACTGGATCACATAACCACTCAAACCAGCCTTTGAAGAAAAATGTTCCCTAGATGAAATGAACAGATTTTTGAAATCTCTGTTACAAGTATGAGATGTCATCAAGGAGCTTCATTTCAGAGCTACCTTTCACTGTGAGATAGGAATTCATCTCTCTTTAGGATTTTTGTTTAGAAACTGCTCAGCTATGGATGTTTTGGTTTTCAGGCTAAGTTTCCCAGGCCTGATCATTGAATAAGTAGACTGATTGTGCTTCAAACAGAAGGACCTACAAATAAAGCTGCTCCAAGCTGCTCTATTCATTAATTTTGTGCAGTCACAGCAGCAACAATTATATATTGATTTATTAGAGAAATTTTGGGTTACTATAGCTGCGTTGCATTCTCAAACACTCATGAGAGTCACTTACGGTTTACCAAACAAAAAGCATTTTTCCAGTTAATAAACTTCTTATTTATCTATTAATCCTCACACAAAAGGACATTCATAAAATCCTTCTGAAGGCTTGCTTTGGAATTTTGAATGAAAGGCATCCACTGTAGGGAACCACATTTTATTCCTACAGCTCAGGTTTTTTATGATTCTGTGCAATCCTGGGTGCGTTCTGCCTTTGGCCAAGGATGGAATGTGGTCCACATCCTCCATTCAAAGGCAATATTTTAGCTTCATGCAGCACTAAAACTCACCACATTGGTGAGACAAGCAAGACTTGAAGGTTGCCATAACTCTTGATTTTGAGGTTTGGAAATCTTGTACCCAAAACTACTCTCTCTTTATTTATGTTTTTCTTTTTTGAGACAGGGTCTCCCTCTGTTGCCGAGACTGGAGTGGAGTGGCACAATCTCGGCGCACTGCAACCTCTGCCTCCCAGGTTCAAGTGATTCTCCTACCTCAGTCTCCAGAGCAGCTGGGATTACAGGCGTGCGCCACTGTGCCTGGCTAATTTTTGTGTTTTTAGTAGAAACGGGGTTTCACCATGTTGGCCAGGCTGGTCTCCAACTTCTGACCTCAGGTGATCTGCCCGCCTCGGCCTCCCAAAGTGCCAGGATTACAGGCGTGAGCCCCAGTGCCTGGCCAAATCTCTCTTAAGAAGGGATATGAATGCTAACGGGGGTCTTTAATGGAGGATGCAACAAGTGTGTTTGAGTTCTGTCACTGACTTTACAAAGTAGTGTATTAGTCAAGGTTCTCTAGAGGGACAGAACTAATAGGATATATTAGTTAATATATATATAAAATATATAATATATAAACTCATGTATATATATATGAGTTTATTAAGTATTAACTTACACAATCACAAGGTCCCATAATAGGCTGTCTGCAAGCTGAGGAGCAAGGAAAGCCAGCCCGAGTCCCAAAACTGAAGAACTTGGAGTTCGATGTTCGAGGGCAGAAGCATCCAGCATGGGAGAAAGATGTAGGCTGGGAGGCTAGGCCAGTCTCTCCTTTCACGTTTTTCTGCCTGCTTAATATTTGCTGGCAGCTGATTAGATTGTGCCCACCAGATTAAGGGTGGATCTGCCTTCCCCAGCCCACTGACTCAAATGTTAATCTCTTTTGGCAACACCCTCACAGACACACCCAGGATCAATAGTTTATATCCTTCCATCCAATCAAGTTGATACTCAGTATTAACTATTAACCATCACAATTAGGGTGGAGTATCTGAGCATAAGGATGGAGAAGTCTCATCTATTAGACGTACCTAGCTGTGGTTAAAAAGAGGATCACTTCCTCCAACTCATGGGAATTAAATTAGGGTGTGAAGGGTGTTTGTCAGAGGAGATTAGAATGCTATTGCCTCTTGTCTTTCTCCTTATTCTCTCTTCTCCCTCCATCCTTTCTCCCCAACCTCCACCCTGTCTCTTCCTCCTCCTTTCTCCCATGCAATGCGAATGTCCAGGAAGAATTGGAAACCGCTGCTCATAAAGCAGCGGTTCATGAGTTAAGTTGTCTTTGTGTTGGGAGAGCACCTGCATGTGAACACAACACCACGTTGTTTGCAACCACAGAATGACGCTTCAACTCCTTTCTTCTTTCCCACTTCCCGTGAATGTTTGTATATTTAACCATTAATTATGTAATGTTTGTCAAGTGTTTGAAGCTCCTAGGGAAAAGGCAGTAAATTAACAGCATTATTATTAGCGTTTTCCCCATTAAATTTCCATTACAAAACACATCAAGAAATGAGAAGCAGCCATCTGTCACGCAGCTTAAATGCTTACAATCTACAGGACTGTGTTTACCTCAGAGTGGTGGTACTTTGTAAGCCATATATGAAAATAATTTGCAAAAATGAGTTGAACAGCTGCTGTGTCTTGTACTAAATTTAACACCTTGCTGGCAGTTATTATTTTTAACAACATGAAAAGCAAATCACAGTTTGCATTGCTCAGTTCTAATAATGACCATGTAAGCATGCATTGTGTTATACCATAAATAATTTCATTGGGAATGAACAAAGGCAGAGACTCATGTTTGGCTTTTTGATGGATCTCAGGGTCTCTGTCAAGGTCAGTTTTTGCCCAAGCCACAGCACAGCCTGGAGAATGACCAGAGAGGTTGTTTTCAAGTAGGGTTCAGTGAGCAGGGGCATCGTGGCCCTGCCTAATCTTCACCTGTGCTTTTCATCAACACTGAGATTACCCCACTTTTGATCCCTGCTAATCTAATAGGTGTAAAAAGCATCTTAGCTTTTAAAAATTTCTTCAGTATTCCGTAGAATTGAATATTTTCTATGCATATTTGTGTTAAAGAAAATAATATTCAATGATACTTGTTAAAGCATGGTAAGGAAGACTTTAATCAGGACCTTTGAGTTAGCTGTAGGGCCCATAGCCATGGAAACCAGTGGTTTCCGATTCTTCCTGGAAATTTGCATTGCGTGGGGGAAAGGAGGAGGAAGAGGAAGAAGAGATGGGGTGGAGGTCTGGGAGAAAGGATGGAGGGAGAAGAGAGAAGAAGGAGGAGAAAGACAGTATGGGGTCTTGCAGTGAGGGAGAGAGATTGGGCTCAACTCTGAATATAGCATGGGCAAGTGGGAATTTATAGCCAAGGAGCAGAGGAAGGGTCAGTAGAAATTTGGACATTGGATGGAAAATGACTAGAAGGAAACATCAGGGGTAAAGGAGGTTCTGGATAAACCCATCTAACAGGATTCTAGCTGAAGACAGGCCAGAGTCACCAGATATCACCTGGGGAGGGTGGAGGATGAGGAACTCACTCAGGCATTGAGGGTGATAGGATATCGAGTGTGGGGAGTTCCTGCCAAACTAACTTAGCAGGGTTCTCTGCTAAAACTGGATTTTACAGGGAGGTACACAGGTGGGCCTAGGAGAAGATTCAGAAGCCTGACTACAGTTTGGCCAGACAGAGAATCTTTGTCATTCGCCATTGGTACTTTATTTTCTTTAAACTTCTTGTTCATACTCTTGTCCATATTTGACTTGAGTTGTGATCTTTTTCTTTTTTATTTCTAAGAGACCTTATTTTAGAAAGAAAAGCAACTTAACTAGACATACTGTTCTAAGTACTATTTTTCCCTCCAAATTTTCATTTCACTTTTAGATTGCTTATGCAATGGTGAGAGAGAGTGTGTGTGTGTGTGTGTGAGAGAGAGAGAGAGAGAGAGAGAGAGAGAGAGAGAGACAGACTTCACTATTTGGAAGACATCAACTTATAATACATTTTCTTTTTGACTTCTGGGCTTAACAGTGATAAGAAAAGCTGTTTCCAAGCCCCTCTTACCCCCTCAAAAAGCTATCAAATGATTTCTTTTTCTTTTTCCTCCAGACTGAGTCTCGCTTTGTCACCCAGGCTGGAGTCCAGTGGCACAATTTCAGCTCACTGCAACCTCCACCTCCTGGGTTCAAGTGATTCTCATGCCTCAGCCTCCCAAATAGCTGGGATTACAGGTGCCTGCCACCACGCCCAGCTAATTTTTTTGTATATTTAGTACAGACGGAGTTTCACTGTGTTGGTCAGGCTGGTCTTGAACTCCTGACCTCGTGATCCGCCCGCCTCGGCCTCCCAAAGTGCTGGGATTACAAGCATAAGCCACCGCACCTGGCCTATATTTTCATTTTTTAAGTAGATGTTTACATTACATATAATTTATTTTGGTGCAAATTGTAAGAAAGGAATACCAGTTGTGTTATTTTTCCAAATGGTTTTTTAGTTGCCCCAACATCTGTATTTTTTTAATTATTCATGTTTCTAAAATATAACACTAACATTGACTAAATTCCCATGTCTATCTGGTCATTTTTGCTGACATTCTGCTCGCTATATTGATCTGTCACTCAGGCCAATACCAAACCATTTAGATGTGGTTTTTCAAACGCACGTTACTGAGGATTAAAAGCATCCTCAGTAGTTGCATTTTCTTTCTTGAATGACCTGGGATGGAAGCTACTATTTGCAAACCCTGAAATATGTCTTTACACATAGGAGAAATTAAGTGCCAATGCATTGACCAGAAACCCCATCAATATTTTCACAAAGCAAAGCCATTCTTGTCACTGAAAAATTTTTGTAGCAAAGCAAATCCATTCTTGTCACTGAAAAATTTTTGTAGCAAAGCAAAGCCATTTTTGTCACTGAAAAGTTTTTGTAGCATTGAAACTACACAACTCTTAGAGGTGAATGACCTAGAGTTTATCAGATATGTTACAAAATATCTTTAGGGTGCCTTATTTAAAAGTACAATTGATAGTTTTCTATTAGGATCTTTGAACTTTGTGTGTAAATGTGCAGACCTGAAGGCCACGGTGACTTTCCTCTTAGATACAGTAGTAGATACAGAGTATTTGGTCTTGACTCCAAACACAGATGTATGAAAAACCATGTGTCAGGACTTCCTTTGGCTGTTACCATATCCTTTGGCTATGAGTCACACAAAGCTCTGCTAGGGTAACTTAAATAGACAAGGGGTTTGTGATGGTTAGTTTTAGATGTCAACTTGAGTGGATTGAGAGATACTCAGATAGCTCTTCAAGCATGATTTCAGGGTGTGCCTGTCAGGGAGTTTTTGGAAGAGACCGGCATTTGAATCAGTGGACTGGGTAAGGATCCACCATCATCCAGTATGGGTGGGCACCATTCAATCATCTGTAGGCCCGGATAGAAGAAAAAACAGAGAAAGGCAAATGAATTTGCATAATCTTTCTCTTGTGGAGCTGGGAGACACTTCTCCTGTTCTTGGACATCATCACCCCAGCTTCTTCACCCTTTGGACTCCAGGACTTGAACCAACAATGCCCCTCTCACTCTGCTTATTGTCTGCGGGATCTCAGGCCTCTAGCGCTGAACTGATAATTACACCATCAGCTTCCCTGGTTCTGAGGGAAGTCCCTTGGACTGAGCCATGCTATTAGCTTCCCTGGTTCTCCAGCTTGTAGATAGCCTGTGGTGGGACTTCTCACCCTCCTAATTGTCTGAGCCAACTCCTCCAATAAATCCCCGTTTCTCTGTCTCTCTATCCATCTCTCCATATCTCTCTCTACTTGTCTATCACCTATCTATTCATGTATTCTGTCTGTCTGTCTGTCTGTCTGTCTATCTATCTATCTATTCATCCAGCTAGCTATCAGATCTGTTTATCCAGCCACTTAGCTATCCATCTATCATATCTATCTCTCTATTCATCAATCATATTTAACTATCTATCCAGCTAGCTATCAGATCTATCTATTCAGCTACCTAGCTATTCATCTATCACATATACTTCTTCATCCATCCATCATATCTATCTATATATCTATATCTATTCATCTATCTATCTCTATATCCATCTATCTCTCTACCTACCTACCTACCTACTTACCTACTTACCTTCTACTCATTCATTTATTCTATCTATCTATCTATCTATCTATCTATCTATCTATCTATCTATCATCTATCCATCCTATTGGTTCTCTTTCTCTAGGGAAACCTGATGAATACAAGGTTGATTCATCTCTGGAAACTATAGGGATTGGTGTGTTTATGGTTATTCAAGAAATGTACCTATGACATTGACTTCTTCTGTCTTTACTCACAAGTGGTTTTATCTGCATGGTCATCGAATGTCTGCTGAGCCTATAGATATCGTGCTAAATTTCTAAGCAGAAATAAAAGGGAAAAGAAAAATGGACAACAATAAATGATACATATGTTTCATTGGCCACTCTCACAGCACATGGACACTCATCGCTGCAGAAAAGGTAGATGAATCTAGTTATTTTCATAGCCTTTGGAAAGAGGCAAATTAAGAGGAAAGGAACTAGACATGGTGATAGAGTTAGCTAAGCTATAGTGTCATACTGTAAAAAAAAGGAGTCTTTCATCTTCACGTCAGTGGGAGCTCTAAATTAATTAAACTAAACCCATGCCTAAATATATCTTTAGAAAATGCTTAAATTCAAAGCCATGAAAAAAATATTGTTGGAAATGGGTGCTTGGTGTCATGAAATCACCACTGACACAAAGGATCTCTCAGCAAGGCTAGTTTATTTTCTGCAGAAAGGGTGCCCTCTTGCTAGCAGTCTTGCCATGAGAGCACACCCAAACAAAGGAGACAGGGACATTTATAATCTTTGTAACCTGATGCAATCGTCCTATGGCTGTGTCCCATTTCCATTGGCTGGAACAGGACCTCACCTTCTAAGCTTGACACGATTGGCTAACAGCTTGAAACTGTTCTAAAGAGGCAAAGGGGAAAGAGAACAAAGAAAAGAGGAAGCTAGTCATGAGAGGGTTAGGAGGGTTTCCAAATAAGGAATGGCATGCACTATGGTCCGGGGCTCGCTTAAGCCTGTCCAGGCATGCCAGGTCAAGTCAGAGCAGCTCCACTGGAACATATATAGACATGCATAGAGCAAAGAAATACCAAGCTCTTTATGGTTTTAAGAAACTTTGAAGAAGAACTTCTCCATTCCTCACAAATATGAAGACTTCAATCCTCCATATCTTTAAGAAATAAGATATTTTTGATATTTTGATATTTTTGATATTTTCTTTGAGAAAATATCAAGTTAGGTCCATAATTCTCCTCCAAAGTATAAGCTGTGAAAAGGACATGAGGATTTGGGGACCTAGCATTGTAACTCACAAATTCTACAACCAAACAAGGAAAATATTCTGCCATGCAAGAATTTTAAATGGATGCTGATCTTTAAAATACTCAAGTACTCCAATAAGCTAATAGATGAATCAAATTAATATCCCCATGAAGAGAAGTTATACATATAAACAAAAGGTCAGTGAGCAATGGAACAGTGAAACTCTTGGCTAATGTCTGAACACTGGATGATATCATGGTGACTAAGCATAAGACAAGAGCCAAAACTAAATCTTAGAAGAGAAAAAAACGATGTAGCATTTATACATTAAAACATAATGAAATATGTTATATATAACATATATAATACATTGTAACTAACATGGTTACACGAGTCTTGATCTAAAAACTCAATTCATTTTAATACAAATCTATGCAAAGTGAAGTTAAATGCTACTGAAGATTGTGCTAAATCTCTCATTACTAAGGGGCAGAGGACAGTTGATGCTAGTATAGAGCTAAGTATCCAAATATATTTTGTTTGATATAATTTCTAAATAACCAGAGGAGGGAAAAAGCCAATAATATTTGAACCATCAAGTAAAAAAGAGGACACAAGAAAATAAGACAAAACAAAAATACAGATTTGAGAAAAAAAAATGGCAAAGAATCAAATATCATCCACTGATGGAATTATATATACTTAGACTGCTAACTTGGTAGTTGTACTTTAGACTTTAGACATGTGGTTCCTTAAACATTTTTCCCAAAGAAACTTGCCTTGTTCCTTTAAAAATTTAACAGGTTCTCACTGATAACAACAGGTCAATATAACTGCTAGTTTCAAATCAGGGATTATGTCCCACTTCATCTCAGCATCAAGTGTGTGAGTCAACAGTCTCAAAACAATAACACACAGGTAATTCTGATCTATCTCTAACTTACAGAGGTTGGAAAACACTTGACAATCACTCATTAGAGGCTTCAGTATTGGTACTCTTTTTTGGCAAGAAATAAACCAGGTGGTGGTAATATTCCACCATGAATCATGGCTCAGGAGATAGATAAATTAGATATGCCTTACCAGAAACAATAAAACCCTTCTTAACCAAGGTGGAAAATCCTTATTTAGCATCTACTGGGGACACCCCCCATTAATTATGGGGGTTTTTCATAAAAAGTTTAAAGTCTGCTAAAGAGAAATTCCATTGTCGATACTAGGTAGCACATGGTATCAATAACTGTCAAATTCAGAGGAAGCTATGTGACTTGGGCTGAGATAATTAAGAAAGGCAGGTGGAAAATGTAGTATTTAACTTAATCTTAAATTATGAGCTGCTTTTGATATCTATAACTGTGTAAAAAGGAGATGTATAATCATGTGAATTGGTCTTCTTTTTTTTTTTTTTTTTTTTGGTTTTTGGAGTTTTTGTTGTTTTGGGACAAGGTCTCGCTCTGTCACCCAGGCTGGAGTGCAGAGGCATGATCTCAGCTCACTGCAGCCCCAACTTCCTGGTCTCAAGTGATCCTCCCATCTCAGCCTCCTGAGTAGCTGGGATTACAGGTGTGAGCTGCCATGCCAGGCCTCGTGTGAATTGTTTTAAGTAAAAATACAAAGAACAAAGCCAAGTGCAGTGGCTCATGACTATAATCCCAGCACTTTGGGAGGCTAAGGCAGGAGGTTCACTTGAGGCCAGGAGTTTGAGACCAGCCTGGGAAACACAGCAAAACCCCATCTCTACAAAAAATTTAAAAATTAGCTGAGCCCGCTAGTGCACACCTGTAATCCCAGCTGCTTGGGAGTCTGAGGGGCAGATTGCTTGAGTCCAGGAGTTTGGGGTTATAGTGAGCTCTGATCACATCGCTGCACTCCATCCTGGGCAACAGAGTGAGACCTTGTCTTTGAAAAAAATAGAAAGAGGAAGGCATAATCAGGTTGGCTGAAATACAGAATGAACATAAGAAACAGGCAATAGATAAAGCTGTTCAAAAACGTGCTTGCCCTGCCTGAGGGTTAAGGATTATTGATTCAGGAAGAGCTGCCCAATGAGTGTGGCACAAATAAGTTATATGTGATTTTCACAACTGAAATAAATTAAGGCTACTTTTCTTCAGACAGCTTACCTTTGGGATTCCAGCTCTATCTTTGCTCCAAAGATGTGAGCTAGACAAGGTTATTTAACTTCTAACCCTTAGTTTCATCTCTGTGAAATATGGATCATAATATTTCCTAGGTCATGGGGATTTTTATGATTTTGAATTAATTCAGGCAAAGCACTTAGCATCTCCCTGGTCATATATTCATGTTTCTTTAACTATTGCCATTTGTACTTGTTCAGAAGGAAAATATTGAAGAGCTAGTGGTGTCTCAAGGTGAAACTATTCAATCAGAGTTGGAAATTAGAAACTAGAAACTAAGTCAATGTACAGTGGGATGTATCTGCATGGAAATGACACCTGAAATCAAAGGAAGGAGGTACAAGGATATACAAATAGTGATTTCACAACAAGGATTTATGTTTCTGTTACTAAAACATTCAGGGAAAGATTAATTTGTTATAAGATTTAAAGATATATAAACCTGGAACTAAAGCAGAGGTTTCTATGAATTCTCCCAAGTATTGGCTTAGTTTATAACTTTGGCCATATGAAAGTCTTTCCCTCTCCTCCCTGCAGTCAGGAGAATATTCAGCCTGCTCTTCTTGGCTCAGCTTTTTGATTAGTCCTCACAAAGCTTTGTATTTCAAGTTGTGACACATTTAACTTTCTGACCTTCCTCTCCATCTACTTAAAAAAATCTGGTCATGCCCAGGTGTGGAGGCTCACACCTGTAACCTCAGCACTTTGGGAGACCAAGGCAAGAAAATTGCTTGAGGCCAGGAGTTTGAGACCAGCCTGGGCAATAAAGCGAGACCCTGTCCCTACAAAAAATTATTTTAAAATGAGCTGGGTGTCTTGGCGGTGGTTGTAGTCTCAGCTACTCGGGACGCTGAGGTGGGAGGATAGCTTGAGTCCAGGAGGTCGAGGCTGCAGTGAGCTACGATCACACCACTGCACGCCATCTGAGGTGACAGAGCAAGACTCTGTCTCAAAACAAGCAAAAAAATAAACAATAGAGTCTTTCTCTGATGTTTGGCATAAGCAAGATGTGGCATTTACCTCCACACCCAACTGTATTTCCTTAGGCACTAAACTTTGGCTTGTTCCGGTATTGCCTTGGTTTCCCCTAGATCTTCCAAAATTGAAGCTTTGGTCTGCATTGAAATATGGGACCCATGCTGAAAAGACTAAAGCCAAAATGTACAATGTAGATATTAGGAAGACGGCTACTTCTTCACCAAATCGATTGCCTCTTTTTCACTGGCACTTGGCCAAACAGTACTTCACAGCCTATCTTTCAGTTAGGTGCAGTTCCTGGACATATTCTAGACAATAGTTAATGAACAGAAGTGATGTGTGCCACTTCCAAGACTGGCTCACAAATTTCTCCAATGAATTTCCTCTGTGTTTCTCTCACTTTCTGTGGCCTGGGATAGAAATAAACCCTACCGCTTCCCCACAGGGAAACCTTGGACACCATGCATTGAAGATGAGTCCTGAAAAGATGGCTTGGAAACAATGATCAGAGTGAAGAGATAAACCACAGATGACTGTGAGAAAATACTGGCAAACCATACATCTGATAAGGGGCCAATATCCAAAATGTATAAGGAACTCAATTCAATAGCAGTAAAACAAACAACATGAGTAAAAACTGGAAAAAAGGACCAGAACAGACATTTCTACAAAGAAGACATATGAATGGCCAGCAGATTTATGAAAAAATGCTCAACATCTCTAATCACCAGGGAAATGCAAATTAAAACCACAATGAGACATCACCTCACACCTATTAGAATGGCTATTATCAAAAAGATGAAAGATAAGTGTTGGCAATGATGTGGAGAAAAGGGATCCGTTATACATTGTTGGTAAGAATGTGAATTAGTACAGCATTTTGGAAAACAGCATAAAGAGTCTTCAAAAAATTAAAAACACAATTACCATATGATCCAACAATCCAATTTTTGGGTATCTATCCCTTAGCGGATGAATAGATGCAGAAAATATGGCTTATATATACACAATGGAACACTAGATAAACTTTTAAATAAAAGGGAAATTCTGTCATTTCCAACAACATGGATGAACCTGGAGGACATTATGCTCTGTGAAATAAGCCAGGCACAGAAAGACAAATACTGCATGTTCTCACTTACATGTGGAATCTAAAAATATTGAACTCACTGAAGCAGAGAGTAGAATGGTGGTTACCAGGGGCTGGTTGTGGGGAAACAGTGAGATGTTGGTCAAAAGGTACAAACTTTCAGTTCGAAGAAAGTTTCACTGATCTAGTGCACAGCATGGAGAACACAGTTAATAATGCATGGTGTATTTCAAAATTGCTAAAAGAGTAGGTGATTGATATGTTAATTGGCTTGATTTGTTCTTTCTCCAATGTATAAATATATCAGAACATCACCTTGTACCCCATAAATATATACTGTTATTGGTTGTCAATTTTTTTAAAAAAAGATTGCTTGGAGCAGAGAACCCCTTCCATCCAATCCTGATAACTAGGTACCACATCTTAGATTGTTAGCAAGAAGACAACTTCTATTAAGCCAGAACATTATTCATTTTTATTTTATTCGTTACAGCAGTTTGGCATCCTCAAACTAACTTGGCAATTCTAACTATCTTGACCCAACAGGAGAATTCCAGAAAATGCTGGCCACCTGGGAGGGCCATCCACATTAGCAAGGGCTCCTCTTCTGCAGGATATATTGGATATAACACCAGCTGACTCCAAGAAGACACAGGTGGAGTGTCAAATCTATTTCTTATGTAGGCATAGTCTACATTTGTATAAGGCTTCAAATCCTTTTATCTCTCACAGTAAATTCGTATTAGGAAATTTTGATTTAAGAGGTCATTCTTTCACCTTTTAAGAATTTACACATATTGGGATTAGTAAAACACTGGTAAAATATTAAATATTCTGAGAATGGTCCCCACAAAGTTTACGGAAAATGAATATATATCCATATATATTCATATATGTGTGTGTATATATATACATATATACATACGTGAATACATATTCACTTGTATATGCATATATACATGTATACAAATGAATATATATTATAAATATACAGATATCTTATAAATATACCTATAGTCAATGTGTATATATACTATATATGTATATATAAACAAATTATATATACTTACGATTATACACATATTCACTTATATATGTATATATACACTATATATTATGTACAATATATACATACACAACATATGTATATATTAGGTATATACATATATACTATATACATTATGATATATAATGTATATATATGTATACATATACATAAAAGAATATATGTATATTTGTAAGTGTATATATATTTGAAATACATATATTTAAAATTGCAGTAAGGATATTGCCCACTGTCCAGGTCTCTGCATTTCAATAAAATCAAAACACAGCAGAAAAAGGCTCAAAGAAGAAGAACAGGATGATTAAAAGCCCAGGGCCGTTGCTGTATGCAGACAGCCTTAGAGGCTTAGTATGATTCCATCTGCAAACACTGAAGCTGACAGGGGATATGACTGAAGTCTATAAAACTCATAAAAGGTAGGGCTGTGATGAACACAAACATGTTCACTAAATCTCAGTTTACCAGGACAACAGTCTTTCCCTTATATCTTGAAAGAGGGAAATTTAGAACAAACAGAGAAAGGATAAGTTAACAAAACAGAGCAGGTAGCAATGGCCAGATTGGCAGAAATCATAACCTTGAAAACTAGAGGCAGACTGCAAATATAAATAACTTCAACTAAGTACTAGAAAAATCCATGCATGACAGTTCCATTAAGGGAGCTAAAATGATGCCTAAAAATTTAAAGAGGCTAAAAGTGATTGACCAAAAATGAATGACTTAGAATTAGGCATCTTTCTAGATTTAGAGTCTTCATAACAACAGCATTGCACACACATCCTCACCAGCTGTGCACCTTTGGAAATTGCCCCTACATTGCTTCCTCTGGTTTGCTGCAAAATATTGTTTCTGGTAAATTTATCTCATGTCAGCCAAAGTGCTGTTTTTATGGAATTGCCCATGGACAGAAGCCCATCATAGATTCTGAGCGACATGCAGAAGCCCTGGTACACCACTAAATTTAGACAGAATTGAGCCATACACTAAAACTCTTAAATGACCTCACTTTTCAAATCTCCAGGCATGAAATAGACCCACTAGTGTAAGATGTAGCGTGGACATTTTCGGAGGAAATAGGAGATATTCTACTCTTCCAAGAGCAGGCATATAAATCACAATGAAGTCATTGATTAAATCCCTGGATGCTTGCAGATTAAATTTAGTTACTTTTTTAAACCTTGCCTTCTGGATGATTGCACTCTAAAGCAAGTAGCATGGCTTCTGGTTACTGCCAGCCCAAGACTTTTTGCTTTTCTAGGAAATGTTTCAATTGGAAAAGGGCACTTAGTCTTTGGAAACAATCCCATTTCGAAATAGCAATGATCATACTCAACTGATTAAAAATTAGTATGTACTGTGCTTGAATGCTACACCACACAATTTCTCAAAAAAAATGCTGAACTTCTAGGATTCTTCTCTTCAGTATTCCTTACCACACAAAATATGTGTTTTGTATTAATTCCTAAATTATAGATCATGACTAATCTCTGTCTACTCAATAAATAGATGTTTGTTAAATATTTACTGGTTCTCTTTGGACTTACAAGGAAAAACACTTTTTGCAGTTATTTTTTCTTAAGACAGTGGATAAACACTGCCCAGCTGGAAATGTACTGCCTGGAAGTAGCTTCTGATGCATGTCTGCATGTCTGCATGGTACTCAATTTCAGGGCACCAATATCTTTACTGGGTATGGTGCTCTACCAGGTTATTGTTACCTTTTTCCTTCTGTAGGCACTTTCTAATAAAAGCATGAAATTAAGCACTCCTTGTGATTTACCAGTTAAAAACTTGCAAATCCCTGCTGGCCAAACATGTTATAGTCTTAATTGTGGAGGTATAAATAGACATCCTCCTAGTAAAATGTTCTATAATCAACCAAAGGGAAACCCTTTATAACCATTGTCATATCAACCATATAACTAACCCTAAATCCCCTACCTGGACTGACAGTCTAACTGAGACCACAAGGAACAGAATAATATAGTTTCCAAAGAATTGTCCAAAGTAGGAGGAAAGATTTTAAGTAAGCCATGCACAAAAACTCTGCTACATAAAGTTCATAGTCTTGTGGTTTGCAAGATTGAGGCAACAGTCATTTTGTCCCATAAATACAATATTATTAAGGGCTGGAAAATTATGGAGGAATCAATAGTATAGAGGTCATTTTTTTCCAACAGCTAAAAAGAAGTGTGTGTGTGTGTGTGTGTGTGTGTGTGTGTGTGTGTGCGTGTGTGTGTTTTAGGTAAGTAGAATCCAGCTAGAAAGTGTAATTCAAAATACAGGAAGCTCCATCACAGGACACTCACCATTTGTTGTATCTTCATGTCCTCTTGAAAATCAGCCACTCGGAGGAGCCAAGATGGCCGAATAGGAACAGCTCCGGTCTACAGCTCCCAGCGTGAGCGACGCAGAAGACGGGTGATTTCTGCTTTTCCATCTGAGGTACCGGGTTCATCTCACTAGGGAGTGCCAGACAGTGGGCGCAGGTCAGTGGGTGCGTGCACCGTGCGCGAGCCGAAGCAGGGCGAGGCATTGCCTCACCTGGGAAGCGCAAGGGGTCAGGGAGTTCCCTTTCTGAGTCAAAGAAAGGGGTGACGGACGGCACCTGGAAAATTGGGTCACTCCCACCCGAATACTGCGCTTTTCAGACGGGCTTAAAAAACGGCGCACCACGAGATTATATCCGGCACCTGGCTCGGAGGGTCCTGCGCCCACAGAGTCTCGCTGATTGCTAGCACAGCAGTCTGAGATCAAACTGCAAGGCGGCAGCGAGGCTGGGGGAGGGGCGCCCGCCATTGCCCAGGCTTGATTAGGTAAACAAAGCAGCCGGGAAGCTCGAACTGGGCGGAGCCCACCACAGCTCAAGGAGGCCTGCCTGCCTCTGTAGGCTCCACCTCTGGGAGCAGGGCACAGACACACAAAAAGACAGCAGTAACCTCTGCAGACTTAAATGTCCCTGTCTGACAGCTTTGAAGAGAGCAGTGGTTCTCCCAGCACGCAGCTGGAGATCTGAGAACGGGCAGACTGCCTCCTCAAGTGGGTCCCTGACCCCTGACCCCTGACCCCTGAGCAGCCTAACTGGGAGGCACCCCCCAGTAAGGGCAGACTGACACTTCACACGGCCGGGTACTCCTCTGAGACAAAACTTCCAGAGGAATGATCAGACAGCAGCATTCGCGGCTCACGAAAAACTGCTGTTCTGCAAACACCAATGCGGATACCCAGGCAAACAGGTCTGGAGTGGACCTCTAGCAAACTCCAACAGACCTGCAGCTGAGGGTCCTGTCTGTTAGAAGGAAAACTAACAAACAGAAAGGACATCCACACCAAAAACCCATCTGTACATCACCATCATCAAAGACCAAAAGTAGATAAACCACAAAGATGGGGGAAAAAACAGAGCAGAAAACCTGGAAACTCTAAAAAGCAGAGCGCCTCTCCTCCTACAAAGGAACGCAGTTCCTCACCAGCAATGGAACAAAGCTGGATGGAGAATTACTTTGACGAGTTGAGAGAAGAAGGCTTCAGACGATCAAACTCCAAGCTATAAGAGGAAATTCAGATCAAAGGCAAAGAAGTTAAAAACTTTGAAAAAAATTTAGACGAATGTATAACTAGAATAACCAATACAGAGAAGTGCTTAAAGGAGCTGATGGAACTCAAAGCCAAGGCTCGAGAACTATGTGAAGAATGCAGAAGCCTCAGGAGCCGATGCGATCAACTGGAAGAAAGGGTATCAGCGATGGAAGATGAAATGAATGAAATGAAGCGAGAAGGGAAGTTTAGAGAAAAAAGAATAAAAAGAAACGAACAAAGCCTCCAAGAAATATGGGACTATGTGAAAAGACCAAATCTACATCTGAAGGGTGTACCTGAAAGTGACGGGGAGAATGGAACCAAGTTGGAAAACACTCTGCAGGATATTATCCAGGAGAACTTCCCCAATCTAGCAAGGCAGGCCAACATTCAGATTCAGGAAATACAGAGAACGTGAGAAAGATACTCCTCAAGAAGAGCAACTCCAAGACACATAATTGTCAGATTCACCAAAGTTGAAATGAAGGAAAAAATGTTAAGGGCAGCCAGAGAGAAAGGTTGGGTTACCCACAAAGGGAAGCCCATCAGACTAACAGCGGATCTCTCAGCAGAAACTCTACAAGCCAGAAGAGAGTGGGGGCCAATATTCAACATTCTTAAAGAAAAGAATTTTCAACCCAGAATTTCATATCCAGCCAAACTAAGCTTCATAAGTGAAGGAGAAATAAAATACTTTACAGACAAGCAAATGCTGAGAGATTTTGTCACCACCATGCCTGCCCTAAAAGAGCTCCTGAAGGAAGCACTAAACATGGAAAGGAACAACCGGTACCAGCCGCTGCAAAATCATGCCAAAATGTAAAGACCATCGAGACTAGGAAGAAACTGCATCAACTAACGAGCAAAATCACCAGCTAACATCATAATGACAGGATCAAATTCACACATAACACTATTAACTTTAAATGTAAATGGACTAAATGCTCCAATTAAAAGACACAGACTGGCAAATTGGATAAAGAGTCAAGACCCATCAGTGTGCTGTATTCAGGAAACCCATCTCACATGCAGAGACACGCATAGGCTCAAAATAAAAGGATGGAGGAAGATCTACCAAGCAAATGGAAAACAAAAAAAGGCAGGGGTTGCAATCCTAGTCTCTGATAAAACAGACTTTAAATCAACAAAGATCAAAAGAGACAAAGAAGGCCATTACATAATGGTAAAGGGATCAATTCAACAAGAAGAGCTAACTATCCTAAATATATATGCACCCAATACAGGAGCACCCAGATTCATAAAGCAAGTCCTGAGTGACCTACAAAGAGACTTAGACTCCCACACATTAATAATGGGAGACCTTAACACCCCACTGTCAACATTAGACAGATCAATGAGACAGAAAGTTAACAAGGATACCCAGGAATTGAACTCAACTCTGCACCAAGCGGACCTAATAGACATCTACAGAACTCTCCACCCCAAATCAACAGAATATACATTTTTTTCAGCACCACACCACACCTATTCCAAAATTGACCACATAGTTGGAAGTAAAGCTCTCCTCAGCAAATGTAAAAGAACAGAAATTATAACAAACTATCTCTCAGACCACAGTGCAATCAAACTAGAACTCAGGATTAAGAAACTCACTCGAAACCGCTCAACTAAATGGAAACTGAACAACCTGCTCCTGAATGACTACTGGATACATAAGGAAATGAAGGCAGAAATAAAGATGTTCTTTGAAACCAATGAGAACAAAGACACAACATAGCAGAATCTCTGGGACACATTCAAAGCAGTGTGTAGAGGGAAATTTATAGCACTAAATGCCCACAAGAGAAAGCAGGAAAGATCCAAAATTGACACCCTAACATCACAATTAAAATAACTAGAAAAGCAAGAGCAAACTCATTCAAAAGCTAGCAGAAGGCAAGAAATAACTAAAAACAGAGCAGAACTGAAGGAAATAGAGACACAAAAAACCCTTCAAAAAATTAATGAATCCAGGAGCTGGTTTTTTGAAAGGATCAACAAAATTGATAGACCGCTAGCAAGACTAATAAAGAAAAAAAGAGAGAAGAATCAAATAGACTCAATAAAAAATGATAAAGGGGATATCACCACCGAGCCCACAGAAATACAAACTACCATCAGAGATTACTACAAACACCTCTACGCAAATAAACTAGAAAATCTAGAAGAAATGGATAAATTCCTCGACACATACACTCTCCCAAGACTAAACCAGGAAGAAGTTGAATCTCTGAATAGACCAATAACAGGATCTGAAATTGTGGCAATAATCAATAGCTTACCAACCAAAAAGAGTCCAGGACCAGATGGATTCACAGCTGAATTCTACCAGAGGTATAAGGAGGAACTGGTACCATTCCTTCTGAAACTATTCCAATCAATAGAAAAAGAGGGAATCCTCCCTAACTCTTTTTATGAGGCCAGCATCATCCTGATACCAAAGCCGGGCAGAGACACAACAAAAAAAGAGAATTTTAGACCAATATCCTTGATAAACATTGATGCAAATATCCTCAATAAAATACTGGCAAACCGAATCCAGCAGCACATCAAAAAGCTTATCCACCATGATCAAGTGGGCTTCATCCCTGGGATGCAAGGCTGGTTCAATATACGCAAATCAATAAATGTAATCCAGCATATAAACAGAACCAAAGACAAAAACCACATGATTATCTCAGTAGATGCAGAAAAGGCCTTTGACAAAATTCAACAACCCTTCATGCTAAAAACTCTCAATAAATTAGGTATTGATGGGACGTATTTCAAAATAATAAGAGCTATCTATGACAAACCCACAGCCAATATCATACTGAATGGGCAAAAACTGGAATCATTCCCTTTGAAAACCAGCACAAGACAGGGATGCCCTCTCTCACCACTCCTATTCAACATAGTGTTGGAAGTTCTGGCCAGGGCAATTAGGCAGGAGAAGGAGATAAAGGGTATTCAATTAGGAAAAGAGGAAGTCAAATTGTCCCTGTTTGCAGATGACATGATTGTATATCTAGAAAACCCCATTGTCTCAGCCCAAAATCTCCTTAAGCTGATAAGCAACTTCAGCAAAGTCTCAGGATACAAAATCAATGTACAAACATCACAAGCATTCTTATACACCAATAACAGACAAACAGAGAGCCAAATCATGAGTGAACTCCCATTCACAATTGCTTCAAAGAGAATAAAATACCTAGGAATCCAACTTACAAGGGACGTGAAGGACCTCTTCAAGGAGAACTACAAACCACTGCTCAATGAAATAAAAGAGGATACAAACAAATGGAAGAACATTCCATGCTCATGGGTAGGAAGAATCAATATCGTGAAAATGGCCATACTGCCCAAGGTAATTGATAGATTCAATGCCATCCCCATCAAGCTACCAATGACTTTCTTCACAGAATTGGAAAAAACTACTTTAAAGTTCATATGGAACCAAAAAAGAGCCCGCATCGCCAAGTCAATCCTAAGCCAAAAGAACAAAGCTGGAGGCATCACACTACCTGACTTCAAACTATACTACAAGGCTACAGTAAACAAAACAGCATGGTACTGGTACCAAAACAGAGATATAGATCAATGGAACAGAACAGAGCCCTCAGAAATAACACCGTATATCTACAACTATCTGATCTTTGACAAACCTGAGAAAAACAAGCAATGGGGAAAGGATTCCCTATTTAATAAATGGTAATGGGAAAACTGGCAAGCCGTATGTAGAAAGCTGAAACTGGATCCCTTCCTTACACCTTATACAAAAATCAATTCAAGATGGATTAAAGACTTAAATGGTAGACCTAAAACCATAAAAACCCTAGAAGAAAACCTAGGCATTACCATTCAGGACATAGGCATGGGCAAGGACTTCATGTCTAAAACACCAAAAGCAATGGCAACAAAAGCCAAAATTGACAAATGGGATCTAATTAAACTAAAGAGCTTCTGCACAGCAAAAGAAACTACCATCAGAGTGAACAGGCAACCCACAAAATGGGAGAAAATTTTCGCAACCTACTCATCTGACAAAGGGCTAATATCCAGAATCTACAATGAACTCAAACAAATTTACAAGAAAAAAACAAACAACCCCATCAAAAAGTGGGTGAAGGACATGAACAGACACTTCTCAAAAGAAGACATTTATGCAGCCAAAAAACACATGAAAAAATGCTCATCATCACTGGCCATTAGAGAAATGCAAATCAAAACCACAATGAGATACCATCTCACACCAGTTAGAATTGCAATCATTACAAAGTCAGGAAACAACAGGTGCTGGAGAGGATGTGGAGAAATAGGAACACTTTTCCACTGTTGGTGGGACTGTAAACTAGTTCAACCATTGTGGAAGTCAGTGTGGCGATTCCTCAGGGATCCAGAACTAGAAATACCATTTGACCCAGCCATCCCATTACTGAGTATATACCCAAAGGACTATAAATCATGCTGCTATAAAGACACATGCACACGTATGTTTATTGCGGCACTATTCACAATAGCAAAGACTTGGAACCAACACAAATGTCCAACAATGATAGACTGGATTAAGAAAATGTGGCACATATACACCATTGAATACTATGCAACCATAAAAAATGATGAGTTCATGTCCTTTGTAGGGACATGGATGAAATTGGAAATCATCTTTCTCAGTAAACTATCGCAAGAACAAAAAACCAAACACCGCATATTCTCACTCATAGGTGGGAATTGAACAATGAGAACACATGGACACAGGAAGGGGAACATCACACTCTGGGGACTGTTGTGGGGTGGGGGGTGGGGGGAGGGATAGCATTGGGAGATATACCTAATGCTAGATGACGAGTTAGTGGGTGCAGCGCACCAGCATGGCACATGTATACATATGTAACTAACCTGCACATTGTGCACATGTACCCTAAAACTTAAAGTATAAATAATTAAAAAAAAAAAAAGAAAATCAGCCACTCATAATGCATGCTCCAAGACTGCATAAGGAAAGATGAAACACAAGCAAGCATTGGTCTTTTAAGTGCAATACGAGAGCCAGGAGCTGAGGCAGCATGGCCAAGATCATAGGCTCTTACTATGACAACATGTAATTCAGAGGCCCCCTGTGAAGAGAGATGTCATAGGCAACTGCTGGAAATTTAATTGGTGTCTGGGACTTTATCAGTGACAGCTCATTATTTGTGTTACCCAGAGAAGAGGAGGAAAAACACACTAACCAGCATCCTTTCAAAAGCAAGTCTCAAAGACCCAACTGCAGCTTACATGCAAACAGCATTTTTTAGAGGTGACACCAGACATTGACACCACACATGTTAGAAACAAACCCAGGCTGGGCGTGGTGGCTCATGCCCGTAATCCCAGCACTTTGGGAGGCCAAGGTGGGTGGATTACCTGGGTCAGGATTTCGAGATCAGCCTGGCCAACATGGTGAAACCCGGTCTCTACTAAAAATACAAAAATCAGACGGGTGTGGTGGTAGGCACCTGTAATCCCAGCTATTTGAGAGGCTGAGGCATGAGAATCGCTTGAACCCGGGAGGGGGAGGTTGCAGTGAGCCGAGATAGCACCACTGCACTCCCGCCTGGGTGACACAGTGAGATTCTATCTCAAAAAAAAAAAAAAAAAAAAAAAAAAAAGGAAAGAAAAGAAAGAAACAAACTCAGGCTTAAGGCTGAGTGGCAAAAACAGCTGCTTGTATTGCTATTGTGCACTCAAGCCTCTTGCCTCAATGAAACTTGAGTGTTTTCATTTAGAACTTTTGAATTACAGTTTCTGGCCTTATGGCATGTTTCATCTGGGCCACTTCCAAATGGACCCTCTGGCATGGTTATATCCAACGATAGAGAGATGTTCAGTTTAAAAATAATTACCTAAATCATCTCTGCCACTTTGATTTAGTTTGAGGGGTGGTTGATTTTGTTTTCTTGCTCACTGTGAAAATTTTACTCATGGTAACATTACTTTGACTTTTAAATTGAACTTATAGACAACAAAATGCAAATTTAGAGTATATAGTTTTGGGGTTTTGTTTCTGACACCTGTGTTGAATCAAATTTGACAATGTAACTTTTCCTGAGTTGAACCAACCACAAAAATTTAGAGTTTGCTTGAGATAAGAGAACAGAAGAACTGAATGTATTGGGAATCTTCTGAATCTAGTTTGAGAACATTGTACTGTCAGTAGTTTCCATACTCACCCACTAGGAGGAAGACTCGAGCATGTTATGCAGCCAAATCTGTGAAACAACTTCTTGTCTTCATTCAGCTTGGCTTAATGACTTCATCTTGAGATGTTTCCTAATTTCTTAAAAATAGTTTCTTACAGGGAACAAAAAGAAAAATAGGTAATTTAAACTACTTCAAACGTAAAAACATCTGTGCAGCAAATAATATAATTAACACAGTGAAAAAGCAACCTATGGAACAGGAGAAAAGAATTGCAAATCAGATATCTGATAAGGGGTTACTCTCCAGGATACTAAACAAACAAACAAACAAACAAACAAACAAAAACTCTTGCAATTTAACCACAGCAACAACAAAATATTCTGATTTTAAAACGCACAAAGGCCTGGAATAGACATTTCTCCAAAGATGACATGAAAATGGCCAACAAGCTTAGGGGAAGATACTCAACATCACCAGTCATTAGGGAAATCCAAATCAAGACCACAATGAGATATCATCTCATACCCATAAGAATGGCTACTGTTTAAACCAAACAAACAAACAACAGAAAATAAGTGTTGGGAAGGATGTGGAAATATTGGAACCCTTCTGCACAGTTGGTGGGAATGTAAAACCCTTCTGCACTGTTGGTGGGAATGGTGAAGTTGCTACTGTTTAATGGAGGTTCCTCCAAAAATTAAAAGTTGAATTATCATATGATCCAGCAATTCCATATCTGAGCGTGTGTTCAAAAGAACTGAAATCAGAGTCCTGAAAAAGTATCAGTGTTCCCATGTTCATAGCAGCATTGTTCACAATAGTCAAGAAGTGGAAACAACTCAAGTATTCATTGACAGATGAATGGATAAAGAAAATATAATGTATACACACAAAGAAATATTATTCATACTTAAAAAGGAAGAAAATTCTGACACATGCTACTACATGGATGAACCTTGAGGACATTATGCTAAATGAAATGAACCAGTCACAAAAAGACAACTACATCATGATTCAATTTACATAAGATATCTAGAGTCATCAAATTCATCAAAACAGAAAATAGAATGGTAGTGTCCAGGGGTTGGGAAAAGAGATTGGATAATTATTGCGTTGAGTAAAGAATTTCAGTTTTGTAACATAAAAAAGTTGTAGAGATTGGTTGCACAATAATATGTCTACACTTAACACTACTGAACTGTTAAGATGGAAAATTTTACATGTATTTTACCACAATTAAAACTGTTTAAATTTAAAAATAGTTTCAACCTAGCACAGTGGCTTATCCCTGCTATCTCAGTACTTTGTGAGGCTGAGGCAGGAGGATTGCTTGAGGCCAAGAGTTCGAGACCAACCTGGACAAGATGGCAAGATCCCTGACTCTATAAAAATTTAAAAAATTAGCAAAGTGTGGTGGCACATGCCTGTGATCCCAGCTACTCAGGAGGCTATGGTGGGAGGATCCCTTGAGCTTGGGAAGTCGAGGCTGCAGTGAGCTGTGATCATGCCACTATACTCCAGCCTGGGTAACAGAGCAAGACCCTGTCTCAAAAAAAGAAAAAAAAAATCGAACATCAAGAGATTTGCCCTTTTTTCCCCTTTCAATCAAAAACTTCTAAGCCACATGTAGAATGCCATGTGTATCTACCTAAAACTAAATTGGGCCACTTTAATCAAACATAATGATTGAACAGTTCAAAAAACTGCCGAATTTTTGGAAAGATTTTCAAGCCAGACAGAAATGTTGGGATTTGATGTTACATTCCTAAAGCTACCTTTATCATTCCTTCTTCTGAACATCATGCGTAGACTTCTTGTAATGTTTAGCTTCAAAATACCAAAGTGCCATTTATAAACTGTGGATGTTAGCCCACAAGCCTTCAGTTAAAATAAGCATTAAAGTTTTATGTTTTCTAAGCTTTTTTAATTGATGATACAAATGAATGGGGGAGGGGTGGTGAAGTGCGTGTTATCTGTCTGATGCTTAAATAAATATTTCAGTTTCAGAAAGCTAACATTTTTAAAGAGGCCTTGTAAAATAACATTATTTGGTGTCATCAACAAATACTGGTCAATCAATCTTGGGTATCTTGGTAGCTACCAATAAACAAACAAAAAAAGACATCCTATTTTTTGTCTTCATACACATATACAAAATTAACCCTGGGAAATAAAATAACAAGAAATTCCACATGCTTATGTCAGAATGTGTAAGTGTCATAGCACAAAATATAAATGCTATCATATCTAACCCAGTACCTCTTTTCTAAGAGGTGGATCCAGGAAGAGCTTACTGGAGTGTCCAGGACCCCAAACATGTGGTGGAGCAAGAATCTTGGGGCTAAAAAACAAGCTGGCAAGGCAAAGGTCACTAAGTGTGCAGGTGAGACACATAGACACTGGAACCAACAGATGTTGCCAGGTTAAGTGCCGTTGCTGGAGTGAAGGAGACAGCAATAGCAACCTTACAAGATGTAGTAAGTTCTTTCTCACCTCTTCCTGTCCGCCAATATCTTCTAGGTCCCCCTATTGGTAGCACTAAATATAGAGTCAACTGACAAAGGAGAAAGACATTTGCCCCATCATCACCGTGGAGAATATAGATGGTGGATTTGGAACTGAGAGATAAATGCTTAATAACTAGCACAGGAACCCTCTTGAATTTTTTACAATCCATTCTCAATGGGTATTATACGCTCTGCACACCACAAAAGAATGATTCCTTGCTGACTGGCATACAGAAGTGCCTAGCTTTGGTTTATCCTGAAAGTCCAAAGAATAAACCTCTGCACTGAGAAACAGCAAAGTAGGAATCTGTGAAACTCTTGCCTGAGTTTCCTGCCTGTCATCTTATCCTATGGAATTCAGACGTGCCAGACCCACAATTACATGAATCAAGTCATTAAAGTAAATTTTTCTCTTTCTCACTCTTTTTCAATAGATTAGATAGATAGATAGATAGATGATAGATAGATAGATAAATAGATAGATAGATAGATAGATACAGTGAGTGAGCTATCATTTGAATGCTTGTGTTCCTTCAAAATTTATGTTGAAACAACACTATTCCAATGCAATAGTATTAAGAGGTGGGGCATTTAGAAGGTGATTAGGTCATGAGCACTTATGAGGGATTAAAGGCTTTATAAAAGAGACTTCACACAGCATTTGACACTATTGCCCTTGCATCCCTTCCACCGTGTGAAGACACAGTGTTTGTCCCTTCCAGAGAGTGCAGCAATAGGAAGCCACTTTGGAAGCAAATAGCAGCCTTCACATAATACCAAACCTGCTAGCACCTTGATCTTGGACTTCCCAGCCTCCAGAACTGTGAGAAAAAAATATATTGTTTATAATTATATATGGTATTCTGTAATAGCAGCACAAATGGACTAAGATATGTAGATTATATATGATAGATAGATAGATAGATAGATAGATAGATAGATAGATAGATAGATAGATAGATAGAGTTCTTTGGCATATCCTATTGTTTGAAGAACCCCAATACATACAGTTCTTTACCTGTGCAGGAAATCAATGGTCAGGAAGCAGAAACCTGAGCTGCAGAGACAATAGTGGCAACATCTTATGTCATACTCTCCCTGGGAGAGATAATGCTGCTTTTTCTCCCTGATGATTATTTTTGCTTGGTAAGGATTGAGCAGAAAAATTATTTCTCAATGTTGCTTGAATCCAGTGATCCCACAGAACTGGAATCATCTCAGTTTCCTTCTTTCCATCATTGCCATTGCCCTTTAAATATTGAGGGAGTGTTCTATCTGGTTATCGATGATGTGTCCTGCTGCATAATTCATTCTGGAGACTGGTGACACTGTGGCCACTTCCCTTCTCGAGATACCTAAGCCTGGAGAAGTGTAAACATACATGTGAGGACTCCCCATCAGACTTTGCAAATCCTTTCCCAAGCGAGACTCATAAATAAACATAAGCAGTAGCCAAAATGTGGTTAGCCAGCAGGGAAGTGCTCACGAATAATAGCTTTATTGTGGAGTGCAGCAGACCATAAACACAGAATGCCTGTGGGCAGCCTAATGAAACATGAAGTAATTGTAAGATGGAGTAAATGCATTTCCTTCATCTACCCTTACTTCTAAGATAGATTAAATAGCTTTTCTTAAAACAAAAACTATATATTTTCTTATTTAGGAAACTCAGTTTCAGTTCCCTAGGTGGATAATAATTAAAACCAATATCCATAAAGGAGATGCCACAGTAGATTTGGACAGTTAAAAACAGAATAGCTAGTTTGGAGCATAATCTTTGGGTTTTTGTCTCTTCAAATATGTTTTCTGTCGACAAAGGTGAATAGCTTCCAGTTTATTCACTGAAACCACTTCTTTACATCTCATTTGCCCTTATTTTCTCTTATTTTTGTGGGAATTATCACACCCAGACCTTCAAAATTTCTCACTTGACTTCTCAGTCATTTCTGTGGAGTTTTGCAGGTATTTCTTGGTACCTATATTATTAGCCAGGACACTAGAAAGTATCAAGGGATCCAGACATCTCTCTACATACCTTGTAGATAAACATCATTCATATCACCTAGATCTTTCCCTCCTAAAGGATCATGGCGCACAGGAGGTAAAATATTTTGTGCAAACATCGTGCTAAGAAGAATAGTGATAAATTTTGGGAGAAATATTTCCTGGCTTCTTTAATGCATTTTGCATGGTGGGATTCAAAATATTGTACTACAGAATTCTGTGAGCAAAGCAAAGTCCTCTGGAATGTCATGAAATTTATTTCTGCCAATATATAGGTAATGTTAGTTTTTATGGAAATGGTATAACTAGGCTTGCAGACACTAATTTCTATGTCCATCTTTATATTAAGAGAAAATTATTATTTAAAGGTAGATTCCAATCACAGGGTATCTTGTAAGCATACCTATGGGCATGTTCTATCAGAAATAACCCTAATAAACACATTAGTTTATTCTACAAAGTCTTTTCATGTATGAAGAGGCAGAAGACAAGGCATAAAGTACTGTAATTTAAAAGCATCTTTATAATTACCTGAGAAGTTCTTCTTCCCTACCCGTCTTTTCCCTGCCATCCTTTCCTATTTCTTTTCTGCTTAGCTTCAGAGGTTTTTGCTTAAGACAATATAATGCAAAAGATATAACTCTCAGCCCGTTGACCTCTTTCTACCTTCTATTTACTACCTCTATTTCTTTTCTAGAGATAACTACTTTTGTGAGGTTAGTGTACAATTTCCCCTCCTCTTTTTATAGTTTCAGTTACAGGACAGTGCATTATTATTTTAATTTAAATTTTCATAAGTACTAATCAGGCTCATTCATTCCCACAAACCTGTCTGTATCCTCTGGCCACTTTTAGATTGAGTTGTTTGTCTTTTATATTGACTTTTAGAAATTCTTTACATATTTTAGGTACAAACATGTAGTCACTTGTATATGTTACAAATATAAACATTCCCAGTCCATGGTTTCTTACTTGTTTGTTACTTGCTGGTTTCCTTTTAATGAAGATGGTTTTAATTTGTATGCAGTCACGTTTACTTTATTTAGGGAGGAAATCTATGCATTCCTATTCCAGGCACTAACTTAGTATTCCATGTAGTGAAGAGGAAAAAAAGATGGAGGCTCAAAAATTTGATATGCATCTTTTAATTTCTTCTTCTGTTTCCTCCCTGTGTGTCTCTTATAACTATCATGTACCTTGTTTCATTGATTTACAAGTTTCTCAGGGTTAAATCATTTTCCTCCCCGTTGCCCTAATCACTCTCTACAAGTATCTAAGAAAAAGGATTCACCCACTTTCCACGCTCAATACCAATACTCTTCTATATGTGTGTGTTTCTGTGTTCAGAATTTTTGTGATTTATTTAAATACACCCTCCACTCTTCTCTTTATCATTTTATTATCTTAATATCATTGGGTGTAGGAAGAAATAAACAAATGTGTGTGATCCATTTATGCTTTTTAATGTAAAGACCACACAACTGTTGCCAACTCAAGGGATTTGTCTAATGCCCTCCAGAGAGCTAGTAGGGAGATGTCCATGGTTCTGATTTTAAGAACAACTCTTAGATGCTGTGATTGACTAATAATGTAGTCTGGCTTTGTATCCCCACCCAAATCTCACCTTGAATTGCAATCTCCATGATCCAAATGTGTCAAGGGCAGGGCCAGGTGGAAGTAATGGAATCTTGGGGGCGGTCTCCCCCATGCTGTTCTCATGATAATGAGTGAGTCTCATGAGATCTGATGGTTTTATAAGCATCTGGAGTTTCCTCTGCTTGGATTCACTCTGTTCTGCTGCCCTGTGAAGAAGGTGACTGCTTATCCTTTGCCTTCTGCCATGACTGTAAGTTTCCTGAGGTCTCCCAAGCAATACAGAACTGTGAGTCAATTAAACCTCTTTCCTTTATAAATTACCCAGTCTCAGGAAGTTCTTTATAAAAGAGAATGGACTAATACAACTAACAAGTAAAAATGTCCATAAAAATATAAAATGACAAACTACTGCTTAGTGATATGGAAAGTAAACATATTACAATGTGTTTTCTATTTCTGCATGCATCTTTACATGTGGCTATATTTTAAATAACCACATATGTTTATGACTGTACAACACTGAATTTAATATATTATTATTTGCATAACCACTCCCCTATAGTTGGACCAGTTTAAAATTAGCCTATTCTTTATTTTGGAGATTCTAGAAGTGTGTGTTTGAGCAACTTACATTATAATTATCTTACATTATTTTGAAAAATCAGATTCCTTGACACCACCCAAGCCTTGCCAGAAAAGAAGCAATGATAAAATCAACACTTGAACTACCTCCTTAGTTGATTTGCATATGCCTCAAATTTTTTATATTATGTCTTAATTCTGTGCTTGCTATTTTGATTATGCTAGTCCAGCACCATAATAGGGAAGTCTGTAGAAAGAAATTGGTGATAAAACACTGAGAATAGAAGCAGAGAGGCAATTGGAGTGGGTAAATTTAAGTATATTCCTCTCCTTGACTACTCTACTGACTTCTAGTTCCAAATTTTTCATTTAATGAGAATACTAATACATGTTCCACTATCACTGCAAACTCAAAATGTTTGAAACAGATAATGAATTTTCAGTTATGACAGTTATATAAACAGTAAATTAAGCCCTCTGGGGACACAAAGTGTGGTTTGTGGATGCTGGGATGGGAAGACAGGAGTGGCTTCTCTTAGAAGATGAAATTTGAACAAGCAACAATAATTATGAAGCACCAAAATGTGTTCCACAAAAGGAGATAATATGAGAAAGAGCCTGACAATGAGGGAATGGGAGATAGGAGAGGGTAAGCCAAGAACGATACAAAGGCTGGCCATATGAAATAAGAATATATGTGTTTGAAATTAAAGTGTTTCCATTGCTATGGGTCTCTTTAATAGGAGAATGATACATTGACATTCTAAGAAATAACATGGAGAGACTGCAGATTTCTGAACTGGTAAATAATATCTGTTGTGTGATCCAGATTATTCTGACTGAATGAAGCCCTATTTTAACCATGGCAAAATCCAGGTGTAAAATGATGAACAGTTGGATGGTGGTTTTGTGTTGCTAGATGAAGAAATAGAGAATAGGCAGAGACATGTGGAGCTCTTGCTGGGATTGGCAACCCAATCCAGAAAACTGCTACAATGTGTCTGCTAAATGAGCAACTTCCTCAGCTAAACTGTATTACTAAAGTGACACAAGTATAAAATAATTACCTAACATGTCCAAATTCCTTCTCATTCAAGCCTGACACAGCTGTTACTGTATCACTCACAGCTTGCTCTTGCCGACAGCTTAACCACCTTGAAAACCCATGCCCCTTCCATTCTTAGGCATCTGTTAGTAGGCAATTTAAGCCATCATTCTACGTCTGCATCCTCTGGGGCCATTTCATTAACTATGAGCAATGTTGCTAGTCAGAGAGAGGTGTAAATTAAAGCAGCCAAAATTGAATCTAGTAAATTTGATTACTTGATAATCATGCTCATGCAGATATTGAGACAGAGTTTGAGACTATTGAATGGGATTAGGTTTGAGATTTTCTGGAGATTTAACTTACCCTTATTCCTTTTGTTTATAATCAGCATAAATTACAGAGTTGAGCTTGCACTGAAAACAAATTGTACTTCTCACCATACGTATCACATTCATTTTTGCCAGAAAAATGGTGATATGTTTCTGAGAATATAAAACCCAGTGAGAATTTGTCTCGTACTATTTGTAGCTTTCTAATTGTTCACATTTTTCTTATTTTTTTTTAAATAGAGACAGGGTCTTGCTATGTTCCCCAGGCTGGTCTCAGACTCCTGGGCTCAAGCAATCCTTCTGCCTCAGTCTCCCAAAATGCTAGAATTGCAGGCATGAGCCACTGCTCCTGGGCATGAAATCGCTTTTTCTTTACTTTCAGTACTTTAGCTTGCATATTGGTCAGGAGAGATTTAAAAAAAAAAGAATGATAAAACAGTTAATTAGAAGAATGAGAGAGAAGTTCTACTTCAACCTCATTGCGCTCCCAGTAGTGAATACTACTTAGAGAGGCCTAAGGAGGTGAAGCAAGAAGAATTTTTGAAGAATCAGATTTCTTCTCAATCTGTGACCTATTCATCTTGACTTTATGGGGAGAAGAAGCATGTTTTGCTAGTATTCTAAAATCATGGACTGCAAATCACTTACAGCATGGATCATAACATCCATCTCTCTAACAGCAGAAAATATATTTTGAATTGTCATATGTTGTTATTGACCATTTATTGAATACTACATGCATTAATCTGCGAAAGCACACAGAAATGAGATAGACAAAGATGTTTCAGCAAACAGCTTGGAACTGGCTTTGGCCTTCTGAGATTAAAATCAGCTACAGGTTTTGTTCCTGTCTTATGAGAGTGATAGATAAAAGAACAAATCCCTACTGTAAAAAGTGCCTTGTGTTATTTTTATGTAAAAATGTTGGACATGTAAGGCTAACAACAATTTTGTAATGCCTACCTGTCTTAAGCCAGGTCCCAAAAAGCAAAATTTAATAAGAAGACACACATGAAAACAATTGATTAATAAAGTATCCAGGTGTATTAGTCTGTTTTTATGATGCTGTTAAAGACATACTTGAGACTGGGCAATTTATAAAGAAAAAGGTTTTACGGACTCACAGTTCCACGTGGCTGGGGAGGCCTCACAATCATGGTGGAAGGTGAAAGGCATGTCTTATATGGCAGCAGGCAAAGAGAGAAATGAGAACCAAGTAAAAGGGGTTTCCCCTTATAAAGCCATCAGGTCTCATGAGACTTATTCACTATGACAAGAACAGTATGGGGGAAACTGCCCCCATGATTCAATTACCTCCCACTGGGTCCCTCCCCAAACACATGGGAACTATGGAAGCTATAATTCAAAATGAGATTTGGGTGGGGACACAGCCAAATCATATCACCAAGAAAGATAAATTCTCAATTTGATAAGAAAAAAAAGCTCTGGAAAATCTACAGCAAAAATTATACTTAATCATGAAATATTATAATTTCTTTCAAAGATTGGGAATAAAAGAAGGATATTGACTCTAACCACTTATAGCCAACATTGTATTGAAGTTGCTAGGACAAGAAAAAGAAATACAAGGCATAAGAACAGAAAGAAAGAAGTTAAACTATTTATATTTGAAGATAACATATTTTTTCCATGAAAAATCGTAAAGAACTTATCAAACACACACTACAACACTTAATTTAGCAAGACCTTAAGACATAAAATCAACATATAAAAATCACTTGTATTTCTATGTCAGTAGCAAGAAACCAGAAAATGACATTTGGGAACCAAACCATTTGCACTATTATCATCAATAAAAAATAGTTAGGTGTCTACAATGAAAATGACAAGGCATTCCTGAGAGAAATGAACAGAGACATTAATAGGGACTTGAAAACAAGAGCAATAGCCATCTGGCCCTTGAAAGCTTTGGGCAACAACTCTCTCCTCCAATACCCTAACTGTGGTCCTTAGCAGACAGTCCTTCTAAAGAAGAATGCAAGTGAGAGTGTTCGGAAAGAAACACATGAAGTTGGGGGGTAGGCACTCAGAACCAATTGTCTGAGTAGCTGGCAGAGCAGGACTGTCATTTCCTCAGCTGGTGAAAACCAGTAACACGTTTCAAGTAGGGAGATGAAGAGCTTGATATGGAGCTTGGTAAGTGAGAGCTGCCTACTAGACACTCAAGTGAAAATGCTGAAAAAGAAGTTAGATTTATGAGTCTTGGCTTCAGGACTCATTATGTACCTTCAGGGCTGGAGATTTAATTTGGCTGTTAACATCATCCAGTTAACATTTTAATTTGAGATTATGTAAGATCATCAAGGCAGTGAATACAGAAGAAGAAGAAGAAACTGCCCAAGAAATAAATACTGAGGCATACTCCAAGATTTAGAATTGGGAGAGAGGAGAAAAAAGTGAAGGAGACTGATAAAAATTGACCACAAAAGTAGGGAGAAAATCACCAGAGTGTGTTCTCTTAGAATATAAATTAAAAATAACTATATTATGTAAGTTGAAGGACATCAATTGTCTCAAATAATGTTAATAGAGCAGACAAACTGAAGATTAAGAATTGGCCATTAGATTTAACAATATGAAGATTATCAGCGACTTTGGCAAGGGATGTTTTGTGGGATTGTTGGTGGCAAAGGTTTTAGTAGAGCACATTCAAGAGCAAATAGGCATTTAAAAAATAAATTATACAAATGTTAATGCTTTATATTTTCATCATGTAGCTACCATGTTTCTAGTAATGATAAAAAGTATTCATTGGTATATTAAGCTTACTGGAAGATTTTTTTTGAGACAAAATCTCTCTCTATAACTCACTGCAGCCTCGACCTCCCAGGGTCAAGTGATCCTCCCACTTCAGCCTCCTGAGTACCTGGGACAAAAGGCACTTGTCACCACTCCTGGCTAATTTTTTTTTTATTTTTTCAGAGACAAGATTTCACTATGTTGCCCAGGCTGGTCTCAAACACCTGGGCTCAAATGATCCTCCTGCTTCAGCCTCCCAAAGTGCTGGGATTACAGGTGTGAGCCACTGTGCCTGGCTGGAAGATATTTTTCAACTTAAAAATATATATAATGCCAAAGGCATGTTTTTCCTCAGTATATATTCCCCTAAATTTTCAGGAAGCAGAGAAAACATGCTTAAAGACAAAATAATTATATACCAGTATTCAGGAGCCAGTTCTCTGACACTATGGCCAAGAAGAAGAAGAAAAAAAAACCATGGATGGAGCTCCTTATTAGGATTCAGTTGGAGGGTGTTGGAAACCTAGGAGAAGACTTTAGTTGTAAAAAAGTTTAAAGAACCAAAGCAGGAAAAGGAGACAAGAAGGCCAGAGGATACCAAGCTAATGGCTTAGAGCTCAGATCAATAAGGATGTCAAAATGAGGTACAAGAGATGAATTGAAGGGTTAACATAAACCAAGCAGAGACAGCAAGGAGCTGATAGGTGAAGAGACAGTTCAGTGTGAATCTTGCAAACACTAAATTTTTGTCTCCATGTTTCCTCTCATTCAGGATTTGCCACTACTGCCTTACTGGAAGTTACATTTTTTTTAAGGATCCATTTAACTGGAGAAATAAGTGAATTGAGAAATTGAAAGTATAAAATGAAAGTATCCCTCAGTCATGAAACACATTGTAATATTCAATTGGCTTGGACGACAAGCAGATAGCATTTCGTTTCAGAGAGTTGTTCAGAGGGCAAAGGGAGTTTGTGTAAAGATTCCTAGGACTGCTCTCTGCTGTCCCTGGTCCTGAAAGTTGAATATCAGCGTGATAGACAGTGTCATGGCAGTCAGGACTGTGTCTGTTCTTGTCAGCTCTGATTCATAAGGTACAAGGCAGGACTGAACTGTCCTTGTCTGTTACCAACTAAGCATACAATAAGATGGGGCAGATCAAATGTAGTTTTGGTGAATGGAATACCTTAATTCATATATTACTTGCAAAGGATGCTCTTGGTTTTAATAGTTAATGCTATTCTTGTATGTAAATGAGTTTAAGCATTATAGACCCAACTTTGATGGGTTACTAAGGACTCTTTTCTTCTGACACTAAAATCATTTAAGGGACCTGCAGTTTTGTGTCCATTTGTAAAACACTAAAATATATAATTGGTTTTTTAAAAGGGATCAATAATTGTAAACCATGGTGTCAAGAATTAGAAAAAGATTAATTGCAAGTGGTCCTTGTTTAGGGTGAATTAACAACCCCAACTAGCAAGGTTCTAGCAATTAATAAAACACCCAGCCATAAGACTTACATTAGTGTTCAAAGGTCAATCTATTACAATGAAGGAGTGTATTCATTAGGAAAAGGAAACTTCAGGGAAATCCTATAACTACCCCTCATTCTGCGCACTTCTATCAGTCTTTCCACTGGCGAAAGTCTATAGAAAGAACATGATGTTCCAATGGTAATGGATATGAACTGCTCCTCATAAACACTGAGTAGTAATTGGATTATTGTTTAGCTCTTGAACTGGCTTTCAGGAAACACAATAAAGGCTTGAGGAAGCGAATATGTTGCTCCACTTTCAATAATACAGAAATAATGACTTATTTCTGTCAATGAAAACGAAGAGGGCAGTGAGATATCTCAGAGCTTTCAAAATGTAAAATCTACTTTCTTTCATTCAAACCTTTTATCTTTTGATACAGATGAGATGTGTGAAGTTGTGATGGCAAGATTTCCGATTTGTAGAGAAGCAAGCCAATATAGTTGTATGGAAACACTCAATTTAAAAATGATGGATTCTAAAATACATATAGTAAAGTACATATTACTTACACTATAGCTTATATTAAAACTGAGTATAGCTTGATTTTTTTTTCTTTTCTCTTTTCTTTTTTTTTATTTTTTGAGACAGGGTCTCACTCTCACCCAAGCTGGAGTGCAGTCGTGCAATCAGCTCACTGCAGTCTCAACCTCCCAGGTTCAAGCGATCTTCCCACCTCAGCCCCCTGAGTAGCTGGGACTACAGGCATGCACCACCATGCCCAGCTAATTTTGTAGCAACTGGGTTTTGCCATGTTGCCCAGGCTGATCTCTAACTTCTGGACTCAAGCAATCCACCCACCTCAGCCTCCCATAGTGCTGGGACTACAGGCATAAGCTACCATACCCAGACTTGATATTTTTTTTTCTGTACATATATACCTCTGTAACCAAATACAAGAATAAAACATAAAACTTTTTCACTACCCAGAAGCCCCCTTATTTTTCTTTCCAGTCAACATTCTCTGAAGTTAAGCACTGTTTTGACCCCTAGTGTATGCTCTTGAAATTTACACCAATGAAATCATACAACACGTACTCTTTTGTGTCTAGCCTCTTTTACTTAATATTATATCTGTGCCATCCATCCATAATCTTGCATGGAATCATTCATTTTTTTGTTATTATATAATATTCCATTTTAAGAATACAGAACAACGCCTTTATTTTAATAATGGACATTTGGCTTCTTTTCAGTTTGGGGCTATGATGAACAAAGTTCCTATACACATTCTTGTTCACGTCTTTTGGAGAGAATAAACACTTATTTCTTGTGACCTAGGAATAGAATTTCTGTATTATATAGTAGGTGTGTTTTCAGTTCAAATTAATACTGCCCAACAATTTTTGTAGCAATTTATATTCCTACCAGCTGTGCATGAAAATTGCTTCCATTGTGACTAACTTTTGACATTTTCTTTCTTTTTAACTTTAGCCATTTTTATAGGTTAAAATGCCATACTTTTGATGCATATTTGGCTTGCTTATGTATGTTACAATATCGAGTTATTTTCATATTTTTCAAATTTAAGATATCTTGTAAAATATGTATTAAGATATGTATTAAATACTTTGTGCTTGATATTAAAGATGTTATCTCATATTAACCAACATTTATTTAATTACAAAAAATAGAGTTTGCAAGATTTACATTGCTTTCATTGGACTTAGTATGACTAAGACCTGGTTACATTTTCTTTCTAATGTCTCAGACCATTCCAGAGATTAGTATTTCTAAGCCCTTCTCATTTTTATCTCATTTTATTCCACCGCACCTGGCCATTTTCTCTTCTTTCTATTGATCTTCTGATTTTTCTATAATAAGCAGATGCTACACTTAACATTTTAGAAAGACTATGTGAAACATTTTTAAATAAATTATGTACAATTTATGAATAACTAGTGATTTAAGGTTCCTAAATGTCCCTTTTGAGGTCTTTGCATAAGTGTGCTTCATTTGATAACAATGATTGCTAGTTTAGCCTGGTGAAAATGTGATATCTGTGTTGCATACTCACATGGTATTTTATGCACAAAACAAACCTTGGGTCTCACAAATTAGTGCAAAACAAAACCCTAAACTTTTATGTGCCTTTAGCATGGCTACAGACCCTGAATAAAACAAGAAAACAATGAGCTGGTATAAATTTGACTCATAGATCTAAATGTTAGTATATCTAAAATGACTATAGCCTTTTTCAGATCCAGATGAGTAGCATTTTAAAAATAAAAGAATATCAACTCAAAGAGTTTCTACTGAAATCCTTAAAATGTATATTTACTGAGTATTTTATAAAAAATAAGAGAAAACAATTCAATATTCGAATGCAATACGTATTCACTTTTAAATTCATTCAACTGATATTTATTGAACACCTACTAGTCTATGCCAGGATTAAAGTGTGAGACTTTATTTCATGTTTACCTAGTTAAGGAGACAGAAATTAAAGTAACCAAATACATATTTAACAGTTTCAGGTAATTATTCCTTCAGGTCATTTGGTGATATGATCGCTAAATTTTAACCCAAGTCACTCACTGATATGGTTTGGCTGTGTCCCTACTCAAATCTCATTTTGAATTACAGCTCCCATAATTCCCACATGTTGTGGAAGAAATCTGGTAGGAGATAATTGAATCATGGGGGCGGTTTCCCCATACTGTTCTTGTGGTAGTGAATAAGTCTCACGAAATCTGATGGTTTTATAAGGGGTTTCCCCTTTCACCTGGCTTTCATTCTCTCTTGTCTGCTGCCATGTGAGACGTGCCTTTCATCTTCCACCAGGATTGTGAGGCCTCCCCAGCCATGTGGAACTGTGAGTCCATTAAACTTCTTTTTCTTTATAAATTACCCAGTCTTGGGTATGTCTTTATCATCAGCATGAGAACAGGCTAATACACTCACTGATTTTAAACTAAACATGGAATTTGATCTTTGGAAAAGTTTATTCCAAGTCAGGGATTTCAAACTTCAACATTTGGCATGATGTGCATTTTTTTGTTTTGTTTGTTTGTTTGTTTTGTCTCCTACCAACCAATATGAGTCACATTTTGGATGAAAAATGGACTCTAGCAGGCAGCTTAAACATCACAGGTTGCTGATTGGTTCTCGGCAATGCAATTCTTACAAGTGCCACTTTCTCGAGGAGGCAATTTGAGAAATGATTTTCCAACACCATCTGCCTGAAGCACCTGATGACATTCATGCTGAGCTATTTCATAAGGAAAATGTAGGATGAAAAAGACAGTGAGCTGAGGCAGGTTCCTGGAATGTTCTGCAAGCACCAGTGCACCAAGCTGATAGATGACTGTCATCTGCCACCGGGGCTCACTTGTGCAAAAGGTTTTCTTCCTAGTTGATTTAATTTTTGTTAATTCAGCAACTTCCTGGAAGAAATTTGCGGTGTGTGCATTTTCCTTACAACAGCGGAAATCCCTTCGGAGGATTTCCTTGGAATACAAGACTAACGAAAGTAATCCAGATTGCCTTTCATGCAGCATACCATTTACAAGAAAACCACACGTGTGCACAGAGCATAAAAGCCCTCCTATTGAAATTGCCATTGTTCAGAAGAAGAGTAACTTTAAATCCCTAACTGAAGGTGAACTGGGTCAGGAATTGTGCAAGTTAGCACTGCCAAGGGACTCAAGACTCTTCTAGGGAGGCTTCAAATACATTTTCTGAGATTCCCATGAGTAGACATTTTGCTTAATGTAGCCTGAATTTACTATATCTCTGAGCTATTCTCCCTAGAATAGTAAATGTGAGAAATAATGAAATAAGAAATGAAGGTTCCACATCAGTAATATTATATTTTGTTATAATTTTAATTGCCATTTAACACTTAGCTCACCATGTTGATTGAAGGAGAGAAAATGCTTCAATTTTGTCATCACTGACAACATTTAACTGACAACATTTAACAGGCTTAAAATCTATATGTCAAATAAGAGATGAAATAACTAAATGCAATTCATCTCCATAAGTTACCTCCCGGTTATTGACTGATCTTTATGAAACATATAAATTCCTTGGAGTGTGTGATTCTACTTATGGAAGAATTGAGATAAGGAATGCATCATTCATATAGGTGACTCCACTGATGTAATTGCATGAAACTAGCACTTCTTATGCACCAATATTTTATTTATAAAATGTAGATAAAATCTACTTCTTAGAAAGTTAAAAATAATCATTCCCAAGTTTCCTCTGGTGGTCCATTTTTACGAAGCAACATTCATCTGATTTCTCCATCTGCAAAGGTATTTTAAGACCAACAAGATCAGGGGCCAGAAATCTATATTTCAAACCTGGGCTCCGCTTGTTTTTGTACATAAAGTTTTATTGGAACACAGCCACACCCATTGATTTATATTCTGTTTACAGTGTCTTTTGAGTGCCACACCAACAGAGTTGAATAGCTGCACTAGAGATAGTATGGCTTCCCAAATATTTACTGGCTGGCCTTTTAAGAAAAAGTTTCTTCATACCTGAACTGGCCCAATCCCCTCATTTAGTGATGAGGAGGCTGAGGTTCACATATATTCAGACAGCCACCCTAGAACCAAGCAAAAACCTCATTCAAAAAAAATCCAGGCTGGACATGGTGGCCCACGCCGGTAATCCCAGCACTTTGGGAGGCTGAGGAGGGTGGATTTCTTGAGCCCAGGAGTTCAAGACCAGCCTGGGAAACCCCGTCTCTACAAAAAATACAAAAAATAAAAAATAGGCATGGTAGCACCCGCCTGTAGTACCAGCTACTTAGGAGACTGAGGTAGGAGGATCACCTGAGCCCAGGAGGTTGAGGCTGCAGTGAGCCATGATCACACTACTGCACTCCAGCCTGGACAACAGAGTCAGACCCTGGCTCAAAAAAAACAAAAACAAAAAACAATAAATTCCAAGGCCACCTTTTGAACTTGATATTTGGATAGAACTGCAATGTTATATAAAATAATTGGTTTTCATTGGTGCCTTTCAAAGAGGGGTAAAATGAAATATTAATATACTTTTTTTAGTGTAACAGGTAAAAAGAACTCTTTGTATTATTGTTATACAAAATAAATTAGCTAAACATCAATGTGGATAAGATGTTAGTACATATGTCAATTTAATCAAGCACTTTCTATAGTATTGCGACTGAGGGGGAAATAGTGTCTTTCCTTTTCTCGGTGCACATTACCACATAAGAAGTATGAATGAAACTGATACCACAGAACAGTGGTTGGCAAACTACATCCCAAGGGCCAGATCTGCTTGCTGCCTGATTTTATGCAGCCTACAAGCTACAAATGATTCTTACATTTGTAAATAGTGTTCCAAAAGAAAAACCAAAAGAAGAATATTTCATGACAGGTGAAGTGTATAAGAAATTTAAATTTTAGTGTCCATACATACAGTTTTACTAACATGCAGCCATGTGCATTGTGTATCATGTGTGGATTGCCCACTGTGACTTTTGTGTTAAAATGGTGCAGCTGAGTATTAGTGGCAAAGACTGGCCTGAAAAGCCTAAAATCTGATAATAGAGCTTTTTGCAGAAAAAAAGTTTGCTGACCCCTGATCTAGAAGCACTTGTGTCTCTCCTGGTGCCTGACAAGTCTCGCCTTTCAAAGTTCTGAATGCATAAGGAAAAGTTAAAACAGAGGCTTGCTTTGTTCTTGTTATAAAAATATAACTTCAGTTCTCAGCAGCTTCTCAAAAGGCCACGTGCTTCTGACCTTGTGTCCCTGTATATCTCTCTTGTGTAGTTCAGACCCTTTTCCCAAGCCCTCAAAAGAGTTGTTTTTCTTTGCACAGCTCAATGCAATTGCACAAGAACCTTGTCTGATAATAACCTGTCCCACGAATGTTGGGTAGGAGCTTAATGATGGTTGATTTAAATTGAAGTAAATGAGCACAAAATGAAGATAATCAGTGAAATCACTCCCATTTGATTAGATAAGCAGAAAGCCTGAATTCTGCCATTCCTTTCCAAACGAGTTGTGGAAGCATAATTTATGCTAATCAAATGGTATAGTCCTGACCTATGACATGGGAGTATTTGGAAAAGACTTTAATCCATTTACACAATGTGTGCATAAGTAGAGAAGATAGCTATATTAGTCAGGGATCTCCAGATAAATAGAATTGATATGAGATCTATATGTCTCCAATAAAGATATACATATTAAGATGTGTCTGTGTGTGTGCATGTGTGTAGTCAGCCTCTATAACTGCATAAGCCAATTCTTTAAAACAAGTCTCTCCCTACATAGAGAGATACAGGATAGACAGCTCCAGTAAAGATATACATGATATATATAATCTGTGCACACATACATACACACAGAGAGAGACAGAAAGAGACTTATGATAAGAAATTAGTTCATGCAATTGTAGAAGCTGAAAAGTCGAAAACCTGTAGAAACTCCAAATGATCTCCCAATACAAGTCCTAAGGCTGGCAGGCAGCTGCAGAACCAGGAAGAGTCTATGCCCCAGTTTGAAAGCTGACAGGCAGGAGAATTCTCTGTCGCTCGGGGAGGGTCAGTCTTTGTACTTTTCAGGCATTTGACTGATTGGACAAGGTCCAGCCACATTGGCAAGGACAATCTGCTTCATTCAGTCATCGATGTAAATGTTAATCTCATCCTAAAACCCCCTCCCACCAGAGGTTAAATGCTGGAAGGAATGAATACCTAATTTTCCATGATGTGATTATTATGTACTGCATGACTGTACCAAAGTATCTCACGTGCCCCATAGTTATATATGCCTATTATGTACCCACAAGAATTAAAAATAAAACATCTAAAACACCTTCCCAGACAGACTCAATAAGTTTGACCACGTATCTGGGCACCCTGTGGCCCAGTCAAGATGACAGATGCAATTAACCAGCCCAAGAGACTTGAGTAACCAATGACTGATACTTTCAGAGTCCAAGGACACTACAGATATGCAATAGATAATCTCTAAGCTTAGAAATGCAACAATCCTGATGGGAAAATAGAATAGGCTTGAAGGGAGGCCTTAGCAGTTTCAGAGCTTAATACACATGAAGTCCCTCACACTGCCAAACCTGCCAGACTGTGTCGGAAATCAACACCAAGGCCCAGAAATCATTATCTTTGTTATTACTCAACCCCATGAAACAAATAAACCTATCCCGCTTTCTGCCCAGGTTTAAAAAAATTAGTTTACATTTTATTTAGGCAATAAATCTGCTAATAAAGGTGTGAAACTTAAATTCTATAAGAAAGCTATGCAAAATATCGAGACCTTAAGGATGCTTCCAATATTATTTTTCTCACTTGTCCGTTCTCATAAATGCTTTTCGTTAACACCCTTTTCAAGGGTTTCAGTATGGATTGTTTATTATTATTTATTTATGTTTACAATCCTAACCCTCCTAATTATTTCTACTTCCTGAAATGTTCCACCTGGACCTGATTCAGCACATCAAAATAAAACTCTTATGTTTTTTAGAGTATGTACATTTAACTTCCTTTTTTTGATGTGTCTGAACATCCAATTACACTTACTGGGTTAAAAGGAGCCTAAACACTCACTCAGGAGGCTGAGGTGGGAGGATCACCTGAGCACAGCAGTTTCAGGCTGCAGTGAACCATGACTGCGGCACTGCATTCCAGCCTGGGCAATAGAGCAAGATCCTATTTCAATAAATAAATAAATAAATAAGTGAATAAATTTTTTCCCAGGGCAATGAGGAAGAGAAGCCTATTTAGAAAATAAAGGAAAGGAAAAAAAAAAGAAAATATGAGAGAAGGAAAAAAGAAATGGATGGAAAATGAAGGGAAGGAAAAGCAAAAGTATTTTTGTGATTTCCCCTCAAGAACCTATAAACCCAGTCTAATCCTGGGAGAAAAACATCTCATTCATATCAACTGAGGGGCATTTTACAAAATATCTGATTCTCTAACTGTCCCCATAATTGTCAAGATCACCAATAAAGCGTTTGAAAAATTGTCACAACCAAAGAGAGCTCAAGAAAACATGACAAATAGTGCGATATGTTACCCCGGATGAGATCCTGGAACAGAAAAGAGACATTAAATAAAAATGTAAGGGAAATCCGAATAAGAAGTGGACTTTAGTTAACACTAACATGTCAACCTTGGTTTACTAAAATTTTGATAAATTTAGCAGATGTTCACAATAAGGGAAGGAGGGTCTGGGGTATATGGGAACTCTCTGTACTACTACTCATTGTAATTTTTCTGTAATTATAAAACTATCCCAAAATCTTAAGTTTATTCTTAAAAGAAAAACAGAATAAGAAGAAAACTAGAATTAGTTGAGCTGCTACTAAAAGTAAGGACTATTCCAGGGGGATAATGCCATTAGCCTCATTTTGTGGAAGACAGTGACTTACCTTGGGAATTATCTTGGGTAACTTTTGTACCATCCTGCTAAGGGATGACCATTCTTTCCACTGTTGTAGATGAAAACAAAACAAAACAAAAGAACAACTGAAGCTGAAAGAAGGAATCTTTGCCCAAGTCCAAAGAGGTAAAATACCCAACTCTTCCTATTTCCACTCTCATCTTCTCTCGACCACAGCAAGTATAGAAATAATTATTGTAATCTATCTATTAGAGTAATTGCAATGTTAATAAAATTTCAGACCGAGGATATTAAAGCAGTTCAAATGCCGTTCCTTTTTACCAAGAGATCACAATTTGCACAACCAAGGAAAACTTTAGAGAACCACTCAAAACCTCATATAATTACATGCTAAGATGTACTACGTGATAAGACTGCCAACGATTGTTACTTTGGAATCACACACCCTAAAATAATCAGTGTGAGCCAGAAGGTAACTAAGTGGTAAGTGGGAAGATGTCTTAAAACCAGAATTGATTTTCCTCACTGAATTGTTAATGCCTAAAGAGAGGTGGTTCTTAAAATTGTGGAGCTGTGTTACCCTCCCCCAAATGAAAAGGCTACGAGTATGTCAGTATTTTCTCAGTGATTTGCTTTGAACTTATCTGTGCAGAATCATCCGCAACGCTCATTAACAGTGCTGGGAGTTGGATATGCCACAGTGAATTTCCTGATTTTCTAATTCACTGGTGATTATTAGCTAAGGAGCTACTTGCAGACAATAATACATATTGGAAGTATGACAGTCTGTGAATGGAAATATCAAAAAGAGACTGTTTCATTATGTCTTTTTTCTCCATATAGGAAGGTAGTTCCTTAGACTAGTATTTTAAGTAACTGTGATTTTTTTAAAGCCATCACAAACAGTTTTGAAAAAAAGACAGGTGGCTCTCAAAGACAAATAGCTAGAAGCCTCCACTAATGACTTCAGGATTTCACTTTTTGTACAGAAGAGAATGGAAAGTACAAGGCACTATTTAAAATTGAATTCTAATAACAACTACCAGAAGCCAATACTAATTCCACCCTATCTCCAGCCCTGTCTGCCTCACAAGATGATGAATCGCCAATAAAATGCTAACTTTGATTCCATGTGCTCTATTTAATATGGCAGCAAAACGTGCTGGTACAATCTGGAATTTTTTGCAATCACAAGAGTAGAAAGATGTCTCAATGTCCTTACATGAAATGGAACATTCAAATAATCAGGCCATCTATTCTCAAATATAGAGAATGTACACTATTTTTAAATTTTAAATCATACTAATTTTAATATATAAGTGAGGACAAAAGTGAGCTAATTTTATGCCGAGATAGGTAAACAAGATCGTTATAGATATGCATGTATATGTAAATATAGGCATAGATGCAGATGGAAATAGGTCATTTCCATGACTAAACACAGGTTCTGTCTCCACCTGTGACATTAGACATGCAGCCTTTCAGTGGGTGGTGAAAATTACTACAAAATGCCTGTAAATGAACACTTGCATAATCCTCTGATTTCAGGCTCACTCATTTATACGTCTGTCTTGTCCTCTAGAATGGCAAGAGGGAAATTGCCAAATAACATGTTAGCATCTAGACAAGTTATATCCAGGGCTTTTAATAAAACTGGCTTGGTAGGGACATACTTTGGGCAAACCCATTGAGCCTCTGGAAATTGCTATTTCATTTGCTATGGGCTTATAAGACATTTGTTAGGTAATCTATTCTAGAACACAGAGGATTATTGTCAAATTTAATAGTCTGTAATTTCCAGAATGCTATCCTCTTTTAAGAAAAGAAAAGAAAGGGGAAATGGGGTTATATTTACCCATCTCTTATATTTCAGTAGTTCTCTTGTCAAGCATCATTAATCAACAAGTACTAGCAAATATTCTCCATTCTGGAGATAGAATTCTTCTGAGTTGGAATTTATTTTAAGAAGCTTTGTCCTCTCATTGTTTCTTCACCTATCAAACGCTTAAATCCTTGTCACCTCTATTTGCTTTCACCTTTAAAATTTAAAGGCCATTTTCTTTGGTGTAGAAATAGAAGAAGAAAGTCAGTATTTGAAAAAGCTCTGAACTCTCTTTACAGCTGCTAACATACCACCTGCTCTCAGAAATAGGCGTGGGTTTTCTTGGTCTTCTTACCCAAAAGCTACCACCAAAATACTTTTTAGCTTTCTTTAGCATTTTTCATAAGCCTGCGATTCAATGTTCTTGACATTCATTTACTGTGATCTGATCACTGCATATTTTAAAATGTCATTTCGATTGTCAGTGTCAGTCAGGGAACATCTTGAGTTGCCACACACTCTCCCAGCCCTGAGAACTCTACTACTCCTGTTAGCTTAAAACATGGTATAATTGCTTTCATCTTCTTAATAATAAAAAAATCCCTGTTACTTCTATTGCTTCCCTTTATAGCAAAATTTGTATTTTTTCTTTTTAGAATATTTTAAACTTTTTACTGTGAAAAATATCAAATACAGAAAAAGTAAACAGACTGGTTTATTGACTCTCCCCCAAATCCACCACCACACCTCAGTGCTATCCATATTCTGCCATTCTCTATGATCAATACCTCTACCCATTCCCAAACCCTAGGTAATTATTATTTTCACAGTGCTTTTTTTAACGATAAAGTATGTAGTGCTAAAACACACAAAAAATAACTGCACAATTTTGACAAACAGATACACTTCCATAATCCACAACCTTGCTACCATATAGATCATTTTCATCCCTTTTACCTCTTCCCAGTTAATCATCCAACAAGAGGCAACCACAGTTCTGATACAGTTTTCCTTTTGTTAGCTTTACCTGCTCTAGCATTTTGTGTAAATGGAGCCATACAGTGCAAGCTCTCTGCTATCAAGTTTCTTTTTACTCATCACTGTGTATGTGAGCTTCATAAGCATTGTTGATGTGTCAGTCCTTTGTCCCTTATGATTACTGAGTGGCACTGCACTGTAGGAACATTAAAAAAAAACAGCTCCTTTACCCATTCTCCTTTTGCACATTTCGGTTGCTTGCAGCTTTTGGCAACTGTAAATACAGAAGTTATGATGATTCCTGTACAGTTGTTTTTCATAGATTAACCCCTAGGCATGAAATTTTGGGGTCAAAAGGTAGGTGCATATTTAATTCCATAAGAATTTGCCAACAATATTATTGGACCATTTTATACTTCCACCACCAATGCAGGAGAGCTTCACAAATATTTTGTTCTCAACTTAAAAAAAAATTTTAGCCATTCTAGTTGCTATACAAATGGCATTTTGTCTTGTTTCTAATTTGCCTTCCCCTGATGACTAATGACGTTGGAAGACATTTTCATGTGTTTATCAGCTATTTGTGCATCACCTTTTATTTAAAACAATTGTTTTGAACTAATGTTAGACTTACCCCAAAGTGGTAAAAATAATATTGTCCTTACCTCATACCCCAATGTGAACATCTTACATAACCATAATATAATTATCAACCATAGGAAATTAACATCGGTAGAATGTTAAACTAGATCTTACTTGATTCAATGTATCTTAGTAGATAAAAATTTATGTGGTTCCAAAATCATGGTATGAAAAGGCATATATTGAGTAATCTCCTACCTGTTAATCCCTCCTCTCCATTTCTGGCCTCCTCATTCTATATGCTTCAAACGTTTATTCAAATATGAATATATATTATTACTCCCCTTTTCCTAAGCAAAAACTGGCATACTGTATATACTCTGTTTCTGTTCCTAACTTTTTCTATGTAAAAGCTTTCTGGAGATTTTACATATCAGCACATAAAGCACTTTCTCATCCTGTTCACAACTGCACATTATTTCATTGTTGGGATGTGCTCTAGTTTATGTAACCAAATGTATTTTTAAAGGTTCCTCACCTTCCCATTTATTAGAGTGATCTTTTATGATGGTGGTGTCAGAATTGCATCTCGTTTAAGAATTTCCAATCAGATTGTAATCCAAGCACTTTGGGAGGCTGAGGCAGAAAAATCACTTGAGCCCAGGAGTTGCAGAGCAGCCTGAACAGCATAGTGAATCCTGGTTTCTACCAAAAAAATAATAATAATAAAATAAAAAAAGAAGGCCAAGGCGGGTGGATCATGAGGTCAGGAGATCGAGACCATCCTGGCTAACATTGTGAAACCCCGTCTCTACTAAAAAATACAAAAAAATTAGCTGGGCGTGGTGGTGAGCACCTGTAGTCCCAGCTACTCCGGAGGCTGAGGCAGGAGAATGGCGTGAACCCGGGAGGTGGAGCTTGCAGTGAGCCGAGATCGTGCCACTGCACTCCAGCCTGGGAGACAGAGAGAGACTCCGTCAAAAAAAAAAAAAAAAAAAAAAAAAGGAAAGAAAATTAGCCTGGTGTGGTTGCATGCCTGTAGTCTCAGCTATTTGGGAGGCTGAGGCAGGAGGATTCATGGAGCCCAGGAGGCTGCAGTGAGCCATGATTATGCCATTGCACTCCAATGTAGGCAACAGGGTAAGACCCTATCTGAAAAATATTATTATTATTATCATTTATTATTATTATAGTTTCTAGTCAGAGGACCCTAACCACATAAGTTCTGGTGTGAAGTACATGGGGTTAACCTCGTTAAGGTTTGGTTGTCACAAACTCTGAAACAGGGCCCCTCATGGCAAAAACCTCAGCTCATTCACAGCGAGCTGCTGAACTCCAGAGAACAAGGACTCCAGGGACAATGGGAGGGTGGCCCTGCTGACTGCTACAGGAAGCAGAATGCCTCATGAAGACCCCAGCCCATCTGGTGGGCGTATTAATACACACTGACTCCAATATTGGAAGGTTCTAGACATAAGAGGACAGAACCTTCTACCTCCAGGAACTGTTTACTGATCTACCTGGCCTGTAAAATGGAGAAGGTCCTCTCTTCGTCACCTCCCACTTACCCTAGGCAGATGTCACGAAGTAGCTAAGACACATGCAGAGGAATGGGGTTCACAGGCTCTAGTCCAGAATCCAATCCCATAGCACCCTTGAAGATGTCCGGCATACGGTGTGCCAGGCAGTTCTTGTCATCTTCTTTCCTTCTCCAACAGGACCTACGCCAAGCTTTAGCAAGAGCTTTGGAGCTCAATTCATTTCCTGTCCTCATGCAGCATGACTTGGAGGCAATTCCTTAACCTCACTTGTTCTCTATGGTCTCGCCTTTATATCATGAAGTTCTTGTGAGCCACTTTTTCTTTTTGAAGAGCTCACAAATCATACTGTAACACATTTGTTCTAGAGTCCTTTGGTGATTAATTTTGAACTCAACAGCATAAATTTCTATAGTGATTCCCCCATTGATGAAAGGATAAAACACAGTCGTCATTGCAGAAGGGTGTATGCTATAACTCTATAAACCTCTTAAATATGTAAAATTATGTAATTTAAGAATGCACACCTATGTTATAAAAGTATAAAGACATGTATAAGAGTGCTAAACACCCATTCAGGATAGTGCTCATATCCATGGTGAAAAAGGAGAGAAATGAAATCAGGGAGGGGTATTTAGAGGGCTTCACTTAACACACACCATTAAATAAAAGACAGAGCTTCCTCCTCCTTTGTTCTCCAGAGATAAAAATAATCAGCTACCAGCCCTGGTTTGGTCGCATGGTTCCCATGCGTGGGGTAGACTAGCTGAACCTGCCTAGCACAGAAGCCAGCGTTCACGTGATTCTAAGATGTTACAGATGGCATTTTCTGGACTAACAATGGTACCAAAAAAATCATGTCAGCAGCACAAAAGTATTTGTTAGTAAAAGTAAGCATAAGCCAAATTTTAACTTCAAATTCCATCAAGAGCTGGAGGATTAGAACTATTTTTAATTTAAGTTTGATGTCATGAGTGTAAGCATGGGAATAATATACTATTCACAAGTTGGTGGGAAATAAGACTTAAAATACACTGTTTTGTGGAGTAGTCAGGGGAGAAGTTGTATTCCTACTCTTTTTCCATTTATTTAATCATTGGAGTGTAGACTTTCTTATCCCCCACTAAGTTTTTAAGTTGAAACAAAGAAAATCATTTTTCAGTCTAGATGGATTAAACCCACATCCTGTTTTTCTCCAAATGCGCAAATGACTGGAACAATTTGATTAACACATATTTGGAGAGGTTGAAATCAAAAGTGTTTACTAAGAGAGCACTTAAAAAGCCTTCAAAGTTAAGGCTTTGTCACTCATAAAGCCTTAACTTGTGGATGTGCCATTTGTATATTGATGGAATTACTGCACATTCTCTATTGTCTTCTTTTAGCTACTTTATTCTAAAAACGCAGAGGGAAAAAAAGAAAGAAGGTAGGAAAGAAGTAAAGAAAGAAAGAGATAGAAAGAGAGAAGGAGGAAAGAATGATGGAAGGAAGGAAAAAAGGATGGAAGGAAGAGAAGAAGGAAGGAAGGGAGGAAAAGAGAGAGGGAGGGAGAATAAAAATTAATTTATCTACTATTTAATCTACCCTTATCAGATATAATATGGTGGTTGAGTGGCTGGGCGTTGTTTGCTGTTTCTGAACCACTGTTATTTTATTTATTTATCTGAGATATAGATCAACACTAAGACAATCAGTTCCTTATTTAAGCTGTCATGTCAAATGCCCTAACAGTATGCACGGATTTACTCTATGAACATTTATTGGGCATCCCTTATCTGGCTGGCTGTTTAAAGCCATCAAGAATCCAAGGTAGAATGATACATGGAACAAGTAGTAAAGAGTTACAACAGTTACATCTCATTTTTAACACTATGCATGGATAATTTTTTTCTTGATTCTTTCTAGAAAACTTCTATTTCAAAAAAAAAAGCACCAAATTCCTTTGTTCTGGGCTAGTTTGGGATTTCTTTCAAGGAAGAGCAGGGAGGGGAGCAGATCACAGAGTCAGCAGTTGATGTCTTGTTAGGATTTTCTATTTTGTGCAGGGTATTTGAGGAGTAAAAGGCGGCATACTAAGATGGAATAAGTAACTGAGATTTAGTGAAGAACTACTTCCAGATGTGCAGGAAGTTGGCTTGTGAGGGTAAGAAAATACATGGGGAATATGGAGCACCCTGAGTTTAGGGACTAGGGAGCCATTCTTATCCTGAGTCTGAAGGATCAGGAGGAGAGAGCAGGTACCAGAATTAGAAACAGCCTCCTTCAGCTCAGGAATGCAGCCAGCAGCGGGGTGTGGTCTCCTAGGCAGAGAGCACAGAGGATGCAGACCATGGCTTCACTCCCAGCTCACCTTTGGATACATTACTAGCTCACCCGGAGAGTTCAGCTGACAGAAAGCAAAGGGCAAAGGGACCTGTTAATGATGTCCACTGTAGGTCAGCTGAGAGCAGGCTGGAGAAGGGTTCAGAAGAGATACGAGGTGGAGAATGTCCAGGAAAATATTCAGGCATCGAGGGAGATTGCCAAGACTTCATTTTTCCTACTACACACCATGAAGATCCATCAGCAATTTTAACTGAGATGTCGCTAAGGAGACCAAATCTTGAGAAGCAGAGATTCCACTAAGAAGAGTTTGACCTATTGGCTCACTTGTTATTTTTCTTCCATATTAGACTCGAAGCAAGATGTTCATTTTCTGTCATACATCCCCAGCACTTATTAGGACAGTGACTGCACATCACGGGTGTTCAAAACATAGCTACTAAGTCATCTGGCATAAATTCAGAAATATCCATGTGAGACAATTAGACACAAGGGCAGACACTGTTTAACAGTGAGTATTTTGTTCTAATTGCATCTCCATGGTGCTGAGACTTGCTCTCACAGAACCTAGCTCTGTAAACTAGAGTTAAATAATGTGCAGTTGCAATGGAATCACAGCAGCCTGCCCTGGTTCGCAGGAGGACGGAAGCATAAGTCAATGGTTAAAACTTGTCAGTTCTAAGTTTTTCCAAAAGCTTTTCTCAAGCCACAGGAATTTGCTACTGCCTGTCTACTTGTAAAAGACAAACCACTCTCAAAGAAGCAAATAAATAGCCTGAGGAAAAATTCAGAACTGGCCTGTTATAGAGAAGCACAACTGTGGCTGAGCTTTGGGACTGCACATAGAACATGGTCATATTTTATTATAGAATTTCTCTTCAATAATTTCATGGAATTAAAATATCAACATCCCACCATGCCCTACAAAGAACGTTATGAATTTCAGTCTCTCTGTCAGCTGAAAACAGCTATGCACCAATTTCAGGACCCATGTCAGGGTGTCCGAATGTTCTTTTTTCATGTCCCTTTCATACTGATAGACAGATCTTAGGTGGGATATAAATCAAGAATGTGACACCCATAGACCCTTGAGGAAACGTGCTGCATCTTCCCCGAATTTCTCCCAGGCAAGATTTTGGTTGGGATTACAGGTATGAGTGACTGTGCCCAGCCCCTAGTTGTTGGCAAAGATGGGAAGGTGGATAATGAGCTCCACTCTCAAAAATGAGATAAACAGAGTGATGAGGCTTAGGGAATAGCTGCCAAGCCCATCAGAATGGGTAAGTCAAAATAGTGACAAGGAAAATTCAGCGGGGTTCTTTTCATTCATTCATTCATTCATTCATTCAACAAATGAGTAGATTATATGACTATATTAGAAGGTCATAAACATTACAGGGGAAAATAACGCAGGGTGAAGAGCCAAGATTTATTTTTAAGACTTTCTACTGGCTAGCCATATGCAGAAAACTGAAACTGGACCTCCTCCTTACTCCTTATACAAAAATTAACTCAAGATGGATGAAAGACTTAAATGTAAAACCGAAAACCATAAAAACCCTAGTAGATAACCTAGGCAATACCAATCAGGACATAGGCATGGGCAAAGACTTCATGACAAAAATGCAAAAAGCAATTGCAACAGAAGCCAAAATGGGATCTAATTAAACTAAAGAGCTTCTGCACAGCAAAAGAAACTAGCATCAGAGTGAACAGGCAACCTACAGAATGGGAGAAATTTTTTACAATCTACTCATCTGACAAAGGTCTAATATCCAGAATCTACAATGAACTTAAACAAATCTACAAGAAAAAAACAAACAACCCCATCAAAAAGCGGGCAAAGGATATGAAAAGACACTTCTCAAAAGAAGACATTTATGTGGTCAACAAACATGAAAAAAAGCTCAGCATCACTGAGCATTAGAGAAATGCAAATCAAAACAACAAGAAGATACCATCTCACGCCAGTCAGAATGGTGATTATTAAAAAGTCAGGAAACAATAGATGCTGGTGAGGCTGTGGAGAAATAAGCGTGCTTTTACACTGTTGGTGGGAATGTAAATTAGTTAAATCATTGTGGAAGACAGTGTGGCAATTCCTCAAGAATCAGAAATACCATTTGACCCAGTAATCCCATTACTGGGTATATACCCAAAGGAATATAAATCATTCTACTATAAAGACATGTGCTCACGTATGTTTATTGCAGCACTATTTGCAATAGCAAAGACATGGAACCAGCCCAAATGCCCATCAGTGATAGATTGGATAAAGAAAATGTGGTACATATACACCATGGAATACTATGCAGCCATAAAAATGAATGAGATCATGTCCTTTGCAGGGACATGGATGAAGCTTAAGCCATCATCTTCAGCAAACTAACACAGGAACAGAAAACCAAACACTGCATGTTCTCACTCATAAGTGGGAGTGGAACAATGAGAACACATGGACATAGGGAGGGGAACAACACACACCGGGGCCAGTCGGGGGGTGAGGAGCAAGGGGAGGGACAGCATTAGGACAAATAGCTAATGTATGCGGGGCTTAAAACCTAGATGATGGGTTGATAGGTGCAGCAAACCACCATGGCACATGTATACATATGTAACAAACCTGCATGTTCTGCACTTGTATCCTAGAACTTAAAGTAAAATAAAAATAAAAACTAGAAAAGAAAATAGCAGGTAAAAGCAGATGGAAAAAAAAGACTTTCTGTCCTTAGGACGTAGCAACTCTTTCTAATTTATTTGTGTATTTTTATTTTTATTTTTATTTTTATTTTTGAGATGGAGACTCACTCTGTCTCTCTTAAGGCAACTCTTCTACCTTAGCCTTCCGAGTAGCTGGGATTACAGGCATGCTCCCCCATGCCTGACTAATTTTTGTAGTTTTTGTAAAGATGGAGTTTCGCCATGCTGGCCAGGCTGGTCTTGAGCTCCTGGCCTCAAGTGATCTGCCCGCCTCGGCCTCACAAAGTGCTGGGATTACAGGCGTGAGCCACCATGCCCAGCCTATTTGTGTGTTTTTAATTACCCTTGCAATTGTTTTTATTTAACCTCAAACAGAAAACTCTTTATGAAAAACAGTGTGGTGTGTTTTCATGACACCATGTCTGAGGCAAATCCATTCTGCATTCTGCTGGGGCCAGGGTGTATGGGGACACCAAGGAGATAGAGTGAGATTTTGCAGCTTTAAATAAATTTCCTGCATGTTTGAACGATTTCATATTTTTATAAAGAGAGAGAAAAGAAGATCAAGCTGTCTCTAGGTCCTTTGGCTTGGAAGCCAATTGGAACAGAGAAGTAGGCCTGGAATTTTAACTCTGAAGCCAGCTCTGTCCAAATGAACTTTCTAAGACAAATGTTCTCCATCTGACCTTTGCAATATGATAGCTTCTAGCTAGTATAATATAACCAAATAATATTCTTATTCAGTTGACAGCTACTAGCCACATGTGGCTATTGGGCAGGTAACAGGTGGCTCATGCAACCGAAGAACTGATTCTCACATTTATTTATTTTTAATGAATTTAAATTGAAATGGCTACATGTGGTCAGTGGCTATTGCATTAAAGACCACAGGTCCATATAATCTCTCCTGCGATTTTTGGAATGTGGGAGTTTATCTCTGACGTGCAATACCATTCTTATGATTATTGTATATTTCATAAGGAATCAACAGATAAACCAACCTCATTGCAATCCACTGCACTTCAGTTTCATTCAACTTGATTAAAGAGTGTGTATTGATCAACTAGCTTATGCCAAGTATAATGCTAAGCACTGGAGACCCAAAGACGAAGGAGTCTTTGTCCTTGTGTGTTGGGATGAGTTCTCAGACCACATCCTGCATTCTCTCTACTCATGTTTGCATTCCAGGCCATCAACCAGCTTATCTATTCTCCACCTCTGTCAAATCAGATAAATTTTAATCGGTAAGAAATCCTTTAAACCTAGTTCACCCACTGTGTACTGTAAGGTCCCCATAAAAAGGAGCCTTAAAATAGATAACTGCTGGTCAGGCACAGTGGCTCACACCTATAATCCCAGCACCTGAGGTCAGGAGTTCAAGACCAGCCTGGCCAACATGGCGAAACCCTGTCTCTAACAAAAATACAGAAATTAGCTGGGTGTGGTGGCACTTGCCTGTAATGCCAGCTACCTGGCAGGCTGAGGCACGAGAACCACCTGAACCCAGGAGGAGGAGGTTGCAGTGAGCCGAGATCGCACCACTGCATTCCAGCCTGGGTGACAGAGAGAAACTATATATATATATATATATATATATATATATATATATATATATGTATCTGCTATTCTTATTTGGTTGATAGAACTGTGTCATATCAGGGAGAAAATGAAGAAAAGTCATTTCCAAGAAACATCTGGTGAAGAAAAGTTCCCTACATATGCAAAGCTGATTTCAAAAACTGTCAACATTTTCAGTCTCTCCTCTGACATTATTTATGGTTAAGTTAAACCTCCTTCTATTTAATAGATAAAAGGTAAATTGGGATGCTATTGGAAACTGGGTTCCTCAGAATAGGCCCTTGAGATTAAAAAGTTATTTTTTTTTTAGAAAGCGTTCCCAGAAAATCCATTAAGGGGGTGGAAAGCTGGGGCAAATCACAAAAAGATAGCAACAAGGGTACAGTAAACAACAGGTTTACTGAAGCTCAATCCCACAGAGGAACATTGAAAACAGGGCAGGTGACACCTCACGGTTGTCCCCAGCAGGAGCAGAAGGAGATGAACTATTTCTACTTGCACACTGTTCGTCATTGGGTAAGGGCTGCCCCTGGGAAAATGAAGATTCCCAGAGACTTCCTCATCTCCACTCAGGCACAGCAACCCTTGGAAGCCTGAGGCTTCCTAGGTAAAATGGGATCTGAGAAATCATCTGTGATCCACTGACAACATGGACCGCAGTTGCAGAAGAAACTAATTCCAATGAAGCCCTGCAGATGCCCCTTTGGGGAGAAAACATGAAATTTGACAACAACAACAAAAAGCTAACGAAAATGGGCTGCAACTAGGCATCTCTCATTGCAGACTATTGCAGTGCTCTGCTTCTTCCTTAGAAAGAGGAAACCTTGACAAAAAAAGGGTCATGTGTCGTGGGACCATTGGGTTTTTACTTCCGGGAATCTAAAAAGCAAAGTTTCAACATGCGACATCCTTGTCACTTGATGGAGCTGTAGATCCATGTCTTCCTGGGCTCACTGCTCCTGTTTAACCAAACTCAAAAGCCAAATACAAAGGCAGAATCTTCACAATGGAGACCACAACCCAGAAGATGGCTTAGCATGGTAACCAGATAGCGCTGAAAGAGAGATCTGTCACATCTTGGGAAACAGAAATCCACACAAACACTGTAGCAAGACAGTGTTGCCTGGAGTACTGAGTAAAAAGCACCCAGTTGGGTTTGTTTATAAGATCTTGCATAATTTAATTTAATTTAGCATGGCCACACTTAATTTAATGAACATTGCAGAAATTGTGTTACCCACTGACACGCAAGTGATTCAAAATCATGCCAATAGGCCAGGTAAAGTCTTGGGCTGTAGCACCTCTCTCTCTGCTTATTTTAATAACAGTGACTTTGCATTTCAGAGTAAACAGAAAATACATTCTCTCCCCCCAATTGCTTCCATGACAGAGCCTCTCTCCAGCCATATCTCAGAGAGATTACTGTGTGTTTTCTCATGAGATCACAAACTATTTATTTTTACTAGTGTTTGGGTTTTTCTCTGAGGAATTTAAGGGAATATAGCAGGGAGGTGCTGATAAAGATTTCCTAATAAAATAATCCAGCAAAGGAGAAGAACGTTTAGTGGTCTTGCCTGCTGTGGGCAGAGCCCGGAAAGAGATGTTATATTAGGCACTACACCGGAACCAGGTTTGAGGTGGAATTCCATATGCAAGAATTCTCTTTAAAGATATGACACCACTGTGAGTTTGTAACAAGTATTGCTTTAAAAGGAAGAGTTGCTTGTATATCTAGAAAACCCCATCATCTCAGCCCAAAATCTCCTTAAGCTGATAAGCAACTTCAGCAAAGACTCGGGATACAAAATCAATGTGCAAAAATCACAAGCATTCTTATACACCAATAACAGACAAACAGAGAGCCAAATCATGAGTGAACTCCCATTCACAATTGCTTCAAAGAGAATAAAATACCTAGGAATCCAACTTACAAGGGATGTAAAGGACCTCTTCAAGGAGAACTACAAACTACTGCTCAATGAAATAAAAGAGGATACAAACAAATGGAAGAACATTCCATGCTCATAGGTAGGAAGAATCAATATCGTGAAAATGGCCATACTGCCCAAGGTAATTGATAGATTCAATGCCATCCCCATCAAGCTACCAATGACTTTCTTCACAGAATTGGAAAAAACTACTTTAAAGTTCATATGGAACCAAAAAAGAGCCCGCATCGCCAAGTCAATCCTAAGCAAAAAGAACAAAGCTGGAGGCATCACACTACCTGACTTCAAACTATACTACAAGGCTACAGTAAACAAAACAGCATGGTACTGGTACCAAAACAGAGATATAGATCAATGGAACAGAACAGAGCCCTCAGAAATAATGCCGCATATCTACAACTATCTGATCTTTGACAAACCTGAGAAAAACAAGCGATGGGGAAAGGATTCCCTATTTAATAAATGGTAATGGGAAAACTGGCTAGCCATATGTAGAAAGCTGAAACTGGATCCCTTCCTTACACCTTATACAAAAATTAATTCAAGATGGATTAAAGACTAAACGTTAGACCTAAAACCATAAAAACCCTAGAAGAAAACCTAGGCATTACCATTCAGGAAATAGGCATGGGCAAGGACTTCATGTCTAAAACACCAAAAGCAATGGCAACAAAAGCCCTTGACAAATGGGATCTAATTAAACTAAAGAGCTTCTGCATAGCAAAAGAAACCACCATCAGAGTGAACAGGCAACCTACAGAATGGGAGAAAATTTTTGCAACCTACTCATCTGACAAAGGGCTAATATCCAGAATCTACAATGAACTCAAACAAATTTATAAGAAAAAAACAAACAACCCCATCAAAAAGTGGGTGAAGGATATGAACAGACATTTCTCAAAAGAAGACATTTATGCAGCCAAAAAACACATGAAAAAATGCTCATCATCACTGGTTATCAGAGAAATGCAAATCAAAACCACAATGAGATACCATCTCACACCAGTTAGAATGGCGATCATTAAAAAGTCAGGAAACAACAGGTGCTGGAGAGAATGTGGAGAAATAGGATCACTTTTCCACTGTTGGTGGGAATGTAAACTAGTTCAACCATTGTGGAAGTCGGTGTGGCGATTCCTCAGGGATGTAGAACTAGAAATACTATTTGACCCAGCCATCCCATTACTGGGTATATACCCAAAGGATTATAAATCATGCTGCTATAAAGACACATGCACAAGTATGTTTATTGTGGCACTATTCACAATAGCAAAGACTTGGAACCAACCCAAATGTCCAACAACGATAGACTGGATTAAGAAAATGTGGCACATATACACCATGGAATACTATGCAGCCATAAAAAAGGATGAGTTCATGTCCTTTGTAGGGACATGGATGAAGCTGGAAACTATCATTCTCAGCAAACTATCGCAAGGACAAAAAACCAAACACCGCATGTTCTCACTCATAGGTGGGAATTGAACAATGAGAACACATGGACACAGGAAGGGGAACATCACACATCAGGGACTGTTGTGGGGTGGGGGGAGGGGGGAGGGATAGCATTAGGAAATATACCTAGTGCTAAATGACGAGTTAGTGGGTGCAGCACACCAACATGGCACATGTATACATATGTAACAAACCTGCACGTTGTGCACATGTACCCTAAAACTTAAAGTATAATAATAATAAAAATAAAAATAAAAAATAAAAGGAAGAGTTGTATTTTATCCTCTCAAGGATCCCTCAAGAGGAGATGGCCAAGGCATCGATTTAAAGGAGTGCTTGATTTGGGAACGTCACAGTTATGAAGGGTAAAGTTCAGGACTTGGGGTTGTGTGGTGCCCAAGCATGGAGGCTCTCACAGACAATTTAGACTGCAGGGCTACCCTGGCGAGCTCATTCTCCCGCCATCCTCCCTCCTTCCCTCCTTCCCTCCTTCCCTTATTTTCTTCCTCCCTCTCATCCCCTTCTTTCTCTTCTTCCTCCCTTCCTCCTTCTCTTCCTCCCTCCCTTTTTCCCTCCCTTCTTCCTCTCTTCCTTCCTCCCTCCTTCCTTTCCTTCCTTCCCTCCTCTCTTCTCCCTTCCTCCCTTACTTCCTCTCTCCTGTCTCCCTTACTCTTTCCCTTCCTCCTCCTTCCTCCCTTCCTTCTTTCTTTCCTCTCTTCTCCCTTACTTCCTCCCTCTCTCCCTTACTTCCTCCCTCTCTCCCTCCCTTCTTCTCTCCCTCCTGTTTTCCTTTTTCCTTCCCTTCCTCCCTCGCTTCCTCCTTCCCTTCCTTCCTCCCATCCTTTCTCCCTTTCTCCCTTCTTTCTTCCCTCCTTCCATTCCCTCCCTTCCCTCTCCCTTTCCTTTTTCCTTTCTTTCCCCTTTCTTTTCCTTCCTTTCCTCACTTCCTCCATCCTCTCTTCATTTCCTCCTTCTTTCCTTCCTTTCTTCTTTCCATCATCCCTCCTTCCAACCTCTCTTTCTCTTCTCATTCTAAAATCATTTCACTTATAGGATTTCTAAAACGTAATATGCATTACAAAATCTATGAAAATATATTTATGTCAACAACATCAAAAAAATCTACCCACAAACTGAAACTATTATGAGAGGAGTTAGAATAGAGGCTGCAACCTGGGGATCTGGGTAGAAAAGAACATGAACAAGCTTCCCAGGGTGTCAGAAATCGCCCATGTCTACATTTGGGTGAATGTTACATAGGATTCTCATAGGTAAAAACTCATCCAACTGATCAACAAAAATGTTTGCACTTTTAGGCATTTGATACCTCAAATAGGGACAGAAATTTTAAAAATAAAAATATAGACCAGGCGTGGTGGCTCACGCCTGTAATCTCTACACTTTGGGAGGCTGAGTTGGGAGCATTGCTTGAGGCCAGGAGTTTGAGACTAGCCCAGGCAACATAGTGAGAAATCCTGTATCTACAAAAAATAAAAAATTGAAAACATTAGCCAGGTGCGGTGGTGTGCACCTGTAGTCCCAACTACTTGGGAAGCGGAGGTGGGAGGATCACTTGTGCCCAGGAGTTGAAGGTTGCAGTGAGCCACGATCAAGTCACTCTAGCCTGGGCAACAGAGCAAGAGCAAGCCCCTGTCTCAGAAAATAATATGTGTATATATTCATATAAATGCCTTACTCTTACCACCAAGAGGAAACTGATGTGTAGCTGTTTCTGACCATGTGTTGCATGAGTGCGTGAGTCTATTTGTGTGTGTGCACATGTATGTATGTGTGGAATTGCATGCACATAAGGTTTTCAACCCCTTTTTCCTCCCCTTAATAAATGAGAACATTTAGTCACATCCCTCCTTCCTCCTCCTCTTCCTCCTCCTCCTCTTCTTCTTCTTCCTCTTCCTCTTCTTCTTCTTCTTCTTGTTCTTCTTCTCCTCCTCCTTCTTCTTCTTCCTCGAGATGGGGTCTCCTTCTGTCACCCAGGCTGGAGTGCGGTGCTGCAATCTAGGCTCACTGAAACCTCTGCACCCCAGGTTCAAGCGATTCTCCTGCCTCAGCCTCTGAAATAGCTGGGAATACAGGCACCTGCCACCACACCCCAACTAATTTTTGTATTTTTAATAGAGACAGCTTTTCACCATGATGGCCAGGCTGGTCTCGAACTCCTGACCTCAAATGATCCACCTGCCTCTGTCTCTCAAAGTGCTGGGATTATAGGCGTGAGCTACCACACCCGGCCCCCTTAGTATTCTTCCTAATTATACCTTTTAAAGATGATAATATTCCATTGTGTGGAGTGCTCTCTATAGTAGGACCCTTAAGTAATCTTCTGTTTTCAACCATTAAAAATAATACTCTAAGAAGCATACTTGCAGCACGTTATGTGTTCAGTATGCTGCTATTTTGTTGTATAGTTAAAATATTTTTTTTTCTAAATTAGTCCTTTGAAATTGCCACCCTTAATTAATCTTCTGATGTCCCTACAGAATTAAGGGACCGTAAGTTTAATGTTGGGCATCAGTATTTTGTATTTGAATGTTGAAAAGAAAATCATATTTTATTTTATAGTAAAGCGAAAAGTTATTTTGAAGAAGTAGCTGAAGAAAATAAAGAAGCCCTTTCCCCTTCCTTTTTGCTCTTATATATACCAATACATCTTTTTAATGGAGTTTCCATTTTTAAAACCCATTTAACCATCTGGGAGTTTTTTAAATTATTTGAGAAGTTGGACTGGGAAGGAGATTTTTCTCATAAAAAAACCAAAGCCTATTCCACACGAATAAAGAGCCTCTCTTATTTTTTTAAAAATAAGAAACATATTATTAAACCGACTATTCCCTAATGTAAACAGAATGATGTTAATTTTTAAATTATTAATGGATGAGTAAGGGCTCAATACGATTCCAAGGAAACCAAGGGGTATTTGGAAAGGAATGAAAGACTGAAACTGAATTTGAACACTGGCAAAGGAAATAACAAAACAAAATATACAAGGCGTGTAATGCCACAGTCACACAGCAGAGAGCAGGAGGTTCATTCTTTCCTGGCCTACCATGGTGGACCCTAGGGCATATCTGAAGTTGCAGAAAAAGAGTGGGTTCTGGGATTTACTGGAGCAAAGTTGAATCTGATTCTTGAAAATGAGGGAGAACAGATTTCACAGGGAAATGGCAGAACACACAGAGACATTGTTTTTGTAAATGGTGTGATCTGCAAGAAATGGCAATAATACTGGTTACGACCCCATCATCCATGTAGAATGCCATGCTACATAAGGGTAAACCTGGTAGCAGGAAAGAAGTGACAGGGAGTGAATTTTTTTGTGGATAACGTGGTTTAAGCAAGAAAAGAAATTTAGGAAATAACCACATAATATTAATTTCATTCTACATGTCTTAAGGATCTGTTGGTGTCAGGCTCTTTGATGGGAGGAGGGGAGGGGAGAAGGAAGACTCCAAGAATGAATAAGATATGGCTCATGTTCTAAGGCAGGATTCCTCAATCCCAGTTATTATTGACATTTTGTGCATGGTGGGTCTTTGTCATGGGGGCTGTCCTGGGCATTGTAGGATGTTTAGGAGCATTCTTGGCTTATACACACTAGACACCAGCTCTTCCTAATAGTGACAACCAAGAATGTCTCCAGGTATGGCCAAATGTTTCCTGGAGAACACACTTATTTTCAGTTCAGAATTACCGTGCTACATAAGACATGTCAATGTAATGTGTTAGGTGCTGTAGGGAGGATATTGCAAAGTGTCTGAGGAGAATAGAAGATAACTCTGCTAAAGTTAGAAGGAAAATAGATCAGCAAGTGTGATATTTGACCTGGATTATAAAATAGGATTTCCCCAGGTGAACTAGAAGGAAAAAGCTAATCTAGGTAGAAGGAAAATGGCAGGCTTAAAAGGGTCTTTTGAAGGGGTAGGTGCAGACCACTGGGGACAGGGCTTTTAATTGGTGAGGATTTCCAGGCTAACAGTGAAGGCTCTTGTACACACCATGGGAAATTTGAGCGTTATCCTCTAGAAAATGGAAAATACTGAGGGTTCTTAAACAGAGGAGTGATAATCAGAGGTCAAATAGATGACTTAGAAAGTCATTTTGGCTGCTAACTGCTTATTTGAAATTAGGACAGATGACGGGGGAAAAAAGGCCTTTGTAAGTTTCCAGAAAAGCAGTCAGTCAGTCTCATGTAACCAAATTGAAAACATGGTAACATACAGACTCCAAACAAAAAGTGATTGTTCCACTTACTGGATTAGAGGAAACATGTAGAAGAAAAAAAATCTTGTAAGTGAAAATCTTTAAGAAATTATTCCTTTTCTTTCTCTACCATACTAATTTTCAGTATTTATATTTATATCCCAGCTGTTAATTAGGAAATCTAAGAAAACACTTTTACAACCTGAATTATGTCTGTGTAAGATTTTTGGGCAGAGGTTTTATCATGAATGTATCTGAAGGGAGAGAAAAAAGCAATATGAAGGCCCACGTTCATGGAGCAAAGCTATTTAAAAACACACTGGGCCGGGCGTGGTAGCTCACACCTGTAATCCCAGAACTTTGGGAGGCCAAGGTGGGCGGATCACTTGAGGTCAGGAGTTTGAGACCAGCCTGGCCAACATGGTGAAACCCCATCTCTACTAAAAATACAAAAATTAGCCGGGTGTGGTGGTGTGTGCCTGTAATCCCAGCTACTCGGGAGGCTGAGGCAGGAGAATGGCTTGAACCCGGGAGGCGGGGCTTGCAGTGAGCCAAGATTGTGCCACTGCACTCCAGCCTGGGTGACAGAGCGAGACTCCGTCTCAAAAAAACAAAAACAAAAACAAACAAACAAACAAAAAACAAACAAATAAAAATACATTGGATCCGACCTAGCATCCCATTCAACCTAAAACACAACTAGTAAATTCACTCTCATCTGTATACTTCTGTAACATTTTGCTGGCTTTAAAATGTCTGAAATATACCTAATGTAAATGACGAGTTAATGGGTGCAGCACACCAACATGGTACATGTATACATATGTAACAAACTTGCACGTTGTGCACATGTACCCTAGAACTTAAAGTATAATAAAAAAAAAAAGTCTGAAATAAATGATTCCTCTTTGTCATTCATGAATCCAATACATCAGAATGATATCAGCTTCCACCTCTGTATTCAACAAGAAATTTTAATATTTTATAAAGCAGAGGCTGAGGTGGGATGTTAAGCCAGGAGCTAGAAACTAGCCTGGGCAAAATAGTGAGGCCCTATCTCCACAAAAATAAAAAAATAAAATTAGCTGGGCATGGTGGCACTCACCTGTACTCCCAGCTAGTTACTGGGGAGGCTAAGGCAGGAGGATTACCTGAGCCCAGGAGTTCGAGGCTGTACTAAGCTATGATTGTGCCATTTTACTCCAGCCTGGGCAACACAGCAATACTCTGTCTCCAAAAAAAAAAAAAGGTTAATGCATTCTTTCGCATGGGCCATTCCATTTTTTCTCCACTGGGGATAGGGAAAACTTAGTGAAAGATATATGAAATTTGACATTAGATTCCAAAAACCCAACCCAATTGTCTATTACAAAAGTGTTAATGAGGAAAGCTAACAGAGAAGAAATGAGAGCTACTGTCAATAGTAATCACTCAGTAATCAGCTACTTAAGTTTGATAGCCTCTTTTCCACTATTATATTGTTAATTAGCTTAAGTACTATTGAATACCCTACTACTAAAACGTCCATGTAGAAGTATAAAAAGATCCTAGGGGAAAAAAAGTGAATCGCACTGACAAAATCAGCACCAATCTATAATAACTTAAACAGATATTCTATTTTAGCCGAAGAGTTAATTTCTAACTTGCAAATCATTTTTTAATTTTAATGGTATCATTCACAGTGGATTCCTGGGCAAATGACTTTGTTGTAACTGACTTGAATTCATGTTCTCTTTGAATTCCACAAACAGGATGTGACTTACTACAAAGCAGCCTTAATTTAGATATTACCAAGAACATATTGAATCTATCTTTCAAGAGAATGATTTTCAAACTATGCTTCAAGGATGGGCAGAAGACAGAGAATATGGAAGAATGAATAAGGGAAGGGGAGAGATGAGTGGGTGGGCTTAGAGTCCCCCATCTCCTCAACTTCCAGAGAAGGGTGGTTTAATTTTTTTTTTTAACATATTAGCTATATTCTAAAGAGATTTCAGTACAGAGTAAATATTGGAAGAAGGTTTAGAAGAACGGTTTGTCTTCTTAATCATCCCCTGAGCATTATGGGATTCTAAAATAGACAAGGGAATTGAATTTGCTTTCTACTTTTACTTTCCTCTCAGGTTTTCACTCAATAACACAGGAAAATCTTATGTGTGTAGCAATGTGGAGTTGCTGGATTAAGAAAAGAAGAGCTCATTTTCAAGTGTCTGTTTGCTTACTTCTAATACAGGGATTGCAATATCCACCCCCAATTTCCTTTACAAAAGGTAGTAAAGTCCAAATGAAACACTAATTTTAAGAATGCCTTATGAACTATAAAGTGTTGTGCAAAGGATGGTATATTTACATAAAATCCCAAAGAGTAGGTGGTAAATGATTCTTCTCTCCGGAAGGTAAGGATATTGTGTCTCTGATATCTTCTATATTTTCTGATTTTTGTATAAGGCATAAGAATATTTATTTGATATATTCAGTGTTGGAGTACAGTAATTTTCTCAGAATCACTAATAACATGAGTTGGCAAAATTCTTAAAAGGGCCTTGTGTGTATTTCTGTGAAGTTGACATTGGTGGTGCTTTGAAACTGCAACCTCTTGCCTTAGACTGCATTTCCATAGACTCCGATTCCACGTTAAAGGTGAACCCCTAAGGTTTTCGTAATAAAATCTAGATTTTTCCTAAGAAATTCTACATTTTCCTAGAAAGAAGATCTGTGCAAATCTGGATGGGAAAGAATTTTCCAGTTACTAGTTTTTCTTTCTCCAGTAATGCTTTCACATTTCCAGCGGTCAGATGTACTGATAACCTCAGTCAGACATACAGTAGCTTCAGACTGTGAAACAATTGCAAGAAAAAAAAGGGGGGGAGGAAACATCAGTGTTGGCGAACTTTGCTGCAAAGGGAGGCATGATGCTGGCCCAACCACAACCTACCAAATGGACAAGGTATATAATCACTATTTTAATGATGTCAATGATGTCATTTCTACTGCAGTACTTTTCTAGGCTATATGTGTTAGGCTGAGTGTCAAGGAAGACAGAAAACAAAATCATTTAAATTTAAAACTGATAAACTAACAAATAATAAACTGAGAGCACCCTGGAATCCTAATGGCCCTTTGAAGACATCTAGTTGAGTAGTCAAAAGCTTTATAGATCTCTCTCTCTATATATATATACTGTATATAGTTATATATATAGTAGTGTACATATATATACATGTATATATGTACATATATACATGTATATATGTACACTACTATATATACTATATACTATATATATACATATATATACATGTGTATATATACATATATACACATGTATATATATACATATATACATGTATATATATACATATATACACATGTATATATATACATATATACATGTATATATACATATATACATATATACACATGTATATATATACATATACACATGTATATATATACATATACACATGTATATATATACATATATACATGTATATATATACATATATACATGTATATATATACATGTATATATATACATATATACATGTATATATATACATGTATATATATACATATATACATGTATATATATACATATATACATGTATATATACACATATATACATGTATATATACATATATACATGTATATATACACATATATACATGTATATATATACATATATACATGTATATATACACATATATACATGTATATATACACATATATACATATATACACGTATATATATATACACACATATATACACGTATATATACACATATATACATGTATATATACACATATATACATATATACACGTATATATATATACACACATATATACACGTATATATATAAGTATATACTTATATATATGCATATATATGTATATACTTATATATATGTATATATATATATACTGTAATTTTTGAAGGAGCTTCCTGGAATAGTGTACTTTAAAAAATCAATATGCAATATCTAGAAAATTCACTTTTAATGAGTGCCCTCCCTCTTCAGTGATGATGGGGGAAATAATCTTGTGTTCATTCATTTATTCAATAAGTATGTTTAAATATTTACTACATGAATGGCAATAACCAATGAATTAGAAATGTAACAGCCTCCAAAGGAGCCAAAAAACCCCACCTGCATGCTGATGTCAGCTTGTGGGTAATGTCACATTACTCTACCAGAAGAAATTTATATTAAAAGACAGAAACTAACTGTTACTGGTGGCATTGTCATATAGACTACCATCTATAAAAAGTATGCTTTCTGTTATCAATCCTTTCCTCCTACTATACTGGAGACACTGCTATCTTCAGATGGCATATGTAGTATATATACATATATATATATTAGGATATACAATTATCTTCCAATCACATCTTCACCTTTCAGGGTTAGAATGACCATGATCATCCTATAACATCTAAATCTTCCTTCTAATTCCTAGTATCTTCTTCACTATACCCATAGGAATCTAAAGTTCACTTTGTCCAACACAAAACTAATTTTCTTCTTTCCCCCAGTCCAGACCCAGTTATTAGATCTCTTTTCCCACTCAACAATGGCACCATCCACACTTGCTGGAAACATCCACTCTCATATGTGCCTTTCCTTATGGTGATGATTTGTTACCAAGACACCAGGGGTTTGGTCTAGGTCCTGCTTCTTACCACATGGAAAGCCAATCACTGAGACAAGTATTGCCAAAGAAGAAGGCTTTAATCAGGTGCTGTAGCCAAGGAGATGGGAGATCAGTCTTGAATCTATCTCCCTGACCAACTAGAATCAGAAGTTTATATAGCAGGGAAGAAAGGTTAACTATGCCTGAGAAAACAGGAACTTGGGAGGGGTAAGAAAGCAATCATGAGGAATGAAGGGCCTGGACCCTCACTGTCTACATGCAGTGATCTGGTGAGTTTCAGCCCTTCGATACTTTTTTTTTTTTTTTTGAGATGGAGTCTCCCTTTTTTGTTGCCAGGCTGGAGTGCAGTGGTGCGATCTCGGCTCACTGCAACTTCCGCCTCCCAGGTTCAAGCGATTCTCCTGCCTCAGCCTCCCAAGTAGCTGGGACTACAGGCACACAGTATGACGCCCAGCTAATTTTTGTATTTTTAATAGAGACGGGGTTTCACCATGTTGGCCAGGATGGTCTTGATCTCTTGACCTCGTGATCCACCCGCCTCGGCCTCCCAAAGTGCTAGGATTACAGGCATGAGCCACCGTGCCCAGCGCCCTTTGATGCTTTTTGAGAGGCTTGGGGGGTCCTTTCCTGAGGATGGAACTCAGATAAAACAAATGTAAGTTTCAAGCTTTAATACCAGAAGGGCCCATTTTTATGTTTATCAAAAAACTCTGTGCAACTACTGAGTAGGTTTCAGATTCATGTAGTCTCCAATCTATCAGGTATAAGTTCTTCTGTGACCTTGTTATGTTTTTAAAACACAAACATCATCGATGCAGGATATTTTCTTGACCCCTTGGCGGGACTCTTGACAGGGGTGCCCCTGCCGTGCGGGGAGGAGCGTGCAAGCGAACAAGTGCAGGAACCAGATCAAGCGAGTGCAGGAACCTGCCGGAAGCCTGGCAGGAGCAAATTCCATTCACTAGGGTCCCCCGGGCTCCAACCCTTGTGGGAGGGAGCGTGTGAGTGAATGAATGCAGGAACTGGTCGGCCACTTCAGCGCCGGCAGGAGCAAACTCTGTGCAGGCCTTGTGGCAGCCTCCAGGTTAGGGTGTGTTATCAGCTCAGTGGGCCCTTTGCCTCATCATATGGGACGGCTGCCCTCTGGCAGCGAGGGCAAAGGGCCAGTGTGACTGCCTTTTGGGGTACCCCACTTGGTGCATCCCAAATTCTTGTCTGGTTCCCAAGAAGAATGAGGTCATGCAGACAAATTGAAGGATGATGAATGTGGAGAATTTTATTGAGTAATGAAAGCAGCTCTCAGCAGAGAGGGAAGCTGGAAAGGGGACAAGAAGGGTAGTTTGCTCTCCCTTAAAGTCAAGCCACCTTTCAGTCTTTCTCTTCCAAAGTCAAGTTGCCTCAACCAGCCGCCATCTCTGAAGTTAAGTCTCCTCTCCCCGACGTCCAGCTGCTTCTCTCCTTTGCTGACTGAGTCTGTACTCTTTATAGGCACAGGATGGGGGCAGGGCGGGCCATAGGTAGTTTTGGAAAAGTCAACATTCAATTGGTAAAAAGACATTATTCAGAAACAACCAATTGGGAGAGAGAAGGCACACAGGGATGGAAGTTCTCCCTTTGGGCCTCAGGTTTCAGGCTTTCTGGCTCAATGGTGAGGTTTTGCCAGGGACCCACCCCTGTCTACTAAAATTTCTCTGCCTCCTGTAGCTATCATCATCATGTATTGCTCTGCTTAAAACCCTTCAAGGACCCTATATTTTTTTACCTAATAAAAGTCAAGCTCCTTAACATGGCACACAAGTTCCTCTCATCCTTTCCCTAGTCTCTCTACTCTCCTGCTCTTCAGTTCTCATCTTCTTTGTCTAATAATTCAGCAGCCACTCTCTTCTAGCTGTTATCTATCTAAAAAGAGCGTTTGCTTCTGCCTCTGAGCCTGTGCATAGGCATCCCCTGTTTCTGGAATGTCTTTCTCCTTCTTTGTTCAATGGAGATCCCTCCTCAGTCTTTAAGACCTGGCATTGTTGTCACCCTCTGAGTCACTTGCTGACCTTTCAATTGGTGTCCTTGTTAAAATCACCCTCCCCTCTGCACTGGGTGCACACTTTGATTTGCGCCTGTGACCAGGCAGTATTACAAACCTCTTTTACTTCCTTTTACTCCTACTTCAGAGAGTTATTTTTATGCATAAAAGGCACTCAACTCATCTTGGCTTCTGCTGTATGTGGTCCAGCCCTTAAAATGAGTAGATGCCCTATTCAGAAAAGGTTGGTAGAAGTAAAGAGTTGAATACAAATCACATTTTAAAAATTATATCATGGCGTATATCTAAAAAGAGACTTTACTGTTCAAAGTACTATGCCAGCCTCAACTAATCTTGATGGAGATTCCTTGTGAATTGTGAATCTCTTCCTCAATTAATTATTCTGAAATTTTTAATGTTTCCAAAAATAGGCTAGCATCTGCATTTGCAGAAATATTGGCAATAAAAGTGCTTTACTTTGGAGGTTTGCTCCACTAGAGCTTGTAGTAAACCACATTGCAATACCTGCTAGGAAAAAGAAACCTCATGGAAGGTCATGAAGAGAACATTTGGGCTTGTCCTCAAGCACAGAATTAAAAAGCTCTAAGGATTTTATCTAGTAGGAACACTGCTTATCAAAGCCCTATTCACATTCTAGTTAATAACAGAAAACAATTTTGAAAAATCTTTCCAAATTGAGAGTTTGTGGGAAGCAGCACAAAACCAGATAGGTCCACATGTTCCTGATGCAAATCTGCCTTGTACATCCTTGGAAGCTTATTCATTACTGGCCTCTTGGCTTTTATTTTGTGCAACTCCCATTTCTTTTGCTTCAAAACAAAGAAAATATTCCACTGTGCATCTTAGGAAAGCAGAGGTGAGGAGCTCGGTGATTCCATAAAAGATCGACTGACAAGTGGGATGTAGACCAGTAAAGGATGTATTATATAAATTCTTATTTTGTTGGTGACAGAGAGAAATCATGGAAGTAGGAAATAACACGCAGACAATCAAAGGTAAATTTTCCTTCAAATGTGCAGGTTTTAGAAAATATCTTCTTAGAAATCTGGATATTAATTGGTCAATGCTTAAAAAATAAAACACCTATCTGCTATAGTGAGCTGTTCATTATGAATACCTCTGGGCTAAAGAAAAATCGCACACACACACACACACACATATGCACACACAAACCTATGTTCACACTATGCATTCTGCATGTAGATAACAAAGAAACAGATAGTGTGGAGACAGAAGGAATGGAAAGTGTATTAGTCTGTGTTACCAGCATACTGAAAACTTAAGCAACATGCGTGCCCTCTCTGGGCTTCTGTTCCTCATCTGAAAAAGCAAATGAACAAAAAAAGTCTTGCACCAGAATATCTAAGGGTCCCAAACTCAAGTGCCTACAGCATTGAGCAAGGTGATGGAAATGAATCCGCAAAGCACTTGATTTAAGGCAATAGGAATAGGAATGCTACACTTCTTTCTTGTTCAGATGAGACTATCTTTGGGCTGGATAATTACTCACTGTAGTCAGGAAGGGAGGGAATGTCCTGTGCGTTATAGGGTATTGAGAAGCATCCCTGGCCTCTACCCACCAAATGCTAGTAACCTCACATTCCTCCCCAAGTTGTGACAACCAAAAGTGTCTTCAAGCATAACCAAATGTCCCCTGGGGGATAAAATTGTCCTCCTTCATTTAAGAATTTGTTTTCTAGATATAAAGTCAAAGGGAAATGATTTTCTTTTAGTATCAATTGACTACATCTGAAAATAGAGAAGAATAGATTTTTTTTTTTTACTTTCTTGTTTCAAAATCATTACAAAAAAATCATATTTATTCCTCTGGCCCTTTCCTTTAAACTGATGAAGACAGAGTCGGATTAATCCGTTGGTTTCTCAAGCCCTGGCAGAAGGACGGTGAGGACATTCATATTTTCGCTGCCCTCTTAACCTTGCCACGACTCCTTTCCCATTGACAGAGCAGGCAGGCAGGCAGCCACATAATCTTACCATCTGTTTGCATCTAATTCACACAATTTCCTTCTGTGAAATTTTTTTCTCACATTCAACAAATGTCTAATTTCATTTTTATGATAGTTTTTTTTTTTCAGAAAGATTGGACTCACTAAAAAGTCAAAAGACACATTCACGGTAGAAGACTAGATAATATTTTTTTCCCATGACAGTGCCAGATTTCTCATTAGAGAATCAAATTACATACATCTTTAACGCTCATACAGCCGTTTGTGAGAACATCATGCTGTATTATTCATTATGACACATAAATCACTAATACATTTAAATTTTAAATAAAAATTCGTGCCAACACTAGATGCCTTTGATCTTCTATGGGTAAGTTTTCCTCCTAGGTCCTGGCTAGAAACAAAGCTCTTATGAAGGAAATGCATCCAGTTGGGCATAAGCACAACAACTGTGGAAAAGAATACATTGTTTTGTGTTTGTGTGGCATGTGGAGGGCAAAAGGGCCTGAGCAGAGTTGACTAGCAAAGCTTTTTGTTCCTTTTTGAAGGTTTCACTCACAGCTGTGCGAGAAGAATTATTCCACACAATATATGACACCCTGGGGAGTCCATTGGCATGTAATTAATTTTCTTGCCTGTATTATGAGACCATTTGCAAGCTGTTTAGAAGCCAAGTGTCTGTCTTTTGAAATCACTTTTTAAAGACCAGCTTCCAGTTGTCCCTCACCATGATGAGATACAGATTTTATCTGAAGTATTGGCAATGCGCTGCAGGCAGGATCAATATCATGCATTGCTAATAAGAAACAAACAAGCCATATTTGCAAGGAAGCAATGCTTTTCTTGATTCTTTCTGTCATGCTTCGGTATGTTGAGCCAGCACTCCCAGGGCCCCTGGCGATTGTTGACTCTGAGCTTCATAATGTGTCTGGCTTAGCCATGACATGAACACATGGACAGTGTGCTCGTTCCTACTGAGAACAGCTCAGTGTAGTTTTGCCTTATCCACCAGTTTGTCTTTTCCTAAGGAATGTGCCATGATGCCAGTAGAAGGATGTGATGAGTAGAGCCAGCTGCAGCCCCAGTTTCAGAATTCTTGTGCAGTTCCAGAGGTTTCATACTTTGAAGGATTTCCTTCTGTTTTCCTTCTTTAAATAGTTTACCAGCTACCAAGATAATAAATGTGATGGGGAAAGATAAGAAGATCTCTTGATTATAAGCTATTTATGGTTTTTTATGGTAGGGATTTATGGATTGCATACTAAATCAAATATGACATGTGTCAACCTACAGTTTCTTAGGTTTGGACTGGAAGTCCTTGCAGATTTTTCTCATCCACACTTGAAATAGTCTAGCCAAAGCAAGACTAAACGAAAAGAACAAATCTGGAGGCAGTGCACTATCCGATTTCAAACTATAATATAAGGTCATAGTCACCAAAATGGCATGGTACTGGTATAAAAATAGACACATAGATCAATGGAACAGAATAAAGAACCCAGAAATAAACCCAAATACTTACAGTCAACTGATCTTTGACAAAGCAAACAAAAACATAAAGTGGGGGAAAGACATCCTTTTCAACAAATGGTACTCAGATAATTGGCTAGCCACATGTAGGAGAATGAAACTGGATCCTCATCTCTCACCTTATACAAAACTCAACTCAAGATGGATTAAGGGCTTAAACCTAAGACCTGAAGCTATAAAAATTATAGAAGATAACATTGGAAAAACCCTTCGAGACATTGGCTTAGGCAAGAATTTCATGACCAAGAACCCAAAAGCAAATGCAATAAAAACAAAGATAAATAGCTGAGACCTAATTAAACTAAAGAGCTTTTGCACGGCAAAAGGAACAGTCAGCAGAGTAAACAGACAACCCACGGAGTGGGAGAAAATCTTCACAATCTATACATCTGACAAAGGACTAATATCCAGAATCTACAACAAACTCAAACAAATCAGTAAGAACAAAACAAACAATCCCATCAAAAAGAGGGCTAAGGACATGAATAGATAATTCCAAAAGAAGATATACAAGTGGCCAACAAACATACGAAAAAATGCTCAACATCACCAATGATCATGGAAATGCAAATCAAAACCACAATGCAATACCACCTTACTCCTGCAAGAATGGCCATAATCAAAGAAATAAAAAAACAGTAGATGTTGGCATAGATGCGGTGAACAGGGAACACTTCTACACTGCTGGTAGGAATGCAAACTAGTACAGCTAGTATGGAAAACAGTGTGGAGAGTCCTTAAAGAACTAAAAGTAGAACTACCATTTGATCCAGCAATCCCACTCCTGGGTATCTACCCAAAGAAAAGAAGTCATTATACGAAAAAGATACTTGCACACACAACCCAAATGCCCATCAATCAATGAGAGGATAAACTGTGAGATACATATATGTATCTCACACACACACACAATGGAATACTATGCAGCTATAAAAAGGAATGAATTAACAGCATTTGCAGTGACCTGGATGAGATTGGAGACTATTATTCTAAGTGAAGTAACTCAGGAATGGAAAACCAAACATCAGATGTTCTCACTCATATGTGGGATCTAAGCTATGAGAACGCATAGGCATAAGAATGATACAATGGACTTTGGGGACTTGGGGGAAAGAGTAGGAGGGGGGCAAGGGATAAAAGACTGCAAATATGGTGCAGTGTATACTGCTCGGGTGATGGGTGCACCAAAATCTCAGAAATTACCACTGAAGAACTTACTAATGTAACCAAATACCACCTGGACCCCAATAACTTATGGGAAAAAAAAAGAAATACTTTTTTCCCTATCACATGGGAAAGTTGCTATTCACATGCAAACCTAAGACTTCAACAGAATATTGAAAAACTATTGTTTCCAAAATTCCATCATCCCTTCATCCTGTTCCAAATTATTTTAATAGGACTCGTGGTATATTTGTTTATTTTTTCCTTATATTTATTCATTCTGGAACTAAAATTTTAAAAAAACATACACATCTAGTGTTTTCTGAGAAAGAAAGAGTGTGTTTTCCTTGGATCTATCTTTTGGAGGATATCAGTTGCATAAACTGTCTTCCCAGAGTTACAGATATGGGATAATGGCTGATATGTGGAACTCCTTACTCAGTCTTCCATGTCTAGCAGATTTTTCTTCTACATCAGAGCTGCCAGTTCCATCATGCTTCACCATCATGACATTCTATTCAGATGCGCACATGGAAATGGCCACCAGCAACAGTACTTCACCCCAGAGACAGTGCAACCCTTGTAATATCTAACACTCAAGAGTGCTAATGGTGTATCAGGCACCATTCTGGGCACTTTACACATGTAACTCAGGCAATGCTTTTAGCATGTCTATGGGGAAGGACTTCAAATTATTCCAAACAAAGAGAGTAAGAAACTGAGGCACAGAGAAGTGAAAACATTTGCTGCAAATAATAATGTTGTTAAGTGGTGGCACCGGCATCAGGAACAGATATTTTTATGTCTAAGGATCATACACTTGATTTGTACCCTGTGGATATCTCCACCAGGTCCCCTCCACTCCCCATTCATTGTTCACTCAACTTGCTCTCCATGGCTAGATTTATTTGTTGATTCAGAAGTATTTACTGAGTAGAGATTGATGGAAGGATGAGGGTATAATTCAGGGTGATTTAAACAGATACAGTCAGTCCTGGCCTCAGAGAGCTAAAGTGCTACTTTAGTAGAAAACTAACAAACTACTATAGTCAATACTGATACATTCTGCTAGAGCAAAATTATAGTCAACACGTTGCAGGAACACGTAATTCAGCTTGGGGGATCAGAGGCTGCTTCCATGAAGAAATTACATTTTTGCTGAGACCTAAAGTTAGAATTAAAGTGAAAGGGTTATGACCGGGATCAAGTGTGTTCCAAAAGGAAGGCATGATTTTTGAAAGCCCCCAGTTCGGGAAAAAAAAAGTTTCTACTGTTATTTATTCATACCATTATGGTCAGAAATGATACTTAAGATGATTTTAATTTTTAAAAGTTGGTTAAGTCTTGTTTTGTGGCCTACCACATAAACTACCTTGAAGGACATTACATGTGCACTAGAGAAAAATGCTGCTACCATTGGATATTAAGTTCTGTATGTATATTTTTGGTCTGTTTTGGCTAAAGTGCAGTTTAATTCCAATACTTCATTATTAATTTTCTGTCTGATTGATCTGTCTATTGTTGAAAATGGGGTATTAATGTCCTTTACTATTATTGTATTGCTACCCATTTCTCCCTTTATGTCCATTAATATTTGCTTTATATATTTAGGTACTCTAATGTGAGGTGCCTATATACTTCCAATTGTTTTGTCTTCGTGATGAATTGAGCCCTTTCTCATTAAATAATGATCTTCTTTGTCTCCTGTGACAGTTTTTGACTTTAATCACATTTATATAAGCATAGCCAATCCTATTTTCTTTTTCTTTCTCCATTTGCATGGAATATCTTCTTCTATCCCTTTACTTTCAGTTTATGTGTATCTTTAAGGCTAAAGTGGGTCTCTTTTAGGCAACATATTCTTGGATCTTGGATTTTTTTGTCCATTCAGTCACTCTATGTATTTTGATTGGAGAATTTAATCCATTTACATCAAACTAATTATTGATGGGCAAGGACCTACTACTGCCTCTTTATTAATTGTTTTCTGGTTGCTTTGTAGATCATTTGTTTCTTTTTTGCTCCCTTTGGAAACTGTGCATATACATGGAAATTAAACAACATGCTCCAGAACAACCAACAGGTCAACAAAGAAATTAAAAGAGAAATTATAAAATTTCTAGAGTCAAATGAAAATGGAAATACAACATCCCAAAACATATAGGTTACCAAAAAAAGCAGTATTTGGAAGTTATAGCAATAAACTATATTAAAATGCCTACATTAAAAAAGAAGAAAGATCTCCCATAAACAACTTAATGTTGTACTTCAAAGAACTAGAAAAACAAGAACAAATTAAACCCACAATTAGTAGAAAGAAAGAACTAATAAAGATCAGGGCAGTATAAAGAAAACAGAGATAAAAAAAGATAAACAATATAGTTTGTTTTTTGAAAAGATAAACAAGTGACAAAATTTTTGTGAGACTAAGAAAAAAGAGAGAATATTTAAATAAATAAAATCAGAGATGAAAATAGACATTATAATGGACACTACAGAGATACAAAGAATTATAAGAGTCATCTGTCAACAAGTGTATGCCAACAAATTGGAAAACACAGAAGACATGGATAAATCCCTGACCCCATATAACCTGCCAGGATTGAATCATGAAGAAGTAGAAAATCTGAACAGACCATAACAAATAACAAGATTGAATTAGTAATAAAAAGTCTCCATCAAAAAAAGAGCCCAGAACCTGATGTCTTCACTGCTGAATTCTACCAAACATTTAGAGAAAAATTAATATGAATTCTTCTCAAACTCTTCCAAAAAACTGAAGAGGAGGGAATTCTTCCACACTCATTCTATGAGGCCAGCATTACCCAGATACCAAAATTAGACAAGGACACATACAGACAAAGAAAACTACAGGTAAATATCTCCAATGAAGATAGGTGCAAAAAGCCTCAACAAAATACCAGCAAACTGAATTAAACAGCATATTATAAAGATCATTCACCATAATCAAGTGGGGTTCATCCCATGGATTCAAGAATGATTCAACATATGCAAATCAGTAAACGTGATACATCACATTAACAAAATGGAGGACAAAAAACATATGATCATTCCAATAGATGTAGAAAAAATCATTTGAAAAAATCAACATCTATTCATAATAAAAATTCTCAACAAATTACACACAGAAGGAACACACCTCAACATAATAAAATAAATATATGACAAATCCACAGCTAACATCATACTGAATGGGAAAAAATAAAAATCTTCTTCTCTGAATCTGGAACAAGACAAGGATGCCCACTTTCACCATTTCTATTCAACACAGTACTGGAAATTCTAGCCAGAGCTGTTAGGCAATAGAAAATTTTAAAAGGCATCCAAATTGGAAAGGAAGAAATTAAATTATCTCTGTTTACAGATGACATGATTTTATATTCAGAAATCACTAAAGACTCCACCCCAAAACTCTTTGAATTAATAAACAAATTCAGTAAAGTCACAGGATATAAAATCAACATAAAAAAGCAACAGCATTTCTATATGCTAATAATAAACTATCTGAAAAATAAATATAAAAATTCCCATTTATAATAACTACAAAAATAAGTAACTAGGATACCTAAGAATAAATTTAAACAGTGAGGTGAAGGATCTCAACACTGAAAACTATAAAACATTGATGAAAAAAATGGAAGAGAACATAAATAAATGGAAAGATATCTTGTGTTCATGGAATGGAAGAATTAATATTGTAAAAACGTCCATACTACCCAAAGCAGTCTATGGTTTCAATGCAATGCCTATTAAAATATCAATGACATTCTTCACAGAAATAGAAAAACTAATCCCAAAATTTGTACGGAACCACAAAAGACTTTGAACAACCAAAGCAATCTTGAGTGAAAAGAACAAAGCTGGAGGCATCACATTCTTTGATTTCATAATAAACCACAAAGCTACAGTAACCAAAGCAGCATGGTTCTGGCATAAAAACGGACACTTAATGGAACAGAATAGAGAACCCAGACATAAAACCACACATCTACAGGCAACCAATTTTTTACAAAGGTGCAAGAATATACATTGGAGAAAGGACAAGTCTCTTCAATAGATGGTTCTGGGAAAATTGGATCTCCATATGCAGAAAAATGAAACTAGACCCCCATGTTTCACCATATATAAATATCATCCCAAAGTGGATTAAAAACTTAAATTTAAGACCTGAAACCATGAAACCTAGAAGAAACTATTGGGGAAGGATTTTTGGTTAAGATCTCAAAAAGCACAGACAACAAAAGCAAAAATAAACAAATATGATTACATCAAACTAAAAAGCTTCTATTCAGCAAAGGACATAATCAACAGAGTAAAAAGACAACCCACAGAATGGGAGAAAATATTTGAAAACTATACATCTGACAAGTTGTGCATATTCAGAATATATAAGGAACTCAAACAACTCTATAGAAAAAAAAACCCAACAAATAGTCCAATTTTTTAAATGGGCAAAAGAAGACATACAAGTGGCCAATAGGTGTATGAAAAAATGCTCACCATTGTTAATCATCAAGGAAATGCAAATTAAACCTGCAATGACACATCACCTCACTCCAGTCAGAATGGCTATTATCGACAAGACAAAAGATAACAAATGCTGGCGAGGATGTGGGAAAAAGGGAAACCTTTACATGTTGTGGATGGGACTGTAAATTAATATAGCCATTATGGGAAACACTAAGACATTTCTCAAAAATTAAAAATAGAACTACCATATGAATCAGCAATCCAACTACTGCATATATTCAAACCCAGAGAAAATAAATGATTCACATTGCAAAAGAATAATTTTGCAAGAGAGTTTAAGTTAAGAGTCAATGCAGGAAAAATGATATCTGCACTCCCATGTTTATTGCAGCACTATTCACAATAGCCAAGCTATGGAATCAGCCTAAGTGTTCATCAATGGATGAATAGATAAAGAAAATGTGTATACATATACACAAGGAAATACTAGTTGGGAATGAGATTCTGTCATTTGCAGCGACATGGATCAACCTGGAGGGCATCAAGTTTAAGTGAAATAAATCAGACACAGAAAGAGGAATACTGCATGATCTCACTCATATGTATAATCTTAAAAAGTTTACCTCATAGAAGTAGAGAGTAGAATGGTAGTTACCAGAGGATGGAGAGAGTAGAGGGGAGGAGAGGTGGGAAGAAGTTGGTCAATGGGTACAAAGTTACTGTTAAATACAGGAGTAAATTCTGCTTTTCTATTGCATAGTGGGGTGACGATGGTTAACAACAATATATTGTATATTTCAAAATAGCTAGAAGAGAGGATTTTGAGTGTTCTCACCACAAAGAAATGATAAATATTTGAGGTGATGAATTTGCTAGGTACCTTGATTTAATCATTATACAATGTATACATCTATCAAAACATCACATTGTATGCCATAAGTATGTACAATTATGTACAATTAAAAATAAAATGACTAAATTAAAAACAAAACAAAAAACAAGGTATAATTAAATAACAAGGTATAATTAAACAACTGGAGAAAAATATCAGTGCATCTGGAACGTGGATAGAGTATGGGTCTATAGGGTTGGTTTGGCCAGGTAAAAGGGCCAAGTGTCAATTGATGTGGTTACAGAGTTAGGGAAACTCTAGGTAAAAAATAGGCACATTAAAGTCAGCATGTGGTGCCACCAAAAATCTGGGGCCATGGCTGGGCACGGTGGCTCACCCATGTAATCCTAGCCCTTTGGGAGGCCAAGGCGGGCGGATCACGAGGTCAGGAGTTTGAGACCAGCCTGACCAACATGGTGAAACCCCATCTCTACTAAAAATACAAAAATTAGCCGAGCGTGGTGTGCTCGTAATCCCAGCTAGTTGGGTGGCTGAGGCAGGAGAATCTCTTGAACCCGGGAGGCGAAGGTTGCAGTGAGCTGAGATCGCACCACTGCACTCCAGCCTGGGCGACAGAGTGAGACTCCATCTCAAAAAAAAAAAAAAAAAATTCACAGCCACGTAGTTGCATACAGTTGGCACTTCTGAAGAAGGGGGAATAGAAGGTGAAATACAGAGGTCTTGTTCTCATCTTTTGGGTAGACACAACATGGGCTGGGTGTCCATTTTATTTTTTAATTCTGTTCTTCCTCTAAAAGTTCACAGATTAGCATTCTTAACTTCTGACTATGAATTGTTGGCAAAGTTCTCCAAGTTCTTCCCTTTGCTAGATTATTCTCTTGAAACTATCTGAAGCCATTGTTTCTAAGCTCTCACTTTTCTTTCCCAAAACACTCTTCCATGTTTATCAGAGATAGTCATGGCCCAGCATGTGTTCTTCCAGCTGTGGGGCTTGGGTCTGCTGCTATATCATGAGGAGGTGGCTACAGAAATGGTTGCCAAAGAATATCTGAAAAATATTTGGATAATAAAAGATAAATATATGCTTCCCTAGTAGACAAGAGAACAAAGGTATTCTAGATTAATGAGTCCTTTCCTGCATTGATTTTCATCCTAGACACTCTTACCAGATCATTCTTCTGCAATGTGAATCATTGATTCACTTTTATTGATTACCTATACTGACTAAGTCACTGATATTTACCAGGGATTCTGGGGGTGACGTAATAATGACCTGCAGTAAAACATATGTTATCCTAGATAAAAAGCACAGATTTTATTTCTGTTTACTTACATCATTCTCAAAAAGGGAAGAAATGAAGTAGCATTTATTGATGTCCTCTATCAGCCAGGTGCTGTTCTATGTGTTTGGGATACCACTGTAATTAGACGAGTATGGTATCCCAAACTCTGGGATAGATAATCAGACAGAGTCTGCTATCCCAAACTGAATGTACCATGTCCGAGATGAGAATTGCCTTTTAAAGAGTCCAAGATCAATTCTCTTGCAAACAGTACATTCAGTTGACTACCAAAATAGAGACTCCAGGGTATTTATTTGTCTTATTATTTAAAAATTGGCAAAAAAATACCCCAAGGATGAAACACTCAAACTATCATATCCAGTCAATTTGAAGTTGTAACTGTAGGTAAACACAGGAATGCTTCTTTTTAGGCATTATATTAGAAGACTATGTTTATATTATAAGATAATGGTTTGCTTACTCTTGTCATTTCTAGTTTTGCATAGAGATCAACAACAACTTCTATCATTTAGGATACATTTTTGATGCACTAGGCATTCTACATTTGTCAATGATTTAATTCCTAGAACAATTCCCTAGTGTAGGTGTTACTATTTTTACCAGTTTTACAGATGAAGAAACTGAACTTATAGAGACATTAAAGAACTTTCTACATGTGTGAGAGGCCAAGTAGGACCTGAAACACAGCTGTCCACCTGCATTCACTCGCTCTATGAATTATTAAAGCAAAACACCTACATCAATATGTGGTTCAGCCAGCTAAGCTCTAGCCTGCTGTTCAGGCATCTGTCACAAGCTAGCAGCAATGATGAAAATGCAGCAAATCAACCCAAACCCCCACATTATTTATATCTGTGGTTGCATTGGCAGCCAACAGAGTTGAAGAATTTTCAAAAAATTGATGTTGCAAAAATCTTTTCTTTAAGTTCTTGAATAAGCAGAAACCTGGATCAAAGCACTAGAAACTTTAAACAAATTCTATAGATACTTCTGAAATGAATCAAATTCCACTTGAACATCAGAGTCACTATTACTATCATCTGCAACATCCCTCCACCCTGTAATGGCAAAGAAAAGACCTTTGAGAGACAGAATATAATCTTTTATAATCTTTTTCCTATTAATTGCAATTCTTTTTTATTTATTTTTATTTGTTTATTTATTTTGAGACAGAGTTTTGTTCTTGTTGCCTAGGCTGGAGTGCAATGGCACGATCTTGGCTCACTGCAACCTCCACCTCCCGGGTTCAAGCGATTCTCCTGCCTCAGCCTCCCGAGTAGTTGGGATTACACTCATGCACCACCACGCCCGGCTAATTTTGTATTTTTAGCAGAGATGGGGTTTCTCCATGTTGGTCAGGCTGGTCTCAAACTCCCAACCTCGGCCTCCCAAAGTGCTGGGATTACAGGCACCCACCTTGGCCTCCCAAAATGCTGGGATTACAGGCGTGAGCCACCGTGCCCGGCCTATTAATTGCAATTCTTAAAGAAAAAAGGGCCCATGCTTTTAGACAGCTATTCTTTGTGTGTAAACATGTAGATTTCACAGCGGTGAATCTGTACACTATAGGTTTTATTTATGTACGTCAGTTCTGTCATTGCCAATAACATGCAACATCTCCCGTCCTGGTTACTCACATTTAATGGGTGGAGTGGATATGTGTTCTGGCTCCAGAGAGATTAAGTTGCTGGCACTCATAGTCTATACCTCATTTATTTTGTATCTCACCAGTACAGAGCTAGTTTCAGGTACTCTATGAATGTGAGTGGGTGAGCATGTGGGCTGGTACAAAAAGAGCAAATTATTTCCCAAAAGGAGCACAAGAAGGTAGCAACAGACTTGAAGCATGGTCTAGAAATAATACTTTTAAGAACCCTAGCTCAGCTTGGTGGTGGTAATTGTTCCATAATATATACGTATAGTAAATCATCATATTGCACACCTTAAATACAAACATTATATTTGTCAACTATACCTAAATAAAGCTGGGAGGGGAAGCTAAAAAGAAAGAGCCCAGTTCAGTTCACAGTAGTTGCTAATGTCACCACTGCCTTCCATAGCTCAACACAAACCAAGTTTCTTTGAGCAGAAGATTTTGCTAGGTGCATTAAAGCAGGGGTCCCCAAGCCCCAGGCCATGAAATGGTACCGGTTCGTGGCCTGTTAGGAACCAGGCCACACAGCAGGAGGTGAGTGGCAGGCAAGAGAGAAAGGTGCATCTATATTTACAGCTGCTCCCCATCACTCACGTTATGGCCTGAGCTCCCCCTCCTGTCAGATCATCAGGCATTAGATTCTCATAGGGGCGTGAACCCTACTGTGAACTGCACATGTGAGGGATCTAGATTGCATGCTCCTTATGAGAATCTAATGCCTGATGATCTGTCACTGTCTCCCATCACCCCCAGATGAGAGTGTCTAGTTGCAGGAAAACAAGTTCAAGTCTCTCACTGATTCTGAATTATGATGAGTTGTAGAATTATTTCCTTACATAGTACAATGTAATAATAACAGAAAAAAAGTGCACAGTGAATGTAATGAGCTTGAATCATACCAAAAGCATCTCCTCCACCTGCTGGCCTGTAGAAAAATTGTCTTCCATGAAACCAGTCCCTGGTGCTTAAAAGGTTGGGGCCACTGCACTAAAGGACATCATCTGTCATCTTAGGGCACCTGAGTTCACGGTGCCCTATATCCCCCAGCTTTATGGCCCTACATCAATCACCAAGTCCTCTGGTCTCTGACCCATCTCCCTGAATCCATCCTTGTCTTGTTCTCACTTAAAGATTCTAATATGATCCTGTCCCTCTCCCATTTAAGATCCTCCAATACCTTCTCATTTCTCCCAGGATAAACAGAGAAGCCCACAGGGCTGCTGCATCTCAAGCCTGCAGTTTGTTACCCCAGGGCCTTTGCACAGACAGCTCCCTCAGCCTGAAAGAACTGCCCAATCATTCTCTCCCAATTAGTCTATAAGCTTCCAGAGGGCAGGGAGAAGGTCTATTTTTTCTTACCTTTGTAATCTTTGCCATTATATCCATGAGACATGGGTATACCTGTGCACTTACGCACAAGGTAAGTGCACAGGTGTGTGTACAGGTGTATATACAAGTGTGTACATGCACACATACATACTGTACACAGCTAAGGGTAGAATTATTTTTCCTGGTATATTTATCACTGAGAACAATGCCTGGCACATAAGAGTGTTCAATATATTCATGTGGAATGAATAAATATTAGTGGCAACTAACTATTTTTCTTATCAGATAAACACTCAGTGAATAATTATTGAATTAGTTTGGTTGGGTGTTCTCTAAGACCCTGCACTCAGGGTCTCTGTCATCTTTCATTCCACAGCCAAGAGGGTACCGTTATCTTTTTGCCTTCTTTGGTCCCATTAATCATAACAAATTGTACAAGGGCAAATTGAAGGGCACAGAAGAGAAATTCCAAATCTGCTTATGAACTTGCAGACAATGAGAAATAGTTCCTCACCAGAATGAGTCACCTGAGTGTGGCACACAAATGACATTCAGTAGTTTGTTTGTCACATTCAGTGCAGAAGTGACATCCCAAAGGAGAGGATGAGGAAATTCCAGCCCTTCCTGAACCGAGGCTGGGACGAAGATTAGCAAACGAGGCACTTGGTTTGGATGTAAAATTTAAGAGGGCACACACCAAAAAAACCCTCAGTCACAGAGATTATAATAGTGTAATGCAGTTTTTTAATTTAACTTTAATTTTAGGTCCAGGGGTACATGTGCAAGTTTATTATATGGGTAAGTGTGTGTCATGGGGGTTTGTTGTGCCAATTATTTAGTTACTTAGGTTCTAAGCCTAGTACCCATTAGTTATTTTTCCCTGATTCTCTCCCTCCTCCCACCCTCCATCCTCCAATAAGTGCCAGTGTGTGTTGTTCCTCTCTATGTGTCCATGTGTTCTCATCATTTAGCTCCCACTTACAAATGAGAACATGCAGTATTTGGTTTACTGCTCCTGCATTAGCTTGCTAAGGATAATGGCCTCCTGCTCCATCCATGTTCCTGCAGAGGACATGATCTCATTACTTTTTATATCTGCATAGTATTCCATGGTGTATATGTGCCACATTTTCTTTATCCAGTCTATCATTGAGTATTTAGGTTGATTCCATATCTTTAATGCAATTATTTCTTAAAAAACAGAATTAATACAAAACACCCATGAATAACAAAATACCAAAATTTGGAATGAAAGGAACATCAATATTGATTTTTTTTGCCTTAAGTTCCAATTTGGCTCATCAAAAAAGGGCTACTGATTCTCAGTATTTAAGTTTGATATTTTGTTGTTCATGGATGTTTTACATTAATTTTTTTAAATATTGCATTACAATACTATTTATCTCTATTACAGAGTTGAATTTTGCACTACAGGTAAATGGTCAACAAATAACAACACACCTCATTTACCATACCTTAATCCTGGCCCAGTTGCCAACTATCACAGAAAATATCCTGTTAAAAACCTTAGCAAGTCCTCCAAATTTTTCCAGCACATTCGGAAAGAAATTAAACACTCCAAGAAAAACAGACCTTTTTTTTTAAAAAAAAAAAAGAAGAAAGAATAGTAAATGTGAAGTATATGTTGATAGTGTACCTCAATGATGTATATTACCCATCCCCCCAAAAAATCTTGGAGTTTAAATCAAAACTATCTACATTAAAATCCGAATAATTATTTTTACAAGGATCTTCCTTGAGTAGCTAATTAAAGAACAACTCATGAAAGTATATTTTATGCTGTAAGGTTTGCTGAGGAAGTATTTTTATTATTATTATTATACTTTAAGTTCTAGGGTACATGTGCACAACCTGCAGGTTTGATACATAGGTATACATGTGCCATGTTGGCTTGCTGCACCCATCAACTCATCATTTACATTAGGTATTTCTCCTAATGCTATCCCTCCCCTAGTCCCCCATCCCCCAACAGGCCCCAGTGTGTGATGTTCCCCGCCCTGTGTCCAAGTGATCTCATTGTTCAGTTCCCACCTATGAGTGAGAACATGAGGTGTTTGGTTTTCTGTCCTTGTGATAGTTTGCTGAGAATGATGGTTTCCAGCTTCATCCACATCCCCGCAAAGGACATGAACTCATCATTTTTTATGGCTGCATAGTATTCCATGGTGTATATGTGCCATATTTTCTTAATCCAGTCTATCATTGATGGACATTTGGATTGGTTCCAAATCTTTGCTATTGTGAATACTGCCACAATAAACATACATGTGCATGTATCTTTATAGTAGCATGATTTATAATCCTTTGGGTATATACCCAGTAATGGGATTGGTGGGTCAAATGGTAATTCTAATTCTAGGTCCTTGAGGAATCGCCACACTGTCTTCCACAATGGTTGAACTAATTTACACTCCCACCAACAGCGTAAAAGCGCTCCTATTTCTCCACATCCTCTCCAGCATCTGTTGTTTCCTGACTTTTTAATGATTGCCATTCTAACTAGCATGAGATAGTATCTCATTGTGGTTTTGATTTGCATTTCTCTGATAACCAGTGATGATGAGCATTTTTTTCATGTGTCTGTTGGCTGCATAGATGTCTTCTTTTGAGAAGTGTCTGTTCATACCCTCTGCCCACTTTTTGATGGGGTTGTTTGTTTTTTTCTTGTAAATTTGTTTAAGTTCTTTGTAGATTCTGGATATTAGTCCTTTGTCAGATGGGTAGATTGCAAAAATTTTCTCCCACTGTGTAGGTTGCCTGTTCACTCTGATGGTAGTTTCTTTCACTGTGCAGAAGCTCTTTAGTTTAATTAGATCCCATTTGTCTATTTTGGCTTTTGTTGCCATTGCTTTTGGTGTTTTAGTCATGATGTCCTTGCCCATCCCTATGTCCTGAATGGTATTGCCTAGGCTTTCTTCTAGTGTTTTTATGGTTTTAGGTCTAACATTTAAATCTTTAATCCATCTTGAATTGATTTTTGTATAAGGTGTAAGGAAGGGATCCAGTTTCAGCTTTCTACATATGGCTAGCCAGTTTTCCCAGCATCATTTATTAAATAGGGAATCCTTTCCCCATTGCTTGTTTTTGTCAGGTTTTTCAAAGATCAGATGGTTGTAGATATGTAGTGTTATTTCTGAGGGCTCTGTTCTGTTCCATTGATCTATATCTCTGTTTTGGTACCAGTACCATGCTGTTTTGGTTACTGTAGCCTTGTAGTATAGTTTGAAGTCAGGTAGTGTGATGCCTCCAGCTTTGTTCTTTTTGCTTAGGATTGTCTTGGCAATGTGGGCTCTTTTTTGGTTCCATATGAACTTTAAAATAGTTTTTTCCAATTCTGTGAAGAAAGTAATTGGTAGCTTGATAGGGATGGCATTGAATCTATAAATTACTTTGGGCAGTATGGCCATTTTCAAGATATTGATTCTTCCTATGCATGAGCATGGAATATTCTTCCATTTGTTTGTGTCCTCTTATTTTCTTGAGCAGTGGTTTGTAGTTCTCCTTGAAGAGGTCCATCACATCCCTTGTAAGTTGGATTCTTAGGTGTTTTATTGTCTTTGTAGCAATTGTGAATGGGAGTTCACTCATGATTTGGCTCTCTGTTTGTCTGTTAATGGTGTATAGGAATGCTTGTGATTTTTGCACATTGATTTTGTATCCTGAGTCTTTGCTGAAGTTGCTTATCATCTTAAGGAGATTTGGGGTGGAGATGATGGACTTTTCTAAATATACAATCATGTCATCTGCAAACAGGGACAATTTGACTTCCTCATTTCCTAATTGAATACCCTTTATTTCTTTCTCTTGCCTGATTGCCCTGGCCAGAACTTCCAACACTATGTTGAGTAGGAGTGGTGAGAGAGGGCATCTCCGTCCTGTGCAGGTTTTCAAAGGGAATGCTTCCAGTTGTTGCCCATTCGGTATGATATTGGCTGTGGGTTTTTCATGACTAGCTCTTATTATTTTGAGATATATTCCATCAATACCTAGTTTATTGAGAGTTTTTAGCATGAAGGGCTGTTGAATTCTGTCAAAGGCATTTTCTGCATTTATTGAGATAATCAGGGGGTTTTTGTCATTGGTTATGTTTACGTGATGGATTACGTTTATTGATTTGCTCATGGTGAACCAGCCTTGCATTCCAGGGATGAAGCCGACTTGATCGTGGTGGATAAGCTTTTTGATATGCTGCTGGATTCAGTCTGCCAGTATTTTATTGAGGAATTTTGCATTGATGTTCATCAGGGATATTGGTTTAAAATTCTCTTTTTTTGTTGTGTCTCTGCCAGGTTTTGGTATCAGGATGATGTTGGCCTCATAAAATGAGTTAGGGAGGATTCCGTCTTTTTCTATTGATTGGAATAGTTTCAGAAGAAATGGTACCAGCTCCTCTCTGTACCTCTGGTAGAATTCAGCTGTGAATCTCTCCGGTCCTGGGCTTTTTTTGGTTGGTAAGCTATTAATTATTGCCTCAATTTCAGAGCCTGTTATTGGTCTATTCAGAGATTCAACTTCTTCCCAGTTTAGTCTTGGGAGGTTGTATGTGTCGAGGAATTTATCCATTTCTTCTAGATTTTCTAGTTTATTTGCTTAGAGGTGTTTATAGTATTCTCTGATGGTAGTTTGTATTTCTGTGGGAAAAGTGGTGATATTCTCTTTATCGTTTTTATTGCATCTATTCGATTCTTCTCTCTTTTCTTCTTTATTAGTCTGGCTAGAAGTCTATCATTTTTGTTGATCTTTTCAAAAAACCAGCTCCTAGATTCATTAATTTTTTGAAGGGTTTTTTTGTGTCTCTATCTCTTTCAGTTCTGCTCTGATCTTAGTTATATCTTGCCTTCTGCTAGTTTTTGAATTTGCTTGCTCTGGCTTCTCTAGTTCTTTTAATTGTGATGTTAGGGTGTAGATTTTAGATATTTCCTGCTTTCTCTTGTGGGCATTTAGTGCTATAAATTTCCCTGTACACACTGCTTCAAATGTGTCCCAGAGATTCTGGTACATTGTGTCTTTGTTCTCATTGGTTTGAAAGAACATCTATATTTCTGCCTTCATTTCATTATTTACCCAGTAGTCACTCAGGAGCAAGTTGTTCAGTTTCCATGTAGTTGTGCAGTTTTGAGTGAGTTTCTTAATCCTGAATTCTAATTTGATTGCACTGTGGTCTGAGAGACAGTTTGTTGTGATTTCTGTTCTTTTACATTTGCTGAGGAGAGCTTTACTTCCAACTATGTGGTCAATTTTAGAATAAGTGCAATGTGGTGCTGAGAATAATATATATTCTGTTGATTTGGGGTGGAGAGTTCTGTAGATGTCTATTAGGTCTGCTTGGTGCAGAGCTGAGTTCAATTCCTGGATATCCTTGTTAACTTTCTGTTTCAGTGATCTGTCTAATATTGACAGTGGGGTGTTAAGGTCTCCCATTATTATTGTGTGGGAGTCTAAGTCTCTTTGTAGGTCTCTAAGGACTTGCTTTATGAATCTGGGTGCTCCTGTATTGGGCGCATATATATTTAGGATAGTTAGCTCTTCTTGTTGAATTGATCCATTTACGATTATGTAATAGCCTTCTTTGTCTCTTTTGATCTTTGTTGGTTTAAAGTCTGTTCTATCAGAGACTAGGATTGCAACCCCTGCTCTTTTTCGCTTTCTATTTGCTTGGTAGATCTTCCTCCATCCCTTTATTTTGAGCCTATGTGTATCTTTGCCCATGAGATGGGTCTCCTGAATACAGCACACTGATGGGTCTTGGCTCTTTATCCAATTTGCCAGTTTGTGTCTTTTAACTGGGGCATTTAGCCCATTTACATTTGAGACTAATATTGTTATGTGTGAATTTGATCCTGTTATTATGATGTTCGCTTGTTATTTTGCCCATTAATTGATGCAGTTTCTTCATAGCATCGATGGTCTTTACAATTTGGCCTGTTTTTTCAGTGGCTGGTACCAGTTGTTTCTTTCCATGTTTAGTGCTTCCTTCAGGAGCTCTTGTAAGGCAGACTTGGTGGTGACAAAATCTCTCAGCATTTGCTTGTCTGTAAAGTATTTTATTTCTCCTTCACTTATTAAGCTTAGTTTGGCTGGATTTGAAATCCTGGGTTGAAAATTCTTTTTTTTAAGAATGTTGAATATTGGCCCCCACTCTCTTCTGGCTTGTAAGGGTTTCTACTGAGAGATCTGCTGTTAGTCTGATGGGCTTCCCTTTATGGGTAACTTGACCTTTCTCTCTGGCTGCCCTTAACACTTTTTCCTTCATTTCAACCTCGGTGAATCTGACAATTATGTTTCTTGGAGATGCTCTTCTTGAAGAGTATCTTTGTGGTGTTCTCTGTATTTCTTGAATTTGAATGTTGGCCTGTCTTGCTATGTTGGGTAAGTTCTCCTGGATAATATCATGAAGAGTATTTTCCAACTTGGTTCCATTCTCCCCATCACTGTCAGGTACACCAATCAAACATAGATTTGGTCTTTTCACATAGTCCCATATTTCTTGGAGGCTTTGTTCGTTTCTTTTTACTCTTTTTTCTCTAACCTTGTCTTCTCACTTTATTTCATTAATTTGATCTTCAATCACTGATACTCTTTCTTCCACTGGATGGAATTGGCTATTGAAGCTTGTGCATGCATCACGAAGTTCTTGTGCCATGGTTTTCAGCTCCACCAGGTCATTTAAATCTTCTCTACACTGTTTATTCTAGTTAGCCATTCTTCTAATCTTTGTTCAAGGTTTTTAGCTTCCTTGCAATGGGTTCGAACATGCTGAGGAAGTATTTTACACACCCAGATGACAGAAATTCTCATTTGAGAATAATAGTTTTAGCAGCAGAATTTATAGTCTTCTCATAATCTATCTTAATGTTTAAGAATTGAAACTAGGGCAATCTGAAGTTTAAGAGAACTTTCAGGTTGCACTGTTTTTTGTCATTGTTGTGGAAGTTGAAATTTTCCAAATTGTCCACCCAAAGGTTGATCAAGATTTACATTCCTAGTTACCTTCAAAAGTGTCTATGATTTCATGTTTTCTTTGTTTTTATGTTTATGTATAAGTGGATCTCCCCAGCTATTATTTGTTTTATTAAAAGCTGCCTCCTCTTATTCATATTATCATACGGACAGCTTGTGTCAACTCCTCCTTCTCTAAACCTTGGCATGTTTCTTGTCTTACAGACATAATTACCACTTATTTTCATATGTGTGGGCCTTGCCTCTCCAATTAGTTTGCAAGCATTTTGTGGATTAAAAGGTTTAAGTTCTTTTATAGCCAACTTACACTGGTATTAAAACAAAGTGTTAACAAAGTGTTTGTAGTACACTATTAGTATACTAATACTAAATGTTTAGTATTAGTGTACTAATACTAATACTAATACTAAATGATCTCTAAATGTTTCCATTTATTTTTAAATTGAAAAACCCAGAATGCAAAATTAATAATCATGAATTATAATATTTCTGCTTTGTTCCTCATTCTAGTTAACATACAAAACATTCACTTAGAAATTGCATTGAAGAGATTTTTAAAAATCTACTGTGTGAGAATTTTGCAGATTTTTAATGTAAGTGAAAGAGAATCTCTTTTTTTGGCAAATGAAAGGAATATAAAACAACAGATTGACTTTCTGGGCATGAACCTCAGCATGATAAAAATAAGAGTTACATATTGTGGACGAGAAGAAAAAAATCCCAAATTCTCATGAATCATGTGTAATGTTCAAGTGCTAAACTATTGAGACTTCATCACTGGAAAATAGTAAGCAAAAGTTGTACATTTGATTTTCATCAATTTCTTTTTCTCATCTAGCTTTACTAAACATCTTATGTGGAATATTCCATGCCTTTTATCTGTTTTAATAATCTACTTCTACCACGTTTTATTTTTGGTTAAATGTGTGAAAGCAGAACCTAGGATAGATATTCTGAGCTGATCTGGAAGGTAAGCCCAACACTAGACTGGTGTCACTGGCTCCTAATTTATGTCTGGGGGCATAGAATCTTCTTTTGACGCATCCTATAATTCCTTACAATGATAGATATGCATATGTCAGCAATATGCATTGCTCTCAGTTCCAGGGTATTTATTTGAATTATTTCTCCACCGGGCTGTTGGCCATTCTTTCTCTGTACAAAGATCCTCTTTTGTTTTATTGTAGTGCATAATTCTCTCACTCTTGTTCCACTCTCTTGCACACATTGTCACGTGTAACTTTATGATCTATTCTGATCTTTCTGATCTGTTTATTCAAGATCTATTTATTTAAGATTTATTTATGATATATTATTTAAGATCTTTATTATCTATTCTGCATACATGTATTAAGTATCTATCTACATAACCATGATAACTACACAGATCCAATGGCCATGAGCATCTCCTCTTTTGCACCCATTTGAAAGTTCTTGTGGGCTAGGAGTATGATTGTTGGTGATAGCCAGTTTCTTTCCATCTTGCTATATGGCTTTCCAAATTGATCGTTGATGGTAAATTGCTAACAGCTCACTGATCAGCTGGCTGTATTTTGAATGGTGCTGCAGGCAACAGCATATCCCCAATGAAAATCTGCACATAGGCTCAAGAGCCATTGGGAATAGCCCCTTGGTATGCTCAAGCCATTGGCTGTTGAGAATGATTCTACTCTGACACACATTAAGGTGCAGTCTAGTTACCAACTCTATATTCATGTTCTGTGTGCGCATGCACAGTGAATCATGCTTTTGATACACGCCCAAGCCAATATGGTACATACAGCTGCACAACTTCTTTGTTCTCCTAGCTTGGCCGAACGTCTGTTTCTAGGCCGGCTCATCTGGGTGTCCTCAGTTATTTACAAGCTAAATTCAATCCCACCTGTCAAGAGCCTCTCTGTCTTGACTAAGAATTTAGGAACCCAAAGCAGAGCTGGGAAATAAGGAGAATTGGAAGGATTCCTAAAATTGAAAAAAAATGAAATCTCCTCCTGTTTCTGTTTTCTAATATGTTGTGGACTAATGGATGGGTGAGCCACAGTGTGAATATTAAAGGCACCTGCATGGACCTAAATTGGAAGACAAACTTTGCCTTAGGTTCTAGGGCCACCATCCTCTGTCCCCATATGTTCCTACAATGAGAAACAACAGAAAACATATTTGTATGGAATATACAGGAAAGATTCAAATGTCATTGTCCAAAACAAGCAACATGGTTACATTTCACTTCCAGTGGACATGAAACACCAGGTGCTTCCAAAAGAGATTTAGAATATTTGCAAACAGGCTTCATGACTACTTAATTGTGTTTCTCTTTTAATTTTTCTTAGGAGGTTTTACTTATTTACTTATTTGTAGAAATACAAGTTTATATTTTAACTAATTGACTGTATTGAATGTTTTTCTTTTGCAGTTAAGTTTTTTGTGTTTTATGTAAGCAAGTCTTTCTTACTTGGAAGTCATAAAAATATTCCTATCTGTTGACTTCCAAATATTTTGCAGTTTTGTCTTTTACATTGATCCCTATGGGAGTCATTTTAATGTATGGTGTGAGAAAATGATTTTTATTTTTTTCCACATATAGTGAATTGCTACAGCAACAATTGTTAAGTGTTTCTCTTCTCAACCCTTGACTTTGTGAATTCTTGCTATAAGTTTGTCTAGGCTGCAGTGTAAGGTTGTTCAAATTTGAAATAAACAGTGTAGGGTGGAGTATTGTATAAATACACTACAATGCAAATAATGTTCTCTAGAGTTTGGCTATGCAGGTTCCTTAGGGTTTTGCTATGATTTTAACATTCCCTTCAAAACTTGTGTTGAAATTTAATTGTCATTGTGATGGTACTTAGAGCTCAGACCTTTGAATGGTGATTAGATCATAAGAGCTCCACCTTCATGCAAGGACCAATGTCATTACTGGAGAAGTGGGCTCCTTATCATAGAAATGATTTTTAATAAAAGTGAGCTCTGCCTTGTCTTCCTCTCTCAGTCTTCCCCCGTCTTGCCCTTCTGGCTTCCACCATGGGATGACACAGAATGAAGGTCCTTGCCAGATGCTGGTGCCTTGCTCTTGAAGTCCCCAGTCTCCAGAACCACGAGCCACGTTAGCTTCTATTGTTTATAAATTACCCAGTCTGTGGTATTCTGTTATAGCAACACAAAACAGACTAAGACAGGTTGTCTGTTTCTTTATTTGGCTTTGTTTTGTTTGTTTTTACATTCCCTTAGTTTCTACTTTTACCTTCATAATTTTACTGTTCATTTTCTATACTCTTAAGTTGGATGATTATTTATTGAGTTTTGATTTATTTTCTTCTCTTTTTCTAACATAACCATTTTGGTCTATAAATTTCCCTCTAATTTTGTTTTAGTGAAATTTACTGATTTTCATATGTAATACATTTATTTAGTCCTAATTATTTTCTCATTCTCATTACTATTTCCCTTTTTACCCATGAATATGTATCATTATATTTTAATTGTGAAAAATAAGATAATTTAATTATATTGTCACTTGAGTTCAAATTTTATTTTATTGTGTTCAGAGAATGTTATCTGCTTGATTTTTGTTGTTTCAATGTGTTGAGATTTACCATAGCAAATATGTTCATTTTGTGTTAAAATCATCAATATCTCTTTTAAATATTTTATTTTGAAAAAGTTCGAACTTACAGAAAGTTCATATATAATCTTCATTCAATTTTCCCTAATATTTACAACATATAACTATAGTATCATTGTCAAAATCAGGACACTAACAATGGTGTCCTATTTTGACAATGAACACTAACTATTAATTAAACCACAGACCTTAACATTACACCAGTGTTCCCCTAATATCTTTTTAATTTCTAGGATCCAATCCAGAATCTCACACTGCATTTTGTTTTTGTATATGTTTATTCTCCTGCAATTTGTGTGTCCTTATTCTACTCTAATTTATTTCCTTGTCTTTTATGCCCTTAATACTTTTGGTGAGTATTGGTCAGGTATTTTGTAGACTGTCTCTCAGTTTGGGTTTGTCTTAAGATTTCTCATAATTAGTTTGAAGTTATGCATGTGATGTTGTGTCTTCAGTGCATCCTACCAGGATACAATGTTTTTAAAGGAGAACCTTTTTATTTTCAAGAGTATAACAAAACTTTGTTTATATTGCCTCGTTCCCTCTTGTATTGTATAATTTTACTTTTTACTCCATGTCCTAGGAGTTATTAAAAAAGGTAATGTTGGCTGGGCGTGGTAGCTCATGCCTGTAATCCCAGCACTTTGGGAGGCTGAGGCGGGAGGACCATGAGGTCAAGAGATTGAGACCATCCTGGCCAACATGATGAAATCCCCGTCTCTACTAAAAATACAAAAATTAGCTGGGGGTGGTGGTGCGTGCCTGTAGTCCCAGCTGCTTGGGAGGCTGAGGCAGGAGAATTGCTTGAACCCAGGAGGCAGAAGTTGCAGTGAGTCAAGATCACACCACTGCACTCCAGCCTGGTGACAGAGCGAGACTCCATCTCAAAAAAAAAAAAAAAAGGTAATGTGAATTTTTAAAATATCTTCTTGTTCTTCTGATTTACTTGTTTTTGCAACATTTTTATTTACATACAAGATAATAATATTTTTATATTTTCCTGATGAATAAAATGTCTTTTTTGAATGTGGTATGTAGTGCCCTTCTCTGTCCCTATTAGTGAGATTTGCCTTGAAGGCTCTTTTCTCTGATAGTAATACATTTGCAGTAGATATATTTACTTTAATAATCATCTAGTATATATTTGTCCATTATTTACATTCCATTCTAGTAAGCTACATCTTTGTATTTGTAAAGTGTACTTTATATAATAATTATATGTATAATTATTCCTGAGTCAATAAAACCCCTCTATAATGCAACTGTGTTCTAAAAATCTCATATGAACGGAATGTCTGTGGGATAAGCATGTTCTTCAGAGTTTAAATAATGTCCCAGGTAAGTGTGACTTCCTAATGAGACATGTTTTAGAAAAAGGTTCTATAACCTTCCCACTCCTGATGGTGATTTGCCATCAGTGGGTAGCGGTTTACTCCAGATTAAATAACAATGGTGGAAGCTCTGGGTCTGTGGCTGGCTAGGAGAGTACCACTGAGTCCTGTAGTCATCCAAATAATTGGTGCTCAACTGGATGTTTAAAGATTTATATACAGTTTCTTGCTATTTTTTGCTCTTAATTATCCCCCATAAAATATTATGTTTCAAGACATATTTATTACTTATAGAGATGTGACACATATTTTTGTTTTGATAAATCATAATTAATAAAAATACAATGAAAGCTCAGAATAAAATGTTAACATATGAGTCACTACTATTTTAGGAATCAAAAAAGGTAAATTTTCAATTTCTATACTTATGTGAATATAGGAAAGGACATTATTACAATCAATATGTTTTCAAAAAATCTATTACATTGAGGTTAAAATTCTAGTCACTATGATATGAAAATACAGTTGGATACATTTGTAAGAACAATGTAAGAATTTTATTTTAATATGTCAAAGTTATACACAACTGAAAATTATGTTGTTTTCAGACATTTAAATTCATAATATAAAAATTTAAATGCTAACTTAAAATGTATGCAGGTGAATAATGAGAGAATATTCCAGACCAATATTAGTTATGAATACTGATGCTTAAGTACTAAATAAAATATTGTCAAATAGAATCCAATATCACTTTGCAAAAAATGCCATGACCAAGTGGGATTCATGCTAGAAGTGCAAGCCAGAATGTAAAATATCTCCACTGCTATTCAACATTATGCTGAAGGTGTTTTCTAAACAAGGAAATAAAATAAACCAATTAGAGGCATAGGGACTAGAAACAAATTAATTCCTATTATTTTTCAGATGATATCTGGAAAGCTTTAAAGAATTAATGTTCAAATTAATTCACAAAATAATATAATTCAGTAAAATTAGCAATAAAAGTAGCATATGTAAGTCATTAATATAACCCTAAAATAAAAAATTATAGAGTTATTTAGCATACAGAAAAGTCCATGTACAATTACACCAAAGAAGATGACATACTACTTAAGAATAAACATAGTAAGAACTGTGCAAACTCTATATAATTTTTAAAAACCTTTAAAATCTCCTGAAAGAAATAAAAGTAGTAGGAACAAAAGGAAAATCATCTTTGAATAGGATGGCTCAAAAATGTAAAGAGGTAAATTCTAAGTGGGTGAATTTATAAAAGTAATGTTATCAAAATTTTTGAAAATTACAAATTGTCTTATGCAGTAGTTGACATGGAAGTTCATGTGGAATAACCAGCAGGCAAGAATAGCCAGAAAAACCCTTAGCAGGGTCAAGCCCTTTCAGATTTTAAACACATTATTAAGCATCTATAATGAAAATAATATGTTACAGGTGCATGAGAAGACAAAAAGACTAGAGGAATATAAGAGAACATCTAGAAACAGGTAGAGGTACAGAAGGAAGTTTAGTATACAATTAAGGTGGTATCTCAATTATTATTATTTCAATCCATTATTGCCCATCTCAAACCACTGGGCAAAAATGGATTTTTTAAAGAAAGGTCTCACTCTGTTGCCCAGGCTGGAGTGCAGTGGCTCGATCATGGCTCACTGCAGCCTTGGTCTCCAGGCTCAAGCAATCCTCCTGACTCAGCCTCCAGAGTATCTGGGACTATAGGCATGCACTACCACGCCTGGCTACTTTATCATGTTTATTTTTAATTTAGAGACAGGGTCTCAATATGTTTCTTAGATGGGTCTTGAACTCCTGAGCTCAAGCCATTCCGCTGCCTCAGCCTCCTAAGTAGCTGGGACTACAGGTGCGCACCCCAGTGTCTGAAATAATGGATTTTTAAGTAAATGTTGGTGGGACCACCTGGAAAATGATATATTTAGATCCACAGTTTATTTATACACAGGATTAAACTCCACATGAATCATGTATCTAAACATACATGCACATACACATGCTTAGGGGTATGCACAATAACATACATACAGCAATGTAAGTACTAGAAGAAAAGTGAATTAATTCTTCTATAATCTCGGTGTGGAGAAAGGTTTCTAAGTACCACTCAAAATCCAAATGCAATCAAATATACAAAATTTGAATATATAATTTTTAAAAAAATTTGCTGGGCAAACAGTGCAATTAAAAAGTCATGAGAAATATAGAGATGTACCATATAAGAATATTTCAGTCAATGACAGACCACATATTTGACAGTGGTCCCATGAGATTATAATACCGTATATGTAGCCTACCTTACCTAGGTTTGGATACGTTTAGGTGCACAAATATCACATGTAACATGTGTTACAGTTGCCTAGAGTATTCAGTGCAGTCGCAGGTTGCACAGGAGTGTAGCAGGCTACACTATACAGCCCAGGTATGCAGTTACCTGTGCCATCCGGGTTTGGGTACATGCACTCTAGGATGATTGTACAAGGGCCAAATCACCTAAGGATGCATTTCTTAGGAAGTGTTCCCAGCACAGAATTGTATAAGCTGCCTCATAAAGGGGCTAACGTTAACACATTTTTTTAAAAAATTGAAAGTGGAAGGAAAAAACATTAAAAACATTCATGAAGAAGAAGTCCAAGTAAACTGATTGTAAAATGAGCACAACAGGAAACACAGACACCATTCCTCCCCTATCATACTGGGGGGAAAAATTAAAAGTTTTGCCACACATGAACTTTGGAAGGCATCGTTATGCATTCTCAGATGGGCTGAAACTTCCTGAAGGAGGCTTGGATACACATGTGTCTAAAGATATGTTCATGTATTTGTGTACATATTTATGAAAATAAAAATATACTTTTATGGCCGGGCGCGGTGGCTCACGCCTGTAATCCCAGCACTTTGGGAGGCCGAGGCGGGTGGATCACGAGGTCAGGAGATCGAGACCATCCTGGCTAACACGGTGAAACCCCGTCTCTACTAAAAATACAAAAAATTAGCCGGGCGTGGTAGCGGGCGCCTGTAGTCCCAGCTACTCGGGAGGCTGAGGCAGGAGAATGGCGTGAACCCGGGAGGCGGAGCTTGCAGTGAGCCGAGATCGCGCCACTGCACTCCAGCCTGGGCGACAGAGCGAGACTCCGTCTCAAAAAAAAAAAAAAAAAAAAAAAATATATATATATATATATACTTTTATTACCAGCAATCTCCCTTCTAAGACGACTGAGGTGATGAAGAGATCAGTCCAGGAAAAGCAATCGATGACTGAGTCACTCCAGGGAACATAATCAATAACTGAGTCTGTCCAGGGAAAATAGTTGATGATCTAGGGATTCCAGGGAAAAGACGTGATTACACAACAGTTCAGGGAAAAGAAGAGATGACCGAGTCACTCCAGGGAAAATACTGATGACAAAAAGAAGAGGAGATGACCTCAGCCCAGGGAACACAGCCTCTGACAAAGTCACAACAAGGGAAATCAATAGTTGATGAGGTGGCAGGGCATGATCTCTTCAGTTCATTTAAAAAAGACAGTTACCAAGCCACACCAGAAAAAATAGTGATCATAAGTCATTCCAGAGATTGGAAAATAGTGATCATGAGTCATTCCAGAGATTAGAGTCTATGACTGAATTAGTCCAGGGAAAGCATTGATGATAGGAAGGCATGGAGATGCCCTCAGTGTGGAAAATAGTGAATGACTGAGTTGTTCCAAGTAAAACAGGAAATGAGGGCAAATGACTGAGTCAATCCAGGGAAAAGAGTTGAATACCAGACAGTCCAGGGCACAAATCATTTCAGGGTAGAGTCAGTCCAGGGAAATGAGTTGAATACCAAGTTAATCCAGGGAAACAAGTTGAATATGGTGTCAATCCAGGGAAACCAGCTGAGTACCAAGTCAATCCAGGGAAACCAGTTGAGTACAGAGTCAAATCATGGAAATGAGTTGAATACCAAGTTAATCCAGGGAAACAAGTTGAATATGGTGTCAATCCAGGGAAACCAGCTGAGTACCAAGTCATTCCAGGGAAACCAGTTGAGTACCGAGTCGAATCAGGGAAATGAGTTGGGTACCAAATCATTCCAGGGAAATGAGTTGAGTACCCAGTCAAACTAGGAAAAAGAGTTAATGACTGAATTAATCCAGGGGAAATCAGTTGAGTACCAAGTCAGTCCAGGGAACACAGTCAATGACCGAGTAAATCCGGGGAAAAGAGTTGATGACCAATCAGTCCAGGGAAAACAGTTGAGTACCAAATCATTTCAGGGACAACAGTCGATGACAGAGTCAGTCCAGGCAAAATAATTGATTATCAAATCAATTCAGGGAAAATAATTGACCACCAAGTCACTCCAGGGGACACAGTTGATGGTGAACTGAGTCAATCTAGAGAAAAAATTGATGATGAAATGACAGGGAGATATCCAGGAGAAACAGTGAATGACTGTGTCACTCTAAGGAAAACAGTTGTTAAGAGGATGACAGGAAGTGATTGCCTCAGACCTGGGAAGACAGCCGACACTTGAGTCACTCCAAGGATAACAGTCAATCACTGAGTCAGTGGAGGGAACAGAGCCCAGGACAGAGTTGGTCCAGCAGAAACAATTGATGACCAATGACTGGGTATTCCCCTCATTCCAGGGAAAGCAGTCAATGACTGAGTGGCTCCAAAGGAAACAGCTACATGATGGCAGACAGTGATGGTCTCACTCCAGGGGACACAGTTTCTGATAGAGATACATAAATATTAAGCATGCATTTAATAAAGAGACAAAAGCACACCATGTAAACCAAACTCCTACCAAAGTAGAGAGCACAGGCTTCACCAGAGAGTTTCCTGTGTCAGTTTTCAGTAACATCCACAACTGCCCCAGCAAGCACTATGCTGACCTGATATTTTTCCAACAGGTATTGTTTTGCCTGTTCTAGACACTCATAAAGATGGAATCCTATAGTGGACGGTCATTGGTCAAGCCTTTATTCATTCAGCATATTTTTAATAAAATAATCCATATCCTGTGTATCAACAGTTTGTGTCCCTTCATTGCCAAGTGTATTAAAATAGCAAAGTTTGTTTTCCCTTTCTCCTGTTCATAGATACCTGGGCCAGTTCCATTTTTTAACCTATTATAAATAAAGCTACTTTTAATTTTCTTGTACTAGTCTTTTTGGACATAAGTTTTCATTTATCTTGGGTAAATAGGAGTGGAATGGCTAGGTCTTGGGTCATATCTAGAAGTTTGTGTAATTTCCAGCAGTTTTCCCAAGTCATTGTACCATTCTACACTCACTAAATGTATATAAAAGTTCCTTTTGCATGTGGGCACGGTGGCTCACTCCTGTAATCCCAGGACTTTGGGAGGCTGAGGCAGGCAGATCACCTGAGGTCAGGAGTTTGAGACTAGCCTGGCCAACATGGTGAAACCCCCAACTCTGCTAAAGAAAAGTACCAAAAAAAACTCCTTTTGCTTCATGTCATCGTGAACATTGACATTGTCAGTCTTTTCAATTTTAATGTTGGGATGTTGGGTGTCTAGTGGAATCTTGTTGCATATACCTGATGACCAAGGAAGCTGAGTTATTTTCCATGTGCATATTGGCCATTTATTTATGATTTTATGAGAGTTGTTTAATATTTTTGCCTTTTTAATGCAATAATTTGTCTTTTCATTACTGAGCTGTAAAACTTGCTCATAGATCATAGTTCTCAGTCTTTTATCCACAATATATTTGGTGAGTATTTTCTCTGTCTTTGTCTTGAAGCTGTTGATGACTCCTGTGTATTATGAGATCTCTGCACTCTGGCTGGTGTGAACAAAAACTGTTTTCATTCCGGTGGGAATTCAGGGACTCATTCAGTGGACTTACTTCTGTTGGTTCTCTACAATATTGTAGAGATCTGAACAGAGAGGGTGGCTAGAGACTGCTCTGTAGATCCCAGGGGCTATTTCTTTGTAGTTATCCTTCCCCTCCAGCACTGTGCCTTGCAAATCTCAGCAACCTCAGCCTCCTAACAGTTTTAACTTGGGTCTCTGTGTCATCAGTTCAGCAAAATCACCAGCTATTTAGCTTTCTCCTCCTTGCGTTGAAGCGTAGAAAGTACCCTAGGCAATAAGCCGGGGCCATGTGAGTGCTGACCTTTGGTGTTCTTCATCTCAAAGATCACCGTCATGTTTCCTCTTGTCCATAGTCTGAAAACCATAGTTTCATATATTTCCAGCTAATTGTTTACAGTGTTATAGCAATTCCCTTAGCTGTTAATCTTTCTTGAGGAGAAGTAGAGTGTTCCTAATTCCTTCATTATGTTTCTCTTTCTGTTGCAAATGTGGATCAAAAGTGCTAAAATTTACTATGTATAAATCAATTCTACAATTATAATATTCTTCTAGAATTGAATTCTTCATCTTAAACTTCTACTCTTCTCCTTTACTCAATATATACATCTATATAACTGGTGACTCTTCAATTTTCTTCCATCTCAACACAGAGCTCAAGTCATGGCCCAACCCTTTGTGGATACTCAGTGAATATTGCTGAACTACTGAGAGCCGTTAACTTAAGGCCATCAATTTACCTGTCAGCAATCCAGTTTTATTTTTCCTTTTAATTTCTTTTTCTTTTACTCATGTTCCCTTCTCCTGCCAGCAAATCTATTATCTCTGCATTTTATGTAGGTATTCAAACACTTTTCTTCATTATGTAAAGTTGCAAATTGTGTTTCCTGCTGCTTTTTTTTCTTTGCACTGACTATAAATCCTTTTATTAGCATCTATCCCCCATGACTTTTACATTTTGTACTATTTCGTGCGACAGGCACAAATCACATGGCCTAGACCTTTTCAGAGAGTAAGAAAAATTAAATATTCTTTATACTGTGTTTTTTGTGCATCAACTGACATTAAAGTGTTGTCTCTCCTTTTTATCCTTAAATGTATATGTAAGTAATTACATGTGAATAACTTGCATTTATAACTTCTCAAAATATAATTTACAGCTTCTTGACTACAAAATTGAGGCCTTGAAATTCTGTGGTGTTGGAGGCTTAGTAGACATCTTTTCTTGTCCAATGTAACAATAAAAATGCCTTCCACTGACAACAAAAGGCCCGAAATAAAATGACTAGAAATATAAGAAAAATGACTGAAAATTAGTTTACACAACAAAAGGGAAGATAAAAAGGTGACTCCAGGATCAACAATTTCATGTGTTCAATTTTCTTCTAATACTATATATATTTTCATTAATCATCAAACCCATGTGTAATTTGCTTGTAAATGTTATTGCCTGTAACAATGCAGGTATAAAGAATTTTTTCCATGATAGAGCTACTTATCAATGAAATCAATCATATCAGTTTGTTTCCACTGAATTATACTGTTACCTTGATTACACATGTATTTAACATATATGTTATTTATTTAATAAGTATATATATGTATGTATGTGTAAGCACATACATATATCAGTAATCTCTTCAGGTTAATTAATATATTTATCCATTTCTTCACCAATATTATCTGCTTTAAATAGCAGGGACTTCATGGTAAGTGTTCATTTCTGCTGAATTATGCACATGCACACATGCACAGAGGCACACACTCGTAGACATCATGGTACAAACACCATTATTTTTCACAAGACCTTTCGCTCTTAAGGTAAGCTAACTAAGATTCTTATTGGAACGTTAAGAATATGTAATCAATTTCCTCTCCTTCTCCTCACTCATTGGGATTTTTATTGGAATGCATCTAGTTTACATATTCATGTATTTATAAAATTAAATATTCAGATCCAGGACAATGAACTATCTCTACATATGTTCAGGTTTTGTATTTTGTACTTAATAAGACTGTCCAGATTTCTGCATATAAATTCTAAATCTTTTTTATTAGAATACTCTCCATGAATTAAATATTTTCAACATTATTATGAGTTTTTTTAAAAATTCCTTAAAGAGATTATTATCACCATGGGGTAAAAACTATTGACTTGTGTGTTTAACTTGTGTTGATGTTTCTAATTCAACCTGACAAGGTTTACTTAATTCTAGTTAGTTTTTATCAGTTTCCAAAAATACTCTGCAAATATAAATAATTTTGCCTCACGTTCTAATCTTGCCATAAATTTTATCTCCTTCTTTTGTGTTTTATCATCTAAAGTAAACCAAAAAATTGATAATAGTGATGACAACTAATATCTCATTTCTGTACTTAACTGTAAAATAAATTTTCCAGAATGTTGCTGTTAGACTGATGATTATTATCGGTAAATAGTATTTATCATATTTAAGCAGCTTCTTTCTATATCTATTTCACTTAGATTTTTTATTTGTAAGGGCTGTTTTATCTACCAAACACCTTTCTGGCACCCATTGATGTAGTTATGTGTTTTTTCTCTTTCAATTTTTGTTATCAATTATGCTGATGTAATTGCTGATGTTGAGCCCTTTATCATTTATGGAATAAATTTTACTTGATTATAATATATTATTCTTTGGAGCTAGACTTGCGTAATGTCTGCCAACATTTTATTCAGAATTTTTCATTTGTGTTCATAATAAAAAATAATTTATTTATTTTCTTTTAATCTTACCATCTGATTTTTCATCAATGTTATACTCATGTATAAAACGAATTTGGATAGTTTACGTATTTTCTATTGTCTAGAATATTTTAAACCAGTGCTTCTCAAACTTAAGCATGCACAAGGCACCTAGAAAGCTTTTTAAATTACAGATTTCTGCTCCCATCCCCAGTGCTGTGTTTCAACCCAGTTATCCCCATGCGGGTCCTGAGGCTATGATTTCTAACTAGCTCCCAGTTGAGGCTGATACTTTTGGTTGACTAGCACTCTGTAGCACATTTAGAAATACTGGTACACCCATTTTGTAGGTTGCCTGTTCGCTCTGATGGTAGTTTCTTTTGCTGTGCAGAAGCTCTTTAGTTTAATTAGATCCCATTTGTCAATTCTGGCTTTTGTTGCCATTGCTTTTGGTGTTTTAGACATGAAGTCCTTGCCCATGCCTATGTCCTGAATGGTAATGCCTAGGTTTTCTTCTAGGGTTTTTATGGTTTTAGGTCTAACATTTAAGTATTTAATCCATCTTGAATTAATTTTTGTATAAGGTGTAAGGAAAGGATCCAGTTTCAGCTTTCTACATATGGCTAGCCAGCTTTCCCAGCACCATTTACTAAATAGGGAATCCTTTCCCCATTGCTTGTTATTCTCAGGTTTGTCAAAGATCAGATAGTTGTAGATATACGGCGTTATTTCTGAGGGCTCTGTTCTGTTCCATTGATCTATATCTCTGTTTTGGTACCAGTACCATGCTGTTTTGTTTACTGTAGCCTTGTAGTATAGTTTGAAGTCAGGTAGCGTGATGCCTCCAGCTTTGTTCTTTTGGCTTAGGATTGACTTGGCGATGTGGGCTCTTTTTTGGTTCCATATGAACTTTAAAGTAGTTTTTTCCAATTCTGCGAAGAAAGTCATTGGTAGCTTGATGAGGATGGCATTGAATCTATCAATTACCTTGGGCAGTATGGCCATTTTCACGATATTGATTCTTCCTACCCATGAGCATGGAATCTTCTTCCATTTGTTTGTATCCTCTTTTATTTCATTGAGTAGTGGTTTGTAGTTCTCCACAAAATGGGAGAAAATTTTCGCAACCTACTCATCTGACAAAGGGCTAATATCCAGAATCTATAATGAACTCAAACAAATTTACAAGAAAAAAACAAACAACCCCATCAAAAAGTGGGTGAAGGATATGAACAGACACTTCTCAAAAGAAGACATTTATGCAGTCAAAAGACACATGAAAAAAATGCTCATCATCAATGGCCATCAGAGAAATGCAAATCAAAACCACAATGAGATACCATCACACACCAGTTAGAATGGCGATCATTAAAAAGTCAGGAAACAACAGGTGCTGGAGAGGATGTGGAGAAATAGGAACACTTTTACACTGTTGGTGCGACTGTAAACTAGTTCAACCATTGTGGAATTCGGTGTGGCGATTCCTCAGGGATCTAGAACAGAAATACTATTTGACCCAGCCATCCCATTACTGGGTATATACCCAAAGGATTATAAATCATGCTGCTATAAAGACACATGCACAAGTATGTTTATTGCGGCACTATTCACAATAGCAAAGACTTGGAACCAACCGAAATGTCCAACAATGATAGACTGGATTAAGAAAATGTGGCACATATACACCATTGAATACTATGCAGCCATAAAAAATGATGAGTTCATGTCCTTTGTAGGGATATGGATGAAATTGGAAATCATCATTCTCAGTAAACTATCGCAAGGACAAAAAACCAAACACCGCATGTTCTCACTCATAGATGGGAATTGAACAATGAGAACACATGGACACAGGAAGGGGAACATCGCACTCTGGGGACTGTTGTGGGGTGGGGGAAGTGGGGGAGGGATAGCATTAGGAGATATACCTAATGCTAAATGACGAGTTAATGGGTGCAGCACACCAGCATGGCACATGTATACATATGTAACTAACCTGTACATTGTGCACATGTACCCTAAAACTTAAAGTATAATTAAAAAAAAAAGAAATACTGCCACACACTGCACTGAATTATTAATCAAAGGGATACATGTAAATCAGACATAAACCCATCCATAAACCCATCAACTGCCATTTTTAACGACAGATTTTTTAAACTTACTAAGATTTTCTATATTGTGTAGATTAATTTTGGAAGTTTATATGTTCCTAGGAAATCATTCATTTCCCCTGGATAATCAAATATGTTGCCACCCTGGGCACTTAACATTATTTTATAATTCTTGTCTTAAGTTTTTAAAAGAACCTTGAATTAAAGGAGTATCTGCATTAGCATGACTTTGTAAACATTTTGTGAAGTATATGATACTTCAGTTTGGAGTGTGTGTGTGTGTGTGTGTGTGTGTGTGTGTTTTATTTTGTATTGTTCTGCTTTTTCAATGATAAAGTTTTTATTTTCCAAACAATTATACCATTTGTTATTATAGAAGAATGTATACCAAACCCAAGAGTCAAGGAGATATTTCTTACAATCAATTAGAGAAAGGCCATCCATTATTTTCATAAAGTATGTTTTCTGTTCCAAGAATGACAACATAAATATAAATCGATGAGTATAGGTTGGTGCAAAAGTAATTGCTTTTAATGACCATTGCTTTTAATGGCCAAAACTGCAATTACTTTTGCACCAACCTAATAAAATCCAGCACACCATAAACAAAAAGAATCCCATGTGTCTTTGCTGCAGAGCCTGGTCTGGAATCCCGCATCTAAATAAAATGGCAGGATCCTATAAAATCCTTGAGATTGTGAGCCATAAAAATCACCTTTGAGTCTTCTTCACTGGCAGAGCCTACCCACCAAAACGTGAAGCAAGTTTAGCTATAATAACCTTCTAGAATGACAGCACCAATAGAAACCCTGGCTCTGAATCTGAAGTTGACCAGTTCATCTGGCAAGGGTAGATGGTTTTTCTGGACTTGGTAGGCAACCTCATCATAACTAACCATATTCCATGACGTTCCTCCAGGTCAAAACTGGATGCAAATTGTTTTCGTAAGTCTTGTCAACATTCCATACTCCGTGGGTGTTGAAAGAAATACTCTTCCATAATAAAATGCCACAAGTGACCATGGAAATGGCTTCCCAGGAAAGGTGACCCATCTTCTTTAGGAAGATTTCAGGGGTCTTTCACACCCACCAATAACTGTCAGGCCAAGAACATGCCACAGGAATTGCATTTCCTGTTGAGGAAAAGCAGGCTGACATAAAGTGCTCTGCAGGCTGGTAATTGGAGATTGGTCTAAATTGCATGAAATCTAAAAGTAGATTCAGGAGCCTCTGTGAATCCTGATATCAAAGCTTGCAATGTGGGATACCCTCAAAGTCTACTCTAAGACTCAAGTATCTCTGCTTCTGTTTCCACCCCTACAGAGTCATCTCAAAGATGGCCAGTTGTTGTCTCTCCTGAAAATCATAGAACAATTTTACGCACTTTCCCTCTTCCTTACAAACCTCATGGTCCCCCGCAATCACTGCTAAGATGATGTAACTCCTTCTCTCATACATTTCCATTCGTATCAAGTTTACCCTATGGCATTTATTACCCTAAATCCTACCTCTTTTTTCATTTTTTGCTGCTGCTTAATCTTGTCTAACACCCTTTCTCATGATTTCCATAGTGCAATGCTTCCCTAGTCATGTTTTGGAAACACTTCTAGAATATTTCAAATTATGTGCAATGGTTTCCAACTTTCTAATCCTTGTTCTAGATTTGAAATTCTTGAAAAAAACCCCAACTATATTCTATGCATCTCTCAGTCATAGTCTTGTGGTAGAATACACTGCAGGTGTGCAAAGGTTTTTTCAATCAAACTGAATCTTGGTGAATTCTTTTCCAGAATGCATTTCTGTTTCTCCAAGGCATTTATGATAAATCCTTTCTTTTGTGAATTCAACCCAATCATTTTACCTCCTCTCCTTACCACTATTAATTATTCTTTAAGTCATTTTTCTAGATTATGAAACAAAATGTTCATCTTCATTCCTCAGTTTATTTAGTTTCACACAAGAAGATGAATAACATAAGAATTATAAAGAAATTATGTATTTAAAAATGTACTCTGTTTTCTTTAATTGGATAGACAGCACTTAACAAGCTGTTCTTGTTTAGTTATAACTAGTTTGGTAAACAACATTTGTGTTTTATGCCTGACCGAATAAACCAAGTACGGACAAAAAGAAAAAAAAAAGCATTTCATATTCTAAGCATTGGATATAAGTAAAATGACTCTAAGCCCACATGTGCCATTATACAAGAGACTGATCCACCCGCCTGTTAAAAACATAAAGTAGCAACGAAGTCCCATGAAAGAACAGCAACAAAAGATCATTTATAGTTTCCCGAACAATAGCCATGTCCACTTATATTAGGAAATCTAAAAACCAGTAGCGTAGAAAGCATAAATTAGCATATTCTTTAAGATTTTCAAAAAGCATGGTACAGTATGAAATTTCTATTTTATTTTCAAAGCTTATCCCACGAATCATGCCTCTAAATACCACAGTGAGTACATTCACCCTGGCAAGGTTAGTGACACTTGGCTTGAATCACACCCCAGAATTAGAATTTTCAAAAGCTGGAGCCAAAGATTACACACCTAGAAAACTGCTCCATTGATTTTAATGATGGACTCTGTTTCAGGATTATTATTTTAAAGCTTGAAAGTTTTAGTCTCAGAACGCCTTTATATCCCTAAAGATTGTCAAGGACCCCAAGGAGCTCTGAAGGATACCCAGAGCATATATTTATTGTTATTTACCACCTTGGAAATTGAAACTGAGACATTTCTGTAATATGGACTGAGTAATGCTATGTCATAACATAAATAACACATTTGTAGTTTGCAAAGCAAAGTTAAAAAGTGAGAAGGGTGCTATTGGTTTACACTCTTGCAAATCTCTTAATAGAAATGGTGGGATTCTAATACCTGCTCCTGCAAGCAATCTTTTGTCATATGTTGTTTTGGTTGGAGTCTATGAACAAAATCCAGTCTTGTGCAGATATATATGTATTTGGAAAAGAGAAGAGGCTTTAAACAACCTTTCAGATGATTGTGGACATTCTTTGACTCTATACCCAAAATCTAGAAAGAGAAGATTTTTAAAGATTAGTTGAAATTTGGAATCTGTCTTCAGTGTTCATAATCACACTGTTGTATTAAAATCCATGGATATATGGATTTAAATGAGTACTTCAAATGGGTCTCTTGGCTTCACTTGACCAGCCTAAAAAAAAATACATATTTTAAAATGGGTCCTTTAGCCATGCATCATTTTGTATCACAATGCATTCTTCATTTAAAAAATATTGTTTCAGTAAGTTTATTTAGATCTTCCAAATACTCACACATTTTATTATGTAGTATTAAAAATATCTTGCTGGTCAATATCACCATTCATCTTCTCAGAAAAGTCTTTAAGTATTGGAAAGCTGTTGAACATTATCATTGACAATTACTGTCAGGAATTTATCGTTGGAATACATACTTGGAATATACTGAAAGAGACCAAAGTGACCTCACTTTGGTCACTTTCAAGAAAATATCAACCAAATCCTCAAGTCCAAAGGACAATAGTTTATCTGGAAGTCATTATTTCAAATGAAAATTGTGCGTCCTCTAAAAAGTGGCAAATTTAGCACACACTTCCCACATCTGCACAAGTGCTTTCCTTCACACATACACGAAATGACACTTTGGTATCTGGAGAACTCACAGTTCTTATCTTGTCATACCAAATATTGAATCTATGTTTACCCTAGGATTAAGGTTGAAGACAGTTAAGATTATTTTGTGCTTCATCAGGGACATTCTTCAGTGATACTGGCTTTTTATAAATTACTAGTGCATAGCAGGGGACCATACTGTGACAACTAGCACAGTTTAGTATCCCTGAATTGATTTGTGCTAAGGTACCGGCAGCTTAACTCTGCACTGTTTTGGCACTGTCAGTACAAAAGAAACCCAGTAGGAAAAAGAAAAATATTATCTCAGCATTATTATCAAAATAGTTTTGGCTTAACCCCTGAAAGTGTTCAGAGACTCCCCGGGGTCTGTGAACCACACTATAAAACCCCCAATTTAGTGTCAGAAGTGTTTGTTTCCCTTGAAGACTTTGGACTATATAAGGTGTGTTTTTGTTTTTGTTTTGTTTTTCCTGTTATTACCACATAATTGCTCTTGCATTTGACAAAGTTTTAAAGGTCCTTGTCTGATGTTTGGAAATTGATCTTGTTTTATGCCTGGTATCCTGCAATGCATGAAGCACCTGTATTTGCAAAATGCACTATAATAATTACAATGCATAATCGCCTTCCAGTCTCCAAAATGAACAATGCTAAGCTCTTATGTATTATATGATCATGATTTGTAACAGAATGATTGATATATAAAAGGTGTTAGGGAGTAAAAAACTGCTTGCCCAGTGAAATTGAATTAAATTAGGCACAGGAAAGAGCAGAATAAAGTCAGGCAGGGTTCCGTGTTCTTGCCAATCTATCACTGGATGTCTTCAGGGAGCCTCACAGTTCCAAGAGCAGCTTCTCTGTAGAATGGAGTTCTGAAGAGGAATTCGAAAGGAAAAGGGTATAGCCCAGGGAGAAGAAGTTCAGAAAAGAGAAAAAGCAAAGCTTTGAATAATACCTCCTATAATCACCCTTTTGTGAACTGACAGGTCAGCACAGCCAGTTGACAACTTGGATAATCCAGGGATTTTTGCTAGTGACAAAGAATGCTGAAAAGACCGTCTGCTACTTTCTCATGGAAGCAAGACTGGGTAGACAGCCTATGTAAAGACCCCAAGGAACCTTTCCAGTCTTGAGTGTTGCTATGTATATTAAACTTAATAGAACTATTGAATCGATAAGCTGGATTCTAAACACACTTTGGACATCAAAGCTGCTTGGGTGAGAATCTTAGTGTTCTGATCAAACTGTGTAGCGTTTTTTGTTTTTGGGTTTTATTTTTACTTCTGGAATCAGCCCAGAGAATAAACAGGTCTCTGGAAAAACAGTGCATCCTTTCCTCTGTATTCTCTCGAAACACCTCCCTTCAAGAATTTGATAACGTGTGTAACTCCTTTAAATACACAGATGCACATACATAATTTTATGTATGTATGTATGTGAAACCTTGAGTTTCACATACCCGCTAAAAAGTTTATCCACAAGGAGCTTTTTTATCTAAGTTAAGAACCTCAGTATAATGGTATCAGACATGTTTAATCCAAAGCTGGATGTACCTAGAACGTTTTCCTAGCACTCTTTAATTGCATTTGCTGGGATGTTGCAGACTGGCTGGGGTGTGTTGGGATGTTATTGTAACCCCTTCCACAACAACACATATCACTTCTCTTCCAGAAATTTCCACTTGGAATATTTACATTTTGGAATATTTAAATTTTAACAATAAAATTTGTTAATGTGAACTATATTGGAGCAGCCAGAAGAATTCCAAAGCAGTTCAGTACCTCATTTCCTCTGCCGTTCTTCAGCTTATAATTATGCAAATGAACCTTGCCTTTTGCTAGCACTCATAATTCACACTCTCAGGGCTGCCCGCCGACAACTGCTTATTGAAAAACTGCCATGTATCCAGGGCTCCGCCAGGCGCTCTCAATCCATGACACAGCCCACTATTGAAGAATGCATAATAGGAATGAAAAGTCAAGGCTTGCATTAGCAGGAACCAGTGGAAAGAAAAAAGGCTAGATGGAATCAAGGGTTGAGTATGAAATATCAATAAGAGATGCTACAGAGATCAGGAAATGGCATGTCCAAGTAAGGCTCCATCCTCCCTTGCAGAAATTGTGTGTAGGCTTAATGGCTTGGGGCAAAGTGCAGATACTGGCTAATTTTTAGCTCTGACTTTCAGGGGAAGGTGTGTGCCATTCCATGAAGTCTATAAGCATACACTATCTGAGGTCCACAGGGTATTAGCTTGATGAATCAAAGATGTTTGGAATTTTTTTCTTAAAAACAAGAAGTATTCCCATGGGAGTGACAGGAAATTTGAGGTGAAAGATACAAAAAGATACATCCTATAAACACAATGGCAATGCATTCATCTTCCAGCTAAGGAATCCTCTTACAGATGGCTCTTTTTTCCTGACCTCTTTTCCATAACCGCTCCAGACTAAGCAAGAGGTAAGTCATATTTACATACCTAATCAGACACATGATTGCCTACTTCTGTTATATCAGATCACAAACAGCTTGAGAAATGATGGGGTGCCATTATTTGAGTCATTTGACAAGTAGGGTCTTCTACTAGTCCAGAAATACAGTCAGTATGATGTATGGATCTGTATATGCAGATTTTGGGGAAGTTAGATGGGAAGAGAAAGATACAAGAATAAATACCATAAGAGTTCACAGGCTAACAGACAGACAGCTGCAGAGATGAATAATCATAAAATAGTGTCATGCTACAATGGAGATACGCCTAAAATGCTGAAAGAGCCCTGACAAGCTATGTTGAAGTTGCTAACACCTTATTGACACTCTGTAAATTGGGAACTGAATGAAAAAAAGGAGTGCAAATTAAAAGCCAAGATCCCTGCACTGCAGAAAATATGCCATCCAGTGGAAATCAATACAGAAGACAGTATTGACAGTTGGTGGTGATGTGACACTTAAGTGACCCTCAGACAAGTCCAGCTGCTAATTAATGTGTGGCATGTTCCTGAGAAACAGAAAGGTACACTTTCGTATTTAATGCTGTGTGTTACTTGGGGATAGGATATGTCAATAAATACTAACAACAAAATAAGCTAAGTATTGTATTTGCTAAGAAAACCAGTATAAAACGCGCAGAGCTGTAATCTGAGAGCCACAAAAATAGAATGTAGCATATTTATGACATAGTAACACAGTAATTCCATGTAAAAGGCAGATTAAGCTATGGTTGAGTAAACTGACAAACAAATATATATATATTTATATGCATATAAATATATATTTATATGTATATGTGTATATAAATATGTACATAAATATATACATTAATCTTATCTTAATTAATCTTAATCTGCCTTTTACATGGAATTACTGTTACTATGTCATAAATACATTACATTCTATTTTTGTGGCTCTCAGATTACAGCTCTTATATATATATATAAACATATATATTATATATATATTTCCATAGGTTTTTGGGGAACAGGTGGTAGTTGGTTAAACGAATAAGTTCTTTGGTGTTGATTTGTGAGATTTTGGTTCACCCATCACCTGAGCAGTATACACTGAATCCGATTTACAGCCTTTTATCCCTCACCCCCTTCCCACTTTTTCCTCCTGACTCCCCAAACAAATATTTTTAACCCACTACACTAACATGTAAAACACTAATATGGAATAAAAGGCATTTTATTCCATAGCAATGACCACTACCTCAACAGCTGGTTTTTCTTCAGGTCTGTTCCACTGATGTGGGTTTCATTGTATTGCATCTATTTCTATCTTTTTGGTGGAAATGCATTTAGTACTTTGGTGGAAATGCTTCAGAATTATATACAATGGTCAGTATATAATTCCACTAGATAGACAATAACAAATGATTTTGTAACTCTGGTGTAAAGCTGCTTGTGTTTCTCTCTTGTGCCATACACTTGTTAATGGCAATTTTAATAGGATGGTCACTCAATAGAATATCAAGATGTTCATTGTACAGCAGGTATACTAGACAAATATACTGGCTAGTGCATCTATATATTGTTATTCTGCGAATGACCAAAGGGCTGACTTAGTAGAAAATGCCTTTCATCAAGGAAGTCAGCAGGGTTCATGCATTTTTTATTAGTGAATAACTAAAATCCAGCACTTTTTTTCAAAGTCACTTATAAACTAATCTAACCCAGTCAAAATAAATTCACTTCACACTTGAGCTTTAAAACTTATTGATTTCAAGTTTCTCATTTAGGCCTCTTTTTTAACTCTTCATACTCTTCATAATCTGATTCCACCGAACTTCCACCAAACCAGGTTCTTTCTCCCTCTGACAAACGCCACAGCCTTGTCCCATCTTTGCCATCATTTCCTTTCATTCTCCTGCTTTGAATGTCAAATTTCACAGAGCACAAGAGTGTCATTGACAGAGCTAATTCTCATTTTGATGATGAGTATGATGCTTGTTCTTTATTTTAAGCTTCCTTTGACTACAAAGTCTGATCTTTATGACTTTGAAACCCAGGCTCATTCCAGATCACTATTCTAACCTTAGATTTTGATTTTTCCTTTCATTCATTCTAATTGTGGGAAAAAAACAGATAACTAACTTCTCTATGAACATATTTTACCTTATTACTCTTTCGTCTATGTTTCTCCAAGCCATAATATGTTTATCTCATAGAAGAGCATGAGCCCTGTCTCACACAGGGACCCTCCTGGCACCCTCTGTTTGCCTCTGATTTCAGCACTGTTGAAGTGAACAGCTCCAGGAACACTACCTCTGCCCCGCCTTTGACAATCTCTGTCCTGTTCCATGGCTTCATTCCACTTCAGCTCATAGAAGTGCAGGCCAAGAATGCCAATATGCCATAGGTTTCATTGCTTTACATTATCTACAATAGCAAAGTCGTAGAATCAACCTAGGCACCCATCAATGGTGGATTGAATAAAGAAAATATGGTACATATACACCATGGAATACTACACAGCCATAAAAAAGATGAGATCATGCCCTTTGCAGCAACATGCATAGTGCTGGAGGCTATTGTCCTAAGTGAATTAATGCAGAAACAGAAAGCCAAATACCACATGTTCTCACTTACAAGCATGAGCTAAACGAAGGGTACTCATGGACATAAATGATGGAAACAATAGATACTGAAGACTTTTATAAAGAGAGAGTGAGAGAGGAAAGGAGGTAAAAAGAAACTACATATTGGGTAGTATGATCACTATTTGGATGATGGGTTCAATAGAAGCCCAAATTCCAGCATTAGGCAATATACCCATGTAACAAACCTCCAAACGTACCCCCTGAATCTTAAAAAAAAAAAAAAAAAAAAAAAAAAGACTTTCATGTTAGGAAGTTAAAACCCTGAGAACCACCTTCAAACCAACAGGAGATGGGAATCAGTGGGTAAATATCCTAACTTCCTATCCTTGTTTACCAAATTTTTTTACTAAAAATACCTCAATAGACTTTTGTTAAGAGCGGTTGAGCAATGCCCTTTCTTTCTGATCAACCTTAATGTCAAATGGTAGGATGGCTAGCCAGGTAGATACTGACCTAATGGCCTACTGGCATTTCTTTTTACAAAGAAACACAACATACATATGTTTTAGAGGTGCCTTTTCTGTGAGCGATATTTCAAAGGCTGTCAATACCTGAAGATTTCAGGTGACTTTGTATCCAGAGACTGGTTAAATAGAAAGGCAAGCTCCACTGTAATTTTATCTGAAGGAGCGGTTGAAACAGAAATGGAAATTACCATCAAACATAGAAGATGGCTTTCGTGCAATTTCTCTATTTTATGTTCAAAAGCTTATATTTTCAGAAACATTGTCTGTCTTTTCCTTTCCAAGGGATCAAATTCACAACTTGTTCTTGAGTCTCTTTTGCTTAAATTGCCTTAGCATTAAACTGTACAATTCCTGGCTTCTTCAAAGCACTCACGTCCTGTTTCAGTGAAATTCCTGGAGAGACCAAGGGTTGTCTCTTAGAACAGACAGCACCAAAGGGCCTTCATTAGTTTCTCACAGAAACCTGGATGGTGAGAGACATCACACATGTCTAACTAGAGTGCTTCATCTTCTATTCGTTTTCTTACAAATGCCCACAGGTAAGACAGCACATTATAAGGGAGAAGTCCTTCAGAGGTGGATGCCTGGGATCTCATGATGCAACAGCATAAAAAACCCAGACAAAATAACCCCACACAAAGAACTCCTGAAGCTAAACACCTTGTTCATCTGTGGGCAGCACTGAGATGTAGCAAATTGCACAAAGAAAAGCTCCTATTCAGCTGTATATACTTTCCCTGAATCTCATCTTTCCCCAAAACCATCTGATAAATTGCCTTCCAATTGCTAAAATTTCCTCTGGGGAGGTATTAGATACATACTCAGAGTTTGTTTCTATACAAAATCAACTCTTACAATGGCTGACTGTTCACTTCTTGAATGGTTGTTAAAATGACTGACTATTCACTTCCTACTTCTTCCTCAACTCCCTGAGTTCTACACCCGTGCTCACTCTCTGCCTTGCTGACTACAGTTTCTGCTACAACTCTTTAGATATACCAGAGAAAAACAACAACAACAAGGGACAAGATAGGGTTTTCTGGGAAAGTGGTGCTGAATTTTTAATTAAAAAAACAAACAGCAAACATTACTCTTTTATTCTTTGAGAAGTTAACCATGATTATTCCCTATTCCCCCCAAATAGAAAAAGCTATAGTGCAATATGAAAATTAGCCCGTGTCAATAATAATTATAGTGAGGCGTTCAGCCTGTACCTACTCTATCCATCTGTATCAAAAACCATCTTAAGTTTGTGGAACTAAATAAAGACTTCCCCCTTCCTTCCAAAATGAGAGCAGAGACTTTTTAGTCAGAGCTTGCTCTAGCAAGGGAGTCCGGCACTATCGCTTGCATTTGGCAGAGACTCAAAGGCCAGTGGGGAGTGAGAATACTTTAAAGTGTTACAGGTAGTCAGGCATGAGCTGACTCTCCCCACCACCCCCACTGGAAATATCAGGTGATGGTTCAGCAATTATGGCATTGCCTCTCTAAAAGGGATAAACTGCCAGCACCAGGAAGAGGCTAGTTGCTGCTGGTCCACACCTGTTAACATTAAAGTGTTAACTAAAGGCAGGCCCCAGGATGAAGCAACTTCCTGGGCATGCGCATTAAGAGACAAAAATGGTGACCTATGGCCTTCCAGGTATACTCCACTGGAAGAAGGAAGAAATCCTCAGATGGGCATGCATACAAGTCCCTAAACACACTGCGCATGCTCATTTCCCAAGGGTAAGGAGGACACTGCAGGTGGAAGGCCCACCCTAAGGGGAGAATCATGGGAAAGAGAGGAGCCTATAAAGTCCAGGTACAAGACTAAAGTTTCTCCTCTTTTCTCTTTGACCTACAGGCGGCCACTTGGGTCTCTTCCAAGGGTTCTTTCCTTTCTTTCCTGTTCTAAAGCCTTTTTAATACACTTCCACTCCTGCTCTAGAACTTGCCTTGGTCTCTTTTTCTGCTTTATGCTCCTCAGTCAAACTCTTTCTTCTGAGGAGGCAAGGGCTGATGTTATGCCCAGACCGTTAGTTCCCCAAAGAAGACCACCAGAGTCCAGAGTCAAAGCCAAGCGGCAAGGATCTTTACTACAAGTTCGAACCTGGTCCCTCCATTCCACAGCATACAAGAGGGCCCTGAACAATGCGAGTGTTTGCTTTTTATAGCCTGAAAGTTACAGGGGAACAAAGGAATTCTTTTGGTTCCCGCTCTTTCAGTAAAACTTTGAACGGCTGTCCCCTTATCGGAGACTTTCCTGGTGGTGTTTGTACTGGGCTCAGGAAGTTTGAGAGATATATGGCGATATGTGGTGGGATGGGAGGATGGGATGTGTTTGTACTGGGCTTGTTTGTTTTGAGCCCGGGGCTGAGGAATGTGCCCGGCTCCTTTCACTGAAGTTGCTGCAGACACACACGGATTCGCCGCTGGCAACTCAAGGTAACTTGGATCTCTTCCACCGCTAACAAAAGGAGAAGGCTGTGGATGTGCCGCATTTGGAGTTTGCTGGCATGGGGGAACCTCAGGTGAGCTGTCCGAAAGTGGGGCATCTCATGTCATTGGTTTGGGGAGCATATTTCACTTTCCCTGGTTGGTTCTGAGTTGGAAGAGGGGAAAAATATAGGAAAGCTGGCAGAAATGCATGAAGTCTTGATTGCTGGGGATGACTGTTGCAGAGATTGTAGTTTGGATCCCAGAACTGGGTGCTGAATGGGTGGTAGGACAGAGTTCTGTTGTCATATATGGTCTTACCATTGTCTGTTGGTGTACTTGGCCTCTAAAGTCCATTTGCAAAGCTCCACTATTGAAAAATGATTACCTGTTAGGATTAGTAATGAAATATTTGTTTACAAGAACAAAATAGATTCTTAAGAAATTATAAACTGCCAATAATTTGTTAACCAAACCAATGGAATTTTAGAATGATTTTATACATATATGCACACACACACACACACACATATACATGTATACATATGGACATATAGAAAATACAAAATATAATATGCACATATATAATACAAAATATATATAATACACATATAAACAATACAAAATATATACAATTACCATGATTATTGCTGGCTATAGGCATTGGAAGAGATCTCAATGGTACTGGGATATTTGGGGGCCAACTCTTTAATTTTCTAAATAAGGAAACTAAGGAATAGACAAATGTATGATCTTGTGCAAGATCATACAACTAGAAAAAGAAAGTCTGAACCACATATTCAAATATCTTCACATGGGGTATCCTGTGCAAGGTTCCTATTCGATTATGCTTTACTCTAAATTTGAAATCCACATGTCAAGTTTAGTAAAACTAGAGTCTCAATCGTGCATAAAACATTTACTTGGTATTGCGTTCACTTAATGTAAACTATTTGACTCCTAGTTTAAAGTGGTAATGCCAGATTCTGCATAAATGTTAGAACAGGCCATTCAGCAAGTGGACAGGGAATACAAGACTTTTTGTATCAACAATAACAACACATCTTGACAGGCACATTGAATGTGTTTGCAAAGTTCCAAACTTCAATATGGATTGAAGATGCCAAAAAACAGTTATTAATTAGTTATATTAAATAATATTATAAAAACAGAAGATGAGCCTGATCTTAAAATTAAGAGAGTCTTTAGAGAATTGTCTATGGGGTTGGGGGAAATTTAAGCATTATTGATGTACAGCAGTTACTCCTACCCTCTACTTTGATTTAACCTGTATCTTCAAAGAAGCCAAGACTATTTTTGGAGAGAGAATCTTGCAAACAATGATCAAAGTGTAAATGTATGCAAATACAGTGTTTCACCTTAATTACCTAGCTAGCACTTGTCAGCAGTCTCTTCCTTGGTTTCGCTGATTAGCAAGCAATCACAAATAATTATTGTTTCATCTACAATTACAATGATTCTGAGTTCTGGCTTCCAGCCCAGCAACTGCACTGCCTTTTACCCAAGTTCACTCTTCATACATTCTGAATTAGCAGCGACCCCACCTCATTTTTAAATAAATCTCCATAAAGTCCATAAATTCCTTTATGATTTTGCAAGCCAGGATCTCTCCACCGCTACAGGTAAAGAAGGTGTGTAAAACTGACAAATAGGGTCTGTAATGTGGCCAGGAAAACCTTTGTGCTTACGTGATTCCAACCGCTCACCAAATCCACCCTTTTCGGTTTGTTGTAGCATGCTTTGACTTTCAAAGTTCACCTTTGCTGACTGAACTCAGAATCCTCAAAACTCTCAAAACAATGTTCCAAGAAAACAATTTCAAAATAACTACAAGATGAGATGGAAGTGTCGGGGCACATGAAATCAGCACGTTATTTCGTTCCATATAGAAAGGACCAAAAGTTATATTTCACACTCAAGAGGAGCCAATTGACCTAATAGCCTGAACCAAGCCTTGTGTGTTTTAAGAACCCAGGCACTAGTATTAACTAAAGTTGGTGAGAAACCACCACAGTAGCTGGGAATGGGTTGTTAGCCTTTAAAGAAAAATCTCCCTTTTTGAAAGCTCATCCTTGTTTTAGCTCAATGAAGAAAGAGGAAAGATAAGACTTAGCTCCCGCTGAGTATTTAATATATATGTGTGTGTTGATCAGATGAAGAACAAATGAATAGCCACAAAGAGAACAGAAAAAGGGATGAATAAATGGCAGTTGAATTACTATGTTTCCAGAATCCTTTCGGGGTGATAATGAAGGGATATTAATTATATTCGTGCATTGGTTACATTGATTGGCAAAGTTTATCAAAATTTGAAAGTCCTTACATAGCCTTCCAAGGATCTTTGTGGTGCATATTCACAACCTCCCGTCCCAACATCATATTCTCCCGCTATGGGGTATTGGTTAATGTGGCCGCAGGTGACACCCACTCGTGATGTGGTCAGGGTCCTGAGGGGGAGGTAGCTGCTTTCTGGACCTCCTGCAAATGCCTTTTGCCTATGAGCTTCCATTTTCTCATCTGTATCATGTGCGCTGCACAATTCACTTTGCAGGGTGGCGGTAAGGCTTAGCAACAGTTTAGGCAACATTCCTCAAACACACCAGGTTGTCAACAAAAATAGCTACTTCCATTGAACCTACCTGAATAAAATTTATTTTTATTGAGACAAGTGACTTTAAGAATTTTGACATAGAGTCTAAGAATATGTGATTATCTTCTCTACCTGAATAAGTAAATGGTTGATTTAGGGTACACTTTTCTTTGAAGTCTCTGTTTTTCTTTTTTCCTTTAAGTAAAAAGCTTAAATGTTTTGAATTTTTCTTGAGAAGGCATGTGAACCACCTTGTGAAATATATATTTTCCTCATTTAATATATTCTATTTGTTATATTACTATATTAATGTCACGTATTTATTAACAGAAAAATATGGGGGCTGTGTTTTATTTTTTCCATGCAACAGTTTCTGAAAGGTTTAATGCTCTTTTGTATTCTTATATTTGTTTCCATAGAAGGATTTATTAAGACACAAAATGTCATTTGAACACTGAGTGAAATATTCCAGGTTACCAACCAACTTTATTTGTAACAGTATATTTTCCAAAACCTCCTTTAAACATTAAGGCTTAAAAAGATTGTTGGATGTGAAATATCAAAGGTTAAATAATATCACTGATTAAGAAGTGATCTGTCTATTGGCACAGCATGAAATTATAGATTTCAAAAATTATAAAACTAGATTTTTGAATATACATGGGACTCCTTAAAACATTTAAATCAATTCCATCCACCTACCATCAGATTCACTCTCAAAAAGGTCCTAAAATGTAACAAATGAGTCTATTGGTGCTAGCACCTAACTATAGAAAAGTGTTTATTTTGTTATTTTTTCCTCAATTCAGAGTTGAAGGTGGAAAAAAAACACTTGGAGTTTGACATGGAGTTTTAAATCCATAGGGTGTGCAGGTATACCTGTGTCTCCTTTTGCTTGTGTGTGTGTGGTTTTTTGTTTGTTTGTTTGTTTTTGAGACAGGGTCTCACTTTGTCACCCAGGCTGGAGTGCAGTGGTGCGATCTTGGCTTACTGCAATCTCTGCCTCCCAGGTTCAAGCAATTTTCCTGCCTCTGCCTTCCGAGAAGCTGAGATTACAGGCACGCGCCACCGTGCCCAGCTACCTTCTGTATTTTTAGTATAGATGTGGTTTCACCATGTTGGTCAGGCTGGACTTGAATTCCTGACTCCAAGTGATCTGCCCTCCTCGGCCTCCCAAAGTGCTGGGATTACAGTTGTGTGCCACCGTGCTTAACCCTTTTGCTTGTGTTTTGTTGTGCTTTGCTTTCTATGGAGGTGGCCTTTGCTATGACTTTCTGCATCTGCTCTTCATGCCTGTCATCGGGATGATGACAATATTTGAGATATCCACTACAGGGTTCTCAGCCTAAGGTGGGGGGGCATCACAGATCCAGGCCACACAGGTCCTTTTACATCAACAAAGGTCTAGGTCTAAAGCCTCACCTCCTCCTGTACCTTCCACCACTATGCTAACCATGTCTCTAATTCTATGCCCTAAGTATACAGATGAGGAAATAGGTTCAGGAAATCACATGGAACCAGCAATCCCATTACTGGGTATATACCCAGAGTAATGTAACTCATTCTACCATAAAAATACATATATGTGTGCATTCATTGCAGCACTATTCACAATAGCAAAGACACAGAATCAACCTAAATGCCCATCAGTGATAGACTGGATAAAGAAAATGTGGTACATATACACCATGTAGCCTTGAAAAAAGAACGAGATCTTGCCTTTTTGCGGGCACATGGATGGAGCTGGAGGCTATTATCCTTAGCAAACTAACACAGGAACAGAAAACCAAATACCACGTGTTTCACTTATAAGTGGGAGCTAAATGATGAGAACTCATGAACTCAAAAGGAAACAGTACACTGGGGTCTACTGGAGGTTGGAGGGTGGGAGGAGGGAAAGGAGCAGAAAAAATAACCATTGGGTACTGGGCTTAATACCTGAGTGATGAAATAATCTGTACAGCAAACCCCCATGACTTGAGTTCACGTATAACAAACCTTCCTATGTACTCCTGGGCTTAAAATGAAAGTTAAAAATTAAACAAAAGAAAGCTTGGTGCCCGAGGTTCTAATGAAGAATGGAAGAATTCAGGTTGTACACATTTGCAATTCTATGATGACTTGTATGTCTTTTAATGAGCAATTAGAAGGTATGAGAGGCACAGTAATTAATATCACTAGACATGATAATAGGGTTGGAATCTTCTTCCACCATGAGCTTTGGTGTGTACCTTAGCGTAAAACATTTTATAGCATACAGCATGTTATTACTGTTCAGTGGGCTTTGAGCACCAACTTAGCTGTTGCTCAGAGCTGAATTTAGAATCAGGCAAGCTCCTGAACCGTTACTTGTTGATGCAAATAATGCTCTAATTTTGGTTCAAAGTAGATTAGTTCTATTCTTTGCTAGATGAGGTTTATTGCCTTTTCTGCTAACACTATAAATTGAGAAAAGCCAATTTTGACTGTTGAAAAATCACTGGTGAGTAAATTTTCAAGTCTTGATAGCCTAGATGAAATTACTTTAGAATCTTTATCTGTGAAGGAACAGTTAACAGAGTGTTTCTCTTATTGAAATAGTCCCACTTCTAAGAAACTACTATAATTTCAGTTTATCCTGTATTTTGCTATTTTTTGGTGAGGTGTTCTTTCTAAGTAGCCATATTATGTAAAATTAGATGTAGTTTTAAAGCACCTTTATAAAGATTAATTTCCTTCAGTCATTATAGTTCCTCTTAAATGTAACAGGAAATTCCCCTTATATTGTAAATTTGTGCCTTTTTATCTATTTCAAAGTTTCCTGACAAAACTAAGAACTCTAACTGTGAGAAAAAGCTCAATATGACAAATCATGTTATTCCTTACGTGTGAAGGAGGGTATGAACTTGCAAATGAAGTGATGTTTACTGTATCCCCATTAGTGGAAACAGAATCTGCCTAAACATAACACTCTGGCTTCCTGATAAAGACACGGCCAATCTTCTGCAGCTAAATAATAATTACTCATATTTTGTGCACAGTTGGTCTGGTAAAATAGAAAATCCAAGAAAAAATGAGGTAGAGAAAGAGACAAAAGGAACAAGTGAGAGAATGATGAAAAAAAAAATTGGAAGTCCAATCCCAAGGTCAGTAGGTCAAAGAATTAATTGTAAAATATGAGTCAAAATGAAATAGGAAGATCAAACATCCAAAGATCTAATCAGCCTTGAGAAAACAGGTCATTATCCCGTGGGGTCAAATGTGTTTTGGGATCAGTACATACACATATTTTTGTTTAAAGAGAAAATGCAGAAATCTCAAAATCTCCATAAATCCATGATATAAAATAGGCTCTGATCATCTAGTTAATAATCATTTGTAAGGAAATTTTTAAGTGATAGAGTGTCAACTGAGTCAGTTGCAGCCACATTTACCTCCTTCCCTCCTGGAAGTTATAAAAATAATTATCAATTCTGCAGTAGGGTGAAAAAGAAAAAAGAGTCCACCGGTCTCCCAGGACATTTGAAACAACCAGAACTCACCCATCATGACAGATATCAGAAGAATGTTACCATTTTGGGACCTGTAGTGGTTCGGAGTGGGCAAGAATGGGTCTTCCAGAAGAGTCATCTTCCACTCCCTTTTTTATCTTGTTACTGGTGACATACATCTGTCAGTTTGCAAAACAGAATAAGATGCTAAGTGTTGTGGACACCGATTTGGTCTGTGAGGGCCATAGAAAATTACCTTGAAATCTAAAGTAAGCATATTTCAGACAAACAAAGAAATGAGCTTTTGTGATTGAAGGTACTAAATAATGTTTTTTTTTTTAGAGAAAAACTCCACTGACCAGCATGGGAGGAGACATTTAACCAAGATCACACATAACATGAGAGGCGGATTTGGGGGCTAGTAAGTAGGGTCGTGCCATGGGAAGCAGAAAGCCCACATTCTTCCTCTGTCTTCATCTTTGCAAGGACAAGTAACCTCTGGCTCCATTTTCTCATGAGTAATTATAAACAATTCAGAACTTGGAGTGAGTATCTGAAAGAATGTATACCTCATAAGAGTGATCCTAATAGCTAGTCTATGTCTCAAGGATATCATATCATCAATGATGCATTGATTAATAAGAGTTAACATTAACTGAACAGGCACTCCATTTTAGAGCCTGTGCTACTCAGTTCCTATCTATTGTGTCTTTCTCTAAAAAAAATTATTTTTTAAATTGACAAATAAAAATTGTATGCATTTATGATGTACAACATGTTTTGAAACAGCTACACATTGTGGAAAGGCTAGATTAACCTAATTGACATATGCATTATTTCACATACTTATTTTTTGCAGGTAAGAACATTTAAAATCTACTCTCTTAGCAATTTTCAAGTATACAATATCATTACTAACAGTAGTTACCATGTTCCTCAATATTCCTCCTGTCTAATTGACATTTTGTATCATTTGATCAACAGCTATTGTCGCTTTTAATCCTCATGGTATCAGAATGCCATAGAGTCTATTGGGTGTAGATTTTACACATGGACAAAAAGTAGCTTATGAAGGTGGAGTTATTATACTTGGAACAGGTATGTGATGTTGGCATTCTGACTCCAGAGCTTACTGCTATGAACTCTGCCTATGCACTAACTCGGGATGAGAGGAAAAGGAGGGTCATGTGGTGTTTAGGTCCCCATCCTCTTCCCACTAAGAAAAGGCCTTCCCTCTAATCTACATGGCTCTGGTGGAGCCATCAGGCACATGTATGTACAAGATGACACATTTTCTTTATTGATTAAGCTGGCCCATGAAGGTATCTGTGCCTAGCATACCCCCATCCCCAGCCTGACTAATAAATCATAATGTGATAGACCTTGATGGACATTTGAGGTATTTCTGGAGCTGACAATTCCCATTTTGAAACAATGAAACCGTGCTTCTTTTTTACACAAAATTTATTTTAAGATAATTACTAATCCTAGGAGATATGGAAATGTGAGGCTAAGAAAACGGCAGATGAAAATGAAAGCGGAAGAAGACACAGGTTCTGAATCACAAGCAAATTCCCAAGGGCAGAAGTAAAACATGAAAGCCAAGTGTGGTAGAATAATGCTTACACACTTTGGGAGGTCGAGGCAGGTGGATCACGAGGTCAGGAGATCGAGACCACCCTAGCTAATACAGTGAAACCCTGTCTCTACTAAAAATACAAAATATTAGCTGGGCGTGGTGGCTGGCGCCTGTAATCCCAGCTACTTGGGAGGCTGAGGCAGGAGAATGGCGTGAACCCAGGAGGCAGAGCTTGCAGTGAGTCGAGATTGTGCCACTGCACTCCAGCCTGGGCGACAGAGTGAGACTCTGTCTCAAAAAAAAAAAAAAAAAAAAAAAAAGAAGAATGCTTACAAACCTCACGTCACAGCAAAAATTCGAGTATTCAACAAAAAAATAGTAGTTTGTAATTAAGATCTCTATTATCTATAACTGTGAGTAAAGTCATCCTCAGATTCAAACGCATCAGTATTAGCTCTGGGAGGACAGGAGTTTTTGTTTCTTTATACGTTGCTGTATAATACCTTGCACCTAGAAAGATGTTGTCACATAGTAGGCATTCAATAAATACATGTTGAATGAATGAATCATCCCACATTTCCCATCAAGTAATTCATAAGTTCCCTATGGTTTGAGTGTTCTGTGACAGAAATTCTGGGACCTTAAGGAGTTTATCTTACAGCTGGAGGTTAAAGGGTACACATACGACAGCAGGTGGTTATGAATGCATGAGGTTACCTTGATAAAGTCCAGTGAGGCTAGAAACACAAAGCAGGTGAGGATATAGTCACTGTACTAAAAAGATCATACTTCACATGTGTTTCCAGAGAGAATGGATTTAGATTGGGGAACAAAAGACTGAAAAGTAAATCCTAGGAGGAAAATAATTAGGAGAAGGAGGAGGAGGAAACCACACTTCAGAGGTAGAATGTTTTGACTTCCTTGGCTCAAAAAAGGACATAAGAGATGATAGAGTTTTCACATCAGCTCAGAACGATATAAAAAAGGAAAAATAATACTATTGCACATTATGGGAAAACAGCGCATAATATCAAATTAAGTCTGAAGAGGAAAATAATTATATGAAAGAGAGTATCAGTGTTCATCTTTTCCTCTCACTTTAATTCTCTCCCCCGCCGGCCCACATTAAATGTCTCCATTATAAGGTGATTTTAATATTTATAGCCGGATGCATGAAGGTTTATACTTCTTGGATTGAGATTACACTCCTCTCTTTAGGATCACTATATATTGAATTTTAACATGAATGAATAGAACTCTTTTAGGTTAGTGCATTATACCATGAATTACAATGTTTGCCTGCATTGGATAGCAAGGCTACACATCAGCTCTCTTGCAGGTAAATGGGGAGATAGTTACTGTTACCGATGAGAAATAATTTTAAAGCAACTACTTACAGACATTCACTTAATTTCTTTTTACTTATAAAAGTTACAATAGAGAGACAACCGGGTTGTCCACAGGATAACACAGAGCAGCTGTCTCTTTTCTGGACAATAATGTACCTGGTACCAGTGCCCCCTCCTCTTCTCCCCAAAAGAGGGACTGTGCATAGGACACGTGACCTGCCTGTCCCCCTGCCTGGTAGCCCCAGCTTGCCCTGGGTGACATGGGGCTGTTTGCAGAGGCCTTTCACTCCACAGAGGAAATGATCACAGAGTGAATGATAGGATGCCATTTGGAGGGAGAATGAAGTCAACACTTTTCTATGTACGTAAAGCATTGTGTGTGGAAAATGTAAAAAGATACTGCATGTGGACCAACAAGGTTGAATATTTAGTTTATCTTCAGGGAAGATTCCAGTACTTCTCCTTGCTGGTGACTCAGAATGTCACTGTGACATGGAGAAAAATTCATTTATTTAATAGTCCATTTCTTGGACAGTTTACACATTTATATAAATGGTATATAAATGGTTTTAAAGATTATCTATTTAGACCTTGGGCTAATAGTGAAAAGTTGGAAAAGGTATTCCTTTTCATAATACTAAGTATATCCAAGTGATATGTGTGTGTTTGTGTGTGTCTGTGTGTGAGTATAACTATAAATGTATATATGTTATAACAAATGTAGATTATATATAGTATTGTATATATACACATTATATAGAAAACACTGTATACATGTATATGTTATATATATTAAGCACATTACATATATAACTTATGAATTATAGTACAGTGAAAAGTATTGTTATATATATGCATTGTTATATAACAATTTTACAATGTATAACATATATAGCATAATTTTTAACATTATATGTATCTCTACATATAGAGAAAAAGAGACATTATACATTGTGTGTAGATGGATGGCTAGATAGATAGATAGATAGATAGAAAATTTCAATTTAAAGCTTAGCTTTTCCCAATTACCTTTTTCAAAAAGTTCTCAGTCTAAAATTCAACAATCTTTGCATGCAGCTGAATCAAGAAGAGGTTTAATCTCCCATTATTCTCTGTACACAGAACCAATATCTTTTTCTCAGCTAATGGGAGTCACAGAAATAAAGAAAAAAATCTATAAAAATGTCTTATTTTATTTTTAATAGTTTCATAGTGTAGAAAACTTTAAATCCTCTCTGAAACTTAAGAAATGCTTCTCTGTGGCCTTTGCTGACCTCATTTTTCCACAGTCTCTTCCTTTTTGGTTTTAAACAAGCATGGTTGATACACTACATCAAAGGAAAATAAAAGTAATTTGTTCACTCTCTTTGTCCTAAGGGCAGTCAGTGAATCTAGACAAGTTTTAAAAGATCCTTGAAGCAGATCTTCCATGACAAAATGAAGCAGATATTTTGAAAAGGGGAAGAGAAGAAAATTCAAGCAGACAAAATTATGAAACGTAGGTAAATCTCAGTTAAAATTCAGGCAGGGTGATTTAATGGCCTGGTTTGGTGCACAACATTAAACACATTTCTAAGATCTCTTTAGCAGATCTCAGAAAACCTCCATCAGTGGGATCTATGGATGCCCCTTGTAAACTGAGAAATAACTGGGCATTCTACTTCCGTGGAAAGTCCTCCAGAATGTGGCCATCTGGTGGTTTTCTCACACTGACAATTCACTCTAGCTAGAGTATGCATACTAAGTGCAGTCCCGCAGCCAGGAGTTGCTGAATTTCCATCACCTCCTTCATCAGACCTGGTTTTGCTTTTTCCTTGGAGGAATGCAGAAGAGTAGCCTTTGTCTGAAATAATATTTGCTTCCTTGCTTATCAACTAAACTCAACTCCCCTGCAGGAGGAATTTGTTGCTGTTTTCTTACCCACTTAGACTCAGTCTAACTACTGGCTGTGACCTTGAATCCCTGTTCTTCCCTGATTAGTGAGTCATCTCTAACTTTTGATCGTGGCTCCGTTTATGTTTTCCCTTTAAAATAACAGCTGACAGTTACAGAACTCTAACCACTTGCCAAACATCATTCTATTTGCTGGACAAGTATGAAGTTGCTTAGCTCTTCAAACACCCCTTGACGTAGTTACCATCATTTTCTTCATTTCCCATTCAAGGACACTGAGAAGGAGGATTGCAGAAACTTGCCTAAAACAATGCATCTAGGGAAGGGCAACACTAGGATTGAAATCTGGAGTCCGCACAATTGTGACCCCTGAGAAGTTTCCATTCCTTAATCCCTGGGACTGTGAACATATTACCTTATGTGGAAAAAGGGAATTTGCAGATGTAATTAACATTACTAATCATTTGACTTTAAGATAGGGAAATTATCCTGCATGGTCCAGGTAGGTTCAAAGTAATCACAGGTGCCCTTAAAAGTCAAGGCAGGGCAAGCACAGTGCTTCACACCTGTAATCCCAGCACATTGGGGTTGCTTAAACCCAGGAATTTGAGACGAGCCTGGGCAACATAGCAAGACTCCATCTCTTAGTAAATAAATAAAATATAAAAACAAAGGCGGAGAGGAAGTCAAAGAAATTCAGTTTCCTTGCTGGCTTTGAAGATGGAAAGGGGGTATGAGCTAAGGAGTGTAGGTCACCTCTTGAAGCTGAGAATAATCCCAGGCTGAAGCCACTGAAGAAACAGGGATTTTAGTTCTGAATGAGAAGAGAAGCAGATCCTCCCCCTCTGACCCAGCCCAGACGACACCTTGACTTCAGATTTATAAGACTCTACACAAGGAGCACAGCCAAGTCCATCTGGACTTCTGACCTGAAGAACTGTGAGATAAAAAAATAGTGTTGTTTTCAGCTGCTTGGTTGGTGGTGATTTGTTAGGTTCTGGAAGCAATAGAAACCTAACACAAAATCTAAGCAAATCCGTAGCAGAATGGTTGCATTTGACACTGATGCTTCCAGCACTGCCACCTTGATATTTGGACATACATTCAGCTCCCCAGCATCTTGGCATCCAGCTCCTGTTGCCTAATCATCACTGAAGAAAGTGCCAGATTCCCATGTATTCCCCTCATCATTTCCCCAAGCACTTCCCTTCTCTATTATTCTCACTTTCCAGAGGCCACCTCCTTTTGTTAAATATTTGCAGAGCGAAACAGAAACACAAGAATGTCTAACTACAGTTGCTATCTCACTTCCCTTCATCAAGGTTAAGATTGAAACCTCATCCTTAATCATCTTGTCTCCTTAGCCACCTTGTCCCTGATACTACCATAATTGATATATTCTGCTATGAATTTTTATGTTGGTCTTCCAATTGAATCACATATAACCTAGCAATTTCCTCATTTCAGCATCTCTCTCTTCACTTAGTCCTCTGTTTCTTGGACACTATTTTTTAAGGTAAATATTTTAGGTAATATTCAGTGGAGATATGGATTAAGCCTATGTGTGTTATATTTCTATAATGGATTCTTATTCAATTTATAATAAAATTCAAGCTACTTCTACAACCCCCAGAACCCTCTATAAACTGACCCCTGATACCTTTTCCTGTCTTATTCCTGTCATTCTAGCATTTACCCACCCAATTCTAGGCGGGACTGGCCTTTCTGTTAATCAAACAACTACAGCAGCATCCAATAAAAGTTTGTGATATTGATGTGCTTACCGAGGAAGGGCTTCCTTGGGAATTCCTCACCCCTCCAAGGGATTCTTTGGGTCTGAGGAAGTCCTTTCATTTTCATGAGTCAATCAAAGAGGAAATAGCCACTCTTTGGGCTACCAATTCTATGAGCTACCGTAACATGTCATCTCATATTTGTGCACCAGGAGAGTTTCAGTGAGGCCTATTGGATTCTCCGGGTTCATTTACAGAATCTTAACATAATCCTGTATACCATAGGAGTCTTTGAGGAAAACAAAATGATACCTAGGTGATATGGTTCAGCTTTTTGTCCCTACCCAAATCTCGTCCCGAATTGTAATCCTTATGTGTCAGGGAGAGACATGGTGGGAGGTGATTGGATCATGGGGGTGGTTTCCCTCACACTGTTCTCGTGACATTGAGGGAGTTCTCACAAGATCTGATGGTTTATAAGTGGCAGTTTCTCCTGCACTTGCTTCTCTCTCCTGTTGCCTTGTAAAAAGGTGCCTGCTTCTCCTTCATCTTCTCCAATGATTGTAAGTTTTCTGAGGCTTTCCCAGCCACGTGGAACTGTGAGTCAATTAAAACTCTTTTCTTTATAAGTTACCCAGTCTTGGGGTAATATCTTTATAGCAGTGTGAAAATGGACTGATACACTAAGGAAAAACTCAATCCTTGAAATAGACTGTTGCATTAGTCTGTTCTCACACTGCTATAAAGAAATACCCAATACTGGGTAATTTATAAAGACAAGAGGTTTAACTGGCTCATGATTCTGCAGGCTGTACAGGAAACATGGTGGCTTCTGCCTCTGGGAGGCCTCAGGAACTTACAATTATGGCGGAAGGTAAAGAAGGAGCCAGCACTTCACACGGCTAAAGCAGGAGGAAGGAGGGAGGTGCCACACACTTTTAAACAACCAGATCTCAGGAGAGCTCATTCACTACACAGTTCCAAAAGGAGTTGGTGCTAAACCATTCATGAACACTCCACCCCCATAATCCAATCACCTCCCATCAGGGCCCACCTTCAACACTAGGGATTACAATTTGACATGATATCTGGTGAGATCTGGGCAGTGATGTGGTTTGGCTGTGTCCCCACCCAAATCCCATCTTGAATTATTGTTCTCATAATTTCCGTGTGTCGTGAAAGGGACCTGGTGGGAGATAATTAAATCATGGTGTTGAATCATGGTGTCAGGTCTTTCCTGTGCAGTTTTCATGATAGTGAATAAGTCTCATGAGATCTGATGGTTTTATAAAGAGGGTTTCCCCTGCACACACTCTCTTGCCTACTGCCATGTAAGACATGACTTTGCTCCTCTTTCACCTTCTGCCATGATTGTGAGGCCTCCCCAGCCATGCAGAACTGTGAGTGAATTAAGCCTCTCTCCTTTATAAATTACCCAGTCTTGGGTATGTCTTTATTAGCAGCATGAGAACAGACTAATACAGGCAGGGACACAAATCCAAACCATATCAATGTGTACAATTGTTTAACAGTGGAAATGTAATAGCAAACATAATGCAAGGACACTATCAATCCTTTCTAACCAGGGTTTGGTTTTCAGGCTGGTGTCCCTGGACCAGAGTCTCTGCTGTGCTCTTGGTCAAGAAACCTTAGTCACCTGAATTTTCTGTCTTGGACTAAGGTGAAACAGTACCTGAATGATGATACAAATTATTCTCAAAGAGTAAGAATCCAAGTGTGTGACATTACATAGCTTTGCATCTATGGAAACCTAAATCATAATTGTTTCCACTGCCCAATTATGTTCTTTTCATAACATTTACTATTCTGGCTATATTTATCATAGAACCTAGGAACCTTAGAGTTGACCTGAATCTAATTAAATTTCAGACCTCCTGGCCGAAGACCCTAGTGGAAGAGCAAAACTAAATCAACATATTACCAATCTCAAGTATTTCTCTGAGGACCCAGACCACTGACTTTTTGTTGTCATTTTCAGGTTGATCCTATAACTGTATGTTCTACAATATCTGTGCTCCACCAGCTCAGTGAGGAATCAACGGAATATCAAAAGTAAATATTGGTCACCATATACCTTTTGGTACTAGTCTACGAAATAATTGGCTGAGGAACTGTTTCATATTAAAGAAAAGCTAAAAGCAATGTGTGATCTTAGATTAGACCTATGATTGGAATATATGTATATTTTATATACAAAATATTGAGGAAATTGACAAAATTTAAATACAGAATATGGATTAGATAATAGGAATGTATCAAGGTCAATATTTAAAAAGATAATTTCAACTTTTATTTTATTCAGTGGGTACATGTGCAGACTTTTTTTTACATAGTACCCAACAGTTTTTCAATGCTTATCCCCCACCCTCTAGTAATCTGCAGTGTCTATTATTGTCATCTTCGTGGCTATTGTACATGGGATTCCATACTTGATTTTGCTCTCAACATGAACATTATTGGTGTAGAGAAATGCCACTAAGTTTTGTACATTGCTTTTGTATCCTGAAACTTTGCTAAAGTTATTTATCATCTCCAGGAGCCTTTCGTTGGAGTCTTTAGGGTTTTCTAGTTAGAGAGTCATCAGTGAAGAGAGATAATTTGACTTCTTCTTTTCCTTTTTGGGTGCCTTTTACGTCTTTCTCTTCCCTGATTGCTCTGGCTAGGGTTTCTAACATCGAATTTTTTGATGTTGATCATTATACTGTAGTTATGCAGGGGAATGTCTTTGTTCTTTCTAAGAAACATACATTGAAATGTTTAAGAATGAAAGATCATTATATGTAATTTACTCTCAAATGGTCAAGGGAGAGGAGAGAGAAAGAAACAGAGAGAAAGAATAAGAAAAGAGAGTGAGTAAATGGGGCAAAATGCAAACAATTTGTCAATCTATGTAAAATGTTTACAAGAGTTCTGTGTTACATTTTTGCAACTCTTCTGTATGTTTAAAATAATGTTAAAATAACAATTTTCCCAAATGTCAAATGTTGCCACATACAAGCATTTATGAGCATGGAAAATGTGGCTTCTGAATGATAGGATACAAAATCTGGTGATGAGCGAATACACTGAATATATCAAGATTGAGTTGCCATCTTAGAAGGAGAATATTAGCTATAAATCACATGATGAATACATCAATATTAAATAGACTAGAAAACCAATAATTATAAGGTCACAAGAGTGCAATAAACATGAATTATCTCCATTGCATATATTTTCATCTCTACTTGCCAGTTTTATGAGATTCAGTCCCCAATATGTTTTCAATTAATTCAACATAGAAGATTCACTTCTAGTATGTTTTCAAATTGTTTCAAACCCTGACCATCTTTTTGATTGCTCTACCTTCCAAAAGAAAAGAAGGGAACACTAATTTTCTTTCCTGATTTACTTCATTGTTTTCTTCTGTTAGATTAACTTTACCTATAAAAGATTGTCTCTTGACTTTATATATATATATATGTCTGTGTGTGTGTGTGTGTGTGTGTGTGTGTATTTGAAGAGGACATGTGCCTCCATAAAAGGAAATAAAATGAGAGAATACATTATTGATTTTGTGAAATCAAAATATTTGAATTATGGTTTCTCAATATTCAAAAACTCTTGCAGTTTCTGTACTTATTTCTTCTGATGCATAGAGTTTCGGGGACTACATATGTTTCACAACCAAAGATATCCACTTGAAATAAAAACATTATAAAGTTAGAAAGTGACTCTGTCGAAGTTTTTCTAACTCTCCAACCAATGCTTCCTAGCTATGACTCTTGTCTTTCCCATTCTTCCTCCTTGGCCATTGTATTCATCATTTATACCCACACCATGTGGCTGTGGACTAAAGAGGTTGATTTAAATTCCAATCCATTGTCTACCTCTGCTGGCTTATCCTGTGAAAGTTTAGCAATGGTGCTGCATCTACCCATGAATTCCATTTGTTGTTCCCTGCCTTTCCAATGAATAATAGAAATTTTGCTAGATTTTCTTCTGCCAGGGCACTTTTCAATCTTCCATGCCCTCAGGATTCAGAATTCATGTTAAGATGCTTCTATATGAACACAACCATCAAATTGTCTCCTAGGTTAGAGAGAAATCTCTCACTCGGCTGTCTAAATTTCAGCAATTGTAAAAGAATAAATAAAAAATAAATTGTTTTGTAATGCCAAAAGGATAAAAACAGCTAGTAGAAATGGAAAATATTTTTTTATCATACCAAACTCTAAGCAAAAGAACTCCTTTAAGTTCAAAGAATGCAGTTCTGGAGCTGTGAGAAGTTCCAAAAATGTTTCTCCTAAAATTCACCTCAATCTGCTTTATACTATTTTAGATATCAGATTCACAGGTTTAAAGCTTCCTTGAGATAAACTATGATGTCATAAATTCAAAGATTCTTGACTTTTTGTAAATCAAGCCTTATCTTGCCTTTATTGGCCCGTGGCTATATAGTGTCTCACCTACATTAATGATGTAAATCAGACCTTCCAGAAACTTTCTGATTTTTGTCTTTTAGGAGGTCCAACTTCCCTTTGCTGCCACAGGATGCCCCTTTGTCCTTAGAATAAACATGTTTTTATTTGATAAAATTAACTTGACTTGGATTCTGATGTTTGAATCCTTCATTAAGGGGGTTCAGAAAATCCACTCCCAATGCTGGCTGTGAGCCCTCGGAAGAATCATGCTTTGTATTAGAGTATGTAAATTGGTCCTCATCCCCAAACATGAATATCTCTTCACCCAGCCTGACCAATGTGTCAACGTGCTCAAACCATTCACACCTCCCTGCTTCCACCAAATAATTCTTTGCTTCTGAATATTCTGAACTTTGGCTTGGGCTGTCCCTGCATATAGAACATGTGAAACCCTTCTAAACCCTACTATCCCCACCACCACAACCTTGTCACCCATGTTCCAACCCGGTCTCTTATTGATGGTCTTCACTGCATGCCATTTATACTATAAAGACAAATTTAATTCCCTCAAAGAGGAAGTCATATTCTCCTCTTCCAAACTCCCATAGACCTTTATTCCAAACTCCCATAAACCTGGAATCTTTATATTTATAGGACTTATCACACACTAACTTTTTTTTTTTTTTTTAAGAGACAGTGTATCACTCTGTCACCCAGGCTGGAGTACAGTGGTGCAATTATAGCTCACTGCAGCCTCAAACTTCTGGGCTCAAGCAATCCTCCCACCTCAGCCTCCAAAGTAGCTAGGGCTACAGACAGAGCCACCACAACTGGGTGATTTTATAAAAAAAAATTCACAGAAACAAGTTCTTGCTGTGTTTCCCAGGATGGTCTCAAACTCTTAGCCTCAAGTGATCCTCTTGCCTCGGCCTCCCAAAGTGCTGGGATTACAGGCCTGAGCCACCACACCTGGCCACTAATTTGAATAACTGTGAGTCATGTGTCTCTTCTGTGTTCCCTTCATATACACAAGAACCTCTAGCAATGGGTTTACATAGTAGACATAATTTAATGAAGTTTTGTGAGGTGAAGGATGTGTGCTGTTTGTTCCTGTTTGAGGTCCTCTTTGGCCCCATAGATATCCCAATTCTGTTTCTACAGCCCTGACATTTGTGGCAATCAACTTGTTCTTGACTATTTACTGTGCAGAACAACCAATCAGAGCACCCAATCACTAAAAGCTCATGCACACACACACACACACACACAAATACAACATACACACTCCTGAGAACTTCTCCCTCCACATCCCAACATTCTGGGCTGTGTTATCAAACATGATAGTAGGTAGTGCAGGCATCACCCTCTGGTCATGCTCAATTGTAGCAAATGTAGAATCATGCCAGCTGGACACTTAAAAACATATTTTTTCTCTAGGAGGAAATTAGAATTGAGATTTAGAAGCACTGTTCCTTTGAAGCAAGGTATTGCAAAGTCAGCATGGGAGCCATGTATCTTTGTGCATTCAGAATTAGTAAAAGCAAGATAGGAAGAGATGCTTTTCAGAAAAAAGATAAAAGCATGACTTCCATACAGGTAAAAAAAATGAACACATGTAAACGATTTTATTTTACTCATTAATCAAATGAGACAACCAGACAGATAATATAACTGGTTCAAGGGGGAAAATGCACAAATTCATATACAGCAAATCAGTTGAATTGCAAAAGAAGGCAAAACTGTAGACATTTTTGAGAATCAGTTGAAACTCTATCATACAAGACAGAGTTTGCATATCAGTTACCTCTGCTTTACAAAGAGTTACAAAATAGCTCAAAGTCAATGAACAGGGATAGAGTTGTACTGCCTGGAAAAGTGTGTAAGAGCCAACGCATGTGATACGGTTTGGCTGTGTCCCCACCCAAACCTCATCTTGAATTGTAACTCCCAAAATCCCCACGTGTCATGGGAGGGACCCAGTGGGAGGTAATTGAATCATGGGGGCGGTTACCTCCATGCTGTTCTCATGATAGTGAGTTCTCACGAGTTCTGATGGTTTTACAAGGGGCTTTTCCCCTTTTGCTCAGCACTTCTCTCTTCTGTCACCATGTGAAGAAGGACGTGTTTGCTTCTCTTTCTGCCATGATTGTAAGTTTCCTGAGGCCTCCCCAGCCATGGGGAACTGTGAGTCAATTAAACCTCTTTTCTTTATAAATTACCCAGTCTCAGGTGTTTCTTCATAGCAGCGTGAGAGCAGGCTAATATAGCACAGTTTTTCATTGAAGTACATTTATTCCCTACAGTGCCATATGGGGAGAGGGAGAGAGCTAATGCCTGTTTTCTAATATATTTGCAGCATCTTGTTTCAGTTCTCAAGAGGCTGAGTTATACATCTTCCCCTGAGTTTGAAGAATGCTACAGTATCCTTGTAATAAATTCCTCTTATTTGGTTAGTTCAGCTTGTTTAAGAGATTTTCTGTTGTGCATTTGATAGATAACATTCATTTCTTCAGAAACAAATCAAAACAAAAAGCCACCAATACTTGCCAGGCATACTTTCTGAACCCTTGGTTGCCTTTCCTTTCTGGTACACGGTTTCTGGAATTTATTTGGTTAAATCAAGACAGAGGGCACCCTGGATAGAGACACTCATATAATTTCATATCCTTTTGGGGTAGCTCGATGCTGGTCTGTGATTTGGAAAACCGTAAAATAAAATAAATAATGGAAAGAAGGCAATGGTCTTAGATAATTGTACTCAGCACAAGTGAGGGGTCATGACATCAAGATCACGACAGAGGGTGGGCACATTCTCTTGGAAAGCAGATGGCCTAGTGACACATGATCAGCATTTCTACTGAGCAGCTGTGGACTGAAGCTGAGTAGGTGATCTCTTTAGACAGTGCACACCTGCCCCATCTCACCCAGGTGCCCACTCCACCTATTCCACCCTTTCCGGTTTCTCTTTCTGGCCCCAGAAGACATCAGAATCTCCAAGTCCTTCTTCTAAGCCCCTAGAGTCTGACCTGTAAAAAAACTCTGACTCCATTCATGCCCACATCCAAAGACACACCCTGCCGTGATACAATTGCTATTCCTTTTCAGGCTGCAATGAATGTTATGAGCTTCTTTTCACCTGGGATGAAGCCCACCTGCATGGAAACCTTGTCTCCATTGTTAGCATCCCTCAAAGATTATCCTGCTTTATGGATGAATGAACGGTTCCCAACAAACCTCCATGTGATGGCAGTTCCTGACCTGCCACTCAGACTCAATCTTCTCATCAAACTCACTAATGCTAGGTGGAAAAAAAAAAAGATAGCATTATTTAAATACACTTTGACTGCACCATATAAATCAATTTTTACAAAAGTTCCAGGGAAAACGCCACTTCTTACTCTAGTGAGAACACTTTTTAAAACATATATTCTAAATTTTAAGCATCTGTTAATTTTGTTGTGCTTTATAGTGTCTTAGTTTCTTCTTTCTTACTAATCATTTAGTCATTTTCAAAGAATGGCTTAGGTACCTTTATTATTTTCTCATAGATATTCTTGATAAAAATTACTAATTAAAATAGATAAAATGGTCTTTTGTTGTAAAAATTATACATGCTTATATTGTTCTAATTTATATATCTTCTTCATAATAATAAAAAGCTCAATAGAGAGTTAAAACAGAAAGGCTTCTACTTTTGAGTTGTATTAAAAATTTGGGTCAGATTCCTAGACTCAGAGCTGGAAGTAACCCTAGAAATAAAAATAGTTCTATGGTTCTTACATTTTGTATTATTCCTTAGTTAAGAATGCCCTTTTGAAATAAAATCAAACAAAAAATCAACCTGGTATATGAAGCAGATCAAAGCTGAGCCCATTTTATACATTGGAAAATTGAAACACAGAAAAATCAAGTGGCTTTTCCAAAGGTCCAATTGTCATAGAAGGCACAAGAACTCAGATGTCTTGACTCATATCTTTCCTTTCTCTACACCTATTAAGAGTTGACCCTCCCACTGTGTGTGTGTGTGTGTGTGTGTGTGTGAGAGTGTGGTCTATCTTTTAATTCTGTTTAAGTAGAGCTATCACTTACTACTTACAAGAAAATAGCCAGTGTTTCATTTAAATTATTTCTTTGGAAAACAAAATACTCCTGGGTTATCTGCCATCAATCATGGGTTTATCACCCAGTTGTAGGTGGCAACAGAGAGATGATGTGAGAATGGGATACAGAAGGAGACAGTGAAGCATGGTCCAGAACAACTCAATGGAAGGTGCTAAGCCAGCAATGTATGGATGCGATACACATGTGTAAAGGATCTCAAAATCACCATGGGTGTGATAAAAGGGACCAACCAGCAAAGCAGACTGCACTGACATTTACATAAAGAAAGCCCACCTAACTCAAGGTTTAGCCTTAGATGCTTGCAACCATTCTACAGAGGGGGGATTATGAACACATAATCCGGAATTTTTAAGAATGACAGTTTACACACCCTAAAGACACTTATTGTCTTGTCTTTTTCTTTCCAGTTGTTCTAACGATGGGAGTTTGGCAAAGAGGAGAAACCAGGCTGCTTCGTGCACCTCTTTCTGCCCTCCAACTCCTTTTTTTTTTTTTTTTTTTTTTAAGACAGAGTCTCGCTCCGTCATCCAGGCTGGAATGCAGTGGTGCGATCTCGGCTCACTGCAACCTCTGCCTCCCGGGTTCAAGCGATTCTCCTGTCTCAGCCTCCTGTGTAGCTGAGATTACAGGCACCCTCTACCACACCCGGCTAATTTTTGTATTATTAGTAGAGACGGGGTTTCACCATGTTGGCCAAGCTGGTCTCGAACTCCTGACCTCATGTGATCCGCCTGCCTCGGCCTCCCAAAGTGCTGGGACTACAAGTGTGAGCCACTGCACCCAGCCCCAACTCCTTTTCAACAGCTCGTAGCAGCCCACCCGGCTCTAATTCCCTATTCTGTGGAAGAGACCATGACAATATCCCCAACCAATAAATAAGTACACAGAGGAGGTCTGAACAGATACCAGGGAAGGCAGAATCAAACTTTGTCTCAGTATAATAAAGACAAACTACAACAAGCCCACCAGGAATTATTAGAAAACTAGGGAAAAGAAATAGAAAAAGTATCCTCTATGGCAAAAAAGGAACATCTTTTATCACAATTGAGGAAAAACAATTGAATTTTAGAGTTTCCTCATTCATCTGGATAAAAAAAAGTCACTGTTTTGATAACTAAGATTGACAATGATGAAAAAAGTTGATAATGCCTAATATCAATATACAGTGTCAACAGTTGCATGGACAGTTGGAAGCAGGCTTCAAAAATCTTAATTGCATATGCACTTCTTTCTACTCAGAAACCTCACTTTAGAAATTTATCCCAGGAAAAAAAGTCTGACAAATGTAAAACGGATGTACAAATACACTCATCACATTTTTGTATAAAAGAGTGAAAAGTTTAAAAACACTTTAAATGTTCATCAATAGCGTTGATTTAACAAATTATAGTACAATGAAACATAGCGAGTTACTTAAAATGATAATAGAGACAGATGAGATAGATGATAGATAAACAGGTAGATAGATACATAATAGAGACGTAGATGGTAACAGACAGATGAATAGATAGATGAGATAGAGACTAGATTAGATAGGTAGATAGATAGATATTAGATAGATGGTTGGATGGAAAGATAAGATAGGTAGATAGATGATAGACGATAGACAGATAGACGGACACATAGATAGATAGTAGAGAGACAGATAGGCAGACAGCAAAACTGAGCAAAACTGTCCTTGATGTGTTCTTGGGAGGGGGAAGCAAATTTGAGAGAGCATAAAAATAACCGATGTATCTTTCTGTACAAATATATATGCACATGTGTAGAAAGCTAAGTAACACGTTCAGCAGTATATTTATGGTGACTCTCTCTGGGAATGGAATTTGTACATACAATTTTATGTCTGCTTTACTTCTGTGTTGTTTGGAGTATTTCACAGTAAACCTATATTTATTTATATAATTTTTTAAAATAAAGCAATTTTTATTGTAATGAAGAAGGGAAGGCCCCTGTGAGTTTGAATCAATGTCCTCCAGAGATTGCACAAATGTTGTCTTCCATATAAAACTGTTGTTTCATATTTATTAGAGCAGCCTATAATCATGGCAATAATCACATTACATTTTTTGTGCCAGGATGCACATTTTTTCCCTAAAATAACTGAGGTATAATCCAAAGATTTGACATAAATAACCCAGAAAACATAAAAGTGGATGCAGTGAGCCACAAGGACATAGCCAAAAAACCCAGGATGGTGTCGATGACCCTAACAATACCCCTGACATATCCTACCAATGTCAGGTGGTTTAACATGGAGACAGTGCTGTCAGCAGTGGCCCATGTATCTGTTGATGATCACAATTCACGAAGACCTGCATTGAGTGCAAGGTCCTCTCACACCAACCAAGATCAACTCTGCATGTTTCCATGCAAGTAATCCCAGCTGAGGCATTTTTGCTGCTATTATAGAGTTTAAACAATATGCCACAGACTTCTTTTATTTGTCCTTCTCTGAAAGACAAGAATGTAAACTGTCAGGGTCTAACTCAAGTTCCTCATTAGTGCAAAACCCTTCAGTTACTCCTACTATTCCTATTCCTATTACACACAGCCTTCTCTTGACATGCCCTCCTGATGCTAAACCTCATGCCCATCAGAACTGTGTTCTCTCCCTGAAAATCTGTGACCACAGAACGGTGCAAGGTGAAAACATGATTCCAACATGTGTGAGTTTTAATTGTCATGATAGTGTGCAAAGTGAGGACTGCGGATTGTCATCAACAGTAATACTGGCATTAACTGTAATGAAGGTTCACTCTGGTTAGCCCTACCTATGAGCCACATCTTGTGCTAGGAATTTTATATTGATTCTCTCACTAAATCTCTACAGCCTCCCATGAATGGAGTAGCATTATTGTTAGCATTTTACAAATGACTGCATAAAGGTGTGATGTAGCAGGTGACCTGTCATGAACAGAGAAAATATTTAGGCCTGAAGTTTCATGGAGGAGGTGGCATTTAAAGTGGGCTTTTGCTAAATAAAGAAGAATCTTCTGAGACAGAATATTCTGGAAAAAAGAATACAGAAACCCGCAGAACTCTAAAGCCAGAAAAGGGCAGGATGCATGTGGGGAAGAGTGAATGCTGCATTGTGTATGGGATGTGATGAGGATGTGGCCTTTGCGGGGTCATACTTCCCTGAGAGCCAGGGTCTCTCACCCATTCTTTTTTTTTTCATTTATTTGAGAATCAGGGGTTTATGTGCAGTTTTATAATGCGGGTATACTGCATGGTGCTGAGGTTTGGAATATATAAATGAATTGCATCCCCCAGGTGGTAAGCATGGTACCCAATAGAAAGATGTTTTTGACCCTTACACTTCTCTTTCCCTCCTCCCCTTATATTCCCTAGAGTCTATTTTCCCATATTTTTAAACTTTGTTCAGGGGCACATGTGCATGTTTGTTACATAGGTAAACTTGGGTCATGGGGATTTGTTGTAAAGATTATTCATCACCCAGGTATTAAGCCTAGTACCCATTAGTTATTTTTTCTGATCCTCTCCCTTCTCCCACCTTCCACCCTCTGATGGGCTCCAGTGTGTGTTGTTCCCCTCTATGTGCCCATGTGTTGTCATCATTTAGTTTCCACTTATAAGTGAGAACATGTGCTATTCACTTTTCTGTTCCAGCAATCCCATTATTGGGTATATACCCAAAGGAATATTGTTCCCATTTTTATGACCATGTGTACCCAATGTTTAGCTCCCACTTATAAGTGGGAAAGTGTGGCATTTGGTTTTCTGTTTCTCTATTAGTTCACTTGGGATAACGGTTTCCAGATGCATCCATGTTGCTGTAAAGGACATGATCACATTCTTTTTTATGGCTTAATAGTATTCCATGGTGTATATGTACCACATTTTCTTTATCCGATCCACTGTTGATGGGTACCTGGGTTGATTCCATGTCTTTGCTATTGTGACAAGTGCTGCAATGAAAATATGAGTGCCTGTGTCTTTTTGATAGAACAATTTCCCCTTCTTACTGTTGGCCTTGGCAAAGAATTTATGGCTAAGTCCTCAAAAGCAATTGCAACAAAAACACAAACTGACAAATGAGACCTAAACTCTTGCCCTTTCTAAATTACTTTCACCACGTGTTATCTGTCCCACAGAATTGTGACAATACATACAGGATTGCCCTCTTCTATTGCTCCATTTGATAATATCTTTGGTTTTGAACTAGGTTATTATTACATTTAAACTTATTTTTTAAATTTAACTTTTAAGTTCAAGAATACGTGCGCAGGTTTGTTACATAGGTGAATTTGTGTTATGGGGGTTTCTTGTACAGATTATTTCATCACCCAGGTATTAAGCCTAGTACCCATTAGTTATTTTTCCTGATCCTCTCCCTCCTCCCACCCTCTTGTCCTCTGACAGGCCCCAGTGTCTGTTGTTCCTCTCTAAGTGTCCACATGTTGAACTAGATTATAACCTTCAAGGATAAGGGGGCTTTGCCTTCAAAATTCCAGCATGCTGACTGGACATAGAGATGGAACTCAAATTAATCCGCTGCTGATCAATTACTTGTCCACTGTGAAAGTTCAGACACTACCTTCATGTGTCCTGTCAACACGTTCCTATTTTTTGAAAAACTGCATTCTTTATGTAGATATGGGAGGAAAGATGTGGAATTACATCTTGTTTGTTATTTATTGGAATTGTCTGGCCTCTGGCAATTATTTAGTCTCTTCAGGCTTCAATTGTCCTTCGCTGGAACTTAAGCTCCCAAATCTAGGTTGGGCATCCATTATATATGCTATATGTCTCTTTTTGCAGTTGTCAAATTGTCCCTCCTACTCATCATAAGCTCCAAGGGTGTGAGGAACAGCATCTATGCCATTCTGCAGCTCAACATCTGGCATAGAGTAGATAAACAGGATGTGATATTTGCTATATCAAATGGAAATTATATGAAATATGTGCCTGCCTAGGATTATCACTCATCTCACAGTGGTTTTTAAATAAAGTAGGATTATCCTTGTGAAATTGTTGGGTTTCTTCTAAAGTTCAATAGCAATTGTATTTATATATGATAGAGGTAAATACTATATAATCCTAAGTTGTGATAAAAAAGAGCTTCCAGGAACAGATGTCTAGCAGAGGGTCTTTAAGAATTCCAGTGATATTAATTTTAAGGTTCCATTTTGGGACTCAGGATCAAGGAGGAAGCTACTTATAGCCAGAGAACATTCTGATGAAGCCCTAAGAGTCCAAATTAGAGGGACAGTGTTCAGCCGATTTCTACATTGATAATAGGTATCAGCGTTTGGATCTATGAAGTATCTAGCATTCCTTAGAAACTCAGGTGAATCAAAGTTCCAGTTGGTCTTTGAAATTATCTGCACCTGGTCACCTGGGTTCTCCATCCATTAAAAGGCAGCTCTGAGCTTGATAAGATGAGGGGCCACCATCAGCATCCTCTTTGCTTTCTCCCATGGCTGGTTTGACTCTCACTCCAAGGATGTATAGTCCATCTCATATGAGTAATAAGACCAAGTAGAACAACTTCAGAGAAACCATTCTTATCTCTTGTAACGACTGTTTGTGAGTTTAGGTCTATTTCCTTCAAAAAAATAAGACTGAAATTCATGAGATGCCATAAAAAATACAGAGTTTACAAACTTGGGTCATTTTCCTGCATATTCTTTTAAAAGTGATTTGTCCTTTCTTTTCTTTCAGTGAACAGATGGATAGAATCATGAGTTTCTCCCTACAATATAAAATCGTGTTTGTTTAACATTTATGAAACTTGCTCCCTGGGAACATTTATCAGACAATTTGGGAGTAAAACCAGATATATGATGACAGAGAAATATTGGGCGGCTCCCATTTTTCAATTCATGTTTATGACAAACTTATTATGAATTAAATAATAATGGCCCAGGGTAGAATTAAAAGAACATTACTGAAGGTTGAGAATGTCTCATTTCTCAAATCTTCTGTTCTCTTCCAATATTTCTAATTCAGCAGGAGTATAAAAAAGAAAGAAATGCCATGTTAAAAATTATTAGTTTTATTATCACAGTAAAAATTTTCTTAAAATGGCCTCCAATTAATCATCTTGTCAGATTCATCAACAGAGTCCATCACTTCTGTAAAATGTTTTGGCTAATTCACTAACATGTTGAGGTCTTAGTATAAACAAGGCAGTCTCTAGTTTGTCTATAACTTTCTGCTTCTGTGAGTAGAGTTGTTTGCCTACCAGAAATCCATTGCTTTGATCCCAAAACTGTGTTACAGCTTGTACTTGTTATTGTAATTATGGAATTTGATTTGCCAGAATGTAGCCTAATCTTATTTGATGGCATCAAGAAAAAGAGCTGCTACTTTCAAAAGAACATAGTGGTTGGTTTTTGTAAAACTAAGTAAAAGTGAGCTAAATATTTCTATTAAATTTGGTGGGGGCAGCATAACCATAAATGCTTGAGAAGAAAATCATAAAAATCTAGAAAAATTTTGCACTGAGATTTCTTTATATGTGTCTTAATTTCTACCTCTGCTTTAAAAAAATACTGTCAATTGTATATAATAGATTAGTTACCTATTACTATATAACAAACTACTACAAAACATAGTGGCTTAAAACAACACAAATTTGTTAGCTCATGGTTCCTATAGGTCAAGAATCTGGGCATGAGTTACGTATACAGTTCCTGTGTCGGGGTTTGCCACTGGGCTACAAGCTTGGTGTTGACCAGGGCTGAGGTCTCATCTGAAGGCTTGACTGAGGCAGATCCACTTCCAAACTCATGTGTGTTCACTCAAAGGGACATCTTAAGCTCAGCTGCCCACAAAGAACATGGATATGTCTTATACAGAAAACAACTCCAATTTGTGAACACATACTCAAAGAAACAACTTGATCTTATTTTAAAAACGTTGGTGGAGGATAGAGAGAGATTGATCTATATCTATCTATAAGTAGATAGATATAATATAGGTATAGATATAGTTAAGTGTACTATTTTAAGTATGCGTACATCATTTTATGTGGGTCTCCATTTTAGCCAATCATTAAGTAATTAAATGATTATAAACCTGGATCTCTTTGGATAAAAAATGACAAGCTCATGAGATTTCCTTTAAAAATGCCCTAGGACATATTTTAGCTTTGTTCAAATATCCTTGCAGGCCAGAAAGTATAACAAAAATCCCAGCTTTGCAGTAACAGTAAAATTAAAGACCAGCAAATCTCCTAATTGTCCTTCCTGACTTGAGGAAGGCCAAGCCTTTCCTCCAAACCAAGGTGCATAGGAACATTCAGCCTGTGTACCTCCCACAAGAAGAGAGGAAGCAAACAAGACCTTGTTGACTCCCATACTCTGAAATACAGCAACCATAACCAATAGCATAGCAACTCTCCCATGTGAAGTAGCTATAAAACAGGGCAGGTGGAGGGGAAGAAATGTGGAAGGAAGATACACAAATGTCTACGTTTGAATGGAGAGATGGCCAAAAGTTCCCATTTCCACAGGCCCTACTGTATTGTTTAAACTGAGTGTATAACATAGAGTACAAAATTCTGTTAACTAAATAACATGAATTTTTATATAAATAAGTGAAATGTGACTTCTATAAATGTCATAGAATTTTGGGGAAAATATGTGTAATTTGTAGCTATCAACCAAGGATTTTAAAATAATTTCCCCCCAATATCAACTTTTTTTTTAATGAAAGAATTTGCCTCCAAGAAAGAACATCCAATATACTGGGTACCAGATGTCTCAGGAAATATTTCAGCCAGAGTCCATGTACCCTGAACCTGGTAGTATTGATAAGTACACTAAGAAATGTCTTTGGTTGTCATATTATATCTGAATCAATCTGATGCTACTGTTATTCACCAAACTATTCAAGTTGATTCACTTGATGAACACAAGCTTCCTTTTTCAGATTTTAGGACCCATTTCAGGATGGGTTATTTTCTGTCAATCCATCCAGAACAATGTTCCCAGAATCCCTAGTGCATTGAAGGCACAAAAAAGTGACAGTAACTCATTATTTTTCTCTCTGATCCATAGTGATCTAACCTTAGACCTACCATTCAACCCCATTTTCACTTAGCATATTGGATATGGAAATTTAATCACCTTCCTATAAATGCAATATAGTGGGTAATGGATTTTCTGAAAATATTGTGTTTATATTCAATACGACTTCCCCCCTTTTTTTTCATTTAGTTTGAAACCCATAATTAGCAAATGCCAGTGCCATGTAAGTTTGGCGAGTGAGATAACACACGGCAGGAATTCCAGACAGAAGCCAGAAATCTAGAAACCTAGCTAAGCTCTTTACCTGCCGCTGGGATTGACTGTTTGACTTTGAGATGTCATTTCAGCTTTTGTCTGTTTCTTCATCTCTGAATTGGGGCTGATCAAAACACAAGCAGACTGTGCTCACATGTGGAGATGAATAACTAACCAAAGCAGTATGAACATTGCAGTGCTGTGTGACTGCCAGGGGTCATGAAATCCTGAACCTTCTCTTTGGGCTCCTTTGGAAGACACATGGATTTGTATTCCGAGCGGGAAGAACACTTGATCCAAGAGCCTGGCTGCTGACAGCACTTCAAATCCTTCTGAAGGACTTCTTTGCCCCCCATTAGAAATTACAATGCTGAGAGGATGAGATTTTAGGTGTTTGGAGGTGTAGGGTGTAATTTCAGCTGGGAATGGATTCATTTCTTGGTTAATAGGAAGGTAAAGAAGAAATGGGTAAGGGAAAAAGAAATGTGTTTTTTCACCTGACCTAAAAAAAGAAAATGTATGAGATCTACAGTGACCAGAATGAATTAAAAATGTGATATGAAAGATAAGTGTTACTCACGTACCTTGAACATCTACCCTCAGATGCCTGGCATTGGAGGTCTTTGATGAACTGAACCAAACTTGCATTTCCAGCCCCACCCGCCGTCCCCCTCTGCCTATGTCTGTGTAACCACTCTAGCGCTCTTGCGCTTCTGGCTGACAGTTGAAATATGCAGCAGACATTTATAACTCTGTGACTGGCTCTCTCCATTCTCTTTGAGTAGAAAACTCTTAACCTCCACTGTCGGATAAAACACAATTCAGCTCATAATTCACTCCTCCAGTGTAATTAGAAATCACCACATCTCTGATCCATCAAAGCATGTTGTCCATCCTGACAAAATGGCCATAATTATGTTGCCTGTCACTGCATGCATCTATACTTCATTGTGCATTATGATCTCCAAAACGTAGGGGATGTGCTTCAATCATTTTCATACTCCTAAGTTTGAGCACCATACCCAGAACCCAATACCTTCTCAATCAATATACATGGGAGGAAAAGTGAGGGAGAGACAAACTGATGGATGAGGCCCATGAAAAAAATGAATTGCATGCATTTTCTTTGCACTAACAATTCCATTTATTATTATTATGAATATGTTTTATTTTGTTTATTTGGGCATATCATGCCAGAGAAGTCATTACTCCCTCTTAGTCATTTAGATGTTTTCTGAAGCTATTTAACTGTTTCAGGTTTTGTTTCCCTCCGGTTTATTCTGTGTGTCCCTGTTTTATTTAATCATGATCTAAACTGAATTTCCTCAGTCCCATGTTGTCGGGAGTCCAATTAAGATCCACAGTAATCCGAATTCTACTGGTTGGCTCACTCCATCTGCCTTGTTCAATCTTTGCTAGTTTTTCTAGAAATTCAAGGTGCTCATATCATGTAAATGCAAACACAAATCATTTCTTCCACCACAGTGCTTCAGGTATGTCCATCTATGCTAAACACAGGGATTTCTCCTTCTAGTTGATGGTTCCCCACTGACATCTCCTGCTAACTGCTATGAATCACCCTAGGGGCCCAGAGCACATGTGGCACACTAGGATCACTGGTGCATTAGTAGCACCCAAGGTCCACTATTCTGTGAAGTGCACTAAAGCCCCGAGAACCAGGAAGATGGGAGAAGGAAATTCCTGTCTTTGCCACTACTGATATTTGGCCTGGACCCTTCCTTGCTGTGACAGGCTGTCCTGTGCACTGCAGGATGCTCAGCAGCATCCCTGGCCTCTACCCACTGGATCCCAATATCACCACCCCCTTCCAGAATGACAGCCAAAAATGTCTTCAGACATTGCCAAATGGCATCCCAGGAAAAGCTGTGGATTAGCACCCTCTCCTGAATATTCACAAAGAACAATAATTTGATAAAGGCTCTGCAAAGTCCTGTGGTACAAAAAGAAGTCAGGTCAGCTGCATTGTCCAAATACATGGAGCCATTTATCAGAAGACAGCCCACAAAGGTAGCCTTGAACACAATAAAATCATAGAACTACTCTTTCAACCCTATTTTAAGCACATGAGACTAGCACTTGACCTAACTTAACGTACTTTTGAAAATACAGCCTGTAATCAAATGTCTATTTTTAAAACCTCTTATTATTTACTTATGAATATTAATGCATACCTAATAGGTACATTTGTAATGGAGATTATCACTCTAAAATTACTTTAATTACTCCATGATTTATTATTTATTAGCATATTTATTTGGGATATATTTATATATATGTGTGTGTATATATATATACACACATATGTGTGTGCATGCAATAAATACATTATATATTTTTTCTGGCAATAGGCAGTGTCCCAATAGTAACACCCTGTTGTGCTCTTATTGTGCAGGGAATATATTATTTGGTTAATTATTAGCACACACCTCATAATGCTTTGAATTCATTCAATACTTGATAATTTTTATATATGCGATATGCTGCAAAGACCACAAGCATTAAAATTGGCTGTGCACCCAACTCTTTCTCCTTCCCTAGCAAACACAGCAGTGCTGGATAAATCACTCCAGCCTTTCAAAGTAAGAATGGTGATATTTATTCCAGAAAATTATTGTCATGCTCGTGGAGGAATAAGTAAAGTTTTCTTGGCACTGAAGATGCTCATTAGAAATTGATTTATGTCCAAGATCCAACCCCACCACCTACTGATTACAGAGAAGGAATGCTCTGATATTTTTTACAAGTTCGTAGGGTTTTTTAAAAAATATTTTTTATTATAGAAGGTATACTTCCATGCTTATTGTTAAAATGCAAAAAATATATAAATGTGCAAAGAAAAAAAATACAGCTATTACTTTACTTCCCAGAGATGAATCATTGATGACAGCTGGTGTGTTTCCTCTCCATTCTTTTTTCATTCTGTATTTCAGAGACTTTTAATGAAAACATTAGGCAATAGGATATGTTGTCTTTCCTGAGATAAATTCTGACCTCTTATCTTCTCCCAGGATTTTGAAGGATCTGCTCAGAGGCCTCTGATTTTTCTATAAAGCAGATGAGGAAGGAAAGAGGTGCTGTAGGTTTTGGCATTCATCCACATCCTAATGCAGGGGTCAGCAAACTTCTATAAAGAGCCAATAATAAGGATTGCAGGCTTTGTGGGACATATGGTCTTGGTCACAACTACTCAGCGCTGCTCTTGTAGCACAAAGTAGAATGAAATTGCAGCCATAGGCAATACATAAATGAATGGGCATTGTTGTGTTCCAATAAAACTTTATTTACAAAAGCAGGAGATGGACAGAATTTGGTTTCTGAGCTGTAATTGGCTACTTGCTATCCTATGGTGGCAAATGATGATAAGCAATGAACAAGTAATAAAGTTCCGGAAATAGAATAGCACTTGTGATCTAACTGCGAAAACAGTTCCTGTTCCGTTAAAAAAAAAAAAAAAGGAATACAAAAGAACATCAAGGGGAAAAAAACATCCAAGTTTATGACTGAAAAATCATTTATTAAAACTTTGTGTCAGGGAAAAATATTGCACTGATGAATACTTTTCAAATTGAAATGCTGTCACGTGCTTCACTGACTGTTGTTTTGTTCGCAGACAACCCGTTTGAGGGAGTATCGATCCTACTTTAATCCCCATGATTCAGCTTTTTCTGGCTGCTTTCCAAGTTATAACCATTTCTGTCACTACATAAATCTCTTCAATAATTTTCCCCCAAATTAAGTCCCCTCTGTCTTTTCTGATCAACCAATTTCTCTCCTACAAACTCCAGATTCGACCAGCCACACATGGCTGACAGATTCTGCTTTTTTTTCTTTTTGGAGATGGAGTTTCGCTCTTGTAGCCCAGGCTGGAGTGCAATGGCGTGATCCCAGCTCACTGCAACCTCCACCTCCTAGGGTTCAACCGATTCTCCTGCCTCAGCCTCAGCCTCCTGAGTAGCTGGGATTACAGGCGCTCGCCACCACGCCTGGCTAATTTTTGTATTATTAGTAGAGACGGGGGTTTCACCATGTTGGTCAGGCTGGTCTTGAACTCCTGACCTCAGGTGATCCACCTGCCTCAGCCTCCCAAAGTGCTGGGATTACAGGCGTGAGCCACCGTGCCCAGCCCAGAATCTGTTTTTAAAAGGCTATTTTGTGATTAGACAATTTTCTTCAAGGATGATTTGTGAAAAAAGCCATCAACAATTATATTTTTTTTTGCAAGGAATACATTCAAGATGAAGATGGATTTCTGGTGCATTTCTTTTCTTTTTTTTTTTCTTTAAGTCATCAATTTGCTAGGGATTTAATCATTGCAGAGTCTACAGACAAATGGGGTTTTAGCTCAGCCAATACTGAGTGACCACTGTAGCCAAAGTTGCTGCTCTACCAAATTCTCAGCAGCTCCCTTTTACCTATTCTGTGTGGCAACATCTCGCTGCTGAGTGCTTTTTTCTAGCACTTTTATCAGGGGACCTGCTGTCCTTGGGTTGCTGGAGCATGGAGAAATGCCAGTAGTTAATATCACTTCTCATTCTGCATCTCCATCCTCTCACTCACCAAAGCCCCAAACTGCAGCCAACATAGTCGATGATTGAATGGGGGTAGATAGGAATGCCCAGCTCCCTTACCTCCAGGCAAAACAAACAAACAAACAAACAACAACAAACAGAAATCCTCTAAGACATTGTATAAGCCTCAGTGATCCCCAGAGATCAGACTGAAGCTGGGACTTTGCAGGAATCACACTCTATTTGACTTTCTCCCTTTTTCTATCCAGCTTTCTCACTCCTTTGCTGGCTTCCCCACTCTGAGATCCCAAGAATCCCAGTTTAGGAGCCACCTTTTGGGACCCTGACTTAACTAAAGCCCTAACCTGTAGTAGACACTGTACTGGTTACCTGCAGCTTTTCCTCACCTCTAACTACTTATGGGTCCATGCCAGTCTAGCTAGGATGCCATAACCTACACAGAGGGCTAGGATCAATGCACCAAGCATCTGTGCTAAGAGAGAACAAAAGCGTATGCATTGATCAGGTAGGTCTATAATTATTTGGTTGTTTTTTGTTTTTTGTTTTGTTTTTTGTTTTGTTTTTTTTCAGATTTTCCAGACTGGCTACAAGCCATCGCATGGGTAGAATAAAGTATTAGTCAGGGTTCTGCAGAGAAACAGAGCCAATTGGAGACTGGTTTTCCAACTGGAGAGATGGAGATAGATACATAGATAGATAGATAGATAGATAGATAGATAGATAGATAGATAGATAGATAGATGATAGATAGATAGGAAGAGAGAGATTATAAGAAACTGGCTCATGAAATTGTGGAGGCTGAAAAGTCCCATGATTTGCCATCTACAACCTGAAGACCCAATAAGTCCAGTAGTATCACTCAGTCTGAATCTGAAAGCCCAAGAACTAGGGAGCTGATAGTGTAAACCCCTATCCAAGGCAGCAGAATATGAGATGTCTCAGCTCAAGCGGTAAGGCAAAAGAAAAAAGGAGAAAGATGAATTCCTCCTTCTTCTGCCTTTTGTTCTATTGAGAGCCTCAACACACTGGGTGATGCTCGCCCACACTGCAGAGGGCAAACTCTTTGCCTGTACCATCCACCGATTCAAATGCTAATCTCATTCCAAACAGCCTCACAGACACACCTGGAAATCACGTTTAACCAGATACCTGGGAATCCTCTGACCCAGCCCAGCTGACACACAAAATTAGCTGTTGCAAGTTATGTGGGTCTCTTCCAAGGCATTATAAGAATTATCTGGGCAGTTAACTGAGTGTCTTTTAACCACATAATACTTGCATCGGGTTCTGCCAAATTATTGTGATGGCAAAAAGGCTAGAGCCTACACTGATGAATACTGTCACCTCTGCTCTCAGATCAATACAGTCTGAACCTGTCCCAAAATACAATTTTTATCTGTTTACCCAGCATTGATCAAGCCCTGGGAAACTGATTCAAAATGATGATACAGAATAATTTATGAAACAAAGTGTCAGCTTGCAGACTAGCCATTAAAAGAAATTGAGTTTATTTATGGGGGCTTTTGTACAGCTCAGCCCACCTCAGCTGGTTAGTTATGTACATAGGAACCAAGATGTATTATCACATGGGAACTTTAGTAGAAATAAGAGTAAAATGATTTAAGAAAGGTCCAGCTAGGCTTGGTATGAATGTCCTAAACCCTTAAACAGGAGGGGTTTGTATTGGGAATTAGCTCAAATAGTCGTTGCCGTGGAGTTCTAATTGTTTGCATAATGAAACGTGGCTGATACCAACAATAGTTCAACAAAGGTGATTTTGTTTTACCTCTGTTCCTGTTCAGGTTGTTAAATATACTTTAGAATTAAGGTGATTATCTTTACTTTTTATTAGCAATTAAGCCTGAGCATGGTATATACGTTTTATTTTCTATTCCTCAGCTATGATAACACTTCTTGCAGCCTAAATACCTGACTTGATAACTATTAGAGTTCAGAAGCAGATGACTTTACAGGAAGGCTATTTCGAAAAGATATATATAATTAATTGTACCTGAGTAAAATAGATTAAAATGTTATGACTTTGAACAGTAAAAGTTTTCTTAGCTAGACATAAAGAACACGAATCTAGTCCAGGCATGGTACAGTGTGCATCTGTAGTCACAGATACTTGGGCAGATAAGGCAGGAAATTGCTTGAGCCCAGGATACCAAGGCTGCAGTGAGCTATGACCATATGATTATGCCACTGCACACCAGCCTGACCAACAGGGTAAGACCCTGTCTCTCTCTCTCCCTCTCTCTCTCTCTCTCTCACACACACACACGGAAATGACTGATATTTTGATAGCCTTAAAAGTTATACAGTAAATTGTTTAGCCACCACTTTGACAAACAACAAAAACAAGACCAAAAATACAAGCCACCATTGTTATCAGGGGTTTTTGTGCATGTAATTGACAAATGTTTTATATCAATAATATATGTATATAAATATATATAATATGAAAAATTTTATATTCATAATATATGTATATATGTGTGTGTTAGTGTGTGTAAATTTCTATAAATCTGTTAGAGAAAGAAATGGTCAAATAATCTGAACAGGAAATTCTCAGAAAATCCAAATGACCAATAAGCATATAAAATGATATTTGACTACACTGGTAACGAGAGGAATGCAAATAAAAACAATAAGTGAGCTCTGGGAGGTGGAGGTGTGAGGATCACTTGAGGTCAGGAGTTCGAGACCAGCCTGGGCAACCTGGCGAGGTTTTTCTGTCTTTCCCAAAAAAAAAATAAATAAAAAATAAGTACGATATGTTATTACATCATAACAATCAGATCAGCAAACATTTAAAAGTCTTCAATTTAAATTGTCAGGTAAATTGTTTCAAACCCCATATTGGTAAGCAATACTAAATAAATATACCTGCCCTCTGAGCCAGCAATTTCATTCCTAATTATATATGCTGAAGAAGTTCTCATATTGGTGTTCAAAATGATGTGTACAGGAATGTTCCCTGAGGCATTTTCTATAACAGCAAAAAACTGGAAACAACTTAAGTTTTCATCAACAGAGAAGCAAAACCATGTGTTTTATAGCCACACAATAAAAACATGTACAGTAGAACAAATGAGTCAACTAGAGATATATTGACACACACAAAAAATCTAACAAATTGAAAGCAACAGAGAATGGCAAGTACCAGGAGGATATGCACGATATAATTGCATTTATTTACATAAATACTTTACATTATTACAGTTTTGAAATCAGGCAAAACATGTCTACATGTAGGTTCTAAATAGCTAATACATAGCAACAATTTTAAAATATGTATAAAAACTAAATACTAAATTTATGGTCCAGATTTTGGGGGTTCAGGGGGAGAAGACAGTATGGAAATAAGTGGGGAAAAGGTACCAAAAAATTCAACTGTGTCTGAAATTTTCTATTATTATTATTATTTTATGAGATGGAGTCTCACTCAGCCACCCAGGCTGGAGTGCAGTGGTGCTATCTTGGCTCACTGCAACCACCATCTCCCAGGTTCAAGTGATTCTCCCATCTCAGCCTTCTGAGTAGCTGGGATTACAGGCACCCACCATCATGCCTTGCTAATTTTTGTATTTTAGTAGAGACAGGGTTTCACCGTGTTGGCTAAGCCTAGCCTCAGGTGAACTGACCTCAGGTGATCCACCCGTCTCAGCCTCCCAAAGTGCTAGAATTACGGGTGTGAGCCACAGTGCCCGGCCTGACATTTTCTATTATTAAAGATTGATAGAAGATACACAGATAGATGATAGGTAGATACACAGATAAACAGATAGATGATAAAATCAATAGATTGATAGCCAATAGATAGATGGATAGATAGATGATAAGATAGATAGATAGATGGATAGATAGATAGATAGATGATAGGATGGTATATTAGCCTGTTTTCATGTTGTGGATAAAGACATACCCGAGACTGGGAAGAAAAAGAGGTTTAATTGACTTACAGTTCCACATAGCTAGGGAGGCTTCAGAATCATGGTGGGAGGTGCAAGGCACTTCTTACATGGTGGTGGCAAGAGAAAATGAGGAAGATGCAAAAGCAGAAACCCCTGATAAAACCATCAGATCTTGTGAGACTTATTCACTACTATGAGAACAGTATGGGAGAAACCACCCCCATGATTCAAATTATCTCTCACCAGGTCCCTCTCACAACACGTGGGAATTATGGGAGTCCAATTCAAGATGAGATTTGGGTGGGGACACAGAGCCAAACCATATCAGATAGATAGATAGATAGATAGATAGAATGAATATATAGACACAGGTAAATTTTCATTTTTTATTTGTAATTCCTTGAGCAGAGCCATTCAATATTTGTCAGACAAGTCATAAGGCCTAACTCTATGCCAGACACTATTTATTTAGGGAAAATAATTAAGGCACTTCATTTTCTCAAGGCAAATGATGGGTCTCTAAGACCATGCATGTCTTAAGCGGAGCTCTGGATCACAGCCAATGAGCTGACCCTGGGTTTTGTTCCACTTTCGCCCAATTAGATGTGTGGTTAGTCATTAAAAATTAATTTTATCTCACTTTAAGAGGATTGTGGTTGGGAAGTTGATTGTTACACTAAAGTTAAAAATAAAATCGCAATAAAAGCAAAGCTACCATTGTCTTCTGGATTCCTGTTGGCATGGCATCTTTTCATGAGTATAGGTTTCAGAGGGTTAGCAGTTTCACAGAATTCTACTTTTGGGAATCAATATTCATCCATGTGATTGGAGGTGTGGAGACTGTCATTGTAAGCGGGTCGCTATTCTGCTGTCTCTTTTTCTTTGCAAAGTCATTTTAAGTAACTGAAGTCTTATAGTGTTTCTATGAAAGGAAATCCAAACTTGAAGAACATTCATAATGAGAAATATGTACAAGAGAAATTTTCAAAAGAGAAGCAGCAATTAACTTGCTGCTCTGTAACACATTCTATGCAAATTATTTCCAGAATTCTTAATAAGAAGGTTAGCTAACTCTCAGATATTAAGAATAAAAATAAAATTATTAAATATTTACCATCTATGAACCTCAGCAATCACAGAATTATTAATCTGAAGTAAATATCCCAGAATTACAATAATTTGGTATTGTTGAACCCACACTTGCCTAATTTCAAACATTTCCAGAAAGATACTTCAACCCAAATAGCATGGAGCTGCAGATTATAAAGTTTACTCACAATCACAGTCAATTCTATTAAATAAATTATGTTTCCATTTGAGCTATTGGCCTACGACCCTCTATGTAACATAATTTGAGTGTCATGTTTTATTTAGGTAACTGACATTTTGACCAACATACACAATATTTTTGTCACTCATGAAAGTTTATATAATTTACTCTCAACTCTAAACCTTACTGAATCATAAAGATGTGATTCATGCATAATAAATGTAACAAAATTAAAAGAAAGAAAGCAGCCTCAAGGTTATAGTTTGGTTGGAAGAAGAAAAAAGAAACAAAGAACTACTTACTCTTGTAAAGAAGACATAAATAAGAGTTTTATATCTGGTACCATATCAATACATTTTTTTTGTGGGCTAGACTTTATAATATGGGCATTGGAAAATTAGAGGTGAAATACACAAATACCCATTGCTTATGTGCATACACACATAAACACATAACTATGTGGTGTGTGTGTACACATATATTGTTTTACGGATGAAAATCACACCACTGTTCTGCTTGAATGTACCTAGCAGAGGATGCTTAAGACAATACATGAAATCAAGTCATGTTTCAGTGCCAGTGGGGCTCATGAAAGTTCTGAGCTAATTAAGAAAAAAATACATAAGGTTTATGGACATCAAAATGTCACCTTGACGGTCGATATGGCAGATCTTGAAGAATGTCATTTTTGTCTGGAGGCAATCTAGTCCTGACCCCCAAATCCTTCCCCTCCAGTGAGTCTCAGCCAGCATAGGACTGAGACAGACTTCCCTAGTAAGACTGCCCTCTTGAGACTCACAATACTGAAAGAGAAGAATGGCTGCTCTCTATGGAGCTGCTGACTCCCAGTAGAAAGGGAAGAAGCATGCCCTGTTTCTCCTTACAACAAAGGTAAGTCATTCCACTCCTCATGGGGGTCAGGAAGTAAGTGAACAGCAAGAGAAGCTACACAGACTGCACCCACTATTGGAAAGACACACCAGCCATGGAGAAGTGTCCTCTCTTTTCTCGAGTTAGGAGGCAAAAATTATTTATGTGAGGACCTGAAATCCATGGCTATTCGACATCACATCTATCCATTGCACAAATATTTATTTGAGCAGCTACCATGTGCCACGTGTATATTTGCTGAGAATGTACACTCCTGTGTTCATGCCCCTTGAAGTCTGTGGGTCACACTGGCATGTGCATTGGAAAAAATTTATTTGTGCCCATTGTGTATTCATACAACACCCAGAGCAATTTCAGCCCAAGAAACATAAGATTGAGGTAGCTAACCAAGATTTACATGCAGACTTTCACCATGGAACAAAGCCAGATAAAGCAGTCTTGACAAGGCTGGATGGGAGCCTTACCCTATTTAACAGGGTATCAAAACCACTATAAATTTAGAGTTACCCAGTGAGTGGGACTTATCTTCTATTGAATCAAGAAAGGAAGGATAGAAAGAAAGAAGGAAGGAAGAAAGGGAGGGAGCAAGAGAGGAAGAGAAGGAGAAAGAAAGGGAGGGAGAAAGGAAGGGAGGGAAGGAATAGAATAACATGAAGATTTGTATGTCCACATTGCTAATGATGCCATCATACCCAAAATCAACTTCTCCAACAATTTTCATGTTGATAAGTCATGGCAAAGATTTAATAGAGACATTGAAGAAAAATACAGACAAAGGGCTTATCGTTAAGTCAGAAATATTTGAAGAGCTAGTGAATGGAAAATAAAAATATTAAAATCTGATTTATAGCACTGATATTACTCATTGAAGAGGTAATGTACTGAGCTATCGGATTAATCATCACCATTATTGGAATGCAGAGAGAGAACTGTGGGCTATAAAGATATCCTTGTTTTCCTTAAAGAATGATGCTGTTGAATTTTCATAAAACACTAAATTAAGAGTAACTTTTTTGTGTATCTCTGTGTATTTGCAATGAAATTTTAAAGTCAGAAGGTTCTATAAATTTTAATCTATGAGATATGCATAGCTCTTTTTGCACAAATAATTTAGTGAGGTCTTTTCTGCTTAACTTTAACTGCACAGGTAAGAATAAAGAATTTTTTTTGTCGCCTACATTAGTAGACAAATTCAAGTAAACTTCAGAGGAGCTGATTCAGGCAGTAAGTTTTTCTTCAGTTTCATAAACATCCTTCTTTGGTTTGGGGTACGACTACTTCTTTGCATTTTATGCTCCAGTGTTAAAGAATAAAGTAGAAATTATAGGGAAAAAATTCAGTAACTGCATGATACTCTCTTACCTAATTATGAATTTGGGGAATACTAATTGAAAATATGATTTAAAGTCTGGAAGCTTCATGTTGCAGCAACTGTTTTTCCAGGATGGAACCTCTAAAATAACAGGTAAAATGTAACTATTCTTTTACTTTTTAAGTAAATCTGATCTGATGGTTAACTAAGAATCAAGTTCTTGCCCTAAAGTAGTCTTCCAAATCCTGACTACCATTAAGTCTCTCATTTAAGGGTCTCTGTGCTGAGGACTTAAGTCCAAGGTTTTGGCCTGAAAAATGGACGTGCAGTTTGAAATTCTTGCATAAAGCCAAGATTCCCAAACAATTACAACCACCATGGTCAGTTAGCGGTCAGAAACTACTCCGTCAGAGTGGCTAAGTTACAATTTCTTTACAGTGCCTCCAAATTTGTAAGTACCAAGAGGTTCCTGGTAGAAGCAAGAACAAATCCTTACCAAAAAAATCATTTTAAACAGAGTTCAAAGAACTTCTACAAATCAAGTTCCAAAGAACATGAGACTGTGTTCTTTCTCTCTCTCCACCCCGCCACACCAACACAATCATAACATACACGAGAAATCATTAGAGAATCAATTAATTTTGAAAAGTAAGGAAAAAAATAAATGCAATTTATGAAAGCAACAAAGGCTGGGCATGGTGACTCACACCTGTAATCAGAGAAATTTGGTAGGCCGAGGCAGGCAGATCACCTGAGGTCGGGAGTTCGAGACCAGCCTGGCCAACATGGTGAAACCCTGTCTCTACTAAAAATACAAACAAATTAACTGGGTGTGGTGGCGTGCACGTGTAATCCCAGCTACTCGGGAGGCTGAGGCAGGAGAATTGCTTAAACCCAGGAGGCAGAGGTTGCAGTGAGCCGCGATCACACCACTGCACTCCAGCCTGGGCGACAGAGTGAGATGCTGTCTCAAAAACTAAAACGAAAATAAAACAAAACAAAACAAAAATAATACTGATAAAATCAACAAAAAGCATAAAATACCTAAAAATAAATTTGCAAGAACATGTATAAAATTTCTACACTGAAAGCTACAAAACTTCGCTGAGAGAAATTTGTTAAAGGCATAAATCAATGGAAATATATACCATTTTTACAGATTGGAAGACTCAGTATTACTAAGATTTCTACCGTTCCCAAACTGGTGTATAAATTGAATTCAAGCCCAATCAAAAAAACAAGCAGACTTTTGTGGAAATTGAGAAGGTTGTTCTAAAATTTTAGAAATTCAAAGGACCCAGCATAGCCGAGACATTATTAAAGAAGTTGGAAGACTTAACATTCCACATTTTGAGACTTATAATGGTGGAAGTAAAAACACTCCTAACCCAAATGAGAACAGGAACTCTTTATTCAAAGCTTGCTATGGGAAGGGAGTCAGCCACCAATCTGTGGCCAGAACTTACATGCAGGCAGGAGAATGGTGCAGCTTTACCGTAAAAGAAAACAAGGAAAGGCTTCAGGTGTGAACACTGGAGGTTAGTGGTGTGAGAAAACTGTAGTCAGACTAAGTAAAAGTAGCATGCTTTAGGTGGTTGGCTTGCAAAACATATTTGATCTTCCCTGGTTGGATCTGATGTTGGAAGAAAAGGCAAAAACTAGGGAAACTAGTAGAAATTGACCAGATCCTGATCATTCTGCGTCAGTAGCTGCAGAGGCTGTGGTTGGACTGCTAGGCTGGTCAGAGTTCTAATTTTGTATATAATCTGGACATGGTGCATTTGATATTCACTTTCTCAATGTGACACTATAGTAATTAAGATGGTGTGGTCACGACACATGCATAGACAAACAAAATAGACTGGAGAGTCCAGAAAGAGACTCACACATGACTTAGGGCAAAAATGTCATTGCAATTTCAATGCTGGAAAGATGGTCTTTTCAATAAATAAAGCTGGAGCCGTTGATTATTTCTATTTTGAAAAGCAAACCTTGATTCATTTCAGACTTATTAAGCTAAATGTGCCTATTAAGATAAAAGCAGAGTGCGCAAATGTGCATATAAAATAAAAGCAGAGTGCACAACTTCTAACTCTACAGGGGGAACAAATGAAATTTTAAAAGAATATTAAATCTAGGGTCCTGCACAAGGTTTTTCAGGGTTGCAATTTTTTCCTATGCACTGCTGAATGTAAAATTGATGACCAAAAAAAAAAAAACACTGCAGAATATCCAGGTTAATGAACTAAATTTAATTATTAGGTGCAGAAAATAACAATAGCAATTGCTAGTGGAATACAGTGGCCTGGATTTTTAGAGACAGGCAAGAAAAGGGAGTTAAGTCCATGAATAGAACCTGAGCTTGCAGACTGTAAATTTTTCTTGCTAATTATAACCTCAAAATGAGTTTCCTTTTAACTAAATGTACGCTATACAAGCATCAGGATGCTAGAGACAGCATTGGATCTTAGAGCTTAGCTCCCACATTTTAAAGGTTGAAAGTATTTGAACAAAATGACATGAGTTAATGTGATAATTACTGTGATTGGTTTCACGCTATTGTTGCCTCAAAGCTTCCCAAGGCAGGCAAGCGTATTCTAGCTCACTGCAAATGCATCTGCAGAACACAGCCTAGCAGAGAAATATTTCAGTCTCCACTGAGCGCTATGCATGGGCCACAGTCAGGCAGAAATCCTGCAAGGGTGCATTGTGCACAGGGGATATTGCTGTAAAAAAAAATAATAGTAATGATACTCTCAGAATTGGCAGGGTTCTGAAGGTTAGAAGGCAAACTAAATATTAGCCCTTTGTCAGATGAGTAGATTGCAAAAATTTTCTCCCATTCTGTAGGTTGCCTGTTCACTCTGATAGTAGTTTCTTTCGCTGTGCAGAAGCTCTTTAGTTTAATTAGATCCCATTTGTCAATTTTGGCTTTTGTTGCCATTGCTTTTGGTGTTTTAGACATGAAGTCCTTGCCCATGCCTATGTCCTGAATGGTACTGCCTAGGTTTTCTTCTAGGGTTTTTATGGTTTTAGGTCTAACATGTAAGTCTTTAATCCATCTTGAATTAATTTTTGTATAAGGTGTAGGGAAGGGATCCAGTTTCAGCTTTCTACATATGGCTAGCCAGTTTTCCCATTACCATTTATTAAATAGGGAATCCTTTCCCCATTTCTTGTTTTTGTCAGGTTTGTCAAAGATCAGATAGTTGTAGATATGTGGCATTATTTCTGAGGGCTCTGTTCTATTCCATTGATCTATATCTCTGTTTTGGTACCAGTACCATGCTGTTTTGGTTACTGTAGCCTTGTAGTACAGTTTGAAGTCAGGGAGCATGATGCCTCCAGCTTTGTTCTTTTGGCTTAGGATTGACTTGGCAATGCGGGCTCTTTTTTTGGTTCCATATGAACTTTAAAGTAGTTTTTTCCAGTTCTGTGAAGAAAGTCATTGGTAGCTTGATGGGGATGGCATTGAATCTATAAATTACCTTGGGCAGTATGGCCATTTTCATGATATTGATTCTTCCCACCCATGAGCATGGAATGTTCTTCCATTTGTTTGTATCCTCTTTTATTTCATTGAGCAGTGGTTTGTAGTTCTCCTTGAAGATCCAGAATCTACAATGAACTCAAACAAATTTACAAGAAAAAAACAAACAACCCCATCAAAAAGTGGGCAAAGGATATGAACAGACACTTCTCAAAAGAAGACATTTATGCAGCCAACAGACACATGAAAAAATGCTCATCATCACTGGCCATCAGAGAAATGCAAATCAAAACCACAGTGAGATACCATCTCACACCACTTAGAATGGCAATCATTAAAAAGTTAGGAAACAACAGGTGCTGGAGAGGATGTGGAGAAATAGGAACACTTTTACACTGTTGGTGCGACTGTAAACTAGTTCAACCATTGTGGAAGACAGTGTGGCGATTCCTCAGGGATCTAGAACTAGAAATACCATTTGACCCAGCCATCCCATTACTGGGTATATACCCAAAGGATTATAAATCATGCTGCTATAAAGACACATGCACAAGTATGTTTATTGTGGCACTATTCACAATAGCAAAGACTTGGAACCAACCCAAATGTCCAACAATAATAGACTGGATTAAGAAAATGTGGCACACATACACCATGGAATACTATGCAGCCATAAAAAATGATGAGTTCATGCCCTTTGTAGGGAAATGGATGAAGCTGGAAACCATCATTCTCAGCAAACTATCGCAAGGACAAAAAAACCAAACACCACATGTTCTCACTCATAGGTGGGAACTGAACAATGAGAACAAACGGACACAGGACGGGGAACATCACACACCAGGGCCTGTTGTGGGGTGGGAGGAGGGGGGAGGGATAGCATTAGGAGATAATACCTAATGTTAAATGACAAGTTAATGGGTGCAGCACACCAATATGGCACATGTATACATATATAACAAACCTGCATGTTGTGCACATGTACCCTAAAACTTAAAATATAATAAAAAAAAAAAAGGCAAACTAAGACAGCTGATTGCTTCTTTATCCAGTGCCAGATACGCGCTAGTTTCCCAGGCATCCCCTTGCTTTTAAAACTGGGATCGTTAAGGCTTCTAAACACCTAAATCTACACATGCAAAAAGACATGCACATATGCATACTTCGTAAAGTGTCTGAGAGTAGGTCACCCTTGTTCTTTAAAACCATGTCCAAGAAAAAGGATCTTGTTTGCCTCTTATATCTGGAACATACCTTCATTGTCCTGTGCAAGAAAGCTGAATGATAAAGAATCCAAGCCTTGCAGAAATGCAATCACTATTTAAATGAAAAGCTTAGGGGTATATTTAGGCTTCTTAGTCCAGGACTAAATCTGCTTTCACAAGGGAGTCCACCGCTAGCAACTGTGTTAGGCACAGACTCAATGGCAGGTGGAGAAATAAAAAAGCTTTATAGTGGAAAAGGGAAGGCTTCAGGTATGCCCCAAGTGGAGGTGGTTGGCATCAGGGGACCTGCCAGTGGGCTACTTAAAAGCACAGCATCTCATGTGATTATGTGGGGGAGCATATTTGTCTTTCTCTGGTTCCTCCTAAGTTGAAAGATGGGCAAATATTTGGGAAGCTGACAATCGCTAACCCAATCTTGATCATTCTAGGCAGATTCCTGCAAAGACTGGAGGGCAAAGTTCTATTGCCCTGTGTGGTCTGGCCACTGGCTTTGTGCATCTTCAGTCTTGAGTACGAAACTCTAAGTGAAGGATTACAGCATTACAGAAGAATGATATGTTTTGAAACCACCCTCACAGGATTAAGAATTCTGGATAGAAATACAGCCATAATTAAGCATTAATCAGGCTGCACTTTGACCCCCTTCCTTGTAACTGAAAGTCACATAGCATATACTGACCATTTGCACCCCCAGTGTTCCTATAGATAGGATTTCTGACACTAGAATCATAAGGATTTGTTTAAGAATCAATTTGAATCACCATTGTTCTTATAGATAGGCTCTCTGATGTTAAAATTAGAAGGGTTTTTGTTTAAGAATTGCTTAAGACTTTTTTCAGATCTTAAATTCCAGCAAAACAGCTGACACCAACCAGTCTGAAGACACCCCCGCCCCACGCACGCACAGAGAAATGGGATCAGCATGAGAACATGGCTTCTTCAACTCCCTGATCCATGACTTCACCCTACACTCTTCCACCCGTCAATGATTTCCACACTTCCACCCACTCCAAAACCCTTATAAACCCTGGACCCAAACTCCTCGGAGAGATGGATTTGAGGTTTCCTCTAGTCTCCTCATTTGGTAGCTCTATGATTAAACCTCTTTCTCTGCTGCAACCTGTTGTTTCCACATATTAACCTAATACATGAAAAGATGGGAGAGGATCAGCAGATGCCCTTTTACTCACTGAAACTGAAGACAGTCTCACAAGATCACACTTGATCATTCTAGGAGTACAAAAAATGAGGATGTTAAACTTCAACTCTCTGAGCCTGGGCGTAAATATCTGGCGAGACCTCCCTTAAGGGCTCATATCTCCTGACTTGTGATGTTGGACTTGTGTGACAGTCACTGGAACACAAAGAGGAAGCTATGTTTTTGTGTCTCATTTGGGCAGTGAGTAGTTCTGTTTTACTCATTGGTGCCAGACTGGGTATGCCTGGAAGGTGGAGGGAAGGAGATCCAGCCACCAAAACACCCAAGATGTTAGGCGATCCAACCACCAAGACACCCAAGGTATTAGGAGATCCAGCCACCAAAATATCTCATGATGTTAAGGTGTAGTGAGCTGTCTCCTTTGGAAGCAGAAAAGATAGGCTCATGACTGTTGTTGTGGAAATTTAATTAAAAAAAAAAATAAAATTTTCTCCCAATCCAGAAAACCTCTTCACAAAGGAAGAAGGGGAAGAAAACAATTTCATTATTGAATATGCATTAAATCAAAATGTAATGGATATCATATTCCACAATCTCTTAGAAATTGTGAAGATAGAAAGAAATCTCACTCTGTAGAACCAAGCAAATATAACCCCCTTACATATACATTCCTAAGATAAACAATAACTAGTCCTCAAGTAAGAGGACTTGACAACATTGTTTATTACACATAGTTCACCACCAGTTCACCCCATAAATGGGGTGACCATCGTGTTAATTTGTTTTGTACAAAGCAAAAATAAAGTCTGCTTACTTTTATGACACAGGTGGTTTTGCAACCAGGATCCAGGCCCTTCTGAAGTTAGGCTCCTACCTTCCTACAGAGACTGAGAGCGGGAGGTGATAACTCCCTTGATGTTTACATTTCAAAGGGATGGCTCCCAGGTCCTTAAGGAAGACACTGCTAGTTCCTAATGCTGGAAAGAGTCTTCTTGAGCTTTCAAAATGATTTACATATATTTCAAAGAGACCAGGAAAAAAGTTACAAGTTTTCTAAAGGAAATGTTCCAAATAAAAATGTAAGGGCAATTTGGGCCTGCCCTCTTAGGTCCGGTGGTCCTGGTAAGTCAACATGTATCTTACAAGGGCAGCAGTCTACTGCTGTTGCTCAAAATGCCTTCACGTTTTCCAAAGTGAATTCACTTGTGCTAAGTACTAAGACTATTTCTCAAATTTTAATTGGGTAAGAGGAAAAGAAAATATTTCTTTTAACTCTACCAACCTACATTGATGTCCTTTCCCTAAAAATCAGCCCATGCTTTGGCTCAGTAACTTGTCCCTTCTGGTGAGATGGACTGAAGCTAAGGGGATAGGATAGATGAGCAATATTTTTGTCTACCCCTTCTCCAAGCCTTTGAGAGAACCTTAAAAGAGATACATCTAACGTAGCCTGTAAGAAACATACCTCGTATGTCATAATGTTGGGATGCTACATGGATATCAATTTAGGAATTGATTTCAGAATTATTTGATAAAGGAGGAACAGGGGGAATCAAAACTTACGATTTCACTTATGATTTGATGAGCACATCATTTATACCTTTCTCGCTACCCAACATGTTATTCTCCAAACTCAGGTCCCAATAACTAACAATTTTTGCAAAGGTGGTTTTACTTACTGCCCTGTTCATGGATAGCATATGCAGTGGCCCATGAGCACAGACTTCTGGTAAACCCACAGTGCATAGGAGATCAGCGAGATTCAGAAAGAGGACAATGTAAGCATGGGACACCTACAAGTGAGTAAGCTAACAGCCAAGCGAGGCCATGCTTTCCCTTGAAACCACAACTTCCTTCAAATTCAGAAAGAAGGCACAGGCGTTCTGAGAAACATGCAAAACGAAAAAATCCTGGGTTACCCTGCATGAGCCAACTCCTTAGGATGAAAAATGATGACAGAGAATAAAAGACTAAGAAGGGAAGCCTGTAATTCCTTTTCCATTAAGTCCTTCCTTACCAGTAACTAATCATAGTGAGGTACAATGTGCACGTAGAAAGAAGCAAAATAAAAACAGTTGATTTAGTTTTGTGTAGTGTTTCCACTGTTCTGGTAAGAACAAAATACATATGCATGTATGCACCATGAAACATAAATTAGGTAATTTCAGTGATTCTGTCCACAAGTTAAATGCTCTTCTATTTGCATTTAAAGCTGGTATTACATCATATAAAGACGAATGGTAATACTCATGCTAATAATTTAAAATTTTAATTTTCCTTTTCTCAGAACAACATTAAATAGCAAATACAAAACACCATGACAAGCCAAGTGAGAGACTGCAGAAGAGAGGTAAATGCTTTATACTTATTTTTCCTTTAATGGCACTTTGGGCTGTTTTTTTGAATAAGGGGCACTACGTTTTCATTTTATACTGGGCCCCAGAAATTAGATAGTCAACCTCATTACAATATGTACACTTTACATCCTCCACCCAAGTTTCTAGAATAATCTAGATATTATAAACCAAATTCTGCCATTCTATTCACTGGTAGCTTTTATTCACTTTGATACTCAAAAAACATCTTATACTCAAACATCCTGCAATTATGTGTGCTTTTTGGAACATTTTAGAATAAATCACTTTAACGTAAAAAGATGAGCTGACAGTCTTGCTTGGAGTAGGTCAGTTTTGTGGGAAAGCACATATCTCTTAGAACATTAATGGCCTCTATCCCTCTTCCCCATTATATAACTAGCATGCTTACTTGATGGAGTACTTGACATTTGCTATCTTCTTGCTAGGGCTTGCTGAAGATCAGCAGTTCTTAAATTTGGCTGCATGTTAAAATCACATGGGGAGTATTTTTTTTTTAAAAAAAAAAAGAAAGAAAAATACCAGTCCCCAGGCTTCATCTCAGACAATGCACCTCAGACTCTATGGGAGTCTAAAATGTAACCAGGGTCAAGATTCACTCCCTAGCTATATGACAGTGCTTCTCAACTTTGCCTGAGCAAAAGAATGTCATGAAAGTCTCGGTGAAATTCTAGACTCCTTGGCTCCTCCCCTACCAAGTCAATGAGTCGTAAAGGTAGGAATTCGGTACATTTCGCAAGCACTCCAGGTTATTCTTATGACCAGGGTCATTTAGGGAGCATGACTCTAAGATGAGTTGAGAAGGAAGAGAGAAGAAAAATGATTAATAAAGCTGCCAGTGATAAAAGGCTCTGAGAATCAAGCTGTTCTCTGGTCTTCCCTCTCTAATCATACTAGCCCACCTGCATTACTTATCTATATGTGTGTAACAAATTACCATGAACTTAGTGGTTTAAACCAGCCCACATTTATTATCTCATGGTTTCTGTGGATCAGGAATCTGGGTATGGCTTGTGTAGATTTTCTGCTTCAGGGTCTCACAAGACTGCCACCAGCAATCAAAGTGTTAGCCAGTGCTGTGGTCTTATCTGTGGCTCAACCGGAGAAGGATCCACTTCCAAGCTTGCAACATTTTTGGCAGAATTCAATTCCTTGTGAAGTGAAGGACTGAAGGCCTCAGTTTCTTGCTGGCTGTTGGCCAAAGATGGCCCCCCCTTCCTTGCCATGTGGGCCTCTGAAATATGGTAGCTGATTTCTCCAGTGCCAGTGAGGGAGAGAAGCACCCAGCAATATGAAAGTTACAACCTTATGTAACACAATCACAAAGGAAGCATCACATCTCTTCTGCTATATTCTGCTGGTTAGAAGCAAGTCTCAGGTCCTGCCTATGCTCAGGAGAAGGGAATTAGGGTCTGCCTGCCACAACTCTATACAGCAGAATACTATAGCCACAGCAACTGTCCATAAATTCTAAAGCCATAACACATGGGTTCATATATCTGGCATCCCAGCTTACCAACATTCACCTTCAACGGGCTCCTTAGCTTCATGGATCCTTAGTTTTCACATCTGTACAATGGGGATAAAATAGGATATACCTTATAGTGTCACCGTCATAGGCATTTGAATGATTACATGCAAGGAGCTTGGCAAACTGGTCTACACATACTATTTAAAAATAAAAGCAAGTCTTGTAACTATTTTTATATGACACATGGTTAAACCATATTCAAGGCGCATTTGTCCAGGGTTAGTGAACCAAAATCAACATGTTTTGCACACCAGTTCTATTGGAAAGTGGCAGAGCAAAGGGCAGCTTCTGTGACTCTCTTAAATGCGTGGGTATAGATACCTGGTGCATAATAAATGGCATTGTGCTTTTCTCCTGTCTTTGCTATTGGCACTCAAGATGGATTCATTTATACATTCAGGGAACATAGATTGTATAAGGCACTGTCCCATGATGACCAGGCAACCCTGCCTCCAAAGCTCTGCAATGTACTCATTTTGTGAGTACCGTAGTATAACTGCAGTAAAAGGAATAACGTAATAAGTTGTGTAAGAGACTGACAATCAAAATGCTATGGCGGTTTATAGCAAAGAGAATCACTTTGGGCTGTGGAGATAAAAGAAAATTCCATGTAGAAGGCATCTATGGACACAGCAGTAAATAAAATATATTGCTATTGGAAAGTATATTAAAAAGCCAGTCATTCAAATATTGATGGGTAAGTGCATTATTTTGCTCCAAGGAGTAAATTCTGCTTGTTCTGCAAAATGATATTGGGCTCTTTATGGTATTGCTCAGGGCTGGGACCCAATACCCACTGTAGTCACTCCACAGAGGTGGGAAGGACCCCTCCCTCCAAACACGCACACATCCAAACTTTGCTTTAGATGTCAAGACTGATGACATTACATGCATAAAGAATGTATGAGAAGGCTTATGACACAGTGGGGCTTTCTGGGAAGAGCAAGGAAGACTCCCAAGCTAGTACAAAGATGGCTTCAGTCACAGAGAAAGGAGATGACTCAGCTTTCATGGTGGTTAAGGTGTGAGGTTGCAGGGAGCCTTCTTGAACACAGGCTGTGGCTTGCATAGTTTCACCCCCTCAACCTCCAGGCATTATTATTACTTACCTGGCTGTGGTGACAGAAGGGGAAGGGGAGTTGTGGGTTTGAATGCTGTTTGCAGTAAAACATCCAAAATGGATTCAGAATATTTATTGCAGTTTTTTCTTTATGCACGTGAAGTAACTGAATCACAAGGATTTATTTGTATGCCCTGGGTCACATGCCAACGCAAGAAGCCCAGAAACAAACCAAAAAAACAGGCTTCTCTCGGCCTTCCTGGGCTCCAGGTTAAGCTTGTGTGTGCTTTCTATTCAGAGTAGAAAAAGAGAATAACAAAGAGTTTTCCCTTTCATGTGACCTCTTGAAATACATTTTCAAGGATGGAAGACAATGGACTCTACCTATGATATCACGGAAGAGGATGGGTGAAGAGACATAGAAGTTCAAGGATAAGGGCTCAGTCAGTTACAAGGCGTATATTATCATTCCCTTTGTTTGTGATAATACCCTCCAATTAAACTCAAAGATTTCATGCCAAGATTCTTTTTTAAAATGACAATTTTATGCCAGGGTTATGAATTACACATTTCCAGAGGAGACAGTTCAAGGTTTTCTATTATTAATATTACAGCATTACTATTAAATAAACAATAATCAGTATCATCCCCTCCTCTTCAGAGGGCTGGTTTTCTCACCAGACTGTGGGACATAACAGAAGTTTTCAGAGATGAGGGTCCTCCCCTGGTCCTCATAGAAGTAAATAGAAGTCAGAGACAACAGACAAGGACTTCACTATCTGGAGTGTCTCTTACCACAAGTTAGCAATGTCTTTGTGTGTGTGTGTGTGTGTGTGTGTGGGTGGGTGTGTGACAAAGTCCTGTTCTGTTGCCCAGGCTGGAGTGCAGTGGCATGATCTCAGCTCACTGCAACCTCTGCCTCCTGGGTTCAAGCAATTCTCAGGCCTCAGCCTTCTGAGTAGCTGGGACTACAGGCACATGTCATCATGCCCGGCTATTTTTGTCATTTTAGTAGAGACGGGGTTTCATAATGTTGGCCAGGCTGGTCTCAAACTCCTGACCTCAAGTGATCTGCCCACCTCAGCCTCCCAAAGTGCTAGAATTATAGGCGTGAGACGCCATGCCCAGCCACAAGTTAGCAACATATTTTAATAGGAGATGAAATAACTTCAAGGCTCATTCTCAAAATCCATTCACCTTTTCTCAGTAACCAAATCCAGTTAGCCAACATAAGTGTTAGAGACATCACATAACAGATGCTCTCTCTTGTAATAAAATCTCCTTTAAACATTTTGAAACGACTCTTTGAGTAAACCCCACAGGAAAAAAATAATACCAGGAAATGCTTCCACTGTCTGAGAAATCATTTTATGTGTTTGTTTCTTGCTGGCTGATAAGTACGTGTGAAGTTCCATAGGCATGTCTTCTGTGCTGGGCACTGGGTGAGCACCACGAAACACATCAATGAATGGCCAGAAACACAGGTAAATGCAGGGTGCTTGGAGGCATGTTAAGGTAAAGAAATGTGCACCATGCTAACTTGAGCAGAAGCAAAACTCAGACCAAATCAGGGATGAAATTCAATTCATGCTTCAATATCTAGTCCAAAGAACTTTTTTGAATTCAAGACTTCTTCAGTGTTTTCTTATTCAGTCTATGGCTGAAAGAGATGGCTCAACTTTTATGGTGGCTAGGGCATGAGTCCTACTTGAGATGATTATAAATAATGCTGCCAAAAACACTGTTTTCCATGCTGATGGTGAACAAATGCACAGATTTTTAGGATTGGAAATGTTGGCCCATAAAATATGAATACATTCTACAATACTTAAATACTGCCCAACAGTTTTCCAAAATGACCAATTTATATTTTCACCCAACATGTATGAAATTTCCAATCATTCCACATCTTCATCAAGATTTGATGTTTGCCTTCTTCATTTTAGCAAATTCTGAAGGTTGTGTAGTGGCATCACATGGTTGTTTCAATTTGCATATCTCTGATTGCTGATAGGTTTGAGAAGCTTTGAATATGTTCATTGGTTTTCTAGTCACTTTTTAAAGGGCCTATTCCATCCCATCTTTCTATTGGGTTTTCTACAATTTTTATATTGACTTATGGGAGTTCTTCATATATTCAGTCAGTCAGTCTTTCATTGGACATATGTTGCACTTCTTCCAACTCTCTAATTGGCTGCATCACTTCTTTAATGGTGTGTGTATTGATGAACAGAAGTTACGCATATTTGTATTTTTGATTTTGGTATAATTTACCTTTCCCCAGTGACTGTGCCTTCCATCCGTGACCACTGAAAAGCACATATTTCAGTAATAGTCTTTATTAAATGCATCCATTGTAGTTTTCAACAAACTACATCCTGTGTACTTGTTCATGTATTTAAATCATCATACACAGAACACGAACTGCACCACAGCATGGCTGTCTTCATCATAGTAGGAGTTTAATAACTCCTGATAGCCATTTTTTTAGACGTGAAGATTTAAGCAGCACTCAATAGGTTTACTGTAAAAAAAAAATCAGCAGGCAGTTTGCACTAAAGTCATATGATAATTTCATATCAAATGAATATCCTCAAGCTATTAGAGGCAGTTTTTGTTCAGTCAGTGACTCCCAAATCCACCTGGATTAGTCACCAGACTTACTCTTTGAGCTGCAGTCAATCTGCTTTTTTTCAGATATCTATCTGAGTTTGACTCTAGGAACTTGTAATTAGGAATATGTTATCTCTTGAGAAGCCAGACCATGGCAGTATTTCTGCTTAATCTTTTATAATCAAGGTGCTTGAACAACTAGTTGATAGGTAAACTGCCTACTTAGCATGCTAATGAATGGAAACAAAAATAAAATGTAAGTGTGGAGATATTCATGCTGATATTACCTTGTGTAGGATAAAAATAGGGCTAAGAGGCTGGGACACGATGGCTCACGCCTGTAATCCTAGCACTTTGGGCGGCTGAGGTGGGTGGATTGCCTGAGCTCAGGAGTTCGAGACCAGCCTGGGCAACAGGGTGAAACCCCGTCCCTACTAAAATATAAAAAATTAGCCAGGCACAGTAGCATGCACCTGTACTGTAGTCCCAGGTACTCAGGAAGCTGAGGCAGGAGAATTGCTAGAACCCAGGTAGCAGAGGTTGCAGTGAGCCGAGATCACACCACTGCACTCCAGCCTCGGTGACAGAGCGAGACTCTGTCTCAAAAAGAAAAAAACAAAAAACAAACAAACAAACAAAAAACAAGGATCTGGGTGGGAATGCATCATAAAGAGTTTTATGAGGATGAGAGAACCCAGATTAGAGAAATGGAGGATTAGCTATTAACTGGCCCACAAATTCCCTGGAGCAGTTGTCAAAGGGAAGTGTATCAGTCAAGGCTTAAAGCATTGGCAAAATAAGAGAGGAAGGAATGGCTGGATTCAGAGGATCATAGACGCTAGCAGCTGACAGAAGGTATAGCGTTAGAGACTTCAAGAAGAGGAGAGGTTTGCAGGATGAAAGAGGATTTTAAGGCAGTTTTATAAATTTCTAATACTCCCTAGCTTCTGATCTTGGTCTAACTTCTCCAGAACAGTGGCTGGCCTGCCCTGCCTGGATTAGTATTAACAGAGAAAAGAGTTTGGAATGGAAAATGCCAAGATTCCAGTTAAAGTCACTTTGGCTCCCAGGAATTTCCCTGTCAATATCTCATTAACAGAATCTTTACCATCGACAAAACAGATCATGAAAATGGCATATATTTTAAAAGTTTCAAATGGATAAAGATTATGAAAAATTATACACTCTGTGGTAGAGCTAAGAGATTTATCCAAAAAAAGTTTTAATTTTTTAATTGACACATAATAATCATACATATTAATGGGGTACATAGTAATGTTTTGAGACATGCATACTAATCAGATCAGGGTGATTAGCACATCCATCATTTCAAATATTGATCATTTATTTGTCTTGGGAACATTTAGCATCCTCCTTCCAGCTATTTGAAACAACAATATATTATTGTTAACTACAGTCATCCTATACAGATAGAGAACACTAGAAACTATTCCTCTTATCTAGCTCTAATTTTGTATCATTCAACAAATCTCTCCCTATTCTTCCCTTCCCCCTTCCCTTCCCAGCATCTAGTATCCTCTGTTGTACTTTTCAAGTCTATGAGATCGGTATCTTTTTTAGCTTTCACATATGAGTGAGAACATGAAGTAGTTAACTTTCTGTTTCAGAGTTATTTCACTTAAGATAATGTGCTCCAATTCCACCCATGGAGGTGCTCATGGCAAGATTTCATTGTTTTTATGGCTGAATAGTACTCTGTTGTGTGCATATAGTGCATTTTATTTATCCCTTCATCTGCTGTTGGCTATTGTGAACAGCTAAGAAACACAGGGGTGTAGATGTCTCTTCCATATACTGATTTCCTTTCCTTCTATTTGGACAAATACCCAGTAGTGGGATTGCTGGATCATATAATAGTTCTGTTTGTAGTTTTTTGAGGAACCTCCATTCTGTTTTCCATAATGGCAATACTAATTTACATTCTCTCTGTGTATAAACGTTCCTTTTTCTGCACATCCTCACCAGCATTTGCTGATTTTTGTCCTTTTGATAATAGCCGTCCTAACTGGAGTGAGATAGTACCTCATTGTGACTATGATTTGCATTTCCCTGATGATTAGTGATGTTGAACATTTTTTCACATATTTGCTGGCCATTTGTATATCTTCTTTATTTTATCTAAATAATTTTGCAAACCTCTCATGATGTTGCTAAATAAAAAACATAGTACCTCATCCTGCTTGGATCTCTGAATGAATAGAGGTAGTTGTTGGGTGTGCACACCAATTACCTGGGCATCTTATCCAAATGCAGATTCTGATGCAAGAGGTCTAGGGTGGGATGTGAGCATCTGCATTTCTAACCAGCTCCCAGGTGATGCCTAGGCTGCTGGTCCACAGACCATACTTTGTAGAGTCAGGGTCAAAATCATTTGAGGTTATCAGGTAGAGACCCAGAACAGTGGTAAAATACACTTGTATTAGTTTTCTATTGCTGCTGTAACAAAATTTCACAGTTCAGCAAGTTAAAACAATACCCATTTATTCATTCTCCATTCTGTAGGTCAGAATTCCTGGTGGCTCCATGAAGTTCTCTACTTAAAGTCTCACAATGGTGAAATCAAGGTGTCAGCTGGGCTGGGCTCTTATGTGGGGGCTCTGGGAAAAATCCATTCCAGGCTTATTAGGGTTGTTGGCACAATCTGGTTCATTGCAGTAGGACTAAGGTCCCTGTTAGTCTTTCTGGCTGTTAGTGGGGACTGCCCTCTGCTCCTAGAGTCATCTTTTAAGACCTTGCACGCATGTAGCCAGCTACGTCTCAGAACCAGCAATGATACACACGTTTCTTTCTTTTCTTCCGCTGCATCTCTCAAACAGACTCTTCTTAGACGTTAAAGGGATTGAGTGATTAAACTGGGCTCATTCAGATAAACCAGGATGATCTCCCTATTTTAAAGCCTGCAAGTTTAATCACATTTGCAAAGTCCCTTTGGCTGTGGGATGTAATAACTGCACAGGTTCTGGAGACTGGGGCATGGAAATCTCTGGGCAACCATAATACTATGTACTGCCATGCCTGAGGGTATCATTTTGTAATTACCTATAGTCCACGTCCTTGTGCCAACAAGGGCAGGTGTGAGTTAGGTCTCTTGATCTGTCTTTGAAAGACAGCTACACCCAAACACACTCTTCTCCCTTGTCAACCCCTGCCCTCAACACAGGGTCCTTTTATAGTGTATTAGTTTGCTCTTGCTATTATAACAAAGGACCACAGACTGGGCGGCTTAAACAACAGAAATGTATTCTCTCACAGTCCTGGAGGCTGGAAGTTGGACATCAAGTTGTGGGCAGGGCTGGTTCCCCCTGAGGCCTCTCTCCTTGCCTTGTAGATGCCATCTCCTCCCTGTGTCCTCACAGGGTCATCCTTGTGTGTGTGTCTGTGTCCTCATCTCTTCTTGTGAGATGTCTAAGTCCATTTCAGGCTGCTGTAACAGAATACCATAGACTGGTGGCTTATAAACCAAAGATATTTATTCTCTCACAGTCCTGGAAGCTGGAAGTTTGAGATCAACGTGTGGGCAGGGCTGGTTCCCCCTGAGTCCTCTCTCCTTGGCTTGTAGATGCCGTGTCCTCCTGTGACCTCACAGGATCGTACCTCTGTGTGTGTTTGTGTCCTCATCTCCTCTTATAAAAACACCAGTCCTATTGGATCAGGGCCCGCCCTAATGACCTCATTTTAATTCAATTACCTCTTTAAAGACCCTATCTCCAAATAAGGTCACATTCTGAGGTCCTGAGAGTTAGGGCTTCAACATATAAATATTAGTCGGTGGTGAGGGTTGGGGGGTGACACAATTCAGCCCATAACACATAGGAAGGGCACTGTCACTGGTTCAGTCCCCTTCACTCCCTATGGATGCTTTTGATCAATTCTAGGGACCCGTAAAACTGCATCTAAAGCTTAGCTTCCATTCTCATTAAAGAGAGTAGCCAATGTTCATCCCCACCACACACACACACACACACACACACACACACACACACACACACATTGCAGGTATGTATACATTTTGTTCTTGCAAATCAACCCTTTTCATGTCGGGGTCACAGAGAGGCACTTAAAGACAACAGCTGGTCCCAGCAATAAATAAAAGTAGACTAAAACTCAGTGCTTCATAATAGGTTTGCAAAAGACCTGAAATGGCTTCAATTATATAGCAGTGCACTTTTCTTGAGAAGTGGGGCAATTTGTACTTGAGTTACTCTCTGATGTCAGATTATAGGATACACAAATCAATTAGTTGAAAGCGTTTGCAAGTATCCAAATGCAAAGTTCAACAGCAACAATCAATATGTTGCATTTTCTGTCAACAATAGATGAATTTGCATAATTATAAATGTGAATTTCAGGGTCCTATGTAACCAGGCTGATTTTGTTCTGTCCTTCCTATTAAGGGACTACTGACAAGAAAAGGTGGGTCAGCCATTTCCCTCGGAATGAAGTCATATTGGCATTATTCCATGTAGACACACACCTCAGGCCCTGAGGACCGATGTGTGAGTTTAAAGACAGATTCCAGGGTTAGGGTTTGCTAATGTTACAAGAGCTTTTGAAACCAGCCACAACTTAAGTCACTTCAGATTTCAAGCATATTCACAGCTATCAAAATACATTTGACCTCAAAGTCTATGATCTCAAATAGACTTTATATTTTGTCTTTATTAAGGTTAAATTCCAACTGCTTAATGTACTGATTAATTTATATCTGAAAAAAAAAACACCAGGTGATAATAATGTTACTGCGCTATTTTGCAGAATCATGCTAGACCTCTATCAGATTCTCAGGGAAATTACTTCTATAAAAAGAAGCAGCATTCTCCTTTATAGAAACCAAGGAGGAAGGGGGAGCATGAGACATTTAGAGAGCTGACTGCTAGGACTTCGGAAAGAGAGCTTGTCTTGTGAAGCTGACCAACAAACACGTGGTATTTTAAGTAAACTAAGCAAGATGGAGGAGGTAGGTGATTATAATAAACTTTGCCTTGAAGTGAGTTGGAGTTAATATGCTGTGCCCATATTGGCTAAGTAAAAGCACTTAATAATTACTTCCAAGCATGAGCAGATCACGTGCATGGAACACAAGACAGCTTCAGAGCGCTAAAGGTGCAGGCATTTTGCATACCTGTTTGCAAGGTGTCAGGGCTCTGCCTCCTAGACTGGCCTCATGTGGTACCCACCCACACTGGCTGGAATGCAAAAGCAACACTCCAAAGAATATGCTATTGGCCATGGCCCTTGTACCCCAGTCTTCCTCTAATTCCTTATCTCCTGATTCCTCTCCTACCTTTAGGGTGACACAGAGCAGGGCCCAAGCCCCCAGAGAAATTCCTTTAAGTCAAGGAAGACACCTTTCTTGAGGATTTTTTTTACTGCTCCCCTGCTCACAAAAGTCCCCTTTCAAGCCCAGGGAAGAAGTCAGGTGGAATATCACTCTCCAGAGATATCACTCTCCCAGCGGCGCTAGAGTTCCTTATGACAAGGTAGAATTTGTATTAACTCTGAAAACTCTGAGGCCCAGCATGATGGCTCATGCCTGTAATCCCAGCACTTTGGGAGGCCGAGTTAGGAGAATCACTTGAGGCCAGGAGCTCAAGACCAGCCTAGCCAACATGGCAAAACCCCATCTACACAAAAAACAAAAACTAGCCAGATGTGGTGGCATGCATCTGTAGTCGTAGCTACTCAGGAGGCTGAGGTGGGAGGATTGCCTGGGCTCAGGAGTTGGAGGCTGCAGTGAGTGATGATCGTGCCACTGAACTCCAGCCTGGGTAACAGAGCAAGACTCAATCTCTACATAAAATAAAATAAATAAGCCTCAGAAATCTGACTCCTGGCAAACTCTACTGGGGAGAGGCCTTAGTACCCTAACATCAGCAGAGTGAGTATTTGTTAGAGTAGGAATTTCTAATCTCCATCCTAGTAGAGACAAGGCCCCAGTGGGACCTGTGAATGAAGCAAAGTAAAGGGAAGATTCCAGGGCATGAAAACATGGCTTTTGAGAACCCCTGAGCTATTTAGGGACAGAACCTAAGGCACAGCCACTGGGGAGCAAAATCAAGGGGGATGATAGAGAAGACAAATTCTGCCTGCATCATAACATTGACTTTCTTTAAAGTATTATATAGGCTGTCTCTCTCTCCTAGGTTATGGAATTATTTCATTTCCATGAACAAAAATTTTAAATGACGGAAATTTTTCTGTCTAAACGTGATATGAATAACTCAAGCATTTCCAACTATTATTTCTCTTTCAAGAAGCAAATAATTTTCTTTGTGCAAAATCATATTTCCTGAAAATGAAAGCCAGGTTCATTGTCCATACTAAACAATTCTAATTCATCTCATGCCATTTTTTTTCTTTTGTTCCATTTTAATAACAATTATTTTAATTTCAAATTAGGTTGGGACAACACAGAGCTGCTAAACAAATGCTGTCAATGGGCTTTATTATCACAAAACAGAGACTTGAGCAAAAGTTGATTGCGAAATCCACAGCTTGCTTAAAAAGAGTAGCTAGAAATAGGAGCAAAGCTTATGTTGTTCATTTCTGGATGTCTTGTGCAAAAAGGTTTTATCTTACCCAAAACTGTGCAGCGTGGGCTTATTTCTATTGTGTTTGTTGTCAGAGACTTGGTCTACTAGGTTTCTTAAAATTGAAAAGAGGATTAGGCTACATTTATAATTGTACCTATAAATACAGTGCTTGAAAGGACTTTTTTCTCCCCTTGGGGAGAAAAAAAAAACCATTAGATTAAATGCTCTGCATAAATGCACATTTTCTTCTTTTTCTACTGAAATCCAGTCTTTCTTCTTTCTGTCATGTCTGTCTTTTAATTTTTCCCGGTGGTCATGATCCTAATTTTACCTAACTGAGTCATCACCACATATGCTGAAGTGACAGCTGTGTTTAATATTATTGGAATTTAGCCTGTCAAAATAGCTTCACTCCAAAAAGATGACATTTCCATATATTGACTTTGGATTGTCACTTCTGAGTGCCATTTATTATTAATTGCTAGTGATATTAGGAGGGTTTATTAATGCTCAAGATGTTTCTACACTTCCCTATTGCTAAGACAAAACCAAGACTGTGCACTATTCCAAAGACTTTCACCCTACCCTACCGGGTTTGACTTAATGAAATTTATCCTAACCAAATGTTAAGCAGGGAAGGGTTTAACTACTTCAGAACTCATAATGTCAGGAGTTTTGATAACCTCCCCAGAAAAGATATTTCTAAGCAGGATTTCTAGTGAGTGGGAATTCCTGGGGCCAGAGGTTTTGGAAAGGCCATTCACGCCCTCTAAATTTTAAGTTGCCAAATGTTGACTCTACTCTTTATCATCAACAGCAAGCATTATTGAGTATTGCCTGACATCATATTTTTCCCCCAGAGATCTTTTTTTAGTGAGAATAAACTGGGTTAATTATAGTATCTAACCACTCAAAAATTTCATTGGCTTAAAACAACAAAGATTTATTTCTTGCTTAAGCTGGCATCCAATGTGGTTGGCAGAGAGACCTGCTCTGCCCTTATAGAAGGTCATCGTCTCAACATAAGGCATCATGGGAGGAGATGGCTGGAGAGTCCAGTAAAGGTGATTAAATACTTCAGCACATGCAAAACACATCACTTCCATTCATGTTTCATTGCGAATAGTGAAGTAGTCACCTGAACACATCTACTACTTCCAAAGGCTTGGGTATAATTATAATCCTCCCTGTACAGAAGTAGAGGAGATACAGAAGAAATTTATGATGCATACCACAAGGGAAAAGGAACCTTAAGGATGACTAAGCCATGGCACTAAGCAAACACAGGTGCCCTGAGTCCCCTAGTTCATTTTTTAAGAATAGTCATTTATTCCTCGGAATTAATGCAACTAACTTGTAGAGATATATTGTGTTGAACAATATACAAAACTGTCATGGGTGAATATTGGCAATTTCATATGATTCAGCATAAAATTGTTGATGGAATGGTGTAAACATATCCAAAATCGACTCTATCAAATAATGACTCTTATCATGTACCTCGTTTAGGGAGGGTAGAGGGTACACCATGCTCTGGTGTAACAGCAGCAAGTTTAGAAGGGAGACACTGTAAAAAAAAAAAATAGATAGTAATCATCTCTGTTTTCAGGCTCTTTCAGCACCATGGATTTATTTATACTTGTCTTAAGAAAAGCATATCGTATGGCCCCAGGAAAGTGAGGGGGAAAAAGAAGAAGATCTAGCAGCATGTGGCTTTATGATTTTTCTTATAATCTTCCTTTTTTATTTTTGATTCATCTCCTCTTCCTCTGCCTGCATTTTGCCTCTTGGAGAGCACATGGCGTTGACTTTGTTTCCCACAGAAAACTTCATTTCACAGGATGTTTTTCCTACCCAGTTTCATGGAGACTGGCCATTGCTGTGGCTGAACCAATTATCTTACAGGACACAGATTTCGACAAGATCCTTCCAGTGGACAATTGAGCCCAGTTGGGCAGAGATTACAGGATTTGTTTCCAAAGAATAAATTGTGTCTTGACCGTCTAGTTCAATGAGATAAAATCCTCTTTCAAAAATACAGCACCAAACGTTTCGAAAACTGTTCAAATTATAATAGCAATTAAGTTTCTTTTTCTTACACCATCTAATTTCAGCATTGTTACTGAAACAAGCAAAAAAATGAAATTCAAAAGAAACAGCTAGCAAAGGATGTTAAGCAACGTTTGGTTCGACTATATTCTAAATGTTAGCATTTTGAAATGAAAACATTGGCATTCAAATGCAGTCAGTTTGCATTGATCATGAGATTATGACCAGACAATGCTAATTAGATCATCCAGGTAATCCTCCAGGTATTTATAATCCTTTAGTTGAAAAAAAAACAGCATTTTCTCTTGTGGCTTTTGATGTGACATGTCCAAGGTGTTCTCCTATATGTAGGGCATATGGCTGTGGTTACTGAGTAGGTACTTTTGGAGATATTAAAGAGAAACAATAACAAAGTATATGTGGAAGGAAAAATAATGCTACTGTAATTATTTTAGTTGTGCATACTCAGGAATGACAACAGATACATGGAAATGTGGACAGTAATTGGATTGCTTCTTCCAGCCTCCGCCTTCCTGAGTTTGAAGACCAATGTTCATACCTTACAGATGGATAGATGTAAATGTTTATTCTTACTTTATTGATATAGATCATCGTTTTATGTAAGGAGTGATAACCTGTGTCAAAACTCCTTGGGTGTCATTCCTATCTGCCAGGAAGGGAAAGAAAAAGAAATATCTACTTAAAGGATTTAATGTTAGGAACCCATATGCATATTTTCCAATGCAATTTAGGCAACGACTGAGTCTACATTGTATCTGGTTTTGCAGACCAATGCCCTCTAATGACTCAGTCCAGTGGCTCTGTCTAAAATCATGTGTATTCTTGCCTTACGGTTTCTAGCATTTCTTGTTTGGTAAAAGTACAAGCCATGTACATGCTTAGACAAGAAGAAAAAACACTTATAACAGACAACCTTTCAGTTTTGACTCCTTGAAATATTATCACTTCAAAGACTTGGCAACTTTGGAAATGTTTCTCTAACTCCCAGCCTTTCTTCAGTCAATATGTTTATGTCTTTCTGCCATGTCTGGGTTTGTTTGATTTTTTTCTTAATTGTATGCATTTCTGAGTATATATGTTCAACGATTGATGTTACTGTAAAATACCCTCTTATAAGATTAAAAATGATCTTGCTGATTGAATATGCAAATCTAAAGCAACTCAATCATCTTTTCTTAGTTCTGATCAATTTTGTTGCCCTAAGAATTTAAGACGCTTTTACTTTCCTCTTACAGTTTTTCAATGACTATGGTGAACGGATAAGACCCTGCCTTTCTTTGCAAAGTGGTATATTTCAAGAGGCAAACTTATTTCATGTTATGATTCTATATAGTCATTGTGTGGACAAAAATATGTTATTTCTAACTTTCCTCTTCTTTCTTGATAGGAAAAAATCTAGAAAATATTAATTATTTCTATAATACTTATATGTCAAATATTATGTAAGTGTATTAACTATTTGACATCTGATAATTATCAATGCTTGGTTTCAAAAGCAATGATAAAAACAGGTTGGTAAGAATGAGACGTCTTACAAGATTGGTACTTGATACTATATTATTCTCAATAATGCATGAACTCAATTTTGCTATAAGAGAAAAGATGAAAAGTATGAAAAAGCTAGTTTGTTCAGGCTGCTATAACAAAATGCCATAAACTGGGAGGCTTATAAACAACAGAAATGTATTTTTCACAGTTCTGGAGGCTGGAAGTCCATGATCAGGGCATGGCAGATTCACTGTCTGGTGAGAACTCGCTTCCTGGTTCATAGACAACTCCTTCTCTCTGTGTCCTCACATGGTGGAAGGGGTGAGGGAGCTCTCTGGAGTCCTTTTATAAGGGCACTAATCCCATTCATGAGGCTCCTCCCTCATGACCTCATTACCTCCCAAAGCCCCACCTCCTAATACCATCACCCTGGGGATGAGGGTTTCAACACAGGAATTTTGGAAGGACACACACATTCAGACCATAGCAGGATCTATACATTATGATAGAAACCTGGAGCACAGAGGATTAACAGTTTTATGTTATTTTCTTTCTGAATTCATGATAATTCCAGGACTCCATGCTGGGCAGACCAATAAAAGTCATCCACTCTACAACAAACATTTTTGAATGTCTACTATGTGCTAGGCACTATTCTAGCCACTGAGAACATAAAACAAAGTCCTGCTCTCATGGATTCATATTTAATGTAGAAGATAGATAAGATAGAGGATAAATAGAAGATAAATAAATAAACAGAAGATAGGTGGATAAGATAGATGATTGATAAATAGAAGATAGGTAGATAGGTAAGATAGATGATAGATAAATAGAAGATAGGTAGATAATAGGATAGATGATAGAGATAGATGATAGATAGATAGGATGGATAGATAGATGGAACAGATAGGATGAACAGATAGATGTTAGGCAGGTAGATAGATAGATAGACAGATAGGACAGATAGATAGATGATAGGTAGATACATACATACATACATACATAAGATAGAGCGATGATAGATAGATAGATAGATAGATAGATAGATAGATAGATAGATACATCAGATACGATGGATAGCTAGGTAATAGGTAGGTAGGTAGGTAGGTAGATAGATAGATAGATAGATAGGACAGATAGGATGGATAGATAGATATAGGTAGATAGATAGAACAGATAGGATGAATAGCTAGATAACAGGTAGGTAGATAGGTAGATAGATGATAGATAATAAGATAGTGATAGAGGATACATAGATAGTAGATAGATGATAGAGAGATTAGAGAATGAATAATAAGGTCTTAGCTGGAATTTGGGATTGCCATTTTATACAGAGTATTTAAGGAAAGCCTCTCTAATAAGGGGATGTTTGAGAAGAGAATTGAAGAAAATAAAGACCGAGCAATGTGTCTTTCCACCTACACAGAGAAAGTGGTAAGCACAAAGTCTCCAGATGCTGTTGGCATATTTGAAGACCAAGCATGGGAAAGAAGGAGATGTGGAGGGGTTGTTTGGGCAGAACACAAACAGAAATGAAGAGTAATAGCAACCAAGAAGGAATCTTAGAAAGAAGGACTGAGAGTCTTGACACAGAGGCTTGCAAGCAAAGGAAGTGTGGTCAATACATGGTAAAACATGCTTGAGGACAATTATTTACAACTAAAAGGGTTGGGCATGGTAGCTTATGCCTGTTATCTCATTGAGAGGCTGAGGCTGGAGGATCGCTTCAGCCCAGGAGTTCAAGACCAGCTTGGGCAATATAGTGAGACCTCAACTCTACAAAAAGAATTTAAAAATTGCTGGGCATGGTGGTGCTTGCCTGTAGTACCAGCTACTCGGGAGGCTGAGGTGGGAGGATTGCTTGAGCTCAGGAGGTAGAGGCTGCAGTGAGCCAAGATCGCACTACTGCACTCCAGCCTGGGCAACAGAGCGAGACCTTGTCTCAAAAAAAAAAAAAGATTAAAAAGATTAGGCTCGATAAGGCCGGGCGCAATGGCTCACGCCTGTAATCCCAACACTTTGAGAAGTGAAGGTGGGCAGATCATGAGGTCAGGAGATCAAGACCATTCTGGCCAACATGGCGAAACCCCGTCTCTACTAAAATACAAAAAATTAAAATAAAAAAAATTAGCTGGACATGGTGGCACACACCTGTAGTCCCAGCTACTTGAGAGGCTGAGGCAGGGGAATCGCTTGAACCCTGGAGGCAGAGGTTGCAGTGAGCCAGGATCACGCCACTGCACTCTAGCCTGATGACAGAGCGAGACTCTGACTCAAAAAAAACAAAACAAAACAAAAAAACAAAAAAGGAAAGAAAGAAAGATTAGCTTGATATCAGCTTATAAAGCAGATGGTGGGTCAGTCCATAGTCTATTTAGCCATGGACTAAAACAGAATGAATGAGACTAGACGAGATAACAGCAGAATGCCTTGATCACCTCCCAGGTTTCCTCCACTGTCTTTCTCTACCCATTCACTCCACTCTCTTGCATCTTCAAAGCCCACTTTGCAGATGTTTTCCCACGGTCTACATTCAGATGGAAGCTTCTCTCATTCTCAAAAAAAAAAAGACCTCTTTCCCTGGCTTCCTCAGATGTGCCATTCCAGATCTCTAGTGGAACTCTCACACCATTCTAAAGGGAAGGAGAGTGGACCTGCCACGCCTGCCTATCTTCATATCTCACTGCCTATGAATAGCTCGCGCTCGAACGTTCTTTGTCTTAGCGCTACCTGCCAAACCAGGCTCTCACAGCTCACAGGCGACCTGCAAATCCACACATCTACTGGCCCTCTGCAGCTCTCTCTCTTTCTTTTGCTCCCCTCCACCTTCTTTATCATTTTCTCCTTCCGTGAGGTCAATGCCAGCTGGAAACCTGGCTTCCTTCCTTTCCTCTCAAGGCTCCTTTTCTTTCTTCTCCTCTTTTACTCGCTCCACTGAAATCACATGTTCCCTCTCCTACTTCAATATGTTGTCCAGCTGTGCAGGTAACGCCCACATCTCTATTGCAAGTTCTATACCTTCTGGTGCTGACCGTATTCATGTTCTACTGCTGCTGTAACAAACTGCCATGAAATGGGCAGCTGAGAACAACACAAATTTATCATCTCATACTTGTATAGGTCAGAAATCTGGGTGGGCTCAGCAGGTTCCTCTGCTCATGGGCAGTCTCACAAGGCTAAAATTAAGGTGATAAGCAGCCTGGGTTCTTATCTCCAGGCTCTGAGGGAGAATCCGCTTCCAGGTTCATTGAGGTGGGTGCAGAACTGTGTTTGTTCCTTACAGTTCTAAGACCAAGGTCTCAGTAGGACGTCTCTGGTGCCACATCTCTTTCTCCTCAGCCAGCAAAATTCTCTGCTACTAAGGACTCCTGATTACATTGGTCCCATCCTGATAAGCCAGGAGAACCTCCCTCTTTTAAGGTCAGCTGATGATAACCTCAATGACATCTGTAGACTCCCTTGGGCCATCACATAACCATGGGAGGAACACCAAGGGCCAAAACTCATGGGGGCCAAAATTCTGCCAACCATACCGCCTTCAATATCTTTGCCTGAACTTCCAGTCTGTACCTCAAACTCAACAAGATGACAGCTTGGAAGTTAAGGAAAACGTGATCAACACATGGTAAAATGTGGTCAATTTATTAAGCAGAATAAGTTTCAAGGAGCAGCTACCCTCTTAGGACATATGAGAGAGTTTGCAGTAGACAAACAGCCTTCCCTTTCAAAATTATATGTCTTTCAATTTTCTAAATAGTTGTAACGGCATCTCCATTCTTCGTTTTTTTTGTTTGTTTGTTTGGATTTTGTTTGTTTGTTTGTTTGTTTTTGCCCCTTCTTGTCTCTTCCTCAACTTGTAAATTTCCCAGTATCCTTAACGTGGTGTGAGAGTATGAATACCAACCCTTTTCTTGCCCCTGTTCATATAGAAAATAATCACATTGTGTACCTCACTGGTGTCCATAAATATGGCTGCTCCTGGCCAGGAAGAGGGGAGCTGATCAGCCATCCTCATGGCTGCACGGATCAATATCGCAGCATCACCTCTCACTGTAGGAGAGTGTCCTGATGACTTGCTCCTCAAACTGTGGTCCACGGATCAGGAGCATCAGCATAGGCAGTCTCAGGCCCACCCTTGTTTACTGAATCTAAATCCAACATAATCCCCAGCTGATATGTAAGCAAGAGATACAGAAAGAGGTCCTATGCCTGAGGTCTGGAATTTCCTTCCTCACCTTCAGGGTGTTGCAAAGAAGTTTTCCTGCCAAAAATGTAACCAACTATTCTGATTTCTTCTCTTTCTTTTCTGGGTCTGCACATCCTATCTCTCATCTCTTTAGATACACGTGTGCATTCCTGCCATCCTTGACACTCTTAACCCTTTTCCAAAATCTCACACTCTGATTTTCTCTCCATCGTCAAACACTATCTAAAGTTGATGCTTCCTGAAGGTTCTTTGAAGGCCATTGATAACACACTTAATCTTGGTGGATAATCACAGATCTGTGATGAATTCCTTCAATTCCTCAGGCATGCTCTCATTTTATATTGTTTCTGTAATTCACATTTTTTTTTTCCAGAGACAATGTCTCACTGTTACCCAGGCTGGAGTGCAGTGGTGCTATCATGGCTCAATGCAGCCTCAAACTCCAGGCTTAACCAATCCTCCTGCCTCAGCCTCCCAAGTTGTTGGAACTACGGGTACAAGCCAGCATGCCCAGCTATTTTTTTTTTTTTTTTGTAGAGACGAAGTCTCACTATGCTGTCCAGGCTGGTCTCAAACTCCTGGGCTCAAGTGATCCTCCCACCTTGTCCTCCCAAAGTGCTGGGATTATGGGCATGAGCCACTGCACACAACCTCATGTTGTTCTTTATCAGTTTTCATATTCATTATTTCTCGATGGATTACTGCCTGGTTACAACAAATAGTGTTATTGATATTTGTCATTAAATGCTCAAGGTACAATTGAGTTTGATTCCTTATTTTCATAAGGCAAGGGAGAGAACGAATTTTAATCTCGGTAATATATCTTCCAGTGGGTTATATCTGTATAGGAATGTGAACCTTAGACTTAAATAGTTTATGGGGATGAATTGCATATCATTCAACAGTCACCATTCTTTGTGTTCCATTTTCCTTGTATATTTATAAAATGAGATTTAATTGCAAATGGCTGAAATTATGATAGAAATTGTTTTCTATCAATGTCCTTTACATTATTGATTTTTAGGTGATTAGTAATCTTATTCTAGTTTTAGAAACTATTATTATTTCATAATCATGGTATCTTCCTTGCCAGGTAAGTATACAAACTAGTATTATTTCAAATCTTAAATTGCATAAATGATGCATGTCCTTATAGTGATTAATTAAATGTCACTGGTTAACGTAAGAAACTTGTATCTTAATCCTATTGTTAAAGTGTATAATTGCCATATCATCTCTAAATATAGAAAGCACCAGAATCTCAGAAATTATCACTAAAGAACTTATTCATGTAACCAAACACCACCTGTTCCCCAAAAATCTATTGAAATAAACAATTAAATTTAATTAAATATAAAAAAAGAAAGCAACTATAAAAAGACAAAAAATAATAAATAAGTAAATGTACAGATTTCATTTTTATTCTGGGCCTCTCGTTCAGCTATGTTTCCCATAACTGGGGAAGACTATAATTCAATCAACAATATATATTTTACTGGAAACTATGAGAATACAAAAAAAAAAAAAAATAGGATGTAGAACCCACCTTAAAATCTTACAGTATAATTGTCACATTGACACATGAAAAGTTACAGAGCAGAATAAGTTTCAAAGAGCAAGTACTCTCTTAGCACGCAAGAGAGCACTCACAGCAGACAAGACTGACAAAGAAAGGCCCCCGGTGCCTTAAAGAATGAATAGAATTTGAATAAATGGGGGAGGTAGACGGGGAACTGAGGAAGAAATCTCAGTAATGGGAACATATGTCGCTTTGTAGAGGAAAGCCATATACATCAAAGTTCTCATTATGTGAGTAGCACCTAAAGATTGATTTTAATTCCAGAGAACCAAAATGGGAGGGATGTGATGGGGGGGTGGGCAGAACAGGGAAAGACTTGTCTTAAACCCACCTACTTTATAACAGCCATTCCCTTTTGCCTATAAAATGCTCATAAAGCAATGGCAAATAAGCCATGCATAATATGTAATCCACTGACATAAAACTGGAACATTTAATAATGGAATAAAGTTTAATGGAAAGATACTCATTAATTGCCATTGAATACGCTCCTCTTGGCTGCATTCATTATTTAGGATGTAGAAATTCTAGGGGAGAAATGTGGAAAATTCATGTTCTGAGTTTTCAATGAGAGCAGAAGTTTGGTGGAGAACAAATGATACTAGCTCTCTATGTTGACGTTTTACTGCAAGAGGAAAACATTCTCTTGGATCCCTGAGAGCTTTCCCCAACATCCACACTGGCATGTAAATCTACCACCTTCACTATCTTTTGCATTTTACATCTTTTCAAAAACTAATATCATTTGTCCATTTTCCAGTCCCTAGGTAGGTGGACTATCACATGATTTAGAGAGATGTGTAAAGGGCCATGGTTGTGTTGATTAGCAGTATGAAATGCTGTCACTTTCTTCCCATTGGGTTTACAGATTATTGGTTTCACGGCCTTCTGAGCGATTTAAAAAAAAATGGGGTCTCACTTGGTTGCCCAGCGTGGAGTGCAGTGGCACAACCATAGCTCACTGCAGCCTTGAACTCCTGGGCTCAAACAGTCCTCCAGCCTCAGCCTCCTGAGTAGCTGGGACTATGGGCATGCACGACCACACCCAGCTACTGAGTGATTTTTATAGCCAGAGGATCTGATACTTCTTGGCCTTTTCATATGCCTTTCCTAACATCTGCCTAATAATGGTAGAGTTGTTCATTTTTGTACATTTCTGCCTCTTTCAGTAGAGACCAAGCTTAGTGAGGTCTTTCTCAATTTTGTGCCACTCACCAGCCTAACACAGCCTCTTACACAGTTACTGTTCAGCAGGCATGCGTTGCTTGACAGGACATTCAAGGAATTATGACAGAAAACGGAAACTGTTACCAAAGAAAAAGAAATGTAAAGATGTCTAACTAGAAAGATGCTAAAGGAAAATGAAAGAAAAACCACAGAACAGATAAATATTTTCCGTTTTAATTAATTAATTAATTAATTTATTTATTTTTGAGACAGAGTCTTGCTCTGTTGCCCAGGTTGGAGTGCAGTGGCGTGATCTTGGCTCACTGCAAGCTCCACCTCCCAGGTTCATGCCATTCTCCTGCCTCAGCCTCCCGAGTAGCTGAGACTACAGGTGCCCGCCACCACGCCTGGCTAATTTTTTGTATTTTTAGTACAGACGGGTTTCACCATGTTAGCCAGGATGGTCTCAATCTCCTGACCTCATGATCCACCTGCCTTGGCCTCCCAAAGTGCTGGGATTACAGGCATGAGCCACCGCGCCTGGCCTTTAATGTATTTTTAATTAAGAAATAATAATTGTGTATACTTATGGGGTACAATGTGATGTTTTGATCTATGTATACGTTATAGAAAGGTTCACTCAAGCTAATTAACTGTATTTCACAAATATGGTTTCAATATTCTTATCGTGCCTAGTAACGAAATCTGTTAGGAAGCATTGAACACATAACAACACGAGCTTTCTGTACACAGCGTTTAAGAGCTCTGCTTTTCAAGGTGGTTTTATGTGCAACCTGAAGGGCACATTGATGTGGACAGTTTCCAGTACTAGCAGTTTTATTTACTGTATTTGAAACCCACGACTCCCGCTTAATGGCTTAAAAAAAAGTAACATTAGGCTTTTGATAAAAGATTGAACTACATGAAATTCTTGTTCACAACTTGAGACAGAAAGTATGAGCACACAAACACATATACACACATACATCACAAGTATTGGAAGGAGTTGGAAGGAGATAAAATAATTACTGGATATTGAAAATTTTTTTTTTTTTTTTTTTTTTGAGGGAAGGTCTCCCTCTCTTGCCCTGGCTGGTGAGCAGTGATGCAATCTCTGCTTACTGCAACCTTTGCCTCCTAGGCTCAAGCAATCCTCCCACCTCAGCCTCCCGAGTGGCTGGGACTACAGGCGCGTGCCAGCAGGCCCGGCTAATTTTTGTACTTTTTTAGTAGAGATGAGGTCCCACCATGTTGCCCAGGCTGGTCTTGAACTCCTGAGCTCAAGCGAGCTTCCTGCCTCAGCCTCCCAAAGTGCTGGGATTACAGACAAGAGCCACCATGCCCAGCTGCAGGAAAATTCTAACTAAATACTTTACAATTTTTCCTTTACCAAGAATGAGTTATTTCCTTACATGGCATAACTGTTCCCTGGAGCCTGAAATAGGCTGTGAAAACTGTGACACTGTAAACTGTTCCCCACATGACTGATACTAAATTGACATTTGCAGGGAATAGAATTGAGTACTTCTAGTCTGAGAACAAGTACTTTCATACAATTCGTAAAAGGGGTCTACAGACCTGCAGATAACTTCATTCTAGGCTGGTATTGAGAACTTTTACACTTGAATAGCAATATGGAACTACAAGAAATATTTTATTTTAAAAAACAATAGCTTTATCACACTGCGGGTGGTCACACTTGCTTTCTCTCTTTTTAGGCTGACACACTATGTTTTGGTTTATGCCAGTTTATTTAACAAAAACATGCACATGCCTGCTTTTTCCTAAGACTCTCCTTAAAAAATTTTTCCTGGAAGTGAGGATTGTCCGGGAGAGGCTATTTTTCCTGTGTCCTGTGTTCACCTGAATGATACCAACATTTCCATTGTACCTATTTATTTATTGCTTCTATAACCTATCTCTTTAGCTTTTCATTAATTCTTTATTCTTACTTTCCTGGGCAGGGGCTTGGGGGAAACTGGATCCCTCATATCTCAGGGGATTATCCCCTTTAGAAGCAAATATCCAGTCCCTGGCATACTACAAAGACTCAAATGGCAACTATTGTTATTAGGAAATATTAGGATTTTGTTTGTGATCAGACAGCTTATATGTTCTCCAAGAAAATGGGCTCTCAAACAAGCTTTATACTTTATAACTAAAAATAATCATGTATTAAGAGCAGCTAGTTCTGAAACTCACATTTTCCCCAACATCCACTTTTAGAGTTAAAGGTCAAATTATATGGGCAATCAGTCTTACATAGCAATAAATGGCCAAGTTTTTTTTCCCCACAATGAGCCCAAACAGACACAAGTTTAAAACGTTTTTCTATTATCAGATGGTGTTTAGAGCATCTTCTTTTGGACTTGTGGATTTTTCCAAAGCCATTGTGTGAAAGTCACTCTATCTCTGGCTCCTATAAACTGACATAGCAAATTACTTCTACTATTTCATCGTAATTCACAGCCCAATAAGCTTGCCTAAAAATGTAACTATAACTTTCCAAATTTTCCATAACTTGCTATGATCACCAACTCTTAACACTGAGGGATAAATCATAGAGACAGAAAATTAACAAAGACATTCAGGATTTGAACTCAGCTCTGGATCAAATGGACCTGATCGATATCTACAGAATTCTCCACCCCAAAACAACAGAATATACACTCGTCTTGGTGCCACATGGCATTTACTCTAAAATTGATCACATATTTGGAAGTAAATCCCTCATCAGTAAATGCAAAAGAACTGAAATCATAACAGTCTTGTAAATTAGTTCAACCATCATGGAAGATTATGTGGCGATTCCTCAAAGATCTAGAACCAGAAATACCATTTGACCCAGCAATCCCATTACTGGGTATATACCCAAAGGAATATAAATCATTCTATTATAAAGATACATGCATATGTATGTTCATTGCAGCAATATTCACAATAGCAAAGACATGGAATCAACCCAAATACCCATCAGTGATAGACTGGATAAAGAAAATGTGGTACATATATACCACGGAATACTATGCGTCCATTAAAAGGGAATGAGATGATGTCCTTTGCAGGGACACGGATGGAGCTGGAAGCCATTAATCTCAGCAAAGTAACGCAGCAACAGAAAACCAAACACTACATGTTCTCACTTAAAAGTGGAACCTGAAGAATGGGAACACATGGACATGGGGAGGGGAACAACACACCCTGGGGCATGTCAGGGGGTAGGGTGGAGGGAGGGAGAGCTTTAGGAAAAATAGCTAATGCATGCTGGGCTCAATACCTAGGTGATGGGTTGATAGGTGCAGCGAGCCACCATGGCACACGTTTACCTACGTAACAAACCTGCACATCCTGCATATGTACCCCGGAACTTAAAATAAAAATTAAAATTAATTTTCTTTAAAAAAGACTGTGGGGTGATAATAGGGAACTGAACAAACAATACAGTTCTGTTCCACTGTGTAGGTTTGATGTGCAGAAAAGAATTCTACACCCCTACGTCCTAAGATACTTTTACTAGGGCATTCCTACATAATTCTCTCTACTCAGCTTCCAATATTTTCTTCCTTTGTCTGGGAACTGATTTCTCTCTCATTTACTCTTTGAAGTTGAGAATAATTAAAAAGCCATTAGGGTTCTCTCTTCACAATGACACTACATAAATTAAATCTTGGTAGTGTTGAAAAGCAACAACGTGACCTAACCCTTCCAGAGTGTCACTTTATCTACAATTCAAATTTAATCTGTGCAAACGGGTCTCCTTCAAATGTTGTTAATTTGAAACTCAAGGATTTGGATGAAAATAATGAAAATATATTATTTATTATTAATGTGACAGCTTGTAAATAATCTTCCATATTGGAGACGTATATTAGTAGGTAAAGAATAGTATTTTCTATGGCACCTGGAAGGGGCATCTCTATTACTATTTTAGAAGTTCAGTGGTTGGTTTCCTTGCATTGCTTGGTAGAAGACAGCTTCTTAATCCTTCTACATTCTGTCAGTTGGTATCTAGACAAAGAGGATATTTACTGGTTTTCAAGTAGAAAGGATTGATGCTGGAATGAAATAAATCCAGGGTGATTAGAGTCACAGGCTACAAAGACATCGAAGAGAGTCCAAGAGAGCATTCTCATAAACACACTCTCACTCTCCCACTCTCTCTATTTAACTCAATAGCATGCACCAGTTGCTATCGCTAGACATGAAGATTCAGAGTTGAATATATTATTTTTGCATGACTGAGTCACAGGGCCCAGTAGATACCACAGGAACAGAGATGCAATATAAGGTCAAGTGTGTAATGGGAATGGTAGGCTCAAGATTGTGCAGCGGCAATGAGAAGAGAGCCCCAGGAAGAGCAGAACTGAAGGATTAAGGAAGGCTCCCCAAAAGACTGGGCCGAGTCTTTGAGAATGAGGAGGAATTAGCAAGAGAAAAAAAAAGGCAGAAAAAGTGTCTTAGGAAAAGCAGCAGAACAGAGGTGGTAACTACTGTAGTAAATGTATCCAAGCAACTGTTGCTATGGCAAAGGTACCCAGGTAACCACTACAGCAAAGATACCCAAGTGACTATTACTATGGTAAAGGTGCCAAGGTAACTATTACTATGGTAAAGGTGCCCAGGTAACTGTTACTATGGTACAGGTACCCAAGCAACTATTTCTGTGGGAAAGGTGCCCAAGTAACTATTGCTATGGGTAAGACACCTAAGCAATGAATACTATGGTAAAAGTGCCCAGGTAACTATTACTATAGTAAAGGTGCCCAAGCAACTACAACTATGGTAAAGATACCCAGGTAACTATCACTATGGGAAAGGTGTCCAAGCAACTATTGCTATAGCAAAGGAACCCAGGTAACTATTACTATCGTAAAGGTACCCGGGCAACTAATACTATGGTAAAAGTACCCAGGTAACCACTACTATAATAAAGGTACCCAAGCAACTACAACTATGGTAAAGATACCCAGGCAACTATTACTATGGCAAAGGTACCCAAGCAACTGTTGCTATAGAATAGGTACCCAAGCAACTACTACTATGGTAAAGGTACTTCAGATAACTATTACTATCGTAAAGGTACCCAAGCAACTATTGCTATGGGAAAGGTACCCAAGCAACTATTGCTATGGGAAAGGCGCCCAAGTAACCATTGTTATGGCAAAGGTGCCCAAGCAACTACTACTATGGTAAAGGTACCCAGATAACGGCTATAGTAAATGTACCCAAGCAACAATTACTATGGTAAAGGTACCCAAGCAACTACTACTATGGTACAGGTACCCAAGCAACTACTACTATGGTACAGGTACCCAAGTAGCCACTATAATAGAGGAACCCAAATAACCACTATAGTACAGGTACTGAAGAAACAACTACTATAATAAAGGTACCCAAGTAACCACTATAGTAAAGGTACCCAAACAATCACTATAATAAAGGTATTGAAGTAATGACTCATATAGTAAATATACCCAAGTAACTACTAATGATACTGATGTTTGTCCTGTTCAGGTTTTAGTGAAAGGCTCTGGAAAACCAAAACACATTGCAATCCACAGAAAACAACTGGCTGTGAGAATATTGTGACTACAAACTAAGCCAGGAGGAAGGTGCTTGGTTGGGGTTGAATATCATTGTTGACATTCCTCATATACACTATGCACCTTCTAAAAGGCATGAAAAAATATGGTTTTGAAGGAGGGATGTGATATGCATAACAAAAATGTGCAAAGATTCTATATATTGAGTTTAGGTCTCAGTGATAAAATCTCCATGGGGGATTATTTCAGGTTTCAGAAACAGCTTCCATGGTGTGTTACCGCTGCTGAAGAGCTTCAGTCCCGATCACCTACTCATTAGGTCTAAATTCTTCCACCTAGCAGTCAAGACATTATAATAATAAGACCCCACAACAGCATTCTCTGCCATGAAGTTGAGCCTATTTCTGCTTACCTTTCCATGTGGGCGCACTCTAGGGTCCACCTGCATGTGTTTGCCCACATTGTTGTTTTCTCCTTGATAACATCAGAAAATCTCCCTCCTCTGAGGACCCTTCCAAGTTACTGGGGAGGATGAAAGTGCTGTGTGCCAGGTAAAATAGATACTACCATTGTCCTCCAGCCTACTGGAGGAGAGAGGTATCCAATACTTTAAAAAAGAAATATAACTTCCAATTGAGTGCTGCAAGGAAAACAAAAAGGACTCTGAGAACGACAGGAGGGAACTCACTGAGATTTGGGCATGAAAGAAAGACTTTGGAAAATGAGAAGTCATTGAAAGTGGAGTCTTTGAAGGGCTTTAAACAGAATTGTAATATAATCTAATTTATTTTTTTAATCAGAATCACTCATGTCTTCAGTTTTCCAAACTAGATATTATTTCTCCAATAAAATGCTTGCTTAATTATCCTTCCTCCATACTGTCTCCTGCCTCTTTCATGTTAGAACATGTTGTGTTGTTATACATAGTAGGATTCTTGGTGAGTAAGTTCTATGCCTTCTCTTTAATACCTTAACCCGTCTCCTCAGATTACCAGTAAGTGTGGATGCCAATTGATAGAGACTACCCAGCCTGAAAACTGTTTGTCTGACTTGCCCCAGCTGTCAAATGGGGGTAAAGGGAGAGTTAGACAGAGAAAATTCTAAAGTAGGATTTCTCAACATCAGTAATACTCACATTTGGGGATGCAAGACTCTGTTATGGGGGTGTCCTAGGCATTATAGGATGTTTATCAGCATCTGTGGTGTCCATCCCTTCATGACAGGTGGGATCTCACTAGATACAAGTAACATCCCCCTTCCAGTTGTGACAAACAAGAATGTCTCCAGGAATTGCCAAATGTCCCCTTGGCAGGGGGCAGGGATGATTGACAATCATTCTTATAAAGTAATAAATATATACAACTCACTCACGAATCATGAAAAAAAACTTTTGTATGCCAAAGAATATTTAAGGTGTGCAAGATCATGTTAAAATATAAATATTCAAATTCAGAATATATTAAAATTTTCAGAAAATATTAAAAAATCAGAAGAGGTATTAGTTTTAGGAGAAAAACAGGTTTGGAAGAAACAGGTAATGAAAATATTGGTGACGAGTCTCAAAATTATATGAAGAGGGAAATGCAAATTAAATAAAAAGTATTCTTGCTTATTCTGCAATGCAAAAATAAAAATTATTCTTCAAGTTTCTTCCAGTTCTCAATGAACAGGACTTACTTTAGTAGTGGGTCACCTTCAAGTTCATAGAGCTTGCTCTCCTAAACTTGAAGGCATGAGAGATCTAATCCTATTTATTCTACCATGAAATCCATTTTTCAAACATGGTAAGTCCGTCCCTAGATCACAAGTTCCTCCACTTTCTGTAACTTTCTTAAAGATAAACATGTTTTATACCTATAATCTTTGTCATAGGTAACAAAAGTTACACCTTTCTCTTTGAATCTGATATGATTATAGTACACTGAAAAGAAAAATAGGGTTTTGTGATGATAGGATTTCCTTTCCATCTATATTCCCTTTACAGTGTAATTTCTGAGCTTGCCTTAGTTTACAGTCAGCTTTTTTCAAGTCTCTTTTGTGAAATGACATTGAAAAATATTTGTATTCTGTAATGCTGGATAAATGTTATTATGTACTTTTCAAAACCCATAGAACTATACAACACAAAGAAGAAAGCACAATGTAAACCAAGGACTTTATAGTTGATAATAATGTATCATTATCAGTTCATTGAGCATGAAAAACTGTACCACACTAATGCAAGAGATTAATAAGAGGGGAAACTGAGGAAGGCTAAAAGACAGCATATGAGAATTCTTGATGCTATGTGCTCAATTTTTCCATAAATTTGAAGCTGTTGTTTAAAAAAGAGTCTGCTAAATGAAAAATACATACTGTATTTAATAAAATTCAAACATACGAATAATAAACTAAAGGTGAACAGTAATTATGGAATGTGTATTCTCCTGTCATGTCAATCATACCCAATCCCAAGGAAGAATCTGAATAGACCTCCTTTATCAGAAGTGGTCACAGATGGATGGGATATTATAAACCCTGGGATTCAGTGACTGCTGGGTGACCATTAGATATTGGCTTCTCATCTGAGAGACGTCTGGGGATCAGCTGAGCCTCAAAGCATCATCCAGTTAGTAAGATGTGCTGCAGGTGCACTGTGGAGATGGTTCAACCTGAGTCCCTGCAGCTCACGACCACAGAGACAAACTGTCTCCTATGGTTACTCTGCTCCAGTGTTTCTACATCAGGAATGAGATGTACATCTTTCAGTGACTTGGCTTCTTCATTTCCCTGGTTGTAAAATGACTTGGAGGTGCCGGAAATCAAAACATTTGTCTTCTATGACCAGAATACACAGATCAACAGTAACTAGTCCCTCTAGAGAACAGTGTTCTCTAGATGTTGTGTTTCTTATATGAGTAAGAATATACCTAGCTATCCTACTAGTGGATGTTTATTCATGAGAATAAAAGTATATGTCCACACTTAGACTTGCACATGAACCTTCACAGCCACTGGATTCACAAGAGCCAAAAATGGGAAACAATACAAATGTCCACCAACAGGTGACTAGGCAGACACATTGTGGTATTTTCATTCAACGGAGTACTACTCAGTAATGAAAGATTTTCATTCAGCAAAATACTACTCAGTGACTAGTCAAATGATCCACATACGACTAAATCACAAATTTCTTATTGAGTAAAAGAAGCCAGACTCAAGAGGGGATGTACAATACAATTCCACTTATATAAAAGTGTAAAAAAAAAGTTGAAGCAAATATTTAGTGCCTGAAAGCAGGTTGTTGTCTTCATGAGCTGGGGCAGATGCTGTCATTAACAAAGAAACTTTTGGGGGTTTGGGGAATATTCACTGTCTTGTTTGTGGTAGTGGTTTTATGGGTGTACACAACTCATTTTATACTTTCAATGGATGCAGCTTAATTTACACAAATCATACCTTAATAAAATTATTTTTAAAGAGCCAGAGAAGCAAATTTTACTTAGTGGAGTAGAGTTAGAAGGACTACTGACTTTTAAATACTAATTATGAGAAATAGTAACATAGAATATATAATAATAACAACTAATATGCAATAACTAGTATAGAGACAAAGAATCTAAAAAAAAGATGGAAACAAATAGATGAAAGAAAAGAAACCTCATCTATACCAAATAAATAAAAACCAAATTAAAAATATTTTGTGCTATCAGGCAAAATATATTTTATAAACGAATTATTGTTGAATAAATGAAATATATAGTGAGAAAAATATATCAAAGCCCCAAAAGATGTAAAGTAAAAACTGACAGAATTAAAAGGAGTTATAGACAAATTTGTAATTATCAAGGAAGAATTTAATATAGCTTTTCCAGCCATTAAGAAAACCAAGACAAAAATTTTAGTAACAATAGAGGAGATTAGAATGATTCAATTAGCACCTTTGACTTAATGGACATATATCAATTATTGCACTACAAATGGAAAAGTACGTATTCTGTGCAGCCATGCCTAAAACATTCACTTAAATTGATGATATACTGCACCAAAACACAAGTCTTCAGATATGTCAAAAGACTGAAAACACAATGCAGATCTCTGACTTTGAAATCCCCATATGTTTGGAAATTTTTAAAAATTCTCCATTATCCACAAGTAAATGAATAAAGTAAAATGGAAGTTGGAAAATATTTTTTAAACAAATGATCTGAAAAATACATATCAAACATTTTAGGTGTATCTAGATCAGGGCCTAGGATAACAGTGTGTATTAACAAAGAAAACAAAAAACAAAATTAGTAAACTCATCACATCTTAGAAAGTTATAAAACAAAAAAAATCAAGAAGATGGTAGAAGGAAGGAAATGTAAGATAAGAGAATAATTTAATTAAATAGAAAAAATATATATTCTATAGGGAGAACTGACAAAACCAAAAGTTGATTCTTCAAAAAGTCCAATGATATTAACAAATTGGCAAGTCTGATTAATAGGTAGGGAAGGAGAGAAGGTAGAAATAACCAACATTAGAAATGAAAAACAGAGCACCATAGAATCGTACCACATTAAAAAGATAATAGTAAAAACATGAAGCCAATAAATCCCTAGAAAGATGCAACTTAAAAACTGAGGGGCTATATGGAAAGCCTCAAGTGATGTATTCATTAAGAAAATTGCATTCCCAGTCCAAATATTTCAAGAAAGAAAATGCTTGATCCACATGGTTTCATCAGTGAGATCTACAAAGCATTAGGGAGAACAGAGAAGGGAACATTCAATAAATCATTTTATGAGACTAACATAATCTCCATTCTAGTATCTGATAAGGCAGGATGAGAAGGAACACTTATGAGCCACTCTTTCTCAACAAATTCAAAAAGTATAAAGAAAATTTTAGCAAATACCTCCAGCAGTGTATTAAAACAATGATAATACATCCTAAGTGACTTTTGCTTAGGGACGTAAGTGCTGATTTGACATATTAGTATCATTCTGAAAACCTTTACTTATCAACTAAATTTTCATTGTATGCATTTCCATTTTCATATGAAATTAATAACTTTATTGGATTCCTTGAATCAAAATGGTGTGAAATAAAATATACTGTTTGTTAGGAAATAGTGTTTGGAAAATGAGGTTGAAAGTAGATCATGTTTGAATTAATTCAGTTAATTATTGCATGATATTTATGTCATCTTTAACAAAAATTTTTAAAGAATTTGTTTTAAAATCTTTTAAAAATCATTTGTAAAGAAAAAAATATTTTTTAAAAATTTTCCATGTTTCTTTTCATTTATACAAGCATTGTAAAGGTTAATATATTTCTCTGATAACATTCTTGGTTGAGTATTTTTGTTATTTGTCTATTGAGATTAACTGTGCTGAATTGACCAACACTGCATCACAGATTCTGGGAAAATATGAAATGTAATTTAAGCTCTCTCTACTTTGCATCAAAAAAACTTGCAGTCTTCTAGGGGTTGAGGATGGGGAAAGATTTATTCTATTACCATTTTGCTCCTACCTGGAGTGTGGAATGCTTGAGGACCCAAACTTTATGGAGCCAGGTCTTCCATCAGACCCTAGTGAGCCTGGGCTTAACCCTAATATCTGCTCCTGTGCCCCTTAAGACGATCCTCCCCAAAGCTCAAGTTCTCATGATTCCATGAATGTCTTCAAAGAAATAGCGTCTGCTCCATTCTGCCTGCCTCTCTCTGAACATTGTGCCATCATGTCTTAGGGGTTATCTCCAAACTCCCCTGTCCATCCATTCTTTATCTTCTTAATGTGTGCTCCATTTTATAATTTCCCCTTAAATATTAGTCTTGTATGGAATTATTTCTGAGGTTATCTGTCCCTCAGTCATTTCCAGGATAAAATTCAATCTTCTTGCCTTTGCACACAGAGCCTGGCATGACCTGGTCTCTGCATGCTCTTTAATTAGTATGTACTGCTTTTGCCAGTTATATAGAAACAACACTACTTTTTTAAATGCTCCATAACAATATTCAAAAAATAATTTAGTTTTCTTTGCCAGAATGTTTCTCTTCTTTGTCTAGCTAACTGCAACAGCTCACCCCCCCCATTGCAACAACTCACCCCCACATTGCAACAAGCTCATATTTCCTACAACTTCTCCCATTGCATTTTATTTGGCAATTTCCATATCAGACTCTCTCTATTATAGAAACAAAGAGTCTCTTCTCCCTGAAGGAAAGAGAATATCTAATTTGGTTTAGTATTCCCACACTTTATCCCAGACATGGTACTTAGTATGCATTCATAATAGTCACAGTAATTATGAGAATGTGCTAATGGCAGGAGTAAGTCAGCAGTCGTGATAGGAAGAAGAACAGGAATAAATGTTGTGAATTGACAAAATATTACTTAAAGGCATCATTTTTACAGCTCCTTTCAAGAGGCATGTAGTAGAAAATAAAATTGTGTGAAATTCCCAAATGATTCAACCCTGTTCTTCCACTTGGCATTCTCCGCCATTGGACTCAGAGAGTGAAGCACCATTATCCAGTGAACAGGAAGCTTAACTGCCTAGTTTTCCACAAAATGGAGCTAAATCTCCTGTGTTATGGAATTCTTACCTAAGGAAATAGAAGGAAATTTTGCATCAACACTATAAAAGGGCTTTGGACATGGCCACCTCTAAGGTTAGTCTACAACACAACTAGGAACTTGTCATTTCCCGAACACAGTCCTCTTTAAAGAAGGAGGATTACATGACTCTAGAAGAAAAAGTAAGGCACATCCTCAGAAAACAGGGCAGTGTGTTTGACTTTAAAGCAATCATAAAAGGGTTTTTGAATGTTGGAAAAAAAAAATAAAAGCATTGTAATTTCAGACTGCCCAGAAACCATGCGGCTGAATAGGTTTGCAGATCTGTGGCTCAGATTTCAAGGTTATCGCTCCAGGCAGTGACAGTCTGTGTTTTGTAAAATTGACATGGAAGCATATTAAAAAAATTTTTTTTCATCTCTTTGCTGCCATTGTGTTTTGAAGGTCAGGAATGCATGTAGGGTCTATTCACTGACAGCAGATGTAACAGGAGTGTGGGCAACCTACTTAAGTTTTTCTACAGGCTGTGATTCTAAAGTTGGAAGTCAGAAGGCAGTACATGCATAGATAAGTGTGTGCTAAGTAGTTAGCATCCTCCCACAGTGGTTGGACCTACGTATGCCAAAAGGTGGAAGGCAGTAGATGGATTTTGGGCAAATTGCAAAGGTGAAGCCTTCCATTCTTTGCACTTTTCCTATCTTGCTGTAAAACCTCAATCAATTCACTTAATTTGCTGGTCCTAATTTTGACAGTTAATGAATCAGAGTAGGCATCTATGGAAGTCAGCCTTCTAAGATGGCTTCCAGTGATCCCCACCTCCTGATATTCATAATCTCTTGTGATACCCTCCCCTCAGGTATGGGCTGGGACCTAATGATTCACTTCTATAAGAATATTGTGAAAGTATAGGAAAGACATGGAATCAACCCAAATGCCCATCAAAGATAGACTGGATAAAGAAAATGTGCTACATATACACCATGGAAGCAGCCATAAAAAAAGAATGAGATTATGTCCTTTGCAGGGACATGGATGGAGCTGAAGGCCATTATCCTTAGCAAACTAATGCAGAAAAAGAAAGCAAAATATCTTATGTTCTCACTTATAAATGGGAGCTAAATGAAGAGAACACTTGGATACATAGAGGGGAACAACACACACTGGGGCCTATTGGAGGGAGGAGGGAGGAACGAGGGAGATGATAAGGAAAAATAGCAAATAGGTATTAGGCTTAATACCTAGGTGATGAAATAATCTGTACAACAAACCCCCATGACACATGTTTACCTATGTAACAAACCTGCATACCCTGTACATGTACCCCTGAACTTAAAAGTCTTTTAAAAAAAGAATATTGTGAAAGTAATGGATGTTGCTTCATCATGAGGTTACAAAACACTGTGGCTTCTATCTTGCTAGTAGACTTTCTTGGTGGCTTTGATGATACAGAGGCCATGTTGCAGACACCCAACTTACATATTGGAGTGCTACATGTGACAGAACTGAGGGTGACCACCAGTCAAGAGTGCACAATGAACTGAGTCCTTCAGTCAAAGAGCTTGCAAGAAGCTGAATCCTACCAATAGGATCAACTGAGTGAGCCTGAAAGAAGATCCATCCCCAGTCAAGTCTTGAGATGAGAATGCAGCCCTAGCCAACACCTTGATTGCAGCCTTCTGAGAGATGCTGAGCTGGAGGGTCCAGTTAAGCCATGACTGGGCTCCTGATCCACAGAAACTGTGAGATAATAAATGTGTGTTTCTTTAAGCCACTACTTTTTTAATTAAAAAAATCTAGACTGCCATATCCAGTACACTGATAGTTACCTACTAAGTCTTATTTTTTTTTTCAACGGATCTTTCAACCTGGAAATAAAAGTAGAAATAATAACATGATCTCAGAAAAGGGTTTATATATCTAAGGCAAGATAACATAATCTGTTGCATCAACAACCTAAATAATGTACCATATTTTTCAGTATTTATTATGGGTAATACACGTATAGAGCCTGCAACATAATTTTGATGAAAGTCCTTCTACTCCCAAACTTATAGACATGCTTTAAGTATTGGGGCAAAAATAAAAGTTTTTTAAATTCCTTTCTAGAAAATTATAAAATCCACCTGAAGTCACAAAATCTGTAACTATACAAGCCCAGCATGTATTATCCAATAGTGATAATTCAGAAGGCAAAATTCATAACATGCCAAGTCATTACCAAATATTCTATGAAGATCTAACAACTGAAGTAATTTGCCCTCACTTTTCCTTCTAGATGAGAAAATGCCTTGCAAAATTGGAATCTGCTTGACTGTTACTTTATAATCATTTGTTGCTTATTTTTGTTGGTTTATGTTGTTTCTACTTCTCATAGAGGTTTTTTTAATTTAAAAAATTTAATGTGATACTCTACTAATACTTCATGGTAGTTGCTGGGTATTATCATTTTCAGTACGATGTAAACAATAATGAAAGTCATAAAAAATTTCCAAAGTCACATGACTGTAGAGTGGTCACTTGCATTCCAATGTCTAATTGTAGGGCTCCATCCAAAAATCCCCCTTTCAAATCCAGTATATTGGATATCACTCAGTCTTCATGGCATGCTTTCATGCGTAACTACTATGCTCTATATTATTCTGCCGTTTTCTTCAATTAAAATCACTAGCTCCAAAAATGCTGTGCTCTCAAACTTTTCCTTCTTGATTTCTTTCCCTTTGGTGAAACATTGATGTTCTTAACCAAGACTGAAGAATACCCATTGTATTAGCCCTCTTTCACTCTGCTATGAAGACATACCTGAGACTGAGTAATTTATAAATAAAAGAGGTTTAATTGACTCTCAGTTCCTCATGGCAAGGGAAGCCTCAGGAAACTTACAATCATTGCGGAAGGTGAAACAGGCACATCACATGGCAGCAGGTGAGAGAAGTGAGTGCTGAGCAGAGGGGGAAGCCCCTTATAAAACCATCAGATCTCATGAAAACTCACTCGTTATTATGAGAACAGCATGAGGGTAACTGCCCCACCTGGTCCCTCCCATGACACATGGGAATTACGGAAACTACAGTTCATGATGAGATTTGGGTGGGGACACAGCCAAACCATATCACCCATGTTGTTTGAGAGGAGGCTAAGATACTCTATTAATTAAAACAGTCTCTCACCTCTTCTCTAGAAACATGACGTCTGATCTAAGTTTTCAGCTTGCTCCCTAGTTGTCTGTGTCCTTGATGTGTTGGTTTCACTATTTGCAAACTGTTTGTCTGTCTCACACATACGCCACGCAAAGCTAAGAAATGGGATCAAGAAGCAGATGGGAGCACATGTGGCCGTGTTTCCTCTTGCAACAAATCCAATAAAATGCCAGAAACTATATTCAAAAAGCAAAACACTCCTTCCTTCCAGAAACCATCATAGCATGAAAGATAAGAAAGAATATCATCAACAGACCAGGAATTTCAACAGATCCAAGACAGAAAGCAAACACACCTACAAGGAAGAGAACACACCTATGGTGTTGGAGTGACTCAAAGTTACTCCAAGAGGCAACAAATAGAAGGAATTAACTGTGGAGAGGCAGTCAAACCTATAAAGCTTTATCGACGTTTTTAAAAGAAGCATGGAGATATGGAGAAGCATAATATGTTTCCAGACTTAATCTATATAGTCAGTGCAATCACAATTGGAATTCCAAAAGGATTTTTTATGAAGGTGTACAGGCTGATTCCAAAATTCTTATCTAAATGAGATCCTGTCATTTGCAACAACATGGATAGAAATGGAGATTGTTATGTTAAATGAAAGAAGCCAGGCACAGAAAGACAAGCATGGCATGTTCTCATTTATTTGTGGGATTTAAAAATCAAAATAATTTAACTCATGGAGACAGAGAGTAGATGGATGGTTACCAGTGGCCGGGAAGGATAGTGGTGGGAGGGGAAGTGGGGATCATTAATGGGTATACAAATATAGAAAGAATGAATAAGATAGCACAACAGGGTGACTACAGTCAATAATAACTTAATTGTACATTTAAAAATAACTGAAAGAGTACATATAGTTTGTAATACAAAGGGTAAGTGTTTGAGGTGACAGATACCCCATTCTCCATGATGTGATTATTAGTATCTGGTATTTGATAACACAAAAGGGTGACTATAGTCAAAATAATTTAATTGTACATTTTAAAATAACTAAAAGGGTATAACTGGATTTTGTAGCACAAAGGATAAATGCTTGAGGGGATGGATACCCCAATTTCCATGATGTGATTTTTACACACCGCATGCCTATATCAAAACATATTATGTACTCCATAAATATATATCCCTACTACGTACCCACGAAAATTAAAAAAGAATCTTATCTATTAAAAATATGTGAGAATAGAGAAATAGTTTTGAAAAAATGAACAATTATGGTGGAAATTTTTCTTCTGAGATATCAAAACTATCATGAGTCTGTATTGAGTATGAACTCGATGCAGGGGAAAAACGATCAGTGGCTAAGTAGTATTTTCTAGAAATTTAAGGTGACCTTACCACAAATTCCAGTTCTTTTCCACCATATGCAGGCCATGAGAAACTATCACATTTTTTCCTTTAGTTATGCTAACCCAACTGCACATCAACAATGGGATAAAGAAAATAAGAGCAATTTCTGGTTACCATAAAGAACATTTCTAAATATTACATCAACAATGGGATAAAGAAAATAAGAGCAATTTCTGGTTACCATAAAGAACATTTCTAAATATTACTCTGACATGTAAAGTATAAAATAGACAGAAAAAATAACATTCAATTAAGGTGGTACTATTACTTATTATGTAAAAACTTTAAATATTTTTTACTGTCAGAATATTAAAAATATATACTTCCAAAATCAGTGTGATATTTCCTTTAAAAAGATAGTACTGTATTTTACTAATAAGCAGAACATTACTAGCAGTCACTTTCCCACTTTTAAAAATGTTGTACCTTTTCAGTTAATTAACGTAATTAATTAATTAGAGAAAGCATCTTGCTCTGTTGCTCAGGCTGGAGTGCAGTGGTGTGATCACAGCTCACTGCAGCCTCAAACTTAGGCTCAAGCAATCCTCCCACTTCAGCCACCCAAGTAGCTAGGTGTAGAGGTGCAGGTCAGCATGCCCAGCTAGTCTTTTTATTTTTTGTGGAGACTGAGGTCTTGCTATGTTGCCCAGGCTGGTCTCCAACTCCTGACTTCAAGCAATCCTCCCACCTCAGCCTTCCAAAGTGCTGGGATTACAGGTGTGAGCCACCATGCCTGGCCCCTTTTCAATTTAAATTTATCGTGCTTTAAAAGTTTTTAATTACCTGGTAAGCATGAGGTATAAGTATGTTGGAAACATTTAATATAACATGACTGAGGATTACACAAATACAAATACCCTGCAAAGCAAATCAGACCCTTGAACATAATGACGCAAAATAATCCTGAAATCAAACCATTAATATTTAGCACGTGTTGCATCTGTTTTCTGAAATTATGTACCATAATGTAGTCACCTCCAAATTATTAATAATAAGCAGAAACATTTTTTAACAAATCACTCCCAAGAAAACATGAACTATTGCTTCTGGAAGCCTTGTTCAAAGGATTACTGGTAAATAATATGCATTTGTTATTTCAAGACTTATTGAAGACCCACACAACAAGCTTACAGTCTCCAAAGAGAAACAGATGTATGAACAATTCACTACAACACAAGGCCATGCATTCTACACCAAGGAAATAGCAAGAAAAGAATCAATTTCATGGGTTTGATGACATGCAATGCAGCCACGGCAGGAGAGGAAGAAGGAGGGAGTTAGAAGAAAGGAAGGAGACATCAACAATGAGTCCAAGGTCTCCCACTTGGTGACTGGGCATATGGACAGAAACATTCAAAGCCGTGGCAATGATGATATTCACAGAGGGGTTGAGATGATTGAGCATGGGTTCTAGAGGAAGCAGAAAATCAAGAGACACATAGGGTATTGGTGGTGTGAAGTTCAGAGATGAGTCAGGGGGCTCCCAGGAGAATCTCAAAGAGTCGTGGACAAACTTAATGGACATGAGGATCTGATGGAGCGGAGATAGTGGATGATGTCCCCACGAGTAAGATCTACATTTCTGGAGAGCTCACCTACTGAATTTTCAGATTATCAAGGTAGGGGACCATATGCTGTTTATCTGTATCTTCAATACCTAGCAAAATGTCTGCTCCACGCCAATTACTGATGAATATTCCTGACCTAGTCACATCTCCACCTGCTGCTGACCTCAGCAACATTGCTGTGGATACAACATGGATTGCAGCATCCTCTAGAGTTTCTATGGGTCTCAAGTTGTCACGAACAGTTAAAGTCAGATGCCAGGTGATAGGGTTTGGCTCTGTGTCCCCACTCAAATCTCATGTTAAATTGTAATCCCCAATGTTGGAGGTGGGGCCAACATTGTAGTGGTAGGTGATTGGATGATGGGGGTGGTTTCTAATGGTTTAGCACCATCCCCCTAATGCTGTCTCGTGATAGAGTTCTCATGAGATCTGGTTGTTTGAAAGTGTGTGGCACCTCCTTCCTCACTCTCTTTTCCTCTTGCTCCCACCATGCAAGACATGCTTGCTTCCCCTTCACCTTCTGCCATGATTGTAAGTTTCCTGAGGCCTCCCCAGAAGCAGAAGCCTGTACAGCCCGCAGAACCATGAGCCAGTTAAACCTCTTTTTATTATAAATTATCCAGTCTCAGGTATGTCTTTATAGCAATGTGAGAATGAACTGATAGAGCAGGGTTGCAGATTTTTTACATTTATACTTAGATTATGTTGACAAAACCATATTAGCTTTGCTACATAAGTAGAGGAGTAAGGTGTTGATATTTAATATAATATATTGATGGTAAACTAGTTGAATCTTTATTTTCCTTTATTTGAAACAGAAGTCATTGGGGGCAACAAATTTTATTAATAGGTTAATATAGTATAAGAGACATTTCATGGTAGGGGAAATATATTTTCATGGACCAGACAGATTTTGAGTAAAGAACTGGATGTGTCAGGATTATGAAAAACACTTTTATTTGTTCATTTTGTTTTTTCTTTGGACAAAATAGCTTATAAACTTGTGATTTCTAATATCATATTATAACAACAGCTGAGTTTGGAGGGCATGGTGAGGTGGTATTGTGGGAGAGACAGGAAAGGTAGACTTCTCAGACCTTAAGACAGAGCTCAAGTTCACTTACTGGACGCCTATCATCTCTACTTCCCAGAGTAACTTGACAGTGAAACCTTTTTCTTCTAGAAATGAGCACAGCATGGCATATTCTAGATAGCTTAAATTTCTGGATAACTAAAGATTTAGTAAATATATATATATTTTAAAAATGTGTTTCTGGTCATATGACAAGCATTGTAAAACTTGATAAATCCATTTTTCTACCTTGTTTTCTGTTTTTGTTTTTTGCCAGGGATGGTCCTTCTTGCTGGAGAAAGACAATTTCAGGTAACCATGGTTTACATGAGGTTAGAAATTTGGAAAGATCTCAGAAGCTGCATGGCCTAGCACCACACTGAAGTGAAATGCCTTGGGTCACAGGTTAGGATTCTCCAGAAATTCTAGTTTTGGGGTCATCTGCCATGCTCTGTTGCTTGCTCTCTCTCTCTTTCTTTCTCTCTCTCTCTCTCTTTCTGTCCTTTCCTCTCTCCTTCTCTCTTTTTCTCCCTCCCTCCTTCTTTGTCTCTGTCTGTCTGCCTCTCCCTTCCTCCCTCCATCCCTCCCTCTCTCTCTTTTTCTCTCCCTCCCTCCCTTTGCCTTTCATTCTATTTTAAACAATTATGGATCATAAAATGGTGATTTTCTTAATTCCATCGTTCCTTCTACATTTTTTTCTTGATTTTCAGAAAATAATTTCCTTCTCCCTCTTTATTTATTCACATATCTAAGCTTATCAGCCTAGACTCATGGGCTCTTATTTTAGTCAATGAGTTATAATCCCTTCCTGTCATTACTTATTTTGGTGCTCAACTCATGCAGGATTGGCTGGTAGGAGTGCCTTCACACCGGCTCCTGTGTCCTTTGTTATTTCCCTGTCGTTATTTGGGTACTTGTTACATTCTGGAATGGCAAGGTGTTGAAAATCATCTTGTGCATTTTCTGTTCCCATAGTGAATGAGACATTTCTCAGGAGCTATATCTTAAAGCACCTTAGGACAAATTACTTATTCATTACAAAAGGAAAATTCATTCCTTTACACTGGAGAAATCTGTCAGATGATGCCTTAGCCAAGGGATCCAGTTTTACATCACCAGTAAGGGGACAAATCGACATCACATGTCTCCTGATGCAGCACACTGAGAGGGACATAGCTACAACTCAAAGTATCAAAATGTCAAAGTCATAAAAGAGAAAGGGAGTCGGAGAAGCTTGTCTACATTAAAGAAGACTAAGAAGCCATGGCAACTAGATACAATGCATGAACAAGGTTTGGGTGCTGGAATGGAGAAGGGATTGGAGAAGATTTAAAAGACATGATGGAGACAACTGACAAAATTTGAATGTAAATTGTGGATTAGATAATGACATTCTAGGAATGTTGAATGTCCTGATTTTGATATTTGCACTGTGGTTAGGAAAGAAAGGGTCTAGTTCTTAGGAAATATACTAGAAGTATTTACAGCTAACGGGGCATAATGTCTACAACTTGGTCCCAAATGGTTCAGAAAAAAAGTGTGTAAATACACACACACACACACACACACACACACACACACACACACGGAGGGGAGATAGTCAAAAAAGCTTGGTCAAAATGTTATGACTGGTAAATCTAATTAAATTTTTCACAGGACAGGAGTTTTTTGTTTTGTTTTGTTTTCTTTTACTAGTCTTGCACCTTTTCTGTTGATTTGAGGTTGTATTAGGAGAAAAAATGACCAGACAAAATCCCTCAGAAGATGGTTACAGACAAAGCAAGCTCTCTGTGGTTTCTTGGTGAAGTACCTTCCATTGCTTGCTTGCCCCAGGGTGCTTTTAAAGCTATGGTCAAGCTACTGGACATCAATTACCCACAGCTTCTTCTGCATTTCTGCCTGAAGTCCTCAAAGGCATCTGCAGACCAGGCAGGAGCTCAGCTGAATGGGTGAGAGTATCGTCATTTCAGCAGAGGTTTTTTTTTTTGTCAAACCTCTGAATCCACAAATAATGTTTTCTTTACTAAATGACTTGTATGGTATGCCCAAGCTATATAATTTTGTTAATATTCTTTTTTCCCCAAAAACAGATGTGGTTTCTAATATAAAGAGGAATGGACTCAAAGTCACTAGAAATGGGTTTAGTTCCAGTTTTCTACCCACTTCATGAGGTTGAATCACTTTTTTAATTGCTATAGATTTTTTTTTTTAAGGCCGGGTGTGGTGGCTCATACCTGTAATCCCAGCACTTTGGGAGGCCGAGGTGGGAGGATCTCCTGAGGTCGGGAGTTCAAGACCAGATTGGCCAACATGGAGAAACCCCGTCTCTACTAAAAATACAAAATTAGCCAGGCGTGGTGGTGCATGCCTGTAACCCCAGCTACTCAGGAGGCTGAGGCAGGAGAACTGCTTGAACCTGGGAGGCGGAGGTTGCAGTGAGCTGAGATAGTGCCATAGCACTCCAGCCTGGGCAACAAGAGTGAAACTCCATCTCAAAAAAAAAAAAAAAAAAATTTTTTTTTTTAAAGCAAGACCTGATTGTGAAAATCAAAATGCATCTATGTGAAAATCCTTTGGCAATAGTAAAACCCTACACAAGTATAAAGTTTTGGTATTTTGAATACATTTGTAATTGTTACACATCTTCAGCTAGAGTCCCACTCACATGATTTGCTCCATCTCAATTAATAGCAACCAGCCCCTCCCATGATAGTTAATTTATTATGCACACAGAATATAATTGCATTTTTGATGTTTGGATGGTTTTGAAAATCACCAAAAGGCCATTGTAATCTTGAGCACATTTTGTGTGCAGTGCACTTCATCAGAGGTTTGATGGGATCCATATAAACTGATCATTTATGTCCCTTTAGGGGGAGAAAACCCCTCATCACACTCAATGTTCAGTCCATTGAATGCATTAGCAATGACTAGTTATTAATCTTATAACCTTTTCTAATTAACAGAATAAACTGTAAAATGAAGACAAATTGAATGTATCCAAGGGTGAAACACATTGAAGCACTTATCGCAAACTTACCCTGAAAAAGTAATCTATAAATATTTCACGACAGAGGGAAGCTGGTCTGTACTTATTTATAGGAAAAATGCAAAAATGCAAACTAACTCCTTTGTCATTTGTTTCTCTGTGTCTTCTTTCATGATGCCCGGAAAATTGTTAGGGATAAGTACTGTAAACATTGTCATTATTGTTATTTATTTTATATAGCACCCCTAATAAGTATCCCAGAGCTGCAGAATAAATAGCAAACCACAGAGAAATAACAAGCAACAATAAACAAATTTGTAGCAGCAAAACACTTACCCACAGGAAAAAAACATAGACAAAGAGTTGAAAAGGCAAAGGAGACAAGAATCATAAAAATGAACTGGATTAAATGCTATGGCCATCAGTGCTGAATGCAGTATTTATATATGTAGAACTACAGCAGAATAGCAAAGGGATTTTTTTTTTTTTTGCTTTTTCTAAAAATAATGTTTGAGAAACAGTTTATTAAGTCAAAATGTAGTGTGGAGTTTCTCAGCCTTTACTAACATTGGCTCTGCTGGCATTTGGGGCCAGATAATTCCTTGCTGAGGGGGTTTGGAGGGGTGATGTGCATTGTGGGATATTTAGTAGCATCTCTGGTCTCTACCCATTAGTGGACAGCAGCAGCCCTGCCCCCCAGGTATGACAACCAGAAATGTCTTCAGACTTTCCAAATGTCTCCTGGCCAGTGGTAGAGAGGTGGGGCCAAACTGCCACTGGTTGAGAACCACTGATGTAGTGCAAACTAACACGGAAGAATTTGTTATAATGTGGAATAGTTTCCAGAATGAGGCTTTCTGGCTTCATGGCTTAATTAATAGGCTTCCAAGGGCTTAACAACCCCAGTTTGATAATACAGGTTCATCAGAGATCATGGTGCTTAGGTCAAACCTACCTGGGTTTAAGATACCTTATTAACTGAATGACCTTGAGGCAGTCAAGACACTTGTGACCACCACTTCCCTACCTGTAAAGTAAGAATAAAAATTAATGATTTCCAAAGATCACTAAGGGATGTCTTTTTAAAAAATTTATTTTATTTTATTTTAGGTTCAGGGGTACATGTGCAGGTTTATCATATACATAAATTGCATGTCATGGGGGTTTGGTGTACAGATTATTTCATCACCCAGGTGATAGGCATAGTATCCAATAGGTAGTTTTCGATCCTCACTCTCCTCCCAATCTCCCCCATCGTGTAGTCCCCAGTGTCTATTGTTTCCATCTTTGTGTCCATGTGTACTCAATGTTGAGCTCCCATTTACACGTGAGAACATGCAGGATTTGGTTTTCTGTTCCTGTATTAGTTTGCTTAGGAAAATAGCCTCCAGCTCCATCCATGTTGTTGCAAAGGACAAGGTCTCATTCTTCTTATTGGCTGCATAGTATTCCATGGTGTATATGTACCACATTTTCTTTATCCGATCTGCTCTTCGTGGGCATTTACACTGAATTCATGTCTTTGCTACTGTGAATAGTGCTGTGATGAGCATAGGCATGCATGTATCTTTATGACAGAACTATTTATATTCCTTTGGATATATACTCAGTAACAGGATTGCTGGGTTGAATGAAAGTTCTGTTTTAAGTTCTTTGAGAAATCACCAAACTGCTTCTCTTTGCATGTGAAAGTCCCTAACCCAGTGGCTGGTGCATAAATAGGAGACTCTGAATAATAGTGGACTTAATGCCTTCAAGTGGAGCCGAAATCACGTCTCAGAAGATGAAGAGAATAGAAGCAAGTATCAGTTTAATCATTCTAGATTACAGGCTGAAGAACCAAAAACAGGAAATGGCTTTGTGTGCCCTGTTACTAAAAGCCACTAAATCACTGGATTGAAAACCAGACTTTGTTTTTTTAAGTCCGGTGGTTGCTGTATTGGAAATATCTAGAAAAGTGAAATCTTTATGATCGGGCAATTGGATGGACAGTAAATGTCCCAAAGGTTCACATACAGTTCAAAGCAGGCCAGGGCTGTTTAGAATAGAATCTGTTATTTTGTTGACATTGCTCAGACAGAATGATGGTGAGAAGTAAAATGCTAGAATTGTCATCTACGTTGGATTTATCTTTAATCAGGACACAACTTCACGTGATATTAATGGAAAGATCCACTACCCATCTTCTTTTCCCACGGGAGATTTTGGAGGATTCTCCTAAGTGTCTATGGAGAAAGGTCTTAGGACGGTATTCATTGAATTGAATCTAAATGTATTGCAAATGTAAACTGCTGACTGGATAACCAGGTTCAGCTCAAAGTGGACAGGAGCAGTGGTTGATTTTCCGTCTGTGGTGGGAACCTCTAGGGTGGCCCCCAGGATTTTCACCCTCTAGTATCCATGCCTTTGTGTGGTTTTCTCCTTGGAATGTGGGAAGGACCTATGACCTTCTAACCTATAGAATATGGCAAAGAGAATGGGATATTACTCCCATGGTTATGTTTCATGGCAAAAGTAAAGTGGTTTTGCAGAAATAATTGAGGTTCTCATAATCAAAAGGGATATTATCTTGGATAAGCCTGATGTAATCAGGTACACCTTTTTTTTTTCTTTTCCTTTTTTTCTTTTCTTTTTCTTTTTTTTTTTCTTTTTTTTTTGAAACAGAGTCTCACTTTGCTGCCCAGGCTGGAGTGCAGTTGCGTGCATTTTGGCTCACAGCAACCCCCACCTCCAGGGTTCAAGCTATTCTCCTGCCTCAGTCTTCCAAGATGCTGGGATTACAGGTGCGTGCCACCACGCCCAGCTAATTTTTGTATTTTTAGTAGAGACAGGGTTTCACCATGTTGGCCAGGCTGGATTCAAACTCCTGACCTTAGGTGATACACCTCAGCCTCCCAAAGTGCTGGGATTACAGGCGTGAGCCACCAAACCTGACCTAGATGCACCTTTAAAGGAAGACCTGGCCAGGCATGGTGGATCACATCTTTAATCCCAGCACTTTGGGAGGTAGAGGCAGGTGGGTGGATTGCTCGAGCCTAGGAGTTTCCGACCAGCCTGGGCAACATGGCGAAACCCCATCTCTACAAAAAATACAAAAATTAGCCAGGTTTGGTGGTGCACACCTGCAGTCCCAGTTACTCAGGAGGCTGAGGCAGGAGGATCACTTGAGCCCAGGAAGTCAAGGCTGCAGTGAGCTGTGGTTGTGTCACTGCACTCCAGCCTTGTCAACAGAGTGAGACCCTGTCTGAAAAATAAATACAGTAAAATAAGGACCTAGAACTACCCTGAAGTCAGAATCTCCAAGCAGCAGAATCTTCTCTTTGACTCTCCCTCCTCCTTTCTCTCTTTCTCTCTGACTCTCTTCTCAGTTTCTGGATTTGAAGGCGCAAGTTGCCTTGAATTTTGTAGCCACCAGAAAATGGTTTCTGCCAACAACTCAATGGAGCTTGAAAGCAGATCCTTCCCCAGCCAAGTCTTCAGATGAGAGCACAGCTTAATGACACCTTGATTGAAGCCCTGAGATATTCTGAGCATATGACCCAGGTAAGTTGCACCCAGATTCCTGACCCATGGAAATGGTGAGAAAAATGGGTGTTGATTTAAGCCGCTAAGTTTGTGGTTATCTGTTGCACAACAAGAGATAGTAATACACCACCCATCCCCACTACTCCTTCACAAACACTCTTTCCTAAGGAATCAGAGGCTTCAATATCTACTCTGGCATGCTACATATTCAAAGACATTAACTTATAGTCAAGTTCAGTAGCTAAAACTGGGCTGATACATAGGTTCATAAAGAATGGAAACATTTATCTTTGCTATGCTAATGATGAGAAAATGTGTAAATCCCACCTCTTCTTCTAAATATTAATTCAGAGCATTTATTAGGCTTCTCAACCAAGAAAAGGAGAGTCTTACAGTTTTGAGTGCCTTGATTATTAAGGCTACATTTACAATATGTCTGTTGATGGAAAGGAAAATCCATTCAATAGCACGAATATAGGTGGAATTCTTTCACATACAACATGAAGGGCTAACCAAGCCTCTCATTCCCACAGAAACTTCCTCATCTAATATTTTCTGCATTTTACTCCTTCGGATATAATCTCTTATAGAACTTAAGGTGAGCTTTTAATATGGAGTCTATGCTTTATCTTTATATTCCGTCTTATGCTTAAAGACAACTGGAGAATATCAAAGCTGCAGTCTCTAAGGCATTTCTCACCATTGGTGGAGCCTCAAAAACTATTGGACAAAATATTATTAAATACACACAAAAACCATGTACAGTGCTCTTGGATGCATCAATCTGGGGATGGATGGCTGGTTCTATTGATGCCTGATTGCATTTGACACTCTATTTTCTGCATTTCAAGAGGTCTTCTCCAGTGCTATTGCTAGGTTTTTTAATATACCTGACTTCGAGGGAAAGGCAGATATTTCCAGAAATGGGTAGAGGATTAAGGGAGGAATAAATTCAGAGTGAACTATTGTGTTCTGAAACTGCCCTGGGAGACTCACTGCACCAGAGATAGTCTCCTGTCAATGAACTAGGGCTACATATTTGAGTTCTCGGTAAAGACACATTTTTGCAGGTTCTTCCATGGGCCAACAGAACAAACCCAAAGTATTTCAAAGGAGATCCCTGAATTGAGCTTCAGTTCAGACCCAGAAGGCAGCACTGCTACTCTCTTGTCCCCCACGCTATTATGAGTGACCTTTCTGCAGTCATTCCAGCACCCAAACTGATATCTAATATCATGGGCTATTATGAAATGATCAGAAGAGAATTTTTATCTCCAGCAGAAGGGCCACAATCAATGATAATCCTCTATGATGAACAGCAATACAGTGGTGGTCACGGTGGTGTTTGAAAACCAGGGAAATAATGTGCTGGGATTTCCCTGCAGTTGCTGGGAGAAATTGAATAATTTCTTCTATTTCATTTGTGTAAAATTTTAAAGTGAAATGTTCTGAACTAAATAGCAAACCTAAATACAGAAGTAGTATGTTTGCTATACTTATATGGCCAGACATACAACTTAGTATCATAAATTGGAATTAATGGTAAATTTTTAGTGTGAACCATCTACGCAAATAAAAAAGATTTATAGTCAAAAGACTTATTACTATACATACGGTATCAAGACTGTTACTATGCATTTGATATGTGTTCATTTAAAGTGAGTGATGCTAGGTTAGATGTGGTGGCTGACACCTGTAATCCCAGCACTTTGGGAGGCCAAGGCAGGAGGATTTCTTCAGGCCAGGAGTTCAAAACCAGCCTGAGCAACATAGTGAGACCCCATCTCTACAGAAGATAGAAAAAATTATCCAGGTGTGGTGGTGCATACCTGTGGTCCCAGCTACTTGGGAGGCAGATGTAGGAGGATCACTTGAGCCCAGGAGTTGGAGGCTGCAGTGGGCCATGATTACACCACCGTACTCCAGTGGGGGACAGAGAGAGACCATGTCTCTTAAAAAATAAAAAATAATAAATAATAGAGTGAGGAGTTGCTGACTATGTTCATGTTCAAAACCATACTTGGCTGGGTGCAATGGCTCATACCTGTAATCCCAGTGCTTTGGGAGGCCGAGGTGGGTGGACTTGAGGTCAGGAGTTTGTGACCAGCCTGGCCAACATAGTGAAACCCCATCTCTACTAAAAATACAAAAAATTAGCCGAGCGTGGTGGTGGGTGCCTGTAATCCCAGCTACTCAGGAGGCTGAGACAGGAGAATTGTTTGAACCTAGGAGGTGGAGGCTGCAGTGAGCAGAGATCACGCCATTGCACTCCAGTCTGGGTGACAGAGTGAGATTCAAAAAACAAAAACAAAAACAAAACCATACTTACAGAGCATGAACCTGATGCGTAACCTTAAAACACAGCTCAGTAAAATGATTCTGTGGCCAGACCTCAACATTTACTGGTGCTTTCATATTACAAAGCCTTTTATTCAATTAACTAAATTATTTAATTCTTAAAGTTTTGTTTGATAAGTTATAATTGTATATATTTATGGAGTATAATGTGATATTTTGATATATGTTTATAATACGGAATAATTAAATCAAGTGCATTAACCTATCCATCACCTCAAATACTTATTTTTTTGTGGTGAGACCATCTGACATTTACTCTCTTAGCAATTTTGAAATATACAACACTTTATTATTAACTATAGTCACCCTACTGTGCAACAGATCTCATACACTTATCTGCACAAAGCTGTTTCAAGTAGCACATTTTATCCTGAAAGGCTGGCATTCACAAACCCACATTCTGTGAATCGTTCAGGAATTCATCACCTCGAAAGTGTGTCTGCCTATAGGGCATACTAGGAAAAAAAAGTCCTAAAGAGAAACAAAGGGCATGTTCAAATTAGGATTATCCGTAAAAGGATTGTGTTGTTTTAATTTATTAAGTAGAAATATGTGTAGGGAGGTCATAAACCAAGCAGGAAGTCTTGGTGAGGGTCAGGCTCCTGACATCTGGAAGGAAAGCAGTTTGCCTCTAGCAGCCACCTCAAGAAGACACCAGGTGTCTTCTCTGTTGAGGTCATCCCAGCCCTAGATGTCCTCACAGGGAGCACGCTGGGGGAAGAGGCACCTATCTTTATTCTCCACCCTTCCTTGGATTTCCCATCAGTGATACCATCCCCATAAACTTTACAAAAATAATCAAAGAAAAATGGGGGGGGGGGGGTAGAAACAAAAATAAAGCAAGCTTGCAGCATATTCAGCATTAATCTCTAGGTTAGCTCACTCTCTGACCTGCTTCCTCATAGTGGTTTGGCATCTATTGTCTGAGTCTAGATTATAGCTCCCCATAACTGCTCTATAGATAACAACTTAAGCATCGTGAAAAGTTAAGTTTTCCTTTAAGATATTCTTTCAGGACCTGCATACCAAAAAAATGACTGATGCCAGCTGGTCTAAAGGACCCTGCAAGGAGTTGACTTACCAAAGAATGCAGTTGCCACATCCTGATGATTTCAACCCCCTTACGCTGACCAATCAATGACCCCAATGTTCTAGCCCCTTGCCCTCCACAATCCCCTTAAAAGCTTCAGCCAAGATCTCTTTGGGGAGATGGATTTGAAGGTCCCCTCCCATCTCTTCACTTAGCACCCTGTGATTATTAAACTCTTTCCTTGTTGCAAACCCTGCTGCTTTGGTGTTTTGGTATGTTACTGTGCAATGGGTATATAAACCTATTGTTCCTATAACAACAGGGCTTATCATTGCCCACACCACAGGAGACATGGGATCCACTGACATAGCCCACATTGGTCATCCTCCCAGGGCACAAAGCAAGAACAAGAAGGAGGAAGGTCAATGGAAGCTCTAGAGAAGCAAGAGAATGATTAGGGATCATAAGGAGACCTCTACACCTGCATTAGAGAACAATCGCATGGCAATGTATACTCCCTCCTGGAGCTGCCAGATTATTCCTCACCATCAACGGAGCTCACAGTATTAGAATTCATGGATGTATCATAATCATCATGGCCACCACTGGGTAGTGCCTATCACTACCACCAGGCACCGTGCAAATCATTCCTCATGAACCATCTCATTCTGATCCTCACAACAAGTCAATGAGAGAGGTATCATTCCATCTGCCCTGTTTCAGAGATGAGAACAAAGAATCCTAGAGAACAGTTAAAGAACCTTCCAACATTGCAAGGACAGCAAAGGAAAGATCTCATATGGAAGTTTAGACAGCCTGAGTCCAAAACCAAAACATGTATTGTTACTTGGAATAGTAAGTAGGCATTCACATCACTGGGAGTGTGGTGGGGGTAGGGGGCAGTTCAGGATGCATAGTGAAAGACCAGCAGGAGAACTATATATATGAAGAAGATTAGTCTAAGCTCTTTTCTAGCTCATGATCATAGCCATTGCTCAACTTTGCTAGTAGACAAGTGAAGGGGAGAGGCCACTGCATGCAGCCTCCAGATGGGTCTCTCTCCTCCTATGGTGAGAGTATTAGAGCAAGCAACATAGGGTGTTAAAGTTTCCTCTCTACTGCTAGACACACAGCTTCTGGCAAGACGAAGCCTGGTGCATTCATGAGGCACCCTACCACAGTATCTCACAGACCCTGCCCAAAGAGGACACGCTGCCTCCTCCAGCACTAAATAAATTTATTCTCCATTTTCACCCTGGTTTTCCAACTCTGGGAGCCTTGTCCTCTGCAGCCAAACAAAAATCCTCTGAGATGTTAGCACATCCATCGGATACTTCTTATTTCTCATGGAGATACTTCCCTCTTAAATTCGAAAACTACAACATTGACAGAAAGACTGCACATCATAGGACTGGATAATAAAAATAAAAAGCAAGACCAATCACAGCATATATTCAAAGATGGTTGGATGCAAGATTAAAAACCATATTCCACTGTTGTTCTCTCATCACAAAATGTCATTGTGATTTGTTAAACTCTACTGACTCTTGTCCTCTGAACTGCTTTGCTCAAAACAGCTTTGCCTTTCTAACTCTCCCTTACTAACAGATCAGCTCAAACTTCATCCTACTACAGTAAAATACATCAACCCAACACTTTATTTTCCACTGGGCTTTTCTAGAACTGAATATTTTATCACATTTATTTCCTGGACACTTTCTTGCCCATAAGTTCTTAGCACTCATACTAGGATATTATCCAACATAAATACCCTCACCCCAATTCTGACTTCTACTTTGCTGTCTCCATGAAACTCCTACTAACAATCTAGGGCCCTTATAGGCACTTAATACACCTTGAAGAACATCTCTTCCTATTGCCTTTCTTTTCATGTTGGATCTCTGAGTTGCACTTGATATTATTCTATGTTGTCCTAATTAGTCCTTCTCTTGTCATTATTCAATCAAAGAATACATGACATTTTTAGTACTGTTATCTCGGAAAGTTCAGGTTTGAGGCCAGGTGCAGGAGCTCACACCTGTAAACTCAGTACTTTGGGAGGCCAGGTGGGAGGACTGCTTGACCCAAAAGTTCGAGACCAGCCTGGGCAACACGGTGAAACCCCATCTCTACAAAAAATTTAAAAAATTAGCTGTGCGTGGTGCTGTGCACCTGTACGTCCAGCTAATTAGGAGGCTGAGGTGGGAGGATTGCGTGAGCCCAGGAATTTGAGGCTGCCGTGAGCTGTGATCATGCCACTGCACTGCAGCCTGAGTGACAGAGTGGAACCTTGTCTCAAAAAGAAAAAAAGAAAGTTCAGGTTTGAGGTCTTTAAGTCTTTAACTCTAAATCATATTGATAGAACATGTGAGCAAATGAAAACCAGCTGAACTCATTTCATCATGTGGCTACCTGCTGATGTTTTTAAAACAGTCACTCGTTTCCTACCTTAATTGTCTTTGTGGACAATTACAAACAGTGAAATAATACAAATGTTAGCACTTATTCAAACTCAAGCCTGAACAAAATTTTTTTGTGGGCTTGGAAAATAGGAATTCTGTTAGATCAAAACTCACTCATCTCTTTAGGGCTGTAAAGTGAATTAAAGATAAGACTGTCTGGATTTTAGGGTTTGATTTATGCCCCATGATCAAGAAGGCTGAACCTCAGTCATTGTGTGTCTACTATTTCTTTTCTATCAGAAGCCCTAGTTTCAAATCAAGAATCGACTCTAATACACCTTTTTGTATATGCAGGTTCATGCAGGGTTGAAGTTAAGGGGAAAGAAATCCCGACAACTTTACATTAAAATTGGAACACAGTTGGATCTCCTCATTTCATAGAAATCTAAAGAACCTGTGATGTTTTCACAGTCAACCACTGCCCCACCCCCCCACCAAAAGCGAACTGTGTATGTATCACTTTTAAAAAGGAAAAAAAAAGTAAAAGAAAAAACCTGCAGTATATAATCCAGGTTTTCTGGTGAATCCTTGAAGGTTATCCGTTTGATAGTGGGTTTTTATCCAACTCAGAAAATGTCATAATTATTGATGATGATCTAATACAGTCATTTTTCATCACGGACATTGCAGAAAGATAAGAAAATACATGCTGTGGTCAAACATAGCTTACAAAAAAAGAAAACACATGCTGTCTTGTGAGCTAATGTCTTTTATGTTTCTGTGGAAAGAACTGATCGGTTTCTCTGGGAAAAGAGGAAGGGAAAGGTTGGCAAGGCAAAGGTTAACAGACTCAATGTAAAGAACTGATGTGTTATAGACTGTTTCCTCCTATATATTTTGAAAACTCATTGAGAGGCTTTTCTGATATCCATACTTCTGTGAAAAAAATAATGTGCACATCTGTATTTCCCCAGAATGAAGATGACAGGTGGTGGATCTTCCTTGTAATATGTGAGCTGATGATTTTGCCCTTAGGGTGGGAAAAGCAATATGAATCATTTTACTTGGGCACTGTACCTATGAGAGGCACAAGGTCAAGTGAAGGTTCAATTCAAAGGGTGAGGCTATCTTCAACATTTTAAATACCTTAAACACCACTCTGCTAAGTTTCTCAGGTAAGAAATGTGAATCAGTATACAGCTTTTAATGCTCTTGAGCTACCAACGGTGTTTATTATGCCAAGTGAAGACACTCAGAAAAGAAAAGAAAAAAAAAAAGAATTTGAGAAGACAATGTGTGCCCCTCTAGATTAGCTCACTGTATCAGTTTCCTCTTGCTGCTGTAACAAATTATCAAAAACATGGGCTTGAAACAACACACACGTACTGCTTACTGTTCTGGCAGTCATAAGTCTGAAATGGGTTTCAAAGAGCTAAAACTTTCTCTTTCAATTATAGGGACCTTGTGACTATATTAAGCCCACCTGAATAATTCGACATCCTCTTTACATCTCAAGTTCCTTGACTTCATCACATCTGCAGAGTTACAGTCCCTTTGGTCATGTAAAGGAATATATTCAAAGATTCTAGGTATTAAAACATGGACATCTTCAGGGTGGGTAGAAGAATTATTCTGCCCACCACACTTGGCTTAATGGGAATTTCCAAAGTTTTCATCTAAGATTTTGAGAGGACACTTTCTTCACTTGAATAATACAGTGAATCTCCACTTGCCATGGCCTGGCCTTCTATTTGCAATTCTTCCCTTTGTGAATTTCCAACTATTTTTTTCTTCTATTCTTCTCTTTCCCTTTCATGATTCCTGGCTTCTTGAGCCCCATACTGAGGGTCAAATCTCTCTTCCACTAACCTTTTCTGGTCATACCTTAAGTTATATTTTTCTCCAAGAATTCCCTTTCAACATGTTATAACAACTGTCTCTAATTGCTGCCATTTAGTTGCAAGGCAGATTTTTATTATCAGACTTGAGGATATCAGCCCTATTGGCGTCAACTTTTCATTCCCAGCCCTCTGAGCCTAGCTGATTATACATGAGAGTTGCTCATTCAATCATTCATTCATTCACTCACTCAACAAATATTTATTGAGTGAACATCTTGTGCTAGACGCTGTTCTAGGTGCCCAAAGAAGTGGATGCATTAGTGAATGAATAAGTGAATTAATTCTCTAGTATTCTAATAGAAATAAGTTGTCAGCATAAAGTCTTCTTGGCTTAATTTGGAGCCCTCTCTCTAGAACAGTTTATTATTTGAAGGGAATTAGTCCTATGAATATCCTAATCTGAAAAATGAGAAAACTGCTTCTACCACTAGGAAAAGATTATATAGTCTGTGTTAATTTATAAATACGTAGCTCATCACAAGTGCTTAAGGAATGTTAGATGTCATTATTGTCATAAGAACAGGTTAGAGGAAAAATTTGTTAGAGTCATGCCTGTTTGTTTCACCAACAATATGTAAGCTACATGCCATGTGGGGAATCCATTTCGTTTTGCAATACTCTGGAATGACAGCAAAGCAATGTCAATATACTACCTTAGTAAAAATTGTGGAATATATATACGTACACACAAATATATATGCACACACACAAATACACATATATGTATGTGTATATACAACTTCCCCATTATAAGAAACATGTTTTCTCTTATCAGCACTTGGATTTATTTCATTTGTCAAGCTCTTACTCAGTGGAAATTCCATGGAGAATTGTGCTTATTTTTGAACCGCCTGTCCAAAGCCTTTGGGAAAATGTGAACAAACAAATCCCCAATTGGCTTGTAGCACATTTATTGTATTTATAAACATGTTGATTTATTCCAGACTCTTGTGAGAGGGCCTGGAAAAAAAATTGTCTCTATTTTTAACTGAGAAAACAAATTTTACTTCCATTAGAACACAGACTTTACATGCGTAATTCCAATAGATGTTACAGACTCTCTGTATGCTCAAGATAATAGAAGGATTAAATGCAATGAAATTATACATGAGAAATATAAAATACAGGAAAAAGAATGTCTTGATCTATTCTTCACCTCCTATGGCATTGTCTTTCCCCTAACTTCTTGCTTTTCTTCTTTCCTCCTGATTTTTTATCAGCAAAAGATAGAACCCCTATTCATAACGAGTAATTTCTCTCTTCCTAGGCTTTGTCAACACCCTCACACTCATGTTTGAGGAATTTTCTCAATATCATGCCTTCTCATATTATTTTAGAAAGGCTTCTGGATTCCCCCTATGGGAAAACAAAAAGCAAAAACAGTCAAGTGCTTGAAATTGATTAGCTCAACCAGATGTACTTTTTCATTCCATTACTGTCCCTACCATCCACGTCACTTTGGAGGCTAGAAAATGTAGATTCCTATGTGCATAACTTAAAGAGTGAGCCAAAAATAAAGTAGAAATCTCTTTTTTTTAGTACTTTTTTTTTAAATTGATGAACAGGCTTGAGATTATCTGAAGTTGGAGGGGATTATATAGGGAGTAGGAAAAAGAAATGCAGGGTCCCATAAGAAATAATTCTTAGTTGCAGAATAGAACTATAGTTTTCCATCTCTGAATTGCTATCCATGGAGAAGAGGCCCCCAGCTGAGAGACTGCAAGTAGCTTCCTTACTTCCTATCTCCCACTAAGAAGTTATGCTTCAGAAATATCTAGCATGACTAAGATTGCTCTTCTCCTGGGCCTTATTTTATATTAAAAATCTCCTCTGGCTCTGACTTTTCTACTTTAGCAGTACTTAGCACTTCCTCAGATAAGGACGGGAAATTTAGGAGTTTACAGAGTAGCCATAAGGATCCCATGCGCATTTACGCTGATAAGAATCTAAAAACAAGGTACAGGCAGCATGCATAGCTACAGCATCAAGCTTTAGTAGCAACTTCATGGACTGACAGGGTTAAAGAGAATGAAAATGGAGAGGATTAGGAAATGCCCTCACACTCCACAGTTGACCTTTATCATAGTGGCTGTTATAGCAGATGGATTTATGAAGTCTATCAAATGGCATATTTTTCATGAGCCGCGTATAACATTTCAATAGAGTATGTTGAAAAACAAGATATCCCCTGACATCTGAGAGGCTCAGAATATCAAGAGGACTGGAATTCAGCAATGTTGACTTTTGCAACAAAATGTGTCCGGCTGTGATTGCAGATGTTCTTTGGTTTCTGGTTGAAGCTAGGATGCCTTGAAGTGTGCAAAACAATGAAGAAATGAAATTAGAAAATGTGTTTCAAAGCTAACCAGTGATTATGTCTCAGTGGACTGGGTTGAGGCAAAAGTTTAGGGCTGGGTATACAGTAGTTGAATCAATTTGGTTCCCAGTAAACAATACCAGATAAAAATACCTCTGTAAGCTATTTCTCTCTGTATCTCTCTCTCTCTGTCTCCACCTGCTCCTTTCTCCTCTCCATTCACTCTCAAACATTTCTCTTTGGGTCTTTCTCTTTACCCACTCATTAGATTATACCTTTTGAATTCCAACTCCCAGATCCTACTATGACACATGCATTTTTTCCCCTCTGAGCAAAAGTGAATTATACTGGTAGAAATTGCATTTTACTCATGCATATGAGCAAAACTGCCACAGCATTAAAGGACAGGGCAGTAGATGGATTTTTCCCCACACATGTCAAACTTTTCAATCATGCAACTCTAATCACCATTCCTTTGGCATGTTCACACTATTTTCTCCTTTGTTAATTCTTCAGCCATTAAGCAGCTACAAGTGATGAAGTCAAAAGCCCTTCACTCTAATCATCCAGAGTCATACGAATCAACATGATTTTCCACTGACCTTGAAAACCATGAATATTAGGGAGACTAATGTTGAAATAAACACTGAAAAAAAAAACACAGAAATTATGCAGTCCAATTTGCATGTAAACCTCTGGATTTCAGCACCTGTACTGTATAAGACACTTTGAGCCTAGACATGCAGCTGAGGTCAGGGGTCATGGGGCAGCTGAGAATAGGTTGTTACAGGTAAGCCTCCAGAAGGAAAGGAAAAATCAGCATTTACTGAGAGTGTACCATGCCCTAGGCACTTTGTCATGCCATATTTACTCTCCTATGAATTCTGTCATGTAGGCAGGTGAAAATTATTCAGATTTTGTAGGTGAGTAAGGTGAAATTTTAACAGATGGAGTAATTTTCCCAGGGTCACACAGCTAGTGTATGACCAACTAGGAATCTGAACCAAAGATTCCAAAGCTCAGTCTCTTTTATGCCACTTTTGCTCTCTTAAGCATTTTTAGGGTTCAGGAGCCCTTCCTAAGCCAATGTGGGTAAGTCAGTGGACACATGTCTTGGGGTACAATGGTAGTGCTGGAGGGAGGTGTGTATATGAGTGCATGGTGTTACACCCTCTATCTTCCTCCCACAACTACTGATAACCTACCTTCCTAGTACCTACCCTGCTAAAAGAGCAGAGAACTGGAGTGGGAATATTCTAGCCCAGCAGAAAGGCAGGAACTAGGAGGCAAAGTGAGGATCAAGGCAACACCAGGATCAGAGCAGAGTGGGGAATGAGGCCCAATGTAGAAACAAACTAGGATCTCCAGAGCTAGCAGACCCACACTGCTCTTCTCTTTCCTTCCAGAACTTGATGGGCGATAGTTGGTGGGGTATATTTCATTCCTCTCCTAGGTTGACAAACCCTGGAGTGGCTGAATAACAACATGATCCCAAGAACAAAGGGCTGGAAGGGCCTAGATAATGACTGGAATTTGGGGTGAGGACTTGAGCACACCATAAGCTATAAAGAGATTCTGCCCATTGTCTTCAAGGATGAGATTGGCAATTTCTGATATTTATTTATTTATTTATTTATTTGACAGAGTCTTGCTCTGTCTCCCACGCTGGACTGGACTGCAGTGGTGTGATCATGGCTCACTGCAAACTCCGGCTCCTGGGCTCAAACTATTCTCCTGCCTCAGCATCCCCAGTAGCTGAGACAGCAGGTGTGCGCCACCATGCCTGGCTAATTTTTATTTATTTATTTTGTGTGTGTGTGTGTAGAGATGAGGTCTCACCATGTTGCCCAGGCTGGTCTTGAACTCCTGAGCTCAAGTGATCCCCCCACCTCGGCCTCCCAAATGCTGGGATTTCAGGCTTGAGCAACCGCACTCGGCCTGCAACTTCTGTTCTTTAGAGTTTATTCACACTCTCAAATCATGCCACCCTTTAGGGTATTACAGTTTATAACTGCTACTTTTCCTAATTATAAACATATAAAACTGGCTTATTTTAATAACTAGTAGTAGATGGGAAATTGGTGATTCAATAAAAAATACACACATATTCATATATAAAGCTGATAATAGATCTGAAACAGTAAACCAAAATATGTTTTCTTCTCCCTAGTTCATGAAACTCTGCCCACTGAACCCATTGAACCAGGAGAGCTGATTCCTTCAGAAGGAGGCACACATGCCTAGAATAAAGATCTCATTGCTGCATTTTGGGTTTGCAAAGTGGATGTGTCTCAATCTTCAGAGATGGTCTCGTTTTGCACGCATGGTATTGACAGCAAAAGAAAAGGCTTTCTAAGTCCATAACATTTTTCTTGATAAACCAAAGTAAAACCTGGAAGTACAATCCTGGCATTTTGCTGTAAGCAATTAAAGAAGCACAGAAGTTAACATATAAAGAAAGTCCTCAAGAGACATAAAGGTGAAATAAGTTATTTGATATTGGAAGGATGAACTAAAGATGAGAAGAGGGAGAGGAAAAGCCAGGCAGTTGACATGAAGGGTGGGTTAAGTTCTTTAAGCTGAGAACCTCGAAGAGAAGGAGAGAAACTCCTGAAGTCTAGGCAGAGGAATCCAAGTAGAGAGTATTAGTGGCATCCCTTGCCTAGGCAAAGAAACATCTCCTGAGAAATACTTTTAGGGAAATCTCCCAAACAGCTACCCCTCTGACTCTCCCGTAAACTCTACACTCACTTGATGTGAGAGCCAGTAGTTCCTCCCTAGAAGACAGCTGGAGACAGTGTTTGGCATGCCTTTCTTTCAGATGGGGAGTGAAATTACTCCATATTGGAGGACTGCAAACTGGGGTGCCCAAAACAAGAGACCAATGGAAAGAAGAGTCAAAATCTATGAGCAACAGGACCAGTGAAGCCAAGATGGGGATCCCTTTCATTCAGAGAACTGTCCCTGAGCTATGCCAGCTGCAGGTGCTTCAGCAGGGCAAAAAGAAAGACAGAGAAAAAAGGCACCTCGCTACACAGGTCACACTCTCACATGCACAAACATTGAAAGGCTTCTCCTGAACCCAGACACTATTTTATGATGAGGATGGGAAGCAGCGTTTGAGATGGAGTGGAGGAGGACTCTAACCTGATGAAGATTGAATTCTGAATTGACTGAATATTTACCCGAAATATAAGATCGGAAGAGACTGTTATCCTGACTGGCAAGTTGAAGCTTGAGCTTTTCTGCCTGCCCCCATCAGCAGAGGAAATAGAGGTTTTGACAATAATATGAAGCAACACAAACAATAATGCAAGTTCATTGTTTCTTCATGCACCTATAATGCAGTGTGAAATACTTTGTCATATGTTTATTTTTTGGCCTGGAAGTCTGTGGCTATTGCAACGAGCTTTCTTTTTGCTTTTGGGTATTTGTTTTTTGTTTTGTAAATTAATCCAACAGACTGAATCCTGAGCCAAAGAGAATCACAGAATCATGACACTTACTCAGATGACTGACAAACCTGCCCTAGTTTTCTATTCTGCTTGGATTATTTCCATGAATTTCCCACCAGTTGATTTTCATGTAAATGCATCTACAAACTTTACACAAATGTGTAGCAGTCATTTTTTTAAGTCTAGTTGTACACACGTTTGATGGTTCACAGCTGCAACAAGATGTATATGCTGACAGCTCCATGCAAAAACACTTAAAATATCCAATTAGATTCCAGTTTTCCCAAGAGACCAAGCTGGGTTTTTGAAGTTGGCACATAGGGACAGCCTATGCTGGTATGTCCATCGCCACTAGGAAGATTTGTGAAAGCTACAGCCTTTCCATGTCATCAGCCATGCATCTATCCATATAATATGTGAAAAGTGTTAATTACCATGTGTAAATCCACATGACTGATCAGTAATAATATTAATAATAATTGACATTCAGATAGGATTACCAACATGCAGATTATATTTTTAAATTAATCTGCATAAGTGCTAATGTGGGAAGAATATGTTGGTTTCAAGATGGTCCCCTTGACACGCAACTTGTTTCTCCTTGGCAATAAACCATTGGAACTTTGGGCACTATGAAGTATTTTGATTTACATGAGTACACAACAGTGTAGAAGAAGAATCCGATCCTGTCATGTGATGCATTCCAAACTCTGCATGTAGAATTTCTGGATGACCACAGAGGTTATCTCAAATGATACTCATAATATGTAGTCCTTAGAAAATACAGGACATTGCTCTAAGCACCTTACATGTAGTAATCATACCTACTAATTCCAAGGTCATTGCCAATTGTAGGTTTTGTGATGACACAGCAATACAGCCTTGCCTATGAATAAGTCACTTATGTGCAATAAGCTCTCAAAACATTCTGAGACTATTTAGTTGTCCGTGGTTGTGTTTATTTCAGTACAGAATGACAAGGTCAAAAAATTCTAATCTAACAGTTCTCTTCATTTCAGACATATTTATTCAGCATCTATGAAATAATTACTACGTGGAACAGCTACATGCTGCCAATTAGTATGAAGGATTTGCTTTCTCTCTGCCTTAACTACTTTGGCAACGTGACTGAACTGACCAACTATTTCCCCATTAGCAGGCAGATCCTGAATCTCACCTGACTTACTACACTTCTGAGGGACTTGAGAGCCTGGGATATGAAAAATCCATTGTCATGAAAAGACCTATCAAAGGACAGATTGATAAGAAGAAAAAAAAAGCCAGGCTCATTAACAGGAAAAAGAGTGCAATCATTTTCTTAAAATTAGATTACTGAGTTTAACTATTTGACACATATTTATTCCAATTAATTTCAATTAGGAAAAACAAGTGTAAATGGATGCGCAGACATAAAGTTACGAGGCAGCTTGACTGAGATCATTAGACACGATATTCATGTGTAACTATTAGTATAGCTAGTAGGTGGTGAATCATTCCTTCTCAACAGTCACTTCTGTTTGCTGGAAGTCATGGTATGGCACTCCTAAAATTAAGTATGTCATTAAGGATTCTAATCAATCTTGACATGCATATGGCTTTTTTTTTTTGTTAAGAAAATTAATAATGCACAAGAGCCACAGAAAGTAACTAAGGCATTCTTGTCTTCCTCTCTTTCAACTCCTCTCAGAATGCTGCACACAAAGGAAAGGCAAGAACGGGCCAATGATTTTGAAGCAGGTCTTGGTAGTGAATATTCAAGGTAGACTCTCTGTAGGATCACCACGTCATAGCACATTTATCCTGGAACCTGAGATCTGTTGCTAGTGTTGCAAATGAAAGAATTATGATAGTCATGTTAGCAAACCTCACTTTCTCTGAGGGTTCCAGACATGTAGGCTATGAAGAACCATCAACAAGGAAACCAGACATGGAGCACCTTTATCCAGAAAGAGTTTATCAAGAAAAGGTGATCATCACAAACCTGAAGCTCAGGCTTAAGACCCCTGAGAGTCGGGGAGATGTTTCAAGGGATTCTGGAGAACATATCTATTTTTATCATCATACTGAGATGTCACTGGCCTTTTTTACCTTGCTAACAATTGCACTGATGGTGCACAAGCAACAGGCAAGACTGCTGGCATGTTAGACTTGATCAAGGCAGTGACCTCACACTGTACGACTACTTATTCATCATTTACCATGACATGGTGAGCAAACAAAGTGAGGGTAAAAGCTGGTTTGTTAGTGGTAAATGAAATGCCTTGGAGAATGTGTTTTGTAGGAGGTAAATTATGAGGATAATTGCATTATTTTTAAATAGTTTTCTCAGACATCAGCGAAATGGGAAAATGGCTATGTGATAACACAGAATAGCCCTTATGAAAACAACAGTTGGCCGGGCATGGTGGCTTCTGCCTGTAATCCCAGCACTTTGGGAGGCCAAGGCAGAGGGATCGCTTGAGCTCAGGAGTTTGAGACCAGCCTGGGCAACACAGTAGGACCCCATCTCTACAAAAAAAAAAAAATTAAAAAATTAGCCAGGCCTGGTGGTGCACACTTGTGGTCCTAGCCACTTGGCAGGCTGAGGTGGGAGAATCGCTTGAGTCTGAGACGTTGAGGCTGCAGTGAGCTGTGATCACACCACTGTGCTCCAGCCTAGGCAATAAAGAGAGACCCTGTCTCAAAATAAATGAATAAATAAAATAAAATAAAAACAATAGTTATGCTTATTGTCTGCTGTGTGCAAAGTGTTCCATATATATGATTTTCAACTTTTACAACAATTTTTAGATGTTTTTATTCCCAGTTCACAGAAAAGTGAACCGAGGCTCAGAGGAAAGTGAAGGAATCCCCCATTATCATTGCCACATCCTTGTTAGTAGAACCTCAAGCTCTCCCATCTCTGTCAGGCTGTGAAGACATACAAGTTGGTGCTTCATCATGGAAAGCCACGCTGGTACAATCTGGGAAATCAGGTCTTGGGCAGATATAAAGTGATAACACCTGGGATAGAAAATTGTCCATAATCAAAGCATTTATACAAATTTCTAACCCACATTGTGCCAAACAAGCTTTAAGATGGAAATGCTGCTGGGCCATGAGCACTGAGAATCACCTCTACATGTTAAGCTATTTCCCCTTTGCAAACTGGATTGATTAAGAGCAATTATAGAACACTTGCTTTTAAGAGTTAGGTTGTTATTTAATCAATTTTCATTTTAACCACTATTTCTCTCTCTCTCTATCTCGAACTGCTTTAATTTATAATTGCTAATGTTGCCTCTGTTATATATTTCAATGAGCTTTTCAAGGTGTGTTTTAGTAGAACAGAATTGAAAGATTGTGTCAATTTGCTTTTATTTCCAATTTGCTATTACAGAAACAAAGACAGCTGCATTCTCTATGGGGTTTATACACTAAACTGTACCTTTATTTTCTCCATCATTTGATTACATGGTACATATTTCTTTATTTTTATTTAACAAAGATCTTTAAAGTGTTGAATATTTCAAAGGGTGGCATAACTAATTAGGAAAGGCACAAAATCCTCAAAGAGGTATTGGGTCTCGTTGAACAGACAGACATTCACCAAACTACAATCAAAAGAATAAATTCAAGTCAACCAATCAAAACCAAAAACAAATAACAAAACAGGAAGCTCTGGGGATCTAATTTTGGCTCATATAGAAGTAGCCAGTATTAAGTTTCCTCCTAAGTTGAGAAGTTTTGCTTCATTCTGGTATCTAGAGAAGTGATTGGAGAGGAAGACAATGTTTAGCTAAATTGTAGCTGAGGATAGGGAGTACAGTGGAGTTGTGAGTTAAGTAGATCTTGATGTTTGTAATCTCCTCTTGGAGGGTCACTTGAACATGCTGCTTGCTATAGTGCAGTGCAGTGAATGGCAACGTTGTACATCAGACCCCTGGGAGTTGGGGAGATATTTTAAGGGATACTGGAGAACACATCTATTTTCATCATAATACTGAGATGTCACTGGCTTCTTTTTACCTTGCTAACAATTGCACTGGTGGGTGCACAAGCAACAGGAAAGACGGCTGGCATGTTAGACCTGATCGAGGCAGTGATCCCACATGGTACTACTACTTATTCATCACCACCATGCAGTTGCAGTCAAGGGATGCTAGTTTCACATAAAAAATTTTGATTTTCTTAACCACCTCCAGAATACATGTCTTTTTAATATTCTGCATGATGAGATGGGAAGTACACAGAAAGCTCTCCTGCTATACAATGAAGCTAGATGTTGTCTCCAGGAAAAGAACACGTTCCACTATTTCAGTGGTGATGTGAAATAGTAGCTACCACTTATATTTCAAAGACTAACAGTCAATCTATGGAAATTCAGACTTGGCTATTTGGCAGACATTTTTTGAAGCACGAACAAAGTGAGCCTTTCACTTCATGGAAAACAACTGACAGTATTTGCTGTTGAGGATATGATTCAAGATTTCAAGAAAAAATAAAAAAATAGAAATCTTACATCTGATGCCAGGAGCTTGATGACCTCCCAACACTTAAATTCTTCCCTAATCAAATGAGTGGTGCTATCAATAAATGTGAATTTTTTTATCTTGTATAATGAAATGTATGAATATTTGCAAGTCATGCATAACTTAGTAAACCAATATTTTTCCAAAATCATGCATGGGTCAAATATGCATGCTAAATGTAAGATAAAACAATGGGTTTTAATGTTACAAAGGACAGAAACGTTTTTGATATAGGTTCCAATTACACTTTTTAATGAACCTTTAAGAAACTATCCGTGTTGAGTTTTGGTATAGTATTAAAGAAGAATATCCACAATTATCTAATTATCTTTTTCAAACTATATCTCTGCAAGAGGACAGATTTTCTTCATACACACAAATTAAAACAATATATTGCAAGATATTGAGTACATCGGCTGATATGGGGATCCAGCTTTCTATTATTGAAATCAGACATTGAAAAGATTTTCAAAAACATAGAATATTCTGTATCTCACAATTTTTTTTTGCTTTGGGAAATATAGTTATTTTTAATAAACCTGTTTTTATGTTAACCTGAAATAAGATTATTATGCCTTTTAAATAAATTCATAAACATTGTTAAATTTCTCAGTTTTAACATCTAATTTGGTAAACATCAATAGACATAACCCACCTAAGTAAAATCTCTGTGAGGTCCTCAATAATTTTTTTTATTATTATACTTTAAGTTTTAGGGTACATGTGCACAACGTGCAGGTTTGTTACATATGTACACATGTGCCATGTTGGTGTGCTGCACCAATTAACTCGTCATTTACATTAGGTATATCTCCTAATGCTATCCCTCCCCCCGCCCCCCACCCCACAACAGTCCCCGGGGTGTGATGTTCCCCTTCCTGTGTCCAAGTGTTCATGTCCTTTGTAGGGACATGGATGAAGCTGGTCCTCAATAATTTTTAAGATGGAAAAGAAGTCCTAAGACCAAACCATTTAAGAACCACCATTCTAGAAACGTATTCATTTCTGCACACAGGAATATGTTATGCTTTTATATGTTCAGAAGTGGGCAGACAGGGTTGTTAACCATTGGGGCATTACTTGATCATTTATGTCAAGACTACTAACTTTAGCCTTGAGGAGGAGCTTTTATAAATAAGGGATTCCATTCATCTTCTCTCATCTCCTAAATCACTTTCCTCAAAATATCAGCCCCTCCATCTAATTTCTTGGTCACAATCCCAACAAACTCTATGATCAGCTGCTTTCATTCTCTCCTCCTAATGCACATGTTTTTCCATCTACTGAATGATTTAATCTGCTTATGTATCTGTGTCTCTGCATGGGTGCATATGACAAGCTGATGCTCACATGGCCTCCAATGGTTCTTCCTCCTGATAACCCACACCCTGTGTAATCCCTTCCCTTCTGTGTGGCTCGCTTAGTAACCTGCTTCTAACTAATAGAATACTACAAACGTGATGGTGTATCTATTTCATCATTAGGTTACACAACATCTAACTCCTGCCTTGCTTTCAGATCTTCTTGCCATCTCAACTTTCACACTCGGTGGATACAATCTGCTATGCTGGAGCTGACCATGTGATAACAAACTAAGGGAGACTTCTCCAAATAGCTGAGAAGGAACTGGATCTGCCAACAACCACATTAGCTTAGAGGCAACTCCTTCCTCACCCAAACTTTCAGGTAGGACCCCAGCCCTGGCTTACACCTTGTCTGTAGCTTTGTGGAAGACCTTGAAACAGAAGATCCAATCAAGCCACCCCTAGATTCCTAACATATAGTAACTGTAAAGTAATAAATATGTGCTATTTTAAGCCCCTAAGTTTGTGGCATTTTGTTATGTGTCAATATGCAATTAATACAGTGAGTATGTGGGGGTATTTATTCCTCTATATACATCAGTGTGCCTTGATGTAACACAAACGAAAGTTCACCTATCATGTTTAACTCTACCTGATGTCTTCAAATTGCTTCTCATCTAAAGATAACAATGCTTCAGACATAGCAAAAGCTTAATAAACATTCAGCAAATTATTACGGAACATACTCAGTTTACTTGACAAAAACACATAAGGCACTGTGAGATTCTGCATAGGAATGTCAAGGTGATTAGGGTGTGTTTTCTGAGTTCATGTAATTTATTATTGATAATAGGAGACATATTTGTAAATAAGTTCCTATAATAAAATACTGCACAATTGTCAGAGGACATTAACAAGTACAAGGTTAGGGTAATACCCTGAAGGACGCAACTAAGTGAAAATCACTTTACAGAGATAGAGTTTATATTCTGAGAAATTACTGCACTTTTGTGGTAGGCAAAATGCCCTCCCCACTCTCCACCTCAATAATGTCCACACTCTAATACCTGGAACTTACAAATATGTGAAGTTGTATAACAATTACATTTGCAGATGGATTTAAGTTTACAGAGTTTAAGAGATGGACATAATCCTGAATTATCCCAGTGAACCTAATCTAGTCACATGCACCCTAAAAAGTGAGGAAATTTCTCCAGTTGGAGAGGAAGACGTGGTAGAAGGAATTGTCAGAGAGAGATTCCAAGCATGGGAAAGACTCAATGCACTGTTGCTGGTTTGGAAATGCAGCAGGCACCATGATAAGGAACGCAGGTAGCCAGGAGGAGCTGAGAATGGCTCCTGGCTGACAGCCAATCAGGAAAGGGGGACCTCAGTTCGACAGCTGAATCTTCCAACTACCTGAGTAAGTTGGAAAGTGGGCTCTCCTCAGAGTCTCCCTATAAGAGGTCAGGCCACTGACCACCTTGATTCCAGCCATCTGAGAGATTCCAGCAGAGAAACAAGCCAAGCTCACCTCAACTCCTGACCTATATAACTGTGAGATAATAAAGGTGTGATGTTTTAAGCTGCTACATTTGTGGTATTTTGTTATGGCACCCACAGAAAACTAATACAGACTTCAGTAGAGGGGAAGGAAGAAAAGTCATTCCAGACAGCAGGATCTGCTAACATGAGCCAAGATAGATGGCCACAAACAAAAAGAGGAAATGGCAAGTTATCTGATACAGCCAGCGCTTAAGAAATACGGAGAGAAGAGCCAATGGAGACAGAAAAGATAAGGTCGAAGAATGAGTGTCGTGAAAGATAGTTCTTGCATTTGTCTGTAGAACAGATTAGCGTGAGCAGGAAGCTGCAGGAAGAATGATCAGTCAGAAATAATATAGATCAGATATGATAAGACCCTGAACTAAGAGACTGCCATTTGGAATCAATAAAAGTTTACAAGTTCAAGAGATATTCCTAAAGTGGAATCAACATAACTCGATAAAAATTGAATGAAACGTTGAGAAAGAAACAAAAGGTGACTTCCACATTTTGGGGCCAAATGAATTGAAAGATGGTAATACAATGAACCAAAAGAAAGGGTACAACTGTATCTGTTTTTCCTCCCTCAGGGAAAGGGGAAGTTGATTCATTTTGTTTGGAATGTGTTGAGTTTAAGTGTCTAGCAAGGAATTTATAATACTGAGGGAAACTCTAGGTAAAGGTGGAAACTAGTGGAGGGGAAGGAACTGGAAGTCATTTTTATGAAAATATTTACAACCAGGAGTAAGTATAAACTCAGGGGAGACACAGGTCAAAGGAGAAATCCCTACACTTAATATAAAGGCAGCAAGAATAGGATAATGGAGAAATAGTGGGGAAACAGAGAATTCATCAAAGGAAAATGAATGATCTAATGAGATAAGAAGAGAACTTGGAATGTATAGTGTCTTAGACCCAACAAGGAAGACTGATCCACTACTGGGTATCTGCCCAAAGGAAAACAAATCATTTTATAAAAAAGACACCTGTGCACACATGTTTATTGCAACACTATTGACACGAGCAAAGTCATGGAATCAACCTAAGGGTCCATCAGTGGTGGCTTGATTAAAGAAAACATGGTACATATACATCAGGGAATACTATGCAGCCATAAAAAAGAATGAATCATATTCTTTGCAGCAACATGAATGCAGATGGAGGTCATTATTCTAAGTGAATTAATGCAGAAACAGAAAGTCAAATATCACTTGTTCTCAGTTAGCAGTGGGAACTAAACCATGGGTACATATGGACATAAAAATGGCAACAACGGACACTGGGGACCCCAAAAGGGGGACAAGGGCTGAAAATGATCTATTGGTTACTATGTTCACTATTTGGGTGATGGGTTCAATAGAAGTCTAAACCCCAGCACCACAAAATAACCCCATGTAACAAATCTTCATATGTACCACCTAAATCTAAAAAACTTCTTAAAAGGGGGGACATGGAAGAAAGAAGCATTGGTTAGCAGTGTCAAATAGCACTGAGCATTCCATTAGAATGAACGTGAAAAGAGGTCACTCGAGTAGGCAACTATTTGGAAAGAAGAGCTCTAAATGGACAACTGTATGAGAGGGGATGTTCCATGGTTGAAGGGCGAGCTGGATAGGTAGAAGTAAAATCAATGGCATGCACTACTGTGTTATGATGTGGCAAAGGCTTGAATGCAACCAAGAATGTGATGAAGCATTAGTGTATCAGGGAAGGAGGGTCAAAGAAAATCTTCCTAAGAAGACGGACACAGGGTGGGAGGGGATGGTGGAGAGGAAAGGGCTGATGTTACAAAAGAAAATTCCAGATGGAAAAAGTTCCTAGAGAGAGGACAGTGGATGAGTTCAAGAGTTTGAGAGCCCAGCACAACAGGTGAGACTTGCAAAAAAAGTCTGCTGAGACAGAAATAAATGGCCAGGGGCAGTGACTCATACCTGTAATCCTAACACTCTGGAAGGCCAAGGTGTGAGAATTACTTGAGCTCAGGGGTTCAAGACCAGTCTGGGCAACATAGTGAAACCTTGTCTCTACTGAAAGTCGGAAAAATTAGCTGGGTGTAGTGGTGCATGCCTGTAGTCCCGGCTACTTGGGCTACTGAAGTGGGAGCGTTACTTGAGCACGGGAGGTTGAGGCTGCAGTGAGCTATGACTGCACCATTGCACTCCAGCCTGGGTGACAGAGTGAGACCTTGTCTCAAAAACAAACAAACAAACAAACAAACAAAACAAAGAAATAAAATAAAACATAATGACATGGATAATATTTGAGGTGACAGGTAGAAAACCTGAAAATGGGTTAGCCAAGGGAATTCCATGTTCTTAATCAAGTAAGAGTCCAGAGAGAGGGATGGTGTAAAGCACTAGAGACTCAAAAACAGTGAACACGGTATGAACAGCTGCCATGTGGAATAGAATACGACATGCATTATGGATGAAAAGACCATCTGAGGATGGGCTAAGGATGCTTGTGATGGCAACAGAGACCTGTCTGGAGTGGCCACTGCCATGATGCCGGCTGTGGTGGCGGAGATGTGGCCAGGGCTGTTCACTCCATGGAGCCAGTGGGAGCTGGGAACAGGCGGGAGTCCCACCCCCTTCTGAGTTAGAGGGGTGGAGCCCCACCCTCACAGGCACAGATGCAGCCACCCAGCCATGGCTGCAGACCTGGGCATCCCTGTGCTCTTGGGGACTGGTGTACTAGTCCGTTTTCATGCTGCTTATAAAGACATACCTGAGACTGGGTAATTTATACAGGAAAAAGGGTTTAATGGACTTATGGTTCCACGTGGTTGAGGAGGCCTCACAATTATAGCAGAAGGCAAGGAGGAGCAAGTCACATCTTACATGAATGGTAGCAGGCAAAGAGAGCTTGTTCAGGGAAACTTCCATTTTTAAAACCATCAGATCTTGTGAGACTCATTCACTATCAAGAGAACAGTGCAGGGAAGACCTGTCCCCATAATTCAATTACTTCCCACTGGGTTCCTCCCATGACACGTGGGAATTGTGGGAGTTACCATTCAAGATAAGATTTGGGTGGCGACACAGGCAAACCATATCAGCTGGGAAGCTCCCCTCCCTCCACAGGCTCAGAAGTGCCTTCTCCAACTGCCTGGCCTCTCCCCACTCCCAGTATCCAGTCTGATTTTGCAGCAAAGTTGAGGTCAAGCCCAGATGCTGTCACGATTCAGCTGGGTGTGTGTGTGCTTGAGGCAGCACTGACACACCAGCCTCCTGCTGCCTCAGCCCCCTCTGGGCTTTAGGCACTGATGACCACAGGAGGAGGCCAAGGAGTGGGGCTGAGGGCAGCTCTGTGTGGGCCTGCAGGTTCCCCTTGGCGTAAACAGTCTGGGTGCCATGGGCACTATGGATGACAGGTCAATGACAGCAGGAGGCAGACAGGCTTCTGGGTGGAAAGGGGTGGGTCCCTGGTGAGGCCTTACCTTCAAGCCAGGGATGACCTGAGGCCAGGCTGTCAGTTCCACAGACCACAGTGAGAACTAATGGTGCTTTTCCTTGGCCTGGCCATGGCCGCCCACGGACCAATCAGCAGGCACTTCCTCCCCTCTGAAGCCCATAAAAATCCCGGACTCAGCCAGATTCGGGCAGATGAAGGGATGACCTGCCTGTGGATAGGAGCTACCCATTCTGGGTTTCCTCTCCACTGAGGGCTGCACAGATGTCAGGATGACTTGCCTGTGGATAGGGGCTACCCACTCCAGGTCTCTTCTCCACTGAGGGCTGCACAGACATTGGGGTGACCTGTCTGTGGAGGGGAGCTACCCACTGCAGGTCTCCTCTCCACTGAGGGCTGCATAGACATTTAGATGACCTGCCTGTGGAAAGGAGCTACCCATTTTGGGTCTCCTGAGAACTGTTCTGCTACTCAATGAAGCTCCTCTCTGCCTTGCTCACCCTCCAGTTCTCTGTGTACCTCATTCTTCCTGGAGACGAGACAAAAACTTGAGACCCACTGAATAACAGCACTAAAAGAGCTGTAACACAAACAGGGCTGAAACATGCACCTCCGCTCACAACGGTGCAGATGACGAGAAGAAGAGAAGAGCTGCTTCCCTTTTGGGAGCCCAGACCCAGGGGCTCTCAGAGCCAGGGCTGTGACACCCTCTTTGGGATTCTGCAGTTCCTGGCATCTCCAAGCTTCAGGACACCACCACGTTTCCCTCGTCCAGATGGGAGTGCCCACAGCAGAAGCGGTGTGCAGTACATCTGGTCCAGCCACAGCCTGGCATGGAGCTGGCACCTGTGTTGGCACCTGGAGCTGCCTGACCCACTGCAACAGCCAGCATGCCTAGCTGCATGCAGTGGCTGGACCCCATGCTCGCTCACCTACACACCCCTTGCCACTCTGCACCTGACTTGCACTTGGCAAGTATGAGATCTGGGCTGGTAGTGCAAGCCAAGCACAACCTGCCAGGCCAAGTGGGTGAAATGAGCCCAGCAGGTGCAAGAAATACCCAGGCAGAAGGCGTCACTGGCCAGAGAGGTTTCTGGCTGGTGAAGCAACACTCCAAGGATTCCATGACACTTGAATAGGTGGATGACCAATGAATGTTGAAAAATGAGTGTTAGGCATACATTACAGATACTGCAAACACTTTTATATATGTGTGTGTATTCATTATATTACAGTATGACCCTCCAAAGTGACAAGTGTCCATATGTCCATATTACAGAAGAGAAACTGTGCAAAAAATCGCAAAACTGGCAGCCATGGAATTTTTAACTTTTTTCATGTATATTTTTAGAAACGGGGTCTTGCTTTGTCACCCAGGCTGTAGTGCAGCGGTGCAATCCTAGCTCACTGCAGGCTTGAACTCCTGGCCTCAAGTAATCCTCCCACCTTGGCCTCCCAAAGTGCTAGATTACAGGTATGTGCCACTGCATCCGGCCCAGACATGGAGTTTTAAATGTAGGTTTGTCAAGCTTCAAGGACTATGTTCTCTGCCTCACTGTGAGACCAGAGAGTGGGGGAGATCTTGCCCAGGGAAGGAAGACTTGGAGAAGTATGAGGGTAAGAATGTGAGTGAGGCTTTGGCCCCTGGTACTCACAGGAGTGAGTTCTGCTCTGACCTTTTACTCTTCTTCTTTCACTCAACTCATTCAGACCTACTCCTGGTCCAGTTACAGTCTATTGAGCAATTTTCCTTGGTCACTTAATACTGCTCCTTACATTATTGTTGTAATTGTTGTCATCATTATTGTTCCCTCATATGCACAGCTTTCTCTTTTTTTCCCTCTAGATCCACCCTCTCTTCAGGAATATCCAATAGCAGTCATCAATTGAATTAACTGAAATCCTGGCTTGGGATCCACTTACATTTTAATGTACTGTCAGTCCAATGGCTATTGCAGGACAGCTGAGAACCTTATATTATAAATAAACCAACTAACACATAAAATACATCTGGTACAGAATTCACATTTCCTTCAGTAAAACATATAACTTAACTCTTCCACGTGAATCTCTGATTTGTCACACAATATAGAGGCTGAGGGTGTGGCATCTGAGTCACACTGAAGAATGTGCCTTTCCTAGCCTCATTTTCCACATTTTAAAATGTAGCTAAAATACCTAATAATGCCCTTTGAGAAATAACAGAGTCAATATCCATAAAGTTTTTAGAATATGGTCGGGTACCTAGTAAACAGTCAGTGCATATTAGCTAATTTTTGTGTAAAGTGAGACTGTTGTTGTTTTTCTTGTGAAATCAGATACTCTCTTGAGGAAACCCAAGTTGGGCAAGAAGTGCACATTTTTATGAGACATCATGGAAACGTCAGGAAATCCAGAGAAAGGAAACCAGAAACAACCTAGCACCCAAGGAACTAGAAATGAAGCTGTATCTTTGCAGAATCACAATGTTTCGGTTTTCACTCTCCCAGACATGTGACTGACTCCATTTCTGAAGTTCCCAATTTCAAACTGCTGGCAAGAAATTGGACTGGCCCAGCTCCTGCATTCACAGCAAATCCCACAGGCCATAAACATCTTAGCAGCCTGTACATGTATCCATTATCTAATCCTATTCCAAGCTTCTCGTCACCTCATTCAGAAGTGAACGTAGCTTCTGAATAGGGGCTTTGACAGGGGTCATTCTAGAAAAGTTCTAGGTAGAGTCATTACCTTGAAATACATCTAGTGCAAGCTGCCAAGCATGAAATTTATAGCACCTCAACTTTCTGTTCTGCCATCATTTATTTGATGGTAGAGCATTTTATACAGTGCCTCAGAGTAAATAAGGAGGAAGGAGGAACAGCCGTCTTTCCTCTGAGATATATTGGTTGGTTTAGATGTCATATCTCAAGACAGCAACCAGTTTATTGCATCTGCTACTCCTCCAATTCATTTATAGTCCTAATGCGACTTACATTTGCCTTGTGTCATGATGCTGGAGGCACTTCAAAGACAGTCTGTGCAAAGGAAGGAGGCAGGAAGAGGGGAGAAACAGGGATGAGCCCCTCTGGAGAAGGGTCCTATCATCCTTATTTACCCAGGAAGAGACATGATCCCTTTGCAAAAAGGATGCTTTCAATTCTGGAAGGGAAACTCCACACATATTCATTACTTTCCCTGTTTGAATTACAGGAGCATAAATTGGAGAAACATAAGGAAGCATTTCTGCAGTTTTATGGAATATCGTATGAAGTTACATATTTTTTCCCTTCCAGTAAAATAGTTTTGGGTATCCCTTGTCTGGGCAGTGATATCTTGAGTGACTCATTTTAATTACAAAACACCTTACTTTTTTTTTTTTTGAGACAGGGTCTCACTCTGTTGCCCAAGCTGGAGTGCAGTGGCACCATCATGGCTTACTGCAGCCTGAAACTCCTAGGCTCAACTGATCCTTCTTCCTCAGCCTCCCAAGTAGTTGGAATTACAGGTATGCACTACCAAGACCAGCTATATAATTTGTTTTATTTTTTGTAGAGACAAGGTCTTGCTGTGTTGCTGGTCTCAAACTCCTGGGCTCAAGCGATCCTTCCACCTTGGCCTCCAAAAGTGCTGGGATTACAGGGGTGAGCCACCATGCCTTTTATGTATGTCACCTTTCACCCAGCTGATCCATATGGGTTCTGTAGACACCAGAGGTGCAACAAAGAAACAGCTCCAATGTTTAATTTCTGAGAAATATTTTAGCCCCCTTCTTAAAACCTTACAATGCTAGTCTCTTGAACCATAGCTCTCATTTTCAGCCCTCATAATTAACACATACAAAGGCATACTCACATACACAGACACATAAACACACACAAATTCAGACACACACACAGACATAGACACAAGAACATTAAAGAAACTGCAATTGCTAAACTGTAGAATAATATTTCACCCTGTCTTCCTCGTCTCCCCTACCACCTTCTGCCTAGAATTTCTTCCCTACATTACCCACCCACTAAACACTAATACCCTCAAGTATCATAGGTTTTTCTCAGTTGTTAATTGAGAAAACTGTCACTCCCTCATGGATATAGTATAAGAATAAAATGATGTAATGTAAGCAAGACTGATGACATACTAGAATGTAAGTAAGCCATTACAATAGATATTGGCTTAACACTGGCAGCCTTTACTACCTGCAGTGTTAAGCCAACATCTATTCTGCATTTCTTTCACAATTATAGAACTTTTTTATTTGTGCATGCAGCTAGTCTGCTAAAGACTACATTTCCCAGCCTCCTCTGTGGTTTGGTCGTGTGACTACATTTTAGCCAATGAGATATTTTATTTTGTATATCTTATTTTATTTTTTAGAAACAGAGTTTTGCTCTGTTGCCTAACACTCAGTGCAGTGGTGTGATTATAGGTCACTGAAGCCTCAAACTCCTATGCTCAAGTGATCCTCCCACCTCAGGCTCCTGAGTAGCTAGGACCATGGGCACGTGCCACCAACCTGGCTAACTTTTGAATATTTTCGTAGGGACAGAGTCCTACTCTGTTGCCCATGCTGGTAACCAATTAGATGTTTTAAAAAGTTGAAATCATCTCATTTCCCAATTAGGACTTCCCTGAAAGAGCAGAAGAGAATTGGTCACATGGAGCAAGAACACTGAGGAGGTCATGGTGATGTTTTAGGTCAGAATAGGGCTAGGGTGAGGTAGTACATTGTTCAGCAAATATTTGCCTCTGTTTCTGGGGTAGGCAGAATTTTCACCATCATGACTTTCACTTCCTGGTGCTGCTCCTGTGGTTTAAGTAGGTTACATAGCAAAAGGGATTTTGCAGATGTAATTAAGGTTACTAATCAGTTGAATGTATCTTCCAAGTTATAATAACTTAAGTTGAATAACTTAAGCTGAATTAGTTGAACTTATCTTCTGACTGAATAAGATTACTCAAGCTCACTTAATAAGCTTCCTACTCAATTGGAGATTATCCTGGATTACCTGGTGGATTCAGTGTAATAACATGAGCTCTTAGAAGTAAGAAAAAGACAGAGGATACTATCAGAGAGATTTGAAGTGTGAGAAGGACTTGACCTTCCATTGCTGTTTTAAAGATGGAATAACCTGGTTGGGTGTGGTGGCTAATGCTTGTAATCCCAGCACTTTGGGAGGCTGAGGATTGCTTGAGCCCAAGAGTTTGAGACCAGCCTGGGCAACATGGAGAAACCCCATTTCTACAAAAAATGCAAAAGAAAAAAAAATCAGCCTGGTGTGGTGGTGAACACCTGTAGTCCCAGCTACTCGGGAGGCTGAGGTGGGAGGATCACCTGAGCCTGGGGAGGACAAGGCTACAGTGAGCCGTGGTCACACCACTGGACTCCAGCCTGGGTGACAGAGTGAGATCCTGTCCCAAAAAAAATAAAAAAATTAAGACGGAGGAGCCCATGTGGACAGTGTGAGAAGTAAAATAATTCTGCCAATAATCATTGATCTTGGCAGAGAACCTTCAGATCCAGGTGAGACCAGAAGTCCTAGATGATACATAAATTTCATTCTGGTAAGAACTGGAACAGAGATCCCAGTTAAGCTCCTCTGCATTTCTGGCTTACGGAACTGAGATAATAAATGGGTATTGTTTTAGACTGCTAAGTTTGTGGCAATTCATTACACAGCAATAAAAATCTAAGTAGTACAGTCTCCCTCAAGCTCCATGAGAGTATACTTCACTGACACATGGTCTGACCAAATAAATGTAGACAGAAATGACACTTACAGGCTTAAATCTGAAAAGGAGCTTGTGTTTCTTCTTGTCCTCTGGGTGCTCTGTCCTCTGCCTCCAAGCTTGGCCCTGAATGTAACACATGGAGTAAAGCCACAATAGATGACTCCCAGAAAAAAATGAGCATGAGAAGAAATATGTATTTTTATGCATTGAGTTAGAGGCTAGCTTATTATGTAGCATTATTGTGAAAATAGCTGACTGACACATGGACATGTTCAAGCCAAAGCCTGCGGGACCTCAGCCAGAGTTGATATACTCCTTTGAAGGTCTATGCCCATGGTCCTCCTGTCCGCAGTATTCAACAGAAGAAAGCACTAGCATCAAAGAGGTTAAGACCAAAGACCACCAATAACTGCCTCCAAATCAAGAAACGACAACAGAATGAAAATAAACCCATGCAAGTAAAGGTTAGTTCTGAAACACATCCATTGAACCCCATATATTCAGAAATACTTTTAAAACTAAATACTAATGTGTGTAAATGCTTACATAAATTAATCACATGACATATGACTAAGAAATTTGACTGCATTTTGAGTCACCAAAATGATCAAGTTCTTTCATTTAAGAATCTATATAGAGTTGAGTTCCTCTGTCACATGTCTGGTGGTTCAGTAAGTCAATAACAACCAGTTATTTAATTCATGATGCCAGCATCAATAAGTTAGCTCACATTCATTCTAATTCACCTTGGAAAATTTACACCTTCTTCAGAACATCAAGCCTTGTGAAAACTGTTTGCAAGATGCCAAACAGCTCAGACAATAAGGGAATAATTAACCAATCAATTTGAATGACGCATAAGAGCAAACACACACAAATTATTTTGTCCTTTTTAAGGCTTTACTTATGAAGCTAAAGTTTATTTATCATTGACAAACCACCAAGTATCTGATGTCTTGGATAACTGAAAGCTATGTTACATATCTTTTGGAATACGTAATTTTAATTAGGCCAAGGCCCTATTCCTGTGATTATCCTCATAGATGGGTTAAAGTTATTTTAAGCCTATACTATCTGCAAAAAAAAAAAAAATCAGATTTTGCCTTGTGGCTCCAGTATATTTATTCCTAGAACTAGCTATGTCTGCATTTTCATTTTTTTATTGCTAAAAATCTATCTTTCCAAATATACCAATGTATCACTTGGGGTCTAGAACCTGTGGAAAGCCTGGAATCTGCAAACACAGGAAATTCCATCAGCTATTTTGTTTATTTCAGGGTAGCCTAAAGAAAGATAAGACATCGTCCTATAAAAAAGAAGTGGATACAAATGTTGATGACATCAAAACAGTCACTTATAAAGTGAGATTTTTAGGTCAATGAAAAATTACACAAATGTATTGGATATATACATTTAGACCATGATGATTCTTATGGAATAATTTCTTGTAAGGTAGTCATTTTTATGCAGGCAATTCAGACTCCACTGAATGGCAGCTGAGCTCAGTAATGGTGTCTAGAGTGATTTGCACCTCAGATAAGAGAGAGTCCAAAAATACATGCTTCTTTGAAAGGTTATGTTAGCTACTGAATTTTTAAATAATTTTATCTAGATTGCTTTGCAAAAGTCATTGCATCTTAGGTAAGAGACATAAAAGAGTTTCTGATAAATGCCCATGTAGAAATGGGGACAAGAGAGTTACAGGAGCTAGTGAGAATGAGAATGAATACAGGGGATTAATTTCCATTCAAAGGGACAAGTTTAACTATGAATAGTGGGGCAAATTCTCAGCCAAGTTTAAACTATAAAGCCAAACTGGAGGAGACAAGTAAAGTTTGGATTGAAAGTTTGAGAATAAGGTTAATTATTCAGAGCCAGGTTGAGAAAGAGCCCCCAAAAAAGAGTGGCCAGAAATCTGTGCACTTGAGGCTGTCAGTTAGAGCTGGGATAAGCTGGTGTATTAGTCTGTTTTCATGCTGCTGATAAAGACATACCCTGAGACTGGAAAGAAAGAGGTTTAATGGACTTATAGTTCCACATGGCTGGGGAGGCCTCACAATCATGGCAGAAGGCAAGGAGGAGCAAGTCACGTCTTACATGGATGGCGGCAGGCAAAAAGAGAGAGTTTGCACAGAGAAACTCCCGTTTTTAAAAACATCAGATCTCATGAGACTTATCCACTATCACGAAAACAGCATGGGAAAAACCCACCTCCATGATTCAATTATCTCCCACCAGTTTCCTCCCATGACACATGGGAATTGTGGGAGTTACAATGCAAGATGAGATTTGGGTGGGGACACAGCCAACCCATATAATTCCACCTCTGGCCCCTCCAAATCTCATGTCCTTACATTTCAAATCCAATCATGACCTCCCAACAGTCCCCCAAAGTCTCTACTCATTTCAGCATTACCTCAAAAGTCCACAGTCCAAAGTCTCACTGAGACAAGGCAAGTCCCTTCCACCTATGAGCCTGTAAAATCAAAAGCAAGTTAGTTACTTTCTAGATACAATGGGGTATAGGTATTGGGTAAATACAGCTATTCCAAATGGGAGAAATTGACCAAAACAAAGGGGCTATAGGCTCCATGCAAGTCCAAAATCCAGTGGGGCAGTCAAATCCTAAAGCTCCAAAATGATCTCCTTTGACTCTGTGTTTCACATCCAGGTCATGCTGATGCAAGTGGTAGGTTCCCATAGTCTTAGGAAGCTCTGCACCTGTGGCTTTGCAGGGTACAGCCTCTCTCCCAGCTGCTTTCACAGGCTGGCATTGTCTGCGGCTTTTCCAGGTGCATGGTGCAAGCTGTCAGTGGATCTACCATTCTGGGGTCTGGAGGACAGTGGCCCTCTTTTCACAGCTCCACTAGGCAGTGTTTCAGTAGGGACTCTGTGTGGGGGCTCTGACCCCATGTTTGCCTTCCACACTGCCCTAGAAGAGGTTCTCCATGAGCGCACCACTTCTACAGCAAACTTCTGCCTGGGCATCCATGAGTTTCCATACATCTTCTGATATTTAGGCAGATGTTCCCAAACCTCAATTCTTGACTTCTGTGCACTCGCAGGCTCAATACCATGTGGAAGCTACCAAGGCTTGGGGCTTCCACCCTCTGAAGCCATGGCCAGAGCTCTATGTTAGGCCTTGTCAGCCATGGCTGGAGCAGCTGGGACACAGGGCACCAAGTCCCTAGGCTGCATACCACATGGGAACCCTGGGCTTGGCCCATGAAACCACTATTTCCTCCTAGGCCTTCAGGCCTGGGATGGGAGGGGTTGCCGTGAAGACCTCTGACATGCCCTGGAGATATTTTTCCCATTGTCTTGGGGATTAACAATCGGATCCTCATTACTTATGCAAATTTCTGCAGCTGGCTTGAATTTCTCCTCAGAAAATGGGATTTTCTTTCCTATCACATTGTCAGGCTGCAAATTTTCTGAACGTTTACACTCTGCTTCCCTTATAAAATGGAATGCCTCTAACAGCACCCAAGTCACATCTTGAATGCTTTGCTGCTTAGAAATTTCTTCTGCCAGATATCCTAAATCATCTCTCTCAAATTCAAAGTTCCACAAATCTCCAGGGCAGGGGAAAAATGCCACCAGTCTCTTTGCTAAAACATCACAAGAGTCACCTTTGCTCCAGTTCCCAACGAGTTCCTCTTCTCCATCTGAGACCATCTCAGCCTGGATTTCATTGTCTATGTCATTATCAGCATTTTGGTCAAAGTCATTCAACAAGTCTCTAGGGAGTTCCACACTCTCCCATATTTTCCTGTCTTCTTCCAACCCCTCTAAACTGTTGCAACCTCTGCCTGTTACCCAGTTCCAAAGTTGCTTCCACATTTTTGGATTTCTTTTTAGCAGCACCCCACTCTACTGGTACCAATTTATTGTATTAGTTTGTTTTCATGCTGCTGATAAAGACATACCCGAGACTGGGCAATTTACAAAAGGAAGACGTTTATTGGACTTACAGTTCCACGTGGCTGGAAAGGCCTCACAATCATGTTGGAAGATGAAAGGCAAGGAGGAGCAAGTTACATCTTACATGGATGGTGGCAGGCAAAGAGAGAGAGAGCTTGTACAGGGAAACTCCCATTTTTAAAACCATCAGATCTCATGAGACTTATTCACTATCATGAGAACAGCATGGGAAATACCTGTCCCCATGATTCAATTACCTCCCACCAGGTTTCTCCCAGGACACGTGGGAATTGTGGGAGTTACAATTCAAGATGAGATTTGGGTGGGGACACAGCTATGAGCTGGATAGGATAGAGTTGGCCAGAGATTCTGAGCAAAGGAAGGATTTGGAGGAGCAGATGGCTATAGTACACAAGTCCAGGGAGCACTGTTCATATTGCATTAAACGGTGGGCCCCATAGTGGAGTATTGTTCACATGGGCAAAGTGAAATAGGCTCATTGGACTTGGGGTGGCATTCTGTTGGGGTTCAGGTTCAAGTCAGATACAAAATGCACATTCTGGATAGAAGAGTACACTCTATATCTTAGAACCGAGGAAAAGCTGAATGAGTCCACCTAGGTGGCCAGCTTACAGTTCAAGTGTCACCACTCGGTGTGTATGCTTATTATGAGTTAAAACCTTATTTTTTATGTATGTAAGAGTTAATACTACTTTTAGAGCAATTTTACATTCATAGCAAAACTGTGTGAAAGGTATAGACATTTCCTCTATATCCCTTCCCCAACTCATGCACAGCCTCCCCCATCATCAACTTCATTCACCAGAGCAGTGCATTTGTTACAACTGATGAACCTACATCGACACATCATCATCACCACCATCTACATTAGGGTTCACTCTGGGTGTTGTACATTCGATGGGTTTGGACAAATGTATAATGACATGGATCCACCATTATATAATGTCACACAGGGTAGGTTCACTGTGTTCTACCCTAAAAATCTTCTGTGCTCCACCTATTCACCCCTCCTTCTTCCCCCTGGCAACCACTGATTTGTTTTTTACTGTTCTCATAGTTTTCCCTTTTCCAGAATGTCCCATAGTTGAAATCATACAGTATGAGCCTTTTGAGACTGGCTTCTTTCACTTAGTGATATGCATTTAAGTTTCCTCCATGCCTTCTTGTGGCCTGACAATTCATTTCTTTTAGGTGCTGAATAATACTCAGTTGTCTGGATGTACCACGCATCTACTCATCCACTCATTTACTGAAGGACATCTTCATTGCTTCCAATTCACAATTGTGAATAAGGTTGCTATAAACATCCGTGGCCAGGTTTTTGCATGGAAATAAGTCTTCAACTCCTTTGGGATAACTCCGTTTTTAAGTTGCCTTTACAACCTTGGGCAGAGGAGGAAAAATGGACAGTGAGTGCTGGTCTGGACTAAATGTTACAGAGATTGAGGGGGACATAACCTTCACTGTGCCCAGAGAAGATGAAAGATTCCTGCTAAGGTGTCTGGCACCATGCTGTGCACTTTGGATACAAACATGAATAGAAATTGGTCCCTTTCTGAATGAGTTGGCAGTTTAAAACACACCTAGTTGAAATCATCTGTTACAAAAGATATAACAGCAGCAGTAATGGGTTCCAAGGTGGAAGTGAGTTTTATACAGAGGAGATGATGGAGCTGAGACCTCTAAGATAAACGGTGGTTCATAATTTTGGGACTGTAACTAAGGTGCATAGAGAAGGGAGCATTCAAAGCAGGAAGAGTAGCTGGAATACAGACATGGGAATTTGTCCAACAAGGCGAACTAAAGAAAGTGCCATCAACACTCCAGGAATCCATCCTAAAGATGGCATAGAAGTTGGACAATTTTGCAATGATGACACTCTAGAGAGTCCATTTTGAATAACTGATGGCAAAAGATATTTACTTTTTAAAATTAATTAATTAATTTTTTTAGAGACAGGGTCTTAATTTGTTGCCCAGGCTGGAGTGCAGTGGCACAATCTCAGCTCACTGCAACCTCAACCTCCTGGACTCAAGTGATCCTCCTGCCTCAGCCTCCTGAATAGCTGGAACTACAGGTACACATAAGCACACCAGGCTAATTTTTCTTTCTTTCTTTTTTTTTTCTTTTTTTGAGATGTAGTCTTGCTCTGTCACCCAGGCTGGAGTGCAGTGGTGCAATCTCAGCTCACTGCAACCTCCATCTCCCAAGCAGCTGGGATTAGAGGTGCCTGCCACATTTTTGTACTTTTAGTAGATATGGGGTTTCACCATGTTGCCCAGGCTGGTCTCGAACTCCTGGGCTCAAGCCATCTGCCTGCCTCAGCCCCCCAAAGTTTTGGGATTACAGGTATGAGCCACCATGCCCAGCCTACTACATCTTTTTTAATTGAAATGGTGGATTTCATTTTTTAAAAAATCAGATACAATTCACATCCCATAATACTTAGCATCTTAACCTGGACAATTCAGTGGTTTTTCTATCATAAAATTGTGCAACCAGCACCAACACCTAATTTCGGAATATTATCATCCCTGGAAAAAGAAACCCTCTACCCATGAGAGGTTGCTCCTTATCCCTCCTCCCTCCAGCTTCTGGCAAACGCTATCTCTCCTTTCTGTTTCTATGGGTTTGCCTGTTCTGGACATTTCATATAAATGGGTCCTAGATGTTGTGTTTCCTTGTATCAGGCTCTTTTACTGAGCATTATTTTCCACATTTATCCATGTATTATACGTATCAGGGCTTCACTCCCTCAGAGAAAATATTTCTTTGTACTAGGCAACTCCATATCAGGTCAAACACAGATAAATACACCAGCATTAGGAATGAAGATTTCCTGGAGCTCCAGCCACACTCCGCTCCCTCTGCTCCCTGCTAGAGAACCCACGGGCTACTGTTTTTCCAGCCACCATTCAGTTGGAGAATACAGGCTTGCACTAGGGTAAGCTCAAGGTAAGCTCAAATGCCAACGAGCACACTCTTCTTACTGAGATCCCACCGTTGTTCCCAGGGGATGTAATAAGTCTTTCGCTAATTTCCAGAGTTCTGTAAAAGTTATTTCTGACAACTTTCTCTAGCTTTATTATTGATTTCACAGAGAAGGGAGTTTTCGGAAGTCCTAATTTGCTATGTCAACTTCATCTCCTTTTGATAAGACTTTAACTTTATGAAGTAGATTGTAAAACTGGCCACAGAATCTTCCCTCCTTCGTATGCATGTTCTTTTTTGTTTTTTCTTTTGTTTTGTTTTGTAATGTGCCTTTGCAGCTACTCCCTTTAAGAGTTCTCTTTATATCTACCCTTGCAGCTGGGCTTAGCCAGGTGACTTGTTTGGGCTCTAGAGCAAGCAGACACAAGCATAGATTTGCAAGGTATCTGCACACTGGGCTGGTCCTCTCTTGCTGATCTTGGAACCACTAGAATTATAGCCTTGAGGACTGGCTGGGCTAGCCTGCTAGAGAATGAGAGAACCACATGCAGAGAGGCCCCAGGCGTTCCTGCCTTTCCAGATGAGGCCGTCATAAACCAGGTAGCCCAGTTGTTCATCAACCAATGTCAGATATTGAAGCAGGCCCAGCCAAAGTCATCTAAGAAAAACCACTCAGCTGAACCAAAATGTCGACCCACAAGACCAGCAGTTAAATATGTGGGTATAGCATTAGGCCACTAAGTTTTGAGATGGTTTGACACACAGAAGTTACCAATATAGTTTATGTCTTCATTAAATTTAACTCCTTTACTATTTACCTTTATGAAAATATATATACTTTGAAGAAACACATTGTCATAGCAATTTATGCAGTATATCATGAAACATTAAAATCCTTATTTTCTGTTCATGGATGACAATACAAAATTTTAAAATATCATGACTATGATTGTGTTTGAAGATAGATAAAATGGTGACAATTATTGACGCTTGGGAATAAAGTTGTGGGGATTCAATATTACATTCTTTCTACTTTTGTGTTTGTTTGAAATTTTCCACAATAAAATATTTTTCTTAAAAATATGCCCAGCAATTACAATGCACTTTCTATCTTGTACTCTATTTGAAAGCATATAGATGAGTTTAGGTTTTAAAATTTAAATTTTCATGTGAGTCTCTCTCAAAAAACATGCCTTAGATTATTTTATTCTAAGTTTTCATTCCAAATTGCTGAGGCTTCAATGGGCAGATTGAAAGCATTTTCCTTTCAGCATGAGCACAATGCAATTCCATGCAAATTATAAATAAATGATCTACACTATTATCAAATTTAATATAAAAATGCAAAATGCAAAGAGTCTCCTGTAGCGGTTCATGTCATATTTTAGCGTTTGATGAAGCTGTCTTGCTTTTGTAACATCTAAGGTATTGGCAACTAAAATGGACCACAAAGTAATCAGAGAACTGAGTTCCATGCTGAAAAGAACTCTGTTCTTCTGCCAAGATAAAAGAAAATCTAGGGCAATGTTATTAACTCCCTAAATTGGCAAATCCATATTTTATGGTTCAGAAAAATATTAATTGACCAAGCAGGAAATAGCCTAGAGTACTATTTCAATTTGTATTTATCCTTACACACTACAGTTAAACAGGAGGAAAGATACATCACATGAGTGTTAATATGGTCCCGCTGAAAACATTTTGTAATTGGGTAATCCTCTCTTATTGGCATAATTAAAATGTGTTATGTAAGATAATTGCATTTAATCACAATAATGCCTTAAAATTCAGCCACCTCTGTCTTCACCATCTACCCTTCTCAGACACTAGAGTGACTTTTGTTATGGAACTGAATTATTTTGTGTTGAAACTTAATCCTCAAAATTGGTGACATAGGGCAATGTGAATTTGCAAAGTCTAATCCTTTTCCCTCCATTGTATGCACACTTCTGTGGTTATAGTGTAAAAGGGCGACATTGGAAGCTTAGCCACAGAGGTTAGTCTCTTGATATACAACAGAAGGAAAGAGGACAGATCTAACTCCAGGCTTCTTATTCAAGGTTTCAAAATGGATGGGCAGTACTAAGTGTCTTCAGCACTCACAGAGTGCACATTAACATAGCTGCCTGGGCTGAAGCAAAAATAGATTTGTCATTGCCATTATATTCCAGAAAGGGCATCAAGTCATCTAGCTGTTAGGGACACCGCTCATTGCCAAATCTCATTGAAAGATAATCCAAGAGCATTGTCATTTTCTAGAATAAATCTCTGCATCTCCAAAAGGGATTTCTCTTATTTTTAGAAAACTTCTGTGGAGCAGAGAGGCGCCGAGATGAACTTTTGCAGAGAAATATTTATTTTTATGCCATGGTAAGTGATGAGCTGATATTAGATCTCTGCACATTTTAGACACACAAGACAGTGAGGGGTAAGGATCTGAAATTCTGGTTCTTTTCTCTGCCCTGGAGCTTAAATAGTGGTTAGGACGGAATCACTCATCAAGCACTTTCTTATGCATTATCTAAGATAGTTGAAGATAGACTATTACAGGGTAATTGTCACCCTGAGACTGATAGCATGTTGGTTCTCTCACCCTCTATTTTATCTTTAAGATAACTGCATCATAAACAGACGTGGGATGACTAAGGTTTGCCTACGCGTCTCCTACTAATCTTTCTCTTGCCTTTCCATTCCCTTCTCCCATTTTGACACAGAAGTCTTTGTCTCATTTGGGGCTGGTAGCTCTCTTCTAAGTGTCATCACTGTTGAATTTAACGAACTTTACACAAAAGGAGCCATTATAACCCTGGAAAAGGTTTAACATTGCTTTGTTGTGATGGAAATAATACAATAAAATCTTAAATATGCTTCCTCACACAAGTTACCCTTTAAAGCATTGTCATGGAAAATAATAGCACTATATAATTTTTTAAACACCAGAATTCACTCAGCATGACTGGGATGAAAAAAAGGCGAACAATTTAAATGAGAAAGGGTCAAAAGACCATTTACTTGCATTCAAAGCACTAATAAGTAGGATGCACACGAATATTATTGTTCCTACTAGATATTATTTTCACTTTAAAAGGATTGTCAAAAAATTTAACATACAATTAAGTAGGATTAAATATTTTAAACACATTTAAAGTGACATTAAAATGCAGGGCTTGCTATAGTTGTTGAAACACAGGGATCTGAAGTTGTACAATCCTTCAATTTCCGTGTGGCATAAGATGTTACCAAATGAAGTGCCATTCACCTCCCTAAGATTCACTCAGTAAAAGTTAGTAGATGTGTATATTTCTGAAGATACAGTGAATCTCAACATTAGTTTTGTTTTGTTTTTACCTGGCCCAAAGCCATTCTCATTTTTCCTTTCCTCCAACTATCTGAATTATTTTTCCAAGTCTGATTAAGCCTCGGATATTCCATGGTCCAAAATATCCCAGGATCCTTTAGCTATAAACTCCCTGAGGGATAAAAATGGGAAATGAAATATTTTGCAAAATGTAATACTCATTCCTTTGCAGAAACAGAATGGTAATATAAGTTGCTCAGGATGAATGTATCTAGGCTGCAGGAAAAATATCCAAATCTCAGTGGCTTCAGCAACAAAGCTTTCTTTCTTGCTCACACTGTGTATTACTCCTAAGTTATCTGGACTCTGTTTGGTGTCATCTTAACTCTGAGACCACCTGGAGGGAGCAGCCTCTGTGTGGGATGTTGAGAAAGTGCTGGTGACAGATGCTGTAGCTCTGAAGTAGCCTGTGACATGTCTCCTCACGGCTCATGAAGGGCCAGAGTGCAGTCCTACCATTTGTCTGAGCAGCATAGTAAGCTGAAAACCTTTAGCAGACAGTGTGGTGATGCCCAGGGAACAGTGAACCAACAGATAACCACAAAACTATGTGCCATTTTTTCCCTCAATGCAATACATCAACTCTTGGTGAATTTTAGCTCTATTTTAATGATCTGTACGCTTGGATTACCCTTTTCACTCCAGAATGTCTCATGTCAATACATTAGTTCATAGATTCATCCATGGGTTTTACAAACCGTACTCCTGTGTCCCTTGCTAGAAAAATCAAGGTAGTCAGTTGTGTCCATTACTTACATATCCATCTATTTTTGCAACATCACTATCTAATGGATATTGCTACATATGGTGGCACAGGTTGTGCACTGCACAAATTTAGAAAATGTTCTTCCCACTGCGGATTATGTTAATGCTGCCTCCTGGAGTTGTGCAGTACACAGCATGCACAGTCATATATGAAGGTCATGAATCTATCCATTTCTTTTTTTATTAACCAAAAAAGCATTCCATAAATCTAAGCATAAAGCAATGTATGTACTGTTTTTTTGTGCCTGGATCCTCATATGTAAGAGGACAGTAATAACAGCTATCTAACAGATGTACAGTGAAGATTAAATAGACGAATCCACTGAAGCACTTAGAACCATGTCTGGGATCCATGAGACTCATCAACCACCACCCATATCCCTGCCTGTAACAACTGCATGTGGACCCAGACACTGCCCTCTTCTTCCCTTCAGTGTAATGGGATGTGCTACAGAGCTCACTTTGTCTCTGCCCCTGATGTGACAATGTGAACAGCTCTCCCTGATACAAGCTCTAATGGATGGCCTGTCTGATCCGGCTTTCTCTTAGTTACTGACCCGATGCATTTCCCTTGTCTGATAAAATGCCACCAGTGCCACTAGTGCCCTTTCCTGAATTATTTCAAGCTCTGACTTTCCCCAGCCTTTTCCTATAGTACTTGTCACCTTCATGCACATCAGTCTGAGAGGCACTAGACAAGGGTACTTTCAAACCTTGCTGCAGAATGCCTTCAGATTTTAACACACAGCCTACACTTTGCATTAACAGCATAGTTTACAACCTGACTTTGAAAGAAAAGCACAAGATGCAAGAATCTCATGAACTAATTAGAAATATTAAACACGAGTTGCATGGTATTATTTCAAAGGTTGATGAAATAGCGTGGCTTTAAATATTGTGTCATTGTTTGATATTTTGCTAAGACTAAGATCTGATCAACAGAACTAAAATATTGCATCTACTAGAGTACTACACAGGCACTATTTTAAAAAGTATTTCAAAAGTGACAAAGCTTATAGGGAATTCAAATAATATCTGATAAAAACATATTCATTGGAAAATTCAAAATTTTCAAATGCCATTAAAAACAACATCATCTTTCCATATGTGTAATATATTTTGAAATCTATTATCCTCATAGAATCCAGTGAAACAAAATACAATATTTCAAAAGAACCTCAATATTTAGTAATAGTCGTAATAATTATGTTTGTTGCTCAGATTAATCAACTCTGCATTTTCACTCATTTATACTAGAATTGCAGAATCACTTATAATCAATCCTGGGCCACAATTAATTGATGGTAGACTCCACTATATTTTTATCTTTAAGTTTATCTGACTTCCACCTTCACACAGCTGATAGCCTTTAAAGAATTAATGCACAGGACTTCTGTTTAAAACAGTACCAGTAAATCAAAGCATCTTTTTGAAATCCAAAGAACTATCATCTTTTTGAAATCCAAAGAACTATCATAAAATGTTTGCAGCTTGCACTGTGCACCTGGAAAAGCCGCAGACACTCCACACCAGCCCATGAAAGCAGCCAGGAGGGAGGCTGTACCCTGCAAAGCCATGGGGGCAGAGCTGCCCAAGGTCATGGGAGCCCACCTCTTGCATCAGCATAACCTGGATGTGAGACATGGAGTCAAAGGAGATGATTTTGGGGCTTTAAGATTTAATGACTGCCCTATTGGATTTCGGACTTGTATGGGGCCGGTAACCCCTTTGTTTTGGCCAATTTATCCCATTTGGAATGGGTGTGTATTTACCCAATGTCTGTATCCCCATTGTATGTAGGAAGTAACTAACTTGCTTTTGATTTCACAGGCTCATAGGCAGAAGGAACTCACCTTGTCTCAGATGAGACTTTGGACGTGGACTTTTGAGTTAATGCTGGAATGAGTTAGACTGTTGGGAAAGCATGATTGTGTTCTGAAATGTGAGGACGTGAGATTTGGGAGGGGCCAGAGGCAGAATGATATGGTTTGGCTGTGTCCCCACTGAAATCTCATCTTGAATTGTAGTTCCCATAATCACCACATGTCATGGGGGGGACCCAGTGAAAGGTAACTGAATCATGGGGGGTGGTTACCTCCATGCTGTTCTTGTGATAGTGAGTTCTCACGAGATCTGATGGTTTCATAAGGGACTTTTCCTCCCCTTTGCTCTGCACTGCTTCTTGCTGCCACCATGTGAAGAAGGACGTTTTTGCTTCCCCTTCCATCATGATTGTAAGTTTCCTGAGGCCTCCCCAGCTCTGTGGAACTGTGAGTCAACTAAACGTCTTTTCTTTATAAATTACCCAGTCTTGAGTATGTCTTTATTAGCAGCATGACAACGGACTAATATATTACCATTAATCCCTTAGGCCCTCCTCTGAGCTCTTATCTCAATTTTCTGTATTCAATGACAACGAGCAGAGTACCCATAGAGCAGCAGTTCCCAAACTTTTTGGCACCAGGGACTAAAAGACAATTTTTCCACAAACTGGGGGTGGCGGATGGTTTCGGATGATTCAAATACATTACATTCATTGTACACGTTATTCCTATTATTATTACATTCTAATATATAATAAAATAATTATACAACTCACCATAATGTAGGATCAGTGAGAGCCCTGAGCTAGTTTTCCTGCAACTAGACAGTTCCATCTGGGGGTAACAGGAGACAGAGACAGATCATCAGGCATAAGATTCACATAAGGAGCGCACAACCTAGATCCCTCGCATGTGCAGTTTACAATAGGGTTCTTGCTCTTATGAGAATCTAATGTGGCTGCTCATCTGACAGGAGGTGGTGCTCAGGTGGTAACGTGAGTAATGGAGAGAGGCCGTAAATATAGATGAAACTTTGCTCACTTGCCCTCCGCTCACTTCCTGCTTTGTGTCTCAGTTCCTAACAGGCCATGGACTGGTAGTGGTCTGTGGCCTGGGGGTGGGGACTCTCACCATAGAGGATTATGCAGGAAACTTATGGCCAGGCCCGAGTGGCTCATATGGTGCCAACATTACTATAAGGGAAACAGGAAAATATCATCTTGCTCAGCACTCACTGAGATGAATCTGTATATTTGAACCATGAGATAGTTTCTATTCCAAATGTAGCAACCATTGGGCCCTGCGCACTGGAGAATATGCATATCTTTGTAAATATGGTACTTTGTGTATTTATTTTTGCACCCATTGTTAAATTAGTATAAATATTGACAAGCAATTCAAAGTACCTATTTCTAAAAATATGTTCATTAACAATTTTACCTTTAGAAAAACACTACAATCCCCATGTATAATTTAGTTTCAAACCTTAGATACTCATATACTCAGTGAAGCAAATTTTATAGCCCAGACCTCAATATAAAAGTGACTGTGTTTGCTTATTGTGTAAAGTGTATGTAAGAAATTATACAATTTGCTACTCTGAAGATGTGATGTGTTTGCCAGGTAAGATAAACTTACCATGGCCAGGCGCAGTGGCTCACACCTGTAATCCCAGCACTTTGGGAGGCCAGGGTGGGTGGATCACCTGAGGTCAGGAGTTTGAGACCAGCCTGGCCAACATGATGAAACCCCATTTCTACTAAAAAATACAAAAATTAGCCAGGTGTGGTGGTGCACACCTATAGTCCCAGTGACTTGGGAGGCTGAAGTGGGAGAATCGCTTGAACCCAGAAGGTGGAGTTTGCAGTGAGCCAAGATTGCGCCACTGCACTCCAGCCTGGGCGACAGAGTGAGACTCCGTGAAAAAAAAAAAAAAAAAAAAAAGATACACTTACCAAAAAATCCTTTAGAGGATTTGAACTTAATGAGTAGAACCATTCTCAGAATGAACCCCCAGATTTGAGGGTCTCCTATATGGAAGGCCCATGAAGTTCTTAGAAAACTGATACATAGTTACATGGCAATGTTTCCTTTCCAGAAAGACATGGGTAGTTTTTAAGCTGCTTGCATTCTAACAAGGAAAGCTGATGTTTCCTTCATTGGAAAGGCTCCCATTAAAATAATACTCAACAAAGTAAAATATTGGTGTATTACAATTACTTTATTCAGATCTATTACACAAAGAGATGGTATTAAGCAACACTGGCTTGAGTGATATCTTGCAACACAGAACAGGTTCACGATGCCGGAAAACCAAGAATGCTCAGGGCCTCAGAAAGCTGAGCTCTAAAGACCCTGCACAGTCATGCTGTCCCAATAGGTTTCATGTTGTCATGGATGATGTCAAAGAAAAAAATTTTTCAATGCTACCTATTAAAGCACAGTAAGACTTTATTTAGGACCATCATGACAGGTACAGAGACCACAGCAATGGGGACTTGTAGTAGGGGAGAGAGACTGGACTCAGCTCTGAATACACCATGGAAAACTGGGGATTTATAGACAGGGAACAGGGTCAGGGGCAGTGGATGGAAGATTACCAAGAGGAAATATCAGGGAGCATTCATCTAAACCGACCTAACAGGATTCTAGCTGAAGGCAGGCCAGGTGACCAGACATCACCTGGGGGATGGTGGAGGCTGAGGAGCCTGATCAGATACTGAGGTTGAACAGATATGGGGGGGGTTAGGTGTTCTTGCTAAACTGACCTAATAGACTTCTTGCCAAAACTAGATTTTACAAGGAAGTGCCCAGATTGGGCCTGGGAGAAGGTTGAGGAGCTTGGCTAAAGTTTGGCCAAGTGGAGAATCTTTGTCCATGAAGCCTCAGATGGATGTGAGGTCCGTAGAGGTCAGACAGCTATGATTTAAGAGGTTTTGAGCATTTGCATCACACATCCCATTCTCTAGGCATTAAAGAGAAGGCAACAAGGCTTTAGCTTTTAGAAGTATCCATGTAATCAACACCTTTCCTCCCGGGCATGTCGGCTCCCTATGGCCACGCACTCTCCAGCAGCCTCTTTATGGACACTTTTTGTCATTTTATGAGAATAGCTCGATTGAATGAGAGCCGATCCTAGTCCCAATACCATGCCCTTCTCACTCCAACTTCTTACTGTTTCGGGGTTTGTTCTGATACTAGTTTGGTTTTCCGAAGGAATCCAGTTGAAACAAAGAGAAGAGAGAATAATACTTTTCAAATCAAATTTCTGCCCCAGGTATTTGTAGAGCAAAGCAGCTGCTTCACCAGGGTAGGATACCTTCCCCAGGGCCCAGTAAGACTTTCATGGGCCACAAAGGCAAAACATATTAAATATATTTTAATATATAAATATATAAAGTAAAAACATATTAACATACTATTTTATGACTATGTTGGTGCAAATACCAATATGATTTTCAATCCCCAATGTTCATTTCCTTTTCTTCTGATTATAAAATAAAACATTTTTGTAGGCCCCTTGAAAGGCCTTAGAGAGTGTGCCTTATGGGTAATAATCGGGCCTTTTCCCACTCTCGGATCATGGAGGTCGGAGCTATTTTATGTCTTATTCTTCTCTGCATTTCTCAGCCTCTCTCTTGAGCTAAGAAAGTTGACGAATCTTTGCAGAATTGGAACTTGTATTCCCCATTGCTTGACATCAAGTTGGAAATGTAGTAAACATTCCCCACATTGTTGAATTGAGTCACAATAGAAAGCAGGGTATTAGCGCACAGCATTTTTAATTGCCAAGGAAAATTTTATTTTAACTTTGCATTAACATATTCTAAATAATCCTTTCACTTAATGCAATCAGATTCCTGTGACAAGCCAAATACTTGTTTTTTTGTGTGTGTGTTTTTCCCCTTCACTTTTCATTGTATGCCCTTCAGAAAAATCTGAGAAGTGGGCTTCCATTTTTGAAAAACAGGACTTCCTTAGTACCATAGATACGTAGATTGCAATTTTGCTTTTCCTGCAGCATTACTGACCTTGTGAAATGATGCCTATGTATACGTCATTAATCTATTTGCTTAACTTTTAATATCTAGTAATGCTAGAAATACAAGAATTTTTTAAAAGAATTTGCTTAAAGCTTCAAAACTCACTAAGGTTTGGATATGCAACTCCACAGGTAATATGAATGAGATGCTTTGTAAACAAGCAGCCATGCCTTACAGCTCTGCAACAAACAAGCAAACAAACAACAAAACTATGCCTTAAAGAAGGTTTGCGAGGTTTCTCCTGGACAAAGGAATTCCAATTTCCTGTTTTACATTCAAATCAAAACTTTCAGATGGTAAATGGTTTGAAATTTAAGATGACTATAGTTACCACAAATCGACCTGATTTCCAAATGTCCTGAAATGTGATCTCAATTATTTTGAGGCACTTTTAAACTCAATGTATTTGCATCTAGAGATATACTTCATCCTTCATTTGCTATTGACATTTTACAGGTTAAATAACTGGTTCTAGACACAAATAGGCATTCATATAATCTATAAAGGCTCTTCAAGTTATTTAATCCTGCAGCATTCCCACATCATCAAGTGTTTTCAGAAAGTCTTACTTGCATTGAATATGTTAGACTTTGAGTAAACATTGTCATCTTATAGGATAAATTTATAATAGTGCCTTTAAATAGTTTCCACATGACAGCATCAGTAGCAATCCTAACACATCATCAGTAAGCTAGTACCCTCTCTAAGAATGTTTTCTAAAGCAAGAATACAGATTATCCCACAATTTCTGGAACGAGAAATCCAAGTTAAAAGGAAGAATCTTGTATGCTTTTCAGCTTTCAACAATTCTGGAGGTAGGGGGTAGGAATCACTTCTTTCTTCTCTTTTTTTTTTTTTTTTTTAGAAAGAGAAGCAAAATTAACGTTTGAAATAGAAGAACTTAAAGGGCAACTGGGGAAATGCTGTCGAATCCTCCCAGCCCAACAGTATGCCCCTCTTGCTCCAACTTCCCAGGGTTGTGGGTAGGGATAGAGAAATTATAGCCAACTTTCAGAAAGCCCAAGTCATGGCTAACATTCTCTGCAAACCGCTGTGTGGGTTACATTACAGGTGTCCCATTCATGGGCACTGTCTTGGAATTGAGCAAACTCTGGGCAAATAGAAGGTGGTCAGACAAGTCCACAAAAGAGATAAATGCATAAGCAGGTGGATGGCAGCTTCTCTCGATTTTGCCATAAAGGAATCCAATCACATTGTTGGGGAAAGTCTTATATCTGAAGAAATGATTGCACTTTACATTCCATAGGGGGCTTTCCTCAGGATGGGCTGGTGGTTTAGACTTTGAAACTATCTCCAGCTGTGCCACTACGAGGCCCTCTCCTAGGCGATCAGTTGCACATTTTCCCTGATTTACAGGGGCTTGGGGGAAATGGGATGAAAACAAAATCATGCATCTCATTGTGGATTGGAAGCACAGAAATTTCTCAGTCACAAAACCTGCATACATGACTGTTCTCTGATGACTAACTAGAACTAAAGGAAATTATGCTTATGTGTATAGATCATGGATTGCTTGTGAGTGATTTTTGTTCTCCTCCAAATATCAGAGACTTTCTAGGCCAATGATTCTGAATTACACTGGAAGAGATTCCATGAACCACAGCATCTCCACAGTGGGCTTTTAATTCAGAACTTCCATTCCCCAAAGAAAACAGTGGAATCCAAGAATTATACTACAAGTTATGGAATGGAAAGCAGTTCAGGAGAGATTTGCCTTGGGATTATTATTACTGTAAAATTTTGCAAAAAATCATTGTGCAAAAAATCTATTTGTGAGCTTCTACTGTATTTACTTAAATAGTGTTAAGCTTCTAGGTCCCTATTTTAGACATCTTAACCCTCTTGAGGAAAGAATATACTGTATGTGTGTGTGTGTATGTATGCATAACTATATATATGATGAAGAGCAAGCATTTGATATGTGTTTTAACTAATACCAGTAATAATGACTTGCCTTCCAATAACCAAAGTGGAACTTACCATCATCTATTATTCCTAAAGAAGATCTTTCATTCACCTTAAAGTTACTTATGTTTAGATGACTAAACTCTTTTTTATGTGATTGCCTTTTTATTATGCTGGTTATCGCATCACTGCAGATTATAGAGTAAATGGTAACTTATACTGTTGACATAGGTATTTGCTGAGGGGTGAGTTAAGGTACCTCCTGCACCCTTCTGTTTTAAGATTGCCTTCTGCACCTTTTTGTCATCTGCTTGCACTGGTGTGCCTTGTGAATGCCCCTCTATTCATTCTATTTCCATGAGTCCAAGACTCTGGCCACAGAAGGCATAAACCTACCATCTTCCTGTCTGTATACTACAGACCTTATCCCCCTCACCCCTCCAGTTGAGTAGCTGTTGAGCTCTGGCCCAAGCCTTCAGGTGATAAAATGGAGAATCAGTCCAAATCCAAGGTGTAGATGGAGTTATGTTTCCCCAGTGCCACTCTCAGGCGTGTTTGTAGTGAAGATGGTGAGCTTTGCCACATGCGTCTGTCTGGTCCCCAGGCACTGCTAGCGGCTCAGTCTCTTATCCTGTTTTTCTCTATCACACTGGCAAGACAGGCCGGTGGAAGGACAGCACAGCTGAAGCCAGGGCTTCCAAAGAAAGTTGTTCCATGAAAACTGATCGGGCACCTCTGGCAGGGTCTGGGTGTGTCTGTCCGCAGCTTCCTGCATGACTTTGAGGATTTCATAAAACCGGGGCTCGGATGCTGGAGTTAGTGGGTTTCTCTCTCTGGGATCCTTGGAAATATCAAAGAGTAAAGGTGGGTCGTGATGGGTGACATAACTCCCGAAACAGAAGCACACGTGTGTGGCAAAGCATCCGTTGGAACCCACGGGGTTGAAGTTGGGGGTGAAGAAAAAGGCCTTCCAGATGGATGTGCCTGTGGTTTAAAAGGATGGAAACGGCATTAGGTATGAAGCATCCTTGTATGTACCACAAATGAAAAAGTGATGCGGAAATTATGCTGCCATGTGCTTTAAGAAGGTGAAGATATCATAAGTCTGCAGACACAATGTTAATATGTACAGGAGAGATTATGAAGCCACACATAGACGCCCACACACACAGCCAGCAGGAACAGCGTCAAACTTGGTAGGACCACAGTTAACAGTTTATTTTCTCAGTTTCCAGAAAGTCCAAAAAATGCGAATCAAGAATTAAATGAACTTTGGGAGGCCGAGACAGATAGACCACTTGAGGTCAGGAGTTCGAGACCAGCCTGGCCAACATGGCGAAACCCCGTCTCTGCTAAAAAATACAAAAATTAGCCAGGTGTTGTGGCAGATCCCTGTAATCCCAGCTACTCAGGAAGCTGAGGCAAAAGAATCACTTGAACCTGGGAGGTGGTGGTTGCAGTGAGCTGAGATTGTGCCACTGCACTCCAGCCTGGGCGACAGAATGAGACTCTGTCTCAAAAAAAAAAAAAAAAAAAAGAATTAAATGAGGGCCGAGTGCAGCGGCTCATGCCTGTAATGTCAGCACTTTGGGAGGCCGAGGTGGAAGAATCACTTGAGCCTTGAGCCTAGGTAGGGGTTTGAGACCAGCCTGGGCAACACAGTTAAAGCCCATCTCTATAAGAAATTTAAAAAAAAAAAAAAAAAAAAGCTGGGTATGGTGGCACGTGTCTGTAGTCCCAGCTACTCCAGAGGCTAAGGCAGGAGGATTGTGTGAACCTAGGCAGTTGAAACCGCAGTGAGCTATGATCATGCCACTGCACTCCAGCCTGGGTGGCAGAGCAAGACCCCGTCTCAAAAAAACAAAACAAAACAAAAAACAAACCCACAAAAATAAACAAACAAAAATAAAAAAGAATTAAATGAAGCTAGAAGTGATGGTGAGGAGGGATTACAAATGGGGAATGGAAATGATCTTTTGGCGATGAAGGAGATGTTCCGAAAGTAGACTGCTCAACTCTATACATTTTCTAAAAATCTTTAAATTAGAATATAATGGCATGCAACGTATACCTTTAAAAGCTGCTAGGAATTCCAAATTAGGGGAATTCATCAACACCAGAATAGGATGGTTAGTTTTTAAAATGTAAGTTCTGTATTTCAATAAACTCCAAAATATTGAAATTGCTAGGAAAAACTAATTCACAAACAAATGAATAATTATGAAATAATTGATTCATTTCCTACTTATCGGACAATGTTATCATTTTCTGAGGAGCTGACTGCTCTCAAACACCTTCTAAGAGAGGCCTAAACATGTTTCATGGGTAGGCAAAATGTAGCAGATAAAAACAGAGAATTAAAATGCATGAACCGACTAGAATCAGGTGCAGAACGGGAATGCCCTTACAGCTTTTACATAAAACCAAAGAGGCATTCCTCCTAGGAAGCCCTCCACCCCTGTGTAAGTCATCCCGATCATTTGTGCATATAATGGCATGTGTGACTTTTGTAATTATAGGCATTTCATGATCAACTGATCAAAATGCAAAACTGATTAATGCAATCGGTTTAAACCAACAGTCACTAGGGCATGTGTTGTCCCCAAATCGCCCCTAACCTTGGACAAGGTTAGTGATGGGAAAAGTCAGCCTCTTTGTGTGTGTGGGTTTTTTTAAAGCTGAGAAAGACAGGGAAAGCAAGGTGAATACGTTTAGATGAATATATTAAAGAAGATTCATAATGAGACGCCTGCAGTCTGTGGCATAGCTGATTCTGCGAGAGCAGGACATGACATCTGTGCACTTTACATGGGCTCAGTGCACCTGCTTCAGAAAGATAAGGTCAAGCTGACACACAGACACGCCAGGCTGCAGGAAGAATTCCAGGACTTGGTTACCATCTCCAGCAGGGTTTAAAAAGGCAGCAAGTAACCTTAAGATGCTTCCCATCCACTCGTCTCATCCCACACTTTCTTCCAGGGTATGAGAAATTTCCTTCAGAAGCCTTTTTGGAGACAGGCTGACAGAGCCTGCCATTTGCAGCCACTTAGAATCCTTCATCAGGGTCAGCCGAGAGAGAAAGTAGGCACACAGAGAAGCGAGCCAGGAAGCCTCTCTTGCTCGTGCTCCCAATGATGCAAATCTAGAGGGCGTTTTGAACTTGACATTCGAGTCAAGCCTCTTTGTGTTTAAAACCCCAGGAGAATACAGGCTCCTGGAATAAATTCATGTAAAGAGCCTGTATTTTCCACTTGCTTTTGAAAGCCACTCAAATGATCCTGTCATTACTACTAGAGCACAATCCTCCCCAGGTGTGAGCTGGAAGATCAGATTGACATCAGGCCCAGTCAAGAGATGCAGGCACCCCGGCCTGGGAATGGCAGTGGTGTTGCTGGGTAGTTCAGACAAGTGTAGAACTAAGAATTAATTATGCTAAAGAATTATTTAGCATGCTCTGGGGTTGCTTGCCTTTTTATCCTTTCATTTGGATTTTTAAAAACTTTTCATAAAAAGGTAGATTGCTTAGTCTCTGTGCTGTTTCTCTGGACCACTTTAGATTTACTGAAAAGAGAGAACTAGAACTGCACTTTTTATTGTACAGTGGCTCACAAGGTAACAACCCCGACTTTGGAAGCTTGTTCTATTATTCACCAGGAACCCAGCAACTGACATCTCCAAAGGTGTCATTTCAAAGATAAATAGCACAGCTCAGTCACCAGATAAAACAGAAGGCACCTGGCAGAGTCATCTTCTTTTGTTTAATTTATATTTTCAATTTGTATTTTCTAGAGACAGGGTCTTGCATTATCGCTCAGGCTGGAGTGCAGTGGTATGATCATAGCTCACTATAGTCTTGAACTCCTGGGCTCAAGCAATCCTCCTGCCTCAGCCTCCTAAGTAGCTGGGACCACAGGTGTATGCCACCAGGCCCAGCTATATTTTAAATTTTTTTGTAGAGATGGAGTGTCTCCATGTTGCCCAGGCTGGTCTCGAACTCCTGGGCTCAAGCAATCCTCCTGCCTTGGCCTCCCAAAGCACTGGGATTACAGGTGTGAGCCACCATGCCCAGCATCATCTTATATTTTTCATAGGTATATTTAGTCCTGTATTCCAAAATTATCTTGATAACATACTTCATCCTGAGTATCCTCATATACTAGAAAAATGTTAAATTTTTAAAAAATGTTTATTCACTACTGTATTTTAAAAATTATCATCAACTGCTCTGATAAAAGACTGTTTCTCCCTCACCACTGAAAACGATAAATATTTTGACCAAACTGGGAACTTAGACTCATTTATAACTGAGATCCAATGACCTGGAAAAGGAATGATTAAATTTGGTATAAAGAATGCAGGGAAATTAAAGTGGACAGTTTTTTTTTTTTTACTTGTTTAAGTAGTCTAAGTAGTGGTGAGGACAATAATTCTACTGAGATTTTAAAAATCCTCCCCCAAATTAAGAAAATGAATTGTCACAAGTGATGGTCAAAGATATCAATGACATATGATATAGCACTGTTATGTCACTGTGCTAGAACAAAATGCTTAGGAAATCATCACCCATCTGGTGAAATATATTTTTATATAAAATCACCACTAAACAATGTGACTCAACTCATGAGAGAAGAAAGTTTATTGTCATTTGACAAAAAGGCAAATAGAATTGAAGTGAGAAAAAGTTGATGCCCAAGCCAGAAACTGATTCAACATCCTCCACATAGGATCCTAAAACAGCTATCTTATTAAAAATAAACTAAGCTGTGAACAAAGAGAAATAAAGAGGTATCTGGGTTCCCTGGGATTGCCTGGGGACCACAGGGGCTTCTGACCCTGGAACAGAAGAGACGTTGTGATTTCTATTACTTCGCATTACAGCGACTCAGCCACGGGAAGTGGGAGCCCTGGCACGGAAGCCCCGAAAATGAGCACATGTGCTCCCCAAGAACAAAAATAGAGAGGGCGCAAACCAGAACTTTCGTTATGTACTAAAATATTTTTTAAAATCAATATTAGTATCTAGCACAAGCTCCCTCTTAACGTCTTGGAGTCGGGTTGTGGCAGGCCAGGTCTCACTAACGCAGGCCTCCATGACATCTGTTTCGGCACTGACCGAGTGGTAAAGTTACTATTAAAAGCTGAAAGAGCCAGTGTCCTCATACAAAGGCTGGAATGGAACAAAAGCCCATCAGGAGTTTTGCCCAGGCCTCTCCTGGGCCTTGAAGCATGACATGATAACGAAGGATTCTTAACAGGACTCGTTTAGGATTAAACAAGTTTTACTGGGGGTCTGAAGAAACTCCCCAGACCTCCACAAACAAGTTTACTGGAGATCTGAAGGAACTCCCCAAACCTCCATGATTTAGCAGGAGACAAGATAAGGGTAATCACCCCAGCACCTGGACCCATTTAGATTAAGCCAATTTACTGGGGCTCCAGAGGAAGGTCTTCAGGACTCAGATCTTGGTTATAGATTAAAAGAAGTTCATCACTTATATCTTTAGATGAATGCACACTTACACATAGACTTATAGCTTAGAAGATATATAAGCTCCAGAAAACTGCAATTTTGAGTTGGTCTGGGCAATATTTTCCAGGCCTTCTCCCTGTAACCGGTTACAGAAATAAAAACTCTCTTTCTCCCCAGTTCATCTGCATCTTTTTGTTGGGCTGCGAGAAATAGCAGTCCTACCCTCGGTTTGGCCCAGGAACAGGGTCATGCTACATCGCCTACAAATTTTAACAACGTCCTCGAAGGCCTCATTCTGTCTTTATCCCAAGGGCCCCAAGTGCTTCTGGCTTCTCATAGTGACGCAAGCCTCTCACATCTTGCATTCTGAATTCTCTACTTAGAGCAGTCACAACAGTCCATAACACAGCTCGGCACAGTCCAGACCCCAGGACACTCATTTCCAGGCCTCTCTGAATGTTTAAACTGCTGTCTTGCAGAAGTCTCAGAGCCATCACGTGAGACAAAACAAAACCAGGTCTGGAAAGCCTGTTCGGCACAAGTAAAGACACTGCGCGCATGATAGATACTCAGAGGCATCACACAACGTGAGTGTGCCCTTAAGGCCCCTGCTTCTAACCCACAGCGGCTAAAGCAAGGTGCCCCCAACCTGGAACTCTGAGGCCACAAAAACAAGACTACACCTCCTTTTTGGGGATAATAAACCCTGAGTAATTCAAGCGCTCCAGAACACCTTCCAGCTTCCTTGAAGTCAGAAAGGCCGCATGGCCCATTCTGGCCAAACGTGAGCAGTATGTGGTATGTCTTTTCCCAGCCACAGCACAGAGGAGCTGTCTCTTCTGCTGGTGACACTCGAGATGATGGGGCCTCTGTCAGGGTGGTCCATGACAAATGGATGGCAGAACCTTCTCCTCCTAGACCCCCACCTTCCCACCATGACAGGCACTGAACACAGTTATCTCCTGAACCTCTGGCCGTGTCGGAAGACACATTTTGTGGTCATAGCTGCAGTGGGGCAGACTTGCTACTGATACCTGGTAGGGAGAGGCCACGGATGCTGCTCCACAGTCTAGAATCCACAGGGCAGCCTCCAGCACAGAGAATGATCTGGCCCCAGATGTCAATAGTACCCAGGTTGACAAGCTCTGTTCTACAGCAAGAGTGAGAATAAATGTTTGCTGGGCTGAGCCCCTGAAATGTCAGGGCTAATGGTTATCATAGCACAAATTCGCCACTCCCTACACATGAACCCTCTGAGAGCTAAACTATAAAATAAGACAAACTTTATTTTTGATAAAATGAGCCAGAAGCTGGACTGAGACAGACAATCCTCACAAGTCCCAAGGCTTGGTGATAAACTGCATGAATGAATGAACAGCTCTAAAGGACAGGAAAGGCACCAAAGATCCATAGGCAGTATAGAAAAAGCAGAGACAGGTAGAGTTGCTGTGCTCTTCCAGGACAAATATGATGGAGAAGGGGTGGTGCCAGGGGCCCGAAGACTCTCTTGTTCTAGGATGATAGCAATGTCTTTAGAAAAGAGCATTTGCCTTTCTTAGCCTGATGCTGTGTGAGACTTGCATAGACAGAGGAGTCCCGGGAGGGGCGGGGGCTGCCGGCGGTAGGCGGGGAAGAGAGAGAGAGAATGCACTAGCTAGAGGGCAGGTGCTTCGGCCAAGGTTTTTCCTGCCACTGACTTGATTAAGGGCGTAGCTCTGAGCATCAATAGTTTAGGTTCAACCCCGAGCTCTGCAATTTCTTACATATGTGATGCTGGGCATAGCTGCTCTCACCTCTCTGTGTCCCAGTCTGCTCCTCTGTTAAATGTTCATAATAATAGTTCTTCCCTGGTAGCATTGCTTTGAGGATTAAAAATTGGTTCCTATATGTGATGCTGTCAGAAGGAGGCTGGGTCTATAGTAGAGACTATACATGAGTTAGCTGTGAACAGAAAGCTGCAGCCAATTTACGCAAGAAACAATTCAGTTTCCATCTGCCCTTCAATCTGTTGCTACTGTAATACATGTCGTAAGACATTTTTTTTCTGCTAAGGATTCTTAAAGTATATGGAAAACTATTAATAAATCTACATGGTTTCAACACAGTGGCTCTTAATGTATCACTCAGATTTAAACTTCCCTTGATGAATGATGTTCAACTGGTAGTTTTGGCGAGATTTATTTTGGGTGCTAGGAAGACTGCATGTATATATCATAGAAGGTATACACAGATATTTTGGGTTTTCAGTCTTGGCAGCATGTACCTCTGTTGCCATCTTGAAGTTCCTCAAGAACCATTTCACATACTGTTCCATTTTTCCATTGTGAGGAACCCCCACACAAAGAACCCTAGGCCTGCCCCCTCAGTAAGTTTACAGAAAAGTTAATGTCATCCACTGAACTGATGTCTGAAAACCCATCCCATGGTGCCCTCCTACTCCTGCGATCCACCTAAAAAATTGTTCCATACATTACCCTAGTCACATCCAGACACCCCACACTAATGCCTCAAATCTTTTCTTACACCCAAAGATTTTACAGTGTGTCCATACCTGAGCCTCCATAGATCATGTGTCTTCTAACTTAATACATGCACACTCACCAAAAGCATCTTGGCCCCAAGCTCTGTTTCTGACCCCTGAGGTTCACTGCCATCTGTTTACCATAGCACAAACCCCCTAACTATTCAGCCCTTGGCTGATATATAATCGATGACAGTAGATAAGTTCTGCCTGCTTCCTGCAGCTGGCAGTACCGGAGCTCACGAAACGACAACAGTGAGAAGGATGAGGAAGCAGCTCTGGTGGCTGGGTGCATCTGTTTCACAGCCAGCCAATTTGAGAGCAACACAAGCTTTCCCAACTGATGCCTGAGTATTTGAGGACAAAATACTCCCTTTTACCAAGCCTTGGGTTTTGCATATTAAGGGACAGAAATATATAACCTGGAACAAAGTGGGTGTAGGATGTATATGAGACTCTTCCCTCACTTTCCCTTCCTTGCCTCCATATTGATATTCTAGCTGTCCTTCAAAGCCCTGCTGTGTTCTCCTCCATGCACCCATCTGAATTCCCAGCTGGAAGTCACCAGTCTTCCTCTGTTCCTCTCACCACTTTTCATCACTCAGTCAACACTTGAGGTCTCCAATTCTCTGGCTGGATTATTTCCTCTCTGAAGGCAGGGACTATATCTCCCACATCTCCTAAATGTGTAGTGCCTAGTATCTTAGATAGAATAGAGGCCCAATAAAAAATTGTTGGGGCCAGGCACAGTGGCCCTCACCTGTAATCCCAGCACTTTGGGAGGCGGAGGCGGGGTGGATCACCTGTGGTCAGGAGTTGAAGACCAGCCTGGCCAACATGGTGAAACCCCGTCTCTACTAAAAATATAAAAACTAGCTGGGCGTGGTGGTGGGCGCCCGTAATCCCAGCTACTCGGGAGGCTGGCACAGGAGAATCGCTTGAACCTGGAGGTGGAGTTTGCAGTGAGCCGAGATCGTGCCATTGCATGTCAGCCTGGGCGACAAGAGCAAAACTCCATCTCAAAAAAAAAAAATTGTTGGATAAATTTAAAAAAAAAAGAGATGATGGTTATTAGGAGGAAGGGATGGAAAGAGAGGGGAGGAACCAGCTGTCATTATGAAATCCAGGGTGAGCAGACAAGAAGCCAAATACACTCCACAGTCCCCTCGGGACCTACCCGGAGCATCCTGCCTGAAATCACACAATGGCTCTGCACCATCTCCAGCCTGAAGGACCAACAGACTACTGTGAGGCACTGGAGATTACTGTCTGATCATGGCAGATAACGGAGTGAGGAAGGCAGAGAGCTTGGAAGTACATTTGCTTTGGGATTGCTTGGTGTCAAAAATGGGCAGTCATCAGGAATTGTGCAGGGGGCATAAGTCATTTGGCCCCCAGGAAAGAACATTCATGGAGAGGGAGGAGGGCAGCTGAGAGGACGAGGACCAGGCATGGAGCCAGTGGAAGGAGTATGAGACCTGATGATGCCAAGGATGTCCACATTTGGGGAATAAGAGGATGTGGATGAATCGTGGACTCAGTGTATGGGGGCACAGAGATGTCCAGATACACGGTTAGGTGGAGGAATCATGATTTATAATTGTGAGTAAAAGAACATATTGTCTTAGGGGAAGACATTTCGATTAATGGGAGACAGACTCAAAAGCAAATGGTGTTGGTTGCAAATCCCAACTTGGCCATCAACTTTGCAACTGTATGCCAGTAATGCAACCTTCTACCTCTCTGTCTCCCCATCTATAATTGGGAAAAATAACACTGGGAGGAGAGATAGCTAGCTGATCCGCCAGCCTCCCACAGTCATTGAGTGTTCCTCTGGGTACCTGAACACCCGTAACAAAACTCTCCTTTGCAGCCTCCTGTGAAGCTAGGTGTGAACAGGTGACCAACTTCTGGCCTCTGAGAAGAGTCTGACTATCTTCCTTGGGAAGTAGTAGCCATGCACTTTTTTCTTCTCATCTTTCCCATCCGTCCCGCCATTGTATGCGTTTAGGGTAGACACAACCATCATTCACCATGAAGATGAAGCTGTCACATTCTACAGGAGGTGGAAAAGCCGCTTGAAAGATTCTGCACCCCAGAGATTTTGTGGACCATTCGCCTCTGGATGTCACCCATGAGATGGAGATATAAACTTCTCTCTAATGTAAACTACTGTTTTTTTTTTATTGTTTTTTGTTACAGCCAAATCTGAAACTAATATAATCATAATCTCTTCTAATGAGATATCAAATACAATGTTCTTGACAAACTGTCCGGCAGACAGTAAATATGCAACAAACATCAGTGTTTACTGTCATCAAGCATGTCTTCAAAAGATACATAATGATCACAAAAAGAGATGACAAATTTCAAGAACATGAGATTAACAAACGGAAACGTCTATAACCACCTACAAAACATTTTTGTACAGAAGATACGAAAGTAAGGAAGACACAAAAAATTGCTAAATATTGCATGCCCTGGTTAGAACTAAAATGTCTATTTAGAAAACACCAGGTCTGAGAGCATATGAAAGCAAATCTGGTGGGGGGTTAGAGACATAAGCAGACATTTCGGGAGAACTGAGAGACACCCCGTGTTGAAGTCAGGGAAAAGAGATGTGCAAAATACTGTAGAAAATCAATGAAACGGTAGGACGGAGAATGCAAGGGGAAAAGATCAGAAGTGACCCCTGGCAAAAATATCAGAATAAGCTGGGTGCCAAGCTTAGATGGAAGAGGGCATTTGATCATTCAGCCACACCAAGTTTTTTGGTGCTTTTTTTTTTTTTTTTGTATTCAAGAAAGAAAATTCAATTTTGATTTACTTTGTTTCTATAAGGAAGTAAGTTTGCATTGTAGCAAATTATCAAAAGTAATGACCAGGAATTTTTCTTCCACAGTATTAGTGTAATCTTAGATCAGACATACTACAACTTTGGTTGAAAAGTGAACGTTTATCTCAAATATTGTCTGATACTGTCCATAAGGTAATATGAAGTTCCATAAGAAAATATATGTTTAATAGGCTATGTTGGAAAACACAAAATCTATTTATGTGGTGATTTTTTTCCACTATTGGAAATGACTGTTAGGGGAAGTTAAGCTGTTACTGATGTGTCTAGATGATAATGATATAAAATAAATTTAATAAAAAATTAAAAGTTCAATGAAATCTTTTCTAACCTCATAAATCACTCCTTTTCCTAGATCTCCAAAGCAAATTCTGTTCATCCCAGGACACCATCATCCTGTGTTGCTACAATTACAAGTACAAATGTTGTACCTTGTACTGGGCTTCACAGGCACATGAGTGAAATAATAGCTGCATGCCTGAACTATTAAAAGCTTGTGGCAATGCAGCATTTGAAGTGTTCACAGAGAAAATAAATCCTAAGACTTAAAAGTTATCCTCGAAATGGTTTACATATATGTGCTTTTTCTTAATTGCTACAACAGTTACAGAGTAGGATGAAAATATGTCCTTTCATAAGGTCAGCTGAAACACAGGATAGATCCTGGTGAGCTTAAATTTGGAAATGCTGCATCTCACATTAGGTCAGCTTCAGCCTTCGATATTTCATTTCTGACACTTTAGATCCTAATTCTGAGGATCAGATGAGGAAGGGCATCTGACAAGTACTCACCAAAATTACTAGTGATGATGAAAGCCAAGTGCTGCCTTTCTGATGCTGTTAACTCATAAGTGGCTGTTATGAGAATTTCTTCTCTTTTATTAGGTGTGTTTTAGAGGCAAAATTAATTTTTTAATTAAATGAAAATGCTAGACAGTGAGCCATGCGAGCATTTTTCTTTATGTTACCACGGTAAGCTGGTTTTGATTTTAAACCATTACTGAGCTCTTATTTTGAAATGAAGGTATCTTTCAGAAAGCCGGAAAGGAACACATTCCTTTGGAATGAATTCCATTACCCTATGGCTGTTTGCTGTAATTTTATTTAATTATTTACTTTTTATTGATGCATATTCAATGTATGTATTTTCAGGGTACCTGTGATCATTTGAAACACTCATATAACCAAATCAGGGAAATTGGGATATCCATCACCAGTTAACATTAATTGATTGTATATTTCACAATAGCTAGAAGAGAATCATTCAAATGTTCCTAGTATTGTCATTTTTAAAATAAAGCTTTATTTATTTATTTTTTGTTGTTGGGAAAAAGTTTCCAACAAACTTGAATAGAAAATGGAGCCAGGATTTATGAAACTCTGCTAGTCCAATGTGAGGATGTCTACATCCTTCTCCTAGGGAAAGAATGGTATTGGTGCCCCGTTCCCCTAAGTAATTTTTATAGCTTCATGGAGATCCCGTTTCTGACTAAAGTGTGACATTTTAAATAAATGTGACTTTTTTGTCTACATGATGCTAAGATTCCATATATGTCTGTACAAAACGCTTTAAGCTGTTAATTATGTACTATATTGCATTGCATTCTAGAATATATCTACAGCTATCCCATGGATTTTGGTATGACCAGCTGGTTTGGGGACTCTCCATTAATGTGAATATTTATCTCACAGACTACAGTCATCAGCTTAAAAATCCTGGAGCCAAGTATCCACCTACCCTCTAAGATCAATTCCATCCATAAAATCAAGTTGTCATTGTGGTGAATTTTTAATAACATTAATTCATATGTCAAACATTAAAGCCAAAATTTTTCATACCCATTGAATGGTAAATTTTAACTCAAAATTCTTATTTTAGTGCAAGAAAAGTTATCCATGTTATAATCATGCTTTCATGAGTTCTTATAAAATGTAATAGGAATAATGATATCAGATCATAATTAAATTATGTCATTCAATTTACTGAGACAACTAAATTATAGCGAAGACATTATATATAAATTTTAAAAGAGATTCATGTTTTAAAAGGGTGGAAATGAAATCCTAGCATTAAGTTTTTTGAAAATCAGTATTTCATGAGTTTGGAATTATAACATTTAATCCTCTAAGTAATCAAGACAAATGGTAAACTGCATCTTAAAAACATCTGCAGTCAGTTCTACTGATACCAACAAACTGTTGTTAATCTAGGGCTCTGAGGGAGAAAGGCAACCTGTATTTGTTGTGTTTGCCAATTGCCGTGGTGTAAACACCCACAACACAGCCAAATGAAAACAGACAATGGTTTAACAACAAGCTGGCAAGATTTCTGAACGATCAGGAGCTGATTCCAGCATACCACTGCCTGCTACTAAACCCTAATACTACATTTCTTTTTTTCTATTTTCTAATAAAGTATTCTGAGGTCAGGCGACAACCCTCTTATCCCTAAGATTCATGGAATATGTTCCACAGTCTAGTGATTATTGACAAGCTCCTACCAAAGTCTATCTGAGATGACCTATGCAATCACACTCAACTATTACTAGTTTAAGATCTGTCTTCCCCAGGTGACAGAAAGCTCCATATGGATGAGAGTCACGTTTTCCTTACGCATCCCTGTATTCCCAGCACATTGTACAGCTAGCAGTGCCTCATGCTCTAAAATGTAAGCTACTTTTCAGCAGGGAACTTTGTCTGTTTTGCTCACTGACAGATGCCAGCGCTAAGACGATATGTTCCACACAGTAGGTGCTCAATACATATTTCTAGGAAAAATGAATAGATAAAATACAAAATGACTAAACATGAAGCCATACACAAAAGCCAAGACAGCAAATATGGTTGCTGAGTTTCAGATAGCATCTGAAAAATAAATCATAAATGATTCATAAACGTCTTGTTTTCCTGAGGTCCTTTATCTCGATAAATGATTCTAGCCTTCAGATACTGTGATTTCTCCTTTTTTTGTTACCAGTTCAAGGCAGAAGAGATGAAGGAATTGCATTCAGAGTCTAAGAAGCAAATTTTATCCCGGGGCCAGTTGCCTATCAGAAACTGGGTCTTGTTTTTCTCACTCCTATTTTCTGTCTCTTCCTGTCCCCTTTCTCTTTACTCCTCCACATAATGTGTTCCTCCAGCCTCTGATCCAATATGTTCCTTCCCGCTTCTCTAACTGGGGATTTGGCTCTATTAAAATACAATTTTGCAAGGTTCAGGACATGATACAGACTTATTCGAACATGCAGTAGTCACAGAAACTTTGTTCTTCACATTTCTTGCCGGCTCCATATAAAAAGAAATTAAGAGTCCTTGAGCTCTCATTTATTACAAAGCTCAGAAGTTGATGCTATAAACTGATCTAAAAAAGAAGGAGTATTCTTATGGAAACTAGGAATTGTGGCCACATGGATGAGATATGTGAATAAAATGCTTCCAGAAGTAAAATCGCAAGCCCATGTTTCTGTTGTTTTTTTGTCTTCTAGAACATATCATGAGAAAACTGCCAGACTTAAAGGAGAAACTCTGAAGCATAAACCTGGTGTGATTTCTGTGGCTAATAGAAAGGTTGTAATTTCATGGAAAAGTTGTAAAAATAAAAGAGAGGCTGTTCTTTAAATGATAAGTCTTGGGTAAATTGGCTAGGTGAGTGGGGAAGAGACAAAGATTTGTTGGAAAATGGAATGGAATCATCCTAAGTTTAAGAAGAAGTTAGCAACTAGGAGGTTATTACACACCCCTCCTTTCGGGCGGGTGGGGGGGCAGTCCTAGGTTCTAGAAGCAGAGCTCCAAAGCCCCTTAGAGAAAAGGGGAATTTCATTTTACCTCCAAAGAAGGAACTGAAAGTCCAGCCTCAACAGGTACCTCTAGAACATACAATAATTGTGTAAATTGCTCACCACTTACCATTGACTGCCAGGTATCTTAGTGATAGGAATATTACTGTAATTCTAAGTTTCACGCTACCTGACTTCAAACTATACTACAAGGCTACAGTAACCAAAACAGCATGGTACTGGTACCAAAACAGAGACATAGACCAATGGAACAGAACAGAGTCCTCAGAAATAAGACCACACAACTATAACTATCTGATCTTTGACAAACCTGACAAAAACAAGAAATGGGGAAAGGATTCCCTATTTAACAAATGGTGCTGGGAAAACTGGCTAGCCATATGGAGAAAGCTGAAACTGGATCCCTTCCTTACACCTTATACAAAAATCAATTCAAGATGGATTAAAGACTTAAATGGTAGACCTAAAACCATAAAAACCCTAGAAGAAAACCTAGGCAATACCATTCAGGACACAGGCATGGGCAGGGACTTCACGTCTAAAACACCAAAAGCAATGGCAACAAAAGACAAAATTGACAAATGGGATCTAATTAAACTAAAGAGCTTCTGCACAACAAAAGAAACTACCATCAGAGTGAACAGGCAACCTACAGAATGGGAGAAAATTTTTGCCATCTACTCATCTGACAAAGGGCTAATATCCAGAATCTACAAAGAACTCAAACACATTTACAAGAAAAAAACAAACAACCCCATCAAAAAGTGGGCAAAGGACATGAACAGACACTTCTCAAAAGAAGACATTTATGCAGCCAAAAGACACATGAAAAAATGTTCATTATCACTGGCCATCAGAGAAATGCAAATCAAAACCACAATGAGATACCATCTCACACCAGTTAGAATGGCAATCATTACAAAGTCAGGAAACAACAGGTGCTGGAGAGGATGTGGAGAAATAGGAACACTTTTACACTGTTGGCGGGAATGTAAACTAGTTCAACCATTGTGGAAGACAGTGTGGCGATTCCTCAGGGATCTAGAACTAGAAATACCATTTGATCCAGCCATACCATTACTGGGTATATACCCAAAGGAATATAAACCATGCTGCTATAAAGACACATGCACAAGTATGTTTATTGTGGCACTATTCACACTAGCAAAGACTTGGAACCAATCCAATTGTCCAACAATGATAGACTGGATTAAGAAAATGTGGCACGTATACACCATGGAATACTATGCAGCCATAAAAAATCAACAACCACACCTAAGATTATAAACCATTTGTTCCTGTATGCTAATTGGAAATGCCACTATAAAACAAGTATTAGAAAACCCACAAGATATCCTGTTCAATTGCACAATTAAAAGAAGCCCCAGTTCAGAAAATGAGATAGAACTGAAGAACATTTTAACTTTGCTTTAAATATCTAAATGTAGCAAATATGCATGACGCACAAAATACAGATGCAGTGAGTCACGATCCATCATCTTTAGGCTGGGAAAGTAAGTCAGATAAACATTTAAATGCTCTTCATTCCTTCTCTAGCCTTTAGTGGCTTGCTAGAAGAGTGAGGGGCATGTTTTGAGGACATGCAGAGGAGGTGGCATTTCAGCAGGGCCTGGGGGGCATTGAGGAGTACCCTCCAAGAAGGATGAGGCAAGACATCCTTCCAGGAGAAGAGCCTGCAAGTGTAAGCACAGCAATGCACAGAGCACAGGGGCTGCTTTCTTCAGTGTGAGAGGAGTGCTAGGAAGTGAAGCTGGGCAGCTGTGCATGCAATAAAGCAACCGGCCACAGCGCCCTGTTGAGAACAGGGAGCTTTCTCTGCTGGGATAGAGAAGCTGTGGGTGGTGTTCAGGTGGGTGAATGACATGGCCTTCTGATGTCCTCCTACCTGGACAACTATGTGACCAGAAGGAAAAGAGAGGAGGAGGAGGGAAAAGAGGACAAAGCAAAGCATGGGCGCACATTGAGGCACCTGTTGGCCTCCATTGAGCAGAGCCACCTTTTTACCCTTTAGTTTTATCTATTCCCATGGCATAGGTTGCACGGAGCATGAGGAGCGTGGAAAGGTCTGTTTACTCACTGTTCTGAGGGTGCCAGCGCACAGCATTTAAGTAGGCGTTGCAGTAATGGAAGAGAAACTCATGATCGGAGCGTTGGCTTTTTCCTTCAAGCAGGGGCATCAGATCACGTCCATCAATGATCCTGTGGGATAAACAGCCAGGCATCAAGAGGTGAATCAGTCCTGTGTTCTCAAATGTCCTTCTGAACCAATAAGAGCATGAGGGAGCTCCAGTCGTAATTAATACAAAGAAGACTGACCCCACCTGGGTGCCCTGTGCAACACACTGATCCCAGCTCTGTCTGTGCATTATCTCATTACATCTGCAAAGAGCACCATGAGCTGGAAGTACTGTCATCCCCATTGCACAGATAAGAAAACAGAGGCACAGAAAGGTTAAGTAATTTGCCCAAGGTCATGGGACGAGTAAGAACTGATGGGATTGAAATCCAGCTGATGTGGCATTCATACCCTTATTCTTCCTCTTGCTTCTCCAAAACACAATTTTCTGTCTATTGCCTGATCAAAGGGAAAGCTTTATTCATGACATACAGGCCTGCTGAAAAGATGGGCACCTGACAATTTGGGATTAAAATAAAAAGATACTATACTGCATGAGGCAACTTGGATTCGTAGACTGCAATGAATGCAAATTTCTCCTTAGAATGAATTAATGTATATATAATAATAATGATACCATTAAATAACCAGGGAACGGATTATTCCCAAATGAAAATATATCTCCTCTACTACTGGGTATCTAACTAGGCCAAGAAAATAAGACATATGCAGTTGGTGATGAGCAAAATAAGATTATTTATAGTTTGAAGAAAGGAATAAGGTATAAAATTGTGTTTTGCATTAAACATAAATTAACAGCTACATGAGAAATTGAAGCCATGATACCATTAGGCCATTGCCATCAAAATGAGAGGCAGATAACTATTTTGAAAGGGTGAGTGTTTAACTTGAGGATTTTCTTTCTCTGATTAAAAACACTACATCCCTGCCATCTCTTGTTACAAGGCATTTAGAAACTGGAAGTTTGACGTGGCTGTACAATTTTGGTAAGTGTGCTTAAGAGGTCCTATGTCCCTTGAGCTTTCTCCCATGGTTTCTTTTGTTGTCACTAAAAACCCATAATGTAATTATAGCCTTGTTGTTAGCACTTCTCCGGTCTCAACCCTTGTTATTAATCATGCACTCTGCAGAAGTCTGCAGACTGAAAATATTCTATTATCATAAGTAAAAATAAGAACAAAAGACTGGCTTGGCTCACTTCCCAAACCAAGGTTCCTGTGAACCACGAGGGGAAGAAAAAGAAACACCGTAGAGAGAGTTCTATTGAGACACAGCGTGTGCCCTGAAATACTGTTTCCATCCCGAAATGGCAGTCATTGTGCGTGGTTCTTTTCAAATTCCTTTCAAGAAAGACTCAGGCCTTTATGAGATCCCAAATAAAGCTGAAAGGAAGGAAGAAGTAAGAGAGGAAGTGGGCAGGCATGAGAATTAGACCAGGAAAAGCCCCCAGTGGTGAAAAGTGACCTGAAGGGGAGAGACAAGGGACAGAGGATTTCTATCCTTCCCCAAGCAGGGAGAACGTCTTTCAATGACTCCCCAAAAGCAAGATGAAATCCCCATTTTCTGGGACACAAGCTAGAATTTTACTTTTTGAATCTGGCTTTTTTTTTTTTTCCATTTGCCAACAAAATTCATCATGTGATATTGTGATATAAGAACATGAGAGATGGAATTGCTGTCTTAAGATCAGTATTTTTCGTTTTTTTTTTTTTTTTTAGAGACAAGGTCTTGCTCTGACATCCAGGCTGGAGTGTGGTGGCGCAACCATAGCTCACTGCAGCCTTGACCTCCTGGGCTCAAGTGATCCTCCTGCCTCATCCTCCCAAGTACATGGGACTACAGGTACATGCCACCATGCCCAGCTATTTTTCATTTTTTTTTTTTTTTTTGGAGCGATTTGCCCAGACTGGCCTTGAACTTCTGGCTTCAAGCTCTCCTCTGGCCTTGGCCAAGATCAGTATTTGATAACTGAAATTGATCATGATTATAGGAAAGGGGGATTTAACTAAAACAAAATAAGACTCCAAGTCTCATAATTATTTTTTCTTACTTAAAAATGAAATATTTGAGGTTTTTTTAAAGGAGGGGCACAAAGTTTATTCTGCAAACTTATTTTTCTATTTTTCTTCCAAAGTGGAGATAGACTTTTTTTTTTTTTTTTTTTACTATCCCACACCTAACGTGGTCCTTCCTAGAGGCAGGCCATAAATCACGCTGCTATGGAAAGCCACCATTTAACAGTGCTGCAGAAATATGGTCTGTCAAAGGAAGCCTCATTTCTGCCATGAAAAATGGAAAGTGACCCTGTTGAGCTAAACTTTTAAGTGGTGTCTAAGCTATCGAAATATTTGGGATTGTCTTAAACCACTTGTGGGATTCACAGTTAACTATGGCAATAACCCAGAGAACAGCACATTTCCATTAACGCTGCTAGTACAAAAATGCTTTTAGAATGTCGTGTTCTGGGGGAGATGGGCCAATCCACTTTCAAAGTGACTCAAAGCATTGCTGTTTTCTCTGGAAACGGTCTAACGGGATTTTTCTTGCAAACTAATTCAAGTTTTTGTAGCATGTTTGCGTAACAGCCAATGCTAAAAAAAACTGAATGTGTTTTCTGCCCTAGTGCCCTCATGGCTCTTGGTGGAAAAGGGAGTGTTTGGGAGTGTTTTTAATTTGGAAGGTGAAATTATTCTCCTTGGGTTCCTGACTGACAATGATGGTAGCGCTATTAACAGGTTGTTTGCAAGGTACCCTTGCGTCAAAATTTCAGGTCAAGTTAAATACCATACAGACAATTTTTACATAATTAAAAAGGGCATGTTCTGGAAACCTTCCCTGAACCCTATTGACGTCATTCCTCCAAGAATGTGCTGTGCTCTCTCTCAGCTCTGAGGCTTTCAACATCCTCGTCCCTCCACGTGGGATGTCCTTCCCACGCGCCCTTTGCCTGGCCAAATTGCCAGGCCAAGGACTGAAGGATCATAAGAGAAAGAAAAGGTTTGGGGTGATACAGAAGGTAAGGTCTTGGAGACTAACAGAGAAGCTTATTTGGGGCACAATGTTGGTGAGCAGCTTATTTGATATACAAATGACAATGATTTCAATGTGGACAGTCATAGTTAAGGAAACATCTTTAGGAGAAAGTACATATATCTGTAATAAATTAAAGGGAATCTTAAGTATTCAGAAAGTTATTATCACAATTCAGAAAAATATGTTTCCATTTGTAAACATTAAACCCTCTGCCATAGTTGAACAGAAAGCAAGATCAGTATAAGTGGTTACACACACAAACTTGGGATTGCTCCCATGAAGAGAGTCACCTTTAGTTCTGCAAAACTAATGTAAAGCAGATACAGCTCACTGACTTTTTCATCTGTATCACTCTATTGAAAAGGTCTTCTCTAGTAGCTCAATTATAAGTCAGCAAAAGTTACTGGGAGAAGTCAGCTAAATCCATTCCTTGTCTCCATTAGACAAAAGTGTGTTAAGCATTAAAGCATTAATTTGTTTTTGTAACTTTAAAAAATGAAGTCAAATTTTGTTTTAATTATGGACCACAAGCTCTAAATATTTCACCTCTAAAATTTGATTCTTGAGGTTGCCAGCACTCTGTTTCCTTGCATCCCAGCTGAAGGATCTATGGTTAAAATGTTGATGTTTTCCAAAAGGTGTAACCAACTATGGCTTGTTGCCATTCTCTATTACTGATGTTAATACCTTGTTAGGAAGGGGCATGGTCATACTCATACTATGGCAATATTGTATCTGCTTGCAAAGATGAGACCCACAGAAAGAATTTTCATGTTAATGAATTAATACATTTAGATATTCGATTCTTCTTTTTTGTAAGTCCTTGTTGCTGCCTTTTGTAACACAAAAGGTTGTCCTCCATTTATTTCCAAAATCAGCTTATTTGGAGACCTGGAGGGAAATAATTTTTCTGAATATGCCCAGGGTGATGGACACTGAAATTTCTTCTGATAAGTCATGCCACTGAATGAAAATGAATCACTAACGTGCATATGAAGGAAAAATTCACTGCCAGAGAGAAATCTCACGTAAGCACATCATAGGGTTGAATTAGAGAATTATTCTCACTGCAGTGTTAAGATGCTGCAAAACAAAAACAGAACAACAACAACAACAACAACAATCTTTCCTGTGTTCCTCAGGACTACCTTTCTTTTGGCTTAAGTAGAAACCTTGGATCCACGGGCTTCTGATCTCCCACCATGCTTTGATTGGCCATGAAGGACTCCCACTAGATCCAAAATGCTTCCTGAGAATTACAGGACAGTGCGTGAAGAATGGAGGTCTGCTGAACAGAAGTTATCTTCTTCAAACAAAACGCAGAAAGAAGCAAAGGCACTTTGTTAAGTGCTCATCAAACAGCTTGGGTCCAACCGTCTGAATGAGTTTCTTCTCCTGGGAAATGCAAATTTAATATCTCTCCAGCAGGGAGCTGAGAAAGCTTATTTGCACCACTCTGAGCAGGAAGGAGTTAAGACTATTTTCTAAAGGGCAGACATCTGTGTATCACATTTATAGATGGATATACATGTGAGGGTATTGTCTAGATGCTTTTATTGAAAAGTTTTGATGGGATTTTCCATTATAACAACATTTTCCATAAAAGAGCAATAATAAATTTCAGGGTAGGATTTCTCGACGTCAGCACCGCTGACATAATGGGTAAGATAATTCATTGCAGTAGGGCTCTGTGCTGTGTGTTGCAGGATGTTTAGTAGCACCCTGAGCCAAGACAATAAAAAATGTCTCCAGGCATTGATAAGTGACCCCTGGGGGAAAACACTACTTTAGATATTCAAAGTCTTCTGGACAAATACATAAGAATATTACTGGACCTGGTTGGCAATATGCTTTAAATAAGGTACTGTGTGATAATTCTATTCCCATAAGGCACTTGGAAGCACATTTCTGTTTTCTAACCTGTGCTGTCTCTAGGATGACAAAGGCATTTTACAGCTGGACTAGTACCAGGAGCTAGGACCTCAACACAGAAGCAACATCTGTGGTTTAAAACCAGGTCAACTGGCCAGGCGTCGTGGCTCATGCCTGTAATCCCAACACTCTGGGAGGCCGAGGTGGGTGGATCACCTGAGGTCAGGAGTTCAAGACCAGCCTGGCCAACATGGTGAAACCCCATCTCTACTAAAAATACAAAAATTAGCTGGGCGTGATGGTGCGCACCTGTATTCCCAGCACTTTGAGAGGCTGAGGCAGGCGGATCAGCTGAGGTCAGGAGTTTGAGACCAGCCTGGCCAACATAGTGAAACCCCGTCTCTACTAACAATGCAAAAAATTAGCCAAGCATGGTGGTGCACGCCTGTAGTCCCAGCTACTCAGGAGGCTAAGGCAGGAGAATCGCTTGAGCCTGGGAGGTGGAGGCAGAGGTTGCAGTGAGCCGAGATTGCACCACTGCACTCTAGCCTGGGCAAATGAGCAAGACTCTGCTCAAAAAAAAAAAAAAAAAAATGAGGTCAGCAAGCACCTCTGAGGTCCATGAAAGGAATCAGAAACAGAGGGGACTCTTCAATATTGAGAGTTGGTTCTACTGATGACACAAACCCACACACAAAATACTTGGGTCTTCTAAGAGGGAGGCCGTTATCTTCTTCATTGAGCACACAGAAGAAACACAGATTGGCCTCCATCAGCCTCAGACTAGAGTGGCTAGAAGGTAGAAGCAGTAAGATTTCCCTTTATGAATCTTCCTCTTTGCCTCTGAACTTTTTCCTTACCTTGCTTTTCCCCCACTGGGTAGAAAACCATTCCAAGATATTATGAAAGTGAAGAGCAGTGATGGTTTTAACATTATGGGTGATGAGAGACAAACGTAATAAATGAGATTGCCTGAACACTCTGTTCTAGCTACTTGAGGAAGTATTAACCTTTATTCCAAAGGTAAGAACTACAGCCATGGAGGAGGTGAAATAGAGAATGGGATTTTTGGCTTTATATAGGAAAAACTTTCTGAGACACTGCTGCCATGTTTTCCATCACTAGAGTGTTAAAAAAGAATAGTTTGACTGGAGTAGGAGATCTTACAATTCCCCTTTTGGCCTCATACTCTATGATTTTATGACCTCGGATGAATATTAAATGTGGAAGAGGAAAGAACTGTACTAATAATGTACATCTGACTACTACCTCAAAATGACAGGCAAAACAAGAAATGGCAAACATTTATGCCTTCTTTGTACTGAACATTACAGGCAAGGAGGTTTTTAATCCTCCTATTGATCCTGTAAAGCCAGTGTTATTATTGAACTCATTTTCCAGAGAAGGAGTGAAGGCCCAGGAAAGTTCAACGCTTACCCTGCAGTGATGACAAGAATATGAACTCAGCTGGGCTCAGTGGCTCAAGCCTGTAATCCCAGCACTTTGGGAGGTCGAGGCAGGAGGATTTCTTGAGCTCAAGACTTCAAGACCAGCTTTGGCAACATGGTGAAACCCTGTCACTACCAAAAATACAAAAAATTAACTGGGCGTGGTGGCGCATGCTTGTGGTCCCAACTACTCGGGAGGCTGCGGTGGGAGGATCGCTTGAGCTTGGGAGTAGCAGGTTGCAGTGAGCTGAGATCGCGCCACTGCACTCCAGCCTGGGTGACAGAGTGAAACCCCCATCTCAAAAAAAAAAAAGAAAAAAAAAAAAGAATATGAATTCAACCAGTGCAGGTCTAGAAAGGTCTAGAATCTCCACTCTTAGCCATAGCACCCACTAGTCTCAAAGCATGATCCAGAGACTCTCTGGGACCCTTTCAGGAGGTCTGCGAGGCCAATGTTATTTTTATAACAATAGGAAGGCACTCTTTGTCTTTCTCACTATCACCCTTTTAGGAGTGTACAATGGACATTCCTTGTGGCCACAGGGTAAATGATGACATCATCAATGTATTAGCCAATGGAATGTGAGCTTGGAGTACTTTGGTGCCTTAAAAAATTTCATTTTTTATTACTAATATAATAAGCATCGCTCAATACAATCCACATCAGGAAAAGATCACTGGGGTCCTCGATCATGGAAGAATGAAAAGGGGTTTTGAGACCTCAAAGTTTGAGAATAGTTGAACTGTCAACGCTGCATTTCTCATTGGTGTGTGTGTCTGTGTGTGTGTTGAGGAAGGGTGTATACCTAAAGCAGAGTTGAAACCAGTAAGGAAACAAGGTCGAATACAGCGGGAGGGGAGGAAACCCATCTCTGGACTTGCTTTGGCAGCGTGGCTGTTTTTGTCTTTCCTTTCCCCTTTCCTCTTCCTTCTCATTACAGCTGAATTTAAACAAGATTTGCAGCCGCCTGCGTGACATTCGCCTGGTCTGTCACCAAACTAATGAAAACAATTAATCAGTGTGCTTCACTTAAAACTCTTCAGATTGGTAATAACACTTAGGAAGAAACCACTGGCAATGTCATATGAAGTCGTATTTAAATTTAAGAGAAAGACATTTCATTTAGAACTTCTCAGTGAAGACGTGCTGGGAAATGGGGCCTTAGCTGGGGAACCGGCTGCATTTCTCACTGTTACAGCAAAGGGCTGCTGAGTGTGGACAAAGGAAAAGGTGTGGGATCCCAAAGTTGGAGGTCAAAGAGGTTGTGGCCAAGCTGCACAATGGCAAGCTACGGTGGGGTGAACAGACGAGAAGAGCGTCAGCACAATGCCGAAAGACCAAGGCTGAATTAAACACCACCCGTCCACATTCCTGGTCACTAAAAACCTTCAGTGCCTCTGAGTTTATTTCCCTCTGGATAAAGAGATTGGCAGAGGGGTTTTTACATTGGCAAACCCACCAGTAAGGCCCCAGACTGGACAGAGATAACAAGTACAGCTGGAGGCATCGTGACACTCCAAACCGAGGGCCTCAGCAGCGGCCTCAGTGCAGTTTTCCTCTGACTTTCTCCTGCCCTCCTGTCTCTCAGTCCCACTCTACCCCAAGGCGCCAGAGAAACTAGAATCCCTCTTCCCCAATGCAGGTCATAAGAACCAAAACCCCTGATCCCCAAAGCCAGCATCAAACCTAAAAATATGACTCCAACTTTCCCCCTGCCTTTCTGTGTAAAAACTGCCCATAAATAAATCCTCTGACCTACTTTGTTTGACTGTAGGTCATAAGACCCCCGTTCCAGAGAGGGCCCTGCCCCATGCCCAGAAGGAAGGAAAACTGCTCAGAGAGGCCAAGAAGCATCTAGATAGACAGGCCTGGCTGGGTTTCCCCACTCAGTCCGTTAGCATGAGGTCAGACCTTTCCCTCCAATCCTACTTCTACACACTGCCCATACTTTGCTGAACCACAGCAAAAAAATGAACAATTTCCCCTGTATCTTTGGGTCTTCCTTTGGAAGCCTGCTGTGTACACATTAAGTAAATGTGTATGCCTTTTATCCTATTAATTGACCTGCCTCAAACCTGTGATTTTCAGGAAAACTCCAGGGGGCCAAAGGCCTTGGTCCCCACACCATTATGCAGGCAAACCAGAGCATACTGGGCTGTGAAATCAGAGCTCAACAATACCAACCACCCTGGCATCAGAGTACCTGTCCTCAGGCAAGGGAGCTCCAGCCAGCTTGGCTACTGTAGGAAATATGTCCATGTTGCTAGTGGGCTCATCAATCTTCTGGCCAGCCTGTATCACCCTGGGCCAACGAAGGATGCCTGGAACCCGGATACCTCCTTCCCAGTTGTTTGCTTTTCCTCCTAAAAGATCAAAAAAGAGGTAAGAGGCAACAGGGAGATTTCAATCCTTTCAATGCTCACTTCAATGGACTCTTTCGTGCTCAATGTAGAAGAACCAACTGCTCTAATTACATAGATTCCATCCATGAGTATTCCATGAGCAATATAGTATATGTTGTATTGAAAAAAGGAATATATATGATACAGTCACCACCATGTGTGACATGGTCAGCACTGTATGGCATCTTGAACAAAAACTTTGTAATCAGAGGGACTCAACGCAACAAAGATTTGAGTCACCAAAGATTCAAATCAATGACTCTGGAGTCAGGGAATTCAAGTTCCATTTCTACTTTACACCAGCTGTGGCAGGCAAAATAATGGTGCCCCCAAGTGTCCGCATCCAAATTCCTGGAGCCTGGAGCCTGGGGAAATGGGTATTTTGCCTTATATGGCAAAAGGGACTTTAAACATGTGACTAAGGATTTTGAGATGAGGAGATTACCCTGCATTGTCTGAGTGGATCTAATATAATCATAGGGTTGTAAACCAAAAATAAAATTCTAAGCCCCTCGACTAACAGAATAGACACCTCCTCTCAGCAAAGGGCATTCTAAAGGTTTAACCTGAAACACTAGTTCAGTCCATGATGGAAATAGGGGATTGGACATGCCTCATTTTACCCTCCTTCTTTTGGAATTCAGGTACAACTGACCAGCATTAGCATTAAAACACAGACCTTAAGACTGACAAAACAGACTGTTTGTAGCAATAAGATACCAACACGACAGATAGCAGGCCCTGATAGAAATTGAAGTAGTTTACCCCAAAATATATTTATTTGACATATTTCAAAATAGCCCCACAAAGCTGTCTCTTGTGCAGAAAATCTACATTCTGTAGACAATCTCCTTCTCTTTTGGGGTCTTTTCCCTGATCCGGGAGAGAACTGACCAAGAGTCTGGTATCTTTTAAAGTCTGATAAGAAACACGTACAATCTATTCTCTCTGAAGCCTGCTACGTGGAGGCTTCATCTGCATCATAAGAACCTTGGCCTCCACAACCCCCTTATTTTAACCCAGACACTCCCTTCTATCGACTGCAGGTCTTTAAATCAACTCTTTCAACCAACTGCCAATCAGAAATTCTTTGAGTCCACCTATGACCTGAAGCCTCCTCACCCCCCACCCCCCGATTTTGACTCATGCTACCTTTCCAGACTGAACAATGTACATCTTACATGTATTGACTAATGCTGTATGTCTCCCTAAAATGTATAAATCAAGCTGTAGCCAGAGCAACTTAGGTACATATTCTTAGGATCTCCCGGGGCTGTGTCAACTTGGCTCAGAATGAATCTCTTCAAACGTTTTACAGAGTCTGACTCTTTTTGTAGACAGGGTTCTTTCAAGGGAAAGAGGGAGTCAGAGAAGTGGAGGGGTGTAATCACAGAGAGAGGCTGGAAGATGCTATGCTGCTGACTTTAAAGGCAGAGAAGGGCACCCCAAGCCCAGGAATGCAGGCAGGCTCTAGAAGTTGGATAAGGCAAGGAATAAGATTCTCCCCTAGAGCTTTCAGCAAGAAACATAGCCCTGCCAACACCTTGAGGACCCATTTAATTCATGGTTATTCCCAAAGGAAAATAAATTATTCTACCAAAAAGATACCTTTACCTGTATGTTCATTGCTGCACTATTCACAATAGCAGACATGAAATTAATCCAGGTGCCCATCGACAGGGATTGGATAAAGAAAATGTGGCACATATACATCATGGAATACTACACAGCCATAAAAAAGAACAAAATATTGTCCTTTGTAGCAACATGGTATAGCTAGAGGCCATTATCCTAAGTGAATTAATGCAGGAACAGAAAATCAAACGCTGCATGTTCTTACTTATAAGTGGGAGCTAAACATTCGGTACTCATAAACATAAAGATGGCAACAGTAGACACTGGGAACTACTAGGGGGGAAAGAGGGAGGAGGTCAAGGAGTGAAAAACTATCAGGTACTATGTTCACTACTTGGATGACAGGATCATTAGAACCCCAAACCTCAGCATAACGCAATATACCCATGTAACACACCAGCACACGTACCCACTGAATCTAAAAATTAAAAAAAAAAAAACATGTTGTTTTGAGCCACTAAATTTGTGGTCAATGATTACAACGGACATAGGAAACAGATACACCAGCCCTTTGCACTTGAGAAAATAGCTTCAGCTTTCTGTATCTCATATTCCCACTATGTTTCCACGTGATTATTACATGGAATGATTATCCCAACTGCCAAGCTCAGTGCCTGCAAGAGAGGCACAAAAAATGGCTATTATCTTCGTTGGTATTATTTTATTACCAGGATGGCTCTTAACCAGGAGAGTTGAGGAAACAGGCTTGGTGCCTATGAAGCAATTAGAATATAATTAAATACAGCATTGAAAGGGTACCGGCAGAGGCAGGAAGGGTGAGTTCAGAGTGGATCAGAATGTCAGCAGATAATCTCAGAAGATGGTCACTGAAGGAACCAAAATATTTCACCCCAAAATACTCTTCTTTGACATATTTTGAGATGGATGTTCAGAGGGTCTGCAGACAGAAGCAGCCCTGCAAAACTGTCTTTTGTAGGGGAGGTTTGAATCTATAGAGAAAATCTGGCTGGGCATAGTGGCTCACACCTGTAATCCCAGCACTTTAGGAGGCCAAGACGGGTGGATCACCTGAGGTCAGCGGTTGAAGACCAACCTGGCCAACATGGTGAAATCATGTCTCTACTAAAAATACAAAAATTAGCCAGGCGTGGTGGCGCACGCCTATAATCCCAGCTACTTGGGAGGATGAGGCACGAGAATTGCTTCAACCCGGGAGGTGGAGGTTGCAGTGAGCCAAGATCTCACCAGTGCACTCCAGCCTGTGTTACAGAGTGAGAATCTGTCTCAGAAAAGAAAAAGAGAGAGAGAGAGAGAATCTGCATTGAGGCAGCCAGGCTTTCTCTGAAGGCCTCCGTTGTCTGATCCAGGAAAGATGAACTGAGAGACACATACCTTTAAAGGTCTGCAAGAAACATTCACCATCTCTTCTCTCTGTGGACTGCTACACAGGACGTCTCATCTGCATAACAAGACCACCTCTGCTAGCCAGGCGTCCTCTTCTCCCCTCTCCTAACCTGTGTTGCCAGGAGGCAAGGCCCCATTCTTTCTGTAACCTCAAGATGGTGTAAAAGCATCAACCATCCAGCCATTTCTTTGAGATCTATTTTGTAAGGCTCCACGCACGTGAATAAATTTGTGTGCCTTTTCTCAGTTGCCTTTGTCAGCTGATTTTTAGCAAACCTTCAGAGGGCAAAGGGGCAGTTTTCCTGTGGCCCCTATATGACCAACACCTCCCATTGAGGGATGGAGATCAAGTGCTCCAGTATAGGGCTCAGACAGGCCAGGGCTGAGGTCACTCCAGCTGGGCAGGTGACCCATCGCTGGGGGAATAAACACTGCTTCCTCACCCTTCATGACAAAGACAGCATAGGGCTAAGGGGCACTGAAGTAGCCGTCAGGAATTTAGGCTGGGGACAAAGGGAGTGGAGTTGAAGTTCAGCTACTCAAAAAAGAGGCTGTTTTAAACAATTGGTGTGAAGCATTAAATAGACAGTTAAGTGAGAATGAAGCCAATGAAAAAATGCTCATTCCTTGCAGGAGTATCATGTGTGAGTCAACTGGAAATAAATGCCACTTATATTTAGGAAGTAAATTACTAGAAACAGAGGTTTCAGGGGTCCTGAAGCAAATTTCCATTGTTAAAAGCTCATCTCTCTCTCTTTGTTTTTCTAACCTTTACAGGAATGCCTCCTTTTATTGCACTCTGCTCTAGTGTGTTTTTCAGATGTTACATTATTTATCTATGTATGTATTTGTTTATGTATTTACTTTTATTTATTTTAGGTTCAGGGGTACATGTGCAGGTTTGTTATATAGGTAATCTGCATGGCTTGGGAGTTTGGTGTGCAGATTATCTCATCACACAGGTAATCAGCATAGTACCTGATATTTAGTTTTTCAATCCTCTCCCTCCTCCCACCCTCCACTCTCAAGTAGGCCCCAGAGTCTGTTGTTCCCTTCATTGTGTCCATGTGTACTCAATGTTTAGCTCCCACTTATAAGTGAGAACATGCAGAATTTGGTTTTAGGTTCGTGCATTAATTCTTTTAGGATAGTGGCCTCCAGCTCCATCTATGTTGCTGCAAAGGACAGGATCTCATTCTTTTTTATGGCTGCATAGTATTCCATGGTGTGTATGTACCACATTTTCTTTATCTAGTCCACTGTTGATGGGTATTTTGGTTGACTCCATGTCTTTGCTATTGTGAATAGTTAAAAGCTCATTTCTTACAGCTGAAGACTGTAGTCTCCTCAGCAGGCTCTGACCTTTGCAGATATTCAGACATTCTATATGCACAGTCACTTAGGGGAGATTCCTATGGAAGTTCACATCATACTTTGTAGTTTCTGTGATGGCCTCCTAAGAAAGTTAAAACTCTTCCCCTTATTTTATCCTTTCAACATCACTTGAAGGTAATTCTCTGACAGATACTGTGATTCCTGCTTCACAGAGATCACAGCCAACAAATGGGAAGTTTAACTACTTTGCCGTAGTTCATTCAAGCAGTTGAAAGCAGATCTTTGGGAGGAATCTCAACGTGTGAATTACTGTCTAGTTTTCCTTCTGTTCCATCAAACTCATAAAATTTTCACCTGCTTATCCTGCTACTCGATCAAACTCACACCATCTTCACTTTAAATTTAACAACTAAATAAGTGATTGCTATAGAACAAAAAAGGGCTGATTTCATTAATGGTTTAGATATACACATATTGCCCCCTTGTTTTAAATAAAACAGCATAAATAAACGGGAACAAAAACCAAACTATTAAATCAGGAAAAAGCACCCTCTAAAAGTTAATCTTCTAGATGTAACGTGGCATTGTGTATTGATTCTGAAACAGAGAAAGGGCATTAATGGGAAAGCTGGTAACATGTGAAGGTTAATTTTGACAAATACACCCTAGTTGTGTAGGATGGTAAGATTGCAGATAGCTGGGTGAAAAATATACCTCTGTACTACCTTTGTAATTCTCCATCAATCTAAACTCATTCATAACATTTTAATATTTTATATATATATAAAATATATATAATAAAAAATATATAAATATATAATAAAAAGTATATAAAATAATACTTATATAAAATATAAAATATATATATAACTATATATAAAATACATATATAATATATATAAATATATATTATATATATATAAAATATATATATTATATATATATAAAATATATATATTATATATATATAAAATATATATATTATATATATATAAAATATATATATTATATATATATAAAATATATATATTATATATATATAAAATATATATATTATATATATATAAAATATATATATAAATATACATATAAAAATATATATATAAAATAGTTGCACAATCTGAGGCTGAGAGAACTTCAGTTATGTGCTGACTGTCACTTATTTAGTAAGCGGTAGAGTTACAGATAGAAATCCAGGTTTGTCTGACTGACTCCAAAGCCTGTGAATTTAAACAGTTCTCCAATATCACTTTATCTTTGCAGCAAGAGCACTGGTGCCAAGTTGTCTATGTCCTGAAAGAAGAGGATCACACCATATTTGTAAACCACATTTAGTTTCTACACCCTATGTAGAAACTCAGAAAGATACATGTGAACAGTAGAATTAAGGACTGAGGCACCGAGCGAATTTCGTACCCTCCCAGGAGTTGATCTGTATATCATCTTTAGGGTGAAAGGCAATGTCTGAGGATGGTTTACTAGGGGCTCACCAGGGGAAGCCAAGGGATGCACCTGGCTGTAGAGCCACGTGACAGAGTGGCTGAAAAACATGGCCCTTAAACAGCAGATAGTGGCTGGGTGCAGTGGCTCATGTCTGTAATTGCAGCACTTTGAGAGGCCTAGGCAGGTGAGATGCTTGAGACCAGGAGTTCAAGACCAGTCTTGGCACCATGGTGAGATGCCATCTCTACAAAAAAATATTAATAATAATTAAAAAAAATAGCCAGGTGTGGTGGCACACACCTGTAGTCCCAGCTACTCAGGGGGGAGGACTGCTTGAAACTGGGAGTTTGAGGCTGCAGTGAGCTATGATTGTGTCCCTGCACTCCAGCCTGGGTGACAGAGAGAGACGTCATGTCTTAAAAAACAGAAAACAAAGCACATAGTTTCACAAAAATCCACAGGCACATCCAATGTCTGTGTATTTTACAACCCAAGTGCCAGTGATCTATTCCCCTCTGAGGAATTTGCTAATATCCCAGAACTCCAGGTGATGGAAGAGACATCTTATGAGAACATGGCTTGATGTATAACCACTTTGAAAACAAAGCAAAATAGAACAAATCTCCTGCAGAGGCCCTGGAAATATCACAGCCTGCCAGAGATTCCAGATTCCCAAAGGAGCTCCAAGCCACAAATGGCCACCTGGTGGCAATACTTCTGCTTGGGTGCAAAGAAGTAGCTTACCCCTGCTCAGGTAAGATGCACAGAGCACCTCTATTGCAGGCACTGGACTATGGGGGCAGCTGTGCCTGTAGCCCCTAGATCTAGCCACCTACTGACCACCTGAATGGTAGCACCAGGCATGGTTTCATCTGCAGCTAGTGTTAACAAATTGTCACACCCGAGAAACGCTCTGTTGGAAGCTCTGAACCCACTATGTGGAACATCACGAGATTCCCATCTTGTATTAATAGTTCTGAGTCTATATTCAGGTCCTAAAGAAATGTATCCATAAACATAATCTTGTGCAATTTTCTAAAGCTATAAAGGGAGAGTTTTTACAACAGTCATGGCAAAAAAATGTTTTAAAATTTTTTTAACAGATGATAAACGCATCCGAGCACACACTGCCTATGGAAAAACATGTTGGAGGAAGCATGATCACACATTTGCAGGCATGTGTTGATGAGCAAGTGCCCTGGCTTGTCAGATGGTGTAGCTTTGAGTCTCCTTCCTCCTGCGATATTGTGTGGAAAGCGAGATGCGCCAAATGTGTCTGTCAGGCTGAAAAAGCACCGAAATCTGCTCTCCCGGGCACCACTCACATTATCATCGAGCAGAGTTTAGAGGAACTCAGAGGGTGGACACGGGATGCTTCATTCATTCAGCAGACATTTAATAAGCAATGACTTGCTATGATCAGGACTAATGATGGAGTTTCACATGTTCCCCAAACCATTCAAACTCGTGACTTTATTAACTCTTGATTCTCACCATGACTCTGCAAGGCAAGTAACCCATTTCACAGCCAAGAAAACTTTGGCAAAGGTTACACAGCCAGTAATTGAATGTATTAGGTATAGTTCTAGAACCTGTCCTTCCAAATGCTAGGCTTTACTGATTTTCACATCCCCAAATGGGACACAAAGATATACAATGGAGATTACGCCCTACAGAAACTCACAGCCTCAAAAGATAGCTCAGATAATACCCACTGAGAACTCTGATTGTATGCCAACAGAATCCCAGAGAGAACACAGTGAACAGGGACCTTGCCCTACAGAAATTAAAGGTCTCAAAAGACAGCTCAGATATATCCACAGGCCAGGCACAGTGGCTCACACCTGTAATCCCAACACTTTGGGAGACTGAGGTAGGAGGATCACTTGAGGTCGGGGTTTGAGACCAGGCTGGGCAACACAGTGAGACCCAGTCTACAAAAAATAAGAAATAAAAAAGCCAGGCATGGTGGTGCATGCCTCTAGTCCCAGCTACATGGGAGGCTGAGGCAGGAGGATTGAGTAAGCCTGGGAGGTTGAGGCCATAGTGAGCTGTGATCATGCCACTGCACCCTAGCCTGGGTGACAAAGTGAAACCCTGCCTCAAACAAACAAACAAACAAACAAAAAGATATGCCCACAGATAACTCTGATTAAACACCAACCAAAATAAAAAGAAATGTCTTTTACCTGGGCAAACCTGCCCTGTGCCAACAGATTTTGACTTGGGTTTTGAAGGAGAAATAAACTTAGGAAAGTTGGAGAATGGGATATGGGGGAAAGAAAAAAAAAACAGGTGAAGGAGTATGAACTATTTTTTCTGAAAATTTATGAGCAGAGAAAAAGCCATGGTCTAAGTTTAACTTTTTGTAGAGTAATTGTCCAATTCACACTTTTAACATCTTGATGGCATGTTGTGATGATGTTCTCATCACAGAAGGATGATGGCTGAGTTACTCAATCTCTCTAGGCAAGCGTAGCGAGGATTCTTCTACAATTTACTCAAAGACTCTTGTTAGAAACAGCTGTTTGCAAACCAGGCTTCTATTTTTGTCCTTCTGAATGCTACCACACAGCAGGTCAAATCACTTTTAATGGCAAGAGCATATGCTAGTCATTCTTATGCTTGATCTGGGCAGAGTTTTATGAAATATTCTGTTTTTCATTTTTCTCCTCAAATCTTCCCATCTGAGATAACACTAATTCTCTGAATTGAGGCAAACCCCGTTGAAGTGTGTGATGATAATTCACGCGAAATGTTTTCTCACCCAAGATGCTACATTTTACACTCTCCTTGATTTATTCATGCCAAAGACTAAAACCCATGAATTGCAGATGGGAAATATAACAATATTTTTCAGGTTCCACCAACGTATTACCCATCTATTATGAAGGCAAAAATAAGGAACCTGGTGATATCAGTTCCTAAATAACATGTCAAGAATTGAAGAATATCCTTAAAATTAATTGACACAGGTCAAATGATTAAGAATGACTCATCAAGCAATACATCCAACTGCTAAGGAATCTAAGTCAAGGGTTGGCAAACTTTTTCTCTAAAGAGCCAGGTAGTAAATATTTCAGGCTCTTTGGGTGGCTTTCTCAACTACTCAACTCTGCTGTTGTAATTAAGAAGCAGCCAGGAATGAGACATCCACCATTGAGCACAGCTGGGTTTCAATAAAACTTTATTTAGAAAATCAAGGGCTGGTTTGCATTAGGCCCACACACTACAGCTAGGCCAGTCCTGTTCTAATTTACTAAATTTTGATTTTTTGGGGTGGGGTGAGCACACCAACTTGGACCTTTCTCCATAATATTAAATCCTTCAGCATCGGGGGGAAGTGTCACAGCAACTTCTACTAACATTTTTCTTGTCACTTAATTGAACTCATACTTAATATTGTCTGCAAGAATGAAAAACTAAAAAATACATCTTACTCTGGAATGCGAAGCTAACCATGTCCTGACTGGGGTCCACATTTCCAACATCACACCTTGGTTAAGCTGAGTCCCACGAAAATGTCCTGGTCAACAGCTCATCCTCTGCTCTCCGGAAAGTTCTGCTGCTCCCTCTTGATGGTTGCTCTGCTAGGATTTGACCCTGGGATGGTTAATATTGAGTGTCAACTTGATTGGATTGAAGGATGTAAAGTATTGTTCCTGGCTGTGTCTGTGAAGGTGTTGCCAAAAGAGATTAACATTTGAGTCAGTGGGCTGGGAGAGGCAGACCCACCCTCAATCTGGGTGGGCACCATCTCATCAGCTGCCCATGTGGCTAGGATAAAGCAGGCAGAAGAACGTGGAAGGACTAGACTGGCTGAGTCTTCCAGCCTACATCTTTCTCCCATGCTGGATGCTTCCTGTCCTTGAATATCAGACTCCAAGTTCTTCAGGTTTTAGATTCCTGGGCTTACACCAGTGATTTGCCAGGGGCTCTCGGACCTTTGACCACAGACCGAAGGCTGCACTATCATCAGCTTCCCTACTTTTGAGGTTTTGGAACTCGGACTGGCTTTCTGGCTCCTCAGCTTGCAGACAGCCCATTGTGGGACTTCACCTTGTGATTGTGTGAGTCAATTCTCCTAATAAACTCCCTTTCATATAGACATCTATCCTATTAGTCCTGTTCCTCCAGAGAACCCTGACTAATACAGCCCCCACACCCAAATCATTTACAAAGCTCCTTAAAAGCCTAGATAACAAGCCTCTCCGATTTCATTAAGCCTTCTATGATCACATATTATTTTTCTACTTTCAATTTCCACAGTATTTTTCAAGTTCAAGTTTATGGGACATATGACAACCAATTCTATGCATGTCTCATTCCAACAGTATCAACAGTATTTGAGAACAAACTGTCTAATGCACTGTTAAATCAACTAAAGTAATAGTGAAATCCCTTCCAAATAGATGGTACTCAATATATTTTGTGAAATAAATGAAATAATGAATTAATCAATGAAGCGTATTACTGTGGGAAAAAAACAGAAGCCTAGAGGTGAATGTGATTACAAATTCCTATGTCTAACCTCTTCTGGTCTCTATTTTGCTAAATGTTTCATTTCCCTAATACATTGCATTCCTAAAATTTTCTCCACCAGTCATATACTAAACAGCTTGACCTTTGACTATCAAAAGAGAAACTCTCCCTGCATGTCATCAAAGAAAATGAGCCCATAAGCATAAGCTATGCCCACTCCCTGCCCTCACAGAGCCCAGTTACCCACCGTGGCCACATCCTTCTCACTTTCCCACCTCTTTGCTGTCCCGGAATCCCAACCTTTCTCTCCTGCAGAGCACGCTCGACCACACAACTTCAATCTTGCCCATCTCAAAAGTGAGAAATTCAAGCCTCCCATTACGGGATCACAATCTCCTGCCTGTCCATGTGACTTTTTCAACAACAGGTGCAAGCTCTGCCACATTTAACTGTGTAGTATTAAGGTCATACATTTTGTCAACTGAAGCCAATGCAATCAAATCACTCTGCCTACGGCAATGCCTGAGACAGTGGTGATCCAGCAGTTGCCTTTTCTGCTAAAGTGGACAGTCCCAATCATTCCAAATGGCCCTTCCATTTTCAGGGTGTTCACTAATGTTAACCCATCTGTCTGGTCCCTACTCCCAGTTCAGATAACCCACAAGGCAGAGCTCAATGCCCAGACATGATACCAAGTCTCCATCACCCGACACTGTCAGTCCTTGCTCACACTTTTTTTTTGAGACAGGATCTCACTTTGTTACCCAGGCTGGAGTGCAGTGGTGCAATCAAGTCTCACTGCAGCCTCCACCTCCCAGGCTCCACTGATCCTCCCATCTCAAGCCTCTGGAGTAGCTGGACTGCAAGCACATGCCATCACATCTGACTAATTTTTAAATCTGTTTTTTAGAGATGGGGTCTAACTATGCTGCCCAGACTGGTCTCGAACTCCTGGGCTCAAGCGATCCTTCTGCCTTGGCCTCCCAAAGTGATGAAATTACAGGTATGAGCCACTGCGCCCAGCTACATTTTCATCCCTAGAAATACTGAGCTGCTTTTTCGCTCCCCATAAGTATTTCACACCTGCCTACTGTGTACTTCCCACCTGTCCTCTCCTAGCCAACAATGCAAAACGTCAACCTGCAAAATGTCAGCTCCTCCTGGAAAGTTCTCTGAATTCCCAAGTTGGGCTAACTGCCTTTACCATTCTTTAACAGTTCCCTTACCAGTACATTACACTGAAGTGGTCTCTTATATATCTATCCTAAAAACTAGTAGAATTTAGAGGCATTCTGTCTTTTAGTAGAATTTAAGCTACTAGCTTCTAGTAGAATGTAAATTAGTAGCAGTCGGAGACCCTTTATTCTTTGCCTTTATACCCTATCAGCTAGCCCTGTGCCTGGCATGTTCTATAGAATCAATATATAAATGCATGCCAGTAAAATTAAACCAAATGCATGAACACATAAATGAGACTGATGCGATCTTCTTTCAAAGGTTAAAAGGCTGTGGATACCCGCTGGAGGACTAAATACTGACACTAGCATGAAGGGGCAGCTTTGCCTACTCTTGGGAAGCCAATGACAATGTTTGCCAACATCATTTGAACATAACTACCTTGTAATAATCTACCAGAGTCAGTTGCTACTATTTTTCTCTCACAATAAAAGTATCAATTGCTCTCAGAAAGCTGTGTTATTGAATGACAGGAAGAGATGTCAAAATCAGTGACTGTAAGAAGCAACTCATAAGTGACATGGACTCAAGCCACGTGTTTGGAATTTGGCCTTAAGGTAAGGAAAAAATGCCTGAAGAGCAGTGCCTTCCATGCAGCCATCAGGGAATTTTAAAAGCATTTCTCTGCACATGAAAAAAAAGTCTATATTCTTGAACACTCTGGAAAATATGATCCCCCACCCCCACACTTCTGCAGAAGCCATCTATAGAGTTAATTTATCCATCCCATTGACATTTATTACTTGCCTGTAGGCAGAGAAAAAGGGAGGGAGGAAGAGCCTCCTTCAGGGTGACCTTGACTTGGGAGAGGGATGGAAATGAAGCCAGACATATGAGTTTAACTGTTCTGTTCTGAGAATAAGGAAATCTTGTAGTATGAGGAAAAGGCAAACAACTCTAAACTCAACTAAAAGAAAATCTTAAGGAAGTTATTCTGGTCCCATCTAAGGGATATTTTAGGAGAAAGGGAAGAAATAGGGAGAGAAGGAGACAGAAGGAAGAGAAATCTGAGAAGTGTTCACTATTTGTATTAGTCCATTTTCATACTTCTATGAAGAAATATCTGAGACTAGGTAATTTATAAAGAACAAGTTTTAATGGACTCACAGTTCCACATGGCTAGGGGGCCTCACAATCATGGCGGGAGGTGAGGGAGAAGCAAAGGCATGTCTTACATGGCATCAGGCAAGAGAGCGTGTGAAGGGGAACTGCCCTTTATAAAACCATCAGATCTCATGAGACTTATTCATTATCACCAGAACAGCACAGGAAAGACCCGCCCCCATGATTCAATTACCTCTGACCAGGTGCCTCCCATGACATGTGGGGATTATGGGAGCTACAATTCAAGATGAGATTTTGATGGGGACACAGCCAAACCATATCCCTACTCATTCAGTAAGTTCTTATTAAATGCCTACTCCATGGTTACTCAAGGCACTAGGACACAGTGGTAAATGAGGCAGCCCAGATTCCAGCTTCCATGGGAGAAGGACTATGAGCAAATAAAATAATAAACAGGTAAGATATCAGAGATGCGAGCAATTAGAATAAAGTGGTGGGAGGAGACAAGGACTTTTGATTTGGTGGTCCAGGGAGACCTTACAAAGGCAACATATGAGTGAAAGATAAAATCCATCCAAAGATGAGATGAAAGGATGAGTTTCTAACACAAAGACTCTAAGGTGGGAACAAGATGAAGGGGTTGGGGGACCCAGGAAAAGCCAGGAAGAGAGGAGGAGAAAACTGTACAGCTGGGGTGCAGACTTCACATTGTATTTTCAGTGGATGAGAAGATATTGGAGTGGTTTTTTGTTCTGTTTGTTTGTTTGTTTGAGACAGGGTCTTGCTCTGTTGCCCAGGCTGGAGTGTAGTGGTGCAATCACAGCTCACTGCAGCCTCGACTTCCTGGGCTCAAGCGATCCTCTTACCTCAGCCTCCTGAGTAGCTAGGACTCCAGATGTGTACCACCACCCCTGGTTAATTTTGTTTTTTAAACTGTTTTTTTGTAGAGACAGTGGTCTCACTCTGTTGACCAGCCTGGAGTGCAGTGGTGCAATCATAGCTCACTGCAGATTCAAACTCCTGGGCTCAAGTAATCCTCCCACCCTAGCCTCCTCAGTAGCTTGGACTACAGGTGTGCAACACAACAGCCAGCTAATTTTTACATGTTTTTTGTAGAGACAAGGTCTCACTATGTTGCCCAGGCTGGTCTCCAACTCCTGAGCTCAAGTGATCCTCCCATCTCAGCCTCCCAAAGTGCTGGGATTACAGGTGTGAGCCACCATGGCTGGTTGATATTAGAGTGTTTGAAGAAAGGAAAAAAGCCATGTGAAGGTGGAGGCAGAGATTGGAGTGATACATCTACAAGTCAAGGAAGGTTAAGAATTAATGGCAGAACAACAAAGGATTCTCCCCTAGAGGTTTCGTAGGGAGCCCACCACTTTCAGCATCTTGCTTTCAGACTCCTGGCCCCCAGAACTGAGAGAAAACAACTTTCTGCTGTTTTTAAGTCACCCAGTTTGTGGTGCTAACAGTTATGTCAGTCCTCAGAAATTCAATAGAGTACATTGACATTATGTTTACGAAAGCTCACTCCAGTGTCTGGGTGGAGAACGGAGTGTGAGAACAAAGAATTAGGGAGACCACCAAGAAGCACACTGGAGAAGTCCAAAGGGCAGACCACAGTGGCCTGGACAAGATGGAAAATTGATACAGCTGACAAAAGATGACCAATGTCAGATAAACTTAGAAAATAAAGTGAATAGGATGTGATTCCAAAATATGGGATACATAGGGGTTAAAGAGAGGCAAAATAAAACAAGCCCATCAACCAGCAAATATCGTAGCACTGAGGTTCAGTCACGGGGTAAAGCATTCAATAAGATCATGCAGATTTGGGCATGTGTGGGCTTGGGTAGCTTGCATTTTATGTCTAGCTTGCATCTTTCCGAGATGACATGCCTACTGAGCTTCCAGGTCGTGTGGTAAGTGGGCAGCTGGACATAGCAATGTGGACCTCCACAGCAGGGTCCCGGCTCTGTATGTGGGATGCCCTGCAGTTGGATGTCATATGACGTCCTGGATTTGGATGACATCAGATAGGGCAAGTGTGAAGATAAAGGGAAGGGGGCCCAGGACAGAGCCCTGGAGGTCTTCAACATTGAGAGGTGGATCAGGTGAGAAGCAGCTGCAGTGAAGGTTGAGAAGAAACTTCCATGAATTTGTTTGCAACTCCTCATGCAAAGAGAGGCTCAAAGGCTTTGAACCCTGATTTAGAAAAGTGAAGCTAGGGGTGGGGCCACTTGCTCCTTCAATAAGAGAACTGCAATTTGCAGGACTCTCAGCTTGAACTCCTTTCTGTTCTACTGCCTTGACACAGATACAAGTGCAGAATGAAGCGTCTTCTCAAGACTCACCCACCAGGCTGATCCAAATAGATCCAATACCTGTCCAGGGTGTAGGAACATAAATTGAGAGCCATAAACTAAATTTCCTAGAAAGAGTTAAGGATTGCATAGAAATCTTAAATCCTCTATTAGTTTCAAGCAATGGTTTCTACTCCTAAGGTCCCAAAGAAGCAATGTGAACATTTTCAAATGTCAACAGCCCTGATGGAAAATTTTACATTTAACAGCTACAAAGGGTCACAGGCTATGGGATGTTTAGTGGTTTACTTATTTATCTTGCTGTCTATGAAAATCATAATCACATGGTATGGAACACAGTCAAATTAAGTGGAAGCCCTAATGGAGATAATGATTTCTTAATTATTAAATGGGAAGATAAATTATTCCTTAGAAAATTGGTTTTATTAGGTTGACACAATCATTCAAAGCATGTGGACAATAGAAGAAAATTTATTTTAGAAGGGTCTCAGAGGGAAATATTTTAGGAACTACTCTATAAAGGACTTACTGCCAAGATTTCTAAACTTTGACCAGAATTATACCCAAAGTATACATTTGACCCTACCCTTATTTCCCAATTTCCCTTTATGCTAGAACATTTTGACAAAGACAAAATTTACCCATATCCAAACCTAAACAGAATAATCATACTGCAAAGTCATTTCCTTAAAGAAATGAAACAGTCCTATTATTACTCCCTCACCCCTGGAATATTAGATAATTGTTTTTTAAATGTAGACTGCAGCAGACATGTAATGTACCTCTTATTAAAAGGAATAACCTATTGAATTTAATGGAAGGATGATTTAATCCTAGCCATTCTACCAAATTTAGCCCATAGATTTTTTTTTTTTTAACAAGAAGTCTGGTATATTTTATTTTATTTATTTATTTATGTTTAACTTATTTTAGGTTTGAGGATTCACGTGAAGGTTGGTTTGTTACATAGGTAAACTCATGTCATGGGGGTTTGGTGTACAAATTATTTAATCACACAGGTATTAAGCCTAGTACCCAATAGTGATATTTCCTGCTCCTTTCCCTCCTCCCACCCTCCCCTCTCAAACAGACCCCAGTCTCTGTTGTTTCCTTTTATGTGTTCATAAGTTCTCATCATTTAGCTCTCACTTATAAGTGAGAACATGTGGTATTTGATTTTCTGTTCCTGCATTATTAGTTTGCGAAGGATAATAGCCTCCAGCTCCATCCAAGTTACAAAAGACATGATCTCATTCTTTTTTATGGCTTCACAGTATTCCATGGTGCATATATACCACATTTTCTTTATCCACTCTGTCATTGATGAAGCCCATAGATTTCACTAGGGAAACAGATTTGACTTGGGAATACAGTAGAATCATTAAGTTCAAATATCGAGATGGCTCCGCTGCACTGTAGCCTGGGTGGCAGAGCGAGATTCTCTCAAAAGGAAAAAAAAAAGTTCAAATAGCAAAGTCCTTTGAAGGGTTTTGATGGACAGTAGAAGTCATGATTGTTTAGAAAGGATGCTATTTTAAACAGGGTATTAAATCCTGATTTCTCTGTGTCTGCGTAAACCACAGGTATGTGTTCGAGTTTGCAGCTCTAGAGAACAAGATATCTTGACACTTGACACTCAGAAGCCTACTTCCCATAACTAGAAGGAAACCCCATCTTCCTTTTAGGGCATTGTATTTTAACAATGTTTCACTGTGAACTTGATTTCAAATAAGTTGACAAAAGGATAATACTTTGCAATAGAGTGGTGGCTGAGACATTAATCATGTTACACATTCATGGTCTCTCCAGCATGCAAGCAAAACATTTCTAATACATCAAATACATTTCTTTAAAAAAAAAAAGAAATTTATGGAGTAGCTCCTGACATGCTTGCAGGGTTGTATGATAAAACTGGGGTTCCCAACCATTATTGAAGACCATTGAGGCTCCCTTTCTGATCTATACCTCTCGTGTCTCTGAACCCTGGTGAACTATCTGTGCAAAACGTGATGCAGCTCCTTCTCTGTCCCATGAAACTTCCCCGGGATTGTCAGTCAGGGGTCCCCTCTCCCTGCCCTGGGGCTCTATAGCCTTCCATATGTAACTTTCTTAAGTAACTATTACTCTCCAACCACCCCTAGAATTGTGATTGATGTACACGTCTCCTCCTCGGCAGCTGCTAAGCTATTTTGGAACTGAACAGGCACTAAGAGAGAGAATGAATGAATGGATGAACTAGAGCGTGGAATGCAGCCTGGAACTCCAGTCTTTAGGGACGCTGGCATCTACAAAATGAAATAAAAACAACTCTCTCCACACAGGTTATAGCCTTGTGAAAATAAGACTGAAACACCAATGAGATGGAGCAGGGACCCCTCTTAGGGGCCTGCTGGACTCCCCCAGGCAGGGAAATAAGGAAAAATCTTGAGTTCCTTCAAAGAAAATTCCAGGCACCTAGCTAGTTTTGAAAAGTAAATGAGCAACTGATAAGCAAGAAGGTAATCATAGAGTAAAATAATACACAAGGAAGTTAGAGCCATAAAATGTTTGGTTCCCTGTAATAACTACAGATAACACTTTAACATATGTCCCATAGTTGTTTTTCAGAAAGTGGACCCCTTCCAAATGGAAAATGCCATCTGCTGGCACCTAGGCTCCAGGTAAAGAGGAACTGAGGACTGAACTCTGACTGACATTCTTTGTTCCAAATTTCTTCCCAAGGGGCCTGGAGGAAGCCACGCCCACAGGCCAGATATCATGTTTGTTTTTGCTGACCCCAAATTTTCAGACAAAGCTTCACTTCCTAAACCAATCGCAAATCAGGGAATCTTTGAAGCCACCTATAACCTGTGGGCGCCCTTCTTTGGGATGTCCTGCCTTTTTAGGTCAAACCAATGTATAATCTCCATGTATAGACTTATGACTTTGCCTGTAGCCTCTGCCTCCCAGGCTTTAAAAACCTTTGCTTGCAAACCATTGGGGAAGTGGAATCTTAAGTGAGAGAGGCCTCATTCTACTTGCTTGGAACCCTGCAAATAAACACCCTCCTTTCTCCCACTGCAAAACCTCGGTGTGGATGTTTGGCCTTACTGCGCTGGGTGAGTGGACCCCAGTTCAGCCCGGTAACACCAAGTCTTCATATATTAGGAATACATGTTTCCACTTTTTACTACTTTTAAAGTAACATGGCACACAGAGAAGGGCTGAAAGAGTGATAGCCTACTGGGGTTAATCCTGTTCAGATTAAACACACCGGTTCATTAATCAAACCCACATTACATATTGATCATGTGTCCTGCATTGAGCAAGGTAACAATGAGACCTAAAGGAAGGGGCTGGGAGGAGGTCTGAGCAGCCTATGAAGGTTGTCCAGATGCACCTAACAGGCATCTTTTTGTGCTAGGTGCCAGGTAACAAAAGGTGTAGGAGACGGTTCCTGCCCATGGGTGCTCAGCCGGTCATAGGGCTCCAGATGTGCACACAGAGACGTAACTAGAAGCATAAGCCTTCATAAGCTACCTGCAGCCTTATGCTGCAGGGATAGACTACAGAGGACGATTTCTCTTTGCCTCAGGTATGGTGTAATCTGGCCTTACTGAGCTCCTTGCAGTTTGCAGAACAAGCTATTTGCTGCTTCTCCTTCTTTCCAGCATGACAAAAGAGAGCAAGGGGTTGGAAGAGCAGAAAGAGACAGAAGGGGAAAGAAAGCAGAGGCACAGACCCACTGGTGACCTCCTTTCTAGCCGTGTCTCCTTTGCAAACATTCCTGGGAACCCCTCAGCCAAGTGAGGCTCTCTTTCCCCTTGTGCCATTAGTATCTTGTGCATGCAAGTGTTAGCGCCCTTGTCAAATTGTACTGGGTCTTCCCAGGCTTCACGTCATCATCTACCCACCCACCTACCAGTTCAACATGACTTCCTTCAGGGCAGACACCATGTTATATATTTACTGTTGTGTCTGGCCCAATGCAAGACACACAGAAGATAATCAATATTTCTAAACAAATTGATAGATAAAAGCATTCCCTATATCATCCTTTCATATCTTTGCAGGTAAACTGTGATTCACCCTCCCCTTTTGGTTAAGGCGTCATCTCTTCTTGTACCTTCAACCCATATCCACTGCAGATTTGGCTGGGGAGTCCTAACCATTAGCACAAATACACTCTTTTAGGTATCATATCACTTTATGAAATGGGCCACGTTGTGTGTCATGTAATGTCTGTCATATAAGATAGACATTAGATATGTCTAATGTATATAGACATTAAATATTAGCTATGTATAAGTACATAAGATATGTCTAAATGTATATATTAGACAATATATATGTCTATCTTATATTGGCAGAGCATACACTATACAAGCCAGTAGCTGGGTCTCATCAAATATCTCCAATGACTAGCATGATGCCCAATCCACCATGAAAGTGGCTCAGCTAATGCTGCAAAAAAAATTTTTGAAAAGAAGTGTTAGCTCAAAATACTATTGTGGGTTCACGTAGGCAGAATAACGGTCTCCCAAAGATGCCCTCGTCCTAATCCCTGTAACCTGTGAATATGTTACACCCCATGGCAAAAGAGACTTTGCAGATTAAGTTCATGATCTTGAGATGGGAAGATGATGTGGGATTATCCAAGCGGGCCGAACGTAATCTCAAGTGTCCTCATAAGAGGGAGGCAGGGGTGTCAGAGTAAGTGAAGGAGATGAGATTATGGAAGCTCAGGGTGGACACAGACATGGAGGTTTGAAGACAGTGAATTGTTAGCTTTCCACATGGAAGAAGGGGCCATGAGCCAAGGAAAGTGGGAAGTCCCCAGAAGCTGAAAAAGCCAAGGAAACAGATTCCCCCCAAGAGCTTGTAGAAGGCCCTACAGACATCTCAATTTCAGACCAGTGAGATATCCATCTTGAACTTCTGACTTCTAGAACTGTAAGTTCATAAATTTGTTTTAAGCCCATAAGTTTGTGTCAATTTGTTACAGTAGTGACAGGAAATCTACACATAGGGGTAGAGGAATTCTTGTTTTAATCAGTTACATTATATGAGGCTGCATTTACATTTGGAGATACATACTCTCATTCTAATGTCTTGACACAAGATGTGGGCTTTTAAATTCTGTGGGAACCAGAACAGAAATGGTCACTTTGGCCTTCTGACTGTCTCCATGACACAAGGAAGTCCTACCTATTGCAAAGTAGCAGAAGAACTATGGAAAAGCTCGAAAATCAAGAAAAAAGTGACCAGCGGATGAGCTGAGAGGCCAGAGCTTGTCCATCCCAGCATTTCTCACCTTTATAGATCCCATTACTTCCGCCATGAATTTCTCCTTTGGAAGATACTTCTTCTACATGTGCTCCCTGGTCCGATGTGAAGTAGATGAGGGTATCATTAGCCAATCTCAGCTCATCCAGAAGGTTCAAGATCTGCCCTGGAGGGGAAAAAGACTCCATTTAAAAATAATGCATATTCATAAAGCAAATGGAGATGGTTGCCCTACTCAGTGGGTGGCTAATTTCTCAAGGTGGAAGTAAACGTTCTTACATATTGGAGTTTATCCCAGCATGAGACGTGATGCAATCAAGACTGGCTGTGGCTGGCTTCTTAGAATAGACACCAAGATTCATTGACTTGAGTGCCATTTAGAAGCACCATTTGAACCTCTGGGTATCATGAAGTGATTCTGCAGGGAGACCTGAGAAAGTATTCTAAAAGTACCAGGTTCATTGATGGAGAGCCACTTGGAGGCAGGTGCCAGAAGAAAGAAGCTGAAAGGTTGTTCTCACCAGCTGGTGTTGGCTCTAAGGCTATAAAGAAGTCTATCATTTTTCTTTATTGGATGGGAAAACTAAACCAGTGATGTTCCTCTTATGTGAACAAATATGTATATAGATATTTTATGAGAATATTCTCTTTTAATACTTATGGTAGATACCCAAATCTAAACTATCCCTCACATGAATATCAATATTCCTCATTGATAGAGGAATAACCAGGAGTTATTCTCCAAGTCTAAACTGTCCATCACAAATATCAACATTCCTCCTGACCTCACCTTCTTTCCCCAGAACTAACATTGTATACCACCTCCAGATAACCCCTCAAAAAATAATAGCAACAACAATAATAATAACAATAATTGCTACCCTCTGTTGAGCACTGTCTACATGTAGAGAATTTTATGACATATTATCTTGTTTATACCACACTGAACCCTATGAATAAATGGCACTAGCTTCATTTTATGGGTAGAGCAACAATGCTGTAAAAGGCCGATTTGTTCAAGTTCAGATAGTTAGGAAGTGGAAGAATCAGAAAGTAAGAATTAAATCTGATTGAAAACTCAAAATGCTCAAATCCTGAACAGGTGAATAGATAGACTCAGTCTTATTCAAAATAGATAGCTGCTGTCTTATTCAAAAGAATGCAGGACGAGAATAAATGAGTATGGGACATAGATTCAACAAGATTAGCCAGGAGTTAATAACTGTTAAATATGAGTGAAGGGCATATGGAGGTTTAACTGTACTATTTCATTTCTGCATATGCCTATAATTTTCTGCAAGAAAAAAACAGAGGAAAGTTGAAGTTTGAAGAAGGAGCTGAAACATGGACTTTCTGATTAGGAAGCTATCACCCAGCTCTCAAATCAGAAGACAATGATGGGCAAACTAGAGGTAGACAATGTACAATTTCCACAGGGCTCTACATAGTCATATGCTGCTGATTTAATTTAATAAGTCAGTGCATACTGCTAGGCTTTGACTGGTATATTAGAGCCTGACTCCATTTCTTAATGTTTGAGTGCTAAGAGTTTTTAAGCCTCATCTCTCCCTCTTCTGCTCGTGCCACGCAGGCTGATAAGAAATCCTGGGCGCTCCCTCCTTCGCCGCCGGTGGGAGGTTGGAACTATGCAAGCCCCTGTCTGCATGCAAGAGACCCTTATCCCAGCCCCAAGTACTAATCACCATAACAGCAGAATCCGTTTCTTTTCTGAGCTCTCTCAAGCTATTTTTTGTACTGGTTTAGTAACCTGCTGTATTAGTCTGCTCTCACGTTGCTAATAAAGACACACCCGAGACTGGGTAACTTATAAAAAGAGGTTTAATTGACTTACAGTATCACATGGCTGGGAAGGCCTCACAATCATGGCAGCAGGCAGGAGAGAGAGCCAGCCAAGCGAAAGCAGAAACCCCTCATAAAACCATCAGATCTCGCGAAACCTATTTATTACCATGAGAACAGTATGGGGGAAAATCTCCCCCATGATTCCATTATCTCCCACCGGGTCCCTCCCACAACACGTGGGAATTATGGGTGCTACAATTCAAGATGAGATTTGGGTGGGGACACAGCCAAACCATATCACCTGCTCTCCTCAGAAAGCCACATTATATGAGTAATAAGCCTTTTCATATCCTCTTAGTGTGTGCATGCTGTCACTGGTCTAGACATGGGAATCAAATTTTGGGTGGGCTCTTAGTCACACTAGGATGTCCACAACAACTGATATTCTACAATGGCCGCAGGCATCCTCTGCAGTCGAAATAACTAAATATAGGATTTGGAATACATCCTATCCAGCAGGTAGATCACACACTGCAGGGCCAGAACCTTCGCTCCAGGTTGCACTCATACCTACTTGGTCCCGAAAAGGGGAAGGAGAAGGACTGCAGAGTGAGATGCCCATGGAGGTGGCAGAGATGATTTCTGATGCAAAAGCAACAACCAAGTCATTTGTGGCAAGGCATATTTTTGCTATTTGATTGCAAGTGCCACGGGCTAGAGTATGTTCAATGTTTCTCAATTTTTAACTCAAATGATAAACATTCCCAGAACCCACACCATATATGTAAATGTCATACTCAGAACCAAAAAATAAGACACCCGAGGGCCATTTTAGCAATTTGTCTCCCATGATAAATCATGATCAGGCAGACATTTATTATGGTGTTATCTGGTGCAGCTAAGCAAACCACCTGTGCTCTCGGGCTTGGGGTTGTTTGGCTGAGACACTAATTTAAGCCTAATTACTTTGAAAATGGTAATTAGCTTAATGAGTTGAAATAGAAGGAAACAATAAGGCGCTATAACCCCCGTTTATACTTTGAAAGAAAAATGCCCCCTTTTGCTCATGCAACAACCTCTGTGTAAAATAACACAGATTAGGCAGGTAGCAGAGGACTTAGGAATTTGCTTCCGTGTATTGTAGTTAGTATTTAGTAAAGGGCATATGACCATACACCCTCCTTTGAAACAAAATTCATCTTTCTATATGTAGAAGTATCTGCACAAAGAAAATGCTGCAAAGAAATTTCCTATAAAAATGTGTCTCCCATAATAATTCATGTGCACACAAAAACCCACACACAAATATTTATACCACGTCTATTTATAATCGTCAAAACCTTGGATGCAATGAAACTGCCCTTCAGCAGTTGAATGGATAAATAAACTGTGGTACATCCAGACAATGAAAGATTATTTCAGAGCTAAAAAGAAATGAGCTATAAAGCCATGAAAAGCATGGAAGGATCTTAAGATATTTCTAAGTGAAAGGAGTCAATCTGAAAAGGCTACATACTGTATGATCCCAGCTATGGGACATTCTGGGAAAGGCAAAGCTATAGAGACCTTAAACAGATCAGTCATTACCGTGGGCTTGGGAGAAAGGAGGGATGAGGAGGCGGAACACAGAGGATTTTGGGGGCAGTGAAACTACTGTGTATGATCCTGTAATTGTGGATCCATGCCATTATACCTTTGTCCAAACCCACAGAACATACAACACGAAGAGTGAACCCTAACGGAAACTATGGACTTCAGTTAATCACAACTTATCAATGTTGGCTCAATTGTAACAAATATACCACATGAATACATAATATATATAATAAGGAAACTATGTGCAGGGGAGAGTGTATGAACACTCTTTACTTTCTGTTCAGTTTTTATGTAAACGTAAAACTGCTCAAAAATAGTCTATTATTTTTGTTGTTTTTGAGACAGGGTCTTACTCTGTCTCCCAGGCTGAAGTGCAGTGTCACAATCATGGCTCACTGCAACCTCTACTTCTTGGGCTGAAGTGATCCTCCCACCTCAGCCTCCTAAGTAGCTGGGACTACAGGTGAGTATCACCATGCCTGGCTATTTTTTTTTTTTTTTGTATTCGTTGTAGAGATTGGGTCTCAGTTTGTTGCCCGGGCTGGTCTCAAACTCTTGGGCTCAGGCAATCCCCTTGCCTCAGCCTCCTTCTGTTAATTTTTTAAATGCCTTTCAAATGCAGTTTTGACTCCTAGACTTTCTCATGCATTCATTCAACATGGATTTATGAAGTGCCCACCTTACACGGGCTGTGTGCTAAAGGCTGGGGTGTCACAGAGTTTTTCAGGGACAGCTCTTATCCCCAAAGCCAAGGCCAGCTACATCCTACTTACAGCTTCTCCTCTTGCCTATTTTTAACTCCAGACAAATTTACAGCTGCATTTATTATGCAGATTCTCTCAACTGAAATATCCTGCATCCTTCCCCATCTTAATACTTCTCCCTGGATATCTCCTCCAAATTCCAATATTTCAAATGACCATGATATTTAACATGTCCTCATCAAGTTTCTTCTTCATTGCCTAGAGTGATCACTTTCATTAAAGTGCCCTATACAACTGGGCTGGGATTAGTACAAGAGAAAGTAGCTGAGGCTGCCATGCATGTATGCATGGTAGAATATTTAGCTCAACTTCCTGAGAAATGGTCAGATTTCTAATTTCCTTTTAGCCCATTCTTTCCCAAAAGATAGTCTGGATCCCATACTACTCAGGTCTTAAGCCAGAATCTCATTTGTAAATCCCAGAGCCCATTCGACATTTAATTTTTTATAACATTGATCCTACAAAGGTCTAACATGTTTCCCTCCTAAACACTGTGAACGGAAATCTCCCAGGAGAACAAATGCTGCTGTATTATTTTTGCTTTCAGAGCAATCTATTATAAATTAGAGGTCTGCAAATATTATTTCTCAGGAAGGTTCTCAAGATATAATGACACTGATTTATATAGAGTGATAGTTTTGAATTGCCGATGGTGAGCTGCATTATAGCTTGTAAATGAAATGTTCTATCTCCAAAGCTTTCTCCCTTTGTTTTCTGAAGGAAACAAATATAGAAAATAAGCCATTTCAAGAGCACTTTGTTATTTAACTGGAGATAACAAGAACAAGCTTATCAATGTGAGGGCTTCCTAACCAGACCTTTTGCAGTCCCAAAGAAGAAACCTTGGAAATGCAAAAATCTGGCTCCTTCCTCTGTCAAGTGTGGATGTGGGTTGCAGAGGAAGCCTAAATTCTAGAAAGTTCTGTCATTCCATTTATTTAGCCCACAAACAAGCACTAAGCTACTATTAAGAGTCAGGCACTGAGCTACAAAGTGCAGAGAGAGAAGGGTTTCAAACATGAAAGCAGAATTCGAGGTCTTAGGTGAATGAGGTGCCATAGCATAGGACTAAGTGCTAAAGTTCTTGCTTCTAGGTCCTGACTTAAGCAGAGTTGGTTTGAAACCCAAGTCTCTGGCTTCTCACTGGGATCCTCTGCCACTAAGTCAGAGGTGATAATGGATAATAGTAGGGGGTTGCTGTGGAAGAATGAGGAATTCCACCCAAAACACTTCATCCTGGACTGGCCGTACAGGGAGTGCTCACTGTTCCTTAACTTTACAATGGAGTTAGAACCTCAGCTTGCCTCACCAAATCCTTGTCATTTTAGTTCATTTCGCTTTGCCTTTTCTTCTACAAGGTAGGTACACTCAGACAGAATACTGGAGCAAAGTGCTATGAAGTCACTATATATATATGAAAGTTATACTTTTGGAAGCATTAGGCTCATTAAATATAACATAGATATGTTTTATATTATATAACACACACACACATATGTATATATGTTTTATATTATATATGTGTATATATTTTTATATACACATATAAAATTATATATTTTATATGTATATTATATGATAAATTTATATAGAATGTTATAATTTTGTAAGTATACATGTAAATTATGTTTTATAATTATATTTCTAAATTTAATTAATATAATTATATCTTTATTATCATGTTATTTATATTTATATACTTACATATAATTCATAATTATAAATTTTATAATTATATATAAAATGATGCATAATTATATATAATTATATATAATTATATAAAATTTATATATTTTATATAATTATATATTTATATATTTATATACTTTATATATAAATTTTAATTATACAATTTATATAGAAATTATAATTATATAAATATATACTTATATATGTTATATACATATAACATAATTATAAAATAATTTTTATATAAATAAAATATATTTATTTATATATAAATATATAATTATTTTATATAATATTAATATATAATATAAAACATATGTGTTTTACTTTTATATCACATATGCTAGATAGGTAGATATCCCCTTAAACAGGCACCCACTGTTAATAATTAAGAAAGCCTCTTCACTTACTCAGTGTAACTCCAGGGCACAATGGTACCCTAAAGTCTCCCTGAAGCTATGCTGGTGAGCAAGTTACTCCTACATCTGACCAACAGAGATGGCGAGACTCCAGTATTTCAGCTAAAGCTAGAATTTTAAGATAGATAAGAGTTGCAATAATTGTACCACCTGGGGGTGGCTATGACTCTCTGCTGGCCATATAAAATGCTAGGTGTTACTTCAGGGATGTGGCCTTTGGAGCGTTATTCTCATGGTCTCCTGAACCATTTGTGGAGTGGCACAGAGATATTCTGCTGTCGCTAGTCCCAGAAAGGGAATTCTTTGTTAGGATTAGAAGTAACACCAATGTCCCATACATCAGGGTATATCTGTCACTGCACAAATAGGTGTATCATCTCCAGTTTGATACAATGTCCATTTCATATAGGTGAATTCAATCTAGTACTTCTTCCTGAAATAAATGGTCAAGATTTCCAAAACTGTAGTCCTGATCTCCTCCATCCATATGGAGCTCAAGGGACCCTTCAGATCAGACATTGGAAAGCATATGATTTATCTACAGTATAAAATCAAATCTAAAAGTTTACACATAAAAGAAAAATAGTATAGGACCAAAATAAAAAGGCATAAAGTTGATAATCTGCATTTTGTATGTTGGTTGAGATACAAAAGTGATGTGCTGTCTTTTGGGGGGTTTATTAAGGAAGTCTTTCCTACCTACTCAATGTAACTGCAGGGAATATTGGCGTTTGTATGGCTTTTCCCTTTTTTTCAAGAGAAGAATGCAAAATGGCATAATAGTTAAACAGGAGAAGTTGTGCTTTGCTGTACTCAACATGGATCTAATGCAACTCCTGCATAAAAGGTCATCTGGGATTCAATCAGTCAAATGCCAAGTGGACAGCAAGGTCTAAGGAGGGCACTGGAAATGAAACTCTTGCAGGAGAGTTGCAGGAACCAAGGAACTGGGAGGCAGACGGTGAACTCCAGCACATACTGTATCTACTTCCTGAATAACAAGAGAAGAGTGGCTCCTATCTCCCCTAATGACTGAGCAAGAGACAAGAGGCTCAAACTTCTGCCATGGGCAGTTTATGTTAATAAATGCAAATTTGTCTGCCTCAAATAGATGATGGAGAATCATCCTCTCTGAAGTTCTTGGATTAGAGGAGAAATTCCTCTTCGACGGTGATGGGTGGACGTACCCAATGCAAGATCTTCCCATTCAACTAGTCACTACATGCATTAATTTGTGTATCATCATGCTTTTTATTAATTTACTCACTTTCACATGTCATAAGTTAACATAAAAATTTCATTCAAAACATGTTAAGAAGACATCCCTAATCGTTTTTTAAATAACTATGGAAAAGTAAGCAAATGTGATATTCAGAAACTGATTAGATTAACTTAAACAATTTTTTAAAGAATTCTGCTGGCTGAACCAAACTAACACACAAGACCTTGTACTTAGCATATAGGTTTCATAGTATAGTCACCTTATATACCAATGTTTCTTGAATTTCAATTGGCTAATTCATGACCATGCTAAAATGAAGGTTCTGATTCAGTAAACCTAGAGTGGGGATCTGAGAATTTCTAAAAAAAAAAAAAAAAAGCTCTTACATAATGCTGATGGTACCTGCCCAAGAACCACACTTTGAGAGGAAAGGTTACCTGCGACTAAATGCTTAATCAATGTTGACATATAAAAAGAGATGGCTGGAATTTCACAGTTCTCAGTAACTATGCTCATAATGAGACTTGGCTAGTTTCAGACAATTTGACACATAACTTTCAAACATAGTAAATAATCATACTATGCATATAATCGGAATTATTAGGGTACTTAAAACATGGAAAACTGTAAGAGTGCAATGTCGCCATTCTACAGATAACCCTGTCTTCACTTGACTGGGTTTCCCTCTTTGGTTTGTTCCTGAGTTCATATTGTCCCCTGGTAATTAATTCTTATTTTGTGTTGTACCTGGTTGTTGTGATAATGTTGTGATTTCCTCCATTAAACCCATCTTTGCCCTAATGGCAGTCGTAATGTGTGATTTACCCTCCTGCACTTGCATCTGCTCTCACCATCTGGGATGCCTTCACGGCTCTACTCCACTATTTTCTTGGATTCACAATAACTTGTGTGTTTTCCAGGGTGCTGCATTTGCTGGAAATAATTTAAATAACTCCAACTTGTTCTCACGTTCATGGAGCACACCACTGTTTTCCTGCATAGATGGGGAAAAGGTGCGGGGAAGAACAAAGTCATTGTACCTGTTCTGTGGAACTATACTCCTTCCGGTGTCTGGGAGAAGACCCAAAGTCAGCATGCCTGTAGCTCAAGGGAAGCCACTTTGGACATCGTTTCCATAGGGTTATCGACATCACAATAGAGTGGTTTCCCTGAGCCATGGGCATTCAGACTAGCAGGACAGGTTTTGAAAGAGCAGAGTTCAAAGTGAGCACACTGTCTTTCAATTCTTGATCCAGCAATGCCATTGTATTTCCTGGACTTTCTCTTCTTGCAAAGATAGAGATTGGGTAATCGGGTACAGCCATTTGCTGTTTGGTATGGCCATCAGCTGAACTTGCCCTGGGAGGTAACCCAGCCTGTGCCATGGAGTAGGAGGTTGCACAGATGCTCATTGCATCATTTCTATGACAGAAGTCAATGCAAAGCTCTGGACACAGATCAGCCAGAACTTCTCCAGCAATATCCAACTGGAGGTGCAACCTTAAACCTCCAGACTGAGCCACAAGGGAGGGAGGACTGTGAGTCGAGAATGGCCAGAGGCTATGAACAATGGACTAGGAAACAAAGCCCTTCAGAATTCTTCATATTTATGATGCTCTACCACACCATCGAGACTCACGTTCATGCTACAACTAGGTCTTTGCATTGGATTTTACCATCTCTAAAGCTGAAGATACAAAATTGAAAATGATGTTTTCCTTTGCTGACACCTTGTACATCAGTCACAGGTCCAAGCCTTTCTTTCCACTTGAATTAAAACATGGACAAGTTGATTAATGCCTTGGTAAACTCATCTTTTATGTTTTGCAACCTCCTTAATCCATGCAACCTTCAGTTTGCCAGTCACAGCTTCTTTGCAATATCCTCCTAACTCCAGGGTGATCTGTTTGCTTTATGTGGGGACTTGCAGTGTTAGTCGAGAGAAGCAGTTCTTTCCCCAAGATCCTTAATACCAATGCTATTGGTGGGCCCTTCTAGGGACCGTGGGTCCTACCAGAGATACCTTAAATATAAGGTGAGCTAGTAATAAAAAAGATAAGATGATGCAAATATCTGCTTAGTTTTCCATTATAGACGTTTTCTCATCTATGATTTTTCTACTCAATGTAATGGAGGTATAGGCACATTTTAAGCAAAGATGCTTTACACATCTGTGGAAAGAAGAGTAATCATAACAATAATGATAATAATAATGATAGCAGTTACCATTTATTGAGCCTGTCTTGCAAGCCAGGCACTATGCTCACTACTCTAAATATATTACTTCATTTAATCCAATTAATTAATTCAATTATTTCAAGCAGGCTGAATAAATTCATGGAATGTTCCACTAGATTTTTTTGACTGAGCTATAATTGGGCCATGACTTTAAAGCAACAGGTATTCAACTCTAGTTCTGACCCCTAATTTTGACCTCACTTTTCAAATATACACATTGGTATTCAGTGGAGTATTATTTAGAACACAGTTTTAACTCAAACTCATGGATTCTAATGTCGTTCCTTTCTATGCCTTGAAAGACTTAATTAGCAAAATTAAATGTGCTTGGAATGGTTAGATGGCAGAAAAAGTATTACCCAAAACACCCTTGTAGTACCCATAGCTTCTACTGTCCTCCACATCCCTTGTTTAATTTTGAACCCAGATATCTTTATAGTATCTGAGGCAAACTCAAGAACTCAGGACTTGATGGAATACTAGAATACAGGAGTGAGAAGAAAACTGTCAGAGGCCATTGGTCCAAACAGGCTTGTCTTATACACAACCTGCAGCTCCAGAGCAGGAGACTCTCCCCAGCAACCAGGTAGGTCTACTGTCTGAATTCAATTCACAATCCAGAACTCTTCTCATGCAGCCAAGAAGCTCTATAGTGTAGTGGCTGTTGGGCAATCCTGACACAAGTTGCTCAACCTAACCAAATTTTGCTTTGTTGCCTTTAAACCAGAGGTGATGATAAAAGTATCTTGTAGCATAGTTGTAGGGATTACATTAAGTAATCCATGTTTAGACGCATGACTAAGATTGTGCTTAGAGATGTGACTAAAATAGACTAAATGCTTTTGCATTTTAGCTATTGTAAGTCTTAAATGTTTATTATTATTGTGGTGCAATTGTGTTGCTGCTAATTATTCATAGTATTCAGATGCTCTCATGTACTTTTATTAATCCCATCTGAATTAACTAGCCAAATGGTCTTTTAATGGTCATTCCATCATGACCATTTTAGCGTGGTCATGATAATTGATAACTTGATTCTTTGATAATTTCTTATGGTATCTTCTTGGAAGATACCATAATAAATGGAAGATACCATGGAAACGATAGAAATAATTTATAAGACAACATTAAACACTATTAATTTTAATTTGAGATATAAATTCCAGGTAAGATAATATTAGTTTCAGGCTCAAGAACCTGAAATTAGGTTTGCAGATGTTTAAACATGGTAACATCATTATAGACTTGATAAGACTCAGAGATTAATGATTTATAAGCTAAATTAATGTAGAGGACCAAAATCAATACTCTATACAATGGATTTTCAACTATGTATTACAGTTAAAAGTTTTTTTTGGCTCTCCAGGCCTACCTTGGTCTGGCCACAATGCCCTTACCCCATCTCTCTCAAATTTTATTTTTTTTAATTTATTTTAGAGATGGGGTCTTACTTTGTTGCCCAGACTGGAGTGCAGTGGTGCAATCATAGCTCATTGCAGCCTCAAACACCTGGTCTCAAGCTAACCCTTCTGCTATTTTTCCTGCTATGTACTGTTTCCATCTGTAATCTGAGGTTGCAAAAACCTCTTTCTGCAAAGTTTACTATTTTGTCACAAATGCAGATTTACTGGAAACTCAAATAGAAAGTGGAGAGAGAAGAAAAACATACACAATATCTACATATCCTTCATTCTTGCTGCACTGTTATCACTGGGTTTTCTGATACCCTGGTTTACTTTGAGCTTTCCATATGGGTGTAACTGAGGCATACATTTAAAATCAAGAATAGGATGATGGAAGAAAAAAAAATGCCATTTTCGAAGATGTGGATTCACCTGCAAGAGCAAAGGATTTAACATTAATGCCATTGAAAGCATGCTATATTCTGACTACAGCACATATGGGGAATATCAAATTAGCGGGCAAATGGGTCACAAAAAGAATCATTGAGGAATTCAGTGGAAAATAACTCCAGCACTGCCACTCATACCAGATAGTCGAGGAGAGGCAATGAAGAGTTTCTCATCTTTATGTCCCTAGTGTCCCGGCCTTGTCTTTAATCATACTTCAGTTGATACTGGCTTTATGTATAAGTTCTATTCCTCAACTCTTTAAAAAGTACCAAGTAAAGAAGTCCAATAAACATTTTTGTGGGGCTCATGTTCAGGGGCATGAATAGTTCAACTATCACACTCCAGGAGGCTGCCCAAGGGCACAGAAGTCTAACCCGGAAGTAGAGATGGCAACTGAGAGCCAATGAGACTTGTTGCATTGAACTAGTGTTTAGACAGCAGTCACCTAGAAAGTCATTCTTCTCCCTCCCAAAACAGAGGCAAGCCCTGCCACCCTACCCACTCTTGCTTTAAAAGCACGAAGAGAAGCCAATGCCAAATATCAGGCAACTGGCATTGAGACAGTGTGGTACCAGTACCATGCTGTTTTGGTTACTGTAGCCTTGTAATATAGTTTGAAGTCAGGTAGCATGCACTGGAAAGGATGACCTTGCCCAGTGACCTCCATCTTCAGTCCTAACTAGACTGGTTCAGTGGCAAAGTGAGAAGAGTATTCTTTGGAATACTCTTAAATTAAGAAATGCTTCAAGCAGGACTCTGATGCAATTGCAAGCAGAGGGACTGAGCAATTTCATTAGAATAAAGACCTTCCTCCAGGAAATGACTATTCTGTGAATGGTCAACTTGGCATATGGCATGCAGTGGATCAAAGCACATGGCATGCAATGCAGAACATGGTAATGAATGACAAGACTATGGACCAAACCAAGCAGAAGCCATCTGCAGAGCCATGAGTAGCTAAAGGATTTACTGGCTTTGGGTGAGACATGGTGGAAGGAAATATGCTACATATTATGTGTAGTTCGCTGCATGCTTTTATGCAAATCCATATGAATGTGGATGTATATTCTATGATGTGGATCCAGGCAGTAACACCACTTGTGGATGTTATAACTCAGTGTATACTGTTCTGTACAAAGACTCCCTTTCCATCTCCCAAACTGAATAGACTGAAGCCCTTCTTGGCCAACGATATCTGAGCAAGACCCACCCCTGTCTACAAGAGCTGTGTTGTGTACAGATGCATCCCCATGCTGGGACACCCTCTCGGGAAGTTCTGCAAGGATAAAGTTACAAAGAAATAGTAACACAGAAGCATCTACTCTATCTGTAAGTATGGCAATTCTCTCTGTTTCCAAATAAATTGTAATGTCATTTCACGTCTCTCCTTCCTATGCTTAATTGCAAGGCAGCACTATGCAAAACCAAAATGTCAAGTTGTGTAAACAAAACAAAATCGTTTTTCTCAAAGTCAGTGCTCAAAGCTTCAAAGATTGTCAAAGAAGCTTGTTTTCTCTAGGTTTTTTTCTTCCTAAAGTATGGTATATTTACTTGCTACAAATCGGATGCATAAACGCATTTATAGATGGTTGTTACTGATGAAACCTGGCAGACAAGAAATAGCTATTGTCGGCACAGGTATTTGACAGGTAATTCCACCTTCAAGTGATTAAAGTTAAAAGACTTAAAATGCTGTAATTTTGTCATTTTTGTTTTGTTCTGGCTATTGTCTTACCTTAGAATAAAAAAAAATATTATGACAACAATGTTCTTTCACTAACAATTTTCTACAAACTGGAAGTGTGAATAGGTGCAAAAGTTAGATTTTGCCATGACTGACTAAATGGAGTTCATTTAGGTGAGCATCAGTATTTGTTTTAAAATTTAAGTAATTGATGAGCTAAATTAGTCAGGGTACACTCACTGTGAGTGACCTTAAATAAATGAAATTTTGTGTTAAGTATGGCAGGCACCAAGGTAACGCCAGAAACAGCAGAGGTTTGTTCTGTTTTAATTTTTTTGCTTCAATGGTATCTGGGGTACCCAATGAACAAGATCCATTTTGCACTGAGAAGGAGTAATATACGAAAGTATATGCTATGTTATAACCTTCTCTTTTTTCTACTTCTTGAGAGCAAATAAAATGACTTACAGAATCCTGTTGTAAAGAAACTTTCCTTCCTAGGTGCTTACCTCCCCAAGAAAGCATTAAGCCACTGTTGCCCCCAAACCACAGGCGCTGCATGCCATGTTGAGAGATGCAGTCCAAGTGGGTGGGCCCAGAAATCACCCTAAGACAGACAGTTAGCTCTCAGCAGACTCTGTGAGCAATCCTGAATTTCTACTCCACGAGGCTTGTCGGAGAAGTGACTCTTCAGATTGCAGGCAGAGAGGCGTGCTCACATGATCTCAGATGACAAAGGTATGGAAATATTTCATTTACTCCATTTTTCTCATGGTGAGATACCAAACCAACGAAAGGTCACAAGACTCGAACACATGAAATTGTGCCCTAAGAGAGCTATGGCCATTTGCTCCCCTTTCCTACCAAAAAGCAAAATAAAATATACTTGGAGGAGAGACGGCAAAGTCAAGATGCACAGAAAAGAGAATCAACTGACGCTGTGATGCAATAAAAGCTCTGTGTGAAGGGTTCCTAATAATAGTGAACGTTTGCCCAGTGCTTAATACACCGAAGGCACTCTTCAAAACATCCCCAGCAAGAAAGGCAATGAAATGATCTCATTTTACAGAGAAAGAAGTGGGGGCTCAGTGAGAGAGGTCACCTGCCCACATTTAACCGCCAGAGGTTGGTCAGTGGGGGATAGAATCACATGCAATCTGGTCACAAAGTCTGTCCTTTCTTGGCACCGCTGCTGCCATCAATATGCTGAAGCCAGAAGTGGTATGATATCATCGTCCCAGTATATACTGCGTGGGGCGGAACCATATACACACGGTTCTGAATGTTGCCTCTGTAATCTGCTGATTTTGTGAGCTTGCTGAGACTAGTTACTACCTTCCAATGCACCTTGGTTTACACATCTTTAAAATGGGATAATACAGTTCCATTCGCAGAAGCCTGCCATGAGAACTACTATGAATGCATAACACCTGGCAGACAGTAAGTATATAGTGAGAGAAGAACGAGTAACTTTATTAGTAGTAGTATTAATATTATCAGTGGAGCAGATGACAGCGGCAGCGTGACAACAGGACACAGTCTAATGTGACAGTGAACACAAGAAGAGCAAGGAGAAGAGATGGCAACACAGCACTGAACCCCCAATTTAATGCTGGCAGTACCATTAAGGGCCTTTTGGTTTTTGAAAATGGTCCCATGATGCCAAAGAAAGGGCTCAGATCAAGAACTGTCTGCTTTCAATTAAGTATGCATTCATTCATGGGATAGAAATGTCTTCTCTTCAAATGATCTCATGAGTTGTATTTCTCTTCCCTCTTTTCTAAATGCAGAAATCTAAACAGCTTGAGCACTGGTTTCATAAGATTCCAGAAACAAGGAGAACACAGACCAATTTCTGCCTCCTTCTTTTTCCTAGCTCCCTTTGCAAAAGTGACATAACTACTCTAGAAGAAACATATTCTGTCTGTAATCCCAACATTTTGGGAGGCTGAGGTGGGTGAACTGACTGAGCTCAGGAGTTCAAGACCAGCCCAGGCAACATAGTAAAACCCTGTCTCTACAAAATACATACATACATACAAAAATTAGCTGGGCATGGTGGCACATGCTTATAGTCCCTGCTACTTGGGGGGCTGAGGCAGGAAGATTGCTTGAAGCTGCAGTGAGCCGAGATCACGCCACTGCACTCCAGCCCAGGTGATAAAACGAGACCTCATCTCTTAAGGAAAAAAAAGACATATTCCTGGATTCATGACCATCATAGGAATCTGAGTGGGGGACATGGCTGTACACCTGGATACAAATGAGATTCCACAGGTAAGGACCCACAGGTCAGGGAAGGATGCACGGTAGCACCAGCCAGCTGCTCCCTCCTCACTGCTTGGGGAAGACATGTGGGAGCAAAGCAGGAGGCTCCCTTTGGAGGCAATTGAGAAAAGCCCCTCCCCTTCACTTGATTTCAAGGCTTTGTGCTCCTCGTCCAAGTGGGAATGGTAGCACCTGAGGAAAATAGCTCTTGGAGGGTACAGTCACCAAACCATCCCACCCTCCCCTGTGTGCAAACTACTTTCCCAGCCCTAACCTTGCCCCTGCCTGCTCACATAGGTTGCAAATCACTGTTGCTGCCCCATGGGACCAAGGGAAGCCCAACCACCTGATGACCCTCACCTCCTCCTAAAACCCCACCCAGAAATGGTGGCTACAGAAGCCAGTCCAAAAGTGAGGCTGTTAGAAGCCATCAGCAGCTCCCAGAAACCATAGGCTGCTCTTGACAGCTCTAGCAGTTGAAGCCCTCCTTGTGGTCCTAATTCATTTGGCTGGTGGATGCCACGACCACCATGAGGACCTCATGTACTTGCAAGGGGAGCTTGGCTTCACTCCCAATCTCCTGCAGTGACAGTGTAGGTTTGAACTAATTATTGCTGCCCACTCAAGGGTGGATCTAGCTAGATGAATCAGCCAATGCTGGACCTCATGGGAAGAGACTACTGGGCTACAGCCACTTGGCTTCCAGTGGTTTCATTATGGTGACCCTCTGCATAGCCCTTGCAGAAAAGATCCTAACTGGATTCCTACCACCTGAAGACAAAGTATAACACTGGGCCACCAACACTTGTCCTACCCAAGTTTTAAGAGGTCCCACACCAGCCAAGAGTACTGATCAATCAAGACCCAAATTCACAAGAATACGCAAATAACACATGGTCCATCACAGACACACACACACACACACACACACACACACACACACACACACACACACAGAATTTCCTCCACAGATGAAATATCTAACTGTAAAGCATGAAGCCATATATATATTGGGTGAAAATACAAGGGAAAGGGTGTATACATATAGGTTGAGTATTCTACATCTGAAAATCTGAAATCTGAGATGCTCCTAAGTCCTGAACTTTTTGAGTGTCAACATGATGCTCACACAAAGGAAATGCTCATTGGAGCATTTTGAGTTTCAGATTTTTGGATTAGGGATGCTGAGCTGGTGAGTATAATGTAAATATTCCCAAATCTGAAAACATTCCAAATCTGAAACACTTCTGGTCCCGAGTATTTTGGATGAATATTTGAGTATTTTGGATACTCAACCTGTAATTTGTAGGGGAGTAAGAAAAACTTAAAAAAAAAAATCTTCCAATTACAAGCCCCAGACATCATGAAGGTTTAACTACAAAAATTTATTGCAAAAGACTCTTTAAATAGAATGAAAAGACAAAAAAAAGGCAGGAAAAACATTTGCAGTGTACAATAAGTAAAATATTAATGTTCTTATCATATAGATAGTGCAAACAAATCAATAAGAAAAAGATCTACAATCCAATAGAAAAGTGACCAAAGAATCCTTGGGAGAAGAAATACAACACTGTACTAACCCTACACATAATAGAAAAAAAATAGTGAACTAGCATTTTTCACCCGATAGATGAAAAAGAGACTGATAATATCCAGGGTTGCTAAGAGTATGAGGAAATTAGCGTTCTCATTGATTATCAATGGGTATCCTACTATCATGGTGAAAAAAAGAGTATACCTATTTTAGGCAATATCAAATGAAAGCAAATTTTTTATGCTCTTTGATCCAGCGAATTTGATCTCGGCTGAATTTTTATTTCAAAATTATTCCCACCAGTTCACACAGCTTTACAGAATATTCACTTATAGCACTACTTGAAATACAAATAAATAAATAAATAAATAAATAAATAAATAAATAAAATAAAAAATAAAAAAATTTTAAAAAAGGAACTCAGATGTCCCTCACAGAGGAATGATTAAACAAATTGTAGTCTAAGAAAGGTAAAATGAAAATCGAAATGCTGAAATGGAAAAATGACCAAATAGATAGTTGAGCGAAAAGAAAAAACTGCAGAATAGCATATAGAGTTTGTGTAAAATATTCTTAATAGTCAAATCTTGATATTACTATGTCATACTGGCAACATATAAGAAATAAATCTATCCAGCAAACTGTTAATGATGCTGCCTATTTAGGGGTGAGATTTCATGGGGAATTCCCTTTCTGTACTGTTTGTGTCTATATTCTTCAGTTTTGCATATTGCGGATTACTTTGGTAATCAGAAAAACATTTATACAAAGTGTGGAAAACACTAAAAAAACACAGAAGACTGAGGCAACAATTTAAATTTTTTTTTCTGTTGCAAAGTGGTATGTGACATGCTATCTCACACTCACCCCCAGAACTCTGCTCTTGAACTACATTAAATCATAGACCTTAGCTCTCAGTGACTTCATCCTAAGCCCCTGCATGAAGAGAAAGCTGTCCAGACATCGTAGGAAGGCACAAGAAAAGCATAAACTCTGGGACAGTCAGTGAGCATCTCATAGCTACTGTCTCCTCCATTCCACGCCTTGTCACTCACAAAGGCTTCCCAAACACACAATTCTGAAAGTGACAATCAATAGAAAATGTTGACATATGTGATTTTATTTCAATTTACCAAAAATTCATTTTCTTCCTGCAGTAATGAAAAGGAGTAAGAACCCTAGATAAAATTATATTCCAGTAACAAATGGTCTGTCCTATTTGAGAAAACCTTGTATTTTAAAAAGTATATACAAAACACTCCCAAACAGCAAAACAGCACATATCCTAAAGTGTACTGTATATCTTTACAGTCAAGCATGTAACTGGCGGTTTTTAAACTGTCTCTTTATTAAATACGTTTGGCAATCGTGGAAAGAGAATCATGCATAAGTGGGTTTGTATTAGTCATTCCTTTGCAATGTAGAGGTTGTCATCACCTCCTAGATGTTTTCCTGAAGTTTCAAAACCTCATTATGAATGTTGCATTCAGGTAAACAGTGGTCTGTAATGGAAATGATTTCATTTCTCTCCTGTCTAGATCTGCTTGAATAAAAAATTGGTTCATTAGGCAGCAGAGGCTTAATACCAGCCCCTGTCAAAAGTCCCTGAGAAAATACTGTCTATCTGCAATTTCATGATTATCACAGCAATCTCAGCAATACGGGTGTGCAATGACACGATCAGAGGTCATATTTCATCTGATCCAGAGCTCAGCTATGACTGCAAGCATATACCAAGAGTTGACAGTCTGAATAAACCAATGGATTTCCTTTGTTTTTTAACTGCAGTTTCCACTTTGGGGAATTAACATTACATTAGCATTATTAAAATAAGTAGATTTCACAAACTCATTTTTTAAAAAGTGTGATTTAGGATGAGTGGGAGATAAATTTAATGTAAAATATCATGTGTAAACACACACATACATACACACACACACAGATAACCTAAAGCCTTTTGAAAGACATTTCCTAAAGGGGATTTCCAATGAAGAAAAACACCAGTGTGAAAATAAAGCCCAATTTGTTGCTTCACTTGAGTTTTAATCATTGTGTCATAGATGCCTTGGGATTCATAAATGAGAGGTGTTGGCTGAATATTTAAAATATGCCTCGTAAGCTGAAACAACAGTAATATGGTATCAGCGGCAGACTCATAAGGGATTCAGTGGCCATAGATTTCATCAGGTCCTCCTATAAGCATTGGGGATTAAGGAAAGATTCTGACTCCACTGGATAAATGGCAACAGATTTTTTTTGTAGTTTAATTATTTTTTTAAAAATACAAGAAAAAAGTCTGACCTATTCAGGAATCAGTATAATGTGGTATGTGTAATTTTTAAAAAGAGCTGATCTCTTTCAGTTATTTTAGCAAACATTTTATTTTTTAAAATCATAATGCCCAATGCTAGAACATGTGTAGTGAACTGGTACAATAAATTGGTACAATCAATGTCTTTTTCTGATATTTATCTTTCTATCATTTGCTTTGTATGAGCTCTTCCTATATCTCAGGAGTTTTCTTTTTGTGTTGATGATGCACATGCTTTTTAAGTCTTTTGTCATTGGTCTTTTTGTTCAGTTTATGTTATATTTTTACCTGACATCAGGAGATTTTAGATTTCATGAAGTAAAATTCTGCAATCTTTCTCTTTGAGTTAGTTATTTCTTGGCTTTTGTGTTCAGAAAGACCTTTCTCAATTATCCTGTATATCAGATAAATATATCTCAATATATTTTCTGGAATTCTTCAGTACTTCCATTTTCCAAACACAATCTGCATGGGGAATTTATTTAAATATATGAGGAACAGCAGGAATAGCATAGTATGTAAGACAGACAAGATTAAAATCCTAGCCATCATATGCCATCTCCATGACTTTGGGCAACTTACTTTAATCTTCTATACTTCTTGTAAAATTGACTTCTTTATTTTGAGCATCACAACGTCCCCCTGCTTCCTCCTCTTCATCTTCATTATTTTCATCATTATCACCATCTTCACCACCATCATCACTATCATCATAATTACCACCATCATCAGCATCGCCATCATCATACCCATCATATCATCATCAACATTATCACCATCATGACCATCATCATCATCACCATCATCAGCATCACCACCATCACCATCATCATCAACACAACACCATTATTATACCATTTAAGCACATGCAAAGCACCACAATGCCAGACAGTAGTGAATTAACTACAATCGCTCTCCTAAAAGTTTAATCATACCATCACAATTATTGTATAATCCATTCTTAGCCATCTGCCTTGAAGGGTCACCTTTACATTTACATTTTACATGAAATTCTTTTTCTGGGCTTCCTGCTCTGTTCCATCACGCTGTCTAGTCTGGAGCCAGTGTCACATGGCTCTATGCTCTATTTATTTATCTTTATTTGAACTCTATGAAGCGCATGTTTAAAACAAAATGAAAATTAAAAACACATTTAAGAATTCATACCACATCCAACCATTGCTGCGGAAGCAGATGAGAGAGAGACTAGGGAATACATTTGCTTTTCTTAAGAGTTTTAAGACAAAATGCTTCCACATTCTATTTCTTATTGCTCCAAGTGCATCCCCCTGCACATCACATCCCACTGGGATGTGTGCCACAGCTATGAAGAGATAACTAGTTGTATAGTCTCAGCAGTTAGCTCTTAATACTGCCTTAATGCCACTGAGCTAACAGATGGGTCTGTGCTGGACAGAGGGAAGCCAGCTTGCTTAGTGTGCACGGACCACCTCCCTGACTCCCTGAAACCTGTTAAAAACCTGAAACGTTGGCAGGTAACCAACGATTGAAATAATTTTCAAGCCTCAATTTTGAGTGTTTGATAATATTGGAAGCTCAGTTAATGAATGAGCGGTCCATAATGGTTCTACATTCCTCCTTACAAAGTAAACCATTATGCATCCCCTCTCTCTGCCTGGCTATAAACCTCCACCATGAAAGTGAATAAAGATAATCAGCCCTAGGAATCACAGGACAGCCGTGCATGGCATCTTTGCTGGTGCACAGTCATATGAAGGCACCAGCTGAACACTCTGGCTTCCCAATTCCATGACCTCTCCAACGCCAGGAACTTGCCTTCCATTCATCATCCAGCAGGCATGCCATGCACCTGGGAATACCTGGAATGATTCAACCTCTGGAATATAAACACTTCCACTCTGCCCCAGCCTTCCAACACCTTTGCTGCAATCTTGTTTGAATCTCCAGTTCATCATCACAAGCCAGCAGCTCTCTTCCTTCCTCATCCCCCACCACCATCTGCCACTTCAGTCCTTCTGTTGCTAATCACTCAAATTCCACTGCCCAGTTGCCTTTTGTGACACTCCCTGCTAGCAAAACTTCAATCATCAATAAGTTTGGTGATCCTACTTCCTGGCCCTGCATTGAACTGAAAATCCACATACCTATGTGCCAACATCCAATTCATGGTCTCCAAGCAGAGATGAGCTCAGACAAAGCCTGATAAGTCATCCCTTGGCACAAATTCTTCCATTCCTCTTGAAAGAAATATCCAACCTCATTGACCTCAGCTCCTCAAATATCATTCTCTGTAATACACTATAATTCTACAATTTACAGGAGCTACATTCACTTGTCCCTTTTCAGCCCTTCTTGATGTCTCTGAAGTACTCGTTGGTATTGATCATTATCCGTTGAAATGCTCTTTGCTCCTGAATTCCCTGATCACACTTCTCTGAGTCTGTCTTCCCAGTTTTTGGCTGTTCTTTTGGTTTTCTTTTAGAGGTTCTTTCTGCTGTGACCTTCCTTTGGATGCTGGACTGGACCTTCCATCCTCACTGTGCACCAGAAGTGAGCACATTATTGTCACTTTTTAAAGAGGGTTGCATTGATCAAAAATAAGAATGTTTAAGAAATTCAAGATAGAAAAGTGATGCATTACACCCCAAGGGAAATATACAGCCTTAAGATCCAGGCTAGACTCTGTATAGGGCAAAGAATGTCAAATAGAACATGGGCTTTTGCTTTTTTGGGTCTTACAGTTTTGAGAAGTAAAGACATGAAGGTTGATTTCTAAACTCTTATCCTGGATTAGATGGAGATAAATTGTGGGTCACAGGTTGCCCAACTGCCTGAAATATTCTTGCAGAACAATCTCTTCCATGCCCATGGTTGGACTACTATTTTGATATATAGGAGAAAGCCAAGTCAACCTTATTCATATCTGTGTTCCTAGTAATTCCTGGCACCTTGGATCAGGCTTTGCAAATATCAGGCACCTGACCTCCATACTTTCACTTTTAAAACTTCCTTATTGAGCACCTAATGTGTACCTGGTCTATAGAACTTGAAGGAAATCAAAATATTTTACCACAAAATATATTTATTTCATATATGCGAGATGGCTGTCAGACAGCATGCAAGGAGAGCTGTTTTTGTGGGGGAGATTTGCATCTGTAGAAACTCTGTATTCATGTAACCAGGACTTCCCTCGTCCAGATCTAGGAAATACGAAATGAGAGTCCTACACTTTAAAGATCTTAAAGAAACATTAACTGGCCAAGCATGGAGGCTCACGCCTGTAATCCTAGCACCTTGGGAGGCCAAGATGGGAGGATCACTTGAGCCCAGGAGTTCAAGACCAGCCTGGGCAACATAGTGAGACCTTGTCTCTACAAAAAATAAAATTATTAGCTGGGCTTGGGGGCAAGCACCTGCAGTCCCAGCTACTCAGGAGGCTAAAGTGGAAGGATTGCTTGAGCCCAGGAAGTCGAGGTTGCAGTCAGCCAAGATTGAGCTACTACACTCCAGCCTGGGTGACAGAGCAAGATCCTGTCTCAAAACGAACGAACAAACAAACAAACAAACCATTTACCACTTATTTTATCGGAGGGCTGCCATGATGCAAGCTCCCATTCTTTCTGTAACCTCAATATGGTATACAAGCTTTGGTATCCCATAGGGGGTTTGGGTAGCCACTCTGTGATGCTCCCTGTGTGCAGGTTAATATAGTTTTTATGACTTTTCTCCAATTAATCTGCGTTTTGTGAGTTGAGCTTTAGAGAAACTTCAGAGGGTGAAGGGGAAGTTTTCCCCGTGGCCCCTACAGATTCTAAAAGTAGATGTCTTTTATGTATATTGAATCAGAGGACTTTTGTCCATGTAAATGAACCTATATACAGAGGGGTTATTCATTGCATGCTACAGTCCATACTTTCACAATCATTTTAATCCAAACCTCCTAAAAGAGTCTATTTTAAAATGGATAATCCATTACAACCATGTCTGATAATCCAGGCCCTACTTAAAATTACACTGCAAATTTGAAGGGCTTAGACCAATACCTATGGTTCCCCATTGCCAGAGTTTTCTTGTGTTTCTTGAGGTTCTTGACACAATCCTGAGCTCTTACGAATGAGGCCTTCCAATTTATTCTCCATCCCTCAAGACGAGTTGGGTGCATGGCCCTTGCTGCTACATTGAGTTGCACATGACTGACTAAATGTCAGGCATGGTAAACACGCATTCATTCTGTAACATCCCCCAAGCTCATCTCATGAATTCACCACTTATTTTTCCTCCAGGTTGGTTCTCTGTGCCCAGAGGGTACGGTAGCAATGTCCAGGTCCTCCTGCAGGGAAGGCAGAGGAGAGTGAGAGAAATCAAACTGAGGGTTGCCCTGTCATGCTCAGCCAACAGGGGATGCCAAGCTACCAGTCCTGAGCAACTGAACGACAAATGCACAAAGACTTCTGGAACTCCATCTAAAGATGAAGACTTGCCATTCTTGTTTGAAAGAATCTCATAAAACCAGTTGATTCCAACTCTCAGCAGTGGAAGGGTGTTTTTTCTTTTTTTTTTCCATAGCAAGGCTTTTTTTTTTTTTTTTTTGATGGAATCTCACTCTGTTGCCCAGGCTGGAGTGCAGGGGCGCAATCTTGGCTCATGCCAATCTCTGCCTCCCAGGTTCAAGTGATTCTTCCATCTCAGCCTCCCAAGTAGCTGGGATTACAAGCATGTGACACCATGCCTGGCTAAGTTTTGTACTTTGATTAGAGACGCGGTTTTGCCATGTTGGCCAGGCTGGTCTTGAACTGATAACCTTAGGTGATCCACCTGGGATTACAGGCATGAGCCACCACACCTGGCCAGGAAGCTTTGATTGGAAGCCAGAGATTTGTTTTAGCATTCACCTTCTTGTTCTCCACTTGAATTTTTCTTTGTAATAGTACAGAACTTGCTAGTCTAATCCTGAGCAAAGGCTGATTTATGATTCCTTCATGTGGTTCTATTAATAGCACAGGGCTCTGAGTGAATGCTGATTGCATGCAAATTCCACTTCACAGACTAGCTGTGATCACTATAATGGTGTAAGCTGTAGATAAGAAACCCCCGGTGAGAACTACATCCATCCTTCCACCTGACCCCCAACCATGAACAGGTCTATGAAAAATGTCAGTCTATTTCCAAAGGAAGAGAAACAGCCAGAATGACACGCCTCCAAAATGCTTGTTGTATACTGGAGAACAATGAGATTTTACACGTTTGTTCTTCCCTGATGCTTGGGCTGCTTCAGAATTAACTGGGATTGAAAATCAGACTTTGCAATAGCACCATGATTGCCCAAAGAATTCCACTGTGGGTGTGCCCTGCTGAAATGATGTGGCTGCTGTATCCAACATGCACAGCACCACTGCCCTTCCTGCTTCCAAACTGTTCAAGCACTTTATCTGCACTTCCCTCATGACATTCCTCACTTTCTGCCCTGAGTTGTTATAGGATCTCCTGAAAGAATCTTAAATTTCTTACTATCCTGTAGGCTGAACATTCTCCCCTAAACCTATAGTCTTATCATCATTGCACCCCACTCCCACCCTACACTGCCAAAAAACATTTAAGCACACAGTTAGCATCCAGTCAACATGACTAATGAATGAACTAGATCTGTCCCGGAGATATGTTGTTGGTTGTGCACTGACATGATGCACGCTTTCTTATTACATGGAAAGAAAAGAAACAAAGTGGTGTAGATTTCATGTTCTAGGTGGGACACCTGCATTGGAACGCATGCTCACCCATTATGAATTCTGTAACCTGAGGTGGGTGTACCTAACCTGCAAGCCTCACTTGCCTTACCTGTGGAATGCGAATGATGAGAACATCACCTGCTGCACAGGGACCACTGGCAGCACAAAATGAGGTAAGATGCTGGGACTCAGAAACTGATATCCCCAAAGATTGCATTTTGACATGCTAAACCGAAGAAGCCTCAAGTCTCTCTAACCTCCCCCTCATCCCACACACAGTTTCTCCCATAGAAGGTGAAGTTCTTTTATCTGCCTAAGATCCAGACCCCCGCAAGGAGAACATTTTTTTCCCTTCCCCTCCCTGTAATTTCATTGTCTGTTGCAGAAAAGAAGACCAAGATATGACTACCCCTGAGGAGACCCTTTTCCAAGTACAATGACTAACTCCAAGGATCATTTAAATTACAAGATAATCTCTGTTCCTGTATCCAATAATTCTCCCTAGCAATTATTTATTGCCCCTCAACAGAACTCCTCTTCTCCCTGACCCGCATAACCTGTTTTACCAGGATCCAAGCCCCCATCATACACACACACACACACAGACACACACACATATATATACACACACATATATACACACACACACACACACACATATATATACACACACACATATATATATATATATATATTTTTTTTTTTTTTTTTTTTCTTCCTGGAGTACAGTGGTGCGATCTCGGCTCACTGCAACCTCCGCCTCCCAGGTTCAAGTGATTCTCCTGCCTCAGCCTCCCCAGTAGGTGGGATTACAGGTGCACACCACCATGCCCGGCTAATTTTTGTATTTTTAGTAGAGATGGGGTTTTACCGTGTTGGCCAGGCTGGTCTCGAACTCCTGACCTCAGGTGATCTGCCCGCTTCGGCCTCCCAAAGTGCTGGGATTACAGGTGTGAGCCACGATGCCTGGCCCAAGCCCCCAACCTTTCTGTAACCTCAGGATGGTGTATAAGCTTCTGGACCCCATTGGGAGGTTGGGTCTTCATTATGAAGGCTCTTGTGTACGCACATTCAATAAATTAGTATGTCTTTTCTCCTATGAATCAATCTGCCTCATGCCAGTGATTTCTTGACAACCTTTATGGGACCAAAAGCCTATGGCTCCCACAAATACATGTGCTATCAGGGCCCAGTATACGGCCAGCTCTCAATGTTAGTCACTCTGATGATTAAAATCATGTTGACCACCCCGTGAATTTGCAGAGCAGAATTGTATCTCCTGGATTTCAACTGCCCTTGTGTGGTTGTACTGAGAAGCCCCTTCTGCAGCTCTCACAACATCTGTATGAAGTCAGTCTTTCTCTAGTTACTATAACAATATGAGACACAGCACTCACTCAGCTAAGAATAAGGCAGTAAGCCACAATCACGGGCAGTAGAATTGGTGTACAGTTACATAATAAAGGTTCTTGGTCACTGAATATGCCTTTCCAGGCTTAGAGAAACCTGCAGTGGAGAAAGTGATGATCCACAGAATTATACAGCCCTCAAACATGTGGAGAGAACACGCTCTGAGTGACTGAGATGCACCCTCACTAGTTAACCGCTTCCATCTCAGTTTTCCTTTGTGCAGGGAGTGTTTCTTATGAAGCAAATATCCCCCTTTTATTTTATTACATAATTATTCAGAATGCAACAGTCCCGTCCTGTGTAATAAGGAAAAGCCCTTCTTGGAAAGAAGAAATATTCTTTAGAACACTCATATGTATTGGATTTAAAAAACAAAAACTTTCTTAAAAATTCATGGAATGCTTAGGGGAAGGATTTTATCTTTCCGCCAAAAACAAAAAAACAACACAAACATCTATAAATCAGGGGCTAAGGCAGGTCTCGAAGATTGAAAATACTCTCCAAATACTTTAGAGGAACTAGTAGTGAGACAACACTGGAAGTTAGACTTTCTAATGAGTCAGGCATGTATGCCATGCTAATTAAATAAAATTTAATCAACAGGTGTGATGAGATCAGCGTGAGATTGCTTGCTAGCCAACAGAAGTCTTAGAGTTGCATAAGCAGCCTGACACATTAAAATAGAACACTCATTAAAAAGAGAAAATATTCTACTGATTTACACTAAGATGTGAAAAATATAAATTGATTTATGTGCAACATTTTAGAAAGGAAAAAATAAAAGGAGGCAGGCTTGTATTGGTATATGTACGAGCCCTAAGCGTAATGCATTCTTCTTATAAATCTTGTTAGAGAGAATGTTCTGGTTTTGTTCTTCCTAGTTAGTATTACAAATGGTACTCACTCTCATTACTTTATAGAATCACAGACTATTAGAGAAAAAAAGAACCTCAGAACTCGCCTAATTTGAATCCTCCTATCAAGATGATAGAGGAGAGGCCTGAAGATGTAAAACATCTCCCAAGTTCACAGAGATAATTAAAGAAGCATCTAGAAGCTGGAAGAAGAGCCCAGTCTTGTTTCTTAAGAACGTGCTCCTTCCATGATTTAAAACAAAACAGAACAAAATTTGTTCTGACAATCACCACAGTAGGTGACCACCACTGCCATCAATTTTCTGCTTTAAACAAACAAACAAACAGAACTAGGAAGCAACTTTCATGGATTTCCAAAACATCTGGATCCAAAGATTAGAAACTATTGAGTTATTTCACCAAAAGAAATGGAAGGAAGAATGAGAGAGAGAAAAAGTAAAAGGAAACAAATATATGAAAATCTTCAGGAACCTGGGCGAGTACTGGAATATGGACAAAATGATCTCTTCTGTCACTCTGATACTGTCCAGATGAGCCCAGCAATGTAAAAGTAAGAGGCAATGCTGCTAGAAAAGACTGGAAGTTGTGAGAAGTTCCGAGTGGACTGGAATGCTGATTTTTCACTCCTTTGCGTAACTCACACACTAAGGCCTTCCCTACCTCATTCAGCATGAGATTGCATGCCAGCCAACCCCTTAGCTGTGTACAGCTAAGAGACCCCAGGTGTAATCCCCCATCCTGGGATCTCTGAGCTCTGCAAGACAAAATAAAAGCATAGGGATGATGATGTAGATATGGAAGACATGCATTTTAACTTAAACAAACCTTCAGTAAGGAAGTCTTCCCAATGTCAGTGAAAAATGCCATGTTTCTCAGAAATAGGGTTATTTGCTCAGGAAGGGAGAGAAGGAGTTTGGAGAACAAGCAAAGCTTTGCCATCGTTAGATGCAGCAAGAAGAACACGAGGATCTCGTCACTGTTGCCCTGAGAGCCTCGCCAAGGCTGTAGCCAGCTGCAGGTATTCTGGATCCAAAATCCATCACACATTTAACTGCTAATGACAAGGCATTGTTCATATTTCATTGTTGATAGAATAAGGGATAATAAGGACTAAAGTTTTGTCTCTTTTCGTCCATGAATCTCTTCCATCTGCAGCCCACAGACTAGACTTCCCCTGAAATGTATCCACTAGGAACTGCAGACATGCAAAAGAGGGTAAAGATATATATATATTTTTTAAGAGACAAGGTCTCAGTCTCACCCAGGCTGGAGTGCAGTGGTGCAATCATAGCTCAGTGCAGCCTCAACCTCCTGGGTTCAAGACGTCCTCCCACCTCAGCCTCCCAATTAGCTGGGACCACAGGCATGTACCACCACACCTGGCTGATTTTTTTTTTTATTTTTTGTAGAGATGGGGTCTCCCTATGTTGCCGAGGCTGGTGAAGGTGCTTTTTGTATTCTATTTACCTTTCAGGATCAATGCATTTTTGGTTACTTTCAAAAAACCCCATACATTTGCTGTCTCTAAAGGCATCAGGAACAAAGATAGAAATACACAGGAAAGAAAACACAAGGAGGCAAAGACTTAGCAGCTTTCTAAGCACTCACTGAGGAGAAACGTACCCACACTCCAGTCCATTTCCTCAACAGCATCCCCGTAGACTCCGTGTTGACTTTTGCCAGCAAAGTCGTTGCTGGAGAACAGGGCTGTGTGCACGTGGAGGTAGGACAAGACAAGCAGGAACGGAGTCTCAGTGTTCCTGCAAAAAAAAAAAAAAAAAAAAAGGGAGGAAAAAAAAGACCACAGATAATGTTAAGTATGTCTGCCACCATTCTGATTAGGATCCACCTATTATCATAGCAGGCTATTTGAAAATTCACAAAATATTACAAGTTAATTGCCTAATATGGTATCTTCTGTCAGAGAAAGGTAAGTCTCTGTTGTGTCTCTATGAAGTGACTTATTGTTACCCTCTATGGATCAGTAAGTGAAGAATTATGTTATTGAGACATCCCCCAAAGACCCAACTCAGGAAGAGATTTAATAGAAAATTGCCTATATTTGTTTTTTGTTGTTGTTGTTTAATTCTGTTCTTCCTTCTCTATATGGTGATTAATATGAATTCAAGCACCTTGAAAATAGTATTTCTTTGGGAAAAAAATTTATACACAAATACACATACACACACTACTAGAGAAGACTACCTTTTAAAATTTTTAATTGATATATGCAAACAATTATACAAATATATATACAAATTTTGTATATATAGGTATCATTTGATATATACAAATAATTCTTGTATAGACTTGTTGGGGACAATGCAATAATATATGTTTACCATGTGGAATAATTAAATAAAGCTAATCAAAATATTCATTTTCTCATATAGTTGTCATTTCTTTGAGGTGAGAACATTTAAAATCTACTCTCTCAGCAATTTTGAAATATATAATACATTGTAAGTCACTACAGTCACCATGTAATGCAATACATCCCCAAACTATTCCTCCTGTCTAACTAAAACTTTTTATCCTTTGACTAACATGTCCCCATTCCCCATCCACTCCCCTAACCCCAGTCCCTGGTAGCTGCCATTCTACTCTCTGCTTCTAGGAGTTCAACTTTCTTCTTAGATTCCACATAGAAGTGAGATCTTGCAGTATTTGTCTTTCTGTGTCTGGCTTATACAACTTAGCAGAATGTCCTCCAGGTTCATCCATGTTGTCAAAAATGACAGCATTACGTTCTTTTTAAAGGCGAATAGTATTCCACTGTGTACCTTCAGTTGTCAATTACTTTCATCAATGCTGTTTAAACTCCAACTCAATTTTGTGTTCTACCCTCTTCTATAATACAACAAGTCTCCTAGAATGAACACTAAATGGTCAATACTGAAATTTTCAAAGTTAAATAGAACATTCATTCAATTGGCCTAAACCTCTCGAGAGAGGGGAATGATAATGCAAACATATTCCTTAATTCAGAGAGCACCTAAACCTCCTTCATTTGAATTGATTAGAATGCACAGATACTCAAGAGTTATAAGTCACTGTCAATGCGTGGCCTTTGCTACAATGGGCTGTGAGCGATGTTGCTATATGAAGGTATGAGGTTTCACAACTGAGTCTGCTGGTAGGGATCAATAAGTCCCATGGGTGCTTCTTCACATCGGGTTGCCCTCTGAGAAATGCATTTAGTGCTGTGTCTCAGTTTCACATCGTAGGCTCAATCTTTACCTCTCGTCTGGGAAATAATTAGCAATTCCTCTCTGCTGAAAGAGAATACTGGGTGAGAGGCCTTTTTGAAGGCTATCAGGGAACAGGACAAGTGTCCACTTCCCCAGGGTTGGTGAGAGCTCTGAGAGATTCGTGCAAGAAGCTGCAATGCTTAGAGGGGACAGACACACCTTAATGACAGCCCCTGCCTCACTGCCCACTCCCCAATGGCTTCTTCTTACTGTGATTCAAGCTCTTCCTTTAACTACTTCTGTGAACTTGGGTGGGTTCCTTAAATAGCTACACTTCAGATTTATTATCAAAACATGAACAGTCCTGACGAAGCCTTATGTTGATGCCAATACTCTCACACAGCCCAGCTTCTACCCCAATATGGTAACCAGTCCCAAACACAGCTTGCACATTCACAGCTCAATGCTCTGCATATCATCATCTCTCAACCTAAAACTTACTTCCCCCTCTCCCTGGCAAGCAGTCATTGTTCAGAAGCCATCTCCAATGCCACCTCCTCTGAGAGCCTGTTCCCCTTTTCCAGGCAGTCCCATCAGGGCTGAGCACCATGGGGCATTAACCTTCCACTGAATCTCCAGGCCCTAGTGCCATGCCTGACCTGTAGAAGATACTTAATAATACTGCCAAACAAATGAGAGAATGAATGCATGGATGGCGGCAGGAATTCAATTTCTTTTTTTTTTTAATAGGAGAAAGGGCATACAAATTCATTTAATGTGTACACATAGGAGCCTTGAGAATGAAGACCCAAAGATAAAGGGGAAATTGACTATTTTTATGCTTAGGTTCAACAAAGTATGTACAGCCATGTAGAAATAAGATTGGACAAAAAGGGCCTGATCTAATGCTAATGAACTGAGTGGGGAAAGCTGGCAAGGCCTGTCTGTCTAGATTGTTCTTGGCCTCTCTGAGCAGCGTTCCTTCTTTCTAAGTGTGGGGTAGGACCTTCTCTGGAATGGGAGTGCTAGGACCCACAGTCAAGGTAGGTTGGGGAATTTCTTTATGGCCAGTTTTTACATAGAAAGGATGAGGAAAAATTGGTCCTATTTTTCAGTCTTATGACTTGATTGAGGGAGAAGGGGTTCTGGTCTCTATAACTTGCCTTGGGGAAGAGGGATTCTAGTTTGTATGGCTAGCCTCAGGGGAGACTGAGATGATTCTCTGCTGGTCATTTCCTCTTTCTCTTCAGTATTCTCTAGTTTCCCTGTTGGGGCTCAGAAAAGGGAACCCTAAAACAATATTGTTAAGCATCCCCTACAGGCCAGGCATGGTTGTAGGGTCTGGAGCTTATTTTTTTATTATTATTTTATATTTGAGATAGAGTCTTGCTGTGTTGCTCAAGCTAGAGTGCAGTGGCATGATCTCAGCTCCCTGCAACCTCTACCTCCTGGGTTCAAGCAATTGTCCTGTCTCAGCCTCTGGAGTAGCTGGCATTAAAGGTGCACACCACCATGCCCAGCTAATTTCTGTAATTGTTTTAGTAGAAATGGGGTTTTGCCATGTTGGCCAGGCTGGTCTGAAACTCCTGACCTCAGGTGATCCTCCTGCCTCAGCCTCCCAAAGTGCTGGGATTACAGGTATGAGCCACTGCACCCAGCCCGGAGATTCAATTTTTATTAGCAAATGCTAATAAAGCATGTGTTCCACGACACCAGAGCTCTTTATGTGCTCTCTTCTCCCACCAGACCACCAGGCAGGAGGTGTCATTTATATCATGGTGTTCCTGACACCCGCAAAGTGATTGGCAGGTGGCATGAATTCAGCAAATCTCTGTTATTGGATGAAATACTGCATTTGCTTTCTGAGCATTGGCAGCCCCGCCCAGCAGTCAAGTGAATGACAGGGCCTTGGGAATGCAATGTGAATTGCATTGTGAATGGTTTATGTTGCATACGGTTTAGACTTCTGCCTAAGTCTCTTGTTACTTAGAAGGGATGTGGTTTATGTAACGGTTGCTCTAGAGCAAGGATTCCTCTGCAGAACTTCTGTCCTAAATCTCTTGTTACTTTGAAGGAATGTGGCTTATGTAACAGTTGCTCTAGAGCAGAGATTCCTCTGCAGAACTTCTGTCCTCAGTCTTTTGTTACTTTGACGGGACATGGTTTATGTAACAGTTGCTCTAGAGCAGGGACTACTCTGCAGAACGTCTCTCCTAAGTCTCTTCTTACTTTGAAGGGGTCATCTCCTATGGTCCACATCTTTACCAGCCAGTAAAAGTTCAGAAGACTACATATATATATATATGTAATTAAATTAATTTTTCTTCTATGTATTCCTGGCTTCCTTAACTTCTCATGATAGCCAAAAACATTCCAAATTTTGGACTGGGTGTCACAAATACTCATAAGTTTTTCTGGAAACAATAAACGGATATATGCTTTTCTAAATGCATTTTGTATTTTGCTAATGTTAATATACCTTGGGCTCCTCGAACTGTTCACACCTATGGCTGTAACACTTCCCTTTTCAGTTCTTACATTTATTAACCCCCTACTCCTTCGAAAGAGAAAATTAGCACAAAACAGCACACTTTGGGTTAGAGCTAAGCCAGGCATCCCCAGTTCTCTGAAAACAGGCAGATCAAATCTAACAAGTTATTGGTAATCATCAGTACCATGTTTTATTATTCCAGTACTTGGTGGCAAATTAGGTACCCCCCCAACCTTTTTTTTTTTTACAAGAATATGAAACAAGGAAATGTTGTTAATATCTAACAGCCAAGAAAGTTAAAAAAAAAATCCTGAGTGGCTTGTCTCACCTCTCACAGGAACTGGAATAAGAAGGCATGCAATGAGAGCCCACTGGACCTGGTCTATAACATTCACTGTTAGATCTCAGAAAGAAAAGAGGACATACTACTGCTTAGATGGAAGCACCGTAATTGTCATCCTAGCTGATGACTTACATATGAGCATCTCTACCAAGCCATGTGTTTGGCTCCTTCTAAGAGAAGATGCCCTTGAGGAACCTGGAGGAGCTGAAATGGAGCCACAGTATGTTAGAGAGCTTGGCCACACAGGGCAGACTATGAAGCCTCCATCCTACTTATTATGGGGAAAGTTTACTCACACCTGGGCAAATTGCACCTCCTTCCCCAGAAGCAGATTGTGTTCCCCTAAACTGGCTTAGATTCCTCAAAACGAACATGAAATTACAGTCTTTGTGTTCCTAAATAGAGAGTTACATTATGTATGAGAACAATCTCACTGCAATTTCACTCTCATCTGTTCTCCCATTTATTTTTAGATTTAAAGTTAAGGAAAATAGATAAGAAAGCTTAAAAAGTCAATCTCCCAAGCATAGTACATGGTCATACAGGATGTGAGTGACAGAATTTGCTGAGAACGAGGAGCTATTGCATGGATTGAAATGCCCAGCACTGGGCTCCAGTCCAGTTTCGACTTGGATTCTCCAATTTTGGATAGCAGTCCTCTTGCTCAAAAGTTAAAAAAAAAAAAAGAAGAAGAAGAAGAAGAAGAAAGAGACATCCATCAACATGATTGGCAGGATCATAAAATTGTGGCATATTAAAATGTGAGGTGGAAATAAAGAAATAAATGATAAAGATGACACAACCGGCAAATAATAAAGCCTGAAATAAAAGCTGGTTCATGAGGACTGAAAGAACAGTTGAGTCAAAGACCTGAGCTTCAGGGTTCAATCAAGGCTACGGAACATGACCTTTGTCTTGGAATGCAGGGGAATCCTCCTTAGAAGGGGAGAAGGGAATTAATGTGTTTATTATCAAAATTCACATATTTATGGAACTTGTTTTCTATCATCTCTCTATAAAGCAGTGGTTTTTTATTCTATAGGGGTGACATCAGAGATACCAGCATCTTTATGTATACTCTGTGCATCGAGTAGAGTTGATTAGGTTTGACATACAAAAACAAACCCAGAAAACAGAGAAAAGCATACTTGGCTTGCAAAAACACTGTTCCAAGATTTACCATTCAGGAACAGAAGTGAAATCAACGGTGCATGGGAATGTTGGCTAGACAGACATAAATCACTGGCTTTCCTGCACACACCTGGGGTGTAACTGACAGCCTGTGCCCAGGTGAAGGAATTCTTGCTTTGTGATATCCTTTGAGGGACCAGGAAAGACCATTTGCTTCAAACCCAGGCTCAGGAAGGAGATCTGGGTTTCCCTTCCTCTCTACGACCTTGAAAGCTGAATGACACATCAGCAAGTTGGTGGAAGAAAGATTTCTCAATAACAGCTTAACTCCTTTTTTATTAGCTGGAGTACTTCAGTAAACAACTCTTCTGAAAATTTATTGCCACTGTCTTGCACACTGTGCGAAAAGATAGAACTTTCAGCTGCTACATGCCTGCACTCCATTTGTTAAAAATACAGAAGACAGCCCTGAGCCTTTGCAGCAACATGTAATCATTCCAATCTCAGAATCAAAAGATTTACATTCTATAGAGGCAGGAGTGAAAATTCACACAAGAAGATGGCTAAGGCATTTTTTTTTCTGTCTGCCATAAAGTATACTTTTGATGATCTTCAGAATAATAATCTTCATCTGAGTGTCTGACCTTTATTATTGTAGTATTGTTCCAACTACAGTGGGCATAGGGAATAACAGGAATGCAAATAGGGATGTCTGTGAATTCCTTCTGGCTACCTTCTGCTGCTGGTAATTAGAGTACGGCATAAATCAGATAGCGGTATCAACAACCGCCGCCCCCAACCCCCACGAAGTTCATGTGACCACCTCTGCGTGCAGCAGGTGGATTTATACACCCAGCTGTTCATGTCTTCCATCTATAAGTTTTGCAGTTATTAAGCAAATGTTCTGCTGACACACAATACCAGGCACCAGAAATATAAAGAGAGACTGGACCGGACCCTGCCATCAGCAACCCACAGTTCAGACAAGAGCATTGACAGCTAGTCTAAGCTGTCTTAAATGCCCCACTCAGTGCTGCAGAGAATGAATTCAGAGGAGAACTTATCTCAACCTGGCAGGGGTCAGAATTTGCTCCCAGAAAGAGGTAGCTTTCAGTGGTTCACATAGCATGACAGTGTTTGTGAATGCTTTCCATAAACATGTAGGCTTTCGAGCTATTCACAGGTATGATATTCAGAGATACAGAAATGTATGGCTGGAGAGGCATTTCCAGGGTCAGGTGTAAGTATTCTTTATCTATGCCCCAGTGAGTTGGGAATGCCATGGACCCACTAGATCTAGTATGGCAAAAGACGAACATCCCTCAGTACCTGTATTGTTACAATATGCTCAGCCTGAAACCAGAGGTTCATTCAAAAGAGAAGCCCTCCCCTCCTTTTTTTTTCACAGACAGGGTCTTGCTCTGTTGTGCAGGCTGGAGTGCAGTGGTGCAATCATAGCTCACTGCAGCCTACAACTCCGGGGCTTAAGAGATTCTCCCACCTCAGCTTCCTGAGTAGCTGGGACTACAGGTGTGCACGACCATGCCGAGCTAATACTTCCTGATTTTTTGTAGAGACAGGGTCTCACTATATTGCCCAGGCTGGTCTTGAACTCCTGGCATCAAGTAATCTTCTCATCTCAGTCCCCCAAGTAGCTGGGACTACAGGCACACACCACCATGCCCGGCTAATATTTCTTTATTTTTTGTAGACACAGGGTCTTGCTGTATTGCCCAGGCTGGTCTTGAACTCCTGAGCTCAAGTGATCCTCCCACCTAGGCTTCCCAAAGTGCTAGGATTACAGGCATGAGCCACTGTGCCCGTTGCCCTCATTTTTAAATACATATCCCATAGGCCCACAAAAGTTAGAAACAAATCATGTGTTACCTGCAGTTATTGAATAATGTGACTCTTTGATAATTCTTTAATTATTTACTTTTTCCATTTTTGAATGAGCATCTGTGTGTGTCCCTGTGTATTGCTCTTAGTGTTTAATCTGATTTACTTTTCTTACCATGAATTAAAATCAATATCACCCCATTCCTTCCTGGCTTACACTCTTATCGAAACTAATGAAACCTCCTAAAGATCCCTTTATTCAAAAGACACTTTGAGCCAAATCACAGCTATTCCTCACAGCCACTTACACTGGGGTCCAGCTGGAAGTGGGAGAGGCTAGGCTGGAGGAACCCAATAAATGCATTTCGGGATTGTGACTGTGCCAAATGGTGATAGCAGTACATAGACCAGGACAAAAGGTCATATCTTCTTCCAATAATACATTTATCAGCTGTCATAGATTTTAGGGAATTATGATTACACAAGCAATGCTTCTAGAAAGGAGTATTTATTTATCATAAAAGTACAGACCATAGGAAATGGTAGGAGAGATTCTTCCCCATGGCTCTCCACTAAATGTATAATCTTTTCATATAGGTGTTTCCCCCCCACCCCTTGATTACTGATACTTTCCATCATGCTGATGTCTTGGTGTGTTTTCTGTGGAGAGTTGTCAGGGAGCAGGGTTTATTGTTTTCAGAACAGGAGATCTTACCACTCTGGGAAGTCAGAGATTAAAAACAGAACTCTACATAATTTCCAAATTTTTGATTTGCTATCCATAAACCCTTTGCTGAAAAAATTCATTTATAAAGAACAAGAGTTATCCTACATTGAGCTTGACTAAAACTTATTAGCTTTTATTGAACTTCTAATTAAAATATCTCAAAATATACATACATATATTTAATATATTGAAACAACTTAATAAACTTCAGCCTGGAGAACCTTATACTAATGGCAAATTCCAGATAAATCTATAAATCCCATAACTGTATAACATACTATACAGATTATGTAGGTGTGTATAAAGTCATTGCCATTCTTGGAAATCTACTGTTCGAAGTGAGCATGTATATATCTTCAGAGAAAAACACGAAGTGATTTACTTAAATATTTTTCCTAGCAATGAAGCACTGTTTCAATGAATTCAGAGAAGAGGTCAACATATCTGGTTTTTCACAAAGCAGAGTGACCAACATCCATCTCTTTCTATTGAAGACATAAAACATGAATCTCATTCTACCCACCAGCATGACACCTTTTTAAAAATTAGCCTTGACTTGAACTAAAGAAAAAAGCTGTTTGTGAATAAAATTAACTTGCTACATTCACCCATCATCCTTACGCTTTATTTTCTTTTCAGAGCATCCAGGTACTTCTCGATTACCATAGTAATGATAAAACTACTGATATTCAAACTTATCTATAAGCATTACAGAGATGCATTCTCCTTCCTTGAGCATTGGACCTAGACTCTTCCGTCTGGAGAAAGGTGTTGAGACACCCATACAATGCCCTAATCTTCTTCCAACTAATCCTCACTCGGACTAATCCTCACTCAATAAGTCTACCGCACTAGAGTAGGTGGAAAAGATTCCCCCAACTGTTTATGAAGCATTCCAAAATTCAAAAGGTTGAGTTAGTTCTGTTTAAATTCAGCCTCTACTCTTTATTACCTGTGGAGCTTTGTTCATTCAAAGGATTTCAGCTTCAAAGTTTCTCCACAGTGAGACATCTATTTACCGACCTCATGAGGTTGTTATGTGGTGTGAAGGAAGCAATGGGTGTGGGAGGTGCACAAAACAATGTGTGTATCCACAGCACCTGACGTATAATTGGCAACCATTCCACAGTGTCCATTACACTTGAACATGTCCCATTATGTGTTACCATTTCTGCTGTGCACCTAAGTTGGATCTGTTTTGCATTGCAATGAAGACAGGGATGGCAAAACCAAAAGCTGTGATAATGGGATGACCCTACAGGGCACATACAGAGAGTTGGGTATCTCCAAGAAATTTATAATTCACTCCTTTATGCAAGAATAGCAAGGATTTCTGGCTAATTAAAGTGCATTCAGGATGACCCATCTCCTGAATTACTATACAGTGTATAACATATGGTGAGCTAATTATCCAGCTCTCTAATAATAGAAGCATCTCCCCCAGATAAATTTATCCCTGAATGAGTCAATTAGGGTGAGGGATTGTGGAGTGGATGGTTATACATTCTAAATCATCGCTCTCCTCAACTTGAAAATATGTGCTTGGAATCCCAGGCCTCAAACTGGGTTTGACTAAGTGGACCTCATTTGCAAGAATCACAAACCAATGAAGCATCTTTGCCTTATGCCTCCTTGTCATTCATACCCTAATATTGCAAGCTAGCATCTCAGGAGCAAACCCTTGAGTATAAATCATATCAGTAACACAGTGTAGAGAAAGGCTATAAATTTTAGAAGTAGGAGTTTTAAATCATTTTCCTCACCACCTTTGACAGATGAACTGAGAAGCAGCTGTGTACAAATATATATATATATATGTTAAAATATCTAAACAAGGCACCAGTTGTAACTGGAAATTTTTAAATTTGAAAGCATTTGAGTAAATTCCACTAATACCACCATTGCTTTGATCAGGCATTCCTTTTTCGGCTGCTGAATAACTCTACCTCCATTTCTCACAAAGGTGGTAAGACCTGGCTAAATTGCTCAGGATATTCTGGATAATGAAATAACACATATAAATGTGTCTTCAGACATTGAAGAAATGTTTTATGAACATGGTGGTGTCACCAATGTTAGGATTCTTTGGTAGCATATCAAGGCCATTCTCTCATGACCCTTGGATATTATATTTTGTGAATCAGATAACTAATCTAACACAGATAGACAGCTCTACCCAAGGATGATTGTAACAATGTGCTTTAAATCTTTGTATCTTCAGATAATGTATGTAAGAAGCTGTTTGTGAATGTACACAGTGTACAAGATGCTAGCATTTTCACTAATATTAACCATGCTGTGAGTGCTCCAATGTGGACAATAGCCATCTACACTAGAATCACCTATTTTAAAGAAAAAATCCTTTTGTTGTAATTCAATAACCATCCCTTCAACTTTGGTGCTGCCAGAACATCTTAAATCTGTAGTTCTAAAAGAAAATCTCAGCTCTCTAATAATTAGAGATAATCAAGATTAACTTGTCAGGCTTCAATATCCTCATGATCAATAAATTTGTTTTGGTCCCCTCTCAAAATTATATACCCATTAAAATGACTTGTAATCATATGAATATTTATATACCTAATAGATTAAATAATTTCTGTCAAAATACATGTCATACAAGGTGATTCACCCTGGAAGCCAAGTATCATTTCTGACTATCCATTGTATAATGGACGCTGTATTAATCTCCACCTTGTCTGGTTTTGAGAGATTTGTGGTAGATGAAGACTGATATAAGGATGTCCAGCTTTCCCAGCAAATCTGATAAACAGCACACTGTTGTTTTCTGCCTTAAATAGGCCCAAGAGCGCCGCTCCATCTTGGAATGGCTGTGCTCCTGTTTATCAAACACAGTAAAGCTCACACACTAGGTAAGAGCATGGTCAATCATGTAGACTGTGACCCATTGATACATCATGAAATTAATTTAGTTCCAAAACCAGATTATTACCAAAAAAAAACAACAACAACAACAAAAAAAACAGAATAAAATGGGGTAGAAAATATTAGGGCAATCACCCTAGTAAGAGAAAGATCATTTCCATAAGCTTTTGTTTTAATCACATATCTATGTGCATCTTACTAGATGATGATATAACTGAATGATGTATCTTATAAAGTTCCAAAGCTTTTACATGAGATCACCTGTCAGCATCACCTTCTAGAAAAATCTAGGTGACAAATAACTGCAGTGTTTCTGCACAGTAGCCAAAGCTCATACATGTATATGAAACCCAGTGTTTCTTAGAGTGTCCTATGAAACACCCAGTTTAGAATGTCTTGAGAAGCTTATTAAAATGCTGATGCAAAGTCTCATTTGGAACTACTCTGTGACAGTCCCTAGAGTTCATCTTGGCCATCTTCAGCTGTAATAAGCACCTCTGGGGTTTTCCTTATGCAAAGTCTGAGGTATCACTTGTCTACCCCTGTAGTCCTGGACTCTCCCTTTTCCCTTCTTTGTCTACCTGCAGGAAGTCATAGTGATCCTACATTATACGCCACCATACACTAGGCTAGCAAAGGCCACCCTACAATGTACAGTTCTGAACCAAGCGCCATGCCCAGGAGGCAGGTGGTCAGCCCTGCAATGCCTGCATCTGGCTGTGTGGGCTGACCACGGGCACTAACTCTGCAGTATCTCTGTACAAATAATACTTGAAATAAATGTTCAGGAGTGTGACTGACAGCTTGAAGTCTTCCTTCCTCTCTTAGGAATTGCACGACATCCTTCATCATGCCATTTTGCTGTGAGCAGAATCCGATAGGTTTCTGCAGTCTCTGGCACCTGGGTAAGACAGGCTGTCAGCATGGGCATGACATGATGGAGCTATGGTTACTCACAGATCCCAACGTTTACCAAGGACAGGCACCCAGACAACAGGCATATTGCCCAAGAACGACTCATAACCCCTCCAGCATGTGCCTGTCAGCCTAAACCTGTGAAAATCATGACAAATAGCTCATGTCTTACCTGAATTCTGATAGATCTATAAATAGTTGCTTAAAGGACTGTTAGTGGCTATTATCCAACCCTGGGCAGAAAATTCTTTATTCTTTACATTAATACTTGCTGCTGCTGTACATGTATATCTCCTATAGCTTCCCTTGGAAATCAATTTCAATAATTTATCTCTTTGTAAATTAAATACATATGTGTGTAAAGCACACACACATATATATACACAAACACACACACATATATACACACACATATTTACACATACATATATATACACACACACACGCAACACAACACCAAACTATAGATTTTCTTTACTCTATTTTTCTCTGATGAAAATATTAAAATACCAATAAGCAGTATACTTCACATTAATGCTTCAAGTACAGACATGCATCATATAGTGACAGGGATATGTTCTGAGAAATGTATCATTAAGCAATTTCATCATTCTGCAAACATCGTACAGTGCACTTACACAAGCCTAGATGGTATAGCCCACTGCACACCCAGGCTATATGGTAAAGCCTATTACTCCTAGGCTACAAACCTGCACCGCATGTGACTGTACTGAGTACTGCAGGCAACTGCAATGCAATGGCAAGTATTTGTGTATCTAGACATATGTACACATAGAAAAGGTACAGGAAAAAATACAGTATAAAAGATACAAACGTGGCCGGGCGTGGTGGCTCATGCCTGTAATCCCAGTACTTCGAGAGGCCGAGGCGGGTGGATCATTTGAGGTCAGGAGTTCGAGACCAGCCTGGTCAGCATGGTGAAACCCCGTCTCTATTAAAAATACAAAAATTAGCTGGGCGTGATGGCACGCACCTGTAATCCCAGCTACTTCAGAGGCTGAGGCAGGAGAATCACTTAAACCCGGGAGGGGGAGATTGCAGTGAGCCGAGATCGCACCACTGCACTCCAGCCTGGGCAACAGAGCGAGACTCTGTCTCAAAAAACAAAAAAGATACAAACGTACAGCTGCATAAGGCAGCTCCATTATAATCTCATGGGACTTCTGTCATATACGTGGTCCATTGTTGACCAAAATGTTATTATGCGGTACATGTCTGCAATCCAAATTTTTATAATAAAATAGCCCCTTTAGTTTACACCTATCTATAACCTTGGGCAAATTCCTTCAACCTCCACTCACATAGCTGTAATATCAATTCTTTTTTAAAATTCCAAGGCTGGTGTTGATTTTTCTCCTGGTGTGCCTACCTTTTTTACTTACAAATGTCTGTTAAATATTAATTTGCCTAGAGTCTGCACTAACTAGATGTTTGCTTACATGTTCTTTTATTCTTTTGTTGCAGAGTCTGCCCTTTCTCTCCAGCTGTTCATGAGATTTCCATGGGGCTTTATTAAATGTCAGAAATTTCCAAATGCAGTCCTCTGTTCCAGGTTCACCCAAGCACTGCAACTTTTATCCCTCTGACATACTTAGCTTCTCATAAAATTTCATCTGAAATATTCCTCAGCTTTAAAACAAATTTGAAAATCACTGTTTGCAGTAGGAAAATCACTGCTATATGTTCAGCAAGGCCGTTTCATTTTCTTCTTCCTGAAGACATGGGGAGACTGCCTCTTAGCCCCATGTCAAGTCAGGGTGGAGACATGGGGCCTGGTCTACATGCTGACCCCTGGGTCAGTGAAGTAACAAAAAGCCCCCAAGGGACCCTTCAACCCTTTTCTCCTGTGGACGCTACTGGGAAGGCCATCTATTGAGATGACAGAACCACAAGATATTAGCAACCTGGATCCCTGAGTCTCCTCATGGAGCAAAGCTTCCCTAGAGCATCACCCAACCAGCAATAGATTTTGCATGGGCAAGAAACAAATCTTCAAGTGTTAATCCACTGAGATTTTGTCAGTCTTCACTGACAAAAACAGAAACTGGCAGCAGAAGTGGGATGTTAACCAAAATAAAAACTTAAATTGTGTGGTGCTCCCTCAGCCGTTGGGCAGCTAGTACATAGAGTACTCTCTGGAGCCAAGTCCCAGAGGCTGAAACTGAGAATACTTAAAATGACCAATGACCAGTTTATATATTTCACAGTTCAATGACAATTTAGATTTTAACAAAATCTGTCAAAACTGAGAGGCGGTGTGAACTATAAGAACTAATCATTCTATTTGTGTCTCATTTTTAGAAGGAGGAAGTGATACTATCAATTGCAACTTTTGTGTAAGTCACTTCGTAGTCTGTTCAGACACCCAAACCATATGTGGGTTTCTGTCAGAGTTGATGAAACACTTTTGTGATACCAGAGAGATATACTAAAATACACCCTATGATTTATCTATTGCATAATCCGTGATGTTGTGGGTAGCAGGACACTGTTGTACTTCCAGGTGAATGGGTTGCTCCTATGCTGTTTCATAACTGGAAGAAGACAGTGAGGAGAACCACTGCCCATTCCCAACCTCCAGTAAAGCATCAACTCCAGGCACACAAGATCTGGACAGAGGAACACAACATCTTCCATGTGAGGAAATGACAACATAATTTTCATAGAGTACGTTACCTTCTACCTTTCTCACCAGCCCTAACTTATGTAGCTTCCACATACCTTAACTATGTATTTTCTTCTTAGGCTGAGCATATTTGCTTGTTTTTAAATTAAATCCCTAATATAGTTTCCCTTCATCACAATAACTTCCTTTTCATTGTCATTCATTGTTCAATCCAGAGATTGATTTTACAATTTTGTGTCATGCAATTAATTGGATGACAAACCAATATTACCTATATTTCCTCTGTCTCCTTTATAATTTTTAAATCACCCTCCCAACTCTCTTTTACATCTCTTATAGAGTTTAAGTCACCATAAAGACCAAACGTCTGATTTTCAGATGAACTTTCCATTTCTCTTTAGAGTCCTGTTCTCCACAGTTACAAGTGGAACAAAATACTTTTATTTGCTTGTTTTGAATAGCAAGTGTTTTTGACATAGCCTCTATATAATGTCTACTTAATTATATCTACTTATGCTCTCTATATTATGTATTATAATATAGATATATATTATACCTACCTATGTAATTCAGGAATGCTGTCTGCTCCACTGTTGATGGTTATTCCATTTACAGATTGCAATCCCCAAAACTATAAACTCAATGGGACCTGACATACCCAAGAGACATCATTCACTTCACCCAGTTTACTCACAGAGGTTTTTGTTTTGTTTTGTTTGTTCAGAGATTAATCCAAAATATTTTGGATCTTTCCACATTGTTTATATCACAAGGACAACCTATAAACTAAACATAAGCCATTATCTTGCCTCTCTTGATGGCCACATTTGAAAATTAAAGACCAGTGGGGCTGGGTACTGTGGCTCACACCTGTAATCCCAGCACTTTGGGAGGCCAAGGCGGGTGGATCACCTGAGGTCAGGAGTTCAAAATGCAGACTGACCAAGTTTGTGAAACCCTGTCTCTACTAAAAATAGAAAAAAAATTAGCCAGGCATGGTGGCAGGCACCTGTAATCCCAGCTACTCAGAAGGCTAAGGCAGGAGAATCACTTGAACCTGGGAGGTGGAGGTTGCAGTGAGCCAAGATCGCACCACTTGCACTCCAGCCTGGGCGACACAGAGAGATTCCCTCTCAAACAAACAAACAAAAAAAACCAGTGGGATATCTGACACCTCCTTTGTCATCAGCAGACATTAATTTGCCATGGCCTTTCCAGCCCAGGATGTGGGGAATGTTGGCAAAGAGACTCTAAGGAGAGCACACTGCATTGCAATACCTTTCTAAGGCCATTAAACATGTGCTATGGCGAGCTCTGGCTGAAGAAATGTGTTAGGCATGGAAGGGAAAATGTGGCTAGCATAATAACCCTACTAGTTCTGGCTGGGCGCGGTGGCTCACGCCTGTAATCCCAGCACTTTGGGAGGCCGAGGCGGGCGGATCACGAGGTCAAGAGATCGAGACCATCCTGGCTAACACGGTGAAACCCCGTCTCTACTAAAAATACAAAAAATTAGCTAGGTGTGGTGGCGGGCGCCTGTAGTTCCAGCTACTCAGGAGGCTGAGGCAGGAGAATGGCGTGAACTCGGGAGGCAGAGCTTGCAGTGAGCCGAGATCACGCCACTGCACTCCAGCCTGGGCGACAGAGCAAGACTCCGTCTCAAAAAAACGAACAAACCACAAACAACAACAACAACAAAACCCTGTTGGTTCTTCCACCTCCACGAGAAATAACCCAGAATGTTTTTTAACAGGCAGCATCAGAGGACAAGGCAATACCCACCTCTGTATGAACTGGGCCGCCTCCACCGTTAGCCTCTGGGTGAGATTGTCATAGGACATGGGCTGCTGAATGATCTCGTAGTTCCTCATCATGAAGCAGTTCAGGGGCCGGAAGTAATGAAGGAAGCCCAAGAAAAGGGTCAGGATTAGGGCTGCTAGGAAGAGAAGGCTGAAAAAAACGCCTAGAGGCACGTGGAGTAGCCCCAGACAATTGAGTGCAGCAAGGGTAAGGAGGGTGACCCCGACGATCTGCAGGGGGAGGAAGACCAGCCTCTTGAAGCCCGTGGTGAAGACACTGCCCTCTCCGGGCTTGCAGTCTCTCAGATTGGTCAAAGAGATCCCATAGAAATAATTGAAGCCGTGATGTAAAGGGTGGTGACAGAAGTCAGTCTTGCTGTGACAGCTCATCCCAAGGTGCCATTTCCCTGAGAAGACAAATGGGGGATCACTTCAGTCCCAATAAACACCCTGATTCCAATCCAAGCTTCTGTTCCTACATGCTGAAAAGGAGGTTCTTTCTGACTATTTCATGAAGCTAGCCTTCCCGCTCATAGGACCCTAGAATTTTTCACTTTTTTTCCCCCCACAAACGCTAAGGTATTACCTACTCACTCTACCAGAAAATAAGAACTAATTTAGCGATTCCAACAAAACAAAACAAAAAAACAAACAAAATCTCAACCAGATAAAAATCCTCTACTCACTCTACCAAGAAATAAGAACTAATTTAGTGATTTCAACAAAACAACACAAAACGACAACAACAAAAAACCCCAATCAGATAAAAATCCAAAAAGAAAACTAGCTAATATCTTTAATAGGCAGGAAACCACACTCTACAGAAAAATACAAGTTTATTTATTTATTTTTCTTTTTCCTGGTCAGATGCTTTTCTGAGACAGGCCCTTAAAATTAAAGTTTTAGAAGCAACTTAATTTTGTTCCTTGAACGTTAAAAGTGGAAACGAATCCTTACTTCAGAACCTACCCCTGAGGCATGAGGAAATCACACTCAGTAACTCAGCAATTATTTTAAGCACCTCTGAAAATTTCTTATAAAATATTAATTAGATTACTAAATTAATGAGTGCCTCACAAAAGAAAAAAATGATAGTTTTTTAACAAGATGTTGGAAGAAAGAAAAGGGTCATTTTGCTCCTCTGAGATTTGCTAGGATTCATTTTATGGCCTGCTTAGATTCAAGCTCTTCATGCAAAAAGGAAGGTGTCAATCCTATCTACATGATAAAATCAGTGGGTGTGTCAACCAAGACAAATTCTGACATAATTTTATATTGGAAAGTAAAATGAAAATCTTTATCAATAGCATGGTGTGAATAGTTTTGTATATTCTTTCTATGTATATGTCTATCTTTCATTTGTTCCATCTATCATCTATTTCATCCATCCAATTGTCTCATTATCTATCTATCCATCCTATGTAATCTTTGTCTCTCTCCCTGCATCTATTTATATATAACATCTATCTATCTATCTATCTATCTATCTATCTATCTATCCATCCATCTATCATATCTATCATCATCTATTTCATCCATCCATCCATCTACCCCATCTATCTCATCTTTGTCCCTCTCTGCATCTATCTATCTATCTATCTATCTATCTATCTATCTATCTATCTATCTATCTATCTGTCTGTCTGTTTTTCTATTTCTCTAGCTAGCTAGCTAGCTATCATCTATTCCTTCCTTCCATCCATCCATCCATCCATCCATCCATCCCATCTATCTCACCTTTGTCTCTCTCTGCATCTGTCTATCTAGCTAGCTAGCTATTTCTCTACCTATTATCTATCTATCCATCCATTCATCAATGCTTTCTTCCATCTATCCATTCATCCATCTATCATTAGGTATCACCTAAGTATCTATTTATCTATACACACATGCACACACACACACAAACACACAACACACACACACACATCTATACATTTGAGTAGTCCAGATAGGCTCATTGTGTTTTAACCTACAATTGAAATCATTTTGTTTCCATTTAAAGTTATGCAAAGTGTACCAGCAAAGTCATCCCTAAGATAACTGTCATGATGTCCTCTCCCACTCTTTTGCTAACTTTGTCCAAGTCCTCCCTCCCATTCCCATACCTATAGATGGTTCCCATCCCATAGATGTCCATACCTATCAGCGCTGTTGAATAACCTTGATCCTTCAGAAGCTTAGCAAAGGTAATCTCATTGGTGGGAAGTCCTCCCGAAGAGGCTGTGAAGAGGAAAACTCCAGTGCGGGACCAAGATGCCATTCCTGGACCAGGAAAAAATCAACCCTTAGGAACCAGGAGATACCTCGAGGTGGGAGACTGTCCCGAAGGTGACCACAGCCCCTGCGATGCAGATAGGAGGTTACCTGATCGGACAGGGTACCGGCCAGTCATGAAGGCTGCCCTGCTTGGTGTGCACAGCGGTGATGCTGCCAGGTGCTGAGTGAGTTTCACTCCCCCACTGGCCAACCGGTCGATATTGGGAGTCCTAGAACAAAAGAATCATAGCATTTGTGATCATTTTTATTTATTGTTCATGTATTTAGTTTTGAGACAGGATCTCACTCTGTCACCCAGGCTGGAGTGCAGTGGCGCAATCTCGGCTCACTGCAACCTCCACCTCTTGTGTTCAAGCAATTCTCCCATCTCAGCCTTGTGAGTAGCTGGGACTACAGGCACACACTACCACGCCTGGCTAATTTTTGCATTTTTTGGTAGAGGCAGGGTTTCACCATGTTGGCCAGGCTGGTCTCAAACTCCTGACCTCAAGTGATCTGCCCGCCTCAGCCTCCCAAATTGCTGGGATTACAGGCGTGAGCCACTGTGCCCAGCTCTGTGATAATTTTCAAAATGAAACTGTCTATGGCTCTTTATACTGGGAAACTTCTCAATGAGCAAAGGCAAGTCTGGGGTTATGTGGGAAAGAGAGGCGAGATGAGAGGCAGGGGAGGTGGGGAAGAAGTGATACAGAATCAAGACTCAAGCTACAACAAAACCATGCAGATGTGTGAATGATGCAGGCAGGACATCCCCAAAAGGTCCATTCATGTTACAGAGGGCTCTGAGCTCCTGGTCCCACTAGCCCTGAATTAGAAGACAGAAACCAAGTCTTTGAAATAGGATACTGCAGGGAGGGAAAGTAAGGGGTGAATGAGGATGAGGCTTCACTCTTCTCCCATCCACATCTCCTAAGTTACCTCTGTGTCACCAAAAGAGAAATCTCCAGGGTCAATCTGACTCCCCTCTCTTTCCAACCACAGCCAAAGGGAATCCACAACCAGCTTTAATGAGCCCCTGCCTAATTTCTACATGCCCCCAGGGACAGGGAATAATCAGACTCCATGTGCCTCAACCAGTGAGCATCAACAAATGGGTTAATATGCTCCAGGGAAAAGGCACAAACACTACAGTGAAGAAATTAGATGCTGCGACCCCCACATACCCTTTGCTGGCTTATATTTTTTATGCTTCATAAATACTAATTTATGAGCTCACTTGTAGAGTGATACCTTTAGCCTTTCTCTATGAATGGATTGGCTGAACATTTTGGGAAGTCATTTAGGAATTAATATCTTTTAGTTTTTGGACCATACCAAGTTATACCCCACAAGATACATCCACGTCCTTCACCAGGAATCCAGGTCCGTTCCTCCCTGCCTGGCTTGTCATCTGCCATCCTTCAGTTCCAGGTACAGATGGAATTCTCATGGGCCTCCAGCGCCCTTCCTTGTTTATGCAAGGGGATTGACCTATATTTGGAAAAGTAGTCCATACTCCACCAGACAAGCAGCTTCCTCACTGTAAAGCAATGGCATGGCTAATTGTGCTCCCCTTCAAGATGGCTGCCTGTAGGGTGGGAGTATACATCTTGTTCATTGGTCCCATGGCTTCCCTAGATCAGTGCCCTCACAGAGTAGTGCTGCAATGATGCATAGCTTGAAGGGGGAAATAATTTTATTGCATCTGTAATGTCAAACTAGTGACCATTTATTAATTTAGTGAATGTGTTTAATTACCAATATTTCTAATTTGCTTTTTTCTTAAAGGGTGAGATGCTTAGAAGACAAAGACTGTTTTTGCATTTGAATTAATCCTCCTAGTGTCTATAGTGGCCTACAAAAAAAAGTGACTATTTTGGGGTGTGATATTACAAAATATAAAAATGAAAAATGTAATTCAGAAATAATGGGACTCTAATACAGAGACCAAGGCAGATTTAGGGTATATATTGCCATGAATTCTTCCATGGGGCTTTATAGACATTTTTTCTTTTGATAATTGGTAAAGATTTAACCTCAAAGGCTTGATTTTAACTTTTTAATTAAGACATCTTGGTAGGAACAGTTATCTACTATCTCAATATATCTTAGGAATACATAATATTAAAGAAACAGATAAAATGAAAAAGCTGAATAAAATTATGATGCTGATAAGAAAAACTAAATTAATAAGATCTATATCACAAATGTATAAAGTGATCTGTAAACATTTTACAAAAGTAGGCAAAAGGTGGGGCAGAAAACATACAAAGATAATTACAATTTTAAGAGGACATTTAAAGTGCTCTCTTAAAATTGCAGATCTTACCCTTGCATATGCTTTTTAAAATTTAAGCAATGTCATAAGTCAATATGCTCTTAAAAAAATAAAAAGCAACATTTGATGCAAAGTTTCAGATTGAAAGTGAGACATATTTGGCTATGTCTTGTGGGAAAGATTTTCCTTAATATCATAATCTATTTAATTTTTGTTTGGTCTGATATGCAATGATTAAATATACTTTCCAAGATTTCTCATGTTAAAAAGAAGATGAGGAGTAAGAGAATGGAAGGAAAATAACCAGCGCCCCATGGCACTTGGCAATGGGTCCATTCCTGGCTTCAGGTATTTAGTATTCACATATCCTACAAGAAAGTTCTGGGCCAGCGCAGTGGCTCATGCCTGTAATCCCAGCACTTTGGGAGGCCGAGGCAGGTGGATCACGAGGTCAGGAGTTTGAGACCAGCCTGGCCAACACAGTGAAACCCCATCTCTTCAAAAAATACAAAAAATTAGCCAGGCATGGTGGCGCACGCCTGTAGTCCCAGCTACTCAAGAGGCTGAGGCAGGAAAATTGCTTCAACCTAGTAGGCAGAGATTGCAGTGATCCCCGAGATCGTGCCACCACACTCCAGGCTGGGCGACAGAGTGAAACTCCTTCTCAAAAAAAAAAAAAAAAAGAAGAAGAAAAAAAGAAAAAAGAATGTTCTGGTAGAAGCAAATAATCTCTTTCCTCACCCTCTCCTTTAATTCAGTTTGTATTGATCTTTCATGTGATGAAGCTCTCCATAGAACTATTTTTATGCCATCATCTCCACATTATTAGGAAGAGAAAGTGAAATTTTAATGTCAGTATTCTACTCCCCAGGGGCTTACTTTCCTTTTTAAACAAAAGGGTCCTTAAAATAGGTCTTATGTTAGGTTGATTTTACGCAGAGGGAGAGAAACAAAACACCCACTTCTGGGAGGATGTTCAGACCCAAGGGGTCAAATGACCTCGAGTCTCGTTTGATTGCCTTGTTGCCACTGTTTTGATAATTACTGGCAAGTTATGAGGTCCTAAAACATGATACCTCTCCTGATTGTCAGCTATGGTCTCGATGTTTGTGTCCCCCCCAGATTCAGATGTTGAAATGCTCACCCTCAATGGGATTTTATTAGGAGGTGGGGTCTTTGGGAGGTGATGAGGTCATGAGGATGAAGCCCTGTAAATGGGATTTATGACCTTATAAAAGGGACCCAGAGAGCTCCCTCCCCCCTTCCACCATGTGAAGACACAGTGAGAAGGTTCTGTCTATGAACCAGGAAGCAGGTCCCCACCAGACGCTGAATCTGCTATGCCTTGATCTTGGGCTTCCAGCCTCCAGAACTATAAGCAATACATTTCTATTGTGTAGAAGCCACCCAGCCTATGGCATTTTGTCATAGCAGCCTTTACAGACTAAGACAGCCTGCATAGCTGATGACAGGGTAGGGCCTGGGCTAGAAGAGGGAGAGTTGGGCATGAGTGAGAGTGAGAGTGAGAGTAAGTCACTGATGAGCCAGGACAGAGTAGTACAGACCCATAACCAACCAGAATAAAGCCAGATGCCAAAAGGAGAAGACGAAATAGGTGAACAAAAGGGATGGAAATGTGAATGTGTGGAAAGCAGCATCGTAGCCATTAGTAAAGAAGAACTGTGATGCACACCTTCTTAGTGATCTCCCTGAGCTCATCCAGCTCCCTGTTCATAGTCAAACAGATAAACTCACACCTGCCTTCATGACACCTACATCTCAGTGTATCTACATGAAGCCAGGCATGGTTTGGAGGGTTTTGAACGTTTCTACATGTTCTGTGCTCTGTAGATCAACATTAACCATCCCGGGGACTGTTGCCTATGAATACAGCCATGTGTTTACTGAGGAGCTGCATTACCAACCTGATAGTTTTGTTCCCATAGCACCCAGGATCTCCAATGCCGAGGTCGTCAGCCATCACCAGGATGATGTTCGGCCTTGATGCTGCGTGGCTCTCGGCTTCCCACAGAAAGAACAGTAGGAGGAAAGGGATCTTCATCTTCCTGTAAAGGACAAGGACACAAAAAGGAACTGAAGGATGTCGGCTTGAGACAAGGTTTTGCTCTGTTGCCCAGGCTGGGGTGAGGTGGTACGATCTTAGCTCACTGCAACCTTGAAGTCCTGGGTTTAAGCAATCCTCCTGTCTCAGCCTCCCAAGTACCTGGGACTATAGGCATGTGTCACCACACCCAGCTAATTTTTGTGGTTTTTGTAAAGATAAGGTCTTGTTATGTTGCCCAGGCTGGTCTTGAACTTCTGGGCTCAAACAATCCTCCTGCCACACCCTTGCAAAGTGCTGATTACAGGCCTGAACCACTGTGCCTGTCCTGGTTTAGTAGCTTTCTAAGGGAAACACAGAACCTTTCAAAACTCAAAGTGTATGGGGTCAACAGCCTGGGGCAGCTCTTTGTGCTGGAAAATGTACAGAGGGAAGAGAATTCATCCATCGTCCATGTCTGCCATCCCAACACGCTCTCACCTCACTGCATTTCATTCCTTGTAAGAATAACAGGTGATGGAATCTTTGGGGAGGATGGTGGCTTGAACACACACATGATGTCTTTCTTGTATGGAGGTCTGTGTACGTGTTCTAGCAACCTGCTTCCTTTGAGTTAGACCCCTTCTTGTTGAGGAGGACGTGGGCTTTCTACTTCATTTTGCTGTTTGCCTCTCTTCTCACTCTTGAGGTTTTGCTGCCCCACCCTGCAACAGGTTCTCCATTTAGAACCGGAGCTTATGTTGGCAGTAAATATGAGGAGGTTGCTCAACAGGTTTCCCAGCCAGAGAGAGGCCTGGCTTGGTTCCCCGGAAGGTGGCAGGTAGGTGTGCAGTGTGGTAGCCTGAGGTCTTACTTACTCAATATCGATGCCCTTCTAGTCTTCCCACCAGCAGTGGTAGGCAACACCTCTCCCAGCAACTGGTTCACAGCCTTGAGCCAGGTTCTTACTCTCAAATACTTCCAGAACCAAGTCTCTGTGGCTCTGACCCTGACATCAGGAGACAAAACTCACTACTTTCTCTTTCTGTTTCTCATCTGCCTGGGGAGAAATTTTTATACTTTATTTTTCTCACTGGCCCGGGGAGAAATTTTATGACCTTTATTCTAGGTGGGGGAGTCAGGGGTAGGTGTTAATCATATCAGTTCTCTGAATCTTAGTTTTCTTAACTGTAAAGTGAAAGAAATTGAACAATTTCTTTGTTCTATTAAGTAATTTTATTTTTATTAAAAAAAATTTGAGACAGGGTTCTGGCTCTGTTGCCCAGGTTAGAGTGCAGTGGTGTGATTATAACTCACTGCAGCCTCCAACTCCTGGGCTCAAGCGATTCTCCCATCTCAGCCTCCTGAGCAGCTAGAATTACAGGTGCACACTGCCATGCCTGGGTAATATTTTTATTTTTATTTTTTAGAGACAAGGGTCTTACTACGTTACCCAAGCTGGTCTCGAACTTTTGGGTTCAAGTGATCCTCCCATGTCAGTCTCCTGAGTAGCTGGGATGATGGTGAGGACCAATTTTATTTACTTTTAATTTTTAAAAATGTTTATAGATTTAGGGGGTACAGCACAGATGTCTTACGTGCATGTGTAGTGGTGGAGTCTGGGCTTTTAGTGTACCTATCTGTTCTCTCCTGACACTGGACCCTCATTGCCGTGTATCTGGGAGCACTGACAGTCCTTCAGTGTGTGAACTGGCGTGTGAGCTTGACCTCACTCTGCATCTGTTTTTGCACTCACACCAGCCTTGGTGCATGCAGACAGCTCCCCCAGAGTCACTAAGGACACTGGACATCAAGGCCAGTGCACACGGTGTGGCAGAGTCTCTTCCCTGGCTTTCCAGCAACACCTGTCAGAGTGAGCCATTCCCTTGCTCAGGAATGCACTCCTCTTTGAACACACTCTCTGAGTTTCCTATTGTGTCTCTCTTTCTGCAGAGTCTCTGTTTGCTGGTTCTTCCTCATTCATGGACCTCAGAATCAGGATCGCAACCCCACATAATTACAGAGGCTGGATGGGGGATGGGAAATGGCCTGGGTTTAGTCATCAATATGGGGAGGGGGCTTTGCCAGCCAAGAGCTTGCACCTCTCCTAAAGAATGTCACCCTTGTAGCAGCTTCCAATTTTTAAAGAGAAGACAGACACACAGATTTGCATGTGCAGTTATATGACCATCAATTTAATAATTTAAACAAATGTGTAGGCTAACTTGGTGCAAAATACTCAAAGAAACAATCAAACAACGACTAAACATATTTCCTGGCCTGGTGCCACTTCTGAGTGTCCATTGTCCAGTCTGCACTTCAAATGTTGTGAGCCTCAAGACACTTTCTGCTTTCCTCATCTCCTCCCTACCTTTATGAAATACATATGCTGTCTTGGTGAGATTAAATACTGAATGAATGCTTAGAAACACCTAAGTTTTATGTCCAGAGAGACTGTATATCCAAATACTGAATTAAGGTCTCCATACAGACATGTATCTGGTATCTTGAATTTAACATGTTCAAACAGATATCATGAATGTAAAAAGCACCCTGCTATTATTATGTGAAACCATTTTTGCCATTTAGTCTAAAGGCCCTCAATTCGGCTTAATCTGCTTAAATGCTAAATACAGATAAAGCTGATGCAAAGTAACTTCTTACTGAATTCCTCACATAAGACTGCATGAAATAATCCAGTTATACAATGCCATCACAACAAAGACCTTGTCTATCTTAATGCTTAAGCTAATATTTATGCTTGGAAAGAAATGAGAAATTGCCTATTTCTTTCTTTCTTTCTTTTTTTTTTTTTTAAAGCATGGTTTAAGACTATGGTCTTTATACAACCAAAATCTGGCATGAACTTAAAGGCTGGCTTGAGAGCAAATCACAACATTCAGATAATATAATTTCAGTTCAAAAAGGTCTTGCAAATCATGTATCCCAATTCTCTTATTGTCAGATGGAGAAACAAAGACTCAGAGAGATTGGCTGGTCATGGTGGCTCACACCTATAATCCCAGTGCTTTGGGAGGCCGAGCAGGGAGGACTGGGGGAGCTCAGGAGTTGGAGACCAGCCTGGGAAATATGTAAGTTCCTATCTCTACAAAAAAATTTAAAAATTTTCTCGGCATGGTGGTGCACGTCTGTAGTTCCGGCTACTCGAGAGGCTGAGGCAGGAGAATTGCTTGAGCCCAGGGGTTCGAGACTGCAGTGAGCTCTGATGGCGCCACTGTACTCCGGCCTAGTTGACAGAGTGAGACTCTCTCTAATTAATTAACCAATTAAATAAATAAAGAATACAGACTTTCTACAACCAAAACGTGGCAGGAATGTAAAGCCTGGCTTGAGATCATATAACAACATTCATATAATATTCAGGTAATACAGTGTCGGTTAGAAAAGACCAGGCAAATCATGTATCCCAATTCTCTTACTTTTAGAAGAGAAAACAAAGACCCAGAGAGATTCAATGAATTGCCCTAGTCATACTCATAGCAAGCTGTGGTATCTAGACTAGCACCCAGGACTCCCTATGGCTCTTCTCTCTCAGATTGTCCCTGGAACCCAGTATTTCTAGGGCTTTTCAGCATTCCACATGGTGGAGACTTCAGTGCTTTTCTAATTACTCGAGCAGTTCCCTTGGCTACTGAATAATGCCTGTCATTTCCCAGGGCTCTGTAGTGACGCCTCCTGTTCCTGCTGATAGAAACAGGTCCTGTCTAAAGGACTTCACAACCACTGCCTACCCAGTCTGAGTCCCACCACTGGTGGCTGATGATAAGGATACTGAGCTCCATCTATGGGCTCTGGGGTTTAACACTGCTAAAGCCCCTACTGCTGCCAGCTGGCTGGCTCCTGCACTGGTTGCTCCTGAAGCTGCCAGCTATATGCTGCTGATGCCCTAAGCTCCTAATATTCCATGTAGATTTCAGTAAAAGCACACTTCACTTTTTCCCCCTTGGATTAACCTACTACTGCTTGGAACCTGAGAATTAGGTAGACTTCCCTGTTGAGTGATTGATGGACATGGGTCTGAATGTCAACCAATTTCTCTAATGCAGGCTCCCTGGCTATGGCCCATACTGCTTCTCGGCCTGAACTTGGAAGGAATTCCTTCCTAAAAGGCTTTTTTATCTGAGTAAAACACACTTCTGTGGGGCTCCTACCTTAGGTCCTGAAGACATACATGTCTGTATCTTGGATAGAATACACCTTGGGCATAGGTTGGGCTGACAACTATAAATGCATGCTATATGCCAATTATCTCTATAAAAATAAGCCTTGCTCCCATTAAAAATGGGTGGTAGATTTTTTTTTTTAAATAAGTACTCAATCCCAGGGGAATTGGGAATAATTATTTAATAGATACAGAGTTTCAGTTTTGCAAGATGAAAAGAATCCTAGAGATGGATAGTGGTGATGGCTGCAAAACAGTGTGAACATACTTAATGCCACTTAAATATGGTTAAGATGGAAAATTTTATGTTATGTGTATTTTGCCACAATTATAAATAGTAATAAATCTTAAAAAAACAAGTTAAGAAAAATTCTTATAATGTTAAATTTGAAATGGAAATATTAAAATGAACTTATTAGTTAAAATAATGCAATCCTTTCTCTGACCCACCAGTATTGAGTGAGGCCATGTATCCTGCATTGGCCTTATAGAGACCACAGTATACTTGTTCAGCCTTGATTTGGAGCTCAACCATGTGATTTGTCTTAGCCAATGGGATGCTATCAGATGTGAGGGAAACAGAAACGTTATGCTTGCATGTTTAGCTTGGTCCTGTTGTACTTTTGCCATCACCACAAGAAGCTCTTTCTCTAGTATGTGCTACCTCCCTTTCAGCCTGAGCCCCAGAGTAAATGCACTGTAGCAGACACAGCCCAACAGACAGCCTGGAGCTTGTTTGTTTCAGCCAACAGACAAACCAATGAAAATATACACTGTTGTGTTAATCTGTTGAGCTTGGAAGAGAATTGGTACATGACATTATTGTGGCAACAATTCACTAAGACACTATATTATCTGAATTGACAGTTTGCAAAGACAGACAAAGGGTATGCACTGCAAATGATAGAATATACATAATTAGGGTCTGGAGAAAATCAATAACATTTTGAAGTAGAATTTTTTTGGTTTGTTTTCATGTGTGTTCACCTTGCCTTCCCATTAGGTATTTATAATCCCTCAATTTTCTTTTGCAGTTCTCCCCCATGGCCCTGCGAGTGAATAAATATTCACTAAATTACTTAATTGAGCCTTAGTAAAAGAGTACACACACATGCAAATTAGCCAGGATAATGGGTTCCATTACAGGTCATGAATGGCATTAAATCAGGATTTCTCAACCTCTGCACTATTGACATTTGGGGACGGATGATTTGTTAGTGTAGGGGCCTGTCCTGTGCATTGCAGGATATTCAGCACATCTCAAGCCTCTACCCACTACATGCCAGTAGCATGTATAACTCCCCTCAGTTATGAGATCCAAAGATGTCTCCAGACTCTACCAGCCATTGCTGGGAGAAAGGGAGACAAAAATTTCTCCTGCTTGAATAGTACTCTATTACAGCAAAAGAGGAAGCTGGTGTGAGAGAGTAGACATCCAGTAATGAGAGAGAAGTCACTGTCAACTACATAGCTCTTAGCTCCAAGAGAAGTATATTTTCTTGCAACATCCTATACAGTTGTTCCATGCAATCATCAACTCTATGTTCGTGCAGCTGCACTCTTAGAATGTGAAGTATTTTGAGAAGCATGATATTTTTTAAAGAAGACAGAGTAAATGTGGGAAGCTATGTGACTGGCAGTCCGGGGGTATTTCCTTCACACATGACACTACTAATCATAGTCAATCACCTCTCTCTCTCCTGATCCACTCAATTCTCCTTATCTACATTGAGTTGGTACTTTTGTTATTCAGTTAGATTCCTAAGCTTTGCAAAGTGATTGAGTGATTGACTATCTTACTCTTATTTATTCAAATAAATAGGGCAAAAGAGTTTTTTGTTTGTTTTATTTTAAGTCTCTTCACTTTTATCTCCTTGGGAGACTTAAGTCCATGGGACTAATCCTAGAATTCAAGGATGTGTTCGATGGTCACATTCACTTTCTATGATAGAGGAAAATGTTTACATGAAAACACACACACACACATACACACACACACATATTTGCTATATTTATTCAGCTTAGCTCTGTCATTAACTATTACCATAGAATTATTTTATGTGACACACTTATGTCTTATTTATAATTTATGACATTTATTTGACATGAATTCTATACAAAGTCTGAAGTGAAATGATTTAGTCCCTGGCGTAGGCCTTGCATCTTCTCTCTTTTAAAATAGGCCAGAAATAAAACTACCCCTTATCTCATCATAAAATTATTATTTTGCAGCTAAAGATATGTAATGGCTTCATGCTGGCCTAAGACACAGACTGAGAGTGTAACTAATGGATCATCTCCTTCCCGGGTGAGAATTATCATCCCCTGAACATCATTAACATAAAATCCCATGCAATACCCTGCTACGTTCCTTGCAGACTGTGAACACTGTGCTGGGCAGGACCCGCAGCTAAGTTGAAAGTCTCTCCCAGGGCCGGGCGCGGTGGCTCACGCCTGTAATCCCAGCACTTTGGGAGGCCGAGGCGGGCGGATCACGATGTCAGGAGATCGAGACCATCCTGGCTAACACGGTGAAACCCCATCTCTACTAAAAATCCAAAAAAAAAAATTAGCCGGGCGTGGTGGTGGGTACCTGTAGTCCCAGCTACTCGGGAGGCTGAGGCAGGAGAGTGGCGTGAACCCGGGAGGCAGAGCTTGCAGTGAGCCGAGATCGCGCCACTGCACTCCAGCCTGAGCGACAGAGCGAGACTCTGTCTCAAAAAAAAAAAAAAAAAAAGAAAGTCTCTCCCAAATCTTAACTCCTTAAACACAAACTTGGTAACAAAGAGCGAACAATGGCTTATCTTGTGAACGGGTTTTTTTACGGCTAGGCTCAAGATGATGTGTGCTCTAACAAATGTTCTTTTTATTCGAAACACTATCCCTTTCTTGGAACAGCTGTTTTGAGACAATTCTTCATTGCGTTCAACATCTGTTAACTCTTTGGCTGGCAAATCCAGGCTCCACCCCACATCCGTGACAGAGAAATTGCAAATATGAGCAAATATATCTATACAAGTACTACATGCTTGTGTTTAAATAGCTAGGTGGGTGTAATAAAAGGTGAACTCTCCTACCTTCAACGCCACGATTGTAACAATGGACCTCATATTGGAGTGAGGTGAGGAAAGGCTGAAGAATGAGAGGAGGGCAGAGATAATTTGGAGAGGCCAATCTTCAGCCCCCATCCCCAGCTTCCATGTGACTTATCTAGGGACACCCTCTAAGATTCCTTGCATGGGAGGAAGTTCCCCTTTTCTTATCACTGTGCATTTCTTTCTCAGCACTGATGATACAAGCAAGTGCAGTTTGAGTTATTTTGCGTTTAATCTTCCCTGCTGCACTGGAAGCATTCTGCAGCCAGGAAGAAGTCTAAATGCCTCCTGGCTATATCCCTAGCATCCTCTCTCATGCTTCGCACACATTAAATAGTCAAGATTTGTGGACTAGGCAAATGAATAAATAATGACAGAGAAGGGTTGTAAATCTGAGATCAGATGATTGTTCCCCTTCCTAATTGGACTGTAGACACCATGTGAGCAGGGGCTGGTTGAGCAAGTATCAAAGAAAGCCACATTAAATCAAAAATGTATGTTTATTCTGTTTAATTAAAAGGCCCTCATGCCAGTTCAACCAGAGAGGAAATTAAGCAGGGCCATGCACTATTTTTTTAAATGGCTGGAAGGTTTTATGGGGCACAGAGAAGATTCAAAAATTAGCATCCGTCTTTAAATATGAAGAGTGAGACACACTAGAGGTTTTTAAGAAAACTGAAAACACCATTAATAATGCCCACGAAAAGCTCAGGGTTGGAGCATCAGGGGTCCCTAAGTAGATTTAATGGCTTACAAATCCATAACCAATACCAGGAATTTGCAAAAGAGTGAGTTTAATAACCTCCTGTCCCCATAAGAGTGCAACATATAGCATTCATATCAGAGAAGGCCAGAGACAGCAGGCTGTGTTCTGCATCTCTACTTCATTACTAGGTTCATGTTTCAGTTGATACAGGAAATAAATACATAACTTTTCTTATTTTAAAATAACAGTTTTTTGGGTGCTTAGTATGTACCAAGCACTGTAACTGCTTTACCTACTTCTTAACCAATTTCTCCTGTGTGAAAAAATAACATGAGAACATGTTTTTATCATGAGTTGATACTTGACTTAGGGACCTCAGATTTTGTTAATAGTGTTTCTCAGCCTCAACACTATTGACATGTGGACTGGATGAGTCTTTATTGGTGGGGAGGGGAGCTGTTCTGTGCATTGTAAGATGTTTAGCACCATCCCTGGCCTCTACCCACTAAACCCCGACAGGATGCTGTCCCCAACTTCTCTGTTCTCCCCTAGTTGTGAAATAACAAATGTCCTCCAGATATTGCCAAATGTCCTCTGGGGAACACAACTGTCCCCAGCTGAAACCACCAAGTTAGTGCTAGCATGTTACCCGCCCTATCATCTGTAGAATTTTCACCTCCTGAACATAACAGAACTGCAATTCATTCCCTCTGCTCCTGTATGTAGGCAGATCGGCATCTACGAAAGGATTTGGAAATGCCAAACCATTTGAGTAGGTGTAAATTTCTCATTTGCACCCACAAGTACATCTTCGGTGTTAACAGACAATGTTTCTCGGGTATAACATACTTCCGCAAATTATGGAAGCTCTTAAATTCCAATGCACATAGGCAACCATCTCCAAAAAGGCTCTTCAAGGAAAACATTAGGCTGCAAGCATTCCTTCTTCTCATGCCTTCTAAGTTGCTTATTTTGTCATTTGTCCATGTGGCAAATCTTTTGCTACCTTACATTTTTATGAGGAGTTACACTCTGCACAACAGCATCATGCTCCTTGCCTGTCTGAACCCCAGTCAAAGAATCCTTACTCCTACACATTAGTCATTGGGAACCATACTCTTCTTCTTTTTTTCTTAGACAGAGTCTCACTCTGTTGCCCAGGTTGGAGTGTAGTGGTGTGATCTCGACTCACTGCAACCTCTGCCGCCTGGGTTCAAGCAATTCTCCTGCCTTAGCCTCCTGATTAGCTGGGATTACAGGTGCCTGCCACCTCACCAGGCTAATCTTTTTTTGTTGTTGTTAGTAGAAATGGGGTTTCGCCATGTTGGCCAGGCTGGTCTCGAACTCCTGATCTCAAGTGATCCACCTGCCTCGGCCTCCCAAAGTGCTGGGATTATAGGCGTGAGACACAGCTCCCAGCCTGGGAAACATAAACTTCTCTCTCTCTCCCCTGACCTACTTCCAATAGTCCTCTCACCTCCCTCCCTTTTCGGGGTCTCCCCTTTTCATAAAAAGCAAATGCAGATCACCACGATTCTTCCTGAAAGATAACCAACCCAGGGAATGTGATAGTCTCTGTTTGTTTTTGTTACAGCTACTCTCTCATTCCTAACTCTCCTTAATTCTCTTTTTGCTGGCTTTTATTCTCTGCTTGTCAAGAACTAGCAGAATGAGAGGAGAAATAAGAGTCAGAGCTCTGGCCTCATCTCAGGCCACCAGCCATGAGGCTTCAGAAGGCATGTTCTCCTTGTGAATCACTCTTCTGCACATTACCCTAAGATGTCACCTTGACCATGGGGGAGTTACTCAGGATACTAGTGATAAAAGGTTTCCAAAATGCGACCAGATGCAGTAGATTACACCTGCAATCCCAGCAGTTTGGGAGGCTAAGGTAGGAGGATTGCTTGAGCTCAGGAGTTCAAGACCAGCTGCAGGAACATAGCAAGATCCCATCTCTACAAAGAATTTAAAAATTAGCTGGGTGTGGTGGCACATGCCTGTAGTCCCAGCTAATCAGGAGGCTGAGGCAGAAGGATGGCCTGAGCCCAGGAGTTTGAGGCTGCAGTGAGCTATGATTGCGCCACTGTACTCCACTCTGGGCGACAGAGTAAGACCCTGCCCTATCCAACCCCAAAAAAGGTTTCCAAAATAATAAAGTGCTAGACAAATGTAACTTGTTAGGAGCATTTTAGTCTAGCTACACCTTTCCAGTGGAAAGCAATTCACTGAGAATTCAACCGAATCTATTTCAATTCCACAAATACAGGGCAAAACCCAGAAAGATGACATTATAGCAGTCCTATGGTGGTTCTATGATTGTATGAGACACACAGTCACCCTGCAAGACTCTGACAGGTCAAATGAGGAAATCCACAAGTACCAAACCCACTAAGGTGGGCAGTGGAGTCAGAAATGCAGTTTATGCTGTTGAGGTTTTCTTTCTTTCTCCCTCACTTGCTAGCAGTGAAACCACAAGCTATATATTTAGCCTGTTAGTTTTCTTTTCTGTAAGAAAGGAATAATAATACCTTACAAGTATTATTTTGAAGATAAAACTACACACTTAGGACCCTTTTATTGTTATTAATTAATTTATTTATTTTGAGACAGGGTCTCACTCTTTCACCCAGGCTGGAGTGCAGTGGCGTGATCACGGCTCACTGCAGCCTCAACCTCCCAGGCTCAAGCAATCCTGCCACCTCAGCCTCCCAAGTAGCCGGGATTACAAGGGCACACCACCATGACCAGCTAATTTTTAATTTTTTTTTTATAGAGACAGGGTCTCTCCTTCTGGGTTCTTAGTACTTATTGATTCAGCAAGGGAATCATAGTAAGAGGCCATAGTTGTTCATTATAGTTATTTAATAATATTATTATTAACTTATAAAGTTATTATTAAAATTACAAGTATTAATAATAATAAAATGTTATGTAGAGTATAATAAGTACACTAATAGAGTTTTGAACAAAAACGTGGTCAGCCAACTAAAAGTGGCCCCAGTGACTTCCCTTCTGGTATTCACATCTGATACAATCCCCTCCTGTTGAGTATGGGCTGGACCTAGTGATTTACTTCCAATGAGTAGGATATGGAAAAAGTGATGAGATGTCAATTCTGTGATTGGGTTGTAAAAGACTATGACCTCTATCTTGCTGGCAAACTCTATCGCTTGCTGGCTGTGGATGAAGTAAGTGGCCATTGTGGAGAGACCCATGTTATAAGAAAAAGAGAGAAGTGTCCAGCCAACAGCCAGCAAAAAAAAATGAGGCTTTCAGGTGAACATCCTGCAAGGAACTAAGTCCTGCCTGCAACTATCTGAATGAGCTTGGAAAGAGATCCTGCTACTTTTGGACCACAGATGAGACCACAGCCATGACACCTGAAGTAGCCTGAAAGAGACGTAGAAGCTAAGGAGGATCCAGCTAAGCTGTGCCCAGATTTTTGACCTACAGAAACAATGAGATAACAAACACAAGTTGCTTTAAGCTGCTAAGTTTTGGGGTAATTTGTTACACAGTAGTAGATAACTCCAATAGCTTGAGGTGAGAAGGTCAATTTTGTCAATGAGGACGAGAAAAAAGCTCCCCAGGACAGCGGCTCTGAAATGTCATGTTGAACTTATTTTAAGAACATGTTTCATTAGTAATGAGTCTCAGAATTTATATAAGCAATTTAAGGACACATGTCTCTGCTCAGCAACCATGTAAAAATGAATTTTTGTTTTATAACTGAAAGTTGAAAGCACCTGAATTAGAAAAGGGCATTTAGGGTAGACCAAAGGGAAATGGCTAAAAAAGAGATTAAATAGAGCAAAATTCAGGCTCTATATGAGCACTAACTAAAATCTCACCAAAAAAAACTAGCTATTCAGAGACCTACTTTGGACTATTATGCTTTGTGATTTTTGTACACAAACATTGATTTTTTAAAATAAATGTTTTGTTGTATTTTTACTATTATAAATGTACAAAAGAGAAACATCAACCAGCCACTCAGAGAGCCACTCAGGTAATATGTGTGTTTCTCTCCATGTTCTTTGTTTTTTATCATTATTGTATAAGTTGCTGATGTTGCAGTATTCCTACAAACTGTGCGCATTGGTTGGTTGGTTATTTTTTCCATGCAAAAGTCTGACTGTGAGGTGGAGAAGAGGTCAGGATAAATCATCGTGATCAGACATGGAGGGCATTTATCTTTTTCCTTTCTGTTGTTTTAGGTTTGGGGCATTTATCTTTATCCAGAAGTGATGAAGCAGAGATTGAGGACACTAGGGATGACAGGCATGGTTTCGTTTCACTCCCGCAGGCATTCTGGTTGCTCCCTGGCAGAAGGGTTGGGCAGAAACTGGAGTGGATCGCACGACAATGGCCATAACCCCCCAAGGAAGCTGGTCCAGACTAGCACAGGGGCAGGTGGGAGAGAACTGGAGAGAACTGAGCCGATTTGAGACACAATCAACATAAGCTGGTAATTGCCTGGATGTGAAGTGTCAGAAAGACGCAACAGTCAATGATGACTTCAGCCTTGTTCCTTGGAAAGATACTGGTCCCATTAGCTGGGTAGGGAACAATTAAAAATACTGGAGGATTAAGATTATGAATTTGTTCCACACCAAGATGCCATCATAGAAGGGATCCATTTTATATATATATATATATATATATATATATATATATATATATATATACACACACACACACACACATACATATCTGTGTGTGTGTGTGTGTGTGTGCGTGTGTGTGTGTGTGTGTGTGCGCTCCTTGGAGAAGATTCATTTCCATTTTCTATGCTTTGTGGTAAAAGGGTTAGTTCAGGTGCAGACCATTTTATTGAAATTGAACACAATAGGATAAAAGCCCATTAATAATTTTTCATGCCTATATTAATCTCTGAATCACAAAATGATTTTGGTTAGCTCAGTGTGACAGCATATCATTCATTATACCTCCAAAATGTGCCTGGAGGTAGATATTATCAGGACTAGGATGAGAAATACCATCTAGCCCAATTAAGAATGTGTGAAAATTTAAGTTTGTTAAGAGCCACTTAAGGCTGGTCAGGGTGGCTCACACCTGTAATCTCAGCAATTTGGGAGGTCAAGGCAGGTGGATCACTTGAGACCAGCCTGGTCAACATGGTGAAACCGTGTCTCTACTAAAAGTACAAAAAATCTGCCGGGCGTGGTGGTGCTTGCCTGTAGTCCCAGCTACTCGGGAGGCTGAGGCAGGAGAATCGCTTGAGCCTGGGAGGCGGAGGTTGCAGTGAGCCGAGATCGAGACACAACACTCCAGCCTGGGTGACAGAGTGAGTGAGACTCGGTCTCAAAAAAAAAAAAAAAAAAGCCACTTAGAATCCCACTGTATATAAATTATTACCAGCAGAAGTAAGTGGACTTTGCTTTTTCTTTCCTACAAGCCTGGCTTACAACAAGGTATTGATAAAGAGGTTTCAAAAAACTGAAACAGAGTCAGTTGACATAAAAGTACTTAAAATTAAATAAAGCTGCTCCACTCCAAAATATTAAGAACATGGCACATTAACTTCTGAAAAACTGCATAACTTTCCCTTTAAAAATTATTTTTCTGAACAAACTTAATTTGGCAAAAGAGCATGAAAAACTTTTTTTGTGGAGAAAGTAGCTATTCCTAGAACAGCATCATTAGGAAAGAGAGAGACAAAGGAACATTTTTATAACTAGAGATGTAATTATATTAAATTTGTTCATTAGAAGAAAATTAACAATGTGCTTACGTAACAGAAACTTTAACCACAGCAAAGAAAATGTTCCTGATCTATTTGCTCGATGGGGAAGAAGGCTTATTAAAAACAGAGAAAAACTTGCACGACAAACAATATTTTTTAGAAGAAAAGCAGCTTTGTTCAATCCAAGGTATGTACACTGGTGAAATTTGATTCACAAAGTGCTATTATCCAACAAAGGTCCTGTTTTAAATCGATAAAGAAAAATAGTCTGACATGAGGACAGAAAAAACCCATTCTGAAATTGTGTCTAAACAGAATTTTCTATAGATTTAAATACCTATTTAAATCGCTTGTGATTTTTCTAAAATAAATGTTCATGTTTTATTGATTTAGCGAATCTGTTTCTATCGACTATACAACAGTACCTGGTGCGTTGGTCTTTGTATTTCTCAATACAATCAATTATACCTAGTATAGTTGAATTCATTATAATATACATTGAGTATTAATAAAATACTAATTAAAAATTATGTTTAAAAAAGTAAGTCTTGCCTAACCTGTTTGTTTACATTTGAAGTCTTTACATTGAAGTCTTCACTTAGTGAAGACACACTAAGTGTTGCATGTGTGAAGATTCTATTGGTTCCTGCTGATTTTTTAATTTTTTAAATTAAAAACACAATTTTTAGAGACAAGGTCTCACTCTGTCACCCAGATTGGAGCACAGTGGTACGATCACAGCTCACTGCAGCCTTGAACTCCCCAGCTCAAGCAATCCTCCTGCCTTAGCCTCCTGAGTAGCTAGGACTACGGGCATGCACCACCACACCTAGCTAATTTTTAAAAAAATTTTTGTAGAGATGGGTTCTTGCTATGTAGTCCAGGTTTATCACAAACTCTTGGACTCATGGAATCCTCCCACCTTGGCCTCCTATGTAGCTGGGATTACAGGTGTCAGCCACCACTCCTGGCTTTCCCCTTATTTTCCCCCTTCTCTGTCATTGCTCCAGTTGATGCATCATGAGATGGAGGGGAGGACAATCAGCAATGGATCCAGAGATGGTAGCTGCCATCCTGGTGCTGCTGCTAACTAGCTGTCAACATTTGGACATGTCACCCAGTATTTGCAGGTCCCTGTTTCTACAGCTGTACAATAAAAAGGCCCCTATCATGTCTAAAACCCTGTGATGTTTATGCTTCTATAATCTGATGCTTTTTCTCTGAATCTACCTGGAGCTAAGGAGATGGAATCAATGTAAATGTCCATCAACGATGACTGGATAAAAACAATGTGCTATCTATCTATCTATCTATCTATCTATCTATCTATCTATACCACGCATTGTGTGTATACACACACACACACACACACACACACACACACCATGGAATACTACTCAGCCATAAAAAAGAATGGGCTCATGTCTTTTGCAGCAACATGGATGAAACTGGAGGACACTTCATCCATGTTGCTGCAGAAGACATGTAAACAATGTGCTTACATAACAGGAACTTTACCACAGCAAAGAAAATGTTCCCTAGTGAAATGATTCAGAAACAAAAGTAAAAAATCTCATGTTCTCACTTATAAGCGAGAGATATACAATGAGTACACACAGACAGACAGAGTGGAATAACAGACACTGAAGACTATTGAAGATGGGAGTGTGGGAAGGGGTGAAGGAGAAAATACTACTTATTGGGTAGAATGTATATTATTTGGATGATGGGGGCAATGGGTACACTAAAAGTGCAGACTTCATGACACAAAATATTCATGTAACACAACCACACTTGTACTCCTAAATCCATAAAAATAAAAATAAGCAACTGCTAATCTCTTCCACAAACACCCTCACAGACACACTCAGTAATAATGCTTTACTAGTTATCTGGGCATTCCTTAGCTCAGTCAAGTTGATGCATGAAATTAACCATCACAACATACAATGCAATATTATTCTTACAGTATTATTCTTGCAATATTGTTAACCCTACAAAATGAAGAAATATTGCAATATGCAATAACACAGATGAACTTTAAAATACTATGTTGAGGCCAGGCATGGTACTTCACACCTGTAATCCCAGCACTTTGTGAGACCGAGGTGGGTGGATCACTTGAGGCCAGGAGTTCGAGACCAGCCTGGTTAACATGGTGAAATCCTGTCTCTACTAACAACAACAACAAAAAGTGTGTGTTTGTGTGTGTGCGCATGTTTGTATTTAAAAGGCCTTCGTGTTTTGTTGTTTTGTTTTTCTGTCCTAAGAACTTGTCTTTTTTTTTTTTTTTGAGCAAATCTTTGGTTTTTGGGGGGGTTCTGGCCAGAGTTCAGAAATCTAGTTAAAAGATAGATAGTCCTTATCTAAACAAAATTGGTGTCCTTATGCAATCACATAACAGATATGTATAATTTTATGTTTGATCTGCTCAAAGAAAAATAAAAGGATCTCCCTCTAGCAACACCAGATCTTTTCTCTCTCTGCCTTATGATGTAAATTTGCTGTTTGATTTTTACTTGAGTGGTTTCCTTTAACATGCAATTTTAAGGCTGTTTAGCTGACAACCACCTACAGTTGTAAAACAGGTTATCAAGAATCTGAAAGTCTAAGATAGAAAAAAAAAAAAGGATGGTGTTTATGGATCTACAAAATGTACTTTCATTCGCATACCTAATGCATCTATGTATTTAAGCGTTGTGTACACAATGTTTCACTACTAAAAATATATAAAAGAGCTCTAATTAATTGGCTTAAAGAAAAATAAAAACACTTAAATACTTTATCAGGAAAAAAGGACTAGTCAAATGCTTTTTCAAGTTTATATAACTTAAAACCTTTAATAAATAAGTTAGCTTTAAAATTATTGGTAAGTAATATTAGAAATTTCTTAAGAATTGTCAGCATGCATTGTTTGCATTTATTAATTAAGCAATGTCATACTTATCCCTGCCAAATACTATAAGGTGTCAAATTTTGGCATAGGGGTTACAAAACTAAAAACCCAGCCCAAAACAGAACGACCTTTGCTTGTGTAATTTTTAATAAATAAGACATTGATATTGGTTTAATGAAAATAGCTACATCTTTAATTATTTAGTAAAATTACCATAACTTCTAATCTCGTGGCTTTAGGCAGTCTAGTCCACAGGCAGTAAGGAGGTTTGTTTTGGGAAAGGACTGTTATCATCTCTGTTTCAAAGCTAATCTATAAACTAAGCTCCTCCCAAAGTTAGTTTGACCTATGCCCAGGAATGAACAAGGACAGCTTGGAGGTTCAGAGCAAGATGGAGTCAGTTAGGTCAAATCTTTTTTCACTGTCTCAGTTATAATTTTGCAATGGGGGTTTTATAACTTTAAATCATAACTATCACAGTTTTCATAAATAATCTAGGTAAACAAAATAAAATAATTAGGTAAATGTAATAGGATAAATACTTGTAGTTAAATTGGTCATAATTTAGAATATAAAGTTATATTAAATTAAATAATAGGTATTTATTTATTTGGGTATTTTCCAATAAATATATATTGTAGAAAAACATTCTTGTTAAAAACAAGGTGAACATGTTTTGTCTAATTCAAAGCTTATCTAAAGGTTATGTATAAAACAAGGTAAAAGGAACCAGAAAATAAAAAGAGTTAGCACATTCAGATACACAAGTGTGTAATAACCAACATTGGATATCTCTGCTAGGACTTCAATTTCCTTTAATTTCC